>NC_072394.2:28750000-30000000 GCF_028885625.2 Pongo pygmaeus | reverse complement strand
TGTGCTAACCATGGCCACTGAAGCAAAATGTAAACCAAGATGCCCCTGCAGTGGTTGAGCTTCACTCTACGACATCTGTTACCGGAAAGGGGTCCAGATTCAGACCCCAGGAGAGGGTTCTTGGATCTCGTGCAAGAAAGAATTTGAGACGAGTCCATAAAGTGAAAGCAAGTTTATTAGGAAAGTAAAAGAGTAAAAGAATGGTTACTCCATAGACAGAGCAGCCCCGAGGGCTGCTGGTTGCCCATTTTTATGGTTATTTCTGGATGATATGCTAAACAGGGGTGGATTGTTCATGCCTCCCCTTTTTAGACCATATATGGTGACTTCCTGATACTGCCATGGCATCTGTAACCTGTCATGGTGCTGGTGGGAGTGTAGCAGTGGGGACGACCAGAGGTCACTCTCATCACCAACTTGGTTTGGGTGGGTTTTAGCCAGCTTCTATACTGCAACCTGATTTTTTTGTTTGTTTGTTTTGTTTTTTGAGACAGAGTCTCGCTCCAGGCTGGAGTGCAGTGACACGATCTCAGCTCACTGCAACCTCCACCTCCTGGGTTCAAGCGATTCTCCTGCCTCAGCATCCCAAGTCGCTGGGATTACAGGCGCGCACCACCATGCCTGGCTGGTTTTTGTATTTTTAGTAGAGATGAGGTTTCACCTTGTTGGCCAGGCTGGTCTCGACCTCCTGATCTCCGGTGATCTGCCCACCTCAGCCTCCCAAAGTGCTGGGATTACAGGCGTGAGCCACCGCGCCCAGCCTACTGCAAACTATTTTATCAGCAAGGTCTTTATGACCTGTATCTTGTGCTGACCTCCTATCTCATCCTGTGACGTAGAATGCCGTAACTGTCTGGAAACGCAGCCCAGTAGGTCTCAGCCTTATTTTCCTCAGCCCCTATTCAAGATGGAGTTGCTCTGGTTCACAGGCCTCTGACACATCCTCTTGTGTTCTGGCGTGTGGGAGGAAAGAGGGGTGAGGGAAGGAGACTCAAAACCAAGCTCTGACCACACAGGGCAGGTGCACTCTCCCATCTGTCTGTGGGTGCCACAAGTCAAGGGAGGGGCAGAGAGAGAAGAAGGCATGACAGATGGCCGCAGGCCACAGAGTGTCAGAGGAAGCCCAGTCCCTCCCGCGACAGCCCAAGTAGCTGGTAGTTGGGTGGCCAAAGAGAGGGCGTCACAGCTGAGCTGGGCTCACTCACTGCCCCCAGCTCGATGTCCACTCTGCCCCTCAGCACCCCCTGCTCAGCCTCAGGGTCCATGCCTGCCCTCTTGCTTCCCAGTCACTTCTGCGTGCCTCCTGCTTTTCTGCTGTTGGCCCCATGCCAGCAGCTTTCCGCTGAGCTTCTCTTCTCCAGTTCTCCAGCACAGCCAGGTGATCTCCGGCTCCAGACAGGCCTCTCCCCCAAACTGGGGCCTCCCCTTTCAGAGCCCTCTTTCCTTCCCATATGGCCTCCCCAGGGTTCGCCACTGAATGAGGAAGGGGTGGAGGGGGTGCTGGGCAGTCTTAGGGAATAGCCAAGAGGGCAGAGTTGGCCTCCCCTAGGGTCCCTTGTAGCTGGAGTCCCGTGGGGTCTAGACACCCCCTCCTGAAGGGTAAGAGCGGGGGAGGTATATTAACGTGTTTTTTTAGAGTCTCTTTTTTTTTTTTTTTTTTTTTTTTGAGAGGTTCTTGTTGCCCAGGCTGGAGTGCAGTGGCGTGATCTCAGCTCACTGCAACCTCCACCTCCCACGTTCAAGCAATTCTTCTGCCACAGCCTTCCGAGTAGCTGGGATTATAGGCACGTGCCACCACACCAGGCTAATTTTTGTATTTTTAGTAGAGATGGGGTTTCACCACATTGGCCAGGCTGGTCTCGAACTCCTGACCTCAAATGATCTGCCCGCCTTGGCCTCCCAAAGTGCTGGGATTACAGGTGTGAGCCACCATGCCTGGCCTTAGATTCTCTATTTTATGCTGGTTTAACATCTCGGGGTGGGGGCTTGTTGGCTGGAGAGAAACTGCTTGCTTCCTGGAGATCAGAAACAACTCATGCCTTTCATATGCAAACCGACCAATCTTGAGTCCATACACCAACCACCCCCTTCAAGGAACTCTCACATACGAAGCCAATATATCCCCTGCCCTAAACCAGCTCAGGGCCAGGTACCGACCTAGACAACTGGAGCCCAACCCCATGCCCCAAAGCCCACCAGAATGATTCAAAATGCCAATCCTACCCTCTTCCCCGGCCTGCCTTGCCTTCCCAGTGGAAATGGCACTGAGGGCTGTGGCCTGTGCCTTCCACTCACTCCTGATTCTGTCCCTGGACCAAACCCAGTGCCTCCCCACTGTGGCCCTGCATGGTGGGAAACTGTGAGTAATAACTTCTTTCAACAGCATTGGCCTCTGTGTCATCATTCAGTAAATTAAAATTTTGCAACTACAACTGAGGCAGGAGGGGAGCTTTAGAGAGCACTCTCACCTGGCCCCTTGGGCTTGTGGAGTGGAGCCCGAGCTGAAGTTGCCTCCCTGCACTCAGTTTTGGGATGGTTTTGTTATGCGGCAACAGCTAGCTGATACAGGCCACTCAGCAGCTCTTGCATGAAGCAATGGGACAATGTGAACGCCCAAGGGAGGCAGGAGTGACAGAGCAAAGAGGGTGTTCAAACTAGGCAACACCGTCCTGTGCCCAGACACATGCCTGGGGCCCTGGCTGCCATCTAGGCTCGGCCTGCCCGCCACCACCCCGTCAGCCACCACGCCGCCAACCACCACCCTGTGTGGTCCTCAGGGCACCCGGTAGGGTTGAATTTACATACAGAAAAGACTAACCAAGGTCCAAGTGTAATATGTCTTTTTAAAATTTATTTTAGAGACAGAGTCTTGCTCTGTCACCCAGGCTGGAGTGCAGTGGTGCCACCATAGCTCACTGCAGTGTTGAACTCAGGCTCAAGCGATCCTCTTGCTTCAGGCTCCTGAGCAGCTAGGCCTACAGGTACACACCACCATGCCCAGCTAATTTTAAATTTTTTTTGTAGATACGGGGTCTTGCTATGTTGCCCAGGCTGGTGTGGACCTCCTGGCCTCTAGTGATCCTCCCAACCCGGCTTCCCACGGTGCTGGGATTATAGGCATGAGCCACCACGCCTGTAGCCAACATGTCTTTCTTTTGACTTCTGCTTTGGTATCTTTTCTTAAATGGTTCCCTCTGTCCCCTCCCACACACAGAATGGGGGAGAGGCTATCAGATTCCAAGCTCCAGAACCTCAGGTGCAGCACTGGGATTGGGGGTGGGGGCTCAGGAACCACCTAGGGGAGAAGACAGGGTGGGAAGAAACAGGAAGGAAGGTCCCCAAAATTATGTTTGTTTGCAGAGGCCAGGCTCCAAGGGAGTGTGGACTCAGTTGAACCATAGGGCCCCAGGACCTCTAGCTTCTGGCCAGCAGTCATGCCCTCCACAAAGCTGGGTCTGTGGAAATTGCATGTAGGAGACACACCAGGCTCCCAGGACAGAGCCCTTTTGGGGTGGCCAGCACTACCCAGCCTCCACTGCTGAGGGAGGTCAGGGGCTGTGTGACCTTTGCTTCTGGGACTGATGGTTTATTGAGCTGGAGAGTGTGCCCAGCAGTGTCCCCCAGCCCTCAGGAGCTTCTAACGTGGCTCTGGGTTCCTGGAGTGGGTGGGTCAAAGCTCCACTCGGGGAAGAAACTTCCAAGCTGCCTGAAGGTGCTGGAGGTCCGGTGATTCACTGGCTCTGCCCCTGGAGTTCAAGTTCCTGGGGTGGCTGTCAGTGGCCACCTGTCTTTAAATCTGTTCATTTTAGGAGCTACCTCTCACCAGAGGCAGGAACTTGGCATCTGGACTTGATCTGCTGAGAACAAGGAGGATATGTTGTCCCCTAAGGACTGGGGCCCCAGGCTGCAAGCTGTGTGGCAGGGAGCCCATCCTCACGCAGTGAGGACCGATGATCCAGGAAAAGCCACAGCTTCTCCCTCCCCAGCCTAGGGGCTTCCAGCATCCTGGTCTCCATGATAACCAAGAGGTCATAAACTCATTTCCATAATAACCTGAGCCCAGAAACCTGATTAGGGGGCAGCAAACTGAGGGGTGGGAGAGGTGGGAGGGTGGGCGATGAGAGGGGAAGGCTTTGAATCCAGGTCCCTGCCTACCTTGGGGGTCAGGCGAGACTGTGGGCAGAGGCTTCTCAGGGTAGCTGCTGGGCTCAGGAGAGTTCTCAGGGTCTGGGAGCAATGGTGGAGGGTAAATGTTGTGAATATGGTCAGCAGGAGACCCTGGGGCTGGGGTGGGGCACAGGGGACTCAAGGTGACTGGGTGCTGCCTATCTGGAAGGAGGCAGGAGGCACGAGCCCTTCCCTTCTCCCTTCCCTCTCCACCTCCCCCTGGTGCCTCACTCACCCAGGGGCCAGGGCTGTCCAGTGGCTGTGGGGCCCAACTCCATGGGGGGAACACCGCCCAGGGGGTGGTCCCTGTGTGGGCCATCTTTGGGCCTGAGCAACGTGATAAGAGTCCAGGAGGTTGGCACAGTGATCCTGAGTGGGTTATTGCCTCCCCGCAGCATGGTGTCCAGCCCAGGGAGTTCTGCGTTGACTGAGTTTCTTGGGGCACCCATCTGCTCCAAGTCATCCTCTCAGCTCCCTTCTGGCTCCCTCTTCAGGGGAGCCTTGGGATCCAGGCTCCAAGTGAGCCTCATGCCCTCGGCTGGCACCTCCTCTCTCTAGTCATAACATTTCCTCCAGGCTCTGGCACCACCCAGCAGCCCAGCATTCGCCAGATGCTGGCATCGCTCAGCTTCCAAAGAACCCTGGACGTCCGCCCCTTCGGCAGCTATGTCTGCTCTCCTTGCCCCTGGGTACTCTGCTGCCCTTGATGATTCCAAGCCGTCTTTGACCATCCCCATCTCATCTCCCAGGGCCTTGTCATTTCCTGTGATGTTCCTTCAAAACATTCTCCCCTGCCCTAAGACTCCCACCTGGGGATGAGAAGCAGCCACCACCCTCTGCAGCGCCCCCTCCATGCTGACACGCCAGGCTCTGGCCACCTTGCTCCTCTGCCCACAGACCCTCAATCACGACTCGCCGTGTCAGGGTCCTCTTAGCTGCCACCCGGGGCCCAGGTGGTGCCCTGCCCCTGTCTGTTATGCCCTCTGTCCCCATCTCTGGCCCAAATCACGCCATCTCCCTTGGCTTGCCCAGAGCACTCCCAAGACCAGGTTATGTCAGACATGGCCACAGAGTGCCTGCCCTGCCTAGGGCCCTGGTGCAGGGTGAGTCCTAGGACAGCCATGCTTAGTATTATGTGACTCCCCCCTCCGCCACCACCCAGGTCACAGAGAACTGGGTTAAGGCAGGGCCCTGGCACAGGGGCAGCCAGCGCCGCAGCTGACCAGTGGTATGGAGTGAAAAGATGTGCTGGGCCCAGCATTTGGGAACTTCAAGGGGGTGACAGAGGTGATTTGGGCAGAGGAAGTGGCAAAGGGCTGAAAACTCGTGAGACAGAGGCTGGATAGGCCTCCGGGGGCAGCATGGCACAGGGACTGCAATCTGAGCCAGGGGAAAACAGGGCGAGTTCAAGGGTGAGGCAGCCAGCTGGTGGGAGAAGCAGGAGAGTGGACAAGAGGAGCTGTACTGGGAGGTAGAGGGCCATGCCTTGTGGTGCCGGTGGTGGGGCAGGGATCCACCCCCTTGCTTCACTGGGAGGCCACTGGAACCTCCTCTTCAAAGCTACTTCTTTTTTTTTTTTTTTTTTTTTTTTTTTTTCTTTTTTTTTTTCTTTTATTATTATTTATTATTATTAAACTTTAGGTTTTATGGTACATGTGCGCAATGTGCAGGTAAGTTACATATGTATACATGTGCCATGCTGGTGCGCTGCACCCACCAACTCGTCATCTAGCATTAGGTATATCTCCCAGTGCTATCCCTCCCCCCTCCCCCCACCCCACAACAGTCCCCAGAGTGTGATGCTCAAAGCTACTTCTTTCCACGGCCTCTGGGGCTGCTCTCTGCACCTGGGGGCAAGGCTGAGGGCCTGCCCCAGCTCCCACAGCCCCAGCAGAGCTCTGAGGAGGGGAACCGCAGGAGTAGGCTCAGGAAGCAAGCGTTCGGAGCCTACCCACTGCATGCAGGGTCCCTCCAGCAGCCCCAGCTGCATCGCTGCAGATGGGCTCCTGGGAGTCGGTAGCAACACCAGGCCAGGCCGGCCCCTGGGAGCAGAGGCAGCAGGACGCTGAGGAGCATGGCCAGCAGGAAGGTGTCATGGTCTGCGGGGATTGGGGGAAGGGGGGCTGAGTCCTGAGCAGGTGCACCACCCCAGCTCCTGCCCACATGCCCCCCACTGGCATACTTTCAGCCTGCACAGGGCCACTGTCCATGCTGCCACCAAAGCCTGGCTTGTCACAGAAGGGTGGAGCCCAGCCTGGAGCACAGTGGCAGTTATGGTTGCTATTGCAAACCTGCAGAGAAGAGAAGAGAAGGAGGGTCACGTAGGATTAGGAACCCCAAGGTCACCCCCACTCCTCGGGCTCTCACCCCGTGGCCATGGCAGGCAGTCAGGCAGCGCTGAAGCTCCTGGAAGGCAGTCTTCCTGCAGCGCCTGCTCTGGCACACCTACGGGCAGTGCACCAGGCAGTGAGGGGGACACTGGCCTGCAGGATTCAAATGGCAAGGAGGGGTCGGGTGGGCAGAGCTCACCATTCTAGGTCCACACTGGGTGCCTGGCTCTACCAGGCCCAGGCCAAGCAGGTCCAGCTGGGCACTGGGGAGTGCCAAGGCTCCCCGACAGGTCACTTCGTGACCATCTAGGTGAATGGTGGAGTCCACTGGCACCATGTGCGGTGCGAGCAGGCTGGGCTTTCCGCCCTGGCACTGCACTTTCCCACACAGGGCATCCCTGGGGAAGCAGAGGGGGGGTCGACAGCTGCAATACCCCCCTTCCCCAAACCCACTCCATAGCTTCTGCTCCCTCCACTCAGCTCCACTCCCTACCTCCCTGCACAGGGCAGGAAGTGGCCCTCGCTGTCCTGGCCGCAGTTTCCGTGAGCATCTCCCGCAGAGTTCACCACCTGGAAACAGGCCTCGGGAGCTGGACGGGAGCCTGAGGAAGCATGGGCCAGGCTGGGGGCAGCTCGGAGAGGGGCCGCGCTCAGCGGGCCTCAGTTTCCCCTGCCCATGTTCCCCACAGTAGGAAACTGGCGCCACCAGACGATGGGGGGCAGGGTGCAAGGGTGCTCGCGTCGTCTCACCAGGCCCCCAGAGCTGCTGGCACTGCTGCTCCAGCGTGGGACATGCGCCATCCCAGCAGTAGCCACTGCCCCTGGCACAAGGTGAGCCGTCCAGTAGGTAAACGTCTGGGGGACAGTGGGAGGAGGTGCCCGTGCAGAACTCAGGGAGGTCACAGTCACCCATGGCCTGGCGGCACAGCGCTCCAGCCGGCTTCAGCTGCGCAGGTGAGGGGTGGTGGGGAAGGCAGAGAGAAGCCACGTGCAGTGAGAGGTCCATGTCGAGAGCGCGGCTCGGAGCTGGGGGAACCAGGCCGACCCAAGCCCAGCACCCAACCGGGGAACCTGAGGGCACCAATTAGCTAAGGCCAACAGGCCGGCTCCCAAGCTCCCCGAAACCCTCACCCTGAACCTTCCATGCCCTCACCAGGCAGTGCGCGCAGCAGTCCCCGTGGGCGCACTGGGCCCCCGGGCGCAGCGAGCAGTTGTGAGCAAAGCAGCAGAGGTCGCCGCACTCCTGGGACCAGAAAGGCAAGAAGGGACCAGGTGACGGCGCAGCGCCCCAGACCTGAGCGGAGAGGGCGAGTGGGGGCCGGGCGAGCCGACTTAACCTGGCCAGAGCCGCAGTCACACTCCTCGCCCGCCTCCACGAAGCCGTTCCCGCAGAGCGCCGGCGGCACCGGGAGTCCGGGGTCCGGGGCATTGGAGAGGCACGCGCCGCCCCCCTTGCGGAAGAAGGCGCGCAGCTGGCGGCGGCTGCAGGCGCTGAACACGCGCGGAAACGGGTGCCTACCGGCACGGGGAGCACATTGGGCATGGAGGGACAGTCCCCCAACCCCCGCGCTTCTCCGATCCCCACCCCTGGACTTGGCTACAGCCGCCAGATGGGCAGAGCCCAGAGAGGGGAAGTAACCCGCACAAAGTCACACAGCAAGCGGGACGGGGGACGGTGTGGCCCCAAGAGTGAGCAGCCCGGGACCCAAGGTGGAATCGCGACCCGACGGTGCTCCTCCCGGTGGAGTAACCTCGCCAGGTTACTCGGAAAATAATCTTCATACCGTTGAGGATCCACTTTGCCTGAGCTTCTTCCCTTTAAGCCTCATAAACCACCCTGAAGCGGACACTATGATCATTATCCCCATTTTACAGAAGAGGAAACTGAGGGACGACCAAAGAAACGCAGCGGAGGAAGTCCCCAGGACTAGCCGCCCCGCCGCAGCCCCGACCCCCCACCCGCATACCCGGTGGCCGCAGCCATGACGCAGCCTCCGGACTCGGCCGCAGCCTCCACGCAGCAGCCGTCGGGGTCGTGGCTGAGGCCGAGGCTGTGGCCGATCTCATGGGCCATGGTGGCTGCGGCGCCAATGGGGAGCTCCGAGTGGTCCTGGGGGGCCGTGGGGGGGGGCGGTCACTGCGGCCGTAGAGTCTCCTGTCTCTCCCCTCGCCCCCGCCCGCTGGGCTCACCGTGCTCACGCCTCCCGAGCTCTCGGCGCGGCACATGCCCTCGACGGGAGCCAGGCCCACCGTGGCGCCCTGGAAGGCGCGGCCCCTGGGGGCGGAGTGCGGCGTGACCAGGCGGGGCCAGGAGGTGAGGCCGCCCCGCCCGTGACCCGCGTCCGGGTCAGAGGCACCCACGTGAGCAGCTGCGCGGAGTCGTGGGGCCGCTGCGCCCACAGCCCCTGGCGCCACTGCAGGAAGGCCCAGAGCGTGGCGTTGGCGTCCTGCGTGACGCGGCTGCGGTCCCGCTCGGTCCACACTTCCAGGCCGGTCAGCACCACCTGAATGTCCAGAGTCCTGAGAAGCTGAGGGCGAGGCAGGGCTGAAGCCGGGACAGGGCGCCCCATCGCGCCGGTGGTCCTTCGTGGGGCGCCCTTCCTCTTCCCCAAACCCCACTAGCACCTGCCCGTCCTGCCGCCGCCACCCCCATCACCGCTCTCTCCCCGCCGCCCCCAACCTGGTCCACGTAGTTGGCGACTTCCAGGAGACGCTGTTTGGTGTGGTTCAAGTTTCGGTGCCGAGTCAAGAACTGGGAAGGCAGAAATCCCGGTGGCTTGAGGGGCTGAGCTGGCCCCATCCCAGACCCCGCCAACCCCTGGGGTCTCTCCTCACCAGGGTGTGGTCTGCCACAATGTACAGTTCCAGGTACTTCCAGGTCCTGCGCGCTTCTCGCCTGTCCTGTGGAGGGGCAAATGGGGACCCTGAGTGGAAGCTGCTGGGCTTGAGCCCTGACCACCAACCCCAGCTCCCAGAAGGAAGTTTAACATGTTTTCTGGAACTTGTTTCTTCAGACTCCAATAAAAATACTGGGACTGGAGGCCTGTGAATTCCTGTCTCTTCTGATTTGGAGGGCTATAGATACAGCATTCCCACTCCCATCCGCTCGATGCCCCTGACCCTGCTCTGGGGAGCACCAGAAAGGCTGGTCATGCCCGCTTTGTCCCCAGGATCCCTGTGGCCACAGGCTCCTTTCCAGGTGAGCAGCTGCTCCATCCGAAAGATCTTGTGGGTTGAGAAGTCCTTGGAGCCCCGGCGTGGCCGGGGACGCAGATAATAGCTGGCATTCCTGCTGAGGGTGACCAGGCCACTAGGGTGCAGAGAGGTAGGAACGGGTGTGAGGGAGCTCTTTCCCCATCCCAGGCCCAGCCTCCTCTCCCAGAGCTCACCTCATCCCAGAGCAGGTGCAGAGGACTACCCAGGAGTCGGGGAAGCCCCTTACTCGCCCTTGGTAGTGGCAATGATCCTAGGGAGGAAGGGGCCAGCCCCAAATCTCAGCCAGGGCTGGAGCAAGAGGGGCAAGAGGGAGGGTGTGGTAGGGGCTGGCTCCAACCTCCCCTTAGGAATGCAAGGAGGAGTAGGGGTAGGAATGGTGGGGGGTACCTCTGGGGGTGCATCCCAGAGCCCATGGAAGCATCTCACCCTGTGGTTGGGGGCCAGCACCACTGGCTGCCCATCTGGGCCGTAGTGGGTTTCTATGTATCCTGGGGCCAGCAGCCTGCTGAGAGGGGGTGTTACAGGGAACACTGAATTCAGCTTCCTCCTGCCTCCTCCAGGATGTCTCCCAGCCTTCCTCCCTAAATGCTAATGGAGCAGCTTTATGAGTGAGACACTCACAGTGTGTCTTAGGGAAGGGACAGGAGCAATGGTGACTTGCTCAGATCAGAAACTCTTGGGGCTAGAGGAAGGAGCCTTGGTGATGGCGTAGTTGTGGGAGGTGTGAATATGGGAAGCCCAGGGAGGACGCCAGGGAGGAGTGGGAATAGGGGAAGAGTTTGTGGTTCCCAGGGGACCTGCAGCAGCCAGCAGGATCCACAGGCCGGGAGGGGAGGAGTCAGGAGACACTGCCGAGGAATGGGACTTGGAGTTGGGGAAATGCAGTGACCTCCCCAGGTTCCCCTGCCTGCTGCCCTCCTTTGTTGGGCATCTGGTCAACCCTCTTGTCCCCACCTGCCCTAGATCCTTGAAATATTTTCCTCAGACTTCTAGACCCCACATACCTCCCACCTGTCCTTCAGTGATTGATGCTCACCCCCTGCCTCCAGAGAAAACAGAATCGCCACCTGCCCACGCTGCTTCCACCCTCCCCGCCCTCTCCACACCCACTCCAGTAATGATTCCATTTTCAGGCTCCATCTTAACAGGATCTTTCCCACATGGATGGATCAATCATAAGTCAATCTGTCTTCTTTAAAGAAAATCCTTTACCCCAACCTCACCTTGGCCTCATTACCTCCAGACCACCCCCTAATGATGGCTGCTTCCCCCCTCCCAGGCACTCCACCACCTGCCCCAGCTCTGCCCCCCACCCCTGCTCCACACACACCCACCACCCTAGGAGGTAGGTGATGTGACCACCCCATTGAAAAGGTAGGGACATTGGCCCCAGGGAAAATATGGTTGGGCACAGTGGAACTAGAGTTTGTTCCCCGTCCATCCGACTCCACGAGGGAGAATAAAATACGTTTCAAGTGCTCAGAACAGCGCCTGCGGTCAAGCACTCAGTAGGTGATATATATTAATAACATAATCTGGGTGGTTTTAAGAGCCTGCGCTCCAACTCGGACACCCACCCCACCCAGCCCAAGGTACCTTCCTGAGCACAGGTCTGCCTGTCCCTTCCCCTGCTCAAAATCTTTGGCTCTGGATGGTCCAGGACACTGAGCACTAGAATGGCCTTCTGTGATCTGGCCCTCCTGGGACTCCCCAAATTCATTCCCCGCTGCTCCCCTGCATGTAGATGGAGACCTTCCAGGCAGGTCAGACAAACTGCTGCCCCCAAGTGTAGCCACTGCATCTTTTTCTTTTTTCTTTTATTTTCTTTCTTTTTTTTTTTTTTTTTTTTCTTTTTTTGAGACAGAGTCTCACACTTTGCCCAGGCCGAAGTGGTGCAGTGGTGTGATCTTGGCTCACCACAACCTCTGCCTCCGGGGTTCAAGCAATTCTCCTGTCTCAGCCCCCTAAGTAGCTGGGATTACAGGCGCCGCCACCACGACCGGCTAATTTTTTGTATATTTAGTAGAGACGGGGTTTCACCATGTTGGCCAGGCTGGTCTCAAACTCCTGACCTCAGGTGAGCCGCCCGCCTCGGCCTCCCATAGCCACTGCATCTTTGTCCCTGCCATTCCCTTAGCCTGGAGTGCCGGCTCATCTTTGGGATCCCTCTAGGATTTCTTTAGACTCAGCATATCTTGCAAATGTCCAATAGGTGGTGCTCACTCATCTCCAGCAGGGAGCTGACAAGTCGCTCCTGGGGTTGCGAGGGTGGATGTGCCCCACAGCGGGGCTGACAGCCTCAGCGGTCCTCTTCAGCCTCCAGGGAGCCAGCCACAGGCCTGTGTGACTCTTCCTGTCATCTGCACCCCCTCTGGGGTCCTCTGCCCATCCAACCACCCGCACAGATCTGTGTCAGTCCCTGCCCCCCAACACTGATCCCCTCCTCCCAGCCCTACCCCAGCCTGGCACTCACTGGTTCTTCTCCAGCTCAAGCAGGAGCTCCTGGCCTTCAGCCTCCAGGGCCACCAGCCCCACGTCTGGCTTCGAGACCTGGGCAAGAAAGAGTGTGGAGCTGAGATGGTGGCCTCCAGGCCTCCTGCCTGCCAGGGAGTAGGTGGCCTGTGGAGCTGGCTGGGGAGGAAGTTCTTGGGGAGAACGTGGACTGGGGAGTCAGCAGGACCCCCCCCGCATACTATGGAGGGCCTGGAGGAGGTGAGAACATACAAAGATGTTCCCAAACTCAGGATGTTTGCAGTCCTGACAACAGCCACTTGGAAGGGCATTGGCACAACCTGCCAGGCGCACCAACATCCTCCCTAGAGACCAGAGGTCCCAGAAAGGTGCCCCTGCCCTGGCCCACCCTCTTCTTTCATACCCAGAAGGGGCATCAAAAGCAGGGGAAGACAGAGGGGTGCTGAGGACGTTATGGGGGCATCGGGTAGCCATGGTCAGGGCCTCCTCAGAGCCTCTGCTACCTGAGGCTTGTTTCCAAATAAGCTGCCGCTCATTGCCTATGGAATTCAAACTTTACTCCTCCATTTCCAATTTTGGCAAACTGCTCCCTCTTCCAAAGTTTTCCTGGGCCTCCAGCAGCCCCTGTCCCTCCTGCTCCGACACCTGCTTCACTGGACCCACGAGGTAAACATGGACGCCATTCCAGCCAAGAGAGCACACTGGCTCTCAGCTAGGTGTCAGGAGGCTGGCTTGGCCGGCCAGCCCTCTCTCCTTCCCCCACCCTCTTGGCGTCTCCCACCCTGTGGGAACACCCCACTTCCCCCTTGTCCACTCAGCCTGGCTGGGGGCCCAGAGTTGGAGCCGGCCCAGGAGCTTCCTGGGAGGCTGCTGTGCCTTCGGAATGTTTAACCCCCGACTCCTTTTCTCCAAAAATGCACTGGGCTGGGGCTCTGTCCAAGGGTCTCAGAGTCTTTGGAGGGAGTTCTTCCTTTGCAAGTGGGGAGCAGATGGCCCTTGCCTCCCTGGCCACAGGCCCCACAAGGCCTCCAGCATGAGCTCATGTGGCTGGAATGCCACTTGCTTTATTGGGGAAAGGTCTGCCCTGGGAGAAAGGCCATACTCGAGGTCCCTGTTCCTCTGCAGCCCCTGCTGTCTTTACTCTTGCCCTCCTGGTACCCTGCCCCTCGATATATACCCCTCATCTTGAAATGTGAGTGTTTCCTGCCTGTTGGAGGGGATACCTAGCCTCTACTCTTTCTTCTGTACCATCTTGGCAGGCTTCCTGGGGGCAGGGGCCCACAGCTGGGGGAAGCAGAGCCCCTTTGGGGCTCTCCTCTTGGTCACAGCCCAGGCCAGACAGACAGGAAGGCCCAGAGGCAGAGTGACCCCAATGTGTGTCCAGCCTTCCCCTCCTGGGGATGGGGAGGGAAGTCTCAAAGCTCAGGCCAGTGCTGTGCTTGACCAGTGGAATGGGGGCCTTATGGGCCTAGGGGATTCCAGTGAGGGCCCTGGGTTGGGAGCTGCTGGGTCTCTGGGGGCCTCCCTGCCTTCATGGCAATGCTCCCCTGCCTCGCTCTTGCTGGATTTGGACAGTAGGGCTGAAAATTCCAAACAAAGAGGGCTCTCTACGAGGGGCAGGGGTGTAGCCAATGCTTTAAAATCATTCAGACCTTAGTGGGTCTCAGGCTCCCAGCCTAAAGAGCTGTGTGACCATGGACAATTTCCCCAAGCTCTCTGGGCTTCCATTTGCCCCTCTGTAAAATGAGCATATCAAGGCTACTGCCCTCTTAGTTTGCAGCACAGATATTATGGCACAAACAGATGGGGCATGGTTATTCCGGAAGCGTGTGAAGGGCGGGATTGGGAAGAGGCTGGGGCAGAGCGTCCTGCAGAAGAAGCACATGGGGTGGTCTTACATCTGGGGGGCACCAGGAGAGTGACCACTGCCCCACCCCCCACCAGAAGTGGATTCCACAGGAGCCGGTGAGGCTGAAGGTTCAGGCCTTCGGTGGCAGGGCCCTGAGAGGGACAGCAGTGTGTCCACAGGGTCACATGTTCTGGTCAACTTTGCAAAAGGTTTTCTTTTTGGTGCTTTTTTTTTTTAGAGGCTCCTGAAAAGCTTCAGGACCCACAAACCCTGGACTCATTTCTGCCTGGTAGGGCTGGGGGTGGCCCAGATCATCCAGGGAGGGAGGGAAAGGGGGAGGTGGGGCGGAGAAAGCTGAAATGACTTCCATGTGTGCGGGCTAACGAGATCTAGATGTCCAAACCCCAGTGCCCTCTTCTGCCCACTTGAGGGGCGGGGGAGGCAGGGGCCTACAGGAGTAGTGACTTGGTGGTTCTGGGGACCCCAGCAAAACTAGAAGCTGTAATGTAGGGAGAGACAAAAGGGCTGGGAGGTTCAGGGCCCCTGTGGAGGGCGGGGTGACATGGCACTGACCGGCTCCTCCAGGCTGACGGCGCGCCAGGGTTGTCCATCCAGGACCCAGTGGGGGGTGACTGGCTGCCCAGGGATATGTCCTGGAGTGAAGACAGAGCACAGGGTAAGGGGGACCTGAGGAACACAGGGGCATGGGACAAAGCAGAGGGAGGGGGTTAGAGGACATCCCCAGGGAGGCACTGGAGGCCTTTCGGGGCAGACTTCTTCCACACGCATGGGTTCAGCCTGGAGAAGGAGGGACACCCATGGACATCCTTGGATCTGAGGAGCTATCAAGGAGGAAGAAAAGAGAAGGCTGGAAAGGGACAGCTCAGCTGGGGACATGGGAGTCCCCTGACCTTTGTCGGGGGGCAGGCTTGGGCTCGGCGATCACAAGGAAGAGGCCAAGGCCGCCAGTGCAGAGGGGAAGGGAAGAGGGAGGCAGCCTTAGGGATTTTTAGATGGGCAGCAGATGCTTTTAGGGTGAGAGATCTACAAAGAGAGGACGCCTGTGCCTCCCCATCATCTGAGAAAAACAACAGCCAGATGTTGCCTTGCGAGGTCCACCTTGCCCGGAGCTCCCTCGGGGACTCTGTCCTGGTGGCAGGGTTTTGGTACCCTGGCCCAGAAGGCCCCTCCTCTTCTCTTCAAGGGGAGGGGAGGCTTCCGGACGGAGCCTTGGTGCTCCCTGGCCGGGTGTGCCTAAGGGGGCTCTAGGAGGAATCCCAGAGCCAAGCATTACTCAGAGGGCGCCTGGAATGCTCCCAGCCCCCCACTGGCCCCAACCACTCTCACACGCCCACCCTGCAGGAGCCAGGCCCCAGGCATCCAGAGCCTGCAGCAGCCCTCCTTACCCCGGTACCCAGTCCCAGCTCCCAGAACAGACAGCCCCCGCCCCCACGCAGCCCTGGCCTCAGTCCTGCTGGGCTGATGGCTGCCTGTGGAAGTGACTCAGCTCCTGCTAGGCCACCCCAACTCCTTTTTTTTCCTCCACCTTCTCTCCCAGACTACAAACATCAAAGATCCTTCCTCCAAGAAGCCCTCCTTGATTGGATGAGTGAATTGCCATCAGGCAGATGAGGGCCGAGAGGAGTCTGCCACCTTGGAAAGGAGGGGCCAGTGCAGGGAGGGCTCTGAGTGGATCTGGGGGAAGGGAAGAAGGGGAGGTCTCTCAGCCCAGAGAGCACTTAACTGAGAATAGAGAACCAAGCTTTGCTGCTCCTAGGCCTCTAAGGGTTTGGGAAGAGGTAGGGTGGGCCCAGGCACAGGTGTGGTATGGGTGCAGTGTGGTGTGTGGGTGCTGTCCACATGGCCTTACATGCACATGCTGGCCACGGGCACCCTGACCCCAATGAGGGAGAGAGGGGCAGAGCTGGAGCTGGAGCTCCGGTGACCGGGTGGATGGGAGGGGAACCCGAGGGAGCCAGGTTGGTATTGGGCACATAGACCCCCCTCTCCCAGGGGTCCCATCGCCTCCCCTGGCCCCAAGATAGGGCCCAGAGGGGAGGGAGCAGTGGACCACCTGGGACCCTCCCCTGGGGCCAGAACAGACCAGGCCCCTGGACCTGTATGGTCCCCGCACAGTGCTGTGGAAGCCACCACCCAGGCTGTGTAGCCCAGCCCAGCCCCGCATGCCTCCTCCCTGGTTGCCCTCCCTGTCCCCGGCCAGGCACTTGCTGTGCAGGACTGGCTAATCCTCCCGCCCGCTTGCAGAGGTTGTTCCAGCCCCATCTTAACATCTTTGTTTGGAAGGGGTTACCCGGAGGAGACAGCTGCAGTCTTCCCAGAGCACTGCTAAACAGACACCTTCTATCTGGAGAGGCCCTTCTCTATCTCACCAAACAAGGCAACAATATAAACAACATACACACTGCCCTGCCACCCTGGGAGGAGGGAGGAGGGGTGAGCAGGGCGGAGGCCACAGCTAGTTCTGCAGCCTGAGAGCAAAGCAGGGACTCTGGGGGACTCTTGGGCATGGGGGCTTCCTGGAGGATGGAGCCCGGCTGAGTCCTAAGGGGTGGAGATGCAGGAGCGGGTCACACGGTGGCCGGCGGATGGGAGCTGGTCGTGAGAGCGAGAATCCAGGCAGAGGGGGCTGCGGGCTACGGGCTGGGGGCTGGGCTGCCCCCGAGGGGGAGGGGGCCATGCCTTCTGCTTTGCCAGCGGAGTGGCAGCCGGGCAGTGTGGGCAAGTCCGGGCCCGAGGCCAGCCCAAGCACACTTGAGCGTCCCTGGGCAGGTCCCACGGAGACCCCCCCAAACAGTCCCCACGCCCTGACCTACTGGCCATATGGTCCCGGGGCTGTGAGACCCTCCGCGCGCTGACCCGGGCTCTGAGCAGAACCCATCCCCGCCACCACTACCTCGCCCCTCAGGGCGTACCCCGCCCGCTTCCTCACCTTGAAGCACCCCGGCGCTCGGCACTGGCCAGAACAGCAGCAGTAGTAGCAGCAGCAGCAACGGGGTCCCCCGAGCTCTCCGGGGCCTCCAGCCCATAGCTGTGAGCTCCTCGGCCTCTAGGCAGCTGCTCGCAGCTCCGGCTCCGCCCGGGCTGGATTGCGGCCGACCCACGCCCCGTGCAGCCCCAGGCCTCCGCCTTCGGACCTTCCCGCCCCCACCCCCCACCGCCCGCCCTCGCTCCCGCCTCCCCTCCCCGCCAATCCCGCTCGGAGCCTGGCCAGGAGCCCCGACGGCGTGGGCCCTGGGGGAGCCGGGACGCCACTCCGGGACCGCCTCCCCTCGAGGGGTGGAGCTGGGCGGAGGAGGGAATCCGTGCGGCCCCTCGGATGACCGGCCCGAGCCGTCCCTCCTCGTCGGTCTCAGAGGGCCTCTGCTCCTGAGAGGAGTAGAGAACCGCTGAGAAGGTTCTTTGAGGACCGCAGCGTGGTGGGATGAGGCGGTGGGCAAAGGCCACCTCTCGCTGCTGAAGTTGGCCCCAGAAGTGCAATCTTCCGTGGTCTCCTGGGGACAATCTCTGTCCCCTCCTTGCTACCCGTTCTGCCCCGAGGATACCCTGGCGGAGGTTGAGTCGGGTCATCCACCTGCACTGGGTGCCCCGGGATAGGAAGGTCCAGGCCACCGGCTGCCGCTGTCAGGGTTGCTGTCTCTAAACCACGGTGGCCGCCAGCCGCTGCCCCCGGGGAGGAGTGAGCCAGTGGAGACGAAGGTCTTGGGAGCTTCATTGCTGGGCAAAGGCGATGCAGCAGACGAGACAATCCTCTGTCCCTGGCGGTGGCCAGAGGACAGAATTGTGTAAAAGCTACAGAATCCCAGACCTGGGAGACCCTTTCAGACTCAGTAGCATCTGTTTCATGTTTTAAAGTTTTGTTTTCCTACTCGGTGCAAATTTGGATGAGATGTTAACTTTTTTTTTTTTTTTTTTTTTTTTTTTTTTTTTTTTTGAGGCGGAGTCTCCCTCTGTGGCCAGGCTGGAGTGCAGTGGCACGATCTCGGCTCACTGCAACCTCCGACTCCCTGGTTCAAGCGATTCTCCTGCCTCAGCCTCCTGAGTAGCTGGGATTACAGGCACGCGCTACCACCCCCAGCTAATTTTTGTATTTTTAGTAGACACGAGTTTTCACCATTTTGGCCAGACTGGTCTCGAACTGCTGACCTCAAGTGATCCACCCGCCTCGGCCTCCCCAAGTGCTGGGATTACAGGCATGAGCCACCGCCCCTGGCCGAGATGTTAACTTTTTTTTTTTTTTTTTTTTTTGAGGCGGAGTCTCCCTCTGTTGCCCAGGCTGGAGTGCAGTGGCGCCATCTCGGCTCACTGCAACCTCCGCCTCCCGGGTTCACACCATTCTCCTGCCCCAGCCTCCCGAGTAGCTGGGACCACAGGTGCCCGCCACCACGCCCGGCTAATTTTTTTGTATTTTTAGTAGAGACGGGGTTTCACCGTGTTACCAGGATGGTCTCGATCTCCTGACCTCGTGATCTGCCTGCCTCGGCCTCCCAAAGTGCTGGGATTACAGGCGTGAGCCACTGTGCCTGGCCCGAAACGTTAACTTTTAAGCAAATTTTTTTTTTTTTTTTTTGAGACGGAGTTTCTCTCTTGTTACCCAGACTGGAGTGCAATGGCACGATCTCGGCTCACTGCAACCTCTGCCTCCCAGGTTCAAGTGATTCTTCTGCCTCAGCCTCCCGAGTAGCTGGGATTACAGGCATGCGCCACCAGGCCCAGCTAATTTTGTATTTTTAGTAGAGATGGGGTTTCTCCATGTTGGTCAGGCTGGTCTCGAACTCCTGACCTCAGGTGATCTGCCCGCCTCGGCCTCCCAAAGCGCTGGAATTACAGGCGTGAGACACCATGCCCGGCCTACTTTTAAGCAAATCTATTTGTTTTTGAGAATTTGGAATGTAGTAATTTGGTTAGTGAAAGTTCGAGCAGTGAGATAAACCTACATTCACATATCTCAAAATCAAAAAGTACAGAAAGCATAGGGAAAAGTCTCCGTGCTCTTAGCCCTCCTCTCCAACAGGAAACCAATATGATTAGTTTCTTACATAGGCTTTTAGATTTTTTTTTTTTTTTTGCATACTCAAGACAATACAGACATATTTTTTCTCTTATTAACATTTTTCTGCACCTTGATTTTTTTTTTTTTTTTTGGTCACTTAATACACCTTAGATATCAGTGCATTTAGAGGGCCCTTGTTGTTCTTATGATTATTATTTAGAGACAGGGTCTCACTCTGTCACTCACGCTAGAGGGCAGTGGCCTGATCATGCCTCATTGCAGCCTTGAAATCCTGGACTCAAGGTATCCTCCCACCTCAGCCTCCTGAGTAGCTGGAACTACAGGCACACGGCACCAGGCCCCTCTAAAATTTTCAATTTTTCTGTAGAGAGGGGGTCTCACTTTGTTTCCCAGGCTGGTCTCAAACTCCTGGTCTTGGCCAGGCGCAGAGTCTCATGCCTGTAATCCCCCAGCACTCTGGGACGCCGAGGCGGGCAGATCACTTGAGGTCAGGAGTTCAAGACCAGTCTGGCCAACATGGTGGAACCCCATCTCTACTAAAAATACAAAAATTAGCCGGGCATGGTGGTGAGTGCCTGTAGTTCCAGCTACTTGGGAGGCTGAGGCAGGAAAATCACTTGAACTCAGAAGGTGGAGGTTGCAGTGAGCCAAGATCGTGCCATTGCACTCCAGCCTGGGCAACAAGAGCGAAACTCCGTCTCAAAAAATAAAAATAAAAAAGAACTCCTGATCTTAAGTGATCCTCCTGCTTCAGCTTCTCAAATCGCTGGAATTGCAGGAATGAGTCACCACACCTGCCCAGCTATGAGATTATTACTTATTATTACTACTTTGGATTTTCAAATCAACTTCATTAAGGTATAATTTACACACAGTAAAATGCACTTATTTTAAGTGGCCAGTAAGATGAGTTTTGATAAGTGTATATAACTACATAAGTATCACTATAATGCAGACACATTCCCTCACCCACAGAAAGAGCCCTGTGCCCTTCCAGCCAAACTTCCCCACTCCCAATCCCAGACAACCACTGATCTGTTGTTCTCTTGTCTATAGATAAGTTTTGCCTGTTCTAGAATTTCATATAAATGGAATCATCCAGCATGCACTCTTTTGTGTCTGGCTTCCTTCCCTCTTTCCGATGTTTTTGAGATTCATTTACACTATTTTGCATATCAATAGTTTGTTCCTTCGTATTGCTGAATAGTGTTCGGTGGTTTGAGGGAACCACAGTTTCTCTACTCACCAGTGCACCATAGGGTTATTTTCCAGTTTGGGGCTCTTATAATTGGAGCTATATTTGAACAGAGAGAGAGAGAGGAAGAAAGAGGGAGAGAGATATTTATTATAGCAATTGGCTCACGTGATTATGGAGGCCAAAAAGTTCCAGAATCTGCCATCTGCAAGCTGGAGAACCAGGAAAGCCAGTGGTGTGATTCAGTTTGAGTCCAAAGGCCTGAGAACCAGGAGCACCAATATGGAGGTGGCTCGAGCTCAGAACAAGTTGGGGACAGGAAAGCAGAGCAGCACCCCAGAGCAGCCCCTCAGTGACACCTCTTCAGTAAGGCAAGGCTGACCACAGAGGGGCGGGCTTCAGTGTGGATGTCAGGTAGAGAAGGCAGCTCGAGGAGCTACTCTGGCGTTCTTGCTTACTGTTATTCTTACCTCGAACTGGCCAACTCCTACTTAAACTGCAGGCCATGGCTTTAATGTCCTGTCATTCAGAGACTGTCCCTTACCCAAAGCCAGGTCCGCATCCCCTGAATGACACTTCTCCCTGCAACGCGTTTCAGAAGGCACTGTAGTCATCCACTTCCCTGTCTCTCTCCCCGAGCTCCTGAGCTCCATGTGGTCTGGGAATATGTGTGTTACTCACTTCCTAGCACAGTCAGTGCTAATAACTGACTGTAGAGGGGACACAGTCAAAGAGCCACATGGGGATCACAGTCATCCTTACACAGTTGACACCTCCCAAACCCAGATGAGCTGTGTCCAAGTGCGGGTCAGAGGAATTTTCTGCCGAAGTCTCTGAGAAAGGGTTTATTTACATTTTGAGGTTGCAGGGGAGGAGATGAGGCCATCAAAACAAAGCTGAGGAAGAGGGATCCTAGGATGCACCAAGCAGCTCCGGGGACACCCAACAGCACCTGGGAAAGATGGCTTCTCCACTGGCTTGTTGGCGTCTCCCTTCAGAGGGGCATTGGGAAATGTCCTGGGAACCAGGCAAACCAGTGAGCATTAACTCTTAGAAGTGCTTGGCATGGGTGACACCCACCATCTGTAAACACGACTCCTCCCAAGGAGTGATGCAGAACAGGATGTCTGAGGGAGGCACTCTGACTCCAGCCTTCAGAGATCTCCAGGGTGGCACCTGGTGACGACAGGCTGATGCTTGGGTGCCCTAGAAAAAGTCATGTGTGTGAATGGGGGCCCCAAAGCCAACGCTTCATCCCTGACAGCCTGGTGCATTTAGAGGGGAACTTTTTGTCCCTTGGCAAGGTGGGTGGAATTTCAGGTTCATAGGACAAGGGTATTTTAGCTTTAATAGATATTGTCAAACAGTTTTCCAAAGTCATTGTACACACTCTGTGATTCTACTTATGTAAAGTTTAAAAACAGGCAAATCAAATCTATGGTGTTCGAAGTCAAGACAGTAGTTAACCTTGTGGAGGCTGCAACTGGTACAGGGTGTAAGAGGGGACTGTGGGATGGTCTGTTTCTTGATCTGGGTGTGTTCGCTTTTGGAAAAGTCCTTGAGTTGCATTTATAACGTGTGAACTTTTCTGTATGTTACACTTTAATTAAATGTACAAAAAGTCTCAGGAGGCCTCAGACCACTGGAAGCGGACACAACTAACCCCTCTGAGAGCCCTCCAATCCAAGATGGACATATGTCCCCTTGGAAGTACACGGAAGCCGGATATTCCCAAATCCCCCAGTAGCCGCAGCTTCAGCAGCTGCTTATGGTCCTCCCTACACCCTCTCTTCCTCAGACAGCCCCCAAACATCTGGCTGCATTTGGCTTGCTCTATCCCTGTCCCACCTCTGGATTTAGTCCATGTTCTCCACCCTCCCCATTGTCAGCAATGTAGACAAGACAAATGCTCAGTTCACGTGCCCACCCACTGAATGCCATGCACGGGGCTGGTCATCGTGGGTGGCAAATGTGAGCAACACACGAAGCCTCAAGGAGCAGAAAGGGACACAAATCACTTCAGCATAAGGTAATTTGTGATAAATGTCATGTAACTTGCAGCCCCTTGCCCCCTCCTACAGATGGTGTCTAAGAATAAACCCCACTAACATGTGACTCCTCTGTTCTAGCCCAGCTGTTTGGGTTGCAAGAAAGAGACTCACTCCAGTTGCGTCATAGGATGGAGTTTTATTGGGAGGACATTCTGGACGGGCTCCCAGCAAGAGTCTGGCAATGGAGCATGAAAAATGAATGGGCCTGGAATGAGTGAGGGTGCGGCCTCTGCTACACAAAGTTCACCTGGCCCCCAACTGCCTCCCAGCCTGTTAGCTCCTGTGCCAACTCCACTTCTCTCTCTGTTTTTCAACCCAAATCCTAGAGCAGAGGGCTCTTAGCTCCTCCACCATCTCCACCAGGCTGCAGGGGGAGTCACTAGCCCACTCAAGAGCTCTCTCCTCTTGGTCCCTGATTCACAGGGGCACGTCATTCCTTCTTGGTAACTCATTCTCTTTAACAGCCCGACACAGGGCCTCCAGGAAAAGGACAGGAGCTCACTCAGTCATGAACAGGGATGCATCTGGAGCAGGAACAAGGATGCTGACGACATCTGTGTCTGCCCTCCTCTCTTGTAAGTGCCAGTAAGGTAGTACCCAGTCCCTGGGGGTAGGGGTGGTGGTGGTGGGAATGAGGGCATCTCTTCTTTCAGGGGCCAAATCTGGCACAAGGATGTCTGCTTAGGCAACTCCACTGCCTGGCATGCTCTCTCCCTAGGAAAACACCAAACCTTTTTTATTTCCTCAGTCTTAGTGTGAGAGTGATCACCTCTTCCAGGAAGCCCATGACCAGAATGGCCAGGGGCACACCCTGGCCCTCAGTAGATGGGCACTGAGACAAAACATGGCCTGCTGGTGGCATTCCCAACAATGTCAAAAGTCCCAGGGATGAGCTCACAGTTGGGAGTCCTTTGGAAGTCCAATTCCAAATGTCCTCTGGACTCAAAATAAAAACTACATTTCCCAGTCTCCCTTGTAGCTTGCAGTAGCCATGTGACAATACTCCAGCCAATGGGAAGTGAGTGGAAAAGTCATGTGCAGCTTCTGGGTTTCGTCCACCATGGGCATGGGTGTGCTTCTACCTCCACTCTTCCTTCTTCTGGCTGGAGGGCATGTGGATAAAGCAGGGCCATGGTGAGCCTCACAATCAAAGGCAACATTTTAGGGATAGAGAAAAGGAAGACAGAAGGATCCTGAGCCCCAACGTCATAAACCATCATAACAGCCAGACTAGCATGGGAGAGAAAAATAAAATTCTATCATGTTGAAGTCACTGTATTTGGTCTCTTGTTAGAGCAGGCTGACTGATACTCTGCTGAATACAGAGTGCCTTGGTGAGCCTCTGAGGATGCAGGATGCTGTAATCCAACCAAAGTCCAGGGCGACTTTCGAGGAGAAGGATGTGAAAGGGCAGGGCTTCCTTTGAGGGAGAAATGGAGAGAAGGGAGGAGATCCAGAGAAGAGAGAGAAAGATCAGCTCAGTGCTCTTCAGTGTCCTCCAGGGTCAACACCCTTCTGGGTAGACCTCTCACCACCCATTTTTGGGGGGCCAAGAGGCTTGGGGCCAGGTCATAAAAAGTCAGATGTCACAGAGCTGTTTTCATAGAGGCAGGCAGGACCCAACAGTGCCTCATTCACATTCACAGGCTGGAGTCATCACAGATGCTGGCCACTTTATCCTCCGGAGGGCAGGCAACACCACTGGTTAGCCCAGGGGCGGGGCACAGGTTGAGGTCTCACATGTGGCTGCATCAGGATCAATGAGCTTCCCACAGAAAAAACCCTGGTCACAGGAGGCCTCTGGGAGCCAGGGCAGGCCCTCAGGTAGGATCCCAAGAGGATTGGTGGGAGTGTGCATGGCTGGAAGTGTGATTTGGAGCCCTGGCCTACCAGGTGAATCAGCTGCAGAAGGGACACATCACAGGGGAGGAGAAACTGACTTTCACTTCTGCCCAGGTGATGGGCAGGCTTGGGAGTGGGGAAGAGGCCGCAGAACAAAGGTGGGGGAGTCAGAACATATGTGTCTTGGAAATGGAGGGGATGCTGCTAAGTCCAGAAAGTCTCCCCTAGTCCTCTAAGCCAGCCACCAGCTGACACAGGGATTCTCTCTGCCCCAAGCAGAACAGGGCTCCCCAGTCTCCTGAGGGGCTCCTGGTTCCCTGCATGCTCTCCCCAACCTCCCCTTGGTCCCAGGCACCATCCTCTAAATGACAGCAGTCTCCAGATGCCAGTCGGTACTGTGGGTTAGCTGGGTATTTTATCTGCCCGCGTGTGTTGAATGGATACCTGCGTGGTCTCTTTCTGAAAAGCCATCTCCACCGAATTCTCGCCCATGCTCTGCTTACAAACACGCCTCCTTCTGCAAGGCCCAGAGTGGACTCAGAGAGCCTCTCCCCTCCCCACCTCCTGCCCCCATTCCTCTCCCACTCCCCACAGGCTGGCTCCAGACCACCAGAGCGTGGGAACCTCAAGGAGAGTGGGTGCTTCCTCTGTCTTCCTCCCTAGCCCTTGCTTTAGCACAGCCAGGACAGAGAGGAGGAAAGAAGAAAACTACAGCAAGGAGGATTTAGGGGCAATTCTAGAAGGGATTCCCAATTTGGAGGGGCAGTCTGGGAAGTAGACAGCCTGTGAACTTAATAGGAGGTCCTAAAGGACCTGGGGGAATCTGGGGAGAAGATGAGGTGAGCTGCCTTACCCCAATCTTCTGGCCCACTCCCAGCTCCAGACCCACCTCCAAGTGTAGCAGGCCCCCAGGCCCAATAGCAGGAGCAGGATGCCCACCAGCAGTCCCAGGACCCAGAGCAGCTGCTGGAACTGATGCAGGCGATGCAGGGCTGGAACACAGAGCGGGGCTCAGGGCAGCCACAGCTGCAGGCCCCCAGTGCTTCCTTCCAAGGGGACCCACCCAAGATGACACCTTCTAACTTTTGCTTTATCTCTGAAGCTCTCCACACAAGGGAGCTCCTAGCAATCAGTTTAGC
The DNA here is from genome assembly GCF_028885625.2 of Pongo pygmaeus. Taxonomy (NCBI): domain Eukaryota; kingdom Metazoa; phylum Chordata; class Mammalia; order Primates; family Hominidae; genus Pongo; species Pongo pygmaeus. Next base: position 29,974,707 of record NC_072394.2, on the reverse strand, counting down.
GTAGACAGGCAAATCGTGCCACAGCAGGAGGGATACAGGGAAGGATGCCTTTGGGCCTAAGAGCTGGGCTTTTGTGCAGAGTGGCCTAGGAGATGGAGCCCCCTCCCCTTACCTCTGACCCCAAAGTAGGTGGAGGTAGAGGCAGAGCCCAGGGCATTTGCGGCAGAACACACGTATTCTCCTTGGTCACTGGGCCTCAGCGCCTCGATGTCCACCCTCAGGGCATTGGGGGAAGCCAGGACATGGATGTGTGGCTCTGCAGGAGCACCCTGGGGCTGACTGGAGGCCACCAGTCGACTGCCAAGGTGGAGAGTCAGGCTGGCGAGCGGCTCGCTGTCCACTCGGCAATCTAGGATGCCCCGGAGGCCACCCTCAGGCTCCACGAAGACCATCATGGTGGGCGTCTTGGGAGGGTCTGTGGGGAGGAAGGGAGTGTGGTGATTGCAGAAAATGACCACAAATTCCTCCCTCCCTGTACCCATGCACAATGACTTTGCTGCTCCTCCCATTAAGAGGCAGAACCTATTTCCTCACTCCTTGAATCTGTGACTCAGTTTGACCAACTGAAGAAAGAAGTGACCTTGTGCAACTTCAGAGCCAGACCTCAAGAGGCCTTGTAGCTTCTGCTCTGCTTGTTGGAACACAACAATGTGGGAAGCCCAGGCCAGCCTGCTGGGCACGTGTGGCCCAACCGGCAGCCACGAGCGTGCAGTCATCTGAGACCACTGGACAACTGCAGCCACATGAGGTGTGAACAACAGAAGAACTCCCCAGCTGACCCCAGCCCACAGAATTGAGCAAATAACATGGCTTTTGTTTGAAGCAGTAAGTTTTGGTGTGGTCAATAGCAATAGCTGACTGATACAGTGTAGGCCTTAGTGAAGGCTGGAGTGGGAGACCAAGACTGATGAGGGCTTATTGTGTGCCAGACACTCAGCATGCTTTATTTCTTTTGGTTTTTTCTTTTCTTTTCTTTTTTTTTTTTTTTGAGACAGAGTCTCAGTCTGTCACCCAGGCTGGGGCGCATTGTGGTGATCTTGGCTCACTGCAACCTCCACCTCCCAGGTTCAAGCGAGTCTCCTGCCTCAGCCTCCTGAATAGCTGGGATTACAGGTGTATGCCATCATGCCATGCTAATTTTTGCATTTTTAGTAGAGACGGAGTTTCGCCATATTGACCAGGCTAGTCTCGAACTCCTGGCCTCAAGTGATCCGCCCACCTCAGCCTCTCAAAGTGCTGGGATTACAGGCATGAGCCCCCGTACTCAGCCATTTATTTCTTATACTACTTGCAAGATGAGGTGAATGATGTATTCTCCATTTTATAAGGTCACACAACCAGACAGCGGGAGAGCCAGGATTCCAACCCAGGACTCAATATCCGTGAAGCCTTCACTCTTGGCAGACAGAAGAGGAGGAAGAACTGAGATGGGTGTGTGAGATGCGGGGAGACTAAGTTGAGGGAGGGGGCTCACACTCACAGAGCACACGGAGCATGACTGGAGCAGAGGCAGCAGCCCCAGCGGGGAGCTCAGCCAGGCAGTGGTACATCCCAGCTTGAGCACGAGCCACGTGGGTGAAGGCGAGAGTGGGCACAGGCTCCGTGTGCAGCCGCCGGTCATTCCAGAACCATGCAAAGGTGGAGTTGCCCAAGGGCCCAGGGCCACCCAGGAGGCGGCAGCTAAGGTTCAGGGCAGCGCCCTCAGGCACATCCAGGCCAGGCTCTGCCACCACGCGTGCACCTGCGGGAGGAGTATAGAGAGATGATTGGGGATCTGTAGGCCTTGGGGGCTGGAGCCTCTGGGTGGGACCTCTGAGGGGCCTCTGCGCATTGTGGGAAGGTCTCAGTCTGACTTGGTATTGGGCTTTCCAAGGTGGAACTGTGCCCCCTCCAGTGGGAGCTGTGCCTCCTCCACCAGATTAGGCTTCTCAAGGCAGGGCTTTCTCAGAGCAGACAGCCCGCTGTAGTGGAAGCTCCAGCCCCTCTCATGGACTTGGACCTGACAGCATCAGAGCCCCTCCTCCTCCCCTCTCTCCCACTCACCTTCTACTTGCAGCCGCCGGATGGTGCTGATTGAGCCCAGCAAGTTTTGGGCTGTGCAAACATAGGTGTCATCACCTGCAGGCACATCTTGCACCTGCAGCCGTAGGGCATTTCGGGCCACCTGGACATGGCCTGTCCGTGATGCCAAGCTGTGGACCCTGCTGCTGGTGGCCAGCACCTTGCCATCATGAGATAGGGCCAGCTCAGCAGGTGGCTCACTGTCCACAGTGCACTGTATCACAGCCATAGATCCGGCCCTGGAGTCCCGGAAGGAGGACAGGACAGCATCCTGAGGGGCATCTGTGGGCAGGCAGGGCACAGATGGGGGCTTGCTTAGGCACCCTGTACTGCCCATTGCCCAGCTGCCTGGGGTTGGCCAGGCTGAAGCCTCTGCTCCAATGGCCACTTCCTAAAAGTGACACATTCCCAGGAGTCCTGAGGGCAGAGTGCTCCAGGCAGGGCTTATAGGACTGTCTCTTTCTCCAGCACCTATGTCCTCTTTCCCCAACTGCCCATTCCTGGGCCCACTGCAGTCCTGTGCCCACTCCCACCAGAGCCCAGAAGCACCCTCCACCACCCTCCTCCTGGGCAGCCCTGGCCAAGGACCCTCTGCTCACAGAGGACTTGCAGGGCAGCAGGACGGGAGCTGCGGGTGCCCTGGGCATCCTGGGCCTGGCAAGAGTAGGCGCCTGCATGAGCCCGTGTGGCCATTGGGAATGAGAGCGAGGCAGCTGGACCTTCCTGCAGCCAACGACCATTGTGGTACCAGGTATAGAAGGTGGGTGGGCGGGCAGCAGGGTCCTCACAGGTCACTGTGATGGGGGCACCTTCAGGCACGGTAGCCTCTGGAGCCAGGATCACCTGCACACCTGTACCAAGGAGGCCAGGATCAGCTGGGCCCAGCCAGACACTACAGTGGGTTTCCATCTCAGCGGGCTTGGCCTGGGCCTTGCCTTACCCTCCAGCCGCAGCTCCAGGGACGTGTTGGCCTGGCCCAGAGGGCTGCGGGCAGAGCAGCTGTAGAAACCCTCGTCACTGGGCTGTGGCTCCCGCAGCTCCAGGCGCAGGGTGTTGGGGACAGAGGCTGCTGTCGAGGAAGCCAAGAGGTGACCGGCGTGGCTGAGGGCCAGCTGGGCAGGTGGGCGGCTGTCCACAGTGCACAGTACCAGGGCCAGCTTCCCACCACGGCTCTCCAGGAGGTAGGTCAGGCGCAGGTTGCGGGGCGCGTCTGCAGGGCATGGGAGGCATACACGGAGTCACAGGCAGCAGCCTGCAGGAGGCCAGTTTGCAGGTACATTCAAACTCAGGAGGGCCATGGCTCCCCACCCCAATGGCTCCCAACCACCCAATCTGAGGCACTGCTCCTCTGCCCAGACAGGACTCACCCCAGTGCCCCCTACTCTTAATGCTCCTTGCCCAGTGCTCCACTAGCTACTGGGTACCAAGTTCCCCACTGGACACCTGTGGGGTTCCGGCCATGCCCTGATCCCTGTGGGCTTCTGTCATTCCTGTCAGGCCCACCCTGCATCCAGCCAGACTCACAGAGGACGTCCAAGGTGATAGGTCTGGAGAGGCGGGGTGCCTGACCAGGGGGGCCCACACCGCAGCGGTAGGAGGTGGCATCCCTGACTGTGACGTTGGGCAGGGGGATGGAGTGGGCATCCAGGCGCTGCTGCCCATCCTGGTACCATGTGTAGGTGAGCTGGGCCGGGTGAGTGGTCCACACAAGGCAGGTCAGGTTCACCTGCTGCCCCTCCCGCACGGTGGCCCCGGGCCACACCTGCACATTCACAGCTGGGGAGAGGGAGGGCACAGGACACCAGTGAGGGTCTTGAGGCTGTGTACAGCAGGCCACCTGTCTCCATGTGGGTGAGCTGCCCCTACTGCTGGGGAGCCCCCTGGCCTTTGGGAGCCTTGGGTGGCTCACCTATAAATGGGGCTTAGAGGTCAAGCTTGGGAATAGCCCACTGGCTCCTGAGTGGTCCCAAGTAGAGTTCCACAGAGTCCTGGAAGGCCCTGAGCCCCTCCCTGACCCTGGCTGGGGGCAAATGGGAAGACCACAGACCTCCCCTCCCCTGCTGCACTTTCTCCTGAAATTCCCTGTTTAGTTTTATCCACTGGGCATACTTGTAAAAGTTGGTGTTTAAAACAGGTTCTCCCAAGAAACTCAAGTCTGGAGTCCACCACCCTTAGGAAAGGTGGGAATGGGGACTATTCCCATGCCCCCAGGCTTCTAGAACCCTGTCCCACCTCCTCTCCTCTTTTAAAGGAACCACACACATGCATGCGCGCACACACACACATACACACACACACACACACACACACACACACAGACCTTGAGCGTCGAAGTCAGCTGAGGCCGAGGCCTGGCCCAGGGTGTTGGAGGCCTCACAGGTATAGACACCCTCATCCTCCAGCATTGCCCCGTGGATCTCCAGACGCAGCGTGTTGGGGGCCACAGCCACCTGCAGCCTGGGAGAGCTGCCTTCGGGTCCCCCCACACCTTGTAGGGTGGAGGCCACAAGGCGGTCCCCGTGGAGCAGCCGCAGCTGGGCCGGAGGGTCACTGTCCACACGGCACAGGAGGAGGCCCAGTCGCCCAGGGCCTGTGTCCATCAGGGTAGTGAGTGTGACGTGGCGTGGGGCGTCTACACAGGGTGGGGAGTGGTAAGGACCCAGCCAGAGGGTCCCTCATCCAGGGCTCTGTCATGTGATAGAGCCCAGGACTGGGGGACTGCATTCCTTCCCCCACACCTGGATGTGACAAAAGTCCTTACAGGACACGTGGAGGCTGACGGGTGCAGCTAGGCTCGTGGTGGCTGAGCCTGGGGCCTGGGCTTGGCAATGATAGGCCCCAGCTTGTGTCAAAGTTATGGCTGCAAAGCGGAGTGTGGCCGAGGTCGACTCCTGGAGGGGCTGGCCATCCCGATACCAACGATATGAGGTCCCCTCCGGGACTCCTGTGGGTACCTGGCAGCTCAGGACCACAGCCTGGCCCTCTTGGAGCTCAGGTGATGGTGACACCTGGACCCAGGCTCCTGCAGGGGAAAACCAAGAGCAGGTGAGGGCTCTCCACCACACCTCTCACAGTCTGGGACCATGTGCGTGTCCACCTAGGACTACACAACCCAACCCCATGTGTTGGAGCTGCAGCCCCCTTCCAGACCACCGCCAGGGCCCACTCAGACCCATGCCTTGGCCCCTCCTGCTCCCCACTTTCCTGCACAGGCTCCATCCTGGCATTTACCTCCCACCACCTGGTAGGATGGTTTTACTGTGTCAGTCATATCTCGCCTACCAAAGCGTAAGCCTTATGGGCACTGGACTTGTGTGACCTGTGACCCCAGTTCCAGGCACTGTGTCTACATGTGTTAGCTCCTGACAAATGTTGGTTCAACCCATAAAGTACTGAAAAGGGAGGGATTTAGATCATCCCAGGGCCATTGTCCTAACTAGGAGCTGGACTCAGCATGGGTGACCGAAGGCTTGGAAGGGAATGTTAGCAGCTATGTGATCTTGAGTGCCCTCGCCAGGCCGGCCCTGCATCCAGACTCCAGGCCACAAGAGCACAGGACCTGGGGACCAGGCAAAGGGCAGCTCCTCAGTGGCCCCTGGGTCTGAAGCAGGAGAACCCCAGGTTGCAGGGAGTGAGATGGAGGGACAGCTGGAATGCTAAGCAAGAACACAGACCACACCTGAGACCACAGCTAGACGGGTCATGCAACTGGGGAAAAGCTCCTAAAATTCAAACCTTTACTTTCTTCCTGCAAAATAGGTATGCTAAGTAAGAAAAGATACACAGAACCGAGGCTCAAAGTAAATGTCCCAAAATTGGTGCTGTCGGTCACCGTGGTGGAAGAAGCACACATGTTCCTTTGACCTTCGCATTATGGGTATTATCTTCCCTTTTTCCTGGTTTATTTGTTTAGGGAGAATTTTTTTTTTTTTTTAAGACAGAATCTCACTCTGTCATCCAGGCTAGAGTGAAGTACAATTTCGGCTCACTGCAACCTCCATCTCCCAGGTTCAAACTATTCTCCTGCCTTAGCCTCCCAAGTAACTGGGATTACAAATGCCCACCACCACACCTAGCTAATTTTTGTATTTTTAGTAGAGTGTTGGCCAGGCTGGTCTTGAACTCCTGACCTCAAGTGATCCGCCTGCCTCAGCCTCCCAAAGTGCTGGGATTACAGGCATGAGCCATGGTGCCCAGCCTGAGGGAGGATTTTTATAGAGACTATACACACACACACACACACACACACACACGTATGTGTATATAAATAAAGAATATGAATATATTATGCATAAGAATATACATAATGTATATTTGTATGTATATATATAGTCATACATAAACATATATGCATAATATAAATATACATATATATGAGACTGTTTACTATGTAACAAAATTATATGATCACAAAACAAGTTATTTCAGAAAGTGCTCCCACCAAGCAAGCCACCTTGTGAATTGCCATTGCCTCCTAGTGGCTGCTGCAGTTATTATAGGTGAAAATATCTAGCTGGAGGCAAAGGGAGGCCTTCTGCTGGCTGGCTGGAAACTGCCCTTACCAGGACTGAAAAAGACACATTTCTGCACAAAATTCACAGCACCCAGCCCAAAGTCTGACCAGAGTAGCCCCCAGGGCATCAGAGTCTACCATATCTTCAGAAGACTGACACTCACCTCGGACCTGGAAGAAGAGTGAGGTGTTGGATGATCCAAGAACATTTGTGGCCTCACAGCGGTAGCTGCCAGAGTCCCCAAGGCCCAGTTCTCGGACCTCTAACTTCAGGGAGTTGGCCTCAGCCTTAGCCTGGAACCGACCGTGGGATGGGACCTGGGGACCCAGGCTGGTGGCCAGGAGGTGCTCCCCATGGAACAGGGCCAGCAAGGCCAGGGGGCGGCTATCCACGGTGCAGACAAACAGAGCCATGTGGCCCTGGCCCATGTCTAGGAAGGCTGACAGCTTTGGAGGGTCCGGGGGATCTGCGGGAACAGAGAGAGCTGAGGCCACCCAGCCTAGCTCACCACATTACAACTGCCACACTGTGTCCCCCACCTCCTGCCACACACACAGCCTAAGCCATGCCCTTTCCTCCCCAAACCCCAGCCTAGCCCCTGCTTCTCCCCAGACCACCCCTCCACCCTCCAAGTCCCCAGGCTGCCCATGCCAGTCACCCACAGAGTACACTCAGGAGCACAGGAGTGGAGAGCTGGGCGTCAGCCTCGGTCAGGATGCGGCAGGCGTAAAGGGCAGCATCAGTTCTGGCCACGGGCAGCAGTGTCACAGTCTCCAGGGGACCCTGGGCCCACATTACCCCATTTCGGAACCAGGAGAAGTTAGCAGGGCTGCCAGCAGCTTCCCGGCTCACGTTGCAAGTCAAGTTGGCTTCTGTGCCCTCCTGAAGCGTGTGTGATGGTGCAATGACCAGGACAGTGGCTGGAGAGCAGGCAGCACAGGCTCACTGACCACCCCTGGCCCCCAGGAGCCAGAGGTCCAGCCGCCCAGCCTGGAAGGAACAGGAAGGAGGCCCTCTGGGGTGCCCACAGGGTTGGGGAGAAAAGCAAGCCAGCTCACAGGGCAGCCTATGAGAAGTGGGCCCTGGGAACTGTGGGGGCCCTGAGCAGAGAGGGTTGCAGTACAGGGAAGGAGGACAAGGCAGCCCAACTGTCCCAGCTGGGGAGTCCTTCCTCAGAGACCAGCTGTGTCGCCTGTCCCCAGCCTGAACAGAGATCATGGGCAGGAGCAGCTCCGCTCTTCCTGAATGTGGAGGACAGCAGCGAGGGGCCCCCACTGCTGCACAGAGTGGTTTTGCCTGATTAGATCCTCCTTGGAGCAGAACGGTCCAGAGCTCCAGCCCCTGCTCCCAGGCCACCCATTCCCTGCCAGACTCACCCTGACCATTGAAGGTGGCTGAGGTGGAGGCGTTGCCCAGGGCATTGCTGGCCTCACAGAGGTACAAACCCTCCTCCTCCAGCAAAGGGTTGTGAATCTCCACACGCAGCAAGTTGGGGGCTTTGGTGACCTTCATGCGTGGGGAACAGTCCCCACAGGTGCTGCAGCCACCCCCTGACGGCAGGGAAGTGGCCACAACACGGTCCTTGTGGAGCAGCTGCAGCCTGGCGGGGGGGTCGCTGTCCACACGGCACAAAAGGAGGCCTCGCCGTCCAGCCCCGGCCCCAGCAGCATCAAGGTCCAGCCTGGTGGTGAATGTTGGTTGTCGAGGGGGGTCTGCAGGGAGGAAGAACATGGGCACTCATCCCATGGTTGCTCCAGGGCCCCACAAGCCTGGCTAGGCTCCCAGAATATACTGGACAAAGGCAGATCCCCAAGGCTGCCCCAAGCAGCTGTGCAGACTGTGCACTGCACAAGGGCAGCCAGACCAGGGTGGGTGGAACTCAAGCTAGGCTCATGCTCCTCAAGCGAGGCTGTGCCCTGATGCTTACTGAGTCTTCCCAGAAGAAGGAGCACCATTTTCTAGCTCAGACAAAGGTGCTGTATGGGCTGGCTGCCACCTTGCATAAGTCCCATCTGCTGCTGAGCAGGGTGTCCACCTAGCAATCCCTGGGGGTCATGCTCTCTGCTCCCACCCTGCACCCAATGCCTTACCACGGAGCCTCCCCTCAAGATCTGCCCTGCAGCTTATCTCTGATCTCCAAGCCAGCTCCTGTGATACTAGCGAATGCATAGAATGGCCTCTTCCTGAAGGCTTCTGGAGACAGTTGGCCAAAAGAGAGCAATCAGCCAAGGCCCCCATGTGATCTCACTCAGACACCAGAAAACTTTGCAGAGGCGGCTGCCCTCTGACAGTTCCGAGATGTGGCTCCGGCACACACGTGTCAGGGGAAGCCTCTGGAATCAGGCCCTTGGTCTTACACGGAGCCTCCCCGCTTGGCGGATGCAGAGGGGCTCTCTGTCCCTGTGTTGAGGGGCTTTGCCTTGGTGTCTATGGGAGCCCAGAGCAGCCTGTGGGGCGTGTGCACGAATAGAGGAGTGTGGTGTCCCAGGGCTCACCCATGAGGACAAAGCATGGATGTGGTGCCCATGCTGAGCTTGATGCTGGGACAGAGGAGCCCACAGGGCTGGGATTGGAGGGTAAAGACATGGGGAGGTAGAGAAGGCCCCAGCCTCATTTCCTAAACTTCAGCCCCAGATGGAAAGGCCCATTGTGGCCAGGTCTGTGACCCAGCCCTCCTGATATAGACCGTGGGGCAGGGCAGGACAGGTCTGGGGGGCCTGGAGGAGGTGGGGTGGCTGGTGGGTCCCGGCAGGAGGCTGCAACAGGTGGTGGCTGCTCACAGAGCACAGTGAGAACGGCTGGCGAAGAGGGGCCACTGGCACTGTGGCCGTCCCGGGCCCGGCAGTTGTATGAGCCGGCATCAGTGCTGGAGGCTGCGGGGAGCAGGAGGCTGCTGCTGGGACCCTCGTGAAGCAGGGCTCCATTCAGGTACCAGGAGAAGCGGGCATCAGGCGTGGGGCTTAGGCCGCTTCTGCAGCTCAGTGTCACTGCCTGTCCTTCCACCACCTCGGCTGCCGGGCTGATGAGGAGACGGGCGGCTGCGGGGAGAGGAAGAGGCTGGGAAGGGTCCTGCCTCTCAACCCCACATGCTGCCCTATACAGAAAGCCTTCCAGGGTTCTCCTTTCTCCACACTACTGTAGGTAGCTCTGGGCTTTGTGGTGCATCAGGAGGGTTTGCCCTTTAATGCCAAATCAGATCTATTGGTAGTAGCTGGCTGCAGCGTGGTTGAAGATTCAGAGCCAGATCCCAGGCTTATGTCCAACACCTGGCTTGGCTGGGCATGGTAGCTCATGCCTGTAATCTTAGCACTTTGGGAGACTGAGGCAGAAGGATCGTTTGAGGCCAGGAGTTCCAGACCAGCCTAGGCAACATAGTGAGTCTCCATCTCAAACAATTTTTTTTTTTTTTTTTTTTTTTGAGACTGAGTCTCACTCTGTCTCCCAGGCTGGAGTGCAGTGGTGTGATCCTGGCTCACTGCAACCTCTGCCTCCCAGGTTCAAGCGATTCTCCTGCCTCAGCCTCCCAAGTAGCTAGGATTACAGGTGTGCCATCACACCCAGCTAATGTTACACATGTAGTAGAGATAGGGTTTCACCATGTTAGCCAGGCAGATCTCGAACTCCCGACCTCTGGTGATCCACCCGCCTCAGCCTCCCAAAGTGCTGGGATTACAGGTGTGAGCCACTGTGGCCAGCTTTTTTTTTTTTTTTTTTTTTGAGACGGAGTCTTGCTCTGTCAGCCAGGCTGGAGTGCAGTGGCGCAATCTCACCTCACTACAACCTCTGCCTCCCAGGTTCAAGCAATTATCCTGCCTCAGCCTCCCTAGTAGCTGGGACCACAGGTGTGCACCACCACACCCGGCTAATTTTTGTATTTTTAGTAGAGATGGGGTTTCACCACGTTGGCCAGGCTGATCTCGAGCTCCTGACCTCGGGTGATCCGCCTGCCTTGGCCTCCCAAAGTGCTGGAATTACAGGCATGAGTCACCATGCCTGGCCACAATTTTTTTTTTAATTAGCTGGGTGTGGTGACACGGACCGTAGTCTCAGCTATTTGGGAGGCTGAGATGGGAGGATGGCTTGAGCCCAGGAGTTTGAGGCTGCAGTGAGCCATGAACATACCATTGCACTCCAGCCTGGGCAACAGAGCAACACCCTATGTCAAAAAACAAAAACAAAAACCTGGCTTGATCAATTAGCTACCATGCCCTCAGGAGGAGGGAAGGACAGTGCACATACCGAAAGTTGGAAGACCCTATTTTTCTTTTTTCTTTTTCTTCTTTTTTCTGAGACAGAGTCTCACTCTTGTCACCCAGGCTGGAGTGCAGTGGCACTATCTTGGCTCACTGCAACTTCTGCCTCCCGGGTTCAAGTGATTCTCCTGCCTTAGCCTCCCAGGTAGCTGGGACTACAGGCACTCACCACCATGCCCAGCTAATTTTTGTATTTTTAGTAGAGACGGGATTTCACCATGTTGGCCAGGATGGTCTCGATCTCTTGACCTCGTGATCCACCCACCTCGGCCTCCCAAAGTGCTGGGATTACAGGAGTGAGCCACCACGCCCAGCCAGAAGACCCTACTTTTCCACTTGGCTTCCCACATCTGACTGCTAGCATACAGCCTGCTCCCAAAGTTTCATAATTTAAAAATAATGAATGCTTCTGAGGGACTCTCCAAGTTTAGGGTCAGGGTATATGCAAAAGGAATGATGTGACCTGTTGTGTTTTCCTTTTTGCCTTGACTTTCAGGAAGCTCTGAGGTTGGGTCACTGCACAGCCCCTGTCTTTTATGTGATGTAGCCAGTTAGCTCAGTCCTGCAGTTGAGTCCACTAGACTTCTAGAAGGAACAGACTGAAGCAGGCTCCTCCTCAGGCTCCCTCCACTCTCCCTGGCTGCCAGTGCCCATCTTACCATTGGCATGGAAGTCCAGGGTGGAGGTTGCATTTCCAAGGGAGTTGGTGGCTGAGCACTTGTACTCCCCACTGTCAGCTTCCTCCAGGTCTCGGATCTCCAGGCGCAGGGAGTTGGGACCAGAGGTACCACTGAAGCGTGGGCTGTGATCACTGTCCCCGGAGGTGGAGGCCAGGATATGACCCCCATGTGACAGCACCAGTGTGGCCAGGGGCTCACTGACCACAGAGCAGTGAAGGATGCCCACAAGTCCCACCTGGGTCTCCAGGAAGGCTGTCAGGACTGGGGTGAGAGGCGGATCTGTGTGGAGATGAGAGGTGGGCCTGTCACCCTCAGACAAGGGCATTCCCTGGATACCCTGATACAACCCGTGACCTCTGCACCCCTTTGTCCCACACTGCCCTGCGAGAAGGGGGCGATCCCAAAGTGCCTGAGTGCCTGCTGAATACACTTTTGTCCTTGGCTGGGCTGGGCACATCACTCTGTTGTCCCAGTCAGTGTTCAAGGCCACCCTGCAAGTGGGGATAGGAGCCCCACTTCAAAGATGAGAAAACTAATAGAGAGACCTGGCGAGGGACAGCACCTCAGCCAGGTGACCAAAGTGAGTATCATCAGCAATGGGACAAGCTGACACAGAGTGCCTCCTGACAGGGCAGAGCAGCACGTCCGCGGCCTTCCCACCCAGAGGGCATGGTCTCAGGCCATTCAAGTCAGGCAAATGTGGAGTGAGGGACCTCCTCAGAACAGCAGGCCTGAACTCTGCAAGTTTCAATGTCAAGAATGACAAGGAAAGACTGAGGAACAGTCCCAGACTAACGGAGAATGAAGAGACGCAACGACCCAATGCAATGAGTGAACTGTGATCGTATTCTGGACCAGAAAAAAATGGCTACAAAAGACAGTATTAGGTCCATTGGTAAAATGTGAATATAGATTATAGCTTAGTTAACAGTCTTCTATCAGCCGGGTGTAGTGGCTTATACCTGTAATCCCAGTACTTTGGGAGGCTGAGGTGGGTGGATCACCTGAGGTCAGGAGTTCAAGACCATCCTGCCCAACATGGTGAAACCCTGTCTCCACAAAAACACAAAAATTAGCCAGGCAGGATGGTGGGTGCCTGTAGTCCCAGCTACTTGGGAGGCTGAGGCAGGAGGAGAATCGCTTGAGCCCCTGACATTGCAGTGAGCCAAGATCGCACCACTGCACTCCAGCCTGGGCAACAGAGCGAGACTCCATCTCAAAAAAAAAAAAAGTCTTCTATCAATGCTAAATTTCCTGATCATGATCATTGCATTGTGGTTATGTAAGAGAATGATCTTAGGAATTTAGCGGTAAAGAGGCATCATGTCTGCAACTTCAGGAATATAAATATGTAGATAGATACATAGATAGATAACATTCATATGTATATAGAATGTCCATATATGTATAAGTGCACGTGTCCACATAGAGTGGATGTGCATACACACAAGTGCACATGTATATATGCAAGTCTATATCCATACATTTATATGTATGTATGTGCGTGTGTGTGTCTGTGTAGACAGTGAGAAAGATAAAGCAAATGTGCCAAAATGTTAATAAATGGGAAATCTAGGTTAAAGGTATATAATCATCCTTTGTCTTTCTCTGCAACTTTTCATAAGTTTAAACTTCCAAATATAAAATAGGAGGGAACTAGGGAGGTCAAAGCCTTGCCCAGGTGTGCAGAGCTGGGACGTGAGCTCAAGGCCACCTCCAGGTAAGTGGCCTTGAAGTTCCCATGCCCAGGACCTCAACCCTTCCTTGGGGCTCCACCGTCTGGCCCTGCTCTGACTGTGTCCATTGCCACCCCACCCTGGCCACTTACGGTTGACTACCACGCTGACAGGGCCCGAGCGCTCGCTGCCATGGGCGTTCTGCACCTCACAGAAGTAGAAGCCAGTATCAGCCCTAGCGGCCGAGTGCAGCCGGAGGGTATGGGAGTGGGCGTCCTCCAGGAGGACATGGTTCTTGTACCAGCTGTAACGGAGATCGCTGGGCACCCCGTTGGGTGTGTTGCAGACTAGCGTCACTGTCTGGTTCTCCAGGATGGGACCTGCTGGGCTCACCTGGACCTCAGCCACTGCAAGGGCAGCATAGGGAGTGCTGGGGGGTCCCAGCCGACTTCCAGCCCCAGCCCCACACAGTCCTCGGGTCTCAGCCAATCAGCCTCAATCTCTGCACATCCTACACCACCCGCCTGCTGCTACAGTGGAGGCTCCTGGAGTGCTCTGCATCTCTTCGTCCTGCTCACCAGGATCCCCCTGACACCCCACCCTTCGGGGGGGTATTGTCACCTGTCTCATGGTAAGGCAGGGCTGGGACTCCACACCTGCATCCAGGAAGCACTGGGTTATGCCAGTTGCTGGCCCTGCCCTGCCCTGTCTCCCCTCCGTCCCTGAGGCCTGAGCTCCTCCCTATTCTCTGGCCAATACGCAACCTTCCCAAGAACTCACTGAAGATGTGGAGGCTGATTGGGGGTGAGACCAAAGAGCCCACGCCATTCTCAGCTTGGCAGGTGTAGACGCCAGCATCGCTCCAGGCTGCCTGGGGCAGGTGCAGCACACCAGTCTTGGTTTGGAGGCGTACCCCATCCTTGAGCCACTTAATGGAACTGACTGCAGGGTAGCTGCTGTTCACCTGGCAGGTGAGTGTGACCGGCTCACCTGGAAGGATGTTCCTCCCCGAGGGGCTGAGGAGGATCTTCACACCCTTGGGGGCATCTGCAAGTCACAGTGGGGGGTATTGGGTAAGGTGCTTGGGGAGGGCAGAGGATGGCACGCTTCTTCTTGCCCCCCTTTAAAAGCTCTGTCCTAAGGAAGTATGCCCAGATAAAACGGCAGTCCCCTTCAATCCTCACCCAGGGCACGCTCTGTCCGCCCATGTCCATCCCTTTCCCGCCCCCTGTGCCTGACGCATTCCTGTGCCCATTGAGAGCTGATCATGTGACGCTTGGGCAGCGTCCAGCCTACCCCACCAGCTGTAGTTTTCTGCTTCCTGATGCTGTCCATTGCCCCTGCTCTATTTGGGGCGAGCTCCACACACAGGGTCATGGGTACCCCACTGCTAGCTTTAGTGGCCTGTGGAAGCTATTGGTAAGGGACCAACCACCTAGTGGGAAGGGGCCAAAGGCAGCATCAAACTAGCTCTGAAAATAGTTACCCAGTTTGTAAGCAAGAGGCCAACAATACAAAGAAACTGCATTTCCTTAAATCTTGTTCCAAAGCCTCTCTCTGTGTTTTATTCAAGTGTTTTATTCTTATTTTTTTAGAAACAGGGTCTGGCTCAGTCACCCAAGCTGGAGTGCAGAGGCACAATCATAGCTCACTGCAGCCTGAAACTCCTGGGCTCAAGTGATCCTCCTGCCTCAGCCTCCTGAGGAACTGGGACTACAGGTACAAGCCACCACATCCAGCTAATTTTTGTTTTTTAATTTTTTGTAGAGACAGGGTCTCACTATGTTGCCCAGGCTGGTCTCGAACTCCTTGCCTCAAGCAATTCTCCGGCCTTGGCCTCCCAAAGCACTGGGGTTACAGGTGTGAGCCACTGTATCTGGCCTCAAGTGTTTAATATGTGCCAGGAACTCTTCTGAATACCTTACCTGGGTCATCTCCTTTATTTGTTTGTTGTTGTTGTTGTTTGTTTGAGACATAGTCTCACTCTGTCACCCAGGCTGGAGTGCAGTGGCACAATCACAACTCAATGCAACTCCACCTCCTGGGTTCAAGCAATTCTCCTGCCTCAGCCTCCTTAGTAACTGGGATTACAGGCATGCGCCACCACACCCGGCTAATTTTTGTATTTTTAGTAGAGACAGGGTTTCACCATGTTGGCCAAGCTGGTCTTGAATCCCTGGCCTCAAGTGATCCACCTGCCTCAGCCTCCCAAAGTGATGGGATTACAGGCATAAGCCACCGCGCCTGGCCCATCTCCTTTAATTTTTATCATAAATCTATGAGACAGGAACCATCTATTGTTATCTTCACCATAGACATGAGAAAACAGAGGCTCTGGGAGGCAAGGAACTTGCCCGAAGTTTTCACATCTAGTGGATGGGTGGAGCCAGCAGCCGGATGCCTGTGAGCAGCGATTGTTCTAGAATAGGCTGCCCCATTTGAGATGGAAGATGCATAACCAATGGAAACCCGGGCTTTCTCCCCACTGACTCATAGCCGTGCCTGCGTGACACCCTGGTCACCATGGCTTAAGGCAGGAAAGGGATAAACCCCACCTCCCCAGCATCCTCCAGCGCGGGGTAAATCCCGGGGCACTTGCTGCCAACCCTGAAGCTGCGTGGGAGCTCCTGTTCCCCAACCCTTTGTGTCTCCCTTTCTCTGCCCAGCCTGGCCCCAAGGACAGGCCCCTTCGAAGCAGTAGGAGGTGGAAGGGAACCATTTAACGAAGCCCTCGGGGCTCAGCAGTGTCTCTCCACTTGCCCTACCCTGGAGGCCCAGGTACAGGCTGGTTTTGCGTCAGGAGCAAGGGTTCCGTTTCTGTGGGCTGGAGAGGGGCTGGTTTCTGTCAGGGAGCCACAGATGTGCTCAGCCACAAGGGTGTGTCCCCAGTCAACTCACACTTCACTTGGAGGTGAATCTCGCTCTGAGCCCTGTGATTGGCCACGGAGAGCTGGCAGCGCAGGATCCGGCCGTGGTCCTGCCAGGACATGGCCATGTGGAGGGTCTCCAGGTGGCTGACGCCGGTGGGCTCAAACTTCTGGCTATTGAAGGTGACAGAGCGAGCAGGGTCCTGGCCTTGCCACTGCAGTCTGACCTGCTCCTGCAGGCATGCGTAGGGAGTGGAGCAGTTGAAGTCCACCTCTGTGCCCTCGAGAAGCTCCACCGGGGAGGCAATGGTGGGCACCCTGGGCTCCTCTGAGGACAGAGACAGCAGTGCTCAGGACCTGCTTTCGCCACCCCTGAGATCCCTTGCCCTGGAAACCCCAGCTGAGGAGAGAGCCCTGGGGAGGGGGCTTTTAGGGGAAGGAAAGGCGCTTTCTACTCCAACCCCACTTAGGTGAATACAAGGGAGAACCAGGCCTGGGCCTACGCCGGGGCTGGAACAGAGGCTGAGACTGGCTGGGGTTAGAGTCAGGACAAGGGCTGGGGCTGAGAGCCAAGGGGTCCAGAAGCAGCTTGGGAATCCCTCCCGGGGGGCAGCCAGGCCACCCCACTAATCACCTGTTACTGTGACCAAGGTGCCTTTCACATCTGACCAGCGGTTGACCTCACTGATCTCGAAGCGGAAGTTATAGGAGCCAGAGTCCTCGGGCTGTAGGTCCTTCAGCAGCAGGTTGCACACCTTGTGCTCAGGGTTCCCCATGAACTCGGCACGGCCGCGGAAGCGGGCCTCCACCAGCTTGGGGTCCGCCGAGTGGCTCGCCACCTGCCGCCGGCCCGAGTAGTCGTAGTACCAGATGGTCGTGATGCCGTCGGGCACCTCCACGTTGGCAGGGAAGCTGAAGATGCAGGGGATAAGCAGGCAAGACCCCTTCACACCCTGCACGTCCTGGGGGCTGGAGACGCCCCATGAGGCCTGGCCTGGGGGAAGAATGGCAGGGGTACAGAGAGGAGCGTGATACAGGCCTCAGGGTGTCGCAGAGCCCTGCGACCTGCCCCAGGGAAGGTGCCCCAGCTGGGCTCCCAAACTCTGCCCTGCCCCGAGAAATGTACACTTAGAGCAGCCCTTCTCAGTGCCCCAGGGGTCAGTCCACTGACCGAGGCTTCTCAGAGGTTTGGTAGGGTGGCTGCAAGACAGATCGCAGCTTCCTGCCCAGCTCCCGGCCACTGCCCGGTTGGGCCCTCCCTTGACCTCAGCAACCAAACATGTGACCCAGGCATAGTCTAATCTGCCAAGGGCTGGACTTATGAGGGCTGGACCCTGGAAGACAGGCACTAGGCCTGCAAAGCTTACCTGCTGGGAAGAATGAGGCCAGGAGGAGAAGCTTGGGCAAGAAGCCCATAGCAGGTTCTTGTGCGGCTCCCGTTGCCTAAGAGGGTGGTGCGCACTGCACTGGCTGGGCACACAGGGGCCTCCAGGGACACCTCTGGGCACTTTAGCCCCAGCACCTGCTAGAAGTCCGAGCCTGTGTCCCCACCTCCTCTGCTGGCCAACCCAATAAGAGGGCAGGGCTCTTAAAGACCTCTGAGTCAGCCACCAGCAGAGAGCCAGGAGGCCACGTTCCCAGCTCAGGCTGTGCCCAGGAATGCCCTCACTTGGTGGCCTGCCTCGGAAAAGCCTGTGTGTCCCTTGGCCCTATCCCAAGTTCTCCTTTCCCAGCCCCTCAAGGATACCACCCTAAGGCAGATGAACAGCTGTTTCTCCCTCTTCCTCACTTCCCTGCCCCCTCCCCAACACCCAAACCAACAGGAACTGGAGCCCAGAGATGCCCAGTGACTCACTCCAAGACACCCAGCTAGAATGATGGTTTCTTCCTGAGGCTTGTCTCCTACCACCTGCCTTACTAGCTATAGACCATAATGGGGCTTTACTGAACTTGCCAAAGTGCTGCCTTTAACAGTCACTCCCCTGCTCAAAAACCTTCTGTGGCTCCCCATTGCCCGTGAGATGTGAAAAGTCCTCATTTCCTGCCCCCAGCTCTGTCCCCATTCCCTGCTCTCCGCAGACCCACTCTGGGGGCAGTTCTGTCTGCTCACGGGCTCCCTAGCTGCCCAGCTCTATCTCCACCACAAATAATCTTTGCCTACTGAAACCTTATTCAACCTTCAAGGAGCAGCACGAATTTGGCTTCCAGCTAGAACTTCTCCTTTGAGGTTCCTGTAGCTACCCCAGAGCTGTCTCTATTTTTCTTGCCTTGTTTTTTACAGCTTGTGAGAGCCCATTTCTCAGGACCTAGAACTGAAGATATGTGCCCCATAGCAGTGCGGAGCCCACCAGGGATTCAGCAAACCCCTTAGTGACTAAGAGAGGGGTGAGGTCTTTAGGGGTTCAGAGTTGAGGTTCAGAGTTGGAGTGGGGAGGTGGCAGGGCAAGTCTAGGTTTGAAAGATAGCATGAGAGCCCTGTGGAACACATACCCCACAAATATGAGCTCGATGTGTGCTGAGTATACCATATCCAAAAAGGCAGGCCCTCAACCACGGAGTGCCCATGGTCAGGGAGTGTCTAAGGGGTACCATAGACCTGAGTCCAAAAGGAAGAGATGCCAGAAACACATACAAGTGAAACTATAAAACTCTTAGAAGAAAACATAGGTGAAAATCTTCATGACCTTGGATTAGGCAATGCTTTCTTAAGTATGAAATTAAAAGCACAGAAAAAAAAATAGGGAAGTTGGACTTCATCAAAATTTAAGACTTGGCCAGACACGGTGGCTCATGCCTGTGAACCCAACACTTTGGTAGGCTGAGGCAGGAGGATCACTTTAGCCCAGGAGTTCAAGACCAGCCTGGGCAATACTGCAAGACTCTGTCTCTACGAAAAACTAAAAAACAGGCCTGTGGTCCCAGCTACTCTGGAGGCTGAAGTGGGAAGATCGCTTGAGCCCAGGGGAGGGGTCGAGGCTGCAGTGAGCCATGATTGCACCACTGCACTCCAGCCTGGGTGACAGAGCAAGACCCTGTCTCAAAAGAACAAACAGCTGGGCGCGGTGGCTCACGCCTGTAATCCCAGCACTTTGGGAGGCTGAGGCAGGCAGATCACGAGGTCAAGAGACTGAGACCATCCTGGCCAACATGGTGAAACCCCGGCTCTACTAAAAATACAAAATTAGCTGGGTGTGGTGGTGTGCAGCTCTAGTCCTAGCTACTCGGGAGGCTGAGGCAGGAGAATCACCCGAACCCAGGAGGCGGAGGTCGCAGTGAGCCAGGATCACACCACTGTACTCCAGCCTGGTGACAGAGTGAGACTCTGTCTCAAAAAAAAAAAAAAAAAAAAAAAGGATATGCATCAAAGAACACTATCCAGAGAGTGAATAAAAGGACAACCCACAGAATGGGAGAAAATATTTGTAAATCGTTTATCTGATAAAGGACTAATATCCAGAATATATAAAGAATTCCTACAATGAACAAAAAAAAAAAAACCATGAAAGCCAACTCCAAAAATGGGCAAAACACTTGAATAAACATTTCTTCAAAGAAGATATATAACTGACTAATAAGGACATGAAAAGATGCTCAACATCACTAGGCATTAGGAAATGCAAATGAAAACCACAATGAGATACCACTTCGCATCCGTTAGAATGGCTGTTCACAAACAAACAAAGCAACACAGAAAACAATAAATATTGGTGAGGATGTGAAGTTGAAATTCTTGTGTATTGCTGGTGGGAATATAAAATGGTTCAGTCACTGTGGAAAACAATTTGGTCATTCCTCAAAAAGTCAACATAGAATTACCATATGATCCAGCAATTCCACTCCTAGGTATATACCCAAAAGTACGGAAAACAGGGACTCTAACAGAGTACACCAATGTTCACGGCAGCACTATTCCACTAAAAGGTGGAAACAGGTCAAGTGTCCATCAGTGAATGGATGTGGATAAACAAACTGTGGTATGTACATACAATGCAATATCAATCGGCCATAAGGAGGAATGAATTCTAACATATGTGAACCTTTGAAAACATTATGCTCAGTGAAATCAGCCAGACACAAAAGGGCAAATATTGTAGGGTTCCAATTGCATGAAATATCTAGACTACGTATATTCAGAGACTGAAAGTAGAGTAGGACAGAGGTAACCAGAGGCTGCAGGGAGGGGCAGTTAATGTTTAATGATTGCTGAGTCTCTCAGATAATGAAAAAGTTCTGGAAATAGTGGTGATGGTTACACAATATTGCAAATGTACTTAATGTCATGGGGTGTACACTTAAAAACAGTTAAAACAGTAAATTTTATATTATGTATATTTCACCACATACACATCCATGTTGCCAACTTTGCAATCTTCCCTGGTCCTAAATGCTGACTTGGCCAAGTGAACGGGGAGGCTGGAAGTGGGGACAGGAAACTCATGACCTCCCAGCCCCCACCCCATCCGCCTCAGGGGCTGGGCTCAGCAGATTCCGATGACTACCAGGGGGCACACCTGGGAAGGGGGTGAGCCGAGGCCCAGGGCCGGTCAGGCTGAACAGGTGGGACTTAGCCCGCTGCAGAAGGCAGAAGGTGCCCCGGCAGGGAACACAGTTCAGGGCGGGATTGGGACAGGAAGGACACCGCTCCCCAGGGAACACAGCCCTCTCGCGGGCTGCTGGAGTGGACTGATCTGGCCATTTGTGGAGGCCCAAGGGCTCATCTCCAGTTCTCTGGGAAGCCCTAGGCCTCCTCCTCTTCTGGGAAGATGCACCCCCAGCCTCCACACCAGGTTCTTGGCCACTGGAGAATGGTATAGCTGGGGCCCTGGGACCTGGACACCTCACCGTGAAGAAAAGCAGCCTGCTGGGCACACTGGGGGTCAGATGTGTCCCTGGCCACAGGGGATGTCAGGGTCAGCTCTGCTATGGCCAGGGCAGCTATCTTGTCCCAGCTCCCCTGTTCCTCCCATTTGGGGTCCTGAAAAGGGCAATCGTGAACCTGATGGAAGAATGGTGGGGTTCTGGACACAGCGACCCTGGAACAGGGCGTGGCGGAGGACCCTTTCCAGGACCACTCCAATCACATAATGTAGAGGCCACCTATGCTTAGCCCAGCCCTAACCTCAAAGGGGTCAGCCCCACCAGAGTCCAGCCTATTGGCTCAGCCTGTTCCACCACAAAGGCCAGCTTCAGCCCAGATAACTGTTCTGGAAACAGAAAGAGCAGGGACAGCCCAGAAAGGAGATCTCTGTCCCTGTTTGAAAGACTGGAGTTGAGAGGACAGTGCCCCACCCCCCGCCCCCCGCAACTTGGGTTGCAGCTGTGGCCTAGTGAGCACCCAGCGCCCCCTGGTGGTCGAGGGGGAATTGCGAGTCTCGGGAAAGGGAGCGGTGTGCTAGCAACAGGGAGCAAGCAGCTCTGCAGCCCTGAACCATCCCTTGGGTGACTCTTTTGGAAATCATTGTCCCCTAGAGAGGAAGTTCCTGAGGTTCATCCTTGGGTCTCTAAGTCTTGGGTGCTCTGAAGACAGGATTTTAAATCCTCACTCCTAGTATTGGTATGTGTTGCATCAGGGTGGCTTGGGCTGGCCTGGTACACAGTAGGCACTCACGTTTGCTGCCTTTTTGAGACCAAGTGCCTCAGAAGGTCTTGGAGGGTGGGCTAGGGCCCCAAGTCCCTGACCTCTGATTCCAGAGGCCAAGTTTAGCTGGGGAAGAAAGGGCAGAGGCAGTTTCCCTGTGGACAGCTAGGCCCGGGTGTAGGATTCAGTTTCTGTTTCCTGACACGAAGGCTTCTCCTCAACTTCCCCATTGGGCTAGAGAAGGAAGAACACAGGATGACATGGCCAGCTGGAGGTTACTGGCCCACAGATAGGGAGTCAGAGTACAGATGGGCAATTCCTGGAGCAGATTATGGTCAAAATAGTGGAAATCCCCAATCACAGGCCAGATGTTTAATTCTCAGAGCCATAGAATCCATAACTAATGCTTATTGGCTTTGACATGGGCAGTAGAAATTTCACACTTCATTCCTTAATCTGGCTCTAAATGCTTCTGGCTGGAGTGCCCACTCTCCGAACTGTGCTAGACAGCACCAGAAGCCCTCCTGTAGACGGACGAAGTGGTGATGGATGAAGTGGAATGGTGCTGGGGTTAGAGTAAGGAGAGATTATCGTTGGGCTGGGCTGGGGCTGAGGTCAGGGTGATGGTCAGGTTGGAATTCTGGAAGCAAATTAAGGCTGGGATTGGGGTGGATATTGAGGTTGAGTGATGGGTGGGGATAAGGGTGAAGGTTGAGTTGGGTGCAGGTGATGGTTAAGATACAGTGGAGGCTGGGTTGAGATGAGGATGATAGAATCGGAGTTGTGGTTAGGATTGGGATGATGGATGGTTGGGATTGGATGAGATGAGTAAATGGTTAGGGTTGGGGTGCAAGTGAGGTGAGGGTGAGGCAAGGTTGGAATAGGGGCTGGGGCTGGGGCTGAGGTAGGGTCAGAGCAGGGTGATGGTCAGGACTGGGATTGGGATGCAGGTTGGAAGGATTTGAGGTGGTGGAAGGGTTTCAGTTGAGTCCAGCTTTGATTAGTGTCTTGGACTTGGGTTGGTTTGGGGTCCACCACTCGCACCCAGATGCACCTCCCCCCCAACCCCTGCTCCTACCCCACTCAGCCAGTTTCAGCCCAGCCCCGCTCCTAATGCTCCACTCACCCTCCGGGCCCAGGGACCAGGGACAGGGGTACCTGCTCCACAGGAGGAAGTGGCTGCAGGGGTGCTGGACCTGCGGAGAGAACAGGAAGGACGGCCAAGAGCTCCTGGTGCAGCTGGCTCCCCAGGGCTCTGCCGGCTCAAGAGAGAAAGATCCCGTATCAGGGGCTGCTTCCTCTTTCCCAAAGCCTCAGCTCTACTGTCCAACCCGGAGGCTGGTCAGGGAGGCAGCTGCAGGCCTTGCGCAATGCCAAAACGGGAAAGACCTCCATAGGGGAAGGCCCGCGGCAAGGCCAGGGACTTAGGGACGCGAGCAAGCAGGCAAAGTGAGAAATGGAGTGGGGGACTCCCATTCACCAGCCAAATCCACACCCCACTCTCTCTGAGCCCCTTAGGGAGGCTGGGGGACGTGGAAGGGGGCTTCCTGCACACAGCTCCTCCCTGACACCTGAGAGGGAGGCGCGCCCAGCCTGGGGTGGGGATGCACTGCACGATGCCCAGACCAAGGCAGTTATTCTCCAAGCCATTCAGGAGCCTCCCTGTACCACTGAGTACTCTTAAGAGCCCCCAAGAGGCAGTCCCTTGTTGTGGAGGACATAGGGCCCCAATGTCCAGGACACTCCTCAGGTTTTCTCTTTCTCCCCTCACTGTCCTGTACGTTTTTTGGTTTTTGGTTTCTTGTTGTTGGTTTGATTTTGTTCTGTTTTGTTTTTGCTTTTGAGATGGAGTCTCGCTCTGTCATCCAGGCTGGAGTGCAGTGGCACAATCTCGGCTCACAGCAACCTCCACCTCCCGAGTTCAAGCGATCCTCTTGCCTCAGCCTCCCGAGTAGCTGAGATTACAGGCATGCACCACCACATCCGGCTAATTTTTGTATTTTTGGTAGAGACGGGGTTTCACCATGTTGTCCAGGTTGGTCTTGAACTCCTGACCCCAAGTAATCTGCCTACCTGGGCCTCCCAAAGTTCTGGGATTACAGAGGTGAGCCACTGCACCTGGCCACTATCCTATACCTTCACCCCCACTTTGGGACAGGAAAGGAAAGCCCCCACCACAGCTAATTACTGTTACATTACTGCAGCCCATTTTATTGAGGGCCTAGTTTGTGCAGGCAGTTGACATGTGAAGCAGATGTTAATTGCTCCAAGCAATCCCAGATACAAGCAACAAGACTTTTTTTTTTTTTTTTTTTTTTTTGAGACAGTGTCTTGCTCTGTCGCCCAGGCTGGGGTGTCCTGGTGCAATCTTGGCTCACTTTGGCTCACTGCAGCTTTGAAATTCTAGGCTTAAGCAATCCTCCTGCCTCAGCCTCCTAAGAAGCCGGGACTACAGGCGCTTGCCACTATGCACGGCTAATTTTTTAAATTATTTTGTAGAGATGGAGTCTCCCTATGTTCCCAGGCCGGTCTCAAACACCTGGGCTCAAGTGATTCTCCCACCTCGACCTCCCAAAGTGCTGGAACTACAGGCGTAAGCCACCACTCCTGGCCATTTTTTTTTTTAATTTCACAACTCAAACTTAATTCAACTCAGTCCCTGCCTACCTGTACTGGTGGGGAGCTGGCCACAGCTAATTAGGCCCCTGTACCCTGAGGGCAAGGCCACATGTGCAGGTATAAAAGGATGTGAAACCCTAAATCAGGGTGGATCCAGAATCTCAGGCCATGGTGCCCCAAAGCAGATGTCTGGTGACATTCTACCCTGAAAAGCTCAGGCTACAGAGATATTAGGTCTCTATCACTCTGTTCCTCTTTATAGCCCCTGCAACCACTCCTATGCTTGGGCCATTTCCTCTTTTGGCCAAAACACAAAGGGTTCATCCCATTACTTCCTCCCTCAACAGCTGGTCCGGAGACACCCAGCTCTAGGCCTGTGGGGTTGTGACACATGGGTACCAATCCTTCAGTCCACTGGGACTGTATACATCCACCCGTTGGCTTCATGGCCGGAAAGCATCCTTTGACTTTGACCTTAGTCATATGACTTGCTCTGACCAATGAATGTGCATGGACATGACATAAGCTAAGTCTTGAAACGTACTTAAGCAGTTTGCCTTCCCCCCTGAATTTCTGTCATTGCCATGCAAGGGACAGGCTCCAACTAACCTGCTGGTCCAAAGAGGATGACGAACACATGCAGATGACCTGAATCAGACCCATGGATTGAAACAAAACTCAGCTGAGCCCAGCCTGTGTCCACCAGACCAGTCAAGCTGTGGATGCGTGAATTTATTGCTGGATGCTGCTGAGAATTTTGTGGCTACATTAGCAAAATGATACAAGGCCTAAGTCCCAGAACAACACACCCAGAACTTGCTTACCTTTCCTTAGCGTGAGGAGAGTAAAGACTTGTCTACCTTGATTAGTCAGGGAGCATTGCTTCCTGTCATTTCCTTGAGTATACAGCAGCCTAGGTAAATAAATAAAAATAACTAGGTAGGCTGGGCACAGTGGCTCACGCCTGTAATCTCAGCACTTTGGGAGGCCAAGGTGGGCAGATCGCTTGAGGCCAGGAGTTCAAGACCAGCCTGGTCAACGTGGCGAAACCCCGTTTCTACTAAAAATACAAAAATTAGCCGGGCCTGGTGGCAGGTGCCTGTAATCTCAGCTACTCAGGAGGCTGAGGCACCAGAATCGATTGAACCCGGGAGGTGGAGATTGCAGTGAGCCGAGATCCCACTACTGCACTCCAGCCTGGATGACAGAGCGAGACTCTGCCTCAAAATATTTTTAAAAATGTAATTTCTCAATAGGTCACACTGTTATACATTCATCTAAGTATTCTTTTTCTTTTTTCTTTTTTTTTTTTTTTGGAGACAGAGTCTCACTGTCACCCAGGCTGGAGTGCAATGGCACAATCTCGGCTCACTGCAACTTTGACCTCCTAGGCTCAAGTGATCCTCCTGCCTCAGCCTCCCGAGTTGCTGGGACTACAGATGAGTACCACCAGACGCAGCCAATTTTTGTATTTTTTTGTAGAGATGGGGCTTCACCATGTTGCCCAGGCTGGTCTCACACTCCTGAGAGTTCCCAGTCAAGTGATCCACCCACCTTGGCCTCTCAAAGTGCTGGGATTACAGGTATGAGCCACCATACCCGGTGAATTATTCTCATTCCAGATACGAAAACCAAGGCATAGGGAGGTTAGAGAATTTGCCAAAGGCAAAACTTTTTGGTTGAAAAAAAATAAGTTTTGCTACGAGTACAGAAAACACCAAATAACAGTATTTTAAATAAAATAGAAGTGTTTCACCCTCTCCCTCAAGTAAGTGTTGGCATCCAAGATGGTATGGCAACTCCACAATCATGAAACTAGATCCCATTTTATTTTTTGGCTCGGTCATTGTCAATGGGCTGCTTCCAGTCTTTGTCCAAAGTGGCTGCTTGTGCTCCAGCCGCTGTATCTGCATTCGGGAAAGCAAGATGGAGGAAGGGACAAAGTAGGCCATGCCCTCTACTTTAAGATAACTCCTTAAATTGCTGATGTGGTGGATCATTCCTGCAATCCCAGCCACTCAGGAGGCTGAAGCAGGAGGTTCACTTGAACCCAGGAGCTCGATGCTGCAGTGAACTATAATTGTGTCACTGCATTCCAGCCTGAGTGACAGAGTGAGATCTTGTCTCTTAACAACAACAAAAAAGGTAATTCTTTAAATTGCATACTTTATTGCTGCTTATATTTCACTAGAAGCTAGAAGTTAGTCACATGGTCTCATGTCTTTATTCTAACAGGTGATGTGCCCGAGTAAATCCTGGGGGCCCGGTGCTAAGAAGTAGGGGGAGACGAAGCCCTGCCCTCCTGTGGAGCAACCAGGACCTTAATTCAGTCGTTCATTCCTTGGACCTACCCAGATTCCAGCCTCAGGCCCCTGCCCACCTCCTTGCCAGTATCTCTGCAGAGCCTCCTGCCTCCCCCAGAGGGTGCCAGAGCCCTCTGCTTCCTCAGCCTTCAGCCCCACTTGCTGCGTCTCAGGTGGGGACAGCTCAGTCTATAGACGCCTAAGGGAGATCTTTGAGACCCATACTGTAGTCAGCTTGGGGCAGATGGGAGTCATGTAGCTCAGTGGCTAAAAGCCTAGGCCCTGCATAGAGCTGGGTTCAAATCCAGGCATATCCGTCACCTGCTGTACGATCCCAGGAGTCACTCAATGACTCAGAAGCTGGAGTCCTCTGGAAAGCTTGTATGAAGAGTTCCCAGGGCCTGGAACATCAAAAGAGCTCTGAGAATGTTGGCTCTGCTGTTGCTTCTCTTATTGGGTATCTGAAGGCCGTACTCTCCTCTCTCCTCCACCCGAGGTGACCTCTACTCTCATAGCCACACCCTGGACCCTCACTCCTTCAGTCACCTCACCCAGTCTGTCATCTGTCCCTCTGGCTCTCCTCTCCTGTTCATTCGTCTTGTACTCACCCACTTCCGTCCCTGAGTGTTTCAAGGCTCGGGTTTTCAGAGACACTGAAGGGACCTCCCTCCCCACACAACCACAAGGTCTAGGTGGAATGACCCACTAAGGGACTGGCTCTGAAGCCAGAGACTTCCAGGGAAAGTCAACAAGCCCAAAGATGCCTGTTACAAGAAAGTTAAAAGACCCATGTACATGTCCTCCCTGTTTATTCCCTGTGCAAGGTCTGGGCATACAGTGTGAACACATGCAGGCCCCAAGGGACACTATCTGTACAGAGTCAGATGGAGTTAAGAACATTTAGCCGGCCGGGCGCGGTGGCTCACGCCTGTAATCCCAGCACTCTGGGAGGCCGAGGCGGTCGGATCACAAGGTCAGGAGATCGAGACCATCCTGGCTAACATGGTGAAACCCCGTCTCTACTAAAAATATAAAAAATTAGCCGGGCGTGGTGTCGGGCATCTGTAGTCCCAGCTACTTGGGAGGCTGAGGCAGGAGAAGGGCATGAACCTGGGAGGCAGAGCTTGCAGTGAGCCGAGATCACGCTGCTGCACTCCAGCCTGGGCCACAGAGAGAGACTCTGTCTCAAAAAAAAAAAGAACATTTAGTCCGGGCACGGAAGCTTATGCCTGTAATCCCAGCACTTTGGGAGGCCGAGGTGGGCAGATAACTTGAGGTCAGAAGTTTGAGACCCGCCTGGCCAACATGGTGAAACCCCATCTCTACTAAAAATACAAAAATTAGCCAGGCGTGGTGGCAGGTGCCTGTAATCCCAGCTACTCAGGAGGCTGAGGCAGGAAAATCACTTGAACCCAGGAGGTGGCGGTCGCAGTGAGCCAAGATTGCACCAGTGCACTCCAGCCTGGGTGACAGAGCAAGACTCCATCTAAATACACACACACACACACATTTAAACCACCACACCAACATCTGGTTCAAGATGGTGGATTGAGAACTTGTCTCTGCCATTCCTGGCCCATCCAATACCACTGAGAGCACAGTAAGCAAAGGGAAAAGGAGATAGAAGGGCTGGGAACAGGATGGCTGGGGGATGGGAAGTATCCACTGCACAGGGATTTTGATTTACTTCTAGAAGATAGAAAGAGGGGGGATCTCGTTCAGGAACAGATGTGGGTAAAGGAAACCAGAGCCAAAGCACGCTGAGAGAAAGCTGCCCTAGAGGCCGGAGCAGGAGTGGACTCTCTACAGGGACTCAACACACCCCAAAGGGTTGGCAGCTGGCACATGTACCTCTCCACCCCCACATGTAACACTGCAGGGCAGAGGAAATACCCTATGTGAGTTCCAGTATCAATCAACCTGCCCTTTGTTCATAAAGATGAATTGGTTACCAGGTATTACCAGACAGGTGAGAAAGACCAACACAAAGAGAAAGATCCAGAAACAAACAGGCCAGGTGCATTGGCTCATGCCTGTAATCCCAGCACTCTGGGAGGCCAAGGCAGGTGGATCACCTGAGGTCAGGAGTTCAAGACCAGCCTTGCCAACATGGTGAAACCCTGTCTCTACTAAAAATACAAAAATTAGCTGGGTGTGATGGGATTCTCCTGCCTCAGCCTCCCGAGTAGCTGGGAGGCTGAAGTAGGAGGTTCACTTGAACCCAGGAGCTCGAGGCTGCTTTGAACTATAATTGTGTCACTGCATTCCGGCCTGAGTGACAGAGTGAGATCTTGTCTCTTAACAACAACAAAAAAGGTAATGTTTTAAATTGCACACTTCATTGCTGCTTATATTCCACTGGCTAGAGGTTAGTCACATGGTCTCATGTCTTCATTCTAACAGGTGATGTGCCCGAGTAAATCCTGGGGCCCCAGTGCTAAGAAGTAGGGGGAGATGAAGCCCTGCCCTCCTGCTTGAACCCTAGAGGTGGAGGTTGCGGAGGGCCGAGATCGCGCCACTGCACTCCAGCCTGGGTGACAGAGTGAGACTCCATCTCAAAAAATAAAAATAAATAAAAAATAAAAACCAACAGCAAAGAGCTATTGCACCCTTACTGTGGGCCTGGCAGTATTATGACAACTTTCTTTTCTTTTTTTTTTTTTTTTGGAGATGGAGTCTTTCTCTGTCACCCAGACTGGAGTGCAGTGGCTCAATCTCAGCTCACTGCAACCTCTGCCTCCTGGGTTCAAGCGATTCTCCTGCTTCAGACTCCCGAGTACCTGGGATTATAGGCACATCCCACCACACCCGGCTAATTTTTGTATTTTTAGTAGAGACTGGGTTACAACATGGTTTCACCATGTTGGCCAGGCTAGTATCAAACTCCTGACCTCAGGTGATCCACCTGCCTCAGCCTCCCAAAGTGCCGGGATTACAGCATGAGCCACCACACCCATCCAGTGTTCTGACAATTTTATACTTATTAACTCACTTAGCAACCCTCTGAGCTAGGCGCTATTGTTATCTCCACTTACAGGAAACTGAGTCACAGAATGGTACAGTAAACCTTGACCGAGGTTTACATGGCTGGTAAGTGGCAGAGAAATGAAACTTGAACCCAGGCAACCTGTTTCCTGAGTTGGGCTCTGAACTACTCAGCCATACTGCCTATTTATTTATTTATTTATTTACTTACTTATTTATTGAGACGGGGTCAGCCGCGCACAGTGGCTCACACCTGTAATCCCACCACTTTGCGAGGCAGAGGGGAGCAGATCACTTGAGGCCAGGAGTTGGAGACCAGCCTGGACAACAAGGAGACAGGGTCTCGCTCTGTCACCCAGGCTGGAGTGCAATGGTGCCATCATGGTTCACTGCAGCTTCGACCTCCCAGGCTCAAGTGATCCTCCCACCTCAGCCTCCCAAGTAGCTGGGACCATAGGTAAACACTATCATGCCCAGCTAATCCAAAAAAAAAAAATTTTATAGAGATGGGGGTCTCACTATATTGCCTAGACTGGTCTCTAACTCCTGGGCTTAAGCAATCCACCCACCTTGGCCTCCCAAAGTACTAGATTTACAGGTGTGAGCCACCATGCCTGACCAATACTCCCTCTTTAATAAACTAAACAAAAAGTGAACAAACCAATCCCGGAGGGAACAGATAATTCAAGGAATACAAGAAAACTTATGAAAAGAAAGATTCTAGTGCCAATATATTCATAAAACAAAAAAAGCAGCTATGAAAAGAAAGCAAAAAATAATTCTTGGAAATTTAAAATAGAATTGCTGAAATAAAAAGAAATTCAATAGAAAAGGGTGTGAACATCTGTGGTTTTGGTTTCCAAAATTAGTTCACTCTTCTTTTGGTAAAAATGCCCTGATTTTCCTCCTGTATTCTCAAGCCCTGTGGATTGGTGGAATTGACACCTCTTCCATTTACTGCACAAGAGAAGCATGTTGCTGCTCACAGTTCATATGAGGAGCCAGCAGGTAAAGACAACACTGAGGGCAGATGAAAGATATATACTGACCCTGGGTCCTTGTGGACATCATTGAGTCCCTGGATCAAGCCTTACCTGAAGCTAAAGGGATGAGTACTTCTCACTGTTAATAGCCACTGATCAAATTCCATAGAAGGACTCCAATTATCCTTGCCTCAGTTGTGTGTCCAGCCTTCAGATGAGCTATCATCAAGGGAAACTGCCAGACCTTGGTGACAAGCCCACCCACTGAAAATGGGGAAAAAACCCAAGTCACATCATTGAACTGAAAGAGCTGCAGTTCCCCAAAAGACAGGGGAGAAGGAATGCTGGATAAACACAACAACTACTTCATCTCAGTGCACCTGCAAAGAATCCAGGCACAGAAAGGTAAGCACAGCAAGTGGTCTTTCTGGTTGACATAACGGAGACAACATCTGTTTCTTCTCTCAGAAAGAAATAAGAAAGACAATTGGAGAACCAGAAACAACAAAATCTATTCCAGGACCAAATAGAAAGAAAACACATCTGAGGCATGATTTTGAACAATTAGTGGAGTGTAAGAAAAGAGAATCCATTTGACCTTGACATCTGAAACAGCAAATATTCTCCATCAAGCCACTTTAGGGTAGAGGAAATTATACTATATTTCCTTCTCAAAGGAGCTATTCTGGTTACTTGGTCCTGCAGTAAATAACGTTTATACAATCATAACATTCGTTGGTTTTCAATTTTCAGAATCAACCTGAAGATAAAGCATGGAAGATTTCATTATAATTACCGAACATCATGTAAATGTTACAAATTTTGACCATGAAAATGTAAAAAAGAGGCCAGGCGCAGTGGCTCACGCCTGTAATCCCAGCACTTTTGGAGGCCGAGGCGGGTGGATCACAAGGTCAGGAGTTTGAGACCAGCTTGGCCAACATAGTGAAACCCCACCTCTACTAAAAATACAAAAATTAGCTAGGCATGGTGGCACGCGCCTGTAGTCCCAGCTACACGGGAGGCTGAGGCAGGAGAATCACTTGAACCCAGGAGATGGAGTTTGTGGTGAGCCAAGATCATGCCACTGCACTCCAGCAGCCTGGTCAACAGAGCAAGACTCCGTCTCAAAAAAAAAAAGAAAAGAAAAGAAAACAGCAGAAATTAGAGGGAGATGGCAGGTGACCTGGGGCTGGGGGAGGCACAGTTTTTCTTACATAGTGATAGGGCTCAAGAAATTCTTTCTAAAATTGATGCATGAGGAATGAAATTTTAAATATAGATTGTTTAGAACTATAAGTAGCACCAACACAGGACTCCAGTAATCACACAGCAAACAAAACTGAGAAAACAGACATGGTGGGGAGATGAGAAAGTGTGATTTCCATTCCCTGCTTTAATGATGAGGTGTCAGTAGGTGCTCTCTTGAGTTACTAAATTGAGAAACAAAGATAAAATATATTGTTTAGAGGTGTGATGTTCAAACTCCAGAAAAGGCTGGGTGCGGTGGCTCATGCCTGTAATCCCAGCACTTTGGGAGGCCGAGGTGGGCAGATCACTTAAGCCCAGGAGTTTGAGACCAGCCTAGGCAACATGATGAAGCCCCATCTCTACTAAAAAGAAAAAAATACAAAAAATTAGCAAAGCGTGGTGGTGCACACCTGTAGTCCCAGCTACTCAGGATCTCACTACTGCACTCCAGCCTGGGTAATGAGAGTGAGACCCTCTCTCAAAAAAAAAAAAAAAAAAAGAAGAAGAAGAAAATTCCAGAAAATATACAAAAATGAAAAGAGGGCGGAAGAGTGGAAATGCGGGGTAGAAAATTTTGCGTTTTGTTTCATCTCTCTGTATATGTTGACCTTTTTTTTAACCTACATGTACTACGTCATATCCGCAGCCCCCAACCATCCACCAGGCTCCAACTGCTGTGTTTATATGGAGGGTTGAGCAATCATTCCTGCCTCCTTCCAGTTCGTCCTCCTGTACTGCAGAGGCTAGAAAACTAAGTTTATATCACCCAGATTCCCTTCCAGCTACCTTAATGCTACCACCTCATCCAGCCATCATTGATTCTCCACTTCACCAAACTGGTCAATAATTGTCTCTTCTAAAAATGTTAAAATTGGGACTAAGAGACACTACAGCTGACCCTTAAACAACATGGGTTTGAACTGTGCTAGTCCACTTATACACAGATTTTTAAAAAAATAAACATATTGAAAAAAATTTTGGAGAGATGTGACAATTTGAAAAAACTCGCAAGCCACATAGCTAGAAATATCAAAAAAAAAAACTGAAACAGAGGTAGGTCATGAATGCATAAATATATATGTTAATTGGCTGTTTATGTTATTAGTAAGGCTTCCAGTCAACAGAAGACTATTAGTAATTAAGTTTTTGAGTCAAAAGTTATACACAGATTTTTGATGATGAGGAGGATTAGTGACCCCAACCCCCATGTTCAAGGGTTAGCTATATTTGAAATCTGCTGGTAGCTGGAATTGGGCAACTAAATTCACGAGATGTGGAACGGTCGTATACATGGAGAATAAATAAATAAATAAATAAATAAATAAATGAGCATTTGTTGGCCTGGCGCAGTGACTCATACCTGTAATCCCAACACTTTGGGAGGCCAAGGCAGGCAGATGACTTGAGGTCAGGAGTTCGAGACCAGCCCGGCCAACATGGTGAAATACCGTCTCTACTAAAAATACAAAAATCAGCTGGGCATGGTGGTGTGCACCTGTAATCCCAGCTGCTTGGGAGGCTGAGGGATGAGAACTGCTTGAACCCGGGAGTCAGAGGCTGCAGTGAGCCAAGATTGCACCACTGCACTCCAGCCTGGGCGAAAGAGTGGGACTCTGTCTCAACAACAACAACAAAAAAGCAATTGTTAAGAGAATAAAAAGACAAGCCACAGACTGGGAGAATATATTTGCAAAACAAATATCCGATGACCCAAAATACACAAAGAACTCTTAAAACCCAACACTAAGAAATCAAACAACCCCATTAAAAAATGGGCAAAAGGGCCAGGCATGGTGGCAGTGGCTCACATCTGTAATGCCAGCACTTTGGGAGGCCGAGCAGGGCAGATCACCTTAGGTCAGGAGTTCTCAACTAACCTGGCCAACATAGTGAAACCGTCTCTACTAAAAATACAAAAATTAGCCGAGCGTGGTGACATGCATCTGTGGTCCCAGATACTTGGGTGTCTGAGGCAGGAAAATAGCTTGAGCCTGGGAGGTGGAGGTTGCAATGAGCTAAGATCATGCCACTGCACTCCAGCCTGGGCAACACAGTGAGACTCTGTCTCAAAAAAAAAAAATGGGCAAAAGATGTGAACAGACACCTCATCAAAGAAGATATACAGATGGAAGATAAGCATATGAAAATGTGCTTAACCTGATGTCATTAAGGAATTACAAATTGAAGCAACAAGATACCACTAAACCCCTATTATAATGGCCAAAATCCAGAATGCTGAAAGCACCAAATGCTGGCAAGGATGTGGAGTGACAGGACTCTCATTCATTGCTGGTGGAAATGTAAAATGGTATGGCCATTTTTAAGACAGTTTGGCAGTTTCTTACAAAACTAAACATAGTCTTACCATACAATCTAACAATTACACTCCTAGATAGTTACCCAATTGAGTTGAAAACTTACATCCAGGGCTGAGCACAGTGGCTCATGCCTCTAATCCCATCACTTTGGGAGGCCAAAGAGGAAGGATTGCTTGAGGCCAGGAGTTCTTTCTTTTTATTTATTTATTTATTTTCTTTTGAGACAGAGTTTCGCTCTGTCACCTAGGCTGGAGTGCAGTGGAGTGATCTCATCTCACTGCAACCTCTGCCTCCCAGCTTCAAGCGATTCTCCTGTCTCAGCCTCTGAGTAGCTGCTGGGATTACAGGTGCACACCACCATGCCCAGCTAATGTTTATATTTTTAGTAGAGACAGGGTTTTACCATGTCAGCTAGACTGGTCTTGAACTCCTGACCTCAAGTGACCTGCCTGCCTCGGCCTCCCAAAGTGCTGGGATTACAGGTGTGAGCTACTGTGCTCAGCCAAGGCCAGGAGTTCTAGACCAGTCCTGGCAACACAGTGATACTCTGTCTCTACAAAAAAAAATTTTTTTAATTAGTCACATGTGGTGGCACACACTTGTAGTGTCAGCTACTGGGGAGGCTGAGGCTGAGGATCACTTGAGCCCCAGGAGTTTGAGGTTGCAGTGAGCCACGATTATGTCTCTGCACTCCAGCGTGGGCAACAGAGTAAGAGAAAGAAAGAAAGAGAGAGAGAGAGGAAAGAAGGAAGGAAGGAAGGAAGGAAGGAAGGAAGGAGAAAAGAAAAGAAAAGAAAAGAAGGAAGGAAGGGGAAGGGAAGGAAGGGAGAGAAGGGAGGGAAGGGAGGGAAGAGAGGGAAGGAAGGGAGGAAGGAAGAGAGGAAGGAAGGAAGAAAGAAAGAAAGAAAAAAGGAAAAGAAAAGAAAAGAGAGAGAGAGACCTTACATCCATACAAAACCCTGTGCAAGAATGTTTATAGCTGCTTTATTCATAATTGCCAAAAACTGGAAGCAACCAAGAAGCTCTCCAGTGGGTGAAAGGATAAACAAACTGTGGTATATCTATGCAATGGAGTATCATTAAGTAATAAAAAGAAGACTTAGCAAACCACAAAAAGTAATATGCATACTAAATATGCATTTAGTAATATTAATATGCATTAAGCAATAAAAAAAAGACGTGTCAAGCCACAAAAAGTAATATCCATATTGCTAAATGAAAGAAGCCAGTCTGAAAAGGCTACGTGCTGTATGATTTCAAATATTTGACTTTCTGGAAAAGGCAAAACTACAGACAGTAAAAAGATCAATGGTTGCCTGGGGTTCTGGGGACCCGAAAGGATGAATAGGTGGCGCACGGGAATTTTAGGTCAGTGATGCTATTCTATATGATACTGTAATGGTGGATCCATGATATACTTTTGTCAAAATCCATAGAAAGTACAACACAAAGAGTGATTCTTAATGTAAAGCACATGTGCTTTAGTCAACAATGTATCGATATTAGTTCATTAATTGTAACAATGTACCACACTAATCCAAGACGTTAATAATGGGGAAACTGCGTGTGAGGGAGGGGATACATGGGAACTCTGTACTATAGCTCAATAATTTTGTAAATCTAAAACTTTTTTTAAAATAAAGTCTCTTAGAAAACAATAAAAATAAAATAAAAAGTCAATTTTTTTTTTTTTTTTTGAGAGAGAATCTTGCTCTGTCACCCAGGCTGGAGTGCAGTGGCACAATCTCTGCTCACTGCAACTTCTGCCTCCTTAGTTCAAGCTATTCTCCTGCCTCTGCCTCCCGGGCTCAATCAATTCTCCCACCTCAGCCTCCCAAGTAGCTGGGACTACAGGCATGCGCCACCACGCCTGGCTAATGTTTGTATTTTTAGTAGAGATGGGGTTTCGCCATGTTGGCCAGGCTGGTCTAGAACTCCTGACCTCAGGTGATCCGCCCGCCTCAGCCTCTCAAAGTGCTGGGATTACAGGGTTGAACCACCATGCCTGGTCTAAAATGTCCATTTTTAAAAGGCAGTCTGGCTGGGGCAGTGGCTCACAC
This sequence comes from Pongo pygmaeus, assembly GCF_028885625.2. NCBI lineage: Eukaryota > Metazoa > Chordata > Mammalia > Primates > Hominidae > Pongo > Pongo pygmaeus. The sequence continues at coordinate 29,938,559 of NC_072394.2, read as the reverse complement.
CTGTAATCCCAGCACCATGGGAGAAGGATGAGCAGGGAGTATCTCTTGAGCCCAGGAGTTCGAGGCTGTAGTGTGCTATGATGGTGCCACTGCACTCCAGCCTGGGTGACAGAGTGAGACCCTGTCTCTAAAATAAATAAATAAAAATAAAATAAAATTTTAAAAGGCAATCTGCAGCAAGAGAAGATGAAGTTAGCAGGTATACAGAGAGCAGGACAGAGGAGAATCCATGAACAACAAAGGAGAGGAAAGTGCTCACGGTGGCAGCTCCCAGGCTCCTGGCATATGTTCAATTCCCTGTTCCCAGCCCTCAGGAAGCCCAGATGTCCCCACCTGCCCCTACATACAAACCCTGGATCCTTGACATCAACTTCTCCTTTCCTTCATGTGCTCTAATGAGTTTTTGTTACTTGTGGAACATTTAACTAACATAATTAACCAAGTGGACCTGTCTCAGAGTGGTGTTATGAGAAGACAGCAACCAAAAGACAGCTGCAGCCAAGCATAGTGGCTCATGCCTGTAATCCTAGCACTTTGGGAGGCCGAGGTGGGTGGATCACCTGAGGCCAGGAGTTCGAGACCAGCATGGCCAACATGGCGAAACCCCCTCTCCACTAAAAATACAAAAATTAGCCGGGTGTGGTGGTGAGCGCCTATAATCCCAGCTACTCGGGAGGTTGAGGCAGGAGAATCGCTTGAACCCAGGGGGCAGAGGTGGCAGTGAGCTGGGATCGTGCCACTTCACTCCAGCCTGGGTGAAAGAGCAAAACTCTGTCTCAAAAAAAAAAAAAAAAAAGACAGCTGCAACAAATTTCAAGTTCTTTGTGTTTTCTTTTCTTTTCTTTTTTTCTATTTAATTAATTTATTTTAGAGTCAGAGCCTTCCTATGTTACCCAGGCTGGAGTGCAGTGGCACAGTCACAGCTCACTGTAGCCTCAACCTCCTGGGCTCAGGTGATCCTTCCACCTCAGCCTCCTTCCTAGCTGGGACTGCAGGTGTGTGCCACCACATCTGGCTTGTGTGTTTTCTTTTTTCTTTTTTTTTTTTTTTTGAGGTGGAGTCTCACTCTGCCACCCAGGCTGGAGTGCAGTGGCGCGATCTTGGCTCACTGCAACCTCCGCCTCTCGGACTCAAGCAATTCTCCTGCCTCAGCCTCCTGAGTAGCTGGGAATACAGGTGCACACCACCATGCCCAGCTAATTTTTGTATTTTTAGTACAGACGGGGTTTCACCATGTTGGCCAGGATGGTCTCCATCTCCTGACCTTGTGATCCACCTGACTCGGCATCCCAAAGTGCTGGGATTACAGGCGTGAGCCACCACACCCTGCCCGGCTTGTGTGTTTTCTTACATACTGTCAAAAGGATACTCATACTAAATGGCAACACATTCTCAAGCCCCTTCCTTTTCTTCTCCTATCTGCTTTACTACACACCATAGCTGCTCTTACCATTTTCTCCTTAAAAACTCAAAAAACTTTCCCCCAACCTATCTATCCACTTCTTGTCCTCCCCTCAAACCTGCTCCATTTTGATTCTGCATCATAAAAACCAAGCAGAGTTCTGGGGAGGCAGAAGCCTCCTCGTATGATATTGGAAGGGGGTGGATGAAATCGAGCAGACAAAGCCAGAATCCTCTTTTGTGGAAAGATGGGGGCAGTGGGCAGAGGGAAGCAGGCTCATCTCTCCCTCTCTTCCCTTCCCTTCTTTTTCACACCACACGCTCCGCCTGGGTGAGCTCATCATCCTCGTGTCTTCAATTTCCACCTCCGGGAGATCGACTGCCAAATTTCTACCCGCAATCCCAAACTCCACTCCGAGCTCCAGATCCATCTACTAATTGCCTAGTCAACATTTTCTCTGTGGGGTCGAATCAGATAGGATTATATTCTGCTGTGACTAACAGAGACTGAAAATTCAGAGTCCTAAACAAAAGACTTTCTTTTTCTTGTGCTGAGAAGTCTAGAAGTACACAGCCTTAGGCTGGAATAGGGATACTGCTGGGGGGCTCCGCCTCCTTGCAGGCTGCCCCTCTGCTATCACCAGGGTGTGTCCCTCAACCACACTGTCCAAAGTGGTGACTGAAGGACCAGTCCTCCCACTGACATTCCAGGCAACAGAATGGAAAAGAACAGGCTGAGGAAGGAGGAACCACAGGCGCCCTCCAGCTGTTTCAAGGAAGGTTCCTGGAAGATGCTACATAACAATTCTGTTTATATCTCATTAGCCAGGCTTAGTCACGTGGCAACACCTAGAAGCAAGAAAGGCTGGGAAATATACTGTTTCTGCTGGGTTACCGTATGCATGACTAAAAAGAGAGTGCTCTGTTCTTAGGAAAATGAGAATAGACTGGGTTGGGGGAGGACAACCAGCATTGGCCACACTGCAGCCCCACAACCTCCTCATGCTTGATGTGGCTGAAATAAAAAGAGCATCTCCCCCCAACATTTCCTTTCCCTTAGTCTTGTTCCTTTTCTGTACCCCATACCCTAGCAGAGGGGCAATTCTGTGGGGTGGGCTCACTGGCAAGGGGAGGTCTCACCCAAGTTCAGTCAAGAGTGAGCAGAGAGAATTGTACAAGGAAGCTGAATTTCCAGGGGTCTGGAGGAAACACTGAAAACCCCAAACAGAAGATGTCCAGGTGGAACAAATGCAGCTGAGAGTTCTTGTCCAAGGGGACAGAATGTCAGCAGAGTAGGACACAAGGGCAGGTCTGTACTGAAAGCACCAGGGGCAAAGTCACCCAGCCCTTCATCCGGCTGGCCACCAAGCACATCAGCTCCACTCTGCCTCCTGCCTGTGCCACCCTTTGCACTTTTGTCTGTACCATCTCCTCCACCAGGAGTGCCCTTCCTGCTTCTCCATGTGGTATACTCTCAGCCACCCCTCAGGCTCAGATCCAGAGCCACCTCCTCCAAGAAGTCTCCACCTGTCTGCTGGGAACCCTCACATCACACTGGGAGAAGAAGCCAAAAGTGGGGGGGTCAGTATAGAGGTGTGGGAGGTAGGTCCAATCCTGGCTGGACCTGGCTTTGGGTGTCATTTGGGACAGGGTATTGGGGAGTTTCAGCAGGAAAGTGGGACCCCAAGGCTTTCTTTTCATGAAGGAGGAGGCACCAGCTGTTGACAGAGCAGCAACAGCAGGGAGCCACCAAGGCTGAGCCTTGAACCCTGGGCCACCAGGCTCCTGCAGGCAACTGGGAGCAGCTCAGCCTCTCACACTCCCATTTCCAGGGAGGAAAATGATGCAGCCTGAGGCAATTGGCCACATTGAGGAAGTTCAGCTGGGCGGGGCAGGCAGAGGAATTCCTGGAAGGAAGCTCACCCCTCAGCACTGGGGTAGAGGGACACTAGAGACACAGGTGGCCCAGGAGCTGCCCACCTCCTATCCCCATGAATCAGCAGGTGGGCCCAGGTGACCAGCTGGGAGCCACCCCTGGGTGCTCAGGTACCACGCTTCTGGCCCAGCCTCCTGAGCTGTGGCACAGGCTAGAGCACGGGCCCACAGGGTCTGCATGGGGCAGTGACCTGTTCTCTCTAAGCTTCAGCTTTCTCATCTGTAGAAAGAGGGTGAAGAGCCCTTCCCCACCATGGTTGTGGTGAGGGTAACTGAAGTGTCAGGGTAGGGGACCCAGCGGGGCACCAGCACACCTGAGGTTCAGTCAACAAGGCCCACTGGTGAAGAAAACCTCGCCCACCCTCCCGTCCCTCCTGAGGCAGGTGGTGGAGGCACCTGCCCTCCCCATTGTGTGTGCATGAGTGTGTGTGTGCATGTATGTGTGTGTGTGCATGCACGTGTGTGTGTGCACGCACATGCATGTGTGCTAAGCTCTGGAGAACAAGCAGCCAGGCTTGGGCAGGAGCCCGGGGGCAATGGGGGACATGCAAATTTCTCTCCACAGCCCCTCAGTGCTGACAGACTGAGGTGGGGGATGACATGTCTTAGAAACAAACTTCACCCTCTGCCCTAAAACTGCCTGCTGGTCTGCCACATGGGGCCAAGCAGTGGGTACTTGGAAAGAGGGCCCTGCTCCTGCCTTCCAAACCCAGTAAGTCTTCTTGAAATCCCCATGGAGGGGACCTGGGGCCAGGGGACTCCCCAAGCAGACACAGCACCCACACAAGGGTCTAAGGGACCCCTTTCTCCCCAACCGCCTGAGGTAGGGATGGATGTGGACAAGTAGCTCAGGGCTGGGGCTGGCCTAGGTGGAAGGTTCAGAAGCACAGAAGGCAGGATGTGCCCGAGGGGCGGGACATGGGGTTGGAGGCTAGGGCTGGGAAAGAGAGTTTGGGAGATCAGCCAAGGGCAGTCCACGCCTTGGCTCTTCTCTAGGTCATGGGGAGCCACGGAGAGTGTGGGAGTGGTGATGGGATGGCACCCGATTTGTGCCTTTGAAAGTCACCTCTGGTTGCAGATAGAGATGGATTGGGGGCAGGGCTGAGAGGAAGGACATCTCATGGGAGGGGAAGACCCTGACCACAGTCCAGAGGAAAACAGCAGGCCTGGGGAGAGGCTGCTCCTGGGGAGGACCTACTCAGAGCCTGATTCTTCCCCGTGCTGCCCCACCCAGGGAGATGCAGGAAGCTGGTGAGGTCAGTGGGTGGGGCACAACCATGCTGGAGAGGAGCAGGAGGGAGATGGGAGGGCACAGAGAGGTGGAGGGCAGGGACTCTGAGGACACTCATCCATGCCCACCTGGACAATTGAATCGAGCTTCCTCTAGTGTGGAATGTGGGCTCACTGGGGCTATTTGCTATCCTTCTCTCATGTCAGACCGGACGCGGCCCAAGGGTGGGGTCTGTGACTCCCTCATCAGACTGAGGGGGGCTGAAATGTAGGGGTGGGGGAAGGAGGGAGCTTCCAAACAGGAAGGTTTGGAGGGCGCAGGCACTGAGGACAGGGGATACGCCCCCCATGAGTCTTCACCCCTGCTGGGAACCTGCTGCTGCGGCCCTCAGAGACGAGCCCATATTTGGAGCTGGAGGTGGGGACAGAAGAAAACCAGGTGGAAGGGAAAAAGAAAAAAGGGGCAGGCATGAGTGTGAGGGGCCAGACCCTGGAGCCCCCAGGACATGCACAGCAGACACACACTTCAATCCCTCCTGGCTCTGCTCAGCCTCAAACGAGGTACAGGCCTGCAGGCCCTGACCAAGGACTCCTGTTACACACAGACAAATGCAGACACACACTCACACACAGACATAAAGACACAAGATGCAGCAACACACACACATAATACAGAAACACAGTCACACACTAGCACACACACAGACACAGTCAGACAATCCAAGAAACACACTCACACATGAACACAGACATACAAGCACAGTCTTACACATACAAAGACACACTTAAGCACAGACACAAACACACCAACAGATGCACAGACGGACACACATAGACGCACAATGGGAGGCGGCCTGTGGAGACTGCTGATTGGATACCACGCTGGCTTGGTATCCAGAATTGTTGGTGCAGCGCACACCCCATGCCTGACCTCATTAAGGAGGCCCTCTGGGGCAGTGGCCCTGAGAAGAAAGGCAGCAAGCCTAGGGAGGTGACACTGTAGCTGGGGAGCATTTTGGCTGGGCAGAGAGGAGGAAGGAGAGCATTTCAGGGAGGGAAAATAGCCGTTGCAAAGGTTTGGAGTGGAAGAGCAAAAGGGATGTCCCAAGAACTGTGCCTCATTTGATGGGGCTGTGGGGCACTTCTCTGACGGGCGGCCTTCCCAGGCACAAAGGGAGGTGGACTGAGAAGCATCTGGAACTTCTGTGGGGGCACATGGGGCAGAGGGGAAGGGGAACAGGCAGAACGAGTCAGCTGCCTTTGAAAGCTCCTCGAGGGACCTAGCAGAAAGTTATTCATTCATTCATCCGTTCATTCATTTATTTATGACAGGGTCTCTCTGTCACCCAAGCTGGAGTGCAGTGGTGTGATCACACTGCAGCCTCAAACTCCTGGGCTCAAGCAATCCTCCACCCCAGCCTCCTGAGTACCTAGGACTACAGACGTGAGCTACTACACCTGGCTAATTTTTAAAACTTTTTAGAGACAGGGTCTCCCTTTGTTGCCCAGCCAGCTTCAAGCCATCCTCCCGCCTCAGACTCCCAAAGCGCTGGATTACAGGCATGAGCCACGGTTCCCAGCCCAGAAAGAGATCTTCACCCCACAAACCCCCTATTTGGAGGCCAAGTCCCAGCATGCCCAAAAGGGCCCCGGTTAGGACAAGAAAAAGGCTGTGAGCCTCGGAGGAGAGGCTGGGTGCCCCTTGGTGCGGAGTGGTCCCCTTGCCGGGCATGGGGCCTCAGTCTGTGAGACTCCTCGCCTCGGTCGTCTGAACTTGAGCAAAGACAGAGCTAGGCCTAGCCTGGGGACCCGAGGGCCTGCCCTCATCCGCAATTCTGCCTCTTTTCTGGCCACTGAGGACTGGGCTAGGGAAACTGTAGGGGCAGTGGGGGTGGGAGGAGAGAGGGTTCTGGGTCAAGGGACTGGAGGGGTCTGGGTCAAGGGACTGGAGGGGTCTGAGGCAAGGAAGTGGAGGGGTCTAGGGCGGGCCCTTCCCCCTCAGCTGTTGGGCCCTCGCTGAAGAGGCCGAGGCTGAGCCCCAAGGTGGGCCTGTGGGGACGGGGCAGGGGAGCCCCTCAGCAGCTGGACCGCAGGAGGCAGACGAGGGTCTGGAATTCCTCTTCCTCTCCCTCCACCGCCCCCTCTCCCTTCTCCCACCCCCTGGGCTGCTAGGGGAGCGGGGGAGGCGCAGGAGGGGCTCAGGGAGGGGCCCTGGACGCGGGACCAGGCTGGGCCCCTCGGCGGAGGCCCGCGCAGGCAGGCCCCGCCCCGGCCTCGCACATCTGGGCCCGGAGCGCGGGCCGACCCGGCGGCGCAGGCGGCGCGGCCATCCGGCCTGGGGGAGGGGGCGGCGGGCGGGCGGGGTGGGCGGCGCGAGGAGGCGGGAGGCCTCAGGGCCGGGCGCACGTCGAGGACTGCGGCCGCCGCAGCAGGCACGGCCAACGGGCTGCGGGCCCGGGATCGCGGCGGCTGGACGGGGCTCGAGCTGCCGGGAGGGCGGAGGTGAGTTGTGGGGCGGGGGCTGGTGGGCGCCCCGAGTGGAGAAAGGCGAGGAGGTTTGCCGTCCCGGGCTGTCGGCTGAGACCCCACCAAAAGCCTCCAGACTCCGGGTGTCTGGTGGGGACAGATCTGCAAGCCCCTCTCTTCAGCGAGGCTGCGGGCTCGGGAAGGCACTTGGGGCAGCGACCTTGGTCTCCCACCTGGGCTTCGGGGGACCACCTCCCCTGTCCCTCGCACAGCTGCTCAGAGGCTTAGGCTGGAGAAACTCCTGTGTCTTAGGGGCTGGCAGGACTGGTGTGGGCTGGGGCCCGCTCCAGGGAGCCAATTTGGGGGACCCGGTGCCTAGGTCTGAGGTGGAAACCTGAGAGTTGAGTGTATGTGTGTTGGAGGTGCCTCAGGGGTTCCAGGCCCTGTGGTCCCGAAGCGCAACAGAGTACTGAGTGGTCCGGTGCCAGGGTCTGAGGCTGGGACCTGGTCTTCCGGGCCAGCTTGAGGTCCAGGTGGGGTGGGGTCCAGGTTCCCGCTAGAGCAGTGGAGCCTGTCTGTGAGGCTAGCGTGTGTTGATGAGAGAGACTGGAAGGGAGTGAGAACGAAACTAGGGACTCTCCGGAGAGCAGACGCAGCGCAGGAATCCCAGGCGAGAGGGGTAAATGGGGGGCTGTGGGCAGAGCATGGGAGGGGCTCTGTTGTTTGTGAACTGGCTGCTCCCATGATGAGGACCCAAGGGGGTGCGGCAGGATGTATGGAAAGCAAAGATGAGGACAGGGAGGGGCCATGGGAGGCCATTTCTGTCACTCCCTGCCCCAGCGCAGGATGGGGCAGCCACCTCACTCAGCCACACATGGTCCCATCTTCTTAAGGGCTCCTCTCCAGAACAGAGTCGGGCAGCCCTTTGGGTGCCGTTTCTGATCTGTGCTTTGGGCCCTGGTTGGCCCAGTCTGTGGCTTGGAAGAAACGCCTGTGGCCTCACTTAGCCCGCTGACGGAGTCCTGTTCCATTACAGGGCTGGCTGGGTGCTGAGCAGAGAGCAGCAGGCGGAAGAGGCAGGGTCCTAGTGAGGAGGGGAGCTGGAAGGACCTGGGTGGGCTCTTTGTCTACACAGGCATTGTGTGGAGCCTTGGAACCCAGAACACTGCATTCCCATAGTGCTCCTGGGGACATGAGTACCCAGCTGAAACACCCCACCCAGGAAGAGATCCTCCGAGGAGTCTATCAGGCAAAGGGTCGGGCCCCTGCAAGGTGGCTCACGCCTGTAATCCCAGCACTTTGGGAGGATGAAGTGGGAGGATTGCTTGAGGCCAGGTGGTCGAGGCTGCAGTGAGCCATGATTGTGCCACTGTACTCTAGCCTAGGCAACAGAGCAAGACCCTGTCTCAAAAAAAGGAGCAGGGGTGGGCATGGGGGCAGGGTTCGTCCTAGGCTATTGTAAGACCAGGGGATACTCTGGGATGGGAGTCTCTGGTTGTGAGTTCCTGCTGGGCCACACCCTATCCTGGTCCCTAGTGACTAATAGGCCCTGCCTATTGGGTAGAAGTCAGGGCCAGGGGTCAGGGTGAAGCTGATGACTAGAGGTCAATATGAAGCCAAGAGTTAGGGGTCAGTCCATGGGCAGGGTTAGGGATCAGGCTGGGGCCAGAGTTTGGCATGTGCTTGTAGCCAGGAAATGGAGTTCCTTTCCGTGTAAATCAAACTGTCCCACTCAATTACTCTCAAACCCATAGGCACCACCAGTCTGAAATTAGTAGGCCCTTGAAGCGGGGCTCAGCCTCCCCTCATTTTCAGCTGTGGACTCTGCCCAGACCTAGCTTTTGGGAACTGGGCTTGTCCCGTGTTCTGTGGTCAGCATTCTCCTTAAGTGTTCCTGGGTGTGTGTGCTCGCTTGGCAGTCAGCCACCTCTTGGCTTACCTCCGCCTCTCGGGGAATCCATGGGATCCTCCTTCTTTAACACAATTTTTCTTTTTTTTTGAGACAGGGTCTCACTCTGTCACCCAGGCTAGAGTGCAGTGGTGTGATCATGACTCACTGCAGCCTCAACCTTCCAGGCTCAAGCAGTTCTCCCACCTCAGCATCCAAAGTGGCTGGGACTCTAGGCATGCACTACCACGCCGGGCTAATATTCGTAGTTTTTGTAGAGATGGGGTTTTGCTGTTGCCCAGGCTGGTCTCGAACTCCTGAGCTCAAGCAATCCACCCACTTTGACCTCCCAAAGTGCTAGAATTACAGGCATGAGCCACCACACCTAGCCTTTAACACAAATTGATTTAGTTCCTACCTCCTTCCTTAAAGAACTCATGATGACTAGAATGCGATTCTCAGTAAGACCAAAATATCTAACAAGAAAATTCAGAATCCACATCACGAAGGGAAAGAACACTGCTCAAACCTGCCCACCTGCCTGCTTTTATCAACACCTTGCATATCTGGACTTGTTAACATAAGCCCTCTGTGTCACCCATTCTACAGGAAAGAGCACTGAGGCACAGAGATGTGGCATGATGCACTCACGCCAGGTGCCATAATAGGCTCTTGCCATCCCTGAAACCCCAGCATAGGGGCACTCAGCATATCGCACAATGAGAGACGGTAGATAACTGGACAAGCTTCCGATAGCTGGGAAGAGTACAGGCCCATGGTTTGGATGTGGAATCCAGTGTAGAGTGATGACTCAGTCTTTTTTTTTTTTCCTTGAGATGCGGTCTCGCTCTTCTCACCCAGGCTGGAGTGCAATGGCGCGATCTTGGCTCACTGCAATCTCTGCTTCCCAGGTTCAAACGATTCTCCTGCCTCAGCCTCCTGAGTAGCTGGAATTACAGGCGTCTGCCACTACGCTCGGCTAATTTTTGTATTTTTAGTAGAGACAAGGTTTCACCATGTTGGCCAGGCTGGTCTCGAATTCCTGACCTCAGGTGATCCACCTGCCTCAGCCTCTGAAAGTGCTGGGATTACAGGAGTGAGCCACGGCGCCCGGCCCAGAGTCTTTTTTTTCTGATGGTTCTAGGTTGTTTCTCCTCCAGGTACAATAGCCTTGGTCCAGAAAATCCATTCATTCATTCAACAAAGTGGTTCCCCAGTGCTTAGCACAGAGCCTGGCATGAAGAATCTCGATAAGTGTTTGCTGAAGAATCAGAACAACATACAAATAGGGCTGCCAGCTCCTCCCTCGAGACCTTGATCCAGTAGTATGCTGGTTAATGGTTTCCAATCAGCTCTGGAAGAAGGATAAAATCCTGATTTGTAGTGCTTGCCAATTTCTGTCGTGTAAATACTCCCAGCCATGACTGATTTCAAGCTACCAATGTGATGTCATTGAATGCAGAACTGGGAAGAGATAGAATCAGCTCGCATGAGCTGGCGGGACCCACCTCAGCATCCCACTCCATCATCCTGAGCTGGGCTCCTGCCCCTGGCTCCTAAGAACCCTCCCCTCCCCTCTCTGTGCTTTCCCTTTTCTCCTCAACAGCCAGCTGCTATATGCGTGCCCACAACCAGCACCCATCCTTCTTCTGATTCTGATTCCTGAGCATCCAACTGTGTACCTCCAATGGTACAGAGGACAGCAAGAGTGTCTGGAAATCTCCATGGTGCTAGCCATGCAGGAGAATCCTGGACATACAAGAGTGTGTGGGAGTCCAGGTGTCTGTCCACAGTGGGGCTGGTTTGTGTGAACTGTGTTAGCAAGGGTGTGTGCCTGTGTGTATGGGCATGCCAGAGCCAGCTCTGTGTCTGCCTGTGTTCTATAGCAAAACTTTCTGATTGGGCTGCTGGTGACAGAGAGGGAATGCATTGGCCCTATGTAGCCTCCCCTTTTGTTTAGAGGAGCAGCCAGGCCCACCAATGAGAACATAGTGTCAGTGGTCTACAGACTGGCTGAGACACACTGTTGAGCAACACTTCTCAAACTTCAAACTTCAAACCTGAATCACCTGGGAATTTTGTTAAACTAGGCCAGACGTGGTGGCTTACGCCTGTAATCCCAGCACTTTGGGAGGCTGAGATGGGCAGATCACCTGAGGCCAGGAGTTCAAGACCAGCCTGGCCAATATGGTGAAACCCCGACTCTACTAAAAATACAAAAAATTAGCCGGGCATGGTGGTGCATGCCTGTGGTCCCAGCTACTTGGGAGGCTGAGGCAGGATAATCGCTTGAACCTGGGAGGTGGAGATTGCAGTGAGCTGAGAACTGAGATCACGCCACTGCACTCCAGCCTGGGGGACAGAGTGAGACTCTGCCTCAAAAATAAATAAATAAATAAATAAATAAAAATAAAATACAGGTTCTGATTCAGCAGGTCTGCGATGGGGCCTGAGGTTCTGCATTTCTAACAAGCTTCCAGTTGATACCAATGCTGCTGATCCTCAGCCCACACTTTGAGTAACAAAGCTGTTGATGGTTTGGAATATCCTGTCTATAGCCTGGCTCCAGAACTTCACAGACAGGATTGAGCCCCTCCCATCTTAGAAAATAAATATTCTTCCTCACCTCCCTTCAGCTGTAGCACCCTCCAACTACTGCCCTCACATGCATTCCTGATCTCAGCCAAGCTTTTCAGAAATTCTAGCTCAATATGATTGCGTCACTACACTCCAGCCTGGGCAACAGAGTGAAACTCCATCTTAAGAAAAGAAGTTCTAGCTCATGTGACCTCTTGCTCACTCCTCACCTAAGCTTACCTGCCTTGGGCCACTAAAAACAGTGTTTCCAGTCTCATCTGAGGACCTTTTACAGGGATCTAGCTTTACCCATCTCTTGGTACAATCTTCATGAGACCATGGGGAATCTCAATCTCCTTGGCCAGTATATGTTCCTCTGTTCAGCCTTTAAATGTAGGTTCTCCTCATGACAGAGTGACACCCTATCTCAAAACAAACAAACAAAAAAGGAAGGCCAGGCACGGTGGCTCATGCCTGTAATCCCAGCACTTTGGGAGGCAGAGGTGGGCGGACCACCTGAGGTCAGGAATTCGAGACCAGCCTGGCCAACATGGTGAAACCCTGTCTCTACTAAAAATACAAAAATTAGCTGGGCATGGAGGCACTCACCTGTAATCCTAGCTACTGAGGAGGCTGAGGTAGGAGAATGGCTTGAACCTGGGAGGCAGAGGTTGCAGTGAGCCAAGATCGTGCCATGGCATTCCAGCCTGGGCAACAGAAAAAAGAAAAGACAAATTGAGTCATGCCCCCACCCCACCCTGCCACCTCAAACCTTTCAAGATTTGCTGTTGCCCTTCATATAAAATCAAACCTGAAATAGGGTGCACAGGCCCTGCCTGCAGGGTAAGCCCAGCCCAGCCCTCCGTCCAGACTTACCATGTCCCCTTCCCACCCCGCATTATCCAACTTTGACCTTCCTAGCACTCAGCAATGCTTGTCATTTCAAAATCACTTGGCTGATTATCTCCTCCATCAGACTGTTGGTTTCTAGAGCAGGGACAGTGTCTCTCTGGGTCACTGATATCTCCCAGCACCTGGCACAGAGCAGGCACCAGAAAACATTTAGGAGGATCCTGATTCCAAGAAAGTAAAGCCATTTTTTGACAGAAGCTGGGAACTGTGGGACTTTAGATGAGATTTAAGGAATTACTGTTAATTTTGTTAGACATGAGAATGGTGTTGCGATGACATTGTTTAAAACGTCTTTATCTGTTGGAGAGATGTATTAAAGAGTTCACAGGTGAAACAACATGATGGCTGGGATTTGCTTCAAAGGACTCCAGCTAAAAGTAAACAAATAAAATAAATAAGCATTCAGATGAGGGAACAAAGGGACAAATAAATCCCACTCTGCTTGTCTGTTCCTGTTGACAGCTACAGGGCCTGCAAGGATGTTGGCTGTCCCGGAGATGGGCCTGCAGGGGCTGTACATCGGTAAGAACCCCCACCACTCTGCCCTGACCCATCACCCACTCACCCAAGCAGGCACTGAGACCCACCTACAGGTTGTCCAATGTACCTCTCCCACAGAGCTTCCCAACAGCCCTTCTGTGAGTGTGTGTGTGTGTGTGCGTGTGTGCAGGGCAGGTCTGTGTTTACTGGACCCCCCTGTGTGTGCAGGAAGGGTCTGTGTGCACAGGTCTGTGTATGTGAGTATGTGTCAGTATGTGTGCACACAGGACTGGTCTATTCACAGGACCCCCATGTGTATATGTGTGTGGGCTGAGTGCATGTGTGTGTGTGCCAGGAGGGTCTGTGCACACAGGAGTGTATGCATGTGCATGTGTTTTGTTCAGGCTCTGTCCACAGGACCCTGTGTGAGTGTGTCAGTGAGTGTGTGTCTCTGCGGGCAGGTCTCTGTGCACAGGACCTGTGTACGGGAATATAGTCTGCAAGTGGGCACACATGTGGAGAATTCTGCGTGTGCATGGAGGGTCTGTGTGCACAGGAGTGTTTGCATGTCCATGTGTTTTGTTCAGGCTATGTGCACAGGAGTCCGTGTGAGTGCATCAGTGAGTGTGTGTCTCTGTGGGCAGGTCTCTGTGCACAGGATCTGTGTATGGGAGTACAGTCTGCAGGTGGGCACACATGCAGAGAATTCTGCATGTGCTTGTGCGTCTGACCATAGCCTGGTCTGGGAGCAGGCTTGGGTTCTCTGCAGGGGTGGGAGGCCGGAGGCAAGAGGGACACTCCTCAGGAAGTCCATTCACAAAGACCTGGTGGGCTGGGCCCTTCCTTCCTGCCTCCCTTCCCAAGCTCGAGCCACAGCAACTTGGCCTCTCAGGCTGCAGCTGGTGGCAGGGCCAGAGCCTGCCCTGGCTGCCTGAGGAGAGGGAGCCCTTGAAATGTGGCCACTTTGTCCCTGCCCCTCCAGCACCTCAGACTCTGGCCCTGTCCAGGCGCTTCCCAGAGTCCCCCTCATGCCTGGCCCTTTGCCTGTGTTCCCAGGTTACCCCCAAGGCCAGGGAGAGTGGAGACCTGCCTGGCAGCACATGACAGGACTGTGGCTGAGGGAGCACAGGGCCTGCCCCGGCTCAGCCTAAGGCGAGCCCGACCTGCCTGATTTGTCCATGGAGCTTCCTACCAGATCTCACTCTCCCTCCCTAGCCAGGCTTCCTGGCCTGTCCATGGATATCAAGGCCGCCCCAGTACTCCTCACATGCCCCTTAGCAATGCCCAGTGTGATGGTGGCAGCTACCAGCCAAGCAGGCCCTCCTGCCCCATGAGCTGCCTGATCCTCGGGGCCAGGCCTGGGGCTGTCCTCCAGGGCTACTCCACTCCCTCCCACCAAAGGTCCAGCTCAGTCCCAGGCGTGCAAGAGGGTCTTGATGGGGCCTCCTGCCCTGAAATGCTGGCTCAGGGTGTGTGTATGTGTGTGGGTGGGGGGTGGGAATCAGACTTCCTAATGTTGTGGACACCCCCAGTTCAGTACTGGGCTATCTCTATGAGTGTGGGAGGAGGTGCTGCCCCTCCTGGATCCTCCTCAAGCAGCCAGCTGGGCCTGTCTGTGGCCCTTGTGGGCATGGGAGCTGCGGAGTTCCCTCAAGTCCTGATTAGAACCATGTGGCCCAACTTTAGGGTGGAGGGGGGCAACCCCACCTCCTAGCCAGTTAGATCTGTAGCTCCACCTTTTGAAGGAGGAGGGCTTCTCTCTCCTCTACTCCCTCCCAGGAGCTCACCTGCCCTATCTCCCCTGCCCTTCCATCTCTCTGGACTGAGTCTCCCTGCCACACAATGCTTTTCTGTCTCTCTCCCCTCCCACACTGTGTGTCAGAGGGGCCCTAGTGGGGAGACAGTGAGTCCCCAGAGAAAGCATGGGTCACCCGCTAGGGAAACGTTGCCTCTGATAGCAGACCCTCAGCTCCTGCCCCTATATCATGCGTGTCTTTCCTACACCCCCCCAGTCCTCCTCCCCAGCAGACAGCTCTTTGCCTTAGCCCAGCAAGGACTGATGGAGAACCTTTGGGTGCCTGGCTTGGGGCCCCGCTGCCATCCCTACCCTGCTTGTGCCAGGATGAACTGCCGTCTCTTCTCTGCAGGCTCCAGCCCGGAGCGGTCCCCAGTGCCTAGCCCACCCGGCTCCCCGAGGACCCAGGAAAGCTGCGGCATTGCCCCCCTCACACCCTCGCAGTCTCCAGTAAGCCCAGAGCAGGGATCAGGTGGTGGGTGGCCTGGGTGGTGTGGACAGGGTCGTGCCTGGCAAAGTCATGACAGGGCCTCAGCTAGGAAGGAGGAGAAGATGGGGGTACCACCATGCCTCTTGTCCCCGTACACTCCAGTCATGTGCCCCCCAGAAGGATTGACCTTGGGTGGCCCTGGACTATAAGGGTAACAATTCTACTGAGAAGGTGACCCCCTAACTCCCAACCCCAACACACAGGAGGCACCCACGGCCATTGCAGCTGGCCTGGCTGAGGCAAGTGTTCCTCTGAGCATGTGGCTTTTCTAGGTCCCCAGGTCCCCAGAGCACTGCGCCTCCTGTTGACCACAGCCCACCTTAATCCAAGTCATATCTGAAGGAAAGGAGACGTGTTGCTAAAAAAAATAGTCCGGAAACCATTAGCTTGGGCTGGGCACGGTGGCTCACACCTGTAATCCCAGCACTTTGGGAGGCCGAGGTGGGCAGATTTCTTTGAGCTCAGGAGTTCAAGAACAGCCTGAGCAACATAGCGAAACCCCATCTCTACAAAAAATACAACAATTAGCTGGGCGTGGTGGCGCACACCTGTAATCCCAGCTACTCGGGAGGCTGAGGGTGGAGAATCGCTTCAACCTGGGAAGCGGAGGTTGCAGTTAGC
Source organism: Pongo pygmaeus (assembly GCF_028885625.2). Classification (NCBI taxonomy): domain Eukaryota; kingdom Metazoa; phylum Chordata; class Mammalia; order Primates; family Hominidae; genus Pongo; species Pongo pygmaeus. The sequence goes on along the minus strand of NC_072394.2, from coordinate 29,922,764 downwards.
CAAGATCGCACCACTGCATTTCAGCCTAGGTGACAGAGTGAGACCCTGTCTCAAATAAAAAGGAAACTACTAGCTTGAAGTATCCAGGACACCACCTCCCCACCCCCAAGCTCCCTGGGTCACCCCACCTGGATGACCTTGCCCTGGTGATCCAGCTTAGGGACCCCCTTATTCTTAGGGAGTCCAGCCCTGGCATAGAAGGCACACACTTCTCTGGGGACATGCACGTGCCCTCTCCTCTCTGCCACGGAATCAAACAGTCTGGTTTGTGTCACTGTGGCCACAAAGAGCAAGAGGATAAAATATATACACTGGTCCATGTGCTGTAAAACTGCCTGGAGGAGCAAAATTTCTCCCAGCTGGGCCCAGACTAGTGGCTGCCTATGAAGATGGTGTGAGGTGGGGGTGGGGCTAAGGCAGTCCAGAGGGAGGGTGGGCAGAGGCTGGAAGTAGGAAAGCAGGAGCTTGAGCCAAACCCTGCCTGGGGCTACCTGAGAGACACGTCCAAGGCTCAGCCTGGAGCCTGGAGGGCAAGGGAGCCCGAGCAGTTGGGCAGGTGGGGTGGGCCAGGTCCAGGGCAGGTCAGTGGAAGGGAGTGTCTTCCCCATGCAGAGGAAGCGTTGGGGCTGTGGGGGATGGGGGTGTCCCTGCTGGCTGCTTGCTAATTCTAAGTCTTGCACTTGCAGAAGCCCGAGGCCCGAGCCCCCCAGCCGGCCTCCTTCTCTGTGGTGGTGGCCATTGACTTTGGCACCACATCTAGTGGCTATGCTTTCAGCTTTGCCAGTGACCCTGAGGCCATCCACATGATGAGGTGAGGGCGGCTGGGGTGGGAGAGTGAGGCGGGGAGGGTGGGGAGTTCCTTATACCTTGGTCCCAAAAGTACTGTCACCGAGACACGGGGTCTCCTTGGAGGCCCTGCCACCCCTAGTCTGGGGCTCCCCACTGCGGCAAAAGTTGGAGGATGGGCCCCAGGCCTGGGTCCTTGGCCTCAGCTGGAGCAGCTCCCAACCCTCTGTAGGAAAAGTCAGACTTTGTTTTTAATTTTGAATTTTTTTGAGATATAACAAACATAATAAATTTACAATAAACATAACAATAAAATATGCAAATCTTTTTTATTTTCCTTTTTTTTTTTTTGAGACAGAGTCTCACTCTGTCGCCTAGGCTGGAGTGCAATGGCATGATCTTAGCTCATTGCAACCTCCACCTCTCGGATTCAAGCAATTCTCCCCCCTCAGCCTCCCAAGTAGCTGGGACTACAGGCATGCGCCACTATGCCTGGCTAACTTTTGTGGGGTTTTTTGTTTTTTTGAGACGGAGTCTCACTCTGTCGCCCAGGCTGGAGTGCAGTGACGCGATCTCAGCTCACTGCAAGCTCTGCCTCCTGGGTTCACACCATTCTCCTGTCTCAGCCTCCCGAGTAGCTGGGACTACAGGCGTCCGCCACCACATCCAGCTAATTTTTTTTTTTTTTTTTTTTTTTTTTTTTTTTTTTTTTTTTTAAGTAGAGACAGGGTTTCACCGTGTCAGCCAGGCTGGTCTCAAATTCCTGACCTCGGGCGATCCGCCCGCCTCGGCCTCCCAGAGTGCTAGGATTACAGACGTGAGCCACCACACCTGGCCTTTTTTCTTTTCTTTTTTTTTCTTTGAGACAGGGTCTCGCTCTGTCACACAAGCTGGAGTGCAGTGGTGTGATCATAGCTCACTGCAGCCTCAAACTCCTGGGCTCAAGCAATCCTCCCACCTCAGCCTCCTGAGTAGGTAGGACTACAGGCAGCACCACCACACCTGGCTAATTTTTTTTTTTTAAATTTTTTTTGGAGAGACAGGGTCTCACTGTGTTGCCAGGGCTGGTCTTGAATTCCTGGCCTCAAATGATTCTCCCACTTTAGCATCCCAAAAATGCTGGAATTACAGGTGTGAGCCACCATGCCCAGCCCACAAATATTTTTCTAAGCTTGTAGACAAACACACACATATACAAACATGTATGTGTTTTTTAAGTAAAAGTGAGATATACAACTTGCTTTGTTTTAAAGCTTCAACACTATTTTGTAGATATTTCATGTCAGCACATACAAAGCTACCACTTTCTTTGAACGGCCTAGTATTCCATAGTACAGATGTGTCATAATTTATCCATTCCCCTATTGACAGTTTTACGGGTTTTTTTTCCTCCTCTTATTTTTCACTATTACAAAAAGTGCAGCAGTAATATCCTTCTTTGAAAACTTGTGCTGCAATCTCTATGGGGTAAATTCCTAGAGGTGATTCCTAGGTCCAACATCTCAAATCTTTTTTCTTTTCCTTTCAGAAAATAAAACATAATAAAACAAGAAATAAAAATAAAAACAAGAAAATGAAGGTTCTAAGGGCTGAGTTGACAAGTCACACAGCTGTTTTGAAAGACATGTTTCAAAAATCCATTCAGATGTTGTTGGGTTTTGTGTGAACACTCCCCTTGGGACCTCAAGACCCCAGTCCTCTGAATGTGTCCTAGAGGGTCGGCAGGCAGTAGGTGAAGCTATAGGAGACCTCAAAGTTCTCAACCCAGACTGGGATGGGAGGTAAGAGGGGCTTCCCAAGGCCTGGAGACTGGATGGAAGGGTGAATGGAGAGATAGACAGACAAATAACTGCTCCCAAAATACATGGGACTTGAGCTTCGTGAGATTGGACTGTCCTTCCTTCCACATCACAGGAAACTACAAAGGCTCTGAGCACTTACAGCCCTCTAGGAGCTGCACGGCATCCCAGATGTCTTGCTGATCAACACACATGGCTGAGGCCATGGTGGGGCTAAGGACACATCCAGGAACACTGTCTCTGTCCTGTGGAGGTGACAGTCACAGGAAATAACTGGGGGACATTCCAGCCTCCTCCCAAGCTCTCTCTTCCCACCAGACACCAAGCCCCTAACATCTCTAGAATATCCATCTACTTCTCTCCATGGCCACTGATCGTGCCAAAGTTCAGCCCCGACCTTCTCTCACCTGGATGGCTGCAATATCCTTTCTCCATGCTCCCTTCCCTGCACTCTGTTGCTCCATGGGAGCCAGTGACCTTTCTTTCTAAAGTCAAATGTGGTCATACGTCTTCGCTACTTTAAATCCACGAAGACAGAATTCTGAATGGCCTTCTGTGCTCTTCATGATCTCACCTTAGCATTCTTGTATTTTCTCCTGCTGCCTATGGAGCCGACCCATAGCTAGTTCTCCCTGCTCTTTCACATCTGGAAGTTTTTGCACATGCTGGTCCCTCTGCCTGGATTCCCACCCAAGAAGGGAGGGTTGCACTGACTGCCCTGTGCCTTCGCAGGAAATGGGAGGGCGGAGACCCGGGCGTGGCCCACCAGAAGACCCCGACCTGCCTGCTGCTGACCCCGGAGGGCGCCTTCCACAGCTTTGGCTACACCGCCCGCGATTACTACCATGACCTGGACCCCGAAGAGGCGCGGGACTGGCTCTACTTCGAGAAGTTCAAGATGAAGATCCACAGCGCCACGGTGAGTCACAGGGCTCCAGACAGGGAGGCGGGGCCAGCATGGAAAAGGGCAGGGCTAATGGGGGTGGGTGGGACAAAACCAAAACATGTGATGACCGGCCCGATGGAGTCGTGGCTGAGAGGGGGCGAGGCTAAAGGGAGATGTCGGACTCCGGTGTGCGCGGAGCTCAGAAATGAGGTGGAGGCGGGGCTAATGTGGGTGGGGCTAATAGTGAAGCTGGGGTTGCAGGAGGGGTGGGGCTAAGGAGAGGGGTTGGGGCAGAGCTAATGTCAGATTGGGGCAAGAGTGGGACGGTGGTAAAGAGGAGGGGAAGCTCCAGGAAACGGGGTGATTTTAAGAGCGAGGTCGTCAGGAAATGAGTGCCGAGCTGAGGCCTCCTGCAGAGCCGCCCTGTGTCCCTGCCAGGATCTCACCTTGAAGACCCAGCTAGAGGCAGTAAATGGAAAGATGATGCCCGCCCTGGAGGTGTTCGCCCATGCCCTGCGCTTCTTCAGGGAGCACGCCCTTCAGGTGCGCTGCGGCCCCACCTCTGCCGACTGTGGCAGGGACCCCCTATTTTCCCCTCATCCGAAACCGCTCCCCCATCCCGTCCCCGACATTGGATGGGTAGACACCGCCGGAGCTCAGAGGTCATCTTCTCCAGTACCCTCCTCCCTTTTTGTCTGGTAGAGCCTGCACCAAGCCATACTGATGGGAGGGGGGCCTATTCTTCCAGCTCTGCTGGGAAGTCCTTCCTGTGGTTTGATTAGTACCTCCAGTTCCGCAGAAGGCTGAAGACCACCCTCCCTCCAAGCCAGCTTTCCTCTCACTGCCCCCTCCTGTACCAGGAGCTGAGGGAGCAGAGCCCATCGCTGCCAGAGAAGGACACTGTGCGCTGGGTGTTGACGGTGCCTGCCATCTGGAAACAGCCAGCCAAGCAGTTCATGCGGGAGGCTGCCTATCTGGTGAGGACGTGCAGGCGGGCCCGAGAACACTGCTCAGGAAGGGCCAGGCTTGTCCCCATGCTTGCATGCACCCCACCACCCTTGAGACCACAGAGTCATTGTGGAAAGAACTTCAGCCTGCTCCTGATGGGAGTTTGTAGAGTTGCTCCCACCGGGAGAGGGAGTGGGCCTGCAGGAACAGGAGACAGAGGGACAAAAGACACAGCCCAGGCCAGTGTAGAGAGTGCCTTAAGTCAGGTGTCCTAGAAGCAGAGCCCAAGATGGAGAGTCTTTTTTTTTTTTTTTTTGAGACAGTCTTGCTCTGTCGCCCAGGCGCGATCTCGGCTCACTGCAAGCTCTGCCTCCCAGGTTCACACCATTCTCCTGCCTCAGCCTCCCGAGTAGCTGGGACTACAGGTGCCTGCCACCATGCCCGGCTAATTTTTTGTATTTTTAGTAGAGACGGGGTTTCACTGTGTTAGCCAGGATGGTCTCAATCTCCTGACCTCGTGATCCGCCTGCCTCGGCCTCCCAAAGTGCTGGGATTACAGGCGTGAGCCACCGCGCCCGGCCAAGATGGAGAGTCTTATATGTGAGGTCTATTGAAGAAGGTTTCTCAGGAGAAAGGCGAGAGAGGGAGGCGGGACAGGAGAAGGAGCTATGAAGGATGTGGTCTTGGCTGGAGTCTAGCCTCAGGTTTAGCCTCAGCTAGATCCCATGGGGAGCTGCAGAGGGAGAACTGTAGCACAGAGTTGGGGCCGGCTTCTTGCACATCCGTATCGGTCTGTCACTGGTTCTGGGGAAATGGGAGGGAAACCTCTCCAAGTGAGGCCATTCCCATTCAGCTGAGGGCAGTTATCCAGAGGAGGTAGCAGCTGTGAGCCAATAGCAGCCAACACTCACAGTGGCAGGCAGGGCACCCAGAACATTCACTTCACTTGGCATCAGTATTTTGAGGGACACCCCCACCACTGCCCACCTTTGTTGGTTCTTGAGCAGGGGAAATAGGACTATGAAATAAAGGGAGGCGATTCTGGCCAATGCATACAGGTCTTCCTACCACTGAGATGCTCAAAGGTCTAGAGCAAGGAGTTGTGGGGGCTCCAGTGGAGACAGAGAGGGCATAGCCTCAAGACTCATTTCTTGGTCGTAACCCTGGAGCCTTGGATACAGACCCTAGGCTTTCCAAAAGGGATCTCAAGCCTGCCTGTAGACACCCTGGAGGGGCCCCCAATCCTCCCATACCTATGGGCCAGGCATGACCCAGGGCCAGGTCTGTAAATGTCTACACTTTTCACTGGAAGGAGCACAGTGACATCCCTGTGCAAGGATCAGGACGGAAGCAAGGCTGTCCCCAGCCAGAACAAACACCTGCTCCCCCAGCGTCCCCTTGCCTATTTCCCCACCCTCCTTCTTCTCACGCTATTCCCTGGCTGCTCAGGAAAGTCTGGCCCTGGGGAAAAGTCTCCATTCACACCCTTATCCCTCTCCCCTATCTGGTCAGAATCTGGGGAACCCTACAAAACCATAATGTACTTCCCACAGGGATCCCCTGCCCTGAAGGAAATAACTCCAGATCTCAAGTGTTTTTCTCCACCCAATTGGCCTGTCTTGGTGCCTGGAATTTCAGCTTCCTCCCTGCTGTATCAGATTCCCTGGGAACAAAGTTCTCCTGGAAGTGGGGTGGCCTATGGCTACTGTCTGACACCAGCCTAGTGGAGAAAGAGGGTTCAATGAGCTAAAACGGCTCCCCACCGCCTCCTCTGAGCCACCACATCCCCCCACATTGTGCTAGAGTCTCTGCCAACACCCCCAGCCAGCGCTCAGCTGGCCACTTGTACCTGTGAAGGGGAACCTTGCTGCAGCCCCGCTATCTTGGGAAATTTGAATGGGCAGATCCCAGGGGTTCTAGGTCTGCATTCTGTCTAGAGTCTTTTCCTGCTGGGCAACTTGTTGGCATATTTGGCCAGGGCCATTCCCTCCCCAGCCTGGTCACAGCGTGGCTATGAGGCAGCTCCAAATTTGTGCAGCACAGAGGGGCCTGAGAGGCCTAACATGGGTGGGGTGTGATGGAGGAGGAGGTGGGAGCCCCATAGGCCACGGTTCCCCACCTCACGGTGCCATCTTAGGTGTGACAGCCCACAGTGCTGCCTGACCCTGCCCACCACCCATCCCCAGGCTGGACTAGTGTCCCGAGAGAATGCAGAGCAGCTACTCATTGCCCTGGAGCCCGAGGCTGCCTCGGTATACTGCCGCAAGCTGCGCCTGCACCAGCTCCTGGACCTGAGTGGCCGGGCCCCAGGTGGTGGGCGCCTGGGTGAGCGCCGCTCCATCGACTCCAGCTTCCGTCAGGGTGAGCTACCTCCAGGGACACCACCCACCCTTGGAGGGTCAGAGGGTCACTGAAGCCAGAAGCTCAGCCATGTCTAGTATGAAGGGGAGGGGGTACCCACCCTGGAGGAGCCCAATTTGAGCAGGCAGAAACATGCCTGGTGGAGCCCGTCTGAGGGAGGGAGGCACAGCCCTGCCCAAGGGCAACCTCGTCTCAGGGTGGGACATGCCCTACCTAGGGCAGCCCAATCTCAGGGTGGAGATTTCACCTTGCCCTAGGGGAGCAAGGTCTGAGGAGGGCAGGACTCCGCCCAGCCCTGAGTCTGAGGGTTGGGGGAGACACAGCCTACCCCAGGAGGAAATTGCTGGGGTACTGACAAAGGAGGAAGTCAGCCCACTGCATCAGCTGTCCCTTTCATTCCCCTCATCTTCCCCGACACACATCAGCCCCAAGCTCCTGCTGCCACGACCAGGCACCCAAGTCAAGGACAGCTATGGTCATCCTCCCAAATGCCATCTCCCAGGGCAGGGAGAAGCCCTAAGTCCTGAATCCCCTCTGAGACTCCAAAGACCTACCTGCCTCCGCTCCTCCAAACCCCTCTAACCCTGATTTTGCCATTACCTGAGACCTCCTGGGTTAAAGGAAGGCCCTGTGTCCATAAATATTTCCCCCCAGCTGTTGGATACAGGGTGGGAGTTTGGGGTTCAGGATTGCCCTCTCCTAGTCAGGAGCAGGTTGGAGTTTCAGGAGCACTGGCTGCTCCCAGTGCCCATGGAGGGCCTGGGCAGGAGGATGGGAGTTGAACGCCATAGCTGGAGCACCTCCTTCTAATCTCACTCCCTGCTGTCTCCTGACCCCCAGCTCGGGAGCAGCTGCGAAGGTCTCGCCACAGCCGCACGTTCCTGGTGGAGTCAGGCGTAGGAGAGCTGTGGGCAGAGATGCAAGCAGGTAGAGGGAAAGGGGGATGGAGAGTTATCCTTGGCCCCTACGGGGCACCATATACTGATGGGGGGAAGGGCATGTTTGCAAAGCCCGTCTCTTCCTCCTCCATCCGCTGTACCTAACCTGGCCGTCCCCTCACAGTCACCCGCACCCCCACCCCACTCACAGCGGCGCCCCTAACTCCCACTCCTCCAGGGGATTCTCCGCGGACGCTCGGGTGGAGTTGCAGAGCCTCTGGAACCATTTCTCCCCCACACCCTGCGCCCATATGTGGTGGTCTGAGGTTCAAGCACCTGAAGCCCCTCACGTCCCTCCCCCGACCCTGCAGACAGGCCTTGGGACCCGGGGCAGGGCTGGAGGCTGGGCGAGGCTGGAGGGGGCGCAGGGCTGAGGGTGCGAGGCCGCCCATGAGTGTGTGCCCGCGCTCGCCGCCGCAGGAGACCGCTACGTGGTGGCCGACTGCGGCGGAGGCACCGTGGACCTGACGGTGCACCAGCTGGAGCAGCCCCATGGCACCCTCAAGGAGCTCTACAAGGCATCTGGTGAGTAGCCAGGCGGTGCCCCGGTACCCAGCGCGACCCGGGCTCCGGCCCTGCCACCGCCCCCTGGCGGCCCGGTGAGCGCTGACGCCTCCTTCGCCCCCTGCTCCACCCCAGGGGGCCCTTATGGCGCGGTGGGCGTGGACCTGGCCTTCGAGCAGCTGCTGTGCCGCATCTTCGGCGAGGACTTCATCGCCACCTTCAAAAGGCAACGGCCGGCAGCCTGGGTAGATCTGACCATCGCCTTCGAGGCTCGCAAGCGCACTGCTGGCCCGCACCGTGCGGGGGCGCTCAACATCTCGCTGCCCTTCTCCTTCATTGACTTCTACCGCAAGCAGCGAGGCCACAACGTGGAGACCGCTCTGCGCAGGAGCAGGTGGGTCCTGGGCCCGCGGGCTCAGGCAGGGTTTGCCGACCCGGGAATGACCGTGCACTGGAGGGTCCCGAGCCCTAAGGAACGGTGGGGGTCTGCCTGATTCATCCCACATATACACTAAGCCAGCAGGGCGTCGGGGTGGGGCGGCGGGGAGCGGCGAGTGAGTGCCCCAGCCCAGCAGGCTCCACCCACGGAATCCGCTGCCCGAACTGGGGCAAGAGAGAGAATCATGGCGGGGAGGCGGCAATGCCTATCTCCTCCCAGCCTTCTCTACACCCCTACCCCGGGCCCTGCCGGCCCATGCTCCTTGGTTTCCCTGCACCAAAGCAAGGGGAGGCCCCTCCCAGGACCTCGTACCTGGAACCTGGAGCAGGCTGGCAACTAAATCCCCTGAGTGAGTAGGGTGGAGATAAGGGACTAACATCCAGCAGGTCCAGTCCTCCAGACACCACGTGCAGTCGGTGCCCAGGCACTTCTGCCTGGAGGCAGAGGTAGAGAATAAGGACCACGGACCCCAAACTGGGACAAGCAGCTGGGCCCTGACCGATGGATCTTTGCCCCTTTCACCACCAACAGCGTGAACTTCGTGAAGTGGTCCTCACAGGGGATGCTCCGAATGTCTTGTGAAGCCATGAACGAGCTCTTTCAGCCCACCGTCAGCGGGATCATCCAGCACATAGGTGAGCACCTGAGCTTGGTCCCCCACCCGCCCCCACATAAACAGATGCGGAATAATTCCCCCCCATCAGTGCCTAGAAACCTCCACACATCCATACACTGGGATGAGACCTAGAATCATCTAGAACACCTGGGGGATGAAGTGCAGTGGTGATTAAGAGCTAGGGGGTTGATATGTAGTCTTGCCAAGGCAAAAAACTTCTGGTGCCTCAGTTTCCCCATTTATAAAATGGGGTGATAGTATTGGGTTCTCAAAACGTTATCACACGGATAAAATGAGCTGAAGTACCTAGAATGAGCACAATGTCTTGCACACAATGTCTAGGTGTTTAATACGTGTAAATGCATATCCTTATCTCTTGTCCTCCACGTCGTGGTGGGAGAGAAGTGGGGAGCGTGAGTGTTGGGGAGGCGAAGCCCTCGAGGACTCCCGTGAGCTCTCAAAGAAAGTGCTCAAATGGCTACTTTCTAGTTGCCAGGCGGGTACAGGCTAGGGAGGGGAGGCACCGGTGGCCGCCTAGTGGTGGCCTCAGTGGCTCTCTCTCCCCCGCCCCTTCTCCTCTGCCCCCTTCACCCGCGTCCCCCCGTCCTGTCCCGCAGAGGCGCTGCTGGCACGGCCGGAGGTGCAGGGTGTGAAGCTGCTGTTCCTAGTGGGCGGCTTCGCCGAGTCAGCGGTGCTGCAGCACGCGGTGCAGGCGGCGCTGGGCGCCCGCGGTCTGCGTGTCGTGGTCCCGCACGACGTGGGCCTCACCATCCTCAAAGGCGCGGTGCTGTTCGGCCAGGCGCCGGGCGTGGTGCGGGTCCGCCGCTCGCCGCTCACCTATGGCGTGGGCGTGCTGAACCGCTTTGTGCCTGGGCGCCACCCGCCCGAAAAGCTGCTGGTTCGCGACGGCCGCCGCTGGTGCACCGACGTCTTCGAGCGCTTCGTGGCCGCCGAGCAGTCGGTGGCCCTGGGCGAGGAGGTGCGGCGCAGCTACTGCCCGGCGCGTCCCGGCCAGCGGCGCGTACTCATCAACCTGTACTGCTGCGCTGCAGAGGATGCGCGCTTCATCACCGACCCCGGCGTGCGCAAATGCGGCGCGCTCAGCCTGGAGCTTGAGCCCGCCGACTGCGGCCAGGACACCGCCGGCGCGCCTCCCGGCCGCCGCGAGATCCGCGCCGCCATGCAGTTTGGCGACACCGAAATTAAGGTCACCGCCGTCGACGTCAGCACCAATCGCTCCGTGCGCGCGTCCATCGACTTTCTTTCCAACTGAGGGCGCGCCGGCGCGGTGCCAGCGCCGTCTGCCCGGCCCCGCCCTCTTTCGGTCCAGGGGCCTGCGGAGCGGGGTGGGGCGGGGGAAACGATGGTTCTGCAGTCTGCGCCTCTTTCCACGCCCTCCGGCCCCGGGGAGATGAGGTCATGGGAGGGTGGGTGGGGACACGCCCAGAGACTGGCTTTGGGATTGGGCACTGGTCCGCTGACTGCCAGGCTGAAGGGACCCGCCAAGGACTGAACGGGTAAGAGAAGAGGTTTGCAAGACAGAGCGCGCAGCCCGGCAAGGGGCATGTGACCCCGAAGGAAGAACGCAACAGAAGAGTCCTGGTCTGAACTCGGCCGAGTAGGAGTGGGGGTGGGATGGCAGGAGGAGCCGCAGGAGGAAGGTAGGTTGTGCAGGGTCTGGACCTGCAGGGCTGAAGTTCACTCATTGATGGACTCGGCCCGAACCGGGAGCCAGGCAGAAAAACCCTGTGCTGTAGGAAAGTGACTGGAAGTGGACTCCAGGGGGACAGGTGTGGTAGCACAGTCCTGGTGTGGTGCTGACCACCCAAATATGACTGTGAATTGTGGAAAGGGCAGTAATCTCTAATGGGGAGGTGGGAATATTGTGGTGGAGGCAATTATGAGGGGATATGAGGGTAGCATTTCTTTCGAGACAAAACACCCATCTGGGAAGGCCCCAAGGGCAGCTTATGAAGGACCCCACTTGCACCCCACCCCAGCCATGGAAGGGCAGCTGGAGGGTGGATGGGGAGCCCAGAGGAAGCACTGAGGGGTGGTCCCAGCTCTGCTATTGACTCGGTGTGCCTTTAGGACATTCTCTGACCGCCCATGGGCCTCAGTTTCCTAAAGTGTGAAATGTCAGGCACTTCCCTCCAACTGTGACATGCAACAGCCCCACCTGCCTGAGAGCCCTGAGGTGACAATAAAACATTTATGCTCAAGGGGAAGCCACAGCCTGCTGATATGGTTTGGAGACCCTAATAGTGGGAGGAATGCAGGGGTTCCCGGTGCTAGAGAGAGAAGGGAGAAAGCTTTCAGCTGTGCATAGGGAACTGACCAGAAGGGGGTGCTGCTGTCTCCCATCAAGCATCCCAAACAACTCCACTGCTTTAAGACCTCTCTGGCCTACACATGAGGTCCCTCTCTCCTCATTCAAACTAATTGTCTTGGCAGCCAGCTTCTGGCCTAAAATCCCACCACCTGTGCATACCTCTTGTGGGGCTAGGTGCTATAATACCACGCGGTGCCCCTGCCTCCTGAAAGAGTGAGTCTACCCAAGTCCTTCCTTGGCCCATCTGCAAAGGAGTAGACATTACCCCAACCCCAGGAGAACAAAAATCCACCTGGCCTCCGGTATCCACTGGAAGTTTTATTTCTTTAAGGTTCTATCCCAACCAGTCGCTTAAAAACCAAGTAACACAGACCTGAGGGGGGGGGGCTGGGGACTGCACCTCCCTCCTACTCATGGTGGACAGCAGTGGGGACTAGGGAGGGGCAGGAGAGGTGGCTGAAGCAAGGCAGCAGCAGCAGTAATGGGGCCACGACGTCACAGAGCCAGCTCCATCCTCTCCCAGACCCTGGTTGGAGCCCCTGTGGCTTGGGGTGGGGAGTGGGGAACCCACCCCAGGCCCTCCCTCTCCCTTCCTCAGACAGCCTCCTTTCGGGCTCAACCCATTTCTTCTGGCAGGAGACTGAGGCACACGGAGAGGAGGAAGTGGGAGAGGAGGATGCGGGAGGGGCAGGGTGGCAGCACAAATGAAGGCAGAGGTGAGAGGCGTGGGCAAGGCCACTCCACCCCCACGCCCACCCCAGAGAGGGGTGAGGAAGCCACACCATCACGCAGCATGTCGGGGGGACAAGGCGGGGTTTAAGGCTGAGGGGCCCGGGGCAGGCGGGGCCTCGGGCCTCAGTCAAAGCCGTGCCAGTCGCTGTGCTCTGAGTCGTATTCCAGCTCGGCGCCCACGCACTTGACACCATCCAGCAGCATGGGCGTGCCGTGGTGCCGGTCTGCAAGGCAGGGTGCAAGTCAGTGCCATGCTGGCCCCTGGCCCCACCCATGCGGCCCACTAAGGCGACCCCTCCCCTTCCCTCAGGGATCAGCTGGAGGTAGGGACCCGCCAAGGAGGTTGAGAACCCCCGAGCCGGGCAAGGATCCCTTGTTCAGCCCTGGTTCCCTGAGGACAGAAACCCTTGCAGTCGAGCTTGTGCATCCCTCCTCCAACCAGGAGCCTCACACTCTCACCCATGACGCGGGCCTGCACCGTCACGCGCACACAGGTGCCAGTGCCACCTTCGCAGGCTAGCAGTATCTCCTCTTTGAGGACGCCCTCTTTGTGTGCCGAGTACTCGCACTTGACACTATAACCTGCCCGGGGACAGGGGCAATTGGTCAGCACCTCCCCTAGCCTCCCGATCCTGCCCCTGGCACTCACTGGCCCCTACCCACCACCATGGGGGGGGCTACATGCTAAGCCGCCTCCCAAGAAAGGGGCAGGGATGGCCCTTCTAGAGCCCAGAGACCCATTCCCCCTAGCAGGGGTGCACAGGTCTCAAAAACCCATTCTTCAGTGAGCTGGACATGCCTCCAGCCTGTGGGCCACCCCAATGTGGCTCCAAGAGTGAATGAAGTAGGGTCCAATTCAGGCCTCCAAAAGAAGGGCTGGCTGTTTTCTCCCAAAAGGAAGGCAGGGAGAGGCGGTGATGAGGAGTGAGGGGGGCAGGGCAGTGAGGGGAGCAGATCAGATGGCAAGAGGTAAAGGCCTGAGGGGTGTCAGTCCATTGAAGGGCAAGGTCATGAGGAGGCTGGTGACGGGGACATGAAACTGAAGCTGGAGCTCCACGAAACTGACACCCTAGCCTCTGCCAGGCTGGGAATGGGGCGTGGGGCAGGGCCTGAAGTGAGCCTGATAGGAACAGCAGCCTGAAACCCAAGGTCTGGGACTGGTGGGTGCTAGGAGTTATCCACACGGTGTGTGTAGCTCCAGCAGGTTTTTCTAGAGGGTTAGGGAGGCAGGAGGGAGGGCTGGAGGCTTCAAACCAGTTCCTCAGCAGCTCCCATCTTGGTTACTGCCCCATGGAGGTAACCATCACACCATGGGCAGGTACAGGCAAGTATGAGCTCATGGACTTCTGTTCAGGACAGGGAGCAAGGCGTGGAGTGTGGGACCTGCCATGCTGCCACACTGCAAGCTCACAAAGAGGTGCCACATCCCCAACTTGCTGAGCTGCCCATCCACCCTAGTTGGGGGTAAGGGAGCACCCCATGTTCTCACTCCCATGCCTATCCAGGCCCTGCTGGAGGAGGGGACGCACCTTCAGGGACGGGCACCACGCTGAGGAGCTTGAGGTGCAGGCTGGGGACAGGTGCCTCGCGGACATCCTTGCTCAGCCTGTGTACTGGGGGCAGAGTGAAGGTAATCTCATACCTGTGCAGGATCTTCAGGAAGCCAACCTATAGCAGGAGAGGTGAGGGAGGGAGGCACCTTCACTTCCTGCTTCCCGCAGGCCCACCCAGTTGTGCCACCTATGATCCCATGGGCCCCAGCACCTGCTTCCCCAGAGAGCCTAGAAAGCCCAACTCTCCCATCACTCCAACTGATCGACCCCCCAGCCCAGTGGCCCCAGCCCTTTCACAGACCCTTTGAGGGTCCCAGCCCTACAGCTTGGTCAACAAGATCCTCAGCATCTGTCTCACGGGCCCCAAAGTCCCCAGTGGCTCATTTCATAGACAAGAAAATGGAAACCACAAAATGATTGGCCAAAGGCTATGTAGTGTGGCCAGGGTCAAGTCCTCCCTAGACTTCTTGGCCATTCCTGCCATGCATGGCACCCAGCAAGGCACCACCCACTGCCTACAAGGGAAAGTTCAAAGTCCAATGGGTCATCCACCTGTCCCCATCACTGCCAGTATCCCAGGGTCAGGGATGCTGGTCCTCCATTCGCTCATAGGATGACACCAGGCCACAGACAGCGCGGGATGAGGGATGGGATCAAATTAGAGATATGACAGTAGACCAGCTGTGTCAGCCCAGAGCTGGCCGACAGGCCTGGCACCAGCCATTGAACTGGGGCTCCTGGCTGCCCTGCTGGCACCGGACTGTGGATGCCTGCCTGCCCACTCAAAGACTGACTGTGTCCAATGGCCCATACTCACGACCCAAGCAATTTCTGTTGTTCATTCACAGTGCTTGGTGACAACCACCCTCTGGGACAAATGCCGTTCCTGGAAACTCCAGTAGTATTAAGGGTCACAAGCCAGGGTGGTTGCTGAGCAGGGTGGCTGGCGGGGGTGCCAGGCCAGAAGGCAAAGGGTGCATGCTGTACTCCCAGCTCGCATGGGCACACACAGTCCTGCTCACAGTTACTGGGGCTGGGCAGCCCCATCCCTGGGGGCCAACTGGGACTGGCTGCAGAGAGTTTTAGCCATTCAGTGGGACCAGGTTGATATTGCTACGTGACAAACCTCAATCCATGTGCCCCCCTCATGTTCTGCTGGTAGAGGGCACACCCCTCAAGGCGGCTTTCTGGCTGTACCTGCTAACTGTGAACCTGTGACCCAGGGGTACTACTTATAGAATTTTCCAGGGGAAATAGAGATGTGCAAAAAAATACTCTTCGCTGCCCTATTTATAACAATGAAAACAAAAACAGCTGTAACACCCAGGAATAGGGAGCCAGCTAAGTCAATGATGACACATATCATGGACCAGTAGGCAGTTGTAAAATCTCGTGGAAAATTATTTACTGACACAGGTAGGAGACAGTTCACAACAGAAGCAAGCAAAAACCAGTGTGGACGCAGTGATGCCAGCCTTTGTTTTTGGAAACAAAGCTTTTTAAAATAAGCTGGATCCATCGCCATAGTGTTTTCAGAAAAATAAATAAATAAATAATAACATTTTTAAAATAAGCCAGGCGTGGTGGCTCACGCCTGTAATCCCAGCACTTTGGGAGGCCGACGTGGGCGGATCACAAGGTCAGGAGATCGAGACCATCCTGGCCAACAGAGTGAAACCCCGTCTCTACTAAAAATATAAAAAATTAGCTGAGCGTGGAGGCACGCGCCTGTAATCCCAGCTACTCTGGAGGCTGAGGCAGGAGAATTGCTTGAACCTGGGAGCTGGAGGTTGCAGTGAGCTGAGATGGTGCCACTGTACTCCAGCCTGGTGACAGAGCAAGACTCCGTCTCAAAAAGAAAAAAAAAAAAGCTGAAATAACACACATCAGAATATTAACCATGGTTATTTTGGGATAGTATGACTGTGGGTACTTTTAAATTTCTTCATATTGTCTCTGTCTTCCAAATTTTCTCATGTCTATTAAGACATGAGTGGATTTTGCAATGAGGGGAGAGAGCTATTTTTAAGTGTTGGTTTGTTTCATTTACTCTCTTGGGGAAGCTGTCAGCTGTAGGACAAAGAGTGGGAACTTCAGAGTTGGACAGAAATGGATACAAACCTGGGCCCCCCAGGTTCTTTTTTGTTTGTTTGTTTGAGACACAGTCTTTCTGTTGCCCAGGCTGGAGTGGAGTGGCACAATCTCAGCTCACTGCAACCTCAGCCTCCCGGGTTCAAGCAATTCTTCTGCCTCAGCCTCCCAAGTAGCTGGGACTACAGGCGTGTGCCACCACGCTCAGCTAACTTTTGTATTTTTAGTAGAGATGGGTTTCGACCCATTGGCCAGGCTAAACCTGGGCCCCTTTTGAGCAGCACAGCAGACCCCCCACTCAGGGCCATCTCAATGGGCCAGACCTCCCCCGACTCAAGGGCACTCCTGTTCAACTCTGGACCCCTGATTTATTGACCAACCTGAAGGCCTCAGTCTCCATTTTCCCCAATCCAGCTCCACCAAGCAGAAAACAGGGGGTGATAATACTACTTCAAGGAGCCTAACTCAGCCAGAGATTTGGCAAAGAAGGGTTAAAAAAAAGTCGCACCTTGTTATTGCCATAATTAGCTTCACACCTGTATCACATACATATATTCTTCCATTCTCACACCAACTCTAGGGGATGTGATTGTCTCCACTTGAGAGAAGAGAAACTCAGGTGACCTTCCCAAGGTCACAGAGCCAGAATGGCTGGCCTAGACCTGAACTCAGGCCACTGGCACCACAGCCGCGACACTGCCTTCCATTGCTATTGTCTGGGTGAAGCAGATGACAGCAATGGCTCTGCTCAACTTGATCTGGATGACATTCTAAATGCTCTCATCTCATTGAAATCTCACTGCTTCCCATCTGACAGATGGGGAAACCAAGGCACAGGGAAAGGCACAGACATGCCTATAAACCCAGCTGAGAGGAATGGGGATAGGCACCCAGAAGCCAGGCAGAGCCAGGGAGGGGGAGAAGCTGCTGATGGGGGAGGTGTGCATGTACCTTGACCAGAAAGCTGCTGTCACTCTCCTGGGTAACCATGACCACCGAGTCATGCAGCTTCTCATCAAAGTGGACGTGGCTGTGGGATCCTTCTGCATCGTGGCCTGCCGCAAAGCGGATACTCCGGACTCTGGGCTTGTTGCCTAGGAAGAGTGGGAGAGGGCTCTGAGGGCTTTCCCTGTCCCCAGGAAACTCCTCCCCCTTGTCCCCTCGTCGCCCCTAAGACTGCCCTTAACATCATCCAGCTCCCACTGGCTGGGCTCTTTTCAGGGCTAGATGGACACTAGGATCATGAGGCTTGAGGCCTTCCCCCGGCTCCGACCTGCCCCTCCCACAAAAATCCATCCCCTGAGAGTGAGCGTGGGGGGACTCAGGGACTGGCTAATATGACCCTTGCTTGGAGGGGATGGGGCTGGTGCCAGAGCCAGGAAGGGACAGTCTTCCAGACTCCCACCAAGCCAGGGCAGCATGGGGCTCAGCCCAGTCCTCTGGATACCCTGCCCAGTGCTCTCCTTCACAGTGCAAAGCTCCCCATCCCTGGGGCCTATCCCTAAGCTGTGTCAGTGCATGAGGCCCCTGCCTGCCCAACCTCATGACCCAAACCTGAAAGGGCAGGGACAGGAACAGGCTCTAGGGGATCTGCCTAGGGGTGGCAGAAACAAAGGGGATCAAAAAACACACTCAGCCCACCTAGGCGAGGCTGCAGCTGCCACTAAACCTCACTGGCCACTGGCAGCAAGAAGAGAGAATCCAAGGAAGCTTCCAGACCCACCCCAAGACCCCCTTCCTTCCTCTGCCTAGCGCACCATCAAGGCCCTCAGCTGTCTCTGAGCTGGGTCGGGTTCTCCAAGGCCAGAAAGGGCAGAGGGATGAGACAGGCAGGGTAGCCGGGAGCCGAGCTGAAGGCCTGGAGTGGATGAATGATCAGGCTGCAGAGGCCGAGAGCACGGCCCTAGTCCTCTGACCCCTGGCCCCTAGGCCCTCCCACCAAGAGCCCTGCCCAGGGTCCTCTTAGTGGGAGGACCTGATCCAGCTTTGAGCCGGCCTCTTGGATACTCGGAGACCCAGGGGACCAGCCTGGCACATCCACAATCCCTGGTGAGCCCCACAGAACTAACCCTCAAATCTCACCAGATCACCCTGGCCTAAAACCCTCCCTTATCCCTTCTGGACTCTGAAAGAAACCCAAATTCCCTTCCACAGCCTGCTGTGGCCCTCCCACATCACCAGTCTCAGTGCTCACCATAAGCCCCTCAGCTCCCCCAACCCCCACAGTGGAACGGCAGGGACACAAGAGCACACACCTCCACAGACCAGCCTAAGGAGTCAGCAGGGCTCTGCAGGGGTCCCTGCCAGGGCTTGCATGAGCCCCAGGACCTGGCACAAACACTGACATATTCCCAATCACATTTGCACACCAGCACACACGCACTCATACATGCACACACACACAGAGGTGGTGCAGGCCCTACCTGCAGCAATGGCCCTCCTACCAGGGCCCACCGGAAGAGCTTGTGCAAGCCCCACCAGGCCAGGAAGGCACTTACCCTTGTTGACTGCAGCCATGGACGCCCTCCCTGCCACACAGCTCCTGCGGGACACCGCCACTCACGCTCAGCAGCCTCCCATGCTCCAGGGACACCAGTGGGAGCCTGAAGGATAGGGAGTAGGGAGGGCAGGGGTCAGGGCCACCCATGGACCCATGGCTCCAGGACAGCAGAGGAGCTCCCTTTAGGAAGGACTCAAACCCCTACTGCTCTCAGCAGCCCAAGTGGTACCTGTACTCTCAAGCACAGGGGCTTCTGCCCACCCTCTACCGACTGCCCACATTCACCAAGAGCCCTCACCGCTTCCTGATACCCCAATGACTCAGGGTCCTGCCAGCATGTGCTGAGCTGTAGCTTCTAGGTGCCAAAGCAACAGCATAGGACTCCTATCCCCAGCACCCCTGGAGACTGGCAGGAGGGGCAGCCTGGAAAGGAGGACTTTATTGGTATTTTCCAGGGACCAGTTCTGATGCTGCTGACCCCAAAGGCTGGGCCTGGAGCTACCTTATTCAGGTCGCAGAAGCAATGCAGCTGGGTGAGATCAGAGGCAACAGTGTGCTCGATGGTGGGCAAGAACAGGGGACCACATAAAATAAACGTGCCCTTAGAGCTTTCCCTCCTGGTGATCGGTCAGGGCCATGTGCAAAACAGATGCCTGTGGAGGGGGTGTGCCCCCACCTGAACCTGCCATTCAGACCCTGCCCTGAGTCTCAGGCCTGCCTCCGGCTCAGCTCCCCAACGGCAGCCTCAGCACAGGGGCAGTGAGAGGTGCCCCAGGAAGCCTCCAATGGGCCGAGCTGGGACCATCTGAGCATCAAAAAGAATAATGAGTGCAACTGATGGAAACAGATGGAACACATAAAAGCAGTGCATTCACAGACATTATTAGAAAAGAAGAGAGAAAGCAAAACAAACAAACCCAAGCCCTCAAAAGCCCTCATTTGTCACCACTGACGGTAGCAGTGCCCTCTTTACTCCGAAAGCTGGGGATTAAAGAGAAAGAATTCAGCCTGTCTCTTGGCCTTTCTTGTAACCAAATTGCCCTGGTGGTTGACGGAAAGCTCTTCTTTCGGGAAGAATTCTTGCTAATAAATAACAAACGACCAAATGCTAAGTCATTCTGCAACCCCTAAAGGAACAAATGCTGGAGGCAACAAGAGCCAGTGGATGCTAAACCAGAGGGGAAGGTTGACAGGAAGCAGATACTCACAGGCGCCCAAGTGTCAGTGACAGAGGACCTGGTGTGGTTTTTGTTTTTTTTTCCTGAGACGGAGTTTCGCTCTTGTCACCCAGGCTGGGATGCAATGGCATGATCTCGGCTCACTGCAACATCTGCCTCCTGGGTTCGAGCGACTCTCCCGCCTCACCGTCCCGAGTAGCTGGGACTACAGGCACCCGCCACCACGCCTAGCTAATTTTTGTATTTTTAGTAGAGACGGGGTTTCCCCATGTTAGCCAGGCTGGTCTCGAACTCCTCAAGTGATCCGCCCACTTCGGCCTCCCAAAGTGTTGGGATTACAGGTGTGAGCCACCATGCCTGGCCGAGGACCTGGTGTTTAAGAGGAATAGCACAAGTTTGCAATGGAGGTATGTGACTTCTTCCAGTCACATACTGGTCTATCTCTCTACTCTCTGCAGGACAGCCTGTCACACTGATGCCTCCTGAAGTAAGGCAGCCCAAAGTCACAGCATCACTGATAAGGGATTCCTGCCAAAAAGGTTTAACCTGGATCTAAACCAGCCTCTAGCTTCAACTTCTCATTTGCTGAAAACACAGAGGAGGGTGGAACAAATTTAATGACTCCATGAGAAAGCAATGAGACAAGCCCAGAAGGCAGGACATTCTACAGGATGACTGACCTGTTTTTTGTTTTCGTTTTTGTTTTCAAATGTCAAGAAGAAAAAGAAAGCAGGCTGGGCACGGTGGCTCAAGCCTGTAATCCCAGCACTTTCACGGATCACAAGGTAAGGAGTTCAAGACCAGCCTGGCCAACATAGTAAAACCCAGTCTCTACCAAAAGTACAAAGATTAGCCGGGTGTGGTGGCGGGCAGCTGTAGTCCCAGCTAGTTGGGAGGTTGAGGCAGGAGAATCACTTGAATCCGGGAGGCGGAGGTTGGAGTGAGCCGAGATTGCGCCATGGCACTTCAGCCTGGGTGACACAGTAAGACTCTGTCTCAAGAAAAAAAAAAAAGAAGAAAAATAAAACGAGGGAGATCGTTCTGGATAGGAAAGCGGCAAACTACAGCTGATTACACAGCTGATGGTAGAGTTGCTGCCTGTTTTTTGTTTTTTTTTTTGAGACAGGGTCTCACTCTGTCCAGCCCAGGCTGGAGTCCAGCTCACTGCTGCCTTAATCTCCCAGGCTCAAGCAGTCCTCCCACCCCAGCCTCCCAAGTAGCTGAGACCACAGCCACGCACCACCATGCCCGGCTAATTTTTGTAGAGACAGAGTTGCCCAGGCTGGTCTCAAACTCCGGAGCTTAAGCGATCCGCCCACCTTAGCCTCCCAAAGTGCTGGGATTACAGGCGTGAGCCGCCGGACCTAGCAAATAAAGCTTTTTGCAAATAAAGTTTTACTAATAGAACACTACACTTCATTCACTTACATGTTGTCTGTTTTTGCACTAAAACAAAGTTACTTTCAAGTAGTTATGATAGAGACCATATGGCCTGCAAAGTCTAAACCATTTATTATTTGGCCCTTCAGAGCAAAAGTTTGCCAACCCCTGTTCTAGATCAACACTCACTTAACAAACCAAAAAAGGATAATCTTCAGGACAACTGATCTGTTTTTTTCACCACATCAGCTGCAAGAAGAAAAATAAAGGAGAGGGTGTTTCGAACTACCTATCAAAGAAGACATTTTGCGGGGGCTGGGCGCTGCGGCTCACACCTGTAATCCCGGCACTTTGGGAAGCCAAGGCGGGTGGATCACCTGAGGTCAGGAGTTTGGGACCAGCCTGGCCGACATGGCGAAACCCCATCTCTACTAAAAATACAAAAATTAGCTAGGCATGGTGGTGTGCACCTGTAATCCCAGCTACTCAGGAGGCTGAGGCAGGAGAATCGCTTGAACCTGGGAGGCGGAGGTTGCAGTGAGCCAAGATCCCGCCACTGCACTCCAGCCTGGGTGACAGAGCAAGACTCTGTCTCAAAAAAAAAAAAAAAAAGGCCCGTGAGGTGGCTCACTCCTGTAATCACAGCACTTTGGGAGGCCGAGGCGGGTGGATCACCTGAGGTTGGGAGTTCGAGACCAGCCTGGCCAACATGGAGAAACTCTGTCTCTACTAAAAAATACAAAATTAGCCAGGCGTGGTGGCGCATGCCTATCATGCAGCTACTTGGGAGGCTGAGGCAGGAGAATCACTTGAACCCAGGAGGCGGAGGTTGCGTTGAGCCGAGATTACGCCACTGCACTCCAGCCTGGGCAAAAGGAGCAAAACTCCGTCTCAAAAAAAAAAAAAAAAAAAAAAAAAGACATTTTGGGGGATCTGGAAAATGTAAATAGCCTGGATATGAGGTGACACTAAGAAATGAGTTGATCATGGAATTGTATTATATAAAGAAGTATGTCCTTATTTTGTCAGGGAAACACACTGAACAACTTAGAGATGGGTGACACTGGCTTGTCAGTCCAGGGACAGAAGAGGAACTACAGGGTGGCCTCATAGTCTAGGGCTGAGCCTGTGGAGGACATGACCTCAAGGTCCCTCTGGTGCCAAGCTGCCCTGGGAGCAGATGTGGCCTCACCTCACTCCCCACTTCTCAATGTGGGCAAAGTCCACCCAGGCCCAAGCCTTGCCTCATGGGCAGGGTGTTCATAGTTTGGGTACCACCAGGAGCCCCCTTTGGCCAATGGACCAGGCCAGCAACCCCCTCTTGGAGGTGAGCTTCCAGGCCCCAGCCCAGGGTGCAGGAAGTGGAGCTACACCCATTCACCTCTGGCCAGGGCCACTGTGGGGTCAGTTGCCTCAGCCCTGGAAAGCTCAGCTTGTCCCCAGGGAACTTGGTCTTGGAGAGCAGCCTGCCATAACCGCCTCCGGACTACAGCTGCCCCCAAAGCTGTGAACTCAGAGTATATGACAAATGGCCAAGTGCAAGAGTGTGAGGCCCTCCTCTGCAGCCAGGAGGCAGTGACAACCCAGTGTCCACAAGGTTCCCCCATCTCAGGATGCTTCCTGAAGGCTCAGGTTAAACTGCACCAGTGGCTGGTGAGCAAAGGCTGCAGGCCCTTTTCACAAAACACTCTGACCCAGTCCATGCAGGGCACCCTCCCTGTCTTCCTCCCTTCCTACTGCCTGACCGTCCCCCCACCCTGCCTTTGCCCAGGTCATCCCTTCAGCCAGGAACAATCCCATCCCTCCCAGCCACACCTTCGACAGGGTCTCAGCCCCAACATTTCTTTTTTAAGGATGCACACCCTGCAAATCCCAGGACAGGACTACAGCTCTTTATGGAATCCCCTTTCTCATGTCTGGGATCATTTGATATCCCTCTTCCTCACCTTACAAGGGTAGTGACTGTGTTTTTGTCAAACTCTGTGTCCCCGGCACTCAGCGCAGCACCAGACAGGGAGGAGCTGTGTTTGGTTTATGTTTGTTGAAGGAATGACCACATCACATTTGCTTGGAGGGCCTGGCCAAGGCCCGTACTTCAGCACTAAATGATATGGTCAGGGCCAGTGACTGCACTGGGGGCTCTCAGGAAGCAGAACTCCCCACCCCACTCTCTTACCCCACCCCTGCCCTGGGGGGCACTTCCCTCTCCCTGGCTCCCACCAAGTGGCCTCCCACTGGCATTCCTCAGGCCTTGCTGCAATCAGCTGGTTACCTGTCCATGCCTGCTTTGAGAGGGACATGACTCATGCCCACTGAGGGTAGGACCCACATCCATGCAGTGCCAGTACTCAGTAAAGGGCAAACACTCAGGGCCTGTAACCCTCCAGACAGTGAGAACATAGAGGCAGGAAGCAAGTGACTTCAGGAACCCAAAGGAAACTGGGAAAACCAAACCTCCTTTCTCAATGGAGAACCTGCTGGTCGCTGTCCCCCGAGAGCTAGACTCTTGTCCACATACAATTCCTCATCAGAAACAGGCAAAGAGGGCACAGCTAGGCCACCACACAACCCCAAGCCTGGCCCTGCCTCCAGCCTCCTCCTGTGCCAACCAAGGCCTCACCGTGGCTCAATCCACACGGCCCCCAGAGGCAGCAGTCCTGGTTCAAATTCAGGATCTGCCCTTGCTAGCTGCATGGGTGAGTTATTTCACTTCTCTGTCCCTGTTTCCTAATGTGTAACACAGGAATAAGCAGTGGCCTCTTCCTCCCAGGGTTTGCTGCAACTGTGCCTGAAGCTCTGTGACAATGCACCCCCAACCTCTGCAAAAGCAAACCCCCAAAGGCCTGGTTTCTAAAGCAACAGCAATTTCAGCAGCACCATCAGAGAGGCACTTCAGGCCAATCCTGGAGGAGCCAGGAGTGACCCTTAGAGTGGGCCCCAGGGACATCAGCCTTCTTGGAAAACAGCTCAAGGGGTGAGGGGGCCTCCCTCCTCCTGCCTCCCCCCTCTCCCACTCCCAAAGCAGCCAGGTCCCTAGGGAGGGTCAGAGAACAGATGCTGGGAGTTTCCAGTCCCCTTAACCAGAGGGGCTCACAAGGAAGATGTGCAGAATGAACATCCTGGGAAACTGGGAAATGACCAGGGGGGAACACGGTGCCACCCCCTCCAGCAAAAAAAAATTATACCCTCCCCCATGAGATGGAGTGTCAGCAAGCTTCCAGGTCCCAGCCCAGGGTGCAGGAAGAGGAGCTACACCCATTCACCTCTGGTCAGCATGCTCCTAACGTCTGAGACCTCATTTCTCATTCCTTCTTCAATCCCCATTCTCACTGTGGTTCGAAGTCTTTCTCTCTGGGCCAGGAACTCCGCAACCTTTCCACCCTCCCTACCTCTTCCTCTCCTACCCCAGCCTGGGGCTCAGTCCTGGCTCAAGCACTCAGTCCAGCAGAAGCACTGTGTAGCCTCCCATTAAAGCTCACGCCTGTGAAAAGAACACCCATTGAGGCCTTGAGATGGGGCCACACTGACCTGCTGACTCTCAGGACTGGACACAGCAGGGGCCACACATACTCAGAACAAGGCCTGGAAAGGCAAGGCTGGAGGTCAGTAGTTGTGGCAGCTTCACATCACCTCAGCCTTAATGTGACTTAATTTCCTTCTCCCTCCAGTGGGCCAAAGGTGCAAAGATAAGTATGGCTGTTCTCTCTCCCTCTAACAGTGAGGTGCTGGGGGTGGGGGTGGGGGAATATGGAGAAGGGACCCTCACCACCCACACCCTCCTGCCTCCCCAACAAGTGCTGCCATCCTCTGCCCAGCATTCTCCCCACTTTGCCCTCAGCTAGTGGGTGCTTAGCCTCCAGATCGCATGCCCCACCTAGGCCCTGCCCTGGGCCTGTGATCCAGAGGTCCCAAGAAGCAGAGGCCAGGCTGGATCCAGGGGGTCAGCTAAGGTGAGGGTGGGAGCACACAGGATTATCTCCCAGGGACAGGGCTGCTGCCTCGTAGCTCAGGATGGATAGAATGTGGGGGGATATCCAGCTACATTTTCCCTCCACAGAAGACCAGACTGGGAGGGGGATGGGGTGCTGCCCCGACTTTCTTCAACTCCCCGGGGCAGAAAAATGCCCTACCTCCACTTTCCAGTGCCAAGATTCAAGAAGAAAGACAAGCGGAGACTTCCCTTTCTCAGTCCCTGCTTACTAAGGGAAACACCGGTCCAGAACCTAAATCCAGTCCCTCCTCCTTCGTACCACCGGGAGGGAGGTGCAGCCCAAGCCCCCGAGGCCCCAGGGGTCCAGGTATAGGATCCTTTATCCTCTCCGGCAGCCATCCCTGTGGGTGTGGCACCCCCGCCACACCCCATTCTTGTCATCTCAGGGGGAGGGGGGAAATGTAATCGGACATCCCCCCCATCCAATCCATCCTGAGCTGCGAGGCGGCGGCTCTGTCCCTCGGAGATAATCCTGTGCGCTCCCCACCTTCACTCACCTCGGCTGACGCAGGAGTCTCCGGAGCCCGCACTCCCAGACATCACTGCCCTCCTTCCTGAGGGTGCTGAGGCTCGGAGGCTCAGAGATGCTACTCGTCCAAGGTCATGCAGCGAAGCAGCGACAATGAACAGGGTCGTGGGGAGGAGGGGGCGCTGACCCCATTACGCCCCCGCCCTCACTACCGCACTCGTGCCCCCGGACAATCGCTTGGCGGAAAACACCCCAGCTGCACCAGCTAACGGTCACTGCGCCCCGGGAATCCGACATCACTCTAGTTCAGGTGCTGGGGAGTCCTCCAGGCCCGGCCCCGACAGCGGAGCCCCCCACTCCAGCCCTGCCATCACGGTCGCTGGGGTCCCAGGCACTGACTGCTCAGGACAGGGCCGGGACCGGGAGGGGACCTCGGCGAACGGGAAGGAACCGGGAGGCAGGGAGAAGAGGGGTGGCCTCACCTTGCGGGGTGCACCCCGGGGCCAGGAAAGGCAGGGACGACCGCTGCGGCGACGGCGGCGGCTGCAGAAGCTCAACGCCGAGCACGAGGAAGGGAGCCCCGCGCCGCGGCCGCCCGCCTATCGGCACGCCCCCGCCTCCGCCCATTGGTTGATCTGGGGGGGTGGGGCGAGGGACGCTCCGGACCAATGAGCAGGCTCCAAAGAATAGCCAACTGGCGAGGGCCGCCTACGTCACGTGCCAGGGTCGCTGAGGCAGCTCCCTGCTAGTCCGCGCCTGCCGGGCGAGCTCTCGCGAGGAAGACGGGCAGGCGTCCCAAGTAGGCCAGGGGCCAGAACCGGCCACTCGAAGAGGGAGGAGGGCCTCGGATAGGCCCCGCCCCCGCTTCTTCTTCCGCCTAGGGTATAGCGCCTCTAGCCTTAACCCTTGCTTAGGACGCACTTCGCTTGGGCCCTTCGCTCTAGGGAGGGCTGTTGGGCGCGTCTCGGGGCTGGGTGGAGCTCCCGAAGGTGGCCTTTCTCCCTGGGCTTCCACGCCGGCTTCGGCCATCGATACGGGCCGTGTTGGTCTCGTTCAGGAGCTGAGGAATCCTCCATCACTCCTGTTTCGACCCCAGGGTTTGGACCTCTTCCCCTTCCACCCCATCCCCTGTCTCGAAAGAAGCGCCCCCGTGCGGGCCCGAGACGCGTCCCGGGTGCCCGGCCCGGCCTGGAGAAGCATCAGAACAAAGAAGGCACGCGGGCTGGGGGCTGGGAGAGCCTGTGACGCGCCCCCGGGGACCGCAGCCTCTGCTCCCGGTCTCCATGGAGGCGGTCGCCATGGCAGCGAGATGCGCCTCGCTCAGCACCGCGGGGTGGGATGTGGGCGCCTGCAATGAGCCGGGGAGCGAGAGGCGTGGCCCTCCGGTCTGCGGGGGTTCTTGCCGGTGCTCTCCGCCCGCCGCTTCGCGAACACCCCACCTATACTTCGCCCGTGGGGACGGATTCCCCAAAGTGCCCTCAATAAGCCTGCCGGAGCACGCAGCGCCTTGCTTCCAACGGAACTAGAGAGACGGCCTGGGCGGCTGAAGGCCAGCCTCCTTTCAGCAGGGCCGGGGTCGCTGCCTTAAAGGAGCCCTCGAGTCTGCCACCCTGTGGCCCATAACCTGTCTGCTGATCTCCAGTCTGCACACTGTTGGCAAATTAATCTTTCTGAGCTCTTGCTTTCATCGCGTCCCTCTCCTGCTCCAAAGCCCTCTGGGACTGTCTCCAGTAGCGCTTCACAAACTTCAGCAGCATTTTGGGTGATTCATGTGCCCTCGCGTTTGAGACACAGCGCTTACATTGAGAGCTTTTCACATTCTGATCTCAGCCCATCCACTCCTGCCCACTCTACTCACTCCCACCCCACTACCTTTAGACCTTGTCTTGAAAGTCTAAAGTTGGCAGACGGTGGGCCCCAAGTGGCCCGTAGGTGTATTTTGTTTAGCTCACATGGGGCTTTTTAAAAGAAGTCCTTCCCCCTCCTGCCTCCTCCGCCTCTTTCTGGAATCAGGAATCTGGTTTCGTGGCTTCTTTTGAAATATCAGAAGATCTAACAACATGGGCTCACATTCCAGCCTGGCATTACAAGCCCCTTTAAGAGCACATCAATTTACCATAGTCCCCACCAATCTCTATTTCTCACGGTTAATTACCTTCTGGGTCTGTGCAGACATTTGTGATCCCCTCCCCCTCATTATCCCACCTTCCAACCTGGAAGGCCCTCCCCCGTCTCTTCTCATAGCCAAAATTCAAGGCCTCTTCAACCAAGGTAAGTTTTGCCTATTTATTTATTTATTTATTTATTTATTTATTTATTTATTTTTGAGACAGAGTCTCTGTCGTCCAGGCTTGAGTTCAGTGGTGCCATCTCGGCTGACTACAGCCTCCACCCCCTCCCCCGCCGGGTTCAAGCCATTCTTCTGCCTCAGCCTCCCAAGTAGCTGGGATTATAGGTGCGCGCCACCACACCCAGGGCTAATTTTTGTATTTTTAGTGGAGACAGGGTTTCACCATGTTGGTCAGGTTGGTCTCAAACTCCTAGCCTCAAGTGATCCGCCTGCCTCAGCCTCCCAAAGTGCTGGAATTACAGGCATGAGCCACCGCGCCTGGCCCAAGCCTGCCTTTTTCAAAAGTCTTTCTAGCCAACTTCTCAAAACCATCTCTGGTGTGGGCTCTCTCAAACACAAACTAGCTGCTAACTGCACAGCCCGGGGTTATTTCCGAATTGTCTACTCCTTTCAGCAAACATTTACTGAATGTATCTGATGAGTAAGTTATTGTGCTAGGCTCTGTGGAGTGGAAAGCACTCACAGTTTAGTGTGGGAGGGACACCACACACAAAGAACTGTGGTCTCCTGTCCTTGCCAAATGTTCCTCACACTCCCAGGCATCGGGCAGTCTGGCCCACTGGGAGGAGCTGAAATACAGAGCTGCCCATATCTAGGGATACTACATGCTCTCAGGGAAGGCCAAAGATGGTTCTGGAAAGCCTCCAGGAGAAAATTAGACTCTTTGTGTCAGGAGGAAGTCAGGGCAGGAGTTACATGGCTGCCCCATCACTGCCCAATGTGTCTGTGTTACCACACGAGTGGTGCCCAGGCTCTGGGGCTTCCTGTGCAGAGGGCCTTACCAAAGTTAGATGGCTCTGCAAGGGAAACCACAGGCCCCTACCAGGCTCCCTGGAGATGGAGGCAGGACAAGAAGAATTAGGAACAACTCCAGGTTAGGAGAACAGATGGAGCATGTATAAAACATCCACTCACGGCCGGGCGCGGTGGCTCACGCCTGTAATCCCAGCACTTTGGGAGGCTGAGATGGGTGGATCACGAGGTCAGGAGATCGAGACCATCCTGGCTAACACGGTGAAACCTTGTCTCTACTAAAAATACAAAAAATTAGCTGGGTGTGGTGGCGGGCGCCTGTAGTCCCAGCTACTTGGAAGGCTGAGGCAGGAGAATGGTGTGAACCTGGGAGGCGGAGCTTGCAGTGAGTCGAGATTGCGCCACTGCACTCCAGCCTGGGCGACAGAGCAAGGCTCCATCTCAAAAAAAAAAAAAAAAAAAAAAAAAAAATATACTCACCATGAGAACCTGGTGAGTTTTTTAAAAAAAACAAAAAACACAACACTTGCTACAGCTCCAAACACATGGTATTCTGTACCCTCTTAGTTTTTTTTTTTTTTTTTTTTTTTTTTTCAGAGACAGGGTCTCACTATGTTGCCCAGGCTGGTCTCAAACTCTTGGCCTCAAGCGATTCCCCGACTTTGGGCTCCTAATGTGCTGGGACCAGACCAGAGGCACAAGCCACTGTGCCCAGCCCTCTGTTCTTTTTAATTAAAAATTAAACAACTATAACCTCATTGGAAAACGCTTGGCAGTACCTAATAAAAATGATAAATGAAATGAGTAATTCCACTTTTTTTTTTTTTTTGAGACAGAGTCTCACTCTGTCACCCAGGTTGGAGTGCAGTGCTGCGATCTCAGCTCTCTACAACTTCTGCCTCCTGGGCTCAAGCACTCCTCCCACCTCAGCCTCCCCAGTAGCCAGGACTATAGGTGCATGCCACCACACCCAGCTAATTTTTGTTTTGTTTTTTTTTTTTTTTTTGAGATTACAGGCATGTGCCACCACGCTGGCTAATTTTGTATTTTTAGTAGAGATGGGTTTCTCTATGTTGGTCACGCTAGTCTCGAACTCCCAACCTCAGGTAAACTGCCTGCCTCAGCCTCCCAAAGTGCTGGGATTACAGGCGTGAGCCACCGTGCCTGGCCAATTTTTTTGTATTTTTAATAGAGACGGGGTTTCACCATGTTGGCCAGGCTGGTCTCGAACTCCTGACCTCAGGTGACCAACCCACCTCGGACTCCCAAAGTGCTGGGATTACAAGCGTGAGCCACCATGCCCAGCCATGGCATGTGTTTAATTTTAAAAGAAACTGGCAAATTGTTTTCCAAAATGATTGTACTTACTTACACTCCCATTAGCAGAGTATAAGAGTTCCTGTTGCGTCACATCCTCATCAACATAAAAATTTGCAATTTTGTAAAAAACGCTACACCATGCTAACCAAACAAAGCAGGGCAACGGACTACCAGTCTTCAGCCTCTCCTCTGAGCCATGCCCTTGTAGAGGACAATTTCACAACAGCTATCAAGATTGCAAATGCACACACAAAAAAAGAGAAAAAAACCAGCCTGGCCAACATGGTGAAACCCCATCTCTACTAAAAATACAAAAAATAAGCCGGGCGTGGTGTCAGGTGCCTGTAATCCCAGCTACCCAGGAGGTTGAGGTAGGAGAATCGCTTGAACCCGGGAGGCAGTGGTTGCAGTGAGCCGAGATAGTGCCATTGCACGCCAGCCTGGGCCACAGTGAGAGATTCTGACTCAAAAAAGAAAAAAGAGAGAGGAAAAAACACAACAAAGATTACAGATGCATATATTCTTTGATCTAGGAACCCCAGTTCTGGAATTTGTCATTTAGATATACTTCCACATGACACTAAATCATGAGTATATGAGGTTATTTATTGTTGCATTCTTGTGATAGCAAAAGATTGGAAATAACTCAAATGTTCATAAATAGAAGACTTCTTAAATAAATTTGGTACAGACAATATAATCTTATATGGCTTTAAAAAGAAAAAAAAAAACAGAGGAAGTTTTCAATGTCCTCCCAAGTAGCCAAGATTACAGGCATGAGCCACCATGCCGGGATAATTTTTGTATTTTTAGTAGAGATTGGGTTTTGCCATGTTATCCAAGCGGGTCTCGAACTCCTGGCCTCAAGCGATCCACCCACCTCAGCCTCCCAAAATGCTAGGATTATAGGCATGAGCTACTGTGCCCAGCCTGCTAAGGAAAGATTTTGTATTAGCTAGGATTCTCCAGAGAAACAGAACTAGGAAAGAGGGAAGATAGGAAAGACTGACATATTATAAGGAATTGGCTCACACAATTATGGAGTCTGACCAGTCCCAAGAGCTGCAGCGTGGGTTGGCAAGTTGGAGACCCAGGAGAGCCAATGGTTTAGTTCCAGTCTGAGTCCCAATGCCTGAGAACCAGGAAAGTCAATGATGTAGCTCCAGTCCAAAGGCCAGCAGGTTTGAGACCAAGGAAGAATCAATGTTTTAGTTTGAGCCCAAAGGCGAGAAAAAAGCTGATGATCCAGTTCAAAGGCCATCAGGCAATAAAAATTCTCTCTTATTTGGGGAGGGCCAGCCTTTTTCTTCTATTTAGGTCTCAACTGATGGGATGTGGCCCACTCACATTAGGGAGGGAAATCTGTTTCACTCATCTGCTGATTTATTTCTTTTTTCCTTTTGTTTTTTGAAATGGATTCTCACTCTGTTGCCCAGGCTGGAGTGCAGTGGCATGATCTTGGTTCCCTGCAACCTCCACCTCCCGGGTTCAAGCGATTCTCCTGCCTCAGCCTCCTGAGTAGCTGGGGTTACAGGCAATCACCACCACACCCGGCTAATTTTTGTATTTTTAGTAGAGATGGGGTTTCACCATGTTGACCAGGCTGGTCTTGAGTGCCTGACCTCAGGTGATTAGCCCGCCTTGGCCTCCCAAAGTGCTGGGATTACAGGCGTGAGCCACCGTGCCCGGCCTCATCTGCTGATTTAAATGTTAACCTTAGCCGGGTGCGGTGGTTTACGCCTGTTTTCCCAGCACTTTGGGAGGCCGAGGCGGGCGGCTCACTCGAGCTCAGGTGTTCGGGTCAACATGGTGAAACCCTGCCTCTACTAAATATATAAAAATTAGCTGGGCATGGTGGCATGTGCCTGTAGTCCCAGCTACTCAGGAGGCCAAGGCACGAGAATCACTTGAACCCAGGAGGCTGGAGGGTGCAGTTAACTGAAATTGTGCCACTACACTCCAGCCAGGGTGACAGAGCAAGACTCTTCTCTCAAAAATAAGAGTAAGACAAATGTGCATGTTTGTTTATAGTCACATAAAGTCATTCCGGAAGGATACATAAAAACTAAAGATAGAGGTTCCCTATTAGAGATGTGCTGGGAACAAGAAGACTTTTCACTTTTTATGTGTGTTTTTTAAATCATATATATGTTTTATCTATTCAAAACATTAAGTAACAAAGTTTAAATACCCTTGCATGCCTTCTTCTCCTGTAGGGTTGTGAACACTGGAGGGAACAAATCATGTTTTGTACTCATTTTTGTATTCCTGGTATTTAGTACATAGTAGGTACTCAATAAATAGAGGAAAGAACGAATGAATGAACCAGAAGATAGCAGATTTAGTGTTGGTTAGAGAGAGGAGAGGGGCCAGGCACAGTGGCTCACACATGTAGTCCCAGCACTTTGGGAGGCCGAGGCAAGAGGCTCACTTGAACCTAGGAGTTGGAGACCAGCCTGGGTAACAAAGCGAGATCCCGTCTCTACAAAAAAAAAAAAACAAACAAAAAAAAAACGGCCAGGCACAGTGGCTCACGCCTGTAATCCCAGCACTTTGGGAGGCCGAGGTGGGTGGATCACCTGAGGTTAGCAGTTCGAGACCAGCTAGGCCAACATGGTGAAACACCATCTCTACTGAAGATAGAAAAATTAGTTGGGCGTAGTGGCAGGTGCCTGTAATTCCAGCTACTCAGGAGGCTGAGGCAGGAGAATCGCTTGAACCTGGGAGGTGGAGGTTGCAGTGAGCTGAAATCATGCCACTGCACTCCAGCCTGGATGACAGAGTGAGACTCCATCTCATAAAAAAAAAAAATTAGCTGGACATGGTGGTATGCACCCGTCCTCCCACCTATTCCAGAGGCTGAGGTGTGAAGATTGCTTGAACTTGGGAGGCTGGGGTTGCAGTGAGCCAAGATTGTGCCACTGCACTCCAGCCTGGGTGACAGAGTAAAACCCTGTCTCTAAAAAAGAAGGGAGTTATGGCTGGGTGCGGTGGCTCACGGCTGTAATCCCAGCACTTTGGGAGGCTGAGGCTGGTGGATCACCTGAGGTCAGGAGTTTGAGACCAGCCTGACCAATATGGTGGAACCCCGTCTCTACTAAAAATACAAAAATTAGCCGGGTGTGGTGGCGTGTGCCTGTAATCCCAGCTACTTGGGAGGCTGAGACAGGAGAATCACTTGAACCAGGGACGTGGAGAGTGCAGTGAGCCGAGATCATACCACTGCACTCCAGTCTGGGTGACAGAGCAATACTGTCTCAAAAAAAAAAAGAAAAAATTTTAAAAAATTAAATTAAAAATAAGGGAGTTATAATCTTATCTAATGTAATCACAAAAGTTGGCATCCTATCACATTTGCTGTATTCTACTTATCAGAAGCAAGTCACTAAGTCCAGCCTACATTCAAGGAAAGGGTACACATGGGGGTGACGTCCAGGAGGCAGGGATTACTGGGAGCCACGTTAGGAGCTATCTACTACAAGGAGGAAAAAGCAATGAAAGGATGAAATCTAGGATGGTGGTTATCTCTGAGTGGAAGCAAGGGGGAGAGATGCAAGAAGCACATGGCCAGTGAAAGTTATTTGTAATAATTCCATTCTTGGGGCAGGTGGTGGGTTTATAGGTGTTCATAAGTGAGTTGATTATGGACAAATGGGGAGAGAGTGTCATGAACCAAGGATTATATTTAGTCGAATTCAGTAATATTTAAAATATTCAATAATAAATGAAATAAAAATTACCAACTACTCCTGACCTTGTTCTGAGCCCCATCCATGCACTTCACCTGGTCTTAGGTTAACACTGGCTCCACCTGACCTTCCACTTGCCCCAAACTAACCATTAGCCCTTCACACACACTGACCCTTGCTATAGCACCACGATCTCTCCATAGTCTGCAATAGGCCCCCAGAGTTCTATTCTCTGAAACTTTTATCCATGTAACCTCACCTGTAGGCTGCTATATGTAAAGATAGTAGGAATGGCTGATGGAGTGGCCCGAGGACCAGGAGACAGGGCAGGCTAACAGTTCTGCCTTAGCAGTAGCACTGTGGGCCCAGAATACAGGTTTGATGGCTGGTGTCACGACCTCACCTATTGGCCTCCTGCATGGCAAAGGCTGGGCCAGGTCCTGATGGTTCTTCCTCTTTGAGGCATCTGCTCCTGGTATCCAGATATAGCTAAGTCTGTCTCTGAGAAGTGCACCTCTGCCACAGCACCAGGCCTGTAACTCCCTTGTTGGTAGCAGACTCTATCAACTCTCTCCCCTCCTGGCTTTGATGAAGTAAGCTACCATACTGGAGATGGCCATGTGTCAAGGAAATGAGGGTGGCCATTGGCCAACAACGAGTAAAACACTGAAGCTTTCAGTCTGACAGCCCACTAGGAAGTGAATTCAGTCAGCAACCAAGTAAGCCTGGAAGCCTGGATCCTTCCCCAGTTGTGCCTTCAGATGAGACTGCAGTTCTGTTGGCCCTTTGTTTGCAGCCTTGTAGGAAACATTGAAGTGGAGGACCCAGCCAAGCCTGGCCTGGACTCTTGACCCATGTGAGATATAATAATGTGAGATATAATAATAAGTATTTGTTGTTCTAAGCTGCTAAATTGGTGGTAATTTGCTACACAGTAAGATAATGTATACAGGTTCTTTTCATTTCTTTTGCTATTACAAAGAGTGTTTCTATGGGCCAGGCATGGTGGCTCATGCCTATAATCCCAGCACTTTTGGAGGCCAAGGCAGGTGGATCACTTGAGGTCAGGAGTTCGAGGCCAGCCTAGCCAACATGGTGAAACCTGTCTCTACCAAAAATATAAAAAATTAGCGAGATGTGGTGGCATGCACCTGTAATCTCAGTTACTTGAGAGGCTGAGGCAGAAGAATCACTTGAACTCAGGAGGTGGAGGTTGCAGTGAGCCGAGATCGTGCAATTGCACTCCAGCCTGGACAACAGAGCAAGACTCCATTTCAAAAAAAAAACAAACAAAAAGAGTGTTGGCTATGAACGTTGCTGTAACATGTCTCCCAGAACACAGAACACAAGAGCCTAGGTTTCCCTTGGGTATGTGCTGGGTATATGCCTAGGAATGGAATTGTTAGATCTCAGGATGTTTGTTTTGTTTTGAGACAGAGTCTCCTTCTGTTGCCCAGGCTGGAGTGCAGTGGTGCGATCTTGGCTCACTGCAACCTCTGCCCCCCAGCTTCAAGCAATTCTCCTGCCTCAGCTTCCCAAGTAGCTGGGACTACAGGTGCCTGCCACCACGCCTGGCTAATTGTTTGTATTTTTAATAGAGATGGGTTTTCACCCTGTTGGCCAGGCTGGTCTTGAACTCCTGGCCTCAAGTAACCCACCTGCCTTGGCCTCCCAGAGTGCTGGGATTACAGGCCTGAGCCACCATGCCCAGCTGGATCTCAGGATTTACAAATGTTCCACATTACTGGTAGTCAAAAAACCATTAAAGTTAGGGTCATGCCATGGCTGTAGTGTGTTGGCCAGGGTTGGGAGTAAAGCCTGGCCTCAATCCATTGAAGTTGGGATTGTCTGTGGGCAGGGCTGGAGTCGTACAGAGGGCCGAGTTACGGGTCAGTCCTTACGTAGGGTTGAGGGTGAGTGCGTGGCCACATTTGGGAAGAATTTGAAGCCTGGTTTGGGGTTGGGTTTGGACAAGGTTGGAGAACACTGTGAGGGTGGGTTTGGCGGTCAATCTTAGGCCAGGGTTAGAAGTTAGGCTGTCATCCTGTGCAAAACCTGACCCCTGGTGATATCAAGCTGTGGCCACACAGGACCCAGCCACCCACAAGATGAGATCCACTCTGGGTCCAGAAAGCTCTTTCACTCAAGGCGGGGGTGGGGAGATGGAGAACAAGAAGAAACTCGCTTCCCTCAGAGATCTATGCAAAAAGAGAAGGCAGGCACAGGAAACAGAACACAACACTAACTTTAATGGGGCAGCCCTGAGCTGTATCCTTCAAACTTTCCCCCTCAGTACCCGGTGCGCGAGGAGGGAGGGGCGACTGCTACAGGCACATCGTCGATGTCCTCCCTACTCCTGGCGATCCCACTCCTCACCCCTTCTCGAGCTGCTGCGGTCTCCGTCGCCGAGGTGGGTCCCAGGTAAGCTCCCAGGAGGGGCAGGGGAGCCCCTCAGCGGCCCGGGACAGATTCCCCCATGGCTGAGGGCATGGGAAACTGGCCTGGATGGAGACGCCGCCGTCCTCGGAGCTGGGCGGGGACCTGATTCTGGGGGTGTGGACAGAGCCAAGGGACCGCCCCCCAAGGCCCAGCGCCGGGAGCTGCAAGGCCGGGCCCAAGGTGTTGGACACTGCTTTGGGGGGCAGGCTAGGTCTCTGCACGTGGCTTCTGGGCTCTGGAAAGCGGTCCATTCTCCTGACCCGGATTTCCGGAGTGGGAGGAGGCGGCTCAGTCCCGGGCCTCCGCTCCTAGAGTTCCTGTCCCATCTCCTCCCACGCTCACCCATCCCAAGGAAGGAGGGCACTCGGGCCTCAAGAGGCTCGTGAGAGCAGCAGGCTCCGCCCTCCCAATGGTCTGTCCATCGGTGGGTGGGTCCGGCGCGGCGTCGGGGCTCTGGCGGGTACCCGGGCGTCCCCGCGCGGCCCGGGCCGCGGCTCACCGCTGCTTACGCTCCGCCTGCTGGAGCCGCCGGGAGAGGTCTTCGATTCGCACATTCTTGAGCTGGAGCAGGTGCTCCAGGCGCCTTACCTTCATCTGCAGGACCTAAGCCGCACCGCGCAGGGGTCAAGCCTGGCGGCCTGCTCCCTTCTGCCCGGCCTCTGCTGGCCACGAGTCCCCACCCGCAGCCTTCCTAGACCCCTCACCTGCACAGTCTCTTGAGAGGCCAACAGCTCCTGCTCCTTTTCAGCGATCTGGAGGACGAAGCTTGGATCGCCCTGCAACGCCTGGTTATATGCTGGAGGCCGAGGCGCCGGCGGCCGGTCCCAGCTGGGGTGGGAAGCAGCTTAGCGGAGGCTTGGACTTCGGGCCCTACACTCACCCTTTCAGTGCCCTCGACCAGGCCTTCCCTTCTCCCCCCCAGCCCCTTTCCTGCCTCCCGACTGTCTCAGGCTCAGCGTACCGTGCCCCCCAACCCCAGCTGTGTGCAGAGATCACCAGCCTGGTGAAGTCGGGAACTTCCAGCTTCTTTACCTGAGCTGACCCCCTCCCTGGGGGTCCGGGGCACCTTCACCTCGGGCCTTCCGGGATAAACCTGAGACAAGGCAAGTGGAGGAATGACTGTGCTGGAGTCTCATTCTCCTGCTTCCCCCTCCCTACTTCCACTCTCACAAGCAACGGGAAGGACAGAAGGAAAGCTCCAACCGGGAGGGAGAAATGGAAAAGGCCACCTTACCCACATCCATGTAGCCACTGCCATCCTGGGGAGCCAGCTCCTGAAAGAACCCCGGGGGTCCGCTGTAAGCCCGGGCTCAGTCATCCCCAAGGAGCCCCATGTCCCTTCCACGGCCCCCAGGCCAGGCTCTATTAGCCAAGCACCCCTCCCCCACACTTATCACCCAAGCTGGCTTTTCTGTGGTCTGGGGAGCGCCCCCCACCCAGCCCCCAGAGCAGTGGGAGAAGCTGGAGCGGAGTGGCACCTGTAAGGAGGCCGCGCCCTGCTTCCTGCGCCTCTGCCTCTCCTCCAGGCGCTGCCTCAGCGGGATGAGCACCAGCTCCACCACGCCTGGGGCGCACTCCGCGATCTTGCGCATCACGTCATCCGGTACTGAAAAGTTCAGCCTCTTCAGTACCTTCCTGAGGGGTAGACACAGGGATAGCAGATTGGGTCCTGGGGAAATGAAGCGAGGGGATGGGGGAGACGGAAGGGGGCATGGTGGTTGCTGTTCTGAGTGCACAGCCCTGGGGGAGTGAAAGCGCATCGCATCTGAGCTTCCTTGTGTGGGTGTCCCGAGGTTCCTTGCCTCCTTCCGAATAGAAGAGTCTCTTGATTTTGTAACCGGAGGGATTCTGTCTGCGTTGACCCTCCCCACCCTGCCACCAAAACAGTCTCAGCCTGGGCAACCAAGACCATAGGAGATGATGGGGCTGAACAGGTATTCTGCTACCTGTTCAGATGACCCCAGTTGCTGAGCTTCTGCTGGAGAGAGTTGGCAGGGACATAATTGTGCATCTCCACCATCTTGGGGAAGTAAAACTTGATGACCTCTGCAACCAGGACTGAGGGAGAGGGGAGCAGACATGGAAAGTGGGGGCATGGGTAAGGAAGGAGGAGGTGAGAGAAGGTGGGGGTGGGAGAATCAGGCATGGCAGAGTGATGGAACCCAATAGGAGGGGTGGAGATGCAGAAAGGGGAAGGATAAGGAGGGAGACAAAGACATTAAGATTAGTGATAGGTAGAGGAGACTAAGTCTCCAGCATACCTCAGAGGAGCTGCATCCCTTCCCCATTAATTTAGGAATGGGAATACTGAGTCTCTGATCCTCTAGTAGAGAATGAGTCAGCCAGCGCAGGGGCTTACACCTGTAATCCCAACACTTTGGGAGGCTGAGGCAGGCAGATCACCTGAGGCCAGGAGTTCGAGACCAGCCTGGCCAACATGGTGAAACCCCGTCTCTACTAAAAATACAAAAATTAGTCAGGCATGGTGGTGCATGTAAACCCAGCTACTTGGGTGGCTGAGGCAGAAGAATCGTTTGAACTCAGGAGGTGGAGGTTGCAGTGAGCTGAAATCATGCCACTGCACTCCAGCCTGGGCAACAAGAGTGAAACTCTGTCTCAAAAAAAAAAAAAAAAAAAAAAGAATGAGTCTCCAAGATAAGCTTTCAGGAGCCCAGGGAATTCACATGGATGCATGACGCGCGCGCGCGCGCACACACACACACACACACACACACACACTCCAACACCAAAGTTCCAGGAGAGTAAAAGACTCACATAAGCAGAGACACATGTGATAAGATCCCCCTACACATAGATACATAGGGCAGAATGTGTAGACACAGAACAAACACATGCTAGACACACATAGGCACACATGTAGAACACACATAAACAGAAGCACAAAAAGCCGCATATGCACACAGCCTCCCCAAATATACAGATACAGAGATGCATAGAAGTACTTGACATGAAAAGATGACAGATATGTATTTCTGTCATTGAGATCCCAGGAGACATTCCTAGAAACACAAACACCTTCACAATCACAAAGAAACACACGCACACAAGACCCCCCCAAATACAAGACTAAACATATCAACACACATATGAACACACACATGCTCAGACTCCCACAAGACATAGAACACATAGCAATGAGTGAGCACATACAGAAATGCACAAATACATATGCAGACACATATCTTAATCATTAATGTCCCTGGAGGGAGTTAGAGGCACACACTCCCCCCACATGCACACAGGATAGAACATGTAGACATACATATATGGACACGCATCGTTCACACACAGATGCAAATAGAAAACAAGCACACACGTCTAAAATTTGAAGTCCCAGGAGGCAGATTCCTCCCCACTCCCATAAGCACACAAACACAAAGAGTTTGCGCAGAGACCCGTTACACACGAACATACAGGACAGAACATGAACACACAAGGGCACACACCTCCATCACTAAAGTCCCGGGAGAGGTTTCGCTTGGGCCGGGACAGAGGGATGTTGTCTACCCACAGGTACAGCTGGTGCAGCGCCTCCTCGTCCACGCTGCTCGCCATTGGCGTCCTCAAGGCCTGGCCGCCCCAGCGGTGCCGGGTCCAGCCCCGGCCTCACGACCCTTCAGGCGCTTCCTTTCTCGCCACTGCAGAAGCCCATAATTGCCTCTGCCTGCCTAATCCAGAGACTCACGTCCCAGCTGGGAGCGGCCATATTGTTTTCTGAAACCATGGAAACCATCCCCGACTCGCCTGTGAACAAAGACTTCTGGGAGTTGTAGTTTTATCCCCTCCCCGCTACCTCCTCTCAGGCCCGAGCTTTCAAAAGGCGGTTAGCTGCCCTTGTCTTCTTCCCAAGAAAGCATCACTTCTGTGCCCGCGCCACCTGGTGACCAGCCACTCATCCATTTTGAGACTAGCCAAAGCCAACCAGGACCCCAGAATTCCTGCATCTGCACCCCTAGGGTGGGGATTCCCCTTCTTGGCCCTTTAGCCCTTTAGTCCCAAATGAAGGGAGCACTCCAATGTTTGTCCCCTTTATTTGGGGGTGCATTGTTGATAATCTGCCACCCAAATGGATTGCGTGATACAACTGCTTCCTGCTTCGTCCCTCTCCAAAACTCTATGCTCATGGGGCCATTGCCACTCACCCTTCCCAGCAGTGTTCTAGTGGTTATTTAATAGGTAACCCAGACTCCCAGGGAAACACCAGAGTTCAAGGCCAGTACCTTGGCAGGTCATTTAACTTCTTAACTCTATTTCCTCCTTTGTGAAATGATGATGGTTCTTATTTGTCCCAAACCCCTCATCACCCGTCAATGAGCTATTCCATAGATTAGAAATTCATTTCAGGCAAGGCGCAGTGGCTCACACCTGTAATCCCAGCACTTTGGGAGGCCGAGGCGGGCAGATCACCTGAGGTCAGGAGTTCGAGACCAGCCTGGCCAACATGGCGAAACCCCGTCTCTACTAAAAATACAAAAAAGTTAGCCATGCGTGGTGGTGGATGCCTGTAATCCCAGCCACTGAGGAGGGTGAGGCAAGAGAATCGCTTGAACCCAGGAGTCAAAGGTTGCAGTGAGCCAAGATCGCACTATTGCACTCCAGCCTAGGCGACAGAGCAGGACTCCGTCTCAAAAAAAAAAAAAAAAGAAAAGAAAAGAAAGAAATTCATTGCAGTACCCATAGGAGGGTTAGGAATATGGGTCCCTCCTTAGAGAAGAGGTACTTCTAGAGTCAGGATGAGAAGAGAGCTTGACTAATGGCACGGCCTTGGGCACCTGACCGGACCTCTGCCTGGTTTCTCATGGCTTTACCTACCTTATAGGGGCTTTGTGAGCATCTAAAGCATTTAGCACAGAGCAGGGGCCCTATTAGTATCAGCTGGTACTATCATTAATGACACAGTCTCAGTTCCAGCAAGAACTGTTCTTTTTCGCAGGAGACAAATGCAAGTAATTTGCCTTGGAACCTGCGGTGAGGCAGCTGGGTTAAACAGGAGCACCTGGGCAAGCAGGCAATGCTCCTCCTGCTCACTCGAGAGCAGGTGGGGCTTCCTTGTGGCCTTCTGGTCTCCAACTCCAGGGCTTGGATTTGGGGAGGGAAGGTGGTGGCAAGGGGTATCCCAACTACTTTTTGTTGTCACTTCAAAGCCCTCAAGGCCTGGAGGGGATTCCTGAATGCCAGAAGTGCAGGCCAAGAGTGGAAGTCACCCCCATTTCTTGTTTTAAAGTCATATATAATGGTCTTGATTTTCCACAAGGGGCCATAACCAGGGCAGGCCAGGGACAAGAGATGAACTGGATACTCCCCCATTAACATTCCCGGTGTTGGAGAGGAGAAACTTGGTGGTAAAGGCGGGCCGGGGATGGGAAGGAAACACAGAAGTGATGTGCCAGCCTCAGGTGAGGTGGGAAAACCGGTTTGGGGCCCAGAGCTGCCAGCCATGCCCAAGCCCAGGCCCTCCCCTGGCTGGAACCGCTGGGGCCTGAGGGCCTCAGTGAGGGAGGGGTAGGGAGGGAGGGGCTGGCTCTGAAAGGAAAAAGGGTAGGATCGGCAAAGGGACCTGACCTCACCTTTGTACTGGGGGCCCCCTGGAAGGCACTGCACAGGGAGTTACCAACCATCCTCTGCCTCTTGGGGGTTCAACCTGTTCCTAGCAATTTCACCTTCCTCCTGCCACTATGCCTAGAGGTGGCCACCAGGCTTGGATATGCCAATCACTGAAAGGCCTAAAGGGCTCCCTCTTAAGGCACCAAAGGTAAACCAAAGGGTGCCCTATATGCCCCTCCAAACTCCAATCTGGACTCCAGAAGCTGCCCCAACACTCCTTTCTTTCTGTCCTGACCCCACTCCTGCAAAGGCCTTCAAACCAGCCTCGGTAGGCCTAGTCCCCACGTGCATATTGATTTGCCCCCAGAGACTGATGGCTCCCTCCCTCCTGCCCCAGCCAAGTGACCCCAAGCTTGAGGTCTCCTCCTGCCCTTCTTCCGGTCAGGGCAACCCTCTCAATACTTGCCTTCATGTCCCACCAGAGCAAGGACCAAAGGGAGCCAGGACGAATATGTCCCCCAAGACAGACGCAAGCCCAGACCATGAAGGATGCACCCTTGGCTGTTAAAATGTTCACCCCCACAAAAGGGGAGTGGACAGATTTATTGAAATCAAACTGGGAAAGGAGCAGCTGGATGGCTGGACTCTGGGCCCAGCCCCAGGCCCCTCTGCCCAGGATGGGGCCCTGCCAGAGAGGGAGGAGAGGCATGGGGCCTGCAGCTGCCCACAAGGGAAGCGCCCTTTGTCACTCCCACGGTGGGGGGCCTCTTGGAAACCTCCAATCTGGAAAGAAAACCAAGGGCCAAAGTCACATGGACAGGGCCAGAGAAAGGGACTGGGGAGGTGGAAAGCAGGCAGAAGCAGGCTCAGGAGCCCGCGGTGAGTTAAACTGTGCTTCTCAAGGTGGCCTGGGGGTTGGGGGTGGGGGCTGCCAGCCTTGCAGGGGGCCTAGGCTGGACCTTCTTCTGGAGCCCTTCCCAGAATGGCTTTGGGGTCCCCCCCACCAAAGACCTGGTGTGGATGGCAGAGGGGAGAGGCACTCTCTGGCCGGGAACCTCCAGGGCCCATCCCTGGCTGCTGCTGTGGTTAGTCCACTGAGGGCACGGTGTGGTAGCACCGGACAGCTCCCCACCCGCCCCACCTGGTCCCCTGAGCCCAGGGCCAAATGGGGAGGAAAGAGGATTCTGAGAAAGAGGCAATAAGCAGGCAGTGAGGCTGACCTCAGCCCCAGGCCCGGCCGAGGTGACCGGGCCTGTTGCAAGACCAGGGGAAGCATTACTAAAGGATCTGGGGCTCTGCACTCTGGCTCCATGCACAGTGGGTGCCCAGAGAGTCCTCTGCCCTGGGGTGGTGCTGCCAATCTAGGTTGGGGGCACAGCTAGGTCCAGTGACTCAGCTTTGATGTCCAAGACCTCGAACTCCCGCCTGCCTGGCGTGGTTCTTCCTGGTCACATGAACCAGATCGTGTTCCAAGTGGAGAATGTGGCTCTGCACGCGGTCATCAATGGGGAAGGAGGTCAGGTACCTCTTGACCATGGCAAAGTAAGCCATGGCCTCCCCAAAGCTGGGCACAGGCACCTCATCACCATCCTCCTCATCATCATCGTCGTCTTCATCTTCATCATCCTCTTCCTCATCGTCCTCCTCTTCCTCACTGTCCGAATCAGAGTCCTCCCCACCTTCCAGGAAATGCAGAGTAGGGCACTGGGCCTCCTCCTGGGCACCATAACCCCCGAAGCTGCCACCGGCCTCCACTACTCCCTGGGCCCAGTCCTCAGCCTCCAAGCCCTCGGAGGAGCTCTCCTCATCTTCCTCCTCTTCTTCATCACTGTCATCAACATCACCCTCCTCCTCCACCTCTTCTTCCTCCCCCAATTCCTCTCCTTCCCCCCCTTCCTCCTCCTCCTCCTCTCCTTCCTCCTCCTCTTCCTCTCCTTCACCCTCTTCCTCCTCCTCTTCTTCTTCCTCCTCCTCCTCTTCCTCTTCCTCCCCCTCACTCTTGAGGGAAGTGGTGATGGTGGCATTAGGGCCACCCCCAAAGCCAGCCTCACGAAAGCAGGTGGCTATGTCTGAAGGCTCCACTGCCTGCCAGGCGGCAGCCACAAAGTGCAGGGCCTCCGTGAGACCCAGCTGCAGGCCTGAGCGATCCTGGCCCTCTAGCGCGGCCATGGCCTTGAGCAGCATGGCCTGGCGGTAGTGGCCCTTCACCTGCTGGACCACTCCCCTCTCCAGCGGATGCACGGTGCCCGGAGGGAAGAAGGCCAGCTGCACATGCCGCAGGCCCGAGGTGTCCAAGGACTGGGCAGCCAAGCGGCCGGCCAGCAGTAGGACCCGGCGAGACTCTGCAGCCATTCGGGTGTCCAGGGCCTTCAAGTACTTGGCCAGGGCCTGGGTGGTGACACCACCCTTGGAGTTGGCGGTGTAGTCACAGGGCAGGCCGGCTTGGCCTGCGCGGGGCTTGGCCGACTTGCCGGCCACCAGCGGGGGCAGCTTCTCGCTGCCGTCGGCATTGGCGCATAGCAAGACGCTCAGGCGCTGGGTGGCTTGACGTGGCCGTCCGTCGCCTCCGCACAGCCCCGCGGCCTGGTCGGGCAGGAAGTCGTACCATAGACTGGTCTCGGTGGCGCTGAACACGTCCTGCGAGGCGTAGCCCTCGGCCACCGACGGCGGCTGCTCCTCCCGAGCGCGCCAACCAGTAGTGCTCCCGCCGCTGCCCTCCGAGGGCACCGCGGCCGGACTGGCAGGCGCCGCCGGGGTGCGGGGGGCAGCGTTTCGCGCGCGGGCGCGGGCCACGCCGCTGCAGGACACCACGCCGTGGCGCCGGCGGAAG
This sequence comes from Pongo pygmaeus, assembly GCF_028885625.2. Taxonomy (NCBI): domain Eukaryota; kingdom Metazoa; phylum Chordata; class Mammalia; order Primates; family Hominidae; genus Pongo; species Pongo pygmaeus. The sequence goes on along the minus strand of NC_072394.2, from coordinate 29,878,315 downwards.
CGGTCCAGCCAGCCGTTGGAGGCGGTGAAGTCGTCCATGCCCAGCTCCTCGGCTATGCGCAGCGCCTTCTCCTTGAGGATGATGCCCTTGACCGGCAGGCCGGCGGCGCGGATCTGCTGGAACCAGGCGATGAGCAAGCCCTCGAGCTTGTCGTAGGGAGACAGCTTGTTGGTCTTGCGGCAGGTGGAGGCCACCCCGTACTTGCGCTCCGACGCCAGGATGGCGCGCTTGTTCTTCAGGATCGTGCTCAGCGTGGACGGCGGGATGTTGAAGCGCCGCGCGATCTCGCCCTTGCGCAGGTCCGGATTCTCCTCCACCTCCTGGATGATCCGTGACTTCTCCCGGAACGTCAGCTGTCGCCGCTTGGGGCCCATCCCGGCGCGCCCCCCGCCCCGGGGCCCGGCGCCGCCGCCGCCGCCCCGGGGCGGGGGGCCCGGGCCCGTGGCGGGGGGCACCTGGCGGCCTCTCCCGCGCGCCCCGCCCGAGACAAAGCGGCTCGCGGGCGCGGCGGCGGGGCGACGACCCGGCCGGGCCGGGGGCACCTCCGGGGGCGCCGGCGGGCGCGTCGCCGGGCGGCGGGCGGCAAGCGACGGGCGCAGACGAGAGCGGGCGGCGCGGGCGCGGAAGGCAGGAAGTGCCGCGGCGCGGGGAGCTGGGAGCGCGGCGAGCGGGGCGGAGCGGGCGGAGCGGGATCTCGCGGGAAGCGCGGGGACGCCCGGCACCTCCTCCCCGCCCTCCGCGCCCACCCCCTTCCCGCCGCCAGGACATACCGCGGGGGGGCGCTGCGGCCTGCTGGACCTGCCCGTGCTGCGGCCTCCGGCGACCCGGCAGCAACGCGGGCGAGGACGCGGTGCATCGCTACTGCGCCCCGCGGACAGCGACTTGCTGCTCAAAAAGAATAAGAACCAGGGTTTTTGTTTATTTGTTTTTTTAAATTAAGGTAAAAATAACGCACTTTTTTTTTTTTTTTTTTTTTTTTTGCGGAAACGGAAAAATTCAAGAAGTTGAAAAACGCTTTTCACATCACCTGGAGAGATGCACAGGTAACATTTTGATACATTTCCTTCCAGTCTTTTCTCTAGATGCATGTAGTTTTCTCTTTTAAAATTTATTATATAAAACTGGCATCAGACTGTATAGACTGTATATCTGGCATCTCCTGCTGTTTTACCTGGCACCAAGTAGTGAGAATTTTGCCATATCGGTAAGTATCATTGCCAACACGCTTTTTAATGATTGTGTAGCATTCCAGCTATGAATGAACACTAGTGTATGTAACCTATTGTTACACACTTAAGTGATTTTTAAAATCAGCATTAACAGTTGTAAATCTATTTGATGGTGCTAATGACATTTTTAAAGTTCTAGTAATCCCACAACCCATAGATAAACACTCATAACATCTTGGTGTGTCACTTTCTGGGCTTTTCCATGCATATAGCCATAAATGTATGTGTTTGCATTTACAGAAATAACATCATGTATATACCTAAGTGTGAATCCCTGAAGCCTCGCTCTCCTGCAGCAAGACATTAAAATGCCAAGCTCTTAAAACAATGAATGTATAGCTGTGTTTTTAAAAATCTCTTAGGGCAGCATTAAGGGGAACTCCAGCATTAGCAGAGGGGAAGGCTGTGACCCAGGGGGATAGGCTGAGGACCTGGGGCTGGATGAAGCTGTGGGTGAGTGTAGACAAAGAAGAAAAGAGGACCAAGGACAGTGCCCTGGGTCCTCCAAGGTTAAGAGCTCAAGAAAGAGGCCAGGTGCAGTGGCTCACGTCTGTAATCCCAGCACTTTAGGAGGCCGAAGCAGGCGGGACCACCTGAGATCAAGAGTTCAAGACTAGCCTGGCCAATATAGTGAAACTCCATCTCTACTAAAAATACAAAAAATTAGCCAAGTGTGGTGGCACTCACCTGGAGTCCCAGCTATTTGGGAGGCTGAGGCAGGAGAATCGCTTGAGCCTGGGAGGCAGAGGTTGCAGTGAGCCAAGATCATGCCACTGCACTCCAGCCTGGGCAAAAGAGTGAGACTCCATCTCAAAAAAAAAAAGAAAGAACCAAATAGAGACTCTTGAAGGGGAGGAGCCCCTGAAGCAGGAGAAAAACCAGGCTACTGTGGCATTCTGGAAGCCAAAGGAAGAAAGTGTAACTTACTGCTGTTTTAGTGCAAATTTTTGTTTTCATATGTTTCTTGGCCATTTGAATCCTGTGAATTTTCTAGTCATATCCTTTGACCATGTGTTTGTCTTTTTCTTGACTTTTATTAGGAGCTCTTTACATGCTCTGAAGAAAAGATCTTGTTAAGTATGTTGCAAATGTTTTCTCTCAGTCTGCCACTTGTCTAACTTAGCTTAGAGAATCTTTTGGATATGAGAAGTTTTTAATCTTCAACCTGTCAATTTTTTCCTTATTGCTTCGGGGTTTTGTGTCTTACTTAGAGAGGCCTTCCCTATCCCTGAGATATAAAAGATATTCTTTTAATCTCAAGGTCCAAAAGAACACGTGGGAGACTTTTCCAGAGCACTGCTTGGCCCAAGAGGAGTGTGTGGTCACTGGGCAAAAATGAATCTAAGATTACCTGGATGAGAACTCCTTGCCATCCATCTTTTCTTTCTTTCCTCTCTTTCATCCCTTTCCTTCTTTCTTTCCTTCCTTCATTCCTTCCTTCCCTTCTTTCTCTCTTTCCCTTTCTTTTCCTTCCTTTCCTTCCTTCTTTCCTTCCTTCATTTCTCTTCCTTTCCTATGACCCCTCCTTGGTGCCATACAAAGGGCATTTGCACAATCACTTCTAGGACAGAAAAGCCACGCCCATCATATGCTGATATCATAGCCATTTCCAGATACCTCATCTACCCTTTGCCTGTAGCAGTGCACGGGGCCATTTCCATCCCCTCTCAAGTGACCATTTACCCCAGTAATCCATCTGAGGCCCTGGGCTCCCCCACCTCTTTCTGTAAGTCCCAGCTTTCTGCTTTTAGGACTGTTTGGGAAATCCATAACTCACCTTCTCTTCTTTTGGTCCAGCCTGCCCAAAGTTGTCCTTCAGGCCCCTCAGCAAGCTTTCCATTCTCCTTTTGTTTATTTGAGACAGGTTCTAGCTCTGTCACCCAGGACGGAGTACAGTTGCACGATCATAGTTCATTGCAGCCTCAGTCTCCTTAGTAGCTAGGACTACAGGCATGAGGCACCATGCCTGGCTAATTTTTAATTTTTTTTTTTTTTTGAGATGGAATCTCACTCTGTTGCCCAGGCTGGGAGTGCAGTGGTGCGATCTCAGCTCACTGCAACCTCCTCCTCCCTGGTTCAAGCGATTCTCCTGCTTCAGCCTCCTAAGTAGCTGGGATCACAGGCGTACACCACCACACCTGGCTTAGTTTTGTATTTTTAGTACAGACAGGTTTTCACCATGTTGGCCAGGCTAGTCTCAAACTCCTGACCTCAAGTGATCTGCCTACCTTGGCCTCCCAAAGTGCTGGGATTACAGCCGTGAGCCACCTCACCCGTCCAAAAAATAATAATAAATAATAAAAATAAAGAAAACAACATTGGGCGCGGTGGCTCATGCCTGTAATCCCAGCACTTTGGGAGGCCGAGGCGGGCGGATTATGAGGTCAGGAGATCGAGACCATCCTGGCTAACAAGGTGAAACCCCATCTCTATTAAAAATACAAAAAATTAGCCAGGCATGATGGCAGGCGCCTGTAGTCCGAGCTACTCAGGAGGCTAAGGCAGGAGGGTGGCATGAACCCGGGAGGTGGAGCTTGCAATGAGCGGAGATCACGCCACTGCACTCCAGCCTGGGCGACAGAGCAAGACTCCGTCTCAAAAAAAAAAAAAATTAGCTAGGCATAGTGGTTTGAGCCTGTAGTCCTAGCTCCTAGGGAGGCTGGGGTGGGCGGGAGGATCACCTGAGCCCAGGAGCATGAGGCTGCAATGAACTATGATTGCACCACTGCATTACAGCTTGGGTAACAAACTTTGTTTTGAAAGAAAGGAAGAAAAAGAAAGAAAGAAGGAAAGAAGGAAGGAAAGGAAAGGCAGAGATTGCAGTGAGCCAAGATTACGGCACTGTACTCTAACCTGGGTGACAGAGTGAGACTCCGTCTCAAAAAAAAAAAAAAAAAGTTTTATTAAGATATATTTCAAAAAGCATACAATTCACCCATTTAAATTGTACAGTTCACAGATATGCTCAACTGTCACCACAGTCCATTTTGGAATTTTTTTTTTTTTTTTTTGAGACCAAGTCTCACTCTGTTGCCCAGGCTGGAGTGCAGTGGCTCGATCTCGGCTCACTTCAACTTCAACCTCCGCCTCCCAGGTTCAAGAAACTCTGTCTCAAAAAAAAAAAAGATTTGCTTAAAAGTTAACATCTCGGGCTGGGCACGGTGGCTCACGCCTGTAATCCCAGCATTTTGGGAGGCCAAGGCGGGCGGATCACGAGGTCAGGAGATCGAGACCATCCTGGCTAACACGGTGAAACCCTGTCTCTACTAAAAATACAAAAAAATTAGCCGGGTGTGGTGGTGAGTGCCTGTAATCCCAGCTACTTGGGAGGCTGAGGCAGGAGAATTGCTTGAACCCGAGAGGTGGAGGTTGCAGTGAGCTGAAATCATGTCACTGCACTCCAGCCTGGGTGACAGAGCAAGACTCTGTCTCAAAAAATAATAATAATGATAATCAAAAAACTTATACCTGTTCTTTGAAAAATGTTTTAAAATACAGAACATTTTGAAGATAAAAACATTTAATCAACTTTATTTCCACCACTCAAAGAATATCCTTGTAGAATGTTTTCACATGCATATTGTGTGGTTTTTTAAATTTTATTTTATGTTTTTTGAGACAGAGTCTAGCTCTGTCGCCCAGGCTGGAGGGCAGTGGCGCAATCTCAGCTCACTACAAGCTCTGCCTCCCAGGTTCATGCCAATCTCCTGCTTCAGCCTCCCGAGTAGCTGGGACTACAGGCGCCCGCCACCACGCCTGGCTGATTTTTTTGTATTTTTTTAGCAGAGACAGGGTTTCACCATGTTAGCCACGATGGTCTCAATCTCCTGACCTCGTGATCCGCCAGCCTCGGTCTCCCAAAGTGCTGGGATTACAGGCGTGAGCCACCGCGCCCGGCCATGCATATTGTGTTTAATGTGACTACACTTGGCATAGTATTTTGTAGCCCATATTGTGAACATCTTTTCATGTCAATAAATAGCTACATCAGTGAATTTCACACTTTTTTTTTTTTTTTTTTTTTGAGACAGGGTCTCGCTCTGTCACCCAACCTGGAGTGCAGTGGCTCAATTACTGCTCACTGCTTCACTGCTACCTCAGCCTCCCAGGCTAAAGTAATTTTCCCACCTCAGCCTTCAGGGTAGCTGGGACTACAGGCACCCACCACCATGGTGGGCTAATTTTGGGGTTTTTTTTTTGCTTTTTTTGAGATAGAGTTTCACTCTTGTCACCCAGGCTAGAGTGCAGTGGCGCAATTTCAGCTCACTGCAACCTCTGCCTCATGGGTTCAGTCAGTTCTCCTGCTCAGCCTCCCAAGTAGCTAGGATTATAGGTGCCAACCACTACACCTGGCTAATTTTTGTATTTTTAGTAGAGACAGGGTTTCACCATATTGGCCAGGCTGGTCTGGAACTCCTGACCTCAGGTGATCCACCTGCCTGGGCCTCCCAAAGTGCTGGGATTACAGGCGTGAGCCACCACACCCGGCCTAATTTTTGTATTTTTTGTAGAGACAGAGTTTCACCATTTTGCCCAGGCTGGTCTCGAACTCCTGAGCTCAAGCGATTCTTCCTCCTTAGCCTCCCAAAGTGCTGGGATTATAGGCATGAGCCACCACCTACACTTCTTTTACTCTAGGAACCTGTTGTTCAGAAGTCCATTTGCTATGATCTCAATATGTAGTCTTTCAATAATGAGCCCCTACCAAGCAGGCATCCCCACCTGACTGCCCATTCTCCTTAAAGGTTGCAGGTATTGCACAGTGTAGAGGAATCACCTCCCTTATTGAAGACAATAACTCAATGAACATACATCTGTGTGTACGTTTATCATCTCCTTAAGAGAAATGCTGAGAAGTGGGATATTAGGGTCGTGGCCAACTTTGGTCTTGAACCAAAGTTCTGGGAGCAAGGTTCTGGGAGCCTGGGAGAGAGGTAAATGATTTGGTCCTTGTCCTTCGATAGTCCAGTCAGCTTGAGATGAGATTCAAGAAAGGGAAAAGGAGATTTCAATACTTAATGCTACTGGGTGTGGTGGTTCATGCCTGTAATCCCAGCACTTTTGGAGACTGAGACTGGTGGATCGCTTAAGCCCAGGAGTTCAAGACCAGCCTGGGCAACATGACAAAACCCAGTCTCTCCAAAAAATACAAAAATGTGCGAAGCATGGTGGCACGCGCCTACAATCACAGCTACTCGGGAGGCTGAGGTGGGAGGATTGCTTGAGCTCAGGAGACAGAGGTTGCAGTGAGCCGAGATTTAACACTGCACTCCACCCTGGGTGACAGAGAGACTTGGACTCAAAATAAAAACAGAAAACAAACTAAATGCTGTGCCTCCCATCAGTTCCTCCCTAGGAATTCATCTTGTAGATAGCACACAGACACGTAAGGGCATACTTACTGCATCATTGTGAAAGCTAATATCCTAAATGTTCAGCATTAGGGGCTTGAGTAAATATATATTGTTATGGTACTAATATGGATCCATCTCCAAGTAAGATGAAGAAAGGTATAGAACAATGTTTTTTATTTTTATTTATTTATTTATTTTTGAGACAGACTCTCACTTTGTCACCCAGGCTGGAGTACAGTGGCACGATCTTGGCTCACTGCAACCTCTGCCTCCCGGGTTCAGGTGATTCTCCTGCCTCAGACTCCCAAGTAGCTGGGATTACAGGCTCACACCACCATGCCTGGCTAATTTTTGTATTTTTAGCAGAGACAGGGTTTCACCATGTTGCCCAGGCTGATCTTGAACTCCTGACCTCAGGCGATCCACCTACCTTGGCCTCCCAAAGTACTGGGATTACAGGTGTGAGCCAGCATGCCAGCCTAGAACAATGTTTGTATGCTGTTTGTATATTCTTTAAAATACAGACGGATTTACGCTTGTAAAGATATAGACCTACAGCCACTAACCGTAAGTGGCCACTGAACTATTAATTAATTTATTTTTATGTTTAGAATCAAAGTCTTACTCTGTTGCCCAGGCTGGAGTGCAGTGGTGGAATTATGGCTCACTGCAGACTCAAACTCCTGGGCTCAAGCTATCCTCCTACCTCAGCCTCCAGAGTCACTTGGATTTTTTGTTTGTTTGTCTGTTTTTGAGACGGAGTCTTGCTCTTTTCGCCCAGGCTGGAGTGCAATGGCGTGATCTTGGCTCACTGCAACCTCCGCCTCCCAGGTTCAAGTGATTCTCCTGCCTCAGCCTCCCGAGTTGCTGGGATTACAGGTGCGTGCCACCAGGCCCAGCTAATGTTTGTATTTTTAGTAGAGGGGTTTTCACCATGTCGGCCAGGCTGGTCTCAAACTCCTGACCTTGTGATCCACCTGCCTCGGCCTCCCAAAGTGCTGGGATTACAGGTGTGAGCCACCGCGCCCAGCGAGTCACTTGGATTATAGGCAGGGGCCACCACACCGGGCTAAGTTTTTTAAAAATGTTTTGTAGAGACAAGGTTTCACCATATTGCCCAGGCTGGTCTTGAATTACTAGCCTCAGGCAATTCTCCTGCATCAGGCTCAGGAGTTGCTGGGATTATAGGTGTGAGCCACAGTGCCAGCACTATTGAGCCCTTTAAATGTTCCAAGTACAAATTGAGATGTGCTGGGGGTGTAAAATGCATATTAGTTTGAAGACTTGGTATCCAAAAAAGTATGCAAAATATCTCATTAATTTATATTGATAACATGTCAAATAATATTTTGAATACATTACATTGAATAAAATATTACAGTAATTTCATGTTTCTTTTTTACTGTTTTAAATGTGGCTACTAGAATATTTTAAATTATGTATGTGGGCCAGGCGCGGTGGCTAACGCCTTTAATCCTAGCACTTTGGGAGGCCGAGGTGGGTGGATCACCTGAGGTCAGGAGTTCGAGACCAGCCTGGCCAATATGGCAAAACCCTGTCTCTACTGAAAATACAAAATTGGCCAGGAATGGTGGCGGGCACCTGTAATCCCAGATACTCGGGAGGCTGAGGCAGGAAAATCGCTTGAACCCGAGAGGCAGAGCTTGCAGTGAGCCGAGATCGTGCCACTGCACTCCAGCCTGGGCAACACGGTGAGACTCCATTTCAAACAAACAAACAAAAAAACCCAGAACCCCTCTGTGGTCTTGCCCACCTCCCCCCTCACTGGCCCAGAGGTGACCTAACTGTGGGATTTCAAGGGATTCAATAGTATAATGCCTGCCCTGCCACATACACCCTGTGCAGACGTATGTTGGCTGGGTGGGGGGTGGGGGGATACCTGTTGTGTTTATTTTGAAAATGCAAATCTCGGGGCAGTTTTATTTCTGGTTTTTGGGCTGGGTGGCTTCACAAGGGCACTTCCCCTTCCCTCCTGGCACTAAGGGCAGTCACATCCTCACTGGAAGTAGTGGCTGGAGGTCCAGGGCATGACCCCTGACCCAGGGAGGATGAACCGGAAATTCAGTCTTGCAGAGCTCTCTGCACAGCACAGGAGCTGGGCAAAATGTGGAGAAAAGGAAAGGTCACGGTTCCACCTTGGCCACCCCTCTCAGGTGGGGCTGGGGTCTTCCCCTCCCCTTCAGATGCATTGGCCCACCCAGCCCCCCATCACCAGGCCCTCCCTTTTGCCACCCCCATCCAATGTACCTTGGGTCCGGGTGGCTGGGACTGCACAAGAAGGGGTGCTCCTGCCTTGCTGAGCTGCAGCCCGCCCCCTGCACCACCACCCGCCCAGCCAGAGGCCACTTCTAACCTGGGGAGACAGGATGCGAAAGCTGCTCACTACCCACTGGCTTTTGGGTGCAGCCTTCAGGCCTCTTGTTCCAGGAGGCCTGGAAAACGAGCGGGGCTGGAAGGCATTTAGATAATTGGAAGATGGGCCGGGCACAGTGGCTTGTGCCTGTAATCCCAGCACTTTGGGAGGCCTAGGTGGGTGGATCACGAGGTCAGGAGTTCGAGACCAGCCTGGCCAATATGGTGAAACCCTCGTCTTTACTAAAAATACAAAAATTAGCTGGGCGTGGTGGCGCGCTCCTGTAGTCTCAGCTACTCGAGAGGCTGAGGCAGAAGAATCGCTTGAACCCGGGTGGTGGAGGTTGTAGTGGGCAGAGATCGCCACTGCACTCCAGCCGGGTTGACAGAGGGAGACTCCATCTCAAAAAAACAAAACAAAACAAAAAAAGATAATTGGAAGATGCTCCGCTTAAAACGAATGACAAATTCAGCCTCTCTGGTCTGGTCATCAAAGAAACACCAATTAAATAATATGGTGCCATTGGCACCAAGTTAGCCAAATCATCAATGGGCGTGATACTTAATTCGCTTCTCTGGTTGCTGACACCCTCCTCGACCCCCAGCCGCGGAAATCCATTCCTAGTTCCACCGTTTAGAGCCTCTACTGAGGCTGCCGCGAAAATTGGGCCGGTTGGGATAACATCTAACCTGGGGTCCCCCGAAAGCGCCCATCAGTTCCGCTTGGGGGCCCCACTGCCCTCCCACCTCCTACGCTGGGCGCTCCGCCTGCGAATGACGTTTTGCTGCTGCTCAGCGCAGCCAGTCGCGGAGGCGGGGAGGCTGCGCGGTCAGAGGCGCCTGGAGCGAGCGAATCCTGGCCTACAGCCTGCCCAACCGCGTGACCTTGATTGAGTTAATGAACTTCACGCCTCAACGTCCAGGTCTGTAAAATGGGGTATCTAACGCAGACCGTACAGCCCAGCTGGGTTTAGCAAACTTCCGGGAGCCGGTTGGAGCCTCTCCCCGTCCCTAGCGGTGATCCCAGGTGACGACATGCCGTGGGGGGTCCTGCGGAGGCCACCCTAGGGCGTTGCTGCTGCCTTTGGGAGTGTGGAGCTCCAAACCATGTCGCGAGAGGCGGATTTTGGGAGGCCAGGATCCTCGCGCCAGGGGGATGTGCGAGTGTGTGGGATAAATCTTAATTCCTCCGGCCCACCGAAAGCCTGGAAATCCAGCCTCCGCGCCTCTTGCCCTGCGGGCCCCGCCCTCAATCCCGCCCTCATCTAACCCGCTACCCCATTGGTGGCCTCCGGCGGCGCGGCTGCTGTTATTTTTCGAATATATAAGGAGGTGGAAGTGGCAGCTGCAACTAGAGGCTTCCCAGGCTGGTGCCTGAGTCCCGCGTCCCTCGCCCCCTACCCTCCCCGCATCCCTCTCCTCCCTCGCGCCTGGCCCTGTGGCTCTTCCTCCCTCCCTCCCTTCCCTCCCCCACCCCTCGCCCGCTGCCTCCCTCGGCCCAGCCAGCTGTGCCGGCGTTTGTTGGCTGCCCTGCGCCCGGCCCTCCAGCCAGCCTTCTGCCGGCCCCGCCGCGATGGAGGTGCCCCAGCCGGAGCCCGCGCCAGGCTCGGCTCTCAGTCCAGCGGGCGTGTGCGGTGGCGCCCAGCGTCCGGGCCACCTCCCGGGCCTCCTGCTGGGATCTCATGGCCTCCTGGGGTCCCCGGTGCGCGCGGCCGCTTCCTCGCCGGTCACCACCCTCACCCAGACCATGCACGACCTCGCCGGGCTCGGCAGGTAGGACACCCCAAGGAGGCTGGATATGGGGGTGAAAGGCTCGGTCTGGAGTCCTGGGCCTCCTGGAGAACTAGGCATGGTAGTCTAATCCAGCAGGTGGAGTCCCGGGGAGGCATCCTGAGCAGTGGAGAGGTACGCCCTTGTCCCTTCATAGGGGCCCAGGACATGGGAAGTGAGACCTGGGCTGTGCCCCCCACACCCTCCAGGTGACCTGCTCTGAGTCTGCACAAGCCTCTCCAAGTCTTCTTTCCCCTCACTCCCTCCTCCCTCATTGTGCCTCCACCACGCTGCCTCCCTAATCTCTGCCCAGATAGACACCATTTTGCCCCAGGATGGGAATCCCAAGCCTGGAGAGGGAACTTGAGGGTGGCAGAGCCGTGGAGCACTCACACATCCATGCCCCTGCTCCCTCCACCCCAATTCTGCCCCCAGAATTAAGGCAATTAATTAAACACTGATCCTGCTCCCTAAGTCTGCAAGGGGAGAGCTGGGTTGTTCCAGTAGGAGAACCTGGTCTTGGTCCATCCTTCAGGAAGGGTCCTGGAAAGGTGGGGGTCTGACAGTTTAGGGGAAGGCTCTCCGGGGTGGCTCTGCTAGACCACCAACCCCTAGGCTGGCCTCCAGCCAGGCCCCCTTGCTCACACCCTGGGCTCACCTTGCCCTGCACCTGGGAGGACCTTTCTTAAACCAGTCAACAAAGAGAAGAAGAAGACCCTTTAGGGCCTCTGTAGAATGAACCTGCCTTGACCTGAGAAGAGGGGGCCCTCGGGGCCATTGCTTTCCTGGTGTAGTGTTTCGTTCAGTTCTTTTCTCAGCAAGGGAGTGGGAATGTGGGCTAGCCAGGCCTTGAGCCCCACGTTTACCTTTCTCCTTTCCCGGGTCCCTGCTCCCTTCCCAGCGAAACCCCAAAGAGTCAGGTAGGGACCCTGCTCTTCCGCAGCCACAGCCGCCTGACGCGCCTATCCCTGTCTCGACGGGCATCTGAATCCTCCCTGTCGTCTGAATCCTCCGAATATTCTGATGCAGGTGAGGCCCAGGAGAGCCTGGGGAGATCTGCCTGTGCCAGGAGAGTTTGTGGGGGCTGCCTGGGCCTCCCAATTTCCCTGCCGATCAAACTAACATCCTCCCCACAACCTGGTGGGCCCAGGAGCCTCTCCCCCACCCTCCACAGAGATGGGAGGAAGACACACCTCTTGTGGGGCTCACCACACCCAACGAGGACTGGCTGAGTGGATGAGAGAGGGTGGGGCCCTCTAGGCAGATGAGATCTTACCTATGTAAAATCACGCACCAAAGTTCCTAAACCACAACCCTACCTGGGAAGCACCCAGGGCTGAGAGTTGGTCTTTAGAACATTCTTAGCCGATAACCTCTTTAAAAATCTGTTGTCTCTTCTAGAACAAATTATTTTAAACTAGTTCAACAAAAATGCTTAGTGAGCATTGTGGTTTAAAGACGCATATGAAGGAACTTCCATAGTAAACAGGGAGTGGAGCCCTGTACCATTTGGGGAACGATGTGTCAGCTCTCAGGGTCCATGGTTGGGTTTTTGTTTCGTTTTCTAATGTGTCAAAGCCAAACTAGAAACTGTTTTGTTGTTTTTTTTTTTTCTTATTGGGACATGGTGGGGAAAGAATACAGAAAGTGCCACTACTTTCAAACCAAGGTGCTCTGTCCCCTCAGGTCTCTGCATGGATTCCCCCAGTCCTATGGATCCCCAGATGGCAGAGCAGACGTGAGTAGAGATGGGAATGTGTACTACCAAGCATTCAGCACCTGTCTTTAAGAATCCTAGTTCTACCATAAACTCACCTGGGAGGCCTGGGAAAGCAGACAGACCATGGGGTGGCTTCAGGATCCCCATGGCCGGGGGGCTCACTGACCTTCTCAGGCCTTGGCATTCTGCTCCCTGTCTCAGAGAAGGATCTGCTCTCATGGGAGCCAACCGAGAGTGGGCTCAGGGCCAGGGATAGTGGGGACAGTGGCCACTGGGAGAGCAGATACTAGACTACAGCCCATGTCTTGCAGGAATACAAGCCCAGCGTATGTCCCGTTTTTCTTTCTTGCCTATACCCATTTTTTTCTGTGAAATATTACAATTTAAAAATATGATCCAACTAATTCAAAACTTTAACTCACTCTAGGCCAAACAAAATACAGTTGCCTGCAGATTGATTTGGCTCTTGGCCGATCAGCAACCTCTGACTTCGATGACACTTTACCCTCTGGCCAGCCCTGGTCTAGGCCCTTTGTGCAAGGGAACAGACAGAGAGTTTGTGGGCTCTGGCCTGGACAGACCTTCCCCTTGGCTGTGGGCATGGGTGGTGTCTTCCAGAGCACAGCTGTTCCCGTCCAGTTGTTAAAGCCCAAGCAGCGGGGCAGCTGCCAGCCATTAGTAGGGACAGCTGGGCGTCCCTGGCCTGTGCTGGGGACTGTGGCTTTGGGTTTAGGGTAGTGACTTGTCTTACCTCCCATTGCCTTTGATCAGACTGGGCTGGGCTGCAGATCGGTTCACAAACAGGAAATGGGGAGAGGATTGGGTGGGGTTGGGGGACTGCAGGTTGGTTTTGGTGGCAGCACAGAGCAATCTTGCCCTACCCCCAAGGCCCATGTGCAAGCCAATGAAATTGGTCGTCCCTGATGCCAGGTTGGCTGGGCACAGCAGCTCCCCCAGGGGGGCATCCCCCTCATACTTTATCCCTGAGTGGTTCCCTGCCCTGCACCTGCTTTGACAGTTATACAGAGTTTCTCAGAAGCTGTGTGTGTGTGTGTGTGTGTGTGTGTGTGTGTGTGTGTGTGTGTGTGTAGATGCACAAAAGCTCCACGTGGCAGGTGGTCTCCTGTAACACGGCTGGGGGGCGGGGCCTCAGAGGGAACATGTGTTGGAATTCCTTGCCTGCTGGCCTCTTCTAAGGCAGGAGGAGGGGGTGGGAGAGAGGCTGGTCCTGGAAAATTCCATAGGAGGGAGGAGAGGATGTGACCCTGCACGTTTGTCACTAGGGGGTCTACTGTATCAGACTGGAGCTGATTGGGGGAGCCCTAAAGCATGCCCCAGTCCTCGGAGGACCTGGAGCCAGGCCAGCTCCTCACAGGGGAGAGGAAGCCTAGCCTTGCTGTTGTCCAGGCCCTGGAGACACCCACATTGCTGGGTGCCCCTGGCCTATCATCATAGGATGGATGGATGCCTTTCCTGGCAGCCATATGGCCCCGCTGAGGTGATTTGCATACAGGTGGAAGGCCTGGTGCAGGCTGGCGAGACTGTTGCCTTGGTGATGCTTCCCTGACCCTGTGACCTGCCCCAGCTGTCTCTATTACTGCCATTCTCTGGGCTTTCTTTCATTCAGGGCAGCCTTTAAAATTCCAAGCTGCCTCTTATCTCCCCCTCCCCAATACCTGGGGCCCCTGATGGTGGGCGTTCTTCCTACCCCACCCCTTCCACTGCCTTGAGCCCTGGCCCTTGTCTTTGCCCTCACTACCCCCTGGACTGGAGACCTGGTGCTGGGGACTAGGGGCCTGGTGCTGGGGTGGGTGACGGGTGCGGAGGGAGCATGGGTTGCATGGGACCCTTCTCTGTCCTAGGTTTGAACAGGCCATCCAGGCAGCCAGCCGGGTCATTCGAAAGTAAGTGTTCCTGGGCCTCTTCCATCTACCACAAGCTTTCCCCTAAGACGTACAGGGCTCCAGAAGGGCATGCTGCATGCTGTCAGTCCCCGCCCTGCCTCTCCCAGCTCTCACCTGTCCCCACTTCCTCCTGTAGCGAGCAGTTTGCCATCAGACGCTTCCAGTCTATGCCGGTGAGTGTCTTCGAGGCCTGACTGAGGCTTAGGCATGCTGGCCAGGCATGGGGTAGATGAGCAGGATGCATCCAGGGATCACCTCCCAGCTGGGTGTCCCCAGGCAGGCTGTGGGAGATAGGGTTTCAGAGGTAGGTAGGTAAGTGGGAGGAGCTGGAGGAGAGGTGGAGAAGGTAGGGCCTGGGCTGGTGCCGGAGGAATGCAGCCTTCATTCCTCTGCCTGCCGCCCTGCCTGGCTCTCTAGGTGAGGCTGCTGGGCCACAGCCCCGTGCTTCGGAACATCACCAACTCCCAGGCGCCCGACGGCCGGAGGAAGAACGAGGCGGGCAGTGGAGCTGCCAGCAGCTCTGGGGAAGACAAGGAGAATGTGCGCTTCTGGAAGGCAGGAGTGGGAGCTCTCCGGGGAGAGGAGGGGGCATGCTGGAGTGGTTCCCTGGCATGTGAGGACCTTCCTCTCCCATCTTGGCTGCAGGATGGATTTGTCTTCAAGATGCCATGGAAGCCCACACATCCCAGCTCCACCCATGCTCTGGCAGAGTGGGCCAGCCGCAGGGAAGCCTTTGCCCAGAGACCCAGCTCGGCCCCCGACCTGATGGTATGTCCAGAGAGCAGACCCCTGGAAGGGGCCTGGGGAGGCATCCTCGGGGAAGAGGAGGGTGGCCCTGAACCCCCAGGCACTGGGAACTTTTCCTCAGGAGGATGAGGGTGGGAACTATCTCTACCTCTAAGTCTGTGTCTGTCTGTCATGTGGACAGTGTCTCAGTCCTGAGCGGAAGATGGAAGTGGAGGAGCTCAGCCCCCTGGCCCTAGGTCGCTTCTCTCTGACCCCTGCAGAGGGGGATACTGAGGAAGATGATGGATTTGTGGACATCCTAGAGAGTGACTTAAAGGTAAACAGCCTTGTCCCACCAGGCCCCTACCTCCCTATCCCTGGGTTCGCCTAAAAGAAGAGAGCTCTGAGCCCTTGTGGCAGGACCGTGACCTCATTCCAGTGTCAGAAGAAGAATTTGAGGTAACTGAGTCACAGCCTAACCTCTGGCCAATGAGAGGTTAGGGGGGACTAGGGGCCTGGTGGACTAGGGGGAACTAGTTCTTCCTGGTAGGAAGAACGCCCACCATCAGGGGGCCCAGGTATTGGGGAGGGGGGAGATAAGAGGCAGCTTGGAATTTTAAAGGCTGCCCTGAAAGGCAGGTGGCTGGTGCCACAGTGGAGGGCAGGTTTGGGAGGTAGGGGAGCTTCTCACCCCAACCTGGAGTTTGCCAGGGAAACAGGGAAGGCTGTGCTGGAGGATTCCGGAACTGGAGGGGTTTGGCCTATTCCTGTGGGTGTGACCCTGTCCTTGCTAATCTGGCCTCAGGACGATGATGCAGTTCCCCCAGGCATGGAGAGTCTCATTAGTGCCCCACTGGTCAAGACTTTGGAAAAGGAAGATGAACAGGTGGGCCTCTGGGGTGGCCCCCTCTGAATTTGGAGGCATGGGGTCCATCCTACTCTCCAGTGGATTTGAGGGATGGGGTGGGGCCTGGGCACTCTGATCCCTAACCTGCTGTCCCTGCCAGGACCTCGTCATGTACAGCAAGTGCCAGCGGCTCTTCCGCTCTCCATCCATGCCCTGCAGCGTGATCCGGCCCATCCTCAAGAGGCTGGAGCGGCCCCAGGACAGGGACACACCCGTGCAGAATAAGCGGAGGCGGAGCGTGACCCCTCCTGAGGAGCAGCAGGAGGCTGAGGAACCTGTGAGTGCCTTCCTCCTAGGATCCACTTTGGCATGCACCTGGGCAGCCACCCCCTTGGCTAAGTTTGTGGCAGAGGGCAGGTGGCAGCCTGGGCATGGCAGAGAAAGGGGGTACCAGCCAGACAGAGCACTGAAGGGCAGCCCCACCCTGACCTTGGCCTCCATCTGACTCACTTTCCAGAAAGCCCGCGTCCTCCGCTCCAAATCACTGTGTCACGATGAGATCGAGAACCTCCTGGACAGTGACCACCGAGAGCTGATTGGAGATTACTCTAAGGTACCTGCAGCAGTGAAGGGGCCCCTTGGGGGCTTGACCTTTTACTGACCAGGGGTCTTCTAGCCCAGGGGCTGCTTGGGTTCCTCCCTCTCTCCCCGGAGCCCCCCTTTTCTTTGTCCTTTGTATCTTTTCATCCTTTGTTCTCACATAGATTCCTCCCTCTGGCCCTCCTTGTCTCCTGACTCCACCTCAAGTCAGTCCAGGCATCTGTTGCGTCTCCATCTTATTTCCAAGCTCATACCTGGCTTGGAACCCCCTCATGCCTCAGCTTCGGGCTTGGCAGAGGGTAGGGAGCAGAGTGTGGAGTTCATCTCTTCCACTTCCCTTTTTCATTTCTCTTTCCCCTTGGAAGGTTGTTCCCTGGGTGTCAGACCCAAGAGGCGCCTCTCAGTTGCCATGGGAACCAGAACTGAATTTGAAGGCCAAAGCAGGTGTGGCCTCTGATTTTGGGAATGAAACTTCATTCTTTTAGGCTCCTGATCTTACCAATTTAACTTTCTCCTTTCTCCTGCATCCCTTCCCTTCCCTTCAGGCCTTCCTCCTACAGACAGTAGATGGAAAGCACCAAGACCTCAAGTACATCTCACCAGAAACGGTAAACAGTGTTGCGCCATTTTCTAGGCACATTTGGGACTGTAGCTCCACTGTTGACCTTCCCTGGGGACAGGCTGTATGGACTAGGCCAGAGGACAGGCTAGGGCCACCTTCCAGCTGCCAGCCTGACCTGCCGGAACCAACCCCCATGACCTCCTACAGATGGTGGCCCTGTTGATGGGCAAGTTCAGCAACATCGTGGATAAGTTTGTGATTGTAGACTGCAGATACCCCTATGAGTATGAAGGCGGGCACATCAAGGTAAGGTGGGGCAATGGGGAGAGGCCCTGAAGATCCCACCTGGTTTAGGTCCTTGCTCTGCCAAGAGGGTGAATGGGTGGAGGACAGGTGCCCCCTCTCATGGGGAGGGTTCCTACTAAGAGAAGGAGAGGGACTGCAGGGGGAGGGGCCTGCCTCCTGGACCCAGGGCTATGCCTGACCTCTGGCTCCTCTGACAGACTGCGGTGAACTTGCCCCTGGAACGCGACGCCGAGAGCTTCCTGCTGCAGAGCCCCATCACACCCTGTAGCCTGGACAAGAGAGTCATTCTCATTTTCCACTGTGAATTCTCATCTGAGCGTGGGCCCCGCATGTGAGTCCCAGCTCCGCCCAGCCAGCTAGTGTCTGCCCCGGCCTTCCTTGCCCAGGCTCACAGGTGCTGGCACCATTGAAATGGCCAGGGGTGCAAGTCCAGGTCCTCCTCTGTCCCATCTGATGGCCTAGAGCTGACCTCAGCCCCACTTCACTGTGCATGGTACCCGCCTCCCATCTCCCTCACTGTCCTGCCTATCAAGCCTCATGTCCACCCCACATCCATTACTGCCACCCTCAGAAAATCTAGTTCCAAGTCTCTAGCGATGTCTTTCTCGAAATCTAAGGGCCCTGTGTCAGTCCCCAGTACACTGACCCTCTGCCTGTTCAGTGCTGTTAGGTCTCCATTGCAACCTCCTCCATTGGCATCACAGCACCTGGGCCTCCCTGGCTGAGCTCCTTCTGTCTCTATTCCTGTTCTGCCTGGCCATCTGTCCTCCCACCCCTGCCTCCTCCTGGGTTGCCACTGGTCCCTCTGACTGCTAGTGGCTCCCCAGCCTGGCCTCACCCATGTGGTAGGAATCTGCACCCAGACACCCCTTACAGAGTCACATCCCTGAGGCCCTCCCAACTTCTCCAGGCATCCCAGCACGTGGCACCCACCTCCACCCTGGCACTGGGCCTGGGCACTGGCTTCAGTCTTGGGTCCTCCTCCTCCCTTCTCCCCACCACTGATCCTCACCGGGTCTTGTCCAGGAGTGGCCTGAATGGATCCCTTGAATTTGGCCCACTTGTCTCCTCTCCTGCTTCTCCTTTCCTGGTCCAGGCACAGATATCTCTAACAAAGATTGTGCAACTGCCTTCTAGAAATGGAGAGTTCATCCCCTTGATTTTACCTCCTTCCTTCCACCTCCCCACCCTCTTCTGTAGCCAGACTGATCTAAAAGTGTTCTTGTGGTTACATTCTTGTGCTCTAAAGCCTTCTGTGGCTCTCCAAGGCCCTCAAAGGAGGGGATGTGTGGGATAGGTCCCATGATGTACAAGCCACTGCATGCCCCACTCTGACCACACCCTGCCCGTGACACCCCAGGTGCCGTTTCATCAGGGAACGAGACCGTGCTGTCAACGACTACCCCAGCCTCTACTACCCCGAGATGTATATCCTGAAAGGCGGCTACAAGGAGTTCTTCCCTCAACACCCGGTAGTGTGGGTGGGGAAGGCCACAGTCTCTGTGTGAGGGTTGGCTTCGCCAGGCTGGAGCCGTGGGATGAGGGGGTGGGAGGGTTGGGTCCCTGCCAAACTTACCCATTCCACTGCATTGACCCCTCCTGTCCTGCCCTAGAACTTCTGTGAACCCCAGGACTACCGGCCCATGAACCACGAGGCCTTCAAGGATGAGCTAAAGACCTTCCGCCTCAAGACTCGCAGCTGGGCTGGGGAGCGGAGCCGGCGGGAGCTCTGTAGCCGGCTGCAGGACCAGTGAGGGGCCTGCATCAGTCCTGCTACCTCCCTTGCCTTTCGAGGCCTGAAGCCAGCTGCCCTATGGGCCTGCCGGGCTGAGGGCCTGCCGGAGGCCTCAGGTGCTGTCCATGGGAAAGATGGTGTGGGTGTCCTGCCTGTCTGCCCCAGCCCCGATTCCCCTGTGTCATCCCATCATTTTCCATATCCTGGTGCCCCCCACCCCTGGAAGAGCCCAGTCTGTTCAGTTAGTTAAGTTGGGTTAATACCAGCTTAAAGGCAGTATTTTGTGTCCTCCAGGAGCTTCTTGTTTCCTTGTTAGGGTTAACCCTTCATCTTCCTGTGTCCTGAAACGCTCCTTTGTGTGTGTGTCAGCTGAGGCTGGGGGAGAGCCATGGTCCCTGAGGATGGGTCAGCGCTAAACTCCTTCCTGGCCTGGGAGTCAGCGCTCTGCCCTGTGTACTTCCCGGGCCAGGGCTGCCCCTAACCTCTGTAGGAACCGTGGTATGTCTGCCATGTTGCCCCTTTCTCTTTTCCCCTTTCCTGTCCCACCATATGAGCACCTCCAGCCTGAACAGAAGCTCTTACTCTTTCCTATTTCAGTGTTACCTGTGTGCTTGGTCTGTTTGACTTTATACCTATCTCAGGACACTTCCATAGACTGTTTAGGTTCCCCTGTCAAATATCAGTTACCCACTCGGTCCCAGTTTTGTTGCCCCAGAAAGGGATGTTATTATCCTTGGGGGCTCCCAGGGCAAGGGCTAAGGCCTGAATCGTGAGCCTGCTGGAAGCCCAGCCCCTACTGCTGTGAACCCTGGGGCCTGACTGGTCAGAACTTGCTGCTGTCTTGTTGCGGATGGATGGAAGGTTGGATGGATGGGTGGATGGCCGTGGATGCACAGTGCCTTGCACACCCAAACCAGGTGGGAGCGTTTTGTTGAGCATGACAGCCTGCAGCAGGAATATATGTGTGTCTATTTGTGTGGACAAAAATCTTTACACTTAGGGTTTGGAACTATTCAAGAGGAAATGTCACAGAAGCAGCTAAACCAAGGACTGAGCACCCTCTGGATTCTGAATCTCAAGATGGGGGCAGGGCTGTGCTTGAAGGCCCTGCTGAGTCATCTGTTAGGGCCCTGGTTCAATAAAGCACTGAGCAAGTTGAGAAACCAGCATTGTGTCCTGTGGGGCCCTGGGTAAGACCCCAGCAGCCCGCCAGTGGCGGGATTGGGGTAGGGGACAGGGTCAGCAGAGGCAGGAAGAGTTGCTGGAGAGGTGCCCTCATGCTCTTGTCCCTTCTCCCAATGTCTTCCATCTCTTGGGTGACACTCCTGCCAGGACTTTGGATTCAACCCCTCCTTCCCCTCACCTGGCCTCCCAAGCACTTCTAGGCTTGCCCTTCGTAAACTCGGCACCAAAAGGCAAGAGTGACCTCATCACTCAAGGATCATCAATGGCTCCCCATTGTCCTCAGGATAAACTTAAAGCCAGGCACAGTGACTCACGCCTGTAATCCCAGCACTTTGGGAGGCTGAGGTGGGCGGATCACGAAGTCAGGAGTTCGAGACCAGCCTGGCCAATATGGTGAAACCCCATCTCTACTAAAAATACAAAAATTAGCCAGGCACACACCTGTAGTCCCAGCTAACTGGGAGGCTGAGGCAGAAGAATTTCTTGAATTTGGGAGGCAGAGGTTGCAGTGAGCTGATAATTGCACCACTGCACTCCAGCCTGGGCAACAGAGTGAGACTCCGTCTCAAAAAAAAAAAAAAAAGAACTCCTGGCATGGCCTTTTAAGATTTGGGCCCTCGCCAGCCTCATTCCCTCAAGAAATTGGGAAAGGGCCAATCTGGGAGCACAGGCCAAACCCAGATCTCTGAGGAAATCCTCCCTGAATACCACTGCAGGTGACCCTTCCCCCAGCTCCCCCCACCACACAAATGGGAGCTGTGCGATGGGAGGGACTCCTTTGCATCTGTATATATAAGATGCTGTCTTTGACACACAGTGCACACACATGTCAGGCGTGATTACCACTTTCTGGGACAGTTCATCTATGTTGTGAAGTAGGTGATGCAATGATTATCCACCCCATTTTTCAGTTGGGAAAATGGAGGCTATTTCCTATCAGAACAGAAAAAGGGGACTCCAGATCCCCATGCTGAGTCTAAAGGACACTTGCCCTATCTCTAGCTTGTTCTCTCAAGTTTCTTATGCCCAAGAGCTTGGTCTTCACTCCTGGTTCAGAGCCCTCTGCAAGGGCACAATAGGTGGGAGTTATTGGGGTGTGGTTTTGGTCTTGGGGCTGGGCTGTTCTCAGGGAGGGAAGGGACCTCAAGGCTTCAGAAGTCCCCTCCACCTAGCAGGCAGCGATAGAAAGGCAAATGTTTATTTGGTGAGAGGATTTGCCCCAGAAAAGGGGAAACAGCTGTGCAGACCCCTGAGAAAGGAAGATGGAGGAGGGGAGACGATGGGCCCTGGGCGCCATCATGCTGGCATGCCTGCTCCACCCTAAGTGCTTAGGGGATCTCGTGAAGCCACCATTCCTCCTGGTTTCACAGAGGAAAGCAGCTTCAGAAGCTCAGAGAAGGCACTCACTTGCCCCAGGGCACACAGAAGACTTAAGCAGAGCAACCATTCCAGCCTTCCCAGGAGTATCCCATCCCCCCTTACCTCCCATCTTAGTCCCAGAGCCCCCAGGCAGGTGGGGCTGGGCAGCCTCACTTCTGCTGTGAGCGTCCTCTTCCCACTCCGGGATCAGGCCACGTGGTGAGGAGGAAACATGGGCTGAGTGTCTACAATGCCCAGGCCTTGTGCCAAGTGCTGATGTCCATGGCCACATCTGTCCCCATTGTAACTCACCATCAGAGTCTTAGTTGCAGCCATGGGACAATTAGTATGCTCTAGACACTATTAGATATAATGTCTCCTAAGCCCACCCAGCAGGTATTCAGCTCATTTTGCGGGAGAGATGGGGGGATTGGTCAAGCCAGGAGACACCTCTTCCCCAAGAGAAGGCCCTAGTGCTGACATCTCTGCTGAGGAAGCAGGAGCCTGGGCCTGGGAAAGGGGGTGCTGTGGGCTTGCCTCTCAGTTTCTGACTCGGAACCCCCTCTGCCCTGGAAAGTTCAGGGGGATAGGGGCAGAGGTGTCTCATCTCCCTTCCCCCCAGCAAGAGAAGCTATAACTTTCTTCCTGGATGTGCTAAAGGGAAGTGGATCAGGCAGGAAGGCAGTTTAAAATCCCAGGCTGCCAGCCAGTTTTAAAAGTTGTTTAGCTTTGGCCAGGGTGGGGCAGGAATTCCAGCCTGCAGGAGTTCCGAGCAGCCACGTGCTGCCAGCTCACATGGTTAGAGAGCTGCATGAGGCTGGCATAAGCACAGAGAGCCAGTAGGGGGAACAGTAGTGTCTGGACGGAAGGGGGAAGAATCTTCATCCACTTCATTATCTGAATTGTTCACCCGGTAACTTTTGCCATGACAATTTTACAAATTAAGGTTTTCTTTTAAAATTGAGGAATAATTGACATTTCATCAAGGGCACAGATCTTCAGCATGGAGCATAGACCCAAGGGACCACCATAAAGCTCAAGATGTAGGACATCTCCATCAATTCAGGAGGCTCCCTCCCAGTTACCCCCACTCCAGAGGTAACTACTATTTTGACCTCTGTCACAGTAATTTAGTTTTATCTGTTCATGAGCTTCCTATAAATGAAATTATACAGTGAGTACTCTTTTGTCTGGCTTCTTTCACCCAGCACAATGATTTTGAGATTCGTTATTTTGTCCTGTGTAGCAGGAGTATGTTTCTTCTTCATTGCTGCATACTATTCCACTGTATGAATATACCCCTACTCTCTTTCTTCTTCTTCTTTTTTTTTTTTTTTTTTTGAGATGGAGTTTCACTCTTGTTGCCCAGGCTGGAGTGCAATGGCACGATCTCAGTCCACTGCAACCTCCGCCTTCCAGGTTCAAGCGATTCTTCTCCTGCCTCAGCCTCCCAATTAGCTGGGATTACAGGCCCCTGCCACCACACCCAGCTAATTTTCTTTTTTTTTTTTGAGACGGAGTCTCACACTGTTGCTCAGGCTGGAGTGCAATGGCATGATCTCGGCTCTATGCAACCTCCAACTCCTGGGTTCAAGCAATTCTCCTGCCTCAGCCTCCCAAGTAGCTGAGATTATAGGTGCCCACCACCACACCCAGCTAATTTTTTGTATTTTTAGTAGAGATGGGGGTTTCACAATGTTGGCCAGGCTGGTCTCGAACTCCTGACCTCATGATCCACTCACCTTGGCCTCCCAAAGTGTTGGGATTACAGGCGTGAGTTACCACGCCCGGCTCTCTTTCTCTTATCTTTTAAAAAATATTTATTTATGGCCAGGCACGGTGGCTCACGCCTGTAATGCCAGCATTTTGGGAGGCCAAGGCAGGCAGATCACCTAAAGTCGGGAGTTTGAGACCAGCCTGACCAATGTGGTGAATCCCTGTCTCTACTAAAAATACAAAATTAGCCGAGTGTGGTGGTGCATGCCTATAATCCCAGCTACTCGGGAGGCTAAGACAGGAGAATCACTTGAACCTGGGAGGTGGAGGTTGCAGTGAGCCGAGATCACACCATTGCACTCCAGCCTGGGCAACAAGAGTGAAACTCCTTCTCAAAAAAATATATATATATTATTTATTTACTTATTTTTATTTCTTTCAAGACAAGGTCTTGCTCTATTGCTTAGGCTGGAGTGTGGTGGCATGATCTCAGCTCACTGCAACCTCCACCTTCCAGGCTCAAGCGATCCTCCCACCTCAGCCTCCCCAGTAGCTGGGACTATCAGTGCATGTTACCACAGCTAATATTTTTTGTATTTTTTTTTTTATAGAGATGAGGTTTCACCATGTTGCCCAGGCTGAATTTTTTTTTTCTTTTCTTTTTCTTTCTTTTTTTTTTTTTTGAGACAGGGTCTCATTTTGTTGCTGAGGCTGGAGTGCGGTGGCACAAACGTGGCTCGCTGCAGTCTTGACATTCTGGGCTCAAGTGATCCTCCCATCTTGGCCTCCCGAGTAGCTGGGACCACAGGTACGTGCCACCACACTCAGCTAATTTTTTTTCTTTTTTTTTTTTGTAGAGACAGGATCTTGCTGTGTTGTCCAGGCTGGACTTGAATTCCTGAGCTCAAGCAATCCTCCGGCCTTGGCCTCCCGAAGTGCTGGGATTACAGGCATGAGCCACTGCTCCTGGCTTGTTTCAAAATTAAAAAGAAAAACTTACATGCAGTAAAATTAAGTCTTCCTTTTTTTTAGTATATGTGCTGCCAAAGTTAGTGCTAAAATTTCCCCTTTTGAGTGTACAGTTCTGCGAGTTTGGGCAAATATATACAGTTGTGTAACCCCTACCATAGTTGTGATATAGAACATATTCATCCTACCCTCGATGGATTATTTGGGCCTGTTACAAACTGCTGGAAACACACCCAGGAGTGGAGTGCTGGGTTACCGTGTGTACATTTAACTTTAGTATTTTCCACATAGTTGTCCAAGGTCCTTGCACCACCTTACCTTCCCACCCACAGCGTCCCAGAGTTCTAGTGTTCCACATTCTCATCAAAATTGGTAAATGTTGCTGGGCGCGGTGGCTCATGCCTGTAATCCCAGCACTTTGGGAGGCCAAGGCGGGCAGATCACTTGATGCCAGGAATTCGAGACCAGCCTGGCCAACATGGTGAAACCCCATCTCTACTAAAAATACAAAAATTAGCCTGATGTGGTGGCACACGCCAGTAGTCCTAGCTACTCGGGAGGTTGAGGCTCAAGAATCCCTTGAACCCAGGAGGCAAAGTTTGCAGTGAACCGAGATTGCTCCACTGCACTCCAGCCTGGGCGACAGAGTGAGACTCTGTCTCCAAAAAAAACAAAAACAAAAACAAAAACAAAAGTCTGGGCGCGGTGGCTCACACCTATAATCCCAGCACTTTGGGAGGCCTAGGTGGGCAGATCACGAGGTCAGGAGATTGAGACCATCCTGGCTAACACAGTGAAACCCCACCTCTACTAAAAAGACAAAAAAAAATTAGCTAGGCGTGGTGATGGGTGCCTGTAGTCCCAGCTACTCGAGAGGCTGAGGCAGGAGAATGGCGTGAACCCAGGAGGCAGAGCTTGCAGTGAGCCGAGATCACGCCACTGCACTCTAGCCTGGGACACAGAGAGAGACTCCATCTCAAAAAAAAAAAAAAAATGTAAATGTTAATTTTACTCCCTTAACCAGAAAATGTGATTGCTGTATCTAGCAAAGAGATCTGTGAGCTGTCAAGTGCTGAACCCACATACCGGGACGTGATAGTGGCAGGCATTTGGGTGTCGCAGACTCAGCCTGTTTTCCGACTCTCCTATGTTGAAAGATGAGGCTATATTAGTCTTGATTTGTTCTCAAGTCAGATTCTTCAAAAATCAAAGTGCCTCTTTAGAGTTCATTAGCTGTATGTTAATTGCCTTGAGTCCTTCTGCTGACAACAGCCCACAACCATCTAGAAA
The DNA here is from genome assembly GCF_028885625.2 of Pongo pygmaeus. Classification (NCBI taxonomy): domain Eukaryota; kingdom Metazoa; phylum Chordata; class Mammalia; order Primates; family Hominidae; genus Pongo; species Pongo pygmaeus. The sequence continues at coordinate 29,852,670 of NC_072394.2, read as the reverse complement.
ACATGATTTCTACAAAGTCTTGATCCTGGAATGGAGCACACAGCCCCTGTTCTCCCCAGGCCATGATACTGCTAGTGGTGCAGAACGAAGTTTAGACAAGGAGGTGCATGGCCGAGAGCAATCTGGAAACGATCAGAGAGGCCAGTTGCATAATGATGGAGAAGCCGCTGTTTTGCAGCCACGAAAATCATGCCTGGAGAGAGAATGTTCCGGGATGTGAAATTATTCACAATCTATTGTTCAAAGAAGACAGTTGATTATGGGACAGAAGGTAAGAAGCGTTCCCACCCTCCCCACACAGGAGGAGTCTGTGTGGGTGCCAAGGGGTGCAGCGAGGGTTGCCTCGGCCCCACCCAGCGCTTACTGGCACGCACAACCCTGGGAGGAGTGCCAGGCTCTGAGTCAGCGGGGCCTGGGGCAGCAGGAAGGGAAGGGGCCTCACGTGGCTGGGCCTCCTCTGCCTCGTGGGGCCTCCTGGCTCTCAGCCCTGCAGGCAGTGTGGCTGTTTGAAAGGACAAATCACACATGGCCTAGTCCTCCTGGGGCCCAGCCAAGACTATTTTCCTGAAGGATGGCTGAGGGGAGGGTGCCTCCTGGGTCGGGATTGGGAGCACTGGGGAAGGAGGTCATCCAAGCATAGGGCGGGGAGGGAGCTCTCAGGGTTGGGTCATGGAGGATGAGCAGGGATGGGGTTGCAGGGATGCTATGGCCTTCCAGAGCTCCAGAAGAGGGCTGAGCCAGCCCTTGGGATGACTATGAGAGGACAGGGGGAGACAGGGAAACACAAGGGGAGTAGAAGGCTTCAGTAGAAGATTTCAGTAGAGGCTGAAATCTACTGATATGTACACCTCCAAGGACACATGTGTCACATCAGAATAGTTGCTGAATCCCACTGGGCCTCTATTTCCTCACGTGTAAAATGGGAATAATAAAACTCCTACTTCACAGGGCTGTGGATTGGATCAAATGAGCTGATGTGTGCAAAGCACTCAGAACAGGGCCTGCTGATCAGGTGCAGTGGCTCATGCCTGTAATCCCAGTGCTTTGGGAGGCCAAGCTGAGAGGACCACTTAAAGCCAGGAGTTGGAGACCAGCCTGGGCAACATAGGAAGATTCTGTTTCAAAAAAGAACAAGGGTGGCCGGGTGCGGGGGCTCACGCCTGTAATCCCAGCTCTTTGGGAGGCCGAGGCGGGCGGATCACGAGGTCAGGAGATTGAGACCATCCTGGCTAACACATGGTGAAATGCCGTCTCTACTAAAAATACAAAAAATTAGCTGGGTGTGGTGGTGGGCGCCTGTAGTCCCAGCTACTCGGGAGGCTGAGGCAGGAGAATGGCGTGAACCCGGGAGGCGGAGCTTGCAGTGAGCCGAGATCGTCCCACTGCAATCCAGCCTGGGTGACACAGTGAGACTCTGTCTCAAAAAAAAAAAAAAAAAAAGGAACAAGGGCATCTATAGCAAGTGCCATACAAGAGGCTGCTATGGCCATTATTGCTTAGGGGCAATGTAGGGATTGACAGGAGATCAGAAAGGTTAAAAGGACATGCCTAAAAACATTTAATTAAAGGAGCCAGTCTGAAGGTTTCCTTTTCTTTCTGCACATGGACAAGATATTGGGTGATGGGTCACAGGAGAAAAGCCCAGCTTGGCAGGTCACAGTAGCTCCCACCGGTAACAGGGAGGCCAAAGCGGGTGGATTGCTTGAGCCCAGGGGTTGGCGACCAGCCTGGGCAACAAAGCAACACCCTGTCTGTACACAGAAATAATTTAAAAATTAGCTGGGTGTAGCACGTGCCTGTAGTCCCAGCTACTTGGGAGGCTGAGGTGGGAGGATCACTGGAGCCCAGGAGTTCAGGCTGCTGAGCTAGGATTGCACCACTTTGCTTGCTCCAGCCTGGGCAATAGAGCAAGACCCTGTCTGTAACAAAATAAGCAAAGCCCAGCTGTGGTGTGTAGGAAGCAGCAGCCTATGCAGCAGTACAGGTAGCAGTTAGGAAGCTGCCGATGGAGGTTTGGTGGAGATAGAAGATGGGAGAGCTGTCTGAGTGCCCAATGGGAGGCTCCCAACACAGAGTGCTGCTGTGTCTGAGAGGGTCCAGGGAGGTAGAAGAAAGGAAGAGACAGACATTGCCCGACTTTGGCCTCCTTTATTCTAAGGCAGCCATAATCCACCTAATTTCAGCCCACCTTGATTTGCAGAAAGGCATATTCCCTTTTCTTCTTAGTTTCCTGCTTTGATCTTTGAGAAATGACTAAACACTCTTATCAGAGAGGCATTACAAAATCCACCGGTGGCTGGGCACAGTGGCTCACGCCTATAATCCCAGCACTTTGGGAGGCCAAGGCGGACAGATCCCTTTAGCTCAGGAGTTTGAGACCAGCCTGAGCAACACGGTGAAACCCCGTCTCTACAAAAAATACAAAAATTAGCCAGCCATAGTGGCATGTGCCTGTGGCCCCAGCTACTCTGAAGGCTGAGGTGCAAAGTTGGCTCAAGCCCAGGAAACAGAGGTTGCAGTGAGCCAAAATCATGCCATTGCACTCCAGCGTGGGCGACAGAGCAAGACCCTGTCTCAAAAAAAAAAAAAAAAAAAAAAAATTCCACTGCCTGGGGCTAGCAGAATCTACCTAATTGCTCTCCCCACATCCAGAAATAGGTGTTTGCTGGTCTAGCCTGAAGTCTCAGTTTCTGTAAAGATCATCAATGTGGCTGGGTATGGTGGTAAGTGCCTATAGTCCCAGGTACTAGAGAAAGTGAGGTAGGAGGATAGCTTGAGCCCAGGAGTTCAAAGCCATAGGGCGCTATCATCGTGATCATCATGTTTGTGAATAGCCACTACACTCCACCTTGGGCAACATAACAAGACTCCATCGCAAAAATAAATAAATAAATAAATAAATAAATAAATAAATCACATCAATGAGTTTCCAGCTGGGCACCAGCAGAGCTCCAAAAGGCAAGCCCTGGCTGGGCGTGGTGGCTCACACCTGTAATCCCAGCACTTTGGGAGGCCAAGGCTGGAGGATTACTTGAGGTCAGGAGTTTGAGACCAGCCTGGGCAACATAGTGAGACCTTGTCTCTATAAATTTTTTTTTTTTTTTTTTGAGACAGAGTCTCACTCTGTCGCCCAGGCTGGGGTGCAGTGGCGCAATCTCGGCTTACTGCAAGCTCCGCCTCGTGGGTTCACGCCATTCTTTTGCCTCAGCCTCCCAAGTAGCTGGGACTACAGGTGCCCGCCACCGCACCCAGCTAAGTTTTTGTATTTTTAGTAGAGATGGGGTTTCACCGTGGTTTCGATCTCCTGACCTCGTGATCCGCCCTCCTCAGCCTCCCAAAGTGCTGGGATTACAGGCATGAGCCACCGTGCCCCGCAAAAAATTTTTTCAAATTAGCCAGGTGTGGTGGGGTGCAACTGTAGTCCCAGCTATTCAAGAGGCTGAGGCAGGAGGATTGCTTGAGTCCAGGAAGTTGAGGTTGCAGTGAGCCGAGACTGCGCCATTGCACTCCAGCCTAGAGGTCAGAAGGAGACCCTGCCTCAAAAAACAAACAAATAAAAAGGCAAACCAGGCTGCCTCTATTGTGGGGGCAGGCCCCACCCTATGTGAATAGAAAGTGGAAGGCAGGCGGGTGGGAAGGTGGGAAAGGGGCCAATGTGAGGGGGCAGGGAGTGGCTGTGGTGAACCTCCCAACTTGGAGGACCACTGAGAAAAGCAGGGTTGGGGTGTGTGGCAATGGGTGCCTCTGCCCACAGTCAGAGGGAGGGGAAGGGAAAGAACGAAGGAGACGTGGCCCCTCTAGGTAGGTGGGCTGGGTCACAAATCCAGCCACCTGTTGCCTTCAAGCTCCTCTAGGTTTTTTTTTTTTTTTTTGTAGTGCTTTATTTTACCTTTCTTCCTTTTCATTTTCTCTAGCACACACAAACACACAATCCCACATCTGCACCCACTGGGTGCCCAGCTCTGCCACAAGCCCTGGGCTAACCCCTGTAAAAGCCTCACACACGGCTGGGCACAGTGGCTCATGCCTGTAATCCCAGCAATTTGGGGGGCCAAGGCGAGTGGATCACTTGAGGTCAGGAGTTCGAGACCAGCCTGGCCAACATGGTGAAACCCCATCTATACTAAAATTATAAAAATTAGCTAGGCATGGTGGCAGGTGCCTGTAATCCCAGCTACTCAGGAGGCTAAGGCAGGAGAATTGCTTGGACTGGGGAGGCAGAGGTTGCAGTGAGCCAAGATCATGCCATTGCACTCCAGCTTGGGTGACAGAGCAAGACTGTCTAAAAAATAAAATAAAAAAAGCCTCACACACATGGCTGCAACACACTCAGACTCTTCTGTTTCGTCTTCAGGGCAGGTCTGGCAATCACAGGATGTCCTGCTGGTCCCCCCTCACCTCTGAGCTGCCCCACCTGTTTCTTCTGGTGCTGATCAAGTCCTCTCTGATACCTTCCCCTGTCTGCCGCTGGATTAATGGTTGTCAACATTTATTGATGTATTGAGTGCCTACTAGGTGCCAGGCTCTACCCCGTCGACTTCACATGCTGCATCACTTAGGAGTGCATTAAGTTGCATGTAACAGAAACCCCACTCAGCGGTTTAACCACATAAATGTCTGTACACCTCACTCAACAAGTAGACTCTGTAGCATCTCTGGGGCCGAGGCTCCTTCCTGCCTCACTGTTCTCAGCACACAGCTTTTGGCCCTGGGGCCGCAAAAAGTCAGAGAATGGCACTGAGTCTGCCCCCCTTATTTGGGAAACAATGACTTTTCTGAGGCCTCATCCAGGTGGCTCCTACAGTGCCCCACTGGCTGGGGAGGACGCAGAGACATTTCTGATTGGACCTATGTCCTCTAAATAAAGGAGGGCCAGGGGACCCTGAGTCTGGGAAAGCTGGCTTCTTTTCACCCTTTGTATTTGCTCTGATCTAGTCCTTATATCCAGAATGCCCTTCCTGCCAGCCAGCTGCAGCTACTGAACTCCTACCTCTCCAGAAAGCCCAGTTCAGATGCTCCCTCCTCCACACAGTCTTGCCAGATTGCTCCTCCAGAGTCCTCCCCACTTCTGAATCTGTTGGCCATCTTGACTCCTACCTGCCTTGGCCATTGCACCTGTCTGCACAGAGCCTGATGGGAACTCTAAGCACCCAGAGGATTTTCCCAGCAGAATGAGTGGATGAGCACACAAATGAATGGTGTGTTCTCACTTTTGGGCCATCTCCATCCTTTGCAATCTTGTTCAAGTCCTCCCTCTACGTACAGTCCTCCCCCAACCTCTCTTACTTCCTTGGTGGCTGCTCCAGGGAGTAAAGCTCATGTCCCCGAGGCCTTCCACTTGGCACTGTGCTGTGAGACACTGGCCACATCAGGGAGCATCTCTGAGCCCACTTAGTTATCTGTTAAATGAAAGGCTATGCTCTAAATTTCTTCTCATGCTAAAAACCTCAACCCTGCCAGAATTCAAGCCTTGGGGCAGGGGAAGGATTCTATCACATTCTTTTTTTTTAATTTTTTTTTTTTTTTTTTTTTTAAGACGAGTCTCGCTCTGTCGCCCAGGCTGGAGGGCAGTGGCGCGATCTCGGCTCACTGCAAGCTCCGCCTCCCAGGTTCACGCCATTCTCCTGCCTCAGCCTCTCCGAGCAGCTGGGACTACAGGCGCCCGCCACCACGCCCGGCTAATTTTTTGTATTTTTAGTAGAGATGGGGTTTCACTGTGGTCTCGATCTCCTGACCTCGTGATCCACCCACCTCGGCCTCCCAAAGTGCTGGGATTACAAGTGTGAGCCACTGTGCCCAGCTATCACATTCTTATCTTCCAGTTTAAAGGCAGACTTCAAAGTAAAATCGTTTTAGTGGAATTGTCACAGCCATTATTAAGGTTTTAATTGAATTTATTATATAGAAAAGTGCATATATCTTAAGTGTCCAGCTTGGTTAATACTTACAAAGAGAATATACCCATGTAATCACCACCCAGATCAAGACTTGGAATGTGACCGTCTCCTAAAGCTCCATGCCTCTCCAGTCATTGCCTCCCTAGGATAACCACCATTCTGACTTGTAACAGTGCAGCATAGCTTGCCTAGATTTGGACCTTTTATGTTAATGGAGTCACATGGCATGTACACTTCTGTGACTGGCTTCTTTCACTGAACACTGTGTCTGTGAGAGTCACTCATGTTGTGTATCAGTAGTTGTTCTTCTCCATTGCCCTATACTATTCCACTGTAAGAGTATACCACAATTTATCCATCATTCCATAACTGATGGATATCTGGGTAGTTTCCAGTTTGGGACAATTAAGAGTAAAGATACTGGCCAGGGGTGGTGGCTCACGCCTGTAATCCCAGCACTTTGGGAGGCCAAGGCGGGCAGATCATGAAGCCAGGAGTTCGAGACCAGCCTGGCCAACATGGCGAAACCCCACCTCTAATGAAAATACAAAAATTAGCCAGACGTGGTGGCGGGTGCCTGTAACCCCTGCTACTTGGGAGCCTAAGGCAGGAGAATCGCTTGAATCCAGGAGGCAAAGGTTGCAGTGAGCCGAGATCGTGCCACTGCACTCTAGCCTGGGTGACAAGAGCAAGACTCCATCTCAAAAAAAAAAAAAAAAAAAAAAAAGAGTAACGATACTATGAATATTCTATTTGTCTCTTTTGGTGAACAACAGCCCTTATTTCACTCAGGTACACATCAAGAGTGGTTGCTGCTGGGTCATGGAGCAGTGAGGTCAGCATGAGTAGCCACTGCTGGGCTTGCTGTTTTAGATGATGTCTGAGCTAGCAGGCATAGACATTCCCAATGTACCCAGAACAGACTCTCAGAAGCATGGGTTGGACCCAGGAGAGCCCAGTGGCCAAGGAAAAGGGATCTCCCAGGGCACACCCACAAGCAGCCTCCAGCAAAACCATCAAGCAAAACCCCCACTCCCACCAGGCTGAGGAAGCCCTCCATGCTATCACCTCCATCTGGGTCTCCCATTGTCCTCTGGGAGTAGTAGCTCAAGACAGCCTCTCACAGCTGTCTCCTCCACATACCTCACATGAGGCCAGCCCTCTAGTGGTCAGAAACTTGGTGTTGACTCACTGCCTGAGGAGTGGACAGAGGCTGGGAAACTGTGTTCCAGATGCCAGGTGGCCCCCAGCAACCAGACCCCTCTCCTTGCTAGCTCTCTGCTGTAATCAGCTGGCAGACACGAGCCCTGGCTGAGAGTGATAGGGACTGGGCAACAGGAGGGGTGCCAACATCACTCCCCAGCCTCGCAGCTGAGGCCCCACAGTCTCTGGGCTTCCCGCAACACCTGCACACACATTTATGTGTTGTCACATGCTTTGGCCAGGCCCTGGCCACCTGCAGCTTCCCTTCAGCCACCTCCTAACCTACCCTGGGTCCTATGGCTTAAGGGGCCCAGAGTGCACTTTCTCAGGGGGTGCTGGCTCTAGGATCCCTGCCTGGGCCACCCTGCCCTGTTCTCCTTTCTTGTCACCAAAGAGTATGTTCAAGCCGGCTCCAGTCCTGCGTTGTGCATGGCCCTGGGGAGTGAAGATGGAAGCCATCAGCACTATTGGTGAGACCTTCACAGGGGTGCAAAGGCCGCAGTTGAATGCCAACAGGCAGCCTGAGCAGGAAGGCTTCCTCCCATTTGGTCTGAGTATATATCTACAAGGGCAATTAAAAGGACAGGAAAAGCCAGGCGTGGAGACTCACGCCTGTAATCCTAGCACTTTGTAGGGGAGAAGCAGGAGGATCACTTGAGCCCAGAATTCGAGACCAGCCTGGGCAATACAGTGAGACCCTATCTCTACAAAAAAAAAAATTAAATTAGCTGGATGTGTTGCCTGCCTGTAGTCCCAGCTACTTTGGGGGCTGAGGCAGGAGCATTGCTGGTGGGAGGGGGCAGGGAGGCTGCAAAAAAAAAAAAAAAAAAAAAAAAAAAAAGGGCCAGGAAAGGGAATTCTAGGCTGGGGGAACAGTCAGTGGGGGAGGCTCCGAGGCACATCTGGGGTACAAGGCTGAAGCCATTCACATGCCAAGAGGTAAAGGAGGTGCACCTTCATGGTCGCGGTGGGGGTGGTAGTGGTGGTGGTGGCTGGAGGAACATGCAAGTCAGGCAGTGAGGCCCAGGCAAGCCTTGTGGGGCCCCCAAACACCAATGGGCCAAGCCTCCAAGTTGGGGCTTTTACCCCATTGTAAGGCTCTAGAGGTTAGTGCTAGAGTGCCCCTTTCAGGTTTAAGGTATAAACCTCTTCCCTGTTGTTCTGATGACCTCCAGTCAAGAACAGGGCTTGCTGGTCAGCCCTACTAAGCGTTTGCCCTGGGTGACCTCTACAAGGTTTTACTGGGGCCCAATGAAATTGACAGATCTGCCAGGGACACACTGAGAGTTCGGAAGCAGCGTTCGAATCGTTCTGCGCCGAACCGAGTGCCAGCATTAATCCGCTGCAGGAACCCACAAATTCAGAATCTGCGCAAAATACACATATTTGTATTTAAAATCCGCGCAAAATACCCATGTGCCTAAATACACACATTTCCCTCCAAAGTCATAATTTCCGGGGGTATAGCCCAGGAATGTACATTTCAACTGGAGCCCCAGTAATTCTCACGCATGTTGGCTAGATAAGAACTCAGCCCGCAGCCCGTAGCTGCGCGGCCCGGCCTAGGTCCACCCGCCGCCCGCCCCCGAGCCTCCTAAGGCCGCAGGCGACGCGCCCCGCCCTCCGGGGACAACTAGGCCCCAGCCTTTTCCGCAGACTCCGCGCTCCGAGCCGCGGCGCCCCCTCGCGGCCGCCGGGGTCGGCAGCCTGGGGCTCGGCTGATCTAGAGCAACGAGCGGGGGACGCTTCGAGCCCGCAACGAGAGTGACCAGCATGGTCCCTGCCAGCAGCTCGGAGCCGGAGGGTTTTGACTGCGAGGCCAGCCCACGCCGAGGAGCCAGGCATCGGGAGACACCGCCCGCAACTCGCTGCCGCAGCACCACGCTGGACGTGAGCGCTCCGCCCAACCCGACGGCGTCAGCTGGCGTGCGCGCCCGCGATCGACGCGCGCAGGCGCCCACGGGCCGCGCAGTCGCCATTGCTCTCCTGCCACCGAGGGGAGCGTTTGTTGGCAGTCCGTGGGCCCGGACGGAAGGCTGAGGCGACGCCTCGACGACAGCAGACCGGAGCTGCAGGGGCAACACATTCAGGGCGGGGTGCCCCATTTAGGCCTGGCTGACCGGAATAAGAAACTACAACCCCCGAAGTGCATTGCGCCTCAGGGTTAAGGAGGCAGTGACGTAAGCTGTCTTGACCGCTACCATTTCTCTAGTAGAGGGGGGACGCGGCGGCGCGGAGTGATGACGAGTTCTGCTTGCGGCTGGAGGGTTGCGGAGGTCAGCGCTTGGGTGCTGGGCTCCGGTTCTCGAAATGCCTTTGCGAACCTGCTGTTTGACCAGTTTACTGACGGTCTATTTAGCCTTAGCTACAGATACCCACTGACTGTGTACCCGCCGTCTTTCAAACCCCGGGCCGGCCACTGAGCCAGCCAGATAACCATTACTATTATTTAGTTTTTATTTTGAAACAGTTTCAAGTAACTCCTGTATGCACTTTGATGAGATTCACGAGTTGTAACCTCTTTTACCCCATTTACCTTATTATTTCCTCTGTTTTTCTCTCTGCCTTTTTTCTTCCCTGGACCATGTGAGTTAGTTGCAGATATGAAATCCTGTTACCTCTGTATTTAGAGGCACATCCGTGTTTATTTTCTAAAAACAAGGACAAGCTCCTGCCTTCAAAATCGGGTAACATTGGTCAAGACTTTTTCTGACCCATAGTCCATATTTAAATGTTTTTAAAGTTTTTATTAGTGTCCTAATAATACCCTTTATGGAAATTATCCTTTTCTTTTTCTTTCTTTCTTTTTTTTTTTTTTTTTTTTGAGACAGAGTCTCCCTCTGTCGCCCAGGCTGAAGTGCAGTGGTGCGATCTCGGCTCACTGCAGCCTCTCCTCCCGGGTTCAAGCGATTCTCTGGCTTCAGCCTCTCAAGTAGCTGGGGTTACAACCATGCGCCACCATGCCCGGCTAATTTATTTTTAGTAGAGATGGGGTTTCACCATTTTGGCAGGCTGGTCTCGAACTCCTGACCTCAAGTGATCCGCCCACCTAGACCTCCCAAGGTGCTGGGATTACAGGTGTGAGTCACCACGCCTGGCCCAAATTACCCTTTTCTTGATCCAGGACCCAATCCGGGAGTACACGTTGCATTCAGCTATCTGGTCTCTTCAGTCTCCTTCAGTCTGGAGCAGCTCCTCAGGTTTTCCATGACCTTATGACTTTGACGCTTTTGAAGATTCCTGTTGTTTTGTAGAACTAGGTTTAGGGTTGTCTGAGATTTTTTTTTTTTGGTTTGTTTTTCTTTTTCTTCTTTTTTTTTAGTTTATGCCTATTCTGCTTATGTATGTCTGAGGTTTTTTATCACTGGACTCTGTTATGTGATATTGTTCAGACGCTGTTATTCAAAGTGCTCAGCCTCACCGGCCTCTGGATACATTCCCAGACACTGCCAGGTCAGCCCCTTCCTGTGGTTTCCTCTCCTGCTGAGGTTCACTCTCACCTTACCAATGTCTCTGGCTTCCCTGTAGCACCCACCCTGGAGCCATGGTCCACGCCTTCCTCATTCACACCTTGAGGGCCCCAAATACTGAGGACACGGGCCTTTGCCGAGTGCTCTACTCCTGCGTCTTCGGTGCTGAGAAGTCACCTGATGACCCACGGCCGCATGGTGCCGAGAGGGACAGGCTTCTCCGGAAGGAACAGATTTTAGCTGTGGCCAGGTAACCACACAGCCCAGCCCCAGGCCTTCATTGAACACGTACCTGATTGTAGTAGGTATTTTCAGGGAGTGGGGACGCAGAGAAATCGGAGGACTAAGAAGCAGAGAGGAAGTTTTAGAGTAGCATTTCCCAGAGTCTTCCACAGCTTTTCATAAGTGTTATGTGAAAAGGGTTAAATAAATAATAATTCTGTTATCATTATTAGTATAATTAGCATTTGTTCAGCCTGTAAGTGCTAAGCATTTATAATCTGAACATCTTATATACATTAACTCATTTAACCCTCATAATAGTCTTTTGAGGTAGGTATAGTTATTATCTCCACCTTACAGATGAGTAAACTGAGGTACAGAGTGTTTGAGGAATTTAACCTGTCCAAGGTTACATAGCTAGAAGGTAGCAGAACTAAGATTTGAGAGTAGGCAGGCAGACAGTACAGATTAAACATGCTTTTCAGTGCAGTACTTAACAGGGCCTTTAGTGTGCCTGTAGACTTTATGCATCTCTAAGGAAGAGAGAGGGTGTGGTACATGAGGACTCCAGAAAGCCAGGGATCCAGATCACAGTTTGGAATATAGTGTTCCAGACTAGGGTGGCTAGCCTTCGCTCTTCCCCTCTCAGACCCAGCCAGAACTGGTAGGTGCTGGAGCCTCCTGGACCTCCGCATTCTGGGTGGGGTAGCACCACTCTGGGGCAACCTTCTGCCAACTCCTGCCTTTCCCTTGTTCTTCTCATTCTCCTTCCCCTCCCTGTAGCTCAGAAAACCAAATACATGCCTTTAAAACCAGCCTGTGCGTGGCTCAGACTGGAAGATGATTCAGGAAAGATCAAAGGGAGCTTCTAAGAAGCCTTGTTGGTCCAATGGAAGGTCTTTCTTTCATACTTGGAGAGGGTTGCAGGATAGGGTGGAGATTGGATGGCCCATATTGGGCGATGGCGTTTATTTTCTCCCTGATCCCTTTCCTTTTTTTGAGATGGAGTCTGGCTCTGTCGCCCAGGCTGGAGTGCAGCGGCGCAATCTCAGCTCACTGCAACCTCCGCCTCCTGGGTTCATGCCATTTTCCTGCCTCAGCCTCCCGAGTAGCTGGGACTACAGGCGCCCGCCATCACGCCTGGCTAATTTTTTTTTATATTTTTAGTAGAGACGGGGTTTCACTGTGTTAGCCAGGATGGTCTCGATCTCCTGACCTAGTGATCCGCCCGCCTCGGCCTCTCAAAGTGCTGGGATTACAGGCTTGAGCCACCGCGCCCGGCCAAGCTGCTTCCCTTTCCTTTACGTGGAGAAGGCCTCTGTGAATGAAGCAGGTGAGGGCAGGATCTTCTTCCTCTGGTGCCCTTTTTCAGCCCAAGGAGCTGAGTTGAAAACCTGCCCTCTTGGCCACATAGAATAAAGTGGTTCAGGACCTGGAGGCTCACACTTCCTGATTCTGTGGCCCTGGGCAGATCACTTAGTCTCTCTAGGCCTCAGTTTTCTCACTTGAGATATGGGGATGATGGTAGCTCCCAGCACCAGGGTTGACCATGAGGATGACAGAGTTGGTGTGTGAGCCCACCAGCCTGACTTGCCTGCCCACTCTCCCCAGGCAGGTGGAGTCAATGTGCCGGCTGCAGCAGCAGGCATCCGGCCGGCCCCCCATGGACCTGCAGCCGCAGTCCTCAGATGAGCAAGTGCCGCTGCACGAGGCCCCACGTGGGGCTTTCCGCCTGGCAGCAGAGAACCCTTTCCAGGAGCCACGGACGGTGGTGTGGCTGGGCGTGCTCTCATTAGGTTTTGCCCTGGTGCTGGATGCCCACGAGAACTTGCTACTGGCTGAGGGCACGCTCCGGCTGCTGGCACGCCTCCTCCTTGACCACCTCCGGCTGCTGGCGCCCGGCACCAACCTCCTGCTGCGGGCTGACCGCATTGAGGGCATCCTCACCCGCTTCCTGCCACATGGTCAGCTGCTTTTCCTCAACGACCAGTTTGTCCAAGGCCTGGAGAAGGAATTCAGTGCTGCTTGGCCCCGCTGATTCCTTGTTGGGATGGTGCTTCCGAGGGCAGGCAGAGGGTAGACACACAGCCAGATGAAGCTTGGCATCTACCTCCTGCCCAGCCTGCTCCCAGCTCTAATGTGTTGCTATACCAGCACAAGTGGGCGACACAAGCCTGCAGAAAGGGGGCTGGGCAGAGGGTGGAGGAGGTCCTGCCTATCTTCGGGTTAGTGGAACCACAGAACATCCTGAGCCTAGAGCTGCTGTGTAACTTAGACCACTGCGGTGCAGCAGCCACTCTTGTCCTTGACCCCACCTTCCTCCATCCCTGCCAGCCGCTAGTGCTAGGGTGAGGAGCTGCCTGGAGCTCAGCCCACTCTTCTCCTTCCAAACCCACAGTCAAGGCCAGGCGCAGTGGCTCACGCCTGTAATCCCAGCACTTTGGGAGGCCGAGGTGATTGGATCACCTCAGGTTGGGAGTTCGAGACCAGCCTGGCCAACATAGTGAAACCCCTGTCTCTACTAAAAATACAAAAATTAGCCGGGTGTATGGCGCCTGCCTGTAATCCCAGCTGCTCAGGAGGCTGAGGCACGGGAATCACTTGAACCTGGGAGTCAGAGTTTGCAGTGAGCCAAGAGTGTGCCACTTCACTCCAGCCTGGGCAACAGAGTGAGACTCCGTCTCAAAAAAAAAAAAAAAATCCCACAGTCACTGAAACACAAAAGGGGTCTCAGACTCCTCTGAGGGTGGAGGAGCTGTGCCTGCATGCTGGCAGGCCCCAGCCCCTGGCTTTGTGCCCACTTAGGCAGTATTGTCAGCAAGGTCCTGCTCAGTGTCCAGCCCCCACAGAGTTCAGAAATGCATCTGCCAATCAGCAGCAGGATTCTGCAGCTCCTTTTGTGCCAAGCCCATGCCCACCAGGCAGGCCTGAGATAAAATAATCACAGGCTTCCCTCATCTGCAGGGAGAGAAGGCGCTGTCAGGTGAATGCGAGCAGTCTAGCCTGGATGAAGTATTTTTCATTTTGAATTAAAAGCACTGGCTGTGTGATTTTACCCTCTTTCTGTGAGTTTGATGCATGCATCCTGCTCCTATGAGTGAGTGCCTCTCTGGATGGCCCCCAAGCTGGGTGTCTGAGCCTTCGTGGTCAAGGATCCCCCTAGGAGGCTTCTTGGGATGCCTCCATCTCATCCCCACCTCACCCCTGTCTCCCTAGAGGCCTCCTTTGGATGGTGGCACACACTTTCTCCACCAAAGTATATATCACAGGTGGCAGGTGGCTGTGGCAGAGCTATCTGAGAAGCAGTGCCTGGGCTGTGAATCGGTGCGAGTGTTTTATGTGGGGCGGGTGGTGATCCCAGGAAGCAGGAAGGGGACACAGTCCTCGTGAATGCTTGTCAAGCCTATTAGGACTGTGGTAGGGAGCTGAGTGCCTCTGGGGGGCTGCACACAGCAGTTGCCTCTGAATTACCTCACCTGAGAGGTGGCGGCTGTGGGTGTTTGCCTACTGCCTTTAGTCAGTGGTTACAGGTTGATCCCAGGGTGCATACATTCCCTGGTTCTTTCTGCCCCTGAGAAAAAGCTTTCAGGCAATGTGACGCTGGGCCTGCCTGCACAATGTTGAGTCCCAAAGGGATATGGGTAGGGTACCAAAAGCCAGTGGTTAGGAGGTCTTCAATCAGCGGCTTCTAGTGAAGGTTTAAACTTACTCAGTTGGGGAAAAAAAAAAACAAACCACTTCAGTTTACATTGATTTTCATGATCTTCCTGTTACCAAGGAAGGTGAGGCTTTCTTGGCAGAATGAGCCCCCTAGGTGCTCAGCTCTCATGCTTGCCATCCGTCAGTTGCCCTTTAGCATCCAGGACGGACCCACCTACACCCACTTTGGAGGCAGCACTGATGATTAGCCCTTCCAAGTCCATGGCCAAGGCCACCAGCCATGCCAGGCCTTCTACCACCACTGTCAACATAATTGGGGTGAGGCCACCTTTTCCATTTTATGGTGCCACAAACCACCTTGACCGTGAAGACTTAAAGCGATGTTACTCTGTGTGTGTGGCCAAGTCCCACCAGTGGAAATGTCCCACAGGCCTCTAGTAGGGACACCCCTTCCCTGTACGTTCTGTTCTCCTGGCCCACCCTTCACACCAGGCTGGCGGTCCTGGTGGATTGGCTGTGTTCTCAGGGAACAGGGCGTTTTGTCCTCTATGGAAAGGCTCAAGCTTACTGATCCGAATTCTTTCTGCCTTTTTTTCAAATGGAACTTAAGGAAGAGGTTGAGACCCTGCTCCCCTGGGAGCTGTGGGAAGTTGAGGTTAGGCATGGCTGGTGGCCTGGTTCCCATGAGGTGGGGCAAACTGATGCACAAGAGAATAGTAGAGACTGAGACCACACCCTGGGGCTGCTGAGCTCCAGTTCCTGTCCAGCTGGACCAGGGTTTTCTTAACCAGATGAGCTTGCCCAGCACCCTTCTCACACTTCACACTTCTGCCCCAGCCTCTTGGGCTAGGTTTCCACCACAATTTATGCTCACCATATATTTATCGAGCCTCCCTTGGGCCTGATGCTCTGCTGGATGCAATGCAGGATACAGAATGTCCCCAAAGTTCCAGGAGAGACAGAGCTAAGGCCAGGTGACTGCAGATGACTGCAAAGCAGCAATGGTTTGAACATCCCTGAATTGCTGCTCACAAGTGCTTTAAACACCCAAAGGAAGAAGGGGCACTTCAGTGTGGAAGGCCGAGTGAAGGAGCCAGGATTTAGAACTAAAAGTGAGGCGGCTGTGGAAGCAAACTTGCCTCCATCTCCAAGCCTCTTCCCTTTCTTCTCCCTGCCCCAGGAACCCCGACCAAACCACATATCCCTCAGCTTCTCAAGAGAACTAGAGACTTTGAGCAGCTGTAGTGTTACCAGTGTACCTCCACAAACACTCCTGGGACAACAGGTGATGACAGGAGGGCAGTAGAGCCCAGAGAAGAGAGCTTACCTGGAGGGAGGAAGAAGTCACAGGTTTTGTTTTTTGTTTTTTTTTTTTAGGCGGAGTCTTTCTCTGTTGCCCAGGCTGGAGTGCAGTGGCACAATCTCGGCTCACTGCAAGCTGCACCTCTTAGATTCACGCCATTCTGCCTCAGCCTCCCGAGTAGCTGGGACTGCAGGTGCCTGCCACCACGCCCGGTTAAGTTCTTCTATTTTTAATAGAGACGGGTTTCACCGTGTTAGCCAGGATGGTCTACATCTCCTGACCTCGTGATCCGCCCGCCGTGGCCTCTCAAAGTACTGGGATTATAGGCGTGAGCCACCACAACCCGCATGAAGTCACAGGTTTTAAGACAGGAACTGGCCTGCATGTATGTGGGTCACTGATTGGGAGGGTGGTAAGCCCTGGGATGGGATTGGATCATCATGTCTCCTTTAGGGCAGGGTGTTTTTTTGTAGCCCTGTGGTGCTGCGCACTGTCCAGCATCCCCCCAGGGCTCAATGTTTTCTTTTTCTTTTTTTTTTTTTTGAGATGGAGTCTCACTGTTGCTCAGGCTGGAGTGCAGTAGTGCAATCTTGGCTTACTGCAACCTCCGTCTCCTGGGTTCAAGCAATTCTCCCTCCTCAGCCTCCCAAGTAGCTGGGTTTACAAGCGTGTGCCACCATGCCTGGCTAATTTTTGTATCTTTAGTAGAGACAGGGTTTCACCGTGTTGGCCAGGCTGGTCTCGAACTCCTGACCTCAGGTGATCCACCCATGTTGGCCTCCCAAAGTGCTGAGATTACAGGTGTGAGCCACCACGCCTGGCCTCAATCTTTTCTTTTGAACAATTATTCCTATATTTTATTGTAATGCAGTTAACCGTGTTTGTCAGATTCAATACTCTGTGACCCATTAACCCAGTCTCTGTATGTTTATTACTGCAATTGAAGTGGCCGTGACCGTTTTCTTAAATATACTTTATTTGTTTAGTGCAATTTTAGGTTCACAGTAAAACTGAGCAGAGGGTACAGAGAGTTCTCATTTACTCCCTGTTCCCACACATGCACAGCCTCCCTTATCACCAACACTGGGCACCAGAGTGGTCATTTGTTACAACTGATGGACCTTCATTGACACGTCACTATCACCAGAGTCCATAGTTTACATTAGGGTTCACTCTTGGGGTGGTACATTCTATAGGTTTGGATGTATTTTCAGTGATATGCATCTACCATTATAGTATCATACAGAAGAGTTTCACTGCCCTAACAGTCCTCTGCTGCACCTATTCATCCTTCCCTCCTCTCAACCCCTAGCAACCATTGATCCTTTTACTGCTTCCATAGTTTTGCCTTTTCCAGAATGTTGTGTAGTTGGATTCATACCGTATATGTAGCCTTTTCAGATTGGCTTCTTTCACTTAGTAAGGTACATTTAAGGTTCCTCCAAGTCTTTTCATGGCAGACTCATGAGCTTGACAGCTCATTTTAGAAGTACTGCTGAATAGTATTCCATTATGTGGATGTGCATTATCTGTTCACCTACTGAAGGACATCTTGGTTGCTTCCAAGTTTTGGCAATTATGAATACAGCTGCTACAAACATTTGTGTACAGGTTTTTGTGCGAACATAAGTTTTCAACTCCTTTGGGAGTATAAGTACTCATAAATACCAAGGAATATGAGTCCTGGATCCTGTGGTAAGAGTATGTTTCATTTTGTAAGAAACTGCCAAACTGTCTTCAAAAGTGGCTGTACCATTTTACATTCCTGTTGGCAGTTAATGAGGTTTCTGTTGCTCCACATCCTCTGAAACATTTGGTTTTGTCACTGTTTTGGCTTTGGCCTATTCTTTTTTTTTCCTGAGACGGAGTGTCCTTTGTCATCCAGGCTGGAGTGCAGTGGCACTATCTTGCCTTACTCTAACCGTGACTGCCCGGGTTCAAGCGATTCTCCTGCTTCAGCTTCCTGAGTAGCTGGGATTACAGGCGTGTGCCACCATGCCTGGCTGAATTTTTTTTTTTTTTTTCTGAGACGGAGTCTCGCTCTGTCATCCAGCCTGAAATGCAGTGGCACAATCTCCACTCACTGCAACGTCCACCTCCTGGGTTCAAATGATTCTTATGCCTCAGCCTCCCGAATAGCTGGGACTACAGGCACGCACCACCGTGCCTGGCTGATTTTTGTAGTTTTAGAAGAGACAGGGTTTCACCACATTGGCCAGGCTGGTCTCAAACTCTTGACCTGAAGTGATCTACCTGCTTCAGCCTCCCAAAGTGCTGGGATTACAGGCGTGAGCCTCTGTGCCCAGCTGGCCTTTGGCCATTGTAATAGGTATGTAGTGAAATCTTATTTTGATTTGCAGTTCCCTAATAACATATGATGTAGAATATCTTTCCTGTGCTTACTTGCCATCTGTAAATCTTTAGTGAGGTGTCTGTTCAAGTCTTTTGCCCATTTTAAAACAGGCAACTTTTTTGGGTGATTTCTTTTTGTTGAGTTTTAAGAATTCTTTGGGTATTTTGGATAACAGCTCTTTATCAGATGTACCTTTTGCAAATATTTTCTCCCAGTCTGTGGCTTGTCTTCTCATTCTTTTGACAGTGTCTTTCACAAAGCAGAGCTTTTTAATTTTAATGAAGTCCAGTTTCATATAATTTAATGAAGTGGGTCGGGCGAGATGGCTCATGAGGCCTGTAATCCCAGCACTTTGGATGGCCAAGGCAGGAGGATTGCTTGAGCCCAGGAGTTCAAAACCAGCCTGTACAACATAGAGACTTCATCTCTACAAAAAAATACAACAATTGGCTGAGTGTGGTGCACACCTGTGGTCCCAGCTACTTGGGAGGCTGAGGTCAAAGGATTGCTTAAGCCCAGAAGGTCAAGGCTGCACTGAGCTGTGACTGTGCCACTGCACTCCAGCCTGGGTGACAGAGCAAGACCTTGTTTCCAAAAAAAAAAAAAAAAAAAAAAAAAAAAAAAAATTGTCAATTTTTTTTTTTTTTTTTTTTTTTTTGAGACGGAGTTTCTCTCTTGTTGCCCAGGTTGGAGTGCAATGGTGCAATCTCAGCTCACCACAACCTTGCCTCCCGGGTTCAAGCAATTCCCCTGCCTCAGCCTCCTCAGTAGCTGGGATTACAGGCATGTGCCACCACCCCTGGCTAATTTTGTATTTTCAGTAGAGACGGGGTTTCTCCATGTTGGTTAGGCTGGTCTCGAACTCCCGACCTCAGGTGATCCACCTGCCTCGGCCTCCCAAAGTGCTGGGATTACAGGTGTGAGCCATCATGCCCAGCCGTTTGTCAATTTTTAAAATGGATCCTGCCTTTACTGTTGTATTTAAAAAGTCATCACCAATCCAATATCATCTAGATTTTCTCCTCTGTTATCTACTAGAAGTTTTACAGTTTTGCGTTTTACATTTAGGTCTATGATCCATTTTGAGTTAATTTTTGTGAAGGTTGTAAGGTCTATGTGTAGATTCATGTTTTTGCATGTGGATGTTCAGTTGTTCCAACATAATCTCTTGAAAAGACAGTCTTTCTATCTTTGTTCCACTGTATTGCTTTTACTCCTTTGTCAGAGACCAGTTGACTGTATTAATGTGGGTCTCTCCTGGGTTCTTTATTCTGTTCCATTAATCTGTTTGTCTATTCTTTTGCCAATACTACACTATTTATTTTTTTTTGAGATGGAGTCTCACTCTTACCCAGCCTGGAGTGCAATGGTGCAATCTCGGCTCACTGTGACCTCCACCTTCCAGGTTCAAGCCACCCTCCCACCTTAGCCTCCCTAGTAGCTGGGACTATAGGCATGCACCACCATGCCTGGCTAATTTTTCTATTTTTATTAGAGATGGGATTTCACCGTGTTGGCCAGGCTGGTCTCAAACTCCTGACCTCTGGTGATTTGCCCGCCTTAGTGCCTGGCCACCACACTATCTTTTTTCAAGTTTTTTTTTTTTTTTTTTGAGACAGAGTCTCACTCTGTCACCCAGGCTGGAGTGCAGTGGCGCAATCTTGGCTCACTGCAAGCTCTGCCTCCCAGCTTTACGCCATTCTCCCGCCTCAGGCTCCTGAGCAGCTGGGACTACAGGCGTCCGCCACCACACCTGGCTAATTTTGTTTTTGTATTTTTAGCAGAGACGGGGTTTCACCGTATTAGCCAGGATGGTCTTGATCTCTTGACCTCGTGATCTGCCCGTCTTGGCCTCCCGAAGTGCTGGGATTACAGGCGTGAGCCACTGCACCTGGCCCACTCTCTTGATTACTGTAACTTTATAGTAAGTCTTGAAGTCAGGCAGTGTCAGTCTTCAACTTTTTTCTTCATATGTATATCTATATATATATATGTGTGTGTGTGTGTGTGTTTTTTTTTTTTTTTTTTTTTTTTTTGGAGACAAGGTCTTCACTCTTGTCACCCAGGCTACAGTACAGTAATGTGATCACGGCTCACTGCAGCCTGGACCTCCCTGGCTAAGTGATCTTCCCACCACAGGCATGCATCACCACACCCAGCTAAATTTTAAATATTTAGTAGAGACAGGGTCTTGCTATGTTGTCCAGGCTGGCCTTCAACTCCTGAGCTCAAGCAATCCTCCCACCTTGGTCTTCCAAAGTGGGTAATGTGGTTTTAATATCAGATTGCACTTGGCTGGGCACAGTGGCTCATGCCTATAATCCCAGCACTTTGGGAGGCCAAGGTGGGTGGATCATCTGAGGTCAGTAATCCGAGACCAGCCTGGCCAACATGGCAGAAACCGTGTCTCTACTAAAAATACAAAAATTAGCCGGGAGTGGTGGTACACGCCTGTAATCCCAGTTACTTGGGAGGCTGAGGCAGGAGAATCATTTGAACCTGGGAGGTGGAGGTCCAGTGAGCTGAGATCATGCCACTGCACTTCAGCCTAGGTGACAGAGTAAAACTCTGTCTCAAAAAAAAAAAAAAAAAAAAAAAAAGCTGGGCACAGTGGCTCACTCCTGTAATCCCAGCACTTTGGGAGGCTGAGGCGGGCAGATCACAAGGTCAGGAGATTGAGACCATCCTGGCTAACACAATGAAACTCCGTGTCTACTAAAAATACAAAAAAAATCAGCCGGGCGTGGTGGTGAGCGCCTGTAGTCGCAGCTACTCGGGAGGCTGAGGCAGGAGAATGGCGTGAACCCGGGAGGCGGAGCTTGCAGTGAGCCGAGATCGCGCCACTGTACTCCAGCCTGGGCAACAGAGTGAAACTCTGTCTCAAAACAAAACAAAAAAAAATTGCACTTGCTGATTGCTTGTATAAGTGAAAGCAATTGACTTTTTTTTTTTCTTTTTTGAGACAGAGTCTCACTCTGTTGCCCAAGCTGGAGTGCAGTGGCGCAGTCTTGTCTCACTGCAACCTCTGCCTTCTGGGCTCAAGTGATCCCCCCACCTCAGCTTCCCAGGTAGCTGAGATTACAGAAGTGCACCACCACGCCCAGCTAAATTTCTGTATTTTTAGTAGAGACGAGGTTTCACTATGTTGGCCAGTCTGGTCTCAAAATCCTGACCTCAAGTGATCCGCCCACCTTGGCCTCCCAAAGTGCTGGGATTACAGGCGTGAGCCATCGTGCCTGGGCACCATTTTTTTTTTCTTTTTTTTGAGACGGAGTCACACTCTGTTGCCCAGGCTGGAGTGCAGTGGCACCATCTTGACTCACTGCAACCTCCACCTCCTGGGTCCAAGCGATTCTTCTGCGTCAGCCTCCTGAGTAGCTGGTACTACAGGCGCGCACCACCATGCCCAGCTAATTTTTGTATTTTTAGTAGAGACGGGGTTTCACCATGTTGGCCAGGATGGTCTCAATCTCTTGACCCTGTGATCCACCCACCTCAGCCTCCCAAAGTGCTGGGATTACAGGTGTGAGTCACCACGCCCGGCTGAGTTTTTCTTTTTTTAATAGAGATAAGGTCTTCCTATAGGGATGTTGCCAAGGCTGATCTCAAACTCCTGGACTCAATAGATCCGCCTGCCTTGACCTCTCAAAGTGCAGGAATTACAGGCATGAACCACTTCTTCCAGCCTAGCAACTGACTTTTGTATATTAATGTTGTGTCTTGCAACCTTGCTGTAATGCTTATTTGTTCCAAGAGTTTTTGTTCGTTTGTTTTTGTTGATTCTTTCCGATTTTCTACATTAGCTAGGACTTTTGGTACAATATTGAAAATGAGTTGTTAGGACATTATTGCCTTGTTCCTGACCTTAGTGGGAAAGCTTCCAGTTTCTCACCATTAAGTATGATTTTTGTAAATGTTCTTTATCAACTTGTGAAGTTCTCTTATTTCCTAGTTTGTTGAGAGTTTTTATTGTAAATGGTGGTTGGACTTTGCCACATGCTTTTTCTGCATTTATTGGTATGATAATGCGATTTTACATCGTTAGCCTGTTGATGTAATTGATTATCTTAATTGATTTTCAAATGTTGAACTAGCCTCACATACCTGGAATAAATCCCGCTTGGTCATTTTGAGTAATTATTTTTATACATTACTGGATTTGATTTGCTGCTATTTTGTTGAGGATTTTTTGCATCTATGTTCACAAGAGATACTGGTCTGTAGTTTCCTTCCTTCCTTCCTTCCTTCCTTCCTTCCCTCCCTCCTTCCCTCCTTCCCTCCTTCCCTCCTTCCCTCCCTCTGTCAGGAGTCCGAGACAAGGCTGGCCAACATAGCAGAAAACACGTCTCTACTAAAAATACAAAAATAAGCCAGGAATGGTGGTACACGCCTGTAATCCCAGCTACTTAGGTGCAGTCTCGGCTCACTGCAATCTCCACCTCCCAGGTTCAAGCGATTCTACTGCCTCAGCCTCCTGAGTAGCTGGGATTACAGGTGCACGCCACCATGCCTGGCTAATTTTTGTATTTTTAGTAGAGACGAGGTTTCACCATGTTAGCCAGGCCGGTCTCGAACTCCTGACCTCAAGTGATCCACCCACCTCAACCTCCCAAAGTGCTGGGATTACAAGCGTGAGCCACCACACACCTGGCCATCACTTGCTTTTTTCACTCACCAGTGTATCCTGGATATTTTTGTCATAGCACTACAGAGACAGCATCTGTATTCTTTTAAATTCTTATCCATCATGTGGCTAGATTATAGTTAATTTAGCAAACCTAAAAGTTATTGTGAACTACAGTAGTTCACATTTTCAAAAAGGTGCTTAGAATTATATAATGAGCATCCAAGTACCTGTCATTTCATTTAAGAAATAAAAACCGGCTGGGTGCGGATCACGCCTGTAATCCCAGCACTTTGGGAGGCCGAGGTGGGCAGATCACCTGAGGTTGGGAGTTTGAGACCAGCCTGACCAACATGGAGAAACCCTGTCTCTACTAAAAATACAAAATTAGCTGGATGTGGTGGTGCATGCCTGTAATCCCAGCTACTTGGGAGGCTGAGGCAGGAGAATCACTTGAACCCGGGAGGCAGAGGTTGTGGTGAGCTTAGATCGCGCCATTGCACTCAGCCTGGGCAGCAAGAGTTAAACTACGTCTCAAAAAACAGAAACAAAAGAGAAATAAAACCCAGCATTACCTCATTATTTTTGGCTTTTATTTTCATGAACTGTTTCCTTCTGTTTTCATTTAGTATATCCATACCTCTTTAGGGGTGCTTAAGTCGTTTGTTTGCAGTCTTAGAAAATGACATTAGTCTTTAAGTTATGAATTTTCCTATGATACAGCTTTAGTTGTATCCCATACATTCTGATGTGGTGTTTTCACTGTTGACATTTTCTAGAAATCCGTAGTTTCACTTTTTTCTTCTTAATCCCCTATTTTTACATGACTTCGTGAGAACAATATTTTTGAGTTCTTGTATGTTAAAAAATTATTTTTGGCTGGGCACGGTGGCTCATGCCTGTAATCCCGGCACTCTGGGAGGCCGAGGAGGGTGGATCACCTGAGGTCAGGAGTTTGAGACCAGCCTGGCTAACATGGTGAAACCCCATTTCTGCTAAAAATACAAAAAATTAGCCAGGCGTGGTGGCACATACCTGTAATCTCAGCTATTTGGGAGGCTGAGGCAGGAGAATCACTTGAACCCAGGAGGTGGAAGTTGCAGTGAGCCGAGATTGCGCCATTGCACTCCAGCCTGGGCAACAAGAGCGAAACTCTTTCTAAAAAAAAAAAAAATATTTTAGAGCGTTTAGAGCCTTTATACTTGATCTTTTTGCCTGAGTGCCCCAAAGATTCTTTATCTTTACATTTCAGTAACATTACTAGAATATATCTCATAGTGCAAACATAGTGTGTTTTTTTTTTGTTTGTTTGTTTTTTAACGGAGTTTTGCTCTTGTTGCCCAGGTTGAAGTGTGCAATGGCTCAATCTTGGCTCACTGCAACCTCCACCTCCCAGGTTCAAGCAATTCTCCTGCCTCAGCCTCCCGAGTAGCTGAGATTACAGGCATGCGCCACCATGCCCGTTTAATTTTGTATTTTTAGTAGAGATGGGGTTTCTCCACGTTGGTCAGGCTGGTCTCAGACTCCCAACCTCAGGTGATCCGCCCACCTCGGCCTCCCAAAGTGCTGGGATTACAGGCGTGAGCCAACGCGCCCGGCCCATAGTGTGTTTTTTCAAAAGTATATTGAAGTCCTTTTTTACTTCAGAAATATTTTCCAGAATTATATCTTATTTTTATTTGTTTTTGAGACGGAGTCCTGCTCTGTCGCCAGGCTGGAGTGCAGTGGTGCAATCTCAGCTCACTGCAGCCTATGCCTTCGGAGTTCAAGCGATTCTCCTGCCTCAGCCTCCTGAGTAGCTGGGACTGCAGGCACACACCACCATGCCCAGCTAATTTTTGTATTTTTGGTAGAGACGGGGTTTCACCATGTTGGCCAGGATGGTCTCGATCTCTTGACCCTTGATTCGCCCACCTCAGCCTCCCAATGTATATCTTTAAATAGGTATTGTATTTCATTGTTTCTGTCTCATCTAGGGATTCCAATTATGCACTAGTTGGCTGTTCTTTGCCTATCAATTGTAGCTATATTGTCCCCACCCCCTTAATCCTTTTAATTTGGTGGATCTCAGAAAGTGCTAGGAAAGAAAAATTGCTTCCTGAAGCTGTATCTCTTACTTGCAGTAAAGTAGGGACTACAATGTAGCTCTGTAGGGAAGACCCAGTTTAGTTTAACTAAGGAGAGAGCCTGCAGGCTGTGAAATTCAGGAGGTTCACTTGTGTGACTCATGTCTCTGCCTTCTGGTCAGTTCCAGGTCCTCCACCATTATAGAATTGCTCCATCCCTTAGTATGCAAATGCAAGTTCCTGAGTCCTCATCCTACCTGCAATGGGATGCCTAGTACTCCAGCATTTCTGGGCTTCTCATGGGGACGTATGTCTCCTAGGCATTATGTACTTTAGCTTTCTGCTTCTATGGCATTGTCAGTCTCACTGGGGGCAGGACATACGGCTCTTCTCCCTGCCCTGCTGTCTGTCTAAACGAAGATCTTTTCCTCGATGTCCCTAAAGAAACAGACATTTGGGTGTAGCCAACTGTTAGAAAAGTTTAGGGGGATAAAGGAGAGTCATCTTACAGAATGACAGAGCAAAAAAACTTACAATTGATTGTTACATGCTCCCTTTCCCCTGAGTCTCTTGCCCATTCCACCCAGTGGGGTTTCCCCACTCCTAGTCTCTTCCTGGGGCCTCAGTTTCTCATCAGCTTTCATGCTACTCCTTATTTTTAAACTGTTTTCTGGCTGGGTACAGTGGCACATGCCTATAATCCTAGCACTTTGAGAGGCCGAGGCAAGAGGATCGCTTGAAGCCAGGAGTTTGAGAGCAGCCTGGGCAACAAAGCGAGATCCTATCTTAATAAAATTATATTTTTAAAAGCTTTTTTTTCTTTTTTTGAGATGAGGTCTCACTCTGTTGCCCAGGCTGGAGTGCAGTGGCATGATCTCGCCTCACTGCAACCTCTGCCTCCCAGGCTCAGGCAATTTTCCCACTTCGGCCCCTCAGGCTTCCGAGTAGCTGGGACCACAGGCACGTGCCACCAAGCCTGGCTAATTTTCTTTTCTTTTTCTTTCTTTCTTTCTTTTTTTTTTTTTTCTGGTGAGACGGAGTTTTGCTTTTGTTGCCCAGGCTGGAGTGCAATGGTGCTATCTCGGCTCACTGCAGTCTCCGCCTCCCGGGTTCAAGCGATTCTTCTGCCTCAGCCTCCTGAGTAGCTGGAATTACAGGCATGCGCCACCATGCCTGACTAATTTTGTATTTTTAGTAGAGATGGGGTTTCTCCATGTTGGTCAGGCTGGTCTCGAACTCCCGACCTCAGGTTATCCGCCCCACCTTGGCCTCCCAAAGTGCTGGGATTACAGGTGTGAGCCACTGTGCCTGGCCCTAGCTAATTTTCTTTTTGTATTTTTGGTAGAGACAGGGTTTTGCCATGTTGCCCAGGCTGGTCTCAAACTTCTAAGCTCAAGTAATCCGCCTGCCTCGGCCTCCCAAAGTGCTGGGATTACAGGGATGAGTCACCGCGCCCAGCCAAAAAGAGCTTTTTTCTTTTCTTTTTTTTTTTTTTGGAGAGATGGGATCTCTTTCTTTTGCCCAGGCTGGAACTCTTCAGCCCAAGCAATCCTCCGGCCTCATCCTCCTGTGTAGCTGGGGCTACATTCCTTTTCATTTTTTTTAATTAAAAAGTTGTGGGTTTTTTTTGGCCAGGCACAGTGGCTCACGCCTGTAATCCCAGCACTTTGGGAGGCTGAGGTGGGTGGATCACCAGAGGTCAGGAGTTGGAGACCAGCCTGGCCAACATGGTGAAACCCTGTCTCTACTAAAAATACAAAAATTAGCTGGGCGTGGTGGTGCATGCCTGTAATCCCAGCTACTAGGGAGGCTGAGGCAGGAGAATCGCTTGAACCCAGGAGGCAGAGGTTGCAGTGAGCTGAAATCACGCCATTGCACTCCAGCCTGGGCGACAAGAGCAAGACTCGGTCCTAAAAAAAAGAAAAGAAAATTGTTGTTTTTTTTCTTTTTTATTGTAAAATATACCTAACATTAAAAAGACCATTTAACCATTTTTAAGTGTAGAATTTGGTGGCATTAAGTGCATTCACAATGTTGTGTCCGTTATTTTTATTTTATTTTATTTTTTTTGAGATGAAGTCTCGCTCTTGTCACACAGGCTGGAGTGCAATGGCGCAATCTTGGCTCACTGCAACCTCCACCTCCTGGGTTCAAGTGATTCTCCTGCCTCAGTCTCCCGAGTAGCTGGGATTACAGGCACCTGCCACCACGCCTGGCTAATTTTTTGTATTTTTAGTAGAGATGGAGTTTCACCATATTAGCCACGCTGGTCTCGAACTTCTGACCTCAGGTAATCC
Organism: Pongo pygmaeus; assembly: GCF_028885625.2. Lineage (NCBI taxonomy): Eukaryota > Metazoa > Chordata > Mammalia > Primates > Hominidae > Pongo > Pongo pygmaeus. The sequence continues at coordinate 29,825,575 of NC_072394.2, read as the reverse complement.
GCCCGCCTCAGCCTCCCAAAGTGCTGGGATTACAGGTGTGAGCCACCGTGCCCGGCCAATGTTGTGTCCATTTCTAAAAATTTTTTTTATCGTTTGAAACAGAAACTCCGCAGCCATCAGGCACTCACTGCCCACACTTCCTTCTTTGCTCTCTGACCACTCGCGCCCCATTTCATTCCTGTTCATTTCTCATTTCCTTCTTATACTGACCAGTTCAGGGCTCCCTCTCCCATCAGCTTGGTTCCAGGCCTACCTTTTGATATCATAGCTGTGCCCACTAAAAAAAGAGAAAGAAAAATGCAGACCTGAAGCTCCACCGTTAGCATCTCAAAGCACGTTTTCAACTCCGCTTTGAAATTACAGACTCAAGGAACACGATGAAACTCATGGGCAAGACCTCCTTCCCCACTGATGTCTGTCTGTTCTGAAGGGGGCCACAGAAAGACATATCCTTCTGGAGATGAATTATGCATTTTCCTTAAGAGGCAGATAGAGCTTTACCAATTTTTTCAACAACGTTCCCCCACTACATAGTCTTTCTTCTGTGTTATTTAGTTTACCATTTCTTTTTTCCATCTTGTTATAACCTCCACAAGTTGTGTCTCTTTTGTTTTCTACATTATACCCAACAGCTAGCACATAACAGGCACCCAATATATACTGAACGAACTAACGAATGAATGAAGGAATGAATGAATAGGTGGCTTATAGGAAACCCCTGGGGCCAGGGACTCTGCAACATCACCATGTAACTTTTTCTTTCTCCTGAGAAGCAGAGAGAAACAATAGACGATATCTCTTAATCTCTCAAGGATGCTACTCCCAGGACTGCTTGCAATTTCCCAGAAGATAAGCCACAAGTTACAGAAAGGAAGCAGCTGTGTAGGGCCTGCAAGTTTCCTGCTGCAAGTCACCCTATGTTCAGAAGTTACCCTGGCTGGGCCAGGCATGGTGGCTCACGCCTGTAATCCCAGCACTCTGGGGAGGCTGAGGCAGGTGGATTGCTTGAGTCCAGGAGTTTGAGACCAGCCTGGGCAACATGGAGAAACCCCATCTATACAAAAAATTAGCCAGGCATGGTGGCATGTGCCTGTAGTCCCAGCTACTTGGGAGGCTGAGGTGGAAGAATCACCTGAGCCCAGGGGGTCAAGGCTGTAGTGAGCCAAGATCACGCCACTGCACTCCAGCCTGGGCAACCAGAGTGAGACCCTGTCTCAAAAAAAAAAAGAAAAAAAAAAAAAAAAAGGAAGGATGGGGAAAGAGAGAGAAAAGAAAAAAAAAGTTACCCTGACTTTCTACACTGCTGTTAATGAATAGAAATTTATCTTTCCCCTCAGTGTTCTGGAAGAGTTTACAAATATGATTGAGGGGCTGGGCACCGTGGCTCATGCCTGTAATCCCAGCACTTTCGGAGGCTAAGGCAGGCAGATCACCTGAGGTCAGGAGTTCGAGACCAGCCTGGCCAACATGGCGAAACACCGTTTCTACTAAAAATAAAAAACTAGCTGGGTGTAGTGGGGCACACTGTAATCCCAGCTACTTGAGAGGCTGAAACACAAGAATTACTTGAACCCAGGAGGCGGAGGTTGCAGTGAGCCATAATCGTGCCACTGCACTCCAGCCAAAAAAAAAATATATATATATGATTGGGTATTACCATAGGCTCTGGTTCCTGCCCTGAGGGAAGGTGAGTTAAAAAGCAGTCAGAGGCCGGGCATGGTGACTCACCCCTGTAATCCCAGCACTTTGGGAGGCTAAGGCAGGAGGATCGCCTGAGGTCAGGAGTTCCAGACCAGCCTGGCCAACATGGTGAAACCCTGTCTCTCCTAACAATACAAAATTAGCCAGGTGTGGTGGTGCACAGCTGTAATCCCAGCTACTCGGAGCCTGAGGCAGGAAAATTACTTGAACCCAGGAAGTGGAGGTTGGAGGTGGAGGTTGCAGTTAGATGAGATCATGCCATTGCACTCCAGACAGGGCTAAGAGTCTCAAAAAAAAAAAAAAAAAGCAGTCAAAGCAGTAAGAGGTCTAATGTACTTCAAAACTGTAGTTCCAGCACTTTGGGAATCCAAAGTGGGAGGACTGCTGGAGCCCAGGAGTTTGGGACCAGCCTGTGCAACACAGCAAGACCCTGTCTCTACAAAAAATAAATTAAAAAAAGAGCCAGTGGTGGCCGGGCGCGGTGGCTCACACCTGTAATCCCAGCACTTTGGGAGGCCGAGGTGGGTGGATCACGAGGTCAGGAGATCGAGACCATTCTGGCTAACATGGTGAAACCCATCTCTACTAAAAATACAAAAAATTAGCTGGGCGTAGTGGCGGGCGCCTGTAGTCCCAGCTACTCGAGAGGCTGAGGCAGAAGAATGGCATGAACCTGGGAGGCGGAGCGTGCAGTGAGCCAAGATAGCGCCACTGCACTCCAACCTGGGCGACAGAGGGAGACGCCGCCTCAAAACAAACAAAAAAGCCAGTGGTATGTGCTTGTCGTCCTAGCTACTTGCGAGGCTGAAGCGGGAGGATCAGTAACTCAGAAGGAACTCCAGAACTGAGTTCTGAACAAGTAAAGCTTGAGATGCAGTGATGTGATCGTGGCTCACTGCAACCTCCACCTCGACCTCCTGGGCTCAATTGATCCTCCCGCCTCAGCCTCCCAAGTAGCCGAGACTAGAGGAGCGTGCCACCATGCCTGGCTAATTTTTTGTACTTTTCGTAGGGATAGGGTTTTGCCATGTTGCCCAGGCTGGTCTCTGATTCCTGGGCTCAAGCAATTCTCCTGCTTCAACCTGCCAAAATGCTGGGATTACAGGTGTGAGCACCATGCCCGCCCTCGGGAACTTTTGGAGAAATGGAAATATTCTAGATGTTGATCTGGATGCTGGTGTCACACCCATTTACTTGGATAAAAATGAATCAAGTCCTCACGCCTGTAATCCCAGCACTTTGGGGGTGGAGGCGGGCGGATCACCTGAGGTCAGGAGTTTGAGACCAGCCTGGCTAACATGGTGAAACCCTGTCTCTACTAAAAAAAAAAAAAAAAACCCACAAAAATTAGCCGGGCGTGGTGGTGGGTGCCTGTAATCCCAGCTACTCGAGACGCTGTGGTAGAATCCTTTGAACCCGGGAGGCAGAGGTTGCAGTGAGCCGAGATTGCACCACTGCACTTCAGCCTGGCGACAGAGCAAGACTCCATCTCAAAAAAAAAAAAAAAAAAAAAAGGAGAGCCGGGTGTGGTGGCTCACGCCTGTAATCCCAGCACTTTGTGAGGCCAAGGCGGGTGGATCACAAGGTCAGGAGATCGAGACCATCCTGGCCAACATGGTGAAACCCCGTCTCTACTAAAAATACAAAAATTAGCTGGGTGTGGTGGGGCATGCCTGTAATCCCAGCTACTCAGGAGGCTGAGGCAGGAGAATTGCTTGAACCAGGGAGTTGGAGGTTGCAGTGAGCCAAGATCGTGCCACTGTACTCCAGCCTGGCGACAGAGTGAGACTCTGTCTCAAAAAAAAAAAAAAAAAAAAAAAAAAGAGTCAAGTCATACACTTAAGATTGATATATTTTACTGAATGTAAATTATGCTTCAAGAAACAAAACCCTTCCACGCACAAAATACCTAGGGTGACATCTGTTTCCTGCACTGAATACCTGATTTTGGGAGAGGAGCCCTAGGGCAAGAGACAGCAAGAGGGGCTGAGAGCAAGCAGGGCACCAGAAGCTGGGAGCGTGGAGGGACGTGACCAGGGAGAAGTCTCCTGTGTTGGGGGAGGCCTGTGAATTTTAGGAACTCTGATATCTCAAGGCATGTTCTTGCCAAGCAGCAATACAGTTAAGTGTGCCTAATCTTATGGCTCCCACACTTTCAATTATTCTTCCTGAAAGAATTAAATATGAAGCCACTAGAGCCCAGGCAGGGCTGGATTGATTCTTGAACTAATCAACATTTATGCCCTCTTGGCTAAACTAGGCAGAGTTGGTTTTATTACAGTTCAGGTGTGATTAAGCACACTGTATTGTGTCAGTGGCAGGTGACCAGCCACACAGTGTCCTGAGGCCTGATGAGAGGGCTGTGCCAACCACAGTCCCAGAGGAGGAGCTGGCTGTAGCAGGGACTGACCCAGGAGTTGAAGTGAGCCAAGCCACCTCCTCCTGAGACCCCTGAGAGGTAAGGCAGGCTCATGCCAGACCCTATTATGTCCCACATCATGGCTGGAACCAGAACCATCTTACATGGCTGGTCAAGGCAAGGATAACCCCAGGAAGTCAGAGGACTTGGAGACTGTATTGTAGGAAAAAAAAAAATACTAGAAAAGACACTGGAGCGTCACCAGCAGTCACCCCTGGATGGTGGCATTATGTTTTTTTTTTTTTTGAGATGGAGTCTCACTCTGTCGCCCAGGCTGGAGTGCAGTGGCATGATCTTGGCTCACTGTAACCTCCGTCTCCTGGGTTCAGGCGATTCTCCTGCCTTAGCCTCCTGAGTGGGATTACAGATGTGTGCCACCATGACTGGCTAATTTTTGTAGATGGTGGCATTATGAATATGGATTTTGGTTTTCTTCATCAAATATTTCTGTTTTCCCCACATTAGCTGTAAAAAGTATATTTTTTTGGTAAATTAAGTTGACAGAATGAAAAAATTAAAATAGTATAAAGAATATCTGTTTAAATGCAATGGAGTGTGCCTGTGGTCCTAGCTACTTGGGAGGCTTAGACGGAAGGATTGCTTGAGCCCAGGAGTTCAAGACCAACCTGAGCAATGTAGCAAGACCCTGTCTCTTTTATTTAAAAAATAAAATAAATAAAACATAAAGAATGACTGTTTAAAATACTATTCAAAATGAAGTCGTAAAGGAGGGGATTATGTTTTTTAGTCTTAGTTCCCTCAAGGACTCAGACTGGAGAATATAACCGTGTTTGGAGCCCTCTGGCACTATCTTTGGGCCTGACTTCTGCTCTCTAGGGGGTAACGTGAGCTGGTGGTTGCTGAGTCATCATGTGTGGGTCACAGCCTCCCTTGGAGGCCTGGAGATGAGCCTGTCTGTGCTGAACTTTACTGGGCAGGGGGCAGCTCCAAGGCCCTCACTGGGGGCAGCCTAGAGCATACATCACTCTCTGAACTTGCTCTTCTCCTAATAAATGGACAATGATCAATGTTACACCCATGAAATAGGGTGGGATGCAATAAAAAATAAAAGATAAAATAATATAAATAGCCAGATAGGGTCAAAAGATTATTTATTTTACTTTATATTTTTGAAATAATTTCAGATTTACAACATAGTTGCAAAAATAATGCAAATGTTTACATCTTACATAACCCAGTACAATGATCCTAACACTGACAGATTATTATTGTTGTTGTTGTTGTTGTTGTTTTTTTGAGACAGAGTTTCACTGTTGTTGCCCAAGCTGGGGTGCAATGGTGCGATCTTGGCTCACTGCCACCTCTGCCTCCCTGGTTCAAGCAATTCTCCTGCCTCAGTTTCCTGAGTAGCTGGGATTGCAGGTGCCTGCCACCATGCCTGGCTGATTTTTGTATTTTTAGTAGAGACAGGGTTTCACCATGTTGGCCAGGCTGGTTTCGAACTCCTGATCTCAGGTGATCCACCCACCTCGGTGTCCCAAAGTGCTGGGATTACAGGCGTGAGCCACCACACCCAGCTAGATTATTGTTAACTGATCCAAAAGCCTTATTTGGATTTCGCCTGATGTCCTTTTTCTGTTTCAGGATCCAACCCAGGTTCCCATATTGCATTCAGTTGTCATGTCACTTTGGTGTCCTTTTCTCTGGAGCAGTCCCTCAGTCTCCTTGTTTTTCCTGACCTTGAAATTTTTGAAGAGTTATTCTGCAGAGCAGTGCTATCCAATAGAACTTTCAGCGATGACAGAAATGCTCTGTTTGGGCCTGATGCTGTGGCTTACACCTGTAATCCCAGAATTTTGGGAGGCCGAGGCGGGCAGATCACCTGAGGTCGGGAGTTCGAGACCAACCTGGCCAACATGGAGAAACCCCTAGTCTACTAAAAATGCAAAATTAGCTGGGCATGGTGGTGCATGCCTATAATCCCAGCTATTTGGGAGGCTGAGGCAGGAGAATCGCTTGAACCTGGGAGGCAGAGGTTGTGGTGAGCCGAGATCACGCCATTGTACTCCAGCCTCGACAACAAGAGTGAAACTCTGTCTCAAAACAAAACAAACAAAAAAAATAGAAATGCTCTGTGTCACCGAGTATGAAGCCATTAGCTACATGAAAATAGCATTTGAAATGTGGCTCATGGGGCCAGGTGCAGTGGCTCACGCCTGTAATCCCAGCACTTTGGGAGGCCAAGGTGGGTGGATCACTTGAGGTCAGGAGTTCGAGACCTGCCTGGCCGATATGGTGAAACCCTGTCTCTACTAAAAATAAAAAAATTGGCTGGGCATGGTGACAGGTGCCTGTAGTCCCAGCTACTTGGGAGGCTGAGGCAGGAGAATCACTTGAACCCAGGAGGTGGAGGTTGCAGTGAGCTGAGATTGGGCCACTGCACTCCAGCCTGGGTGAAAGAGTGAGATTCCGTTTCAAAAAAAAAAAAAGAGAAATGTGGCTCGTGGGTCTCAGAAACTGGCTTCTAAGTATTATTTAATTTTAATTAAAATAGCTACATGTGGCTAGTAGCCATTGTATTGGATAGGATAGGACAACTGTCAAATGTCCCTCATTTTGGGTTTGCTTACTGTTTCCCTATGATTAGTTTCAGATCATGAGCTTTTGATAGGAATACCATAAGCATGTTGTTGTGTTCTTCTTTGTCTAAATTTTTATAAAAGCTGTTGACAGGTGGCAGGGAACCACCTAGTCAGGCAGTGGGATTGTTTGAATGCTCTTTGAGGTCCAGCAAAGACAGGAGTGATAGCCGCACTTGGAAGCCCGCCCCCACACTTTCAGTGTTCTTCCTGAAAGAATTAGATATGAAGCTGCTAGAGCCCGGTGGGGAGCAGGCAGGATTGATTCTTGAACTAATCAACATTTATGCCCTCTTGGCTAAACTAGGTAGAGCTGGTTTTATTACAGTTCAGGTGTGATTAAGCATAGTTTATAAATGCTGAAGGTTGTGAAATATTCACAGGGATATAAAGTACAGTAATAAAACCTCACTTGGGGCTGGGCGTGTTGGCTCGCGCCTGTAATCCCAGCACTTTGGGAGGCCGAGGTGGGAGGATTACCTAAGGTCAGGAGTTTGAGACCAGCCTGGCCAACATGGTGAAACCCCGTCTCTATTAAAAATACAAAAATTAGCCGGGCGCAGTGGCATGTGCCTGTAATCTCAGCTACTCGGGAGGCTGAGGCAGGAGAATTGCTTGAACCCAGGAGGTGGAGGTTGCAGTGAGCCGAGATCGCGCCATTGTACTCCAGACTGGGCGACAGAGCAAGACTCTGTCTCAAAAAAAAAAAAAAAAGAATAGAAGACCCTGTGCCTGGAAGACAGTAGTTGCTCAATAATTGCTGGCCTCTGCCCCAGAAGGGGAAGGGCGAGGCAGATGCAGGACCTGCGGGAGGTACCTGTCCCAGGCCCTTGGGCGTAAGAAGCCTCGCCCACGCAGCACCCAACCCATACCCAGCCCGCCCGCCAGCCAACCTTGGCGTCCCTGCCTTGCGCCTACCTACCTTGCGCCTACCCACTCCCACAGGCCCAGCGTGCACGTCTCTAGGCTAGGCATCCTTGCCCCTGTGACGTCAGCGTCACCCAACGTTTATTGGGCACAAACTGTATGCCCGGCCATGGGGATGCCGGAGAGAACGACACGAAGACCCTCACCCCTCAAAGCTCCCAGCGGGAGGAGGGGCTGCTTCACTTGGGAAGTGTGGGGATGGAATTCTCAGCCCCCCGATAACTCCGAGGCCCGCCGCCTGCCTGGTTTTTGGCCGGACACTGGACTTCCCCTGGAAGTTGCTCGACACTGCGCGCCCCCAGCAGAAAATCAGGTCGGTTCTCGGAGCCCAGTCTAATGCTTTCCGACCCGCAAACCAAGGCCCAGTGACCGCCCCCGCCGCGCAGCAGCCTGCGTCGCCAGCCAACCACGCGCGGCCGAGTAGCCCCGCCCCTCCACATGGCCAATGGCCGCGCGCCGCCTCGCCTCCTCGCTGCGGGAAGGGTCCTGGGCCCCGGGCGGCGGTAACTAGGTCTCAGGGCTGGGGCTACCCGAGGTAAGATCGCTGCCCGGGCGTTGGGTCCTTTCGGCTCAGCACGCACGGAAGTCCTGGCTGCAGCGGCAGGACGGAGTCCGCCGGGACGCCCTGGGTCTGGGGCGCGCTGGGGGCCCAGGAGGGGACAGGACGCGCGGGGCTCCGGAAGAGCGGGCCCTGTGGAGCAAGAGTTTCGGGAACACTGAGGGCTCCAGGCGCCGCATCCACCATCCGGGGAAAAGGGGGTAGGTGGCGCTGGGCGTCTGCTCGTGCTGGGGGAAAGGTAGGGCCAGAAGGGGACGGGCAAGCGGCCGCTGACCTCCTCCTGCCGCTCGCGGGCCCAGGGTGACGCTAAGGTGGGGCCGAGCCTCGACCGGGTGCACCTAGAGGTCGAGTGCTACCGCCCTCCCCTGGGTCTGGACAGTTCTCGGCGGCGACACCGGCTCAGAACAGCTTCCCCGCCCTCCGCGGACCTGGGTCGCGCCCAGGAATCTGATCCAAGGCTGTGAGGCCTGTCCCTTTGAGAAGTGTGGGTATTTATTTCCGGGATGCACTCAGAGCCTCTGGACAGTCAGGTCGGAAACTTTGCTGTATCAGGAACACTCTGTCACCTCCTTCCTTTTCAGTTGGGAAGGAGGTGCCAGGAAAACATGAAACAAACCAAAAACACGAAAAAGGCATTCTCTGTATGGAAGCCGTGAAGCCTCAAAAATCTCTAGGAGGACAGCCAGCGACCTGGGACCTGTGGCAGCCATGTGAGGGCAGGGTTAATGTCTGGACTAAATGTTGCTTCCTCTTAAGTGCACCCTCAGCCTCCCTCCCGCCAAGTGACCTTGGGTCCTTTTTGGGCTTGAAGACAGGTGGCTGTGTGGGTCTCGCTGCAGGGGTCTCTGTGCCCTGCAAGGTGTATGACCAGGGGCAGTGAGGCAGCAGGTTCTGGGTTCAAATCCTGTGCTAGCTTCTGGCCAGCTGTGCACCTTGGCATCACTTTCCCTGTCACGGGATTGGGGAAGGATTAACTGAAAGAACCTTAGGATGTGCCTGTCTACAGTGGGCCCTCCATAAATGTGAACAAATGTGGGCTTCCTTTCTTCCTTTCCTTTTGTTTGGGCCACATCATCCCTTCCCCTCCATCTGTGGCTGAGGCTGGAATGCAGAAGAGTGCCTCATCTGACTTCCTTCTGGTACCTGGCTGATGCTATGAGAAGAAGGAGAAAGGGGTCTTTTTTTTTTTGAAATGGAGTCTCGCTCTCTTGCCCAGGCTGGAGCGCAGCGGTCCAATCTCAGCTCACTGCAACCTCTGCCTCCTGGGTTTAGAGATTCTCATGCCTCAGCCTCCCAAGTAGCAGGGATTACAGGTGTCTGATATCACGCCTGGCTAATTTTTGCATTTTTAGTAGAGACGGGGTTTCACCATGTTGGCCAGGCTGGTCTCAAACTCCTGACCTCAAGTGATCTGCCTGCCTTGGCCTCCCAAAGTGCTGGGATTACAGGCATGAACCACCATGCCTGGCCGAGAAAGGGGTCTATTAACTCCCATAGAGTTGTTCTTTGCTAATTTCTTGAAGGCTCAGAGGACCCCCGCCTCACCTTCCTGACTCTCCTGACCTGTCATTAGTACTTGCCTCACGAGGAATGTAGCAGCGCCTGCTGGTTGGCAAAGCAACTCGTGCATGTGAGGCTCTGAGGCCAGTGACAGGACTGTTTCCCCTGTGAGGGGGGGTCTGGTTGCCCAGCAGCTTTTAGGTGCTGTCTGCTCTACAGCACTGCCTCCTGAGAGAGGTCTCATGCCTGGCTGATGCCCACTTGGTCCTCTCCTGCCTCCTTCCCTCCCTGACAACCCACTTGGAATCCAATAGCATCTCAAGCTTCACTTGTTCAGAACTGAGTTCCGGAGTCCCTTCTGAGCCACTGCTCCTCCCCTGGCTTCTCTGGCCTGGTAAAAGGGCACCTTCCATTCACCCAGTGTCCAAGGAGTCATCCTTCTTTTCTCTCCCTTATCTCCTACACCCTCAAAACACCAGGAATCTGGCTGCCTCCTGCCATCTCTGTGGTTCCCTTGCTGACCATAATCATCCTGTCTCCTGGGCTGTGGCCTCCTGCCTGGTCTCCCAGTTTTCATCCTGGCCCCTCCAAAGTCCTCACAACCGCCAGAGAAGTCTTTAATGTAAATCAGATCCTCTTCTTTCCCTGCCACAGCCTTCCAGTGGTTCCGTGTTTCACTCCAACTAAAACCCAGAGTCCTTTCCTACAGCACTCTACATGAGTGGCCCCTGCCACCTCCTTGACCTTGAAAATCTCTGCCCCTTTCCCTAGCTTGCTTGCTTTTTTTTTTTTTCCTATGACGGAGTTTTGATCTTGTTGCCCAGGCTGGAGTGCAATGGGACGATTTCGGCTCACTGCAACCTCTGCCTCCTGGGTTCAAGCGATTCTCCTGCCTCAGCCTCCTGAGTAGCTGGGATTACAGGCGCCCACCACCATGCTAATTTTTGTATTTTTAGTAGAGAAAGGGTTTCCCCATGTTGGTGAGGCTGGTCTCGACCTCCTGAGCTCAGGTGATCCACCCGCCTAGGCCTCCCAAAGTGCTGGGATTATAGGCGTGAGCCACCGCAGCCAGCCATCCCTAGCTTTCTTAACCTAGACCACACTGACCTGCTTTCTATTCTTCAAACATGCCAAGCTCATTCCCGTTTTAGGACTTTTGCATTTACCATGCCCTCTGCCTAAAACACCAGTCTTCTCAGCCTGAGAACGGCTCAGCTGTGTTCTGCACGCTAGTTCAGAAAGGCTGCTTTGACCCTCTAGTTCAAGTAGCATGCCTCTCTCCAGGGGCTCTGTCTCATTACCTGCTTTATTTTCTTTAGAACTTTTATTGCTGTCTGGAACTCTTATTTGGGTATTAATTTACTGATCTGTTATTTGTCCCACCCCACTAGAATATAAATTGGATGTGGCATAGACCTTGTCTCTTTTATTCCCTGCAGCACTCCCTGATGGGGGAGGCAAAAAAGTAACAAGCAAATACATCTACAATTGCAAATTGTGGTAACTCCTACATAAACAACTGGCAGCAATTGCTTATATTTGAGGCGCTTAAAAATTTTTAAGCTGGCTGGGCGCGGTGGCTCACGCCTGTAATCCCAGCACTTTGGGAGGCCGAGGCGGGCAGATCACAAGGTCAGGAGATCGAGACCATCCTGGCTAACACAGTGAAACCCGTCTCTACTACAAATACAAAAAATTAGCTGAGTGTGGTAGTGGGCGCCTGTAGTCCCAGCTACTGGGAAGGCTGAGGCAGGAGAATGCTGTGAACCCGGGAGGCGGAGCTTGCAGTGAGCCGAGATCGCGCCATTGTACTCCAGCCTGGGCAAAAAGAGTGAACTCCATCTAAAAAAAAAAAAAAAAAAAAAAGGCCAGGCGCAGTGGCTCACGCCTGTAATCCCAGCACTCTGGGAGGCCAAGGCAGGTGGATCATGAGGTCAGGAGATTGAGACCATCCTGGCTAACAAGGTGAAACCCTGTCTCTACTAAAAATACAAAAAATTAGCTGGGCGTGGTGGCGGGCGCCTGTGGTCCCAGCTACTCGGGAGGCTGAGGCAGGAGAGTGGCGTGAACCCGGGAGGTGGAGCTTGCAGTGAGCCGAGATTGCACCACTGCACTCCAGCTTGGGTGGCAGAGCGAAACTCCGTCTCAAAAAAAAAAAAAAAAATTTAAGCTTACAGGCCGGCCACAGTGGCTTAGCACTGTGGGAGGCCAAGGCAAGAGGATCACTTGAGGTCAGGAGTTCGAGATCAGCTTGGCCAACATGGTGAAACTCTGTCTCTACTAAAAAATACAAAAATTGGCCAGGCGCGTTGGCTGGCGCCTGTAATCCTAGCAACTTGGGAGACCAACGCAGGCAGATCACCTGAGGTCAGGAGTTCAGGACCGGCCTGGCCAACATTAAAACATACAAAACCCCGTCTCTACTAAAAAATATAAAAATTATCCAGACATGGTGGCGTGTACCCGTAATCCCAGCTACTCGGGAGGCTGAGGTAGGAGAATTGCTTAAACCTGAGAAGCAGAGGTTGCAGTGAACCGAGATTATGCCACTGCACTCCAGCCTGGGCAACAGAGCGAGACTCTGTCTCAAAAACAACAACAACAACAACAAACAAACAAATTAGCCAGGCGTGATGGTGGGCACATGTAATCCCAGCTACTCGGGAGGCTGAGGTAGGAGAATTGCTTGAACGTGGGAGATGGAGGCTGCAGTGAGCCGAGATCACACCACTGCACTCCAGCCTGGGCGACAGGGAGACTCTGTCTCAAAAAAAAAAAAAAAAAAAAAAGCTTATTAGGCTGAATTACTGTACTGTCAAAACAAGCTATCTGAGCCATTTTAAGGGTGAGGAAGTCTGGAAACTGATAACTTGCCCAGGACACACAGTGAGTTCAAGGCATGGAACTCAGTCTCCTATCTTAAGAATGTATGTGAGCCGGGCATGGTGGCTCACAGCTGTAATCCCAGCGCTTTGGGAGGCCAAGGCAGGCAGATCATCTGAGGTCAGGAGTTCAAGACCAGCCTGACCAACATGGATAAACCCTGTCTCTACTAAAAATACAAAATTAACCAGGTGTGGTGGTTCATGTCTGTAATTCCAGCTACTCAGGAGGCTGAGGCAGGAAAATCACTTGAACCCGGAAGGCGGAGGTTGTGGTAAGCCGAGATTGCGCCATTGTACTCCAGCCTGGGCAACAAGAGTGGAACTGTCTCAAAAAAGAAAAAAAGAATGTATGTGTAGTAGGCTTTAATGGTGGGCCTGCAGCCATGTCATGGAAAGAAGCTGACCTGAATATCTCAGTTCTTTCCTCTTCTACTAACTAGCAAGCGTACCTCAATTTCTTCTTTAAAGTAGAATGATCCTATTATGATTGTGTTGGGGTTCACTTTTTAGTTTTTCAGTGTGTCCCAAAGCAGCAGCCGTTTAGGTATAGCCCTCTTGCTATCAGCTTGAGGGCCTTAGAGCCAGGAGGGGAGCCAGGACATTTATAGGCACAGAAAGTAGGGTCACGTACAGATCCCCCCACCACATGTGCTAGGGGTACATGCAGACCTCCCCAGTGCTGACCAACCTGCAGAGAAGAAATAGGCCCTAGGTATTCTGGATCTGATTCTTTTTGGTCATCAATTATTTTTATTTTTATTTTTTTAGAGACAGGGTCTCACTGTGTTGCCCAGGCTGGCCTCGAACAGCTGGGCTCAAGCGATCCTCCTGCCCTAGCTTCTTGAGTAGCTGGTGGTCATCAATTCATTTTTAGCAAATTCTGCAGATTTTTTTTTTTTTTTTTGAGACGGAGTCTCACTCTGTCGTCCAGGCTGGAGTGCAGTGGCGTGATCTCGGCTCACTGCAACCTCCGCCTCTTGGGTTCAAGCAATTCTCTGCCTCAGCCTCCTGAATAGCTGGGATTGCAGGCGCCCGCCACCATGCCTGGCTAATTTTTTTGTAATTTTAGTAGAGACGGGGTTTCACCATCTTGGCCAGGTTGGTATTGAACTCCTGACCTCGTGATCCACCCGCCTCGGCCTCCCAACGTGCTGGGGTTACAGGCGTGAGCCACCGCGCCCGGCTTCTGCAAGAATTTTGGAGAGATCCAGGCAGTAATAAAACAGGATGTTTACAGAAATTAAAGATGGCGGCCGGGCGCGGTAGCTCACGCCTGTAATCCCAGCACTTTGGGAGGCCAAGGCGGGCGCATCACGAGGTCAGGAGGTCGAGACCATCCTGGCTAAGACGGTGAAACCCTGTTTCTACTAAAAATACAAAAAAATTAGCCGGGCGTCGTGGCGGGCGCCTGTAGTCCCAGCTACTCAGGAGGCTGAGGCAGGAGAATGGCGTGAACCCGAGAGGCGGAGCTTGCAGTGAGCCGAGATCGCGCCACTGCACTCCAGCCTGGGCAACAGAGCAAGACTCCGTCTCAAAAAAAAAAAAAAAAAAAAAAAAGAATTTAAAGATGGTTGGGCACATTGGCTGGCGCTTGTAATCCGAGCTACTTGACAGGCTGAGGCAGGAGGATCCCTTGAGGCCAGGCGTTTGAGACCAGCCTGGGCAGCATCATGAGACCCTGTCTCTAGAAAAAACAAAAAAATTAGCTGGGCATAGTGGCGTAGGTCTGTAGTTCCAGCTACCAGGGATGCTGAGGCGGGAGAATTGCTTGAGCCCAGGAGTTTGAGGCTGAAGTGAACTATGATTGTACCACTGCACCCAATTTGGGTGACAGAGTGAGACCCCATCTGTTTGTTTGTTTTTGAGACAGAGTTTCGCTCTTGTTGCCCAGGCTGGAGTGCAATGGCGCGATCTTGGCTCACCGCAACCTCTGCCTCCCAGGTTCAAGCAATTCTCCTGCCTCAACCTCCTGAGTAGCTGGGATTTCAGGCATGGGCCACCATGCCCAGCTAATTTTTTTTTTTTGTATTTTTAGTAGAGACGGGGTTTCTCCATGTTGATCAGTCTGGTTTCCAACTCCCAACCTCAGGTAATCCCCCAAATTGGCCTCCCAAAGTGCTGGGATTATAGGCATGAACCACGGCACCCAGCCTGAGACCCCATCTCTTAAAAACAAAACAAAACAAAAAAAATGGCCAGGTATGGTGGCTCACACCTGTAATCCCCAAACTTGGGAGGCTGAGGCGGGTGGATCACTTGAGGTCAGGAGTCCATGACCAGCTTGCCAACATGGTGAAACCCCATCTCTACTAAAAATACAAAAATTAGCTGGGCGTGGTGGTGCGCATCTGTAATCCCAGCTACTCGGAAGGGAGGCTGAGGCAAGAGACTCAATTGAACCCAGGAGGCGGAGGTTGCAGTGAGCCGAGATTGCGCCACTGCACTCCAGCCTGGCAACAAAGTGAGACTCACTCTCAAAAAAAAAAAAAAAAAAAGAAGAAGAAGAAGAAATTAAAGATGAAAGAAAACAAACATTCCAAAAAGTTGAGAAAGAATTGCCTTTTATCTAGCCCCACTCCCAACCCCCCAACCCTGTTGTAATGTGTGATCTGTTTTCTTCCAGTCTCATTTCCTCTCAGTCCATCCACCCTTCATGGGGCCGGAGCCCTCTCTCCAGAATCTGAGCAGCAATGCCGTTTGCTGAAGACAAGACCTATAAGTATATCTGCCACAATTTCAGCAATTTTTGCAATGTGGATGTTGTAGAGATTCTGCCTTACCTGCCCTGCCTCACAGCAAGAGACCAGGTGAGCAAGGGAAGTGACAGCCCAACACTGGCCTGGAGGCAGGGCTGTGGAATTCAAAGCTCAGCCCCATCCTAGTTTCTCACCCAAGCCTCAGCCTGCTCCTTCCTTCTTCCTCTTGCTGTGTCTTGCTCCTTTTGTCCTTGCTGCTTTTCTTTTCTTTTTTTTTTGAGATTGAGTCTCGTTCTGTTGCCAGGCTGGAGTGCAGTGGCACGATCTTGGCTCATTGCGACCTCCGCCTCCTGGGTTCAAGTGATTCTCCTGCCTCAGCCTCCTGAGTAGCTGGGATTACAGGTGCGTGCCACCACGCCCAGCTAATTTTTGTGTTTTTAATAGACACAGGGTTTCACCATGTTGGCCAGGATGGTCTTGATCTCTTGACCTTGTGATCCGCCTGCCTCCGCCTCCCAAAGTGCTGGGATTACAGGCGTGAGCCACCGCACCCTTGCTGCTTTTCTAATTTTTGGATGAAGTGTGGCTCAGGGTGGCATTGCTGACTTCGCCGAGCTCCCCCTTGTGTTGCTTTTGTGCACTGCTCAAAAATATGGCGCTGGCTCTCTGAGATTTCCTGGCTCTGGTCCACTTGCCCACTTTTTTTGGAACCTCCTATTTCTTTCATCTCTCTTGCCCTTCCTTGTCCTGTTCAGTTTTGATTCCATTCTCCTTGTCATGGGGCCCTGTCCTGGCACGGAGCTGGGACTCAGGTTTGAGAGCTGGCAGGATCCAGGTCGCTCTAGCCCCAACAGAACTTGCTGCAGGCCCCTGGCACTCACTAGCTGGTGAAATGGGCACAACCCCTCCCCGTTGTAGCTGCTGTTCTCAGATTGGACCCCTGTGCTCCAGAGGGTACCTGTTGGCTCTTTTGGGGCCTCCTGTGCTCAGATTTCTCAGGAGCCCCATTGTTGTCTCTGGTGTCCTCCCACACAGATCATGTTAGTATGCAGGTCTGTTTGGGGTTTGCTCCTCCCTCTTGTATTTTGGGGTTTATAGGGATATCTTGTTTTGTAGTAAATATTTTCTGTGGGTTTTCTTTATTTTCTTTAAAAAAATTTTTTTTGAGACGGAGTCTCGCCGTGTTGCCCAGGCTGCAGTGCAATGGCACGATCTCAGCTCACTGCAACCTCTGCCTCCCAGGTTCAAGTGATTCTCGCGCCTCAGCCTCCTGAGTAGCTGGGGTTACAGGCGCATGCCACCACACCTGGCTGATTTTGTATTTGTAGTAGAGATGGAGTTTCACCATGTTGGCCAGGCTGGTCTTTAGTTTTATTTTTGAGACAGAGTCTTGCTCTGTTACTCAGGCTGGAGTGCAGTGGCACGATTTTTTTTTTTTTTTGAGATGGAGTCTCGCTCTGTCACCCAGGCTGGAGTGCAGTGGCACGATCTCGGCCCACTGCAAGCTCTGCCTTCTGGGTTTACGCCATTCTTCTGCCTCAGCCTCTTGAGTAGATGGGACTACAGGCGCCCACCATCATGCCCGGCTAATTTTTTGTATTTTTAATAGAGACGGGGTTTCACCGTGTTAGCCAGGATGGTCTCTATCTCCTGACCTCATGATCCGCCCGCCTTGGCCTCCCAAAGTGCTGGGATTACAGGCGTGAGCCACTGCGCCCAGCATTTTTTTTTTTTTTTTTTTTTTTTGAGATGGAGTCTCGCTGTGTCTTCCAGGCTGGAGTGCAGTGGTGCCATCTTGGGTCACCGCAACCTCTGCCTCCTGGGTTCAAGTGATTCTCCTGCTTCAGCCTCCTGATAGCTGGGATTACAGGTATGTGCTACCACGCCCGGCTAATTTTTGTATTTTTGGTAGAGATGGGGTTTCACCATGTTGGTCAGGCTGGTCTTGAATTCCTGACCTCGTGATCCCCGGCCTTCCAAAATGCTGGGATTACAGGTGTGAGCCACCGCACCTGGCTATTTTCCTTTTTCTAAAAATCTAGCTCCTGCAGGATTCTGTGAGTTTTTGTTTCTGCTATCTGGTTGCTTGTTTTTATGTGAGAATTCAGGTAGACATAAAAACTCTAGGGCTGGGCACGGTGGCTCACGCCTGTAATCCCAGCGCTTTGGGAGGCCAAGGCAGGCGGATCACCTGAGGTCAGGAGTTCGAGACCAGCCTGGCCAACATGGCGAAACCACGTCTCTACTAAAAATACAAAAAAATTAGTCGGGCGTGGTGGTGGGCTCCTGTAATCCCAGCTACTCGGGAGGCTGAGGCAGGAGAATTGCTTAAACCCAGGAGGCAGAGGTTGCAGTAAGCTGAGATCGCGGCATTGCACTCCAGCCTGGGCGATGGAGTGGGACTCCATCTGAAAAAAAAAAAAAAGAAACAAAAAAACTCTGCAGCCACTGTCATCTGCCCGCAATCTCCCCAGCTTTCTCAGCTTCCTTGTTTCTTATTGTCGGCCCCCTCTCTTTCCGTCTTTTGCCCCTTTCATCATACTTTTGCTATCTACCTTTTCCTTCTCTCCTAATCCAAACCTTTCTTTTTGCTGTGGGGGCCATATAAATCCAAGGCTTTTGTATCAGATTAACTGGGTTTGGATTCCTGCCCCACTGTTGTAGGATCTTTGCTATAGTACTTTGCTTCTGCTAAGCCTCAGTTTCCTCATTAGTAAAGTGGAGATAATAATGGCATTAAATAAAGATGATACATGCAAAGCCCTTAACGGAGAGCCCAGGACATAGTTAATTGCCAGTTTCCGGCAGCTGCCTTTATTGATGTGGCTGCTAATTGCTCTTCCTCACTCCATACCTGGCCCTGTCCTGGGCTCTGATCCAGTTTCACGTGGCCGCCTTGCTCTTGTGGCTTTCTTGGCACCCCACCCCCCTGCTGTGGCTTCATTCTGGGTGGGGAAGCGGCAGGGGCCACCTGGCTTGAGCAGGACAGTGGCATTGTGTCTTCCAGGATCGACTGCGGGCCACCTGCACACTCTCAGGGAACCGGGACACCCTCTGGTATCTCTTCAATACCCTTCAGCGGCGGCCCGGCTGGGTGGAGTACTTCATTGCGGCGCTGAGGGGCTGTGAGCTATCTGATCTCGCGGACGAAGTGGCCTGTGTCTACCAGAGCTACCAGCCTCGTAAGCGTCCTGCCCTTGCCCTCCTCCTGGACCCCCAGCCTGCTCCCTGGCCTCCGCTGTCCCTTCCCCTCTCCCTGTACTTCCTGCCTTTCTCTGTCATCCTCCTTCTTGTCACTGTGAAGCGATGAATAAGCCTGGGTGTAGATCCAGGCTGAGCCACTTACCAGCTGTGTCCCTTTGGCCAAGTCTCTTAATTTCCCTGAGCCTCAGGCCTCTCTTCTGTAAAATGAAGCTCATGGCAGCATCTGCCGCGGGGAGCTGCAGTGGGTGATACCGCAGGACGATGCGTGTTGAGTATTGAGCTGGGCTGGGCGCTTCCTGTATGCCCAGCACATGGGGTCTCCTCTAACTTTCACGGCTGTAGCGTTCACCTCCCACCCTTCCTCATTTCTTCTCCCCCACCTACTCATTCACCCTCCCTCTCTCCATCTTCTCTTCCTCTCCTCTGGTTTACCCTGAGAGCCTTCGACGCCCTCTATCAGCTGCCTAGTTATTCTTTAAGTCCCTCTCAGTGTCCCTGCCACTCTGAGTGCTCGGAGGGGATTTGGTGAGATTGAGTTTGGTCCTGAGTGAGAGCAAGACATGGGAAGAGGCTGGGCACGGTGTTTCATGCCTGTAATCCCAGCACTTGGGAGGCCGAGGCAGGCGGATCATGAGGTCAGGAGATGGAGACCATCCTGGCTAAAACAGTGAAACCCTGTCTCTACTAAAAATACAAAAAATTAGCTGGACGTGTTGTCCCAGCTACTCAGGAGGCTGAGGCAGGAGAATCACTTGAACCAGGGAGGCAGAGGTTGCAGTGAGCCGAGATCGCACCACTGCACTCCAGCCTGGGTGACAGAGCGAGACTCCATCTCAATAAAAAAAAAAAGACATGGGAAAAAAATCAAGCCAGCCCTATTTATATTTCAAACTAGAGGTAACCTCCGAGACCCTGGTCACATTTATAGCTGTGAGACATCCATGTTTTTCTTTTCTTTCTCTCTCTCTCTCTCTTTTTTTTTTTTCCTTTTAGAGACAGAGTCTTGCTGTGCCACCCAGGCTGGAGCGCAGTGGTGCAATCATAGCTCACTGCAGCCTTGACCTCCTGGGCTCAAGTGATCCTTCTACGTCAGCCTCCAGAGTAGCTGGAACTACAGGCATGGGCAACTATACCTGGCTAATTTTTAAATTTTTTGTAGAGATGACGTCTCACTGTGTTGCCTAGGCTGGTCTCGAACTCCTGGGCTGAAGCGATCGGCCTCCCAGAGTGCTGGGATCATAGGTGTGAGCCACCGCGTCTAGCTCTCATGCTTGCTTTTCTTTCCTTTTTCTCTTCCTTGCTTTTCCTCCCTCCCTCCCTTCCTCTCTTTCTTCCTTTTTTTCCTTCCTTCTTTTTAAATATGTCTCTTCATGTGTGGAGATTAATAGTGATCCCTGGCTGGGCACGGTGGCTCACACCTGTAATCCCAGCACTTTGGGAGGCCGAGGCGGGCGGATCACAAGGTCAGGAGTTCGAGACCAGCCTGGCCAATATGGTGAAACCCTGTCTCTACCAAAAACACAAAAAAATTAGCTGGGCGTGGTGGTGCAAGCCTATAATCCCAGCTACTTGGGAGGCTGAGGCAGGAGAATTGCTTGAACCGGCGAGGTAGAGGTTGCAGTGAGCTGAGATTGCACCACTGCACTCCAGCCTGGACGACAGAGCGAGACTCTGTCTCAAAAAAACAAAACAAAAGAAAAAAATAGTGATCCCCTGAATACAATGGCTGTGGTAGGGCCTGATGAGTGGTGGGGGCAAAGGGGAGGGGCTCAGGCGGCAGCATCAGGGCAGGGGTCAGTGAGCAATGATAGTCATGTGGAGGAGAAAGCCACTGTGTCCTAGGATGCCTGGGGACAGAGAAGGGTGACTGCTGACACCGTGTGGGTGGCTAGAGACCCACGAGGCCCCCCTATACTCCCCTTCCTCCCTTGCTACCTTGTCCTCCAACTGCTCTCACCCTCCCACTCCTGCCCCTTGCCAAGTGATGCTTGTCACTCCTTTTTTTTTTGAAATGGAGTTTTGCTCTGTCGCCCAGGCTGGAGTGCAGTGGTGCGATCTCGGCTCACTGCAAGCTCCGCCTCCTGGGTTCACGCCATTCTCCTGCCTCAGCCTCCCGAGTAGCTGGGACTACAGGCGCCTGCCACCGTGCCCGGCTAACTTTTTGTATTTTTTAGTAGAGATGGGGTTTCACTGTGTTAGCCAGGATAGTCTGGATCTCCTGACCTCGTGATCCACCCGCCTTGGCTTCCCAAAGTGCTGGGATTACAGGCGTGAGCCACCAAGCCTGGCCCTGCTTGTCACTCTTGAGGAGTGGACCCACAACAGAACAGCTTTTGGACCTATGGGTGGGGCAGGGGCTATACCCAAGAGCACCCAACCCTCTTTAATCATGAGGAGAACCCCCAATTCCTTTTTTTTGAGACGGAGTCTTGCTCAGTCGCCCAGGCTGGAGTGCAGTGGCATGACTTTGGCTCACCACAACCTCTGCCTCCCGGGTTCAAGTGGTTCTCCTTCCTCAGCCTCCCTATAGTCCCTGATTCCTTCCAATTTTTGTTTTTTTTTTTGAGACGGAGTCTCGTTCTTGTTGCCCAGGCTGGAGTGCAATGGTGCAATCTCAGCTCACGGCAACCTTCACCTCCCAGGTTCAAGCAATTCTCCTGCCTCAGCCTCTTGAGTAGCTGGGATTACAGGCATGCGCCTCCACGCCTGGCTAATTCTGTTATTTTTAGTAGAGACGGGGTTTCTCCATGTTGGTCAGGCTGGTCTCGAACTCCCGACCTCAGGTGATCCACCCACTTCGGCCTCCCAAAGTGCTGGGATTACAGGCGTGAGCCACCGCGTCTGGCTTCTTTTTCTTTTTTTCCCCCGAGAGTCTTGCTCTGTTGCCCAGGCTGGAGTGCAGTGGTGCGATCTCAGCTCACTGCAACCTCCGTTTCCCAGATTGAAGCAATTCTCCTGCCTCAGCCTCCCGAGTAGCTGGGATTACAGGTGCCTGCCAGCACGCCCGGCTAATTTTTGTATTTTTAGTAGAGATGGGGTTTCACTATGTTGGCCAGGCTGGTCTTGAACTCCTGACCTCCTAATCCACCTGCCTTGGCCTCCTCAAATCCTGGGATTACAGGCATGAGCCACCGTGCCCAGCCCCTGATTCCTTCTTTTTTTTCTTTTTTTTTTTTTTAGACGGAGTCTCGCTCTGTCTCCCAGGCTGGAGTGCAGTGGCGCGATCTTGGCTCACTGCAAGCTCCGCCTCCCGGGTTCACACCATTCTCCTGCCTCAACCTCCTGAGTAGCTGGGACTACAGGCACCCGCCACCACGCCCGGCTAATAATAATGTTGTATTTTTAGTAGAGATGGGGTTTCACTGTGTTAGCCAGGATGGTCTCGATCTGACCTCGTGATCCGCCTGCCTTGGCCTCCCAAAGTGCTGAGATTAAAGGCGTGAGCCACTGTGCCCAGCCCTGATTCCTTCTTGATATCACTACATCTTTGTCCTCCAGGGACCTTGGACCGTCCCCCAGACCCACTGGAGCCACCGTCACTTCCTGCTGAGGGGCCAGGGCCCCCCACGCCTGCTGCGGCCCACAGCATCCCCTACAATGGCTGCAGAGAGAAGGAGCCAAGTTACCTCATGCCTGTCCAGGAGACCCAGGCACCAGAGTCCCCAGGAGAGGTCTGTCCTCACAGTCTACCTTGAGCTACCATTTTTTGTGTTCCTATCTGCCCACTTCTGCCCATTGAGCCTTCCAGAAACCCTCTCCCGTCCCCTATAAATCACGCCTAATCTCTGCTCAGAACCCTAGGGCTTCTTCAGTTGGGATCTGCCCCAGACCAGCTTCCAGGCTGCTGACCAGGTCTTCACCCTGTGGCAGCCCTAATCCTCTGTCAGCAACCAGCTGGGAGACCACTGTGTGTGTGTGTGTGTGTGTGTGTGTGTGTGTGTTGTGTGTGTGTGTGTGTTGTGTGTGTGTGTGTGTTGTGTGTGTGTGTGTGTGTGTGTGGTGTGTGTGTGTGTGTGTGTGTGTGTGTGACCACAGTGTGTGTGTGTGTGTGTGTGTGTGTGTGTGTGTTGTGTGTGTGTGTGTGTGTGGTGTGTGTGTGTGTGTCAGTGTCTCATTCTGTCACCCAGGCTGGAGTACAGTGGAGTGATCTTGGCTCATTGCAACCTCTGCCTCCTGGGTTCAGGCCATTCTCCTGCCTCAGCTTCCTGAGTAGCTGGGATTACAGGCACCCACCGCCACGCCCAGCTAATTTTTGTATTTTTAGTAGAGATGTGGTTTTGCCATGTCAGCGAGGCTGGTCTCGAACTCCTGACATCAGGTGATCTGCCCACCTTTGCCTCCCAAAATGCTGGGATTACAGGCATGAGCCACCGTGCCTGGCAATGCTGTGTGTTTTCTGTGAGGTAGACGCAAGGACACCTGTGGACAGAGGGTCTGGGAATTACCAGAACCCAGGCAAGGGCTCCCCTGGCTCCTGTGCTCCATGGTGTGGGCTGAGGCCTATAGGAGATGCCCCAAGAGCACAAGCTGCCCTTTG
This sequence comes from Pongo pygmaeus, assembly GCF_028885625.2. Taxonomy (NCBI): domain Eukaryota; kingdom Metazoa; phylum Chordata; class Mammalia; order Primates; family Hominidae; genus Pongo; species Pongo pygmaeus. Next base: position 29,802,547 of record NC_072394.2, on the reverse strand, counting down.
TGAGCTCTTGGGAGAGGCAACTGCCTTATTCATATTTTCCCTCATTGCAGAGTTCAGAACAAGCCCGGCAGATGCTTAGCCCCAGAGCCATCCCAAGGAGTCCAGATGGTGGCCCCCTGGAGTCCTCCTCTGACCTGGCAGCCCTCAGCCCTCTGACCTCCAGCGGGCATCAGGAGCAGGACACAGAACTGGGCAGTACCCACATAGCAGGTATGCATGGAATCTGGAATTATAGGGTCCTTCTGATCTCTCAAGTGAGGGTGAGAATTAGAGTTGCCCCATCTGGCTTCCTTAAACAGGAGACAAGGTGGGAATAAAGGGAGTTCAACCCAGGAAGCAAACCAGTTCCTTAGCGGGTGTATGAATTAGCATTTGCTGTGTAACAAATAGTCCACTCCAGTTTTCCAATTTTTTTTTTTTTAGTAGCTTAAAATACAGCCATTTATTTAGCATATGATCCTGTGGGTCAGGCATTTGGGCTACCTACATGGGCATTTCTTCTGGTCTTGGCTGAATTTCCTTTCAAGTACTCACCGGTATATACATAAGTTCTGCCTCTGGTTGTTTGCTGAGCACCTTGGTTCTCTTCTATGTAGTCTCTCATCCTCCAGCACACACACCCATCATAGCAGCTGGGCAGAGTTCTCAGAGAGAGAGAGAGAGAGGGCTCAAAACTGGCACAGTGTCCCCTGTGCCCCATTCTGTGGGCAAAAGCAAGTTATAAGGCCAGCCTAGATTCAAGGAGTAGGGAAATAGACTCCCTCCCTAGACGGGAGGACTGACAGGCACAGTGCAGAGGGGCTGGGTGGAGGCGAGCGAGATAAGTAGGGCCATTTTTGCACTCTGCCAAAGGGACTGTAGGGAGCAGCCAGGGCCTGTAGGGCAGTGGGAGAGGGACAGTGCAGGGCTGCATCAGCTGTTGGCAGGGGAACCTTTAGGCACTGCCTTACCGCAGAGATCTCCAGTTCCCAGTGAATCATGAAAACTTCTCAGTCCCCAGAGGAAGTAAGGTCTTCATCATCCAGTGGCCTGGACCCAACTCCAGATGTCAGTGCTCCCCCTCAGAAATATATAGTTGTCCATCTGGACCTCTCAGGCTAGCATGTCTCTTTCCTACTTCCCAAACTATTCCACATGACGCTGGTGCCCAGTCAGCCCTCAGTGCCCTGGGACAGCCACAAGACACATGAGCAGTTAAAGGCTAGGAGATGTCATCTTAGTACTTTTGTCATCCCCAAACTGCTCCAAGCACCTGTCTGTGCTTTGCAGTGTCACCTGGCCATGGGATGCCTTTCAGGAGTTGCTGTAGACCACAGAGGCAGAGGGTGCTTAGGTTTCAGTACGTTTGTAGACACAGGTCCCATGAGATTCTGTGGTATTAGATTGTGGTGGGGGAGGTGTACATCAGAATCACCCTGACTTTTGCCAGCTGTGGGACTTGGCATGTGCATTCCGAGTTCCGTGGAGAGTCCTGCTGCAACTGCCTTTATAGACCATCACCATCTGCTATCCCCTGCTTCCCCCACCCAGGTCAGGCAGCCTCCCAGGGGTGGCTTTGTCCCTGTCCCCTCTCTTCCCAAGCCTCCGGGATGGCCAGGCCTCTCAGCTGGTGTGAGCTGTTCTGCATGAGCCATCCTGCCACCCCTCGCCCTGATCCATGGCTGCTCCCACGCATGGTGGTGGGAGAGGGACAGCAGTGGGGGAAGTGTCCAGGATTCCATGAGGCTAAGGTCAAGGTAGAAAAGGCAGACACAGGAGAGGGGAGGTTTCCCAGGTGGGAGAGGAAAAAGCGGAGAGAATAATTAATAATGGTCTTCAAGCTCCTAGGTACCATTTCACTGTATGCCAGGACAGACCTGGGGCTACAGGTCAAGGACTGAGGGCAGCTGCTGGGCTTTCAGGCCAGGAAGCAGCGACCAAAGGGACTGTGGCATCTCCTCCAAGGGCAGGAGATTTGGAGGCCTAGACACAGTAGGGACTATGAGACCTGGGCCAGAGGGACCCTTCTCGAGGCCTCAAGGTAATGGTCTTTGGGTCTGTGTTTCCACTTGTGTTTTTCCACTGGCAGGTGCGACCTCCAGCCTCACACCATCCCGTGGGCCTGTGTCTCCATCTGTCTCCTTCCAGCCCCTGGCCCGTTCCACCCCCAGGGCAAGCCGCTTGCCTGGACCCACAGGGTCAGTTCTATCTACTGGCACCTCCTCCTCCTCCTCATCCCCTGGCTTGGCCTCTGCAGGGGCTGCAGAGGGTAAACAGGGTGCAGAGAGTGACCAGGCCGAGCCTATCACCTGCTCCATTGGGGCAGAGGCACCTGCCAACTCTCGGCCCTCCAAAGTGCCTGCCACCTTGATGCCTGTGAACACAGTGGTCCCGAAAGTGCCTGCCGACCCAGCATCTGTCAGCACAGCGCCCTCCAAGTTGCCAGCCAGCTCAAAGCGCCCTGGTGCAGTGCCTTCTAATGTGCTCACCAATCCAGCACCATCCAAATTGCCCATCAACTCCACCCGTGCTGGCATGGTGCCATCCAAAGTGCCTACTAGCATGGTGCTCACCAAGGTGTCTGCCAGCACAGTCCCCACCGACAGGAGCAGCAGAAATGAGGTGAGTCCTCGCCCTTCCTGGCAGGGATCCTGGCCCCTTCCCCCGGGACAGCTTGCCCACCTGGCCCCGGCCTTGGCCCCTTCCCAGTCTGCATTCTGTCTCCAGCCTGTGCTGCTCGTGGCCTCTCCTTGACGGCGTACACACAGTTGAGAGCCAGCCTCATGCAGGCCCCACACCATGTTCTCCAGGAGGAGCAGTCATTGAGCTCCTAAGTCTGGACACCTCAGGAGGGTCAGCCACAGGGGGCACCCACTGGTCAGGTGCATAAGTTCTTTTAGGGCTCATAGTTCCTAGTGAAGCCGAGCAGTGCCGTTTTGCACATAAGGAAGCAGTGAGGGGGACAGCGCAGTGGCCCGTCTGCCTCTTGCCTTGCTCTTCACCACCAGGATGCCCGGCACGTCCCTCCATGGCCGGGCTTTACAAAACGCTGTCCCACCTGGAGCAGCCACTCTGACTCAGCAGCCCCCCATTGTTGCCTGCTCCAAGCCTCACATCTAACCCTAGCTGCGGCTGTCTGCTGGGAGGAGCCAAGTCCATAGGGCCCTTTGGGCACATGGCCAGGCCTCTGACCCTGTGGCTGCTCTCTAGTTCTCAGGCCCAGGCAGGATGTCAGTGCAGGATGGGGCCCCGCCCTACCAAGGGCTTCCAGGTGGGCATGAGCTCACAGGCAGGCCAGGGAGTAGGGAAAGGCTGCCCTGGAGGAGGCCACCATTGGTGCAGGTCCTTGGTCCCCTCTACCCCCACTGCTCCAAGAAAAGGTGGCCTAGGGGCATTATGGATTGGGAATTGAGGGGTTGGAGTGTTAGTTCATGCCCTGGCCTGGGAATGGGACCGCCCCACCAGGCTCGTCTCCCTGCCAACCCCAGTCCCTTCCAGTGCTCTCCTTTCTTTCCCAGGAGACCCCAGCAGCTCCAACACCCGCCGGTGCCACTGGAGGCAGCTCAGCCTGGCTAGACAGCAGCTCTGAGAATGGGGGCCTTGGGTCGGAGCTGAGTAAGCCTGGCGTGCTGGCATCCCAGGTAGACAGCCCGTTCTCGGGCTGCTTCGAGGATCTTGCCATCAGTGCCAGCACCTCCTTGGGCATAGGGCCCTGCCATGGCCCAGAGGAGAATGAGTACAAGTCCGAGGGCACCTTTGGGATCCACGTGGCTGAGAACCCCAGCATCCAGCTCCTGGAGGGCAACCCTGGGCCACCTACGGACCCGGAGTGTGGCCCCAGGCCACAAACCAACCAGAAGTTCCAGGAGGGGGAGGTGCCATGCCACAGGCCCTCACCTGGGGCTCTGTGGCTCCAGGTGGCTGTGACAGGGGTGCTGGTAGTCACACTCCTGGTGGTGCTGTACCGGCGGCGTCTGCACTAGTGAAGCCCTGGGCCCTTCCCACCACCCATCTGCTCCGTTCCTGCAGTACACCTGGCCCCTCTCTGAAGCCCCTTGTCCCTTTCTTGGGGATGGTGGAGGCTGGGTCAGAGGGGAGTTAAGGGACCGCAGGCCTGGCAGCAGGACATGCCTTGGCTGAACCAAGTCCTGAGAGCAGCATCTCTGTCCCCACTGTGCCTTGTGTGGGTCCCCGTCCTTGGCTTTCTGGGTCCTGGGCTGCCCCCAGTGCTCCAGACCTTCCCCACTGGCAATCATCCATGTCCTCCAGAGGAGCTTCCTCCTCCAGGCCTCAGCCCTGTTGGCCCAGGTGGAGCAGGACGGACCACTGGAGCACGCGGTGCTTGGGAATGCTTCTCCTGTTGCATTGGTCCCTGAAGGCCTCAGAGCAAGTGTGTGGTGAGTGGGCGACTCCACAAGACCTGCCTCCCACCCTGGCCGCCCAGCCTGAGACCGTTGCACTGAGGCAGGCAGGAGCGGCAGGGTGGCTGCTCTCCAGGAGCCCAACTGCCTTGGGTTCCTGCCCTACTGGGCCCCCTCCCCTGCTGGGCAATCCTGGGAAGGTCTGGAGGTTCCTGTGGACCTCAGGGAAGCCAGGGGCAGCTGCCAGGCCTGAGGAAGACCTCTGGAGCTCTTCTCCAGCCTCCTCTTTCCCTCCCCTCTGGTCTCCATTCTCTTCAGCTCCCTACATGGGCTGGGGAGGAGACACCTGGTGGGCAGAGCTCAGGCAGAGGTTTGGATTTCAGCTCCCTCACTTCTGGGGCTGTGTGGCTTTGGCGGATGTCAGACTTCTGGTCTTGCTTCTCCACGTGGACAGTGAGTATCTGGCTCATTCTTCACTGGGTTCTTTGTTTGCCAAGTGCCTGGCCCAGAGCAAGTGGCCACTGCTTCTTCCACCTCTCTCCTGCCCTACCTGGTAGAGCTGAGGGCATGAGAGGCAGAGTGCACAGTGGTCAAGGGTGCAGCTCTGCAGCACAGGCAGCCTAGGCCTGCATCCCACCCTGCCTCTCACCAGCTCTGTGACCTTGGGCAAGGGATTTATCTGTCTGTCCCTTAGTTTTCTCACCTGTAAAAGGAGGATAAGTATATATATGTATTTCCCAGTGTTGTGAAGATTAAAGGAGTTTATCGATGTAGGTCTTAGGATGAGTCCTGGCATTTACTAAGGATTGGATATATGTTATTATCACTATTAAGTGTTGAGGGTCCAGGCGTGGTGGGCAACAGGGACCCCATCTCTACAAAAAAGTTTAAAAAATTAGCCAGGTGTGGTGGTGCACCTGTCATCTTAGCTACTTGGGAGGCTGAGGTGGGAGGATCACTTGAGCCCAGAAGCTTGAAGCTGCAGTGAGCTAGGATCGTGCCACTGCACTCCAACCTGGGTGACACAGCGAGACCCTGTCTCAAGAAAAAAAAATGCAGAGAAACAGGAGCCTTGGCTACTCCTTTAGAGGCAGACTCAGACCCTCCTGCCTCATAGCTTTATCTTTGTATTTGCCCCTTACTTTATCTTGTGCCTTGAGAAATTGCTGGGGAGAGAGGTGTGTCCACCACTGGGCAGCTGTACAGGATGGAGGCTCTAGGGCGTTTCCACTCCCAGCAGCCAGGTTCTCCCACCCCAAGCTCACCCACTGGTGGGCAGATTAGCTACAATAACACCAGAAACACATTGGGGTGGACTGGGGGTATCCTTATGGGTTCTTTTCAGGGAACCATTGCTGGACAAGGCACAAGAGCCACCTCCATTTCTGAGTTCTGCAAGGGACAAGAACTAGAGCCATCAGGGGTTGGGCTCACTGTGGCCCCTCCCCAAGCTGTCAGCCTCGAGGGATCTACACCCTGCCTTGGCTGCTACAGCTTTTTCACTCCACTGCCCTAGGGGAGTTCAGCAACCTAATGATCTCTATCTCTGAACATCTCTTCATCCCATGCTCCAAGTCCAGCAACCTGCACCCTGGAACCAGGAGTGGACCCTACCCGATCTGTCTGTATTAATCCCCATCCCTCACCACCAATCTTAAAAAGCCCTCTGTCCCCCTACCCTAAACCCCAGTTAGGTATCCATGCTGGGCAGGTCAGTTAACAATTTATGCACAGGTACTAGTTTTATTGTATTACCGTCCCAGGGTAGCTTTGAAAAAAGTATCTCAAAAAGGCAACATGGGCCGAGTGTGGTGGCTCACGCCTGTAATCCCAGCACTTTGGGAGGCCAAGGTGGGCAGATCGCCTGAGGTCGGGAGTTCAAGACCAGCCTGGCCAACAGGGTGAAACCCCGTCTCTACTAAAAATAAGAAAATTAGCCAGGTGTAGTGGCACACGTCTGTAATCCCAGCTATTCGGGAGGCTGAGGCACGAGAATTCCATGAACCCACGAGGCGGAGGTTGCAGTGAGCCGAGATTGTGCCACTGCACTCCAGCCTGGGCGACAGAGTGGTACTCTGTTTCAAAAAAAAAGGCAATATGTAGCCCCAAAGACTGTTGCCCAGGTGCTATAATTTTAGCACAGTACCAGCCTAGGTAAAAAATACAAAAAGTAACTGGGCATGGTGGCACTCATCTATAGTCCCAGCTACAGGGGAGGCTGAGGTGGGAAGATCACTTGAGCCTGCCAGGAGGCGGAGGTTGCAGTGAGCTGAGATCGCACTACTGCACTCCAGCCTGGGTGACAGAGTGATACTCTGTCTCAAAAAAAAAAAAATAATAATTTTAGCACAGTAACCAGCCATTATGGGAGATACCCTGGGTAAGGCATGTAGAAAGGGTTGAGGGACCTCCCCAGCCCCCCAGCCCCCCAGCCCCACCTCCCATCCTCCCATCTTTTCTTTTTTTTTTTTTTTTAGAGAATCACCCAGCCTGGAGCGAAGTGGTGCAATCATAACTCACTGTATCCTCAAACTCCTGGGCTTAAGCGATCCTCCTGCCTCAGCCTTCTGAGTAACTAGGACTTTAGGTACCTGCCACCATGCCCGGCTAATTAAATTTTTTTTCTTTTTTTTTTTTTTTTGAGATGGAGTCTTGCTCTGTCGCCCAGGTTGGAGTGCAGTGGCACGATCTCAGCTCACTGCGACCTCCACCTCCCAGGTTCAGGCCATTCTCCCGCCTCAGCCTCCCAAGCAGCTGGGACTACAGGCGCCCGCCAAAACGCCTGGCTAATTTTTTTGCATTTTTAGTAGAGACAGGGTTTCACTGTGTTAGCCAGGATGGTCTCGATCTCCTGACCTTGTGATCCACCCGCCTCGGCCTCCCAAAGTGCTGGGATTACAGGTGTGAGCCACCGCGCCCAGCCAAATTAAATTTTTTATAGAGATGAGGTCATGCTGTTACGTTGCCCAGGTTGGCCTCATGAGATCTTGCCTTAGCCTCCCAAAGTGATGGGATTACAGATGCGAGACACTGCACCCAACCCCCACCGCTTTTTTTTTTTCTTTTTTCTTTTTTTGAGATAGTCTTACTCCATTGCCCAGGCTGTTGGAGTGCAGTGGCATGATCTTGGCTCACTGCAACCTCCGCCTCCCGGGTTCAAGCAATTCTCCTGCCTCAGCCTCCCAAGTAGCTGGGATTACAGAGGCCTGCCAACATACCCGACTAATTTTCGTATTTTTAGTAGAGACGGGGTTTCTCCATGTTGGCCAGGCTGTTCTTGAACTCCTGACCTCAAGTGCTCCACCTGCTTTGGCTTCCCAAAGTGCTGGGATACAGGCGTGAGCCACTGCACCTGGCTGACCCCAGCACTTTTCAAATGATGCCGCCCAAAGCCGTGACTTGGCCTACTTTGAACAGCAAACTTGTTGCTGCTGCTGTCAACCTGAAGGCCTCTCAAATGCCAGCTTCAAGCAGGGTGTGAATTGGCCAGTGTCAGATCTCAGGAGTCCTGTGTTGAGAGTGTGGCTTTCAGCTGCGGGGAGCTGCATTTAGTGGGGAAAGCCAGGCCGGTCACCCTCACAGCCAGATAATGTGGAAGTCAGAACCCAAGGAAGGGAGTGAGACCTCAACTCCCAGTGGGGGACCTGGCTACCCATCCTTGGGGACCTGAGAAAGCGTACTTCACCTTGGGGTGAAGGCTGGGTGGGGCCAGAGGGACCAGTGCCCTCCTCAGTGCTTAGGGGCAGAGCCACCTGCAGCAATGGTATCTGCATATTAGCCCCTCTCCACCTTCTTTCTCCTGCTGAATCATTTCCCTCAAAGCCCAAGAGCTGTCACTGCTTCTTTCTCCCTGGGAAGAATGAGTGGACTCTGCCTGGTGACACACTGAAGCCAGAACAGTGCCACAGCCTCGCCTTAATTCCTTGCTAGATGTTCTCAGATTTATGAGACTTCTTAAATATGAGGGAGGTTGGATGTGGTGGCTCGTGCCTGTAATCCCAGCATTTTGGGAAGCCGAGGTGGGAGGATCCCTTGAAGCCAGGAGTTTGAGACAAGCCTGGGCAACAAAGCAAGACCCCATCTCTAAAAAAAAAAAAAAAAAAAAAAAAAATCAAATCTAGGAGATGCTCTTTACCCTGCTTGGCCTTAAATTATTAATAGCTTCCTTTGAGCAACATTATTTATTATGAACTTTCAAACACAAAAAAGTAGAGAGAGTAGAATAACAAATCCCCATGGGCCCATCACCCAACTTCAGTAATTATCAATTCATGGCCATCTTGTTCACCCCTGCCTGCTTCCCTGCTTCCCCTCGTTCTGCAGAGGTTCTTTTCTTTTTTTTTTTTTTGAGACAGAGTGTTGCTCTGTTGCCCAGGCTGGAGTGCAGTGGCGCAACTTCTGCTCACTGCAACCTCCGCCTCCCGGGTTCAAGTGATTATCCTGCTTCAGCCTCTCAAGTAGCTGGGATTACAGATGCCCGCCACCACACCTGGCTAATTTTCGTATTTTTGTTAGAGATGGGGTTTCACCATGTTGGCCAGGCTGGTCTCGAACTCCTGACCTCAAGTGATCCGCCCGCCTTGGCCTCTCAAAATGCTGGGATTACAGGTGTGAGCCACGGTGCCTGGCCACTGTACAGGTTCTTTATAGAAGTTGGAGAGTGAAGGGTTGAGAAAGCCAAGGGGCAGATGCGGGTCTGGAGGATTTTGTGCCTAAGGCCCTCTCTTTGCTCCCAGGCAGCATGAAGTAACAATGAGGCATCCACCTCTTGGTTTTGTGGCCTCTGTGGATGACGTCTCTCACCTTGAACCAGTTCAGAGCTGGAGTAGCGCTGGATCCTGTCTTTGGAGGAGGGGCCGAAGCGGGTTCCTCTGTTGTCAAGCTCTTTGGAGGTGCCTGGCTGCTACTACTGTCCCAGAGAGGTGATGATGAATGATGGGTGTGTCCAGCGGCAGTTTGCCCCACTGAGGCAGGGGCTTCCACTAGGCCCTGACAGAGCCCTTCCAGCAGGCAGAAATCCCTGTGCTAGGCAAGATTCAAACTCTGTAGCATGTCTCCTGCTCCCATCTCTTAGGAATGGAGTCCTTCAGGCCTTGAGTCCCACGTTTTCCATGATGCTCCATTAAGCAGCTGATAGCACCCCCACCTCCAGGGAAAGTAAGTTCAGAGTCCTTGGTCTAATCCATCTGTGTTGAAATTGAGGCCTTCCCGTGTTCACCTTTCTGCTCTTTTTCCTTTAGCCCAAGGCTATGAAGGCCTCATTCGGTGCTGGGCATGGTCACTCCTAGCATTCCTCACTCTGTTGCTTACAGCAACAGCAATAATAATAAGGGTTACAACTTACTCCATACCTTACTGTCTGCCAGGCATTAAGCTAAGTGCTTTACATATATTAAGTCATTTAATCCTCACAATGACCCTATGAAAGAGATACCATCTCAACCCAATTGACAGCTGGTTTGCAAGAATAGGAGGGATGAAGGACCCAGGGGACAATGCGAGGGAAAACTCTGACCCCGGGGCCCCAGGCTAGATGCTCTTTATGCCTGTGAACCACAGCTTATCACATGTCTGGAGTCAGGGACCCCACTTAAAGTGAGATTTTGGCTGGAGGTGGTGGATCACACCTATAATCCCAGCACTTTGGGAGACCAAGGCAGAAGGACTGCTTGAGGCCAGGAGTTCAAAACCAGTGTAGGTAATAGCCAGAGCCTATCTCTACAAAAAATTTAAAAATTAGCTGGGTGTGGTGGTACGTGCCTCAAGTTCCAGCTACTCAGGAGGCTGAGGTGGGAGGATCACTTGAGCACAGGAGTGTGAAGTTACAGTGAGCTATGATGGCACCACTGCACTTCAGCCTGGGCAACAGAGGGAGACCCTGTCTCTAAAGTACATAGAGATTTTCACACCAACACATCCCTGCCCAGTATGCCAAGATCTGCCACCTGCTATAATAGTACTATAACACTCAATATGTAATTAATGTAGTCTCAGGGATGTTATGACAATATGATTACAACTATCATGTGTGTGCCCAGCCAGGCTCAATGCCCCGAGGCTGGGTGAGGTGGGGCAGGGGACACAGCCTAAAATGCCAGGCCTCAGGAAGCCATTTGGTTTAGCAGACATTGTTTATTAAAGGAGTTCCCTATGCCAGATCAAAGGCCTAAGATGATTAAGACACTATGAGTGCCTTCAAGTGGTTGGGGACGTTCACGATTGTGGTACAGACAAATAGGCTTTCACATCATTCTTTTATGTAATCATACAACAAATATTTGCACCTGCATGTGCAGAGCACTGGGATAGGCCTCAGTGACACAGAATAATACAGCAAAGACCCCACCTGATGAGCCCCCTCCCACCACCCACCAGTACAGTAGGGGGTGGTTTAATGGAGTGTTCCTGGAACATGAAGTGGGGGCAGGCATTAGGGGTGGTGGCAAGGGGACAGGTGTTTATCTGATCAGTTATGTACTGTTTACAATAAGTAAATCAGGGGAGGGGGAATAATACTTAGAACCTATAGAGAGTAAATCTGACAAGATAAAATGCTGATGAAAATATGGAGGAAATGAAACTCTCATGGGTTTTGCAGGGAATCTAAGTCAGTGCTGTGTTCTGAATGTAGGTATACCCTTTGAATTCATATGTTGAAACCTAACCCCCAAAGCAATGGCATTAAGAGGTGGGGCCTTTGGGGCTGGGTATGGTGGCTCATGACTGTAATCCCAGCACTTTGGGAGGCTGGCAGGGGGCAGATCACTTGAAGCCAGGAGTCTGAGATCAGCCTGGCCAACATGGTGAAACCCCATCTGTACTAAAAATACAAAAATTAGCCAGGTGTGATGGTGTACATCTGTAATCCCAGCCACTCAGGAGGCTGAGACAGGAGAATAGCTTGAACCCAGGAGGTGGAGATTTCAGTGAGCTGAGATCGTGCCACCGCACTCCAGCCTGGGTGACAGAGCGAGACTCCATCTCAAAAAAATAATAAAATAAAGATGTGGGGCCTGTGGGAGGTGGTTAGGTCATGAGGGTGGAGATCATGAATGGAGTTAGCACCTTATAAAACAGGCTTGAGGGAGCCCTTCTGTCCCTTCTACCATGTGGAGATGCAGTGAGAAAGCACTGTATCTCTGAAGCAGAGAGCCCGCCCTGGACACTGGATCTGCTGGCACCTTGATCTTGGACTTCCCAGCCTCTAGAACTCTGAGAAATAATTTTTTGTTGTTTACAAATTACCCAGGCTAAGGTGTTTCATTGTAGCCTGAATGGACCAAGCTGGTGTGACCCTGTTGGAAAACTGGCAGTTATCTACCAAAAGCCGAACATACATATAAACTGTGATTCAGCAGTTCCACTCCTGGGTGTGTACACCACAGAAAGCTATGTCCACCGAGACACTGGCAAGAATGTTTCTAACCACCATGCTGACTGTAGCCCCAAACTTGAAACAACCCAAATGTCCATCCACCAACCCAAATGTCCATCCACAGTTGAAGTTGCAGTGAAGTCACAGGGTCGAATACTACTGTACAGCAACGAATATGAATGAAAATATCGCTATGCACAGCAACATAGATAAATTTCACAGACATGAGGTCAGGCAAAAGAGGTCAGAGTCCTCACCATCAAGAGAGAATTCATTGTATGATTCTCTTCCTACAAAAAGTACAGAAATAAGCAAAACTGATCCATGGTGTTAGAAGCTAGGGGAACGGTTACCAGGGGAGGGATACTGGGGAGGGGCATCCTGGAGTGCTGGTCTACCTCCTCATCTGGGTGTTGATTTCACGAGTATTGTCAGTTTCTGTCCAGACTCCCTGTTGGAGATGTGGAAATAAAAACCACCTAAACGAGCAGAGAGGCCATTTAGTCAAAGTTTGCAAAGGAGTCAGCCATGATTACTTGCATTTGGCAGGGGTCAAAGGCAGGCAGGGACTGGGAAACGTTATAGTGGAAAAAAAGGGAAGGCTCTCGGTGTGCTGTGATTGGAGATTGTTAGCATGGGGACAGAGCAGACTAACTGTGGAGGGGCATCTTTGGTTGGCTGGGGGGGTATATTTGGCTTTCTCTGGTTGGTCTGGAGTTGGAAGAAGGGGTGTGGTGGCTGGGGATTGGGAAGAAGCTGGCAGCCACTAAGTTCAGACTGTTCTGGGTCCGATTGCTGCTGAGGCTGTGGTTTGGCTTCCTTGGCTTCCCAGGCTGGTTATGGGTTTCTGGTCAGAGTCTATTGTCATATGTGGCCTGACCATTGTCCGGCTGTATGTTCAGTCTCTTGGAAGGAAGGGTATTGACTCTCAGAGGGGCCGCCATCGCTGGAATGGGAGACACACAGCACTTCCTCCAGCTGCCTACACCCCCTGGGGTCAGTGGTGCCTGCCTGTGAGGGTGAGCCCAATGGCTAGAGGGCTCTGCTCCAACTCATTGCTTACTACACCCACAAACATTCTTCGTTCTTTAAGGCCTAACTTAAAGCCCAGATCCTACAGGAAACCTTGATTAGACCCCTCTCTTTATTAAGCCTCCTAAAATCAAACCCTGCTTTTGTGTAAATGCTGACCTCCTTGCCTACATTTTAAAAACCTAGAGCTGGGCATGATGGCCCCAGCCTGTAATCCCAGTGATTCAGGAGACTGAGGTGGGAGGATTGCTAGAAGCCAGGAGTTCGAGACCAGCCTGGGTAACATAGCTAGACCACATCTCTTAAAATAAAATAATTAATTTAGCCAGGCATGATGATATGCGCCTGTAGTCCCAACTACTTGGAGGGCTGAGGTGTGAGGATCTTTGAGCCCGGGAGGTCGAGGCTACAGTAAGCTATGATCTCACCACTGTACTCCAGCCTGGGTGACAATGCGAGACCCAGACTCAAAAAATAAAAATAAAAACCCTGAATATCTTCCTTCTACTTCTTCAGTGCTGTTTTTATTAAAAACAAAACAAAACAAAAACCCCCCCACAACTTTTTACTGAAGTGTAATGTAAATGCTGTAAAAGGCAGTGAAAGGCACAAGGGAGGTGGAGGGGTAGGAAGGGTGGAAGTGGGGGGAGGAAGTGGCAGGGCAGGCAAAATGAAGGGAAGCCCTGGGTTCTTGTCCTGCGTCCGCAGCCAGCTCCCACTTTCCTCACCCTCCAGGACCTGTAAACTGTGGGGCTGGACCAGTTATGTCAAATCCGTCCTCCCCCAGAGCTCAGTCCCTCCGCCCTTGGGTGTCCTTGGCACAAGGCAGGCTAGGCTGCACCAGCTTCCTCCATCTCCGTCCCACCTCCCCCATCCCCAGGTGCCATTCCCACACCATCTGAATCACTGATTTCCTCGCAATCAGACGCTATCTTCCAGTTAATCACTTCACTTGTATTTAACATAAGAAAGAAAAACCCTTTCATTATCACATACAGCTGGAAATCGGCTTCTTGCAGGAGGCGTATCCAAAGGAATTGGAGAAGAGAGAAACTGGTAATTGGTGAAAGAATTACTTTAATTTTTTTTCCTACTTGCTGTCATGATGATGTCCTTAGAATTGTAAGCCCGTGGACACTTCCGTACAGTAAATCTGCTATTATTACTTCTAGAACTACAGTTATAATGGTCTACAATGGCCAGATGCCTGCTTGTAATGAGAAGCTACTGCAGTGACGATCAACAGAGTCAGGGGGCTTGTCTGTGACGTCTCCTCCTTTTCCCTCCTGCCTTCTACCTGGGGATGGGTGAGTTTCTACTTAAAGACAAGCTCCCAGCTCTCAGACAGAGAATGTGTGAGAGCAAAACAGAAGTCACAGTCCTTTGGTACTTAATCTTGAAAGTGACATCCCAGCACTTTTTTTTTTTTTTTTTTTAAGACAAGGGCACGCTCTATCGCCCAGGTTGGAGTAGAGTGGAGTAGAATGGCTCACTGCAGCCTCAAACTCCTGGGCTCAAGCAATCCTCCCACCTCAGCCTCCTGAGTTGCTGGGACCAGAGGCACACGCTACCATGCCTGGCTAACTTCCATGATTTTTAGTAGAGATGAGGTCTCACTGTGTTGCCTATGTTAGTCTCAGACTGCTGGGCTCAAGTGATCCTCCTGCCTCAGCCTCCCAAAGTGCTAGGATTACAGGCATGAGCCTCTGCATCCAGTCCCATTACTTCTGTAAATTGCAGTCAAGGGGCAATTTACCCAGAAGTAGGAACCACTGGAAGCACCATTATAGCAGCTGCTTCTTCAGGAGGGGAATTTGATTCCGTCCTATAAAATGACATATGCATGTGTTTTTTGACCCAGCAATTCCATTTCTAGTAGTCTAAGCCAAAGATAACATTGGCAAAAATAAAGCTATATGTACAAGGCTAGTCATTATAGCACACTTTGTAAATAGCAAAAGCCTGGAAATAACTCAGGTGTCTATCTACAGGACATTGGCAATAAACCAAGGTATATCTACATTGGAGTGCTATGCAGCTGTGAATAGAAATGAGTATCTCTATACTGCTATGCAGTGAACTCCATGATGTTTTGCTAAGAGGAAAAAAAAGTGGAAAACTGTATATATAATATAGAATCTTTGGGCTGGGCGGTGGCTCATGCCTGTAATCCCAGCACTTTGGGAGGCCAGGGCAGGCGGATTATGTCAGGAGATTGAGACCATCCTGGCCAACATGGGGAAACCCCGTCTCTACTAAAAATACAAAAAAATTAGCTGGGCATGGTGGTACGTGCCTGTAGTCCCAGCTACTTGGGAGGCTGAGGCAGGAGAATTGCTTGAACCTGGGAGGCAGAGGTTGCAGTAAGCCAAGATCACACCACTTCCAAAAAAAAAGACCGGACTCCAGTGGACTAAAACTCATCAAATAGGCTTTTAAAATCCATGAGTTGGCCGGGTGCGGTGGCTCACGCCTGTAATCCCAGTGCTTTGGGAGGCCAAGGCAGGTGGATCATGAGGTCAGGAGTTTGAGACCAGCCTGGCCAACATAGTGAAACCCCGTCTCTACTAAAAAAAAATACAGGCTGGGTGTGGTGGCTCATGCCTGTAATCCCAGCACTTTAGGAGGCTGAGGCGGGCAGATCACCAGGTCAGGAGATTGAGACCATCCTGGCTAACACGGTGAAACCCCGACTCTACTAAAAAAAAAAAAAAATACAAAAAATTAGCCAGGCGTGGTGGCAGGTAGCCTGTAGTCCCAGCTACTCGGGAGGCTGAGGCAGGAGAATGGCGTGAACCTGGGAGGCGGAGCTTGCAGTGAGCCGACATCACGTCACTGCACTCCAGCCTGGGCAACAGAGACTCTGTCTCAAAAAAAAAAACCAACAAAAATAAGCTGGACGTGGTGGCATGCGCCTGTAGTCCCAGCTACTCAGGAGGCTGAGGAAGGAGAATCGCTTGAACCTGGGAGGTGGAGGTTGCGGCGAGCCGAGATCACACCAGTGCACACCAGCCCCGGCAACAGTGTGAGACTCCGTCTCAAAAAAAAAAAAAAACAAAACCCGCCGGGCATGGTGGCGCATGCTTGTAATCCCAGCACTTTGGGAGGCCAAGGCGGGTGGATTCTATGAGCTCAGGAGTTCGAGACCACCCTGGGCAACATGGTGAAACCTCCTCTCTACTAAAATAGAAAAAGTTAGCTGGGTGTGGTGGCGCGTGCCTGTAGTCCCAGTTACTCAGGAGGCTGAGGCAGGAGAATCGCTGGAACCCAGAAGGCGGAGGTTGCAGTGAGCCGAGATCGCACCACTGCACTCCAGCCTGGGCAACAGAGCGAGACCGTCTCAAAAAAAAAAAAAAAAAATTACACGAGTTCTTGATAATACTAAAAAGAATTCATTGTTGACCTCTAGAGGATGCCCCAGGAAACCAACTCATTCTGAAAACTGGTCAGTAAAGGGAAAGAATTGATCCTGCCTTTTCTATTTGAGTAGTTCCAGCTCCTCTGGAGGCTGAGGTTGAGGTACTTCAGGATAACAAAGAGTTGATGAGGGAAGATTCTTTATAGAAATATTCCAGTTAGGCTGGGTGCAGTGGCTCACACCTATAATCCCAGCACTTTGGGAGGCCAGGCAGGCAGATCACTTGAGGTCAGGAGTTCGAGACTAGACTGGCCAACATGTCGAAACCCCATCTCTACTAAAAATACAAAAGAAAAGTAGCCGGGTGTTGTGGCGCACAGTCGTAATCCCAGCTACTCGGGAGGCCGGGGCAGGAGAATCGCTTGAACCCGGGAGGAGGAAGTTGCGGTGAGCTGAGGTCGTGTCACTGCACTCTGGCCTGGGTGACAGAGTGAGACTCTGTCTGTCTGTCTCTCACACACACACACACATTCCAGTTAACCAAGCATAGAGGAAACTACCTGATTAGAAAATTACGTTAGGGGCTGTAGCCCCTAATGTAAGTAGTTAACGTTATGAATTTCTCTTCTCTTGATGAGATGAATAAAAAGTAAATAGTGAGACACAGTGGCTCACACCTGTAATGTTTTCACTTATAAGTGGGAGCCACTTTGGGAGGCCAAGGTGGGAGGATCGTTTGAGGCCAGGAGTTTGAGACCAGCCTGGGCAACATAGTGAGACCCTTGTCTCTAAAAAAAAAAAAAAAAAAATTAGCTGGGCGTGGTGGTGCACACCTGTACCCCCAGGTGCTTGGGAGGCTGAAGTGGGAGAATTGCTTGAGCCCAGGGGTTTGAGGCTGCAGTAAGCTGTGACTGCGCCACTGCACTCTTGCTTGGGTGACAGGGTGAGACCCCATCTCAAAAACAAAACAAAAATAGAAAAATAATGTTTAAAAAGGTAAATAGCACCTGTGAAGAATTCTTTTAAAGAAATCAAACCTGGGCCAGGCGCGGTGGCTCATGCCTGTAATCCCAGGACTTTGGGAGGCTGAGGCAGGCAGATCACCTGAGGTCGGGAGTTTGAGATCAGCCTGACCAACATGGAGAAACACCATCTCTAATACAAATACAAAATGAGGCAGGTGTGGTGGTGCATGCCTGTAATCTCAGCTACTCAGGAGGCTGAGGCAGAAGAATCGCTTGAACCTGGGAGGCAGAAGTTGTGGTGAGCTGAGATTGCGCCATTGTACTTCAGCCTGGGCAACAAGAGCGAAACTCCACCTCAAAAAAAAAAAAAAGGCAAAGCAATCAAATATAATATGTTAATATGTTGATCTCATTTGGAAACTAAATTGATGTTTTAAAAAATTTACTTAAGAGACTGGGTCTTGCTATGTTGTCTAGGCTGGACTCGAACTCCTTGTCTCAATCAATCCTCTCACCTCAGCCTCCACTACAGGCTTTAAGAAATTAGCTCTAAGTCCTTATGGTAGGAAAGCTGTAACTCAGGTTATTGGATCATGGAGGGGCCAGGATTAGGTGGCCTTAAAAATATGGGCTTGGTCTCCATCATGATTGTTTAAGACTCTTGGTTCCAGCTAGGCACAGTGGCTCACGCCTGTAATCTCAGCACTTTGGGTGGCCAAGGAGGGTGGATCACAAGGTCAGGAGATCGAGACCATCCTGGCTAACACGGTGAAACCCTGTCTCTACTAAAAACATACAAAAAAAAAAAAAAATTAGCTGGGCATGGTGGCAGGCGCCTGTAGTCCCAGCTACTCAGGAGGCTGAGGCAGGAGAATGGCGTGAACCCGGGAGGCGGAGCTTGCAGTGAGCCGAGATCGTGCCACTGCACTCCAGCTTGGGCGAAAGGGCAAGACTCCATCTCAAAAAAAAAGACTCTTGGTTGCAAGTAATAGAAGACAATGTAAGCCAGATAAAAATATGGGGCGGGAGACTTAATAAACTTATTTTAATGTTGCAGGGGGGAAACATATGGAACCCAGACAGGAATGTATTCTGCCTAGGGAATGGATAGAAACAGGCAGGACTGGGAGAGCTGGCAAAGTGCTTTTTCTGTTCTGTTCATCTGTTCACTCTTGGATCTCTGTGCAAACCAACTTTTTTTTTTTTTGAGATGGAGTTTTGCACTGTCACCCAGGCTGGAGTGCAGTGGTGCGATCTCGGCTCATTTCAACCTCCGCCTCCTGGGTTCAGGCAATTCTCCTGCCTCAGCCTCCGGAGTAGCTCCCTCCACCATACCCAGCTAATTTTTGTATTTTTAGTAGAGACCGGGTTTTGCCATGTTGGCCAGGCTGGTTTCGAACTCCTGACCTCAGGTGATCCGTCTGCCTCGGCTTCCCAAAGTGCTGGGATTACAGGCGTGAGCCACTGCGCCTGGCCGCAAACCAACTTTTTCTGCTTCTTTGACCCCACGAAGAATGTGGCATCACACTTTGAGAACTGAGTCTCTATTCCAAGGTGGTGGGGTTAGGAGGTACAAACATGGCTGTTGGGGCCAATCTGTGATC
Source organism: Pongo pygmaeus (assembly GCF_028885625.2). Lineage (NCBI taxonomy): Eukaryota > Metazoa > Chordata > Mammalia > Primates > Hominidae > Pongo > Pongo pygmaeus. The sequence continues at coordinate 29,783,873 of NC_072394.2, read as the reverse complement.
TATAGAAGGAATGGTTGTAAGTTGGTAGATGTCAAATATGTCCACTACAAAGATGTAGTTTTTTTTTTTTTTTTTTGAGACAGAGTCTTGCTCTATCGCCCAGGCTGGAGTGCAGTGGTGTGATCTCGGCTCACTGAAAGCTCTGCCTCCCGGGTTCATGCCATTCTCCTGCCTCAGCTTCCTGAGTAGCTGGGACTACAGGTGCCCGCCACCATGCCCAGCTAATTTTTTGTATTTTTAGTAGAGATGGGGTTTCACTGTGTTAGCCAGGATGGTCTCGATCTCCTGACCTCGTGATCTGCCCGCCTCGGCCTCCCAAAGAGCTGGGATTACAAGTGTGAGCCACCGTGCCCGGCCTCATTTTTTTTGGAAAAAAAAAAAAGTCTAAGCTTAATCATAGGTTTACCTTACTCTGCTCCAAGGCAATTTTTCAATTTTTTAAAAAATAAATGTTTTCTTTCAGTATAATATCCAAAAAAGTGCACAAAATGTCTTGATAACATATTACAAAGGGAACACAACCATGTAACCCCCACCCAGATCAAAGAAACAGAATATCATTAGCCATCTAGAAGCCTATTTGGTCATCTTCATTTTGTTTTGTTTTTTTTTTTTTTTTTTTTTGAGGCAGAGTCCCACTCTATTGCCCAGGCTGGAGTGCAGTGGTGCAATCTCAGCTCACTGCAACCTCTGCATCCCAGGTTCAAGTAGTTCTTCTGCCTCAGCTTCTGGAGTAAGTGGGATTACAGGCACGCACCACCACGCCCAGCTAAGTTTTGTATTTTTAGTAGAGACAGGGTTTCACCATGTTGGGCCAGGCTGGTCTGAAACTCCTGACCTCCAGTGATCCGCCTGTCTCAGCCTCCCAAAGTGCTTGGATTACAGGCATGAGCCACTGCGCCTGGCCTAATTTTTTTTATTTTTTTTGTAGAAGTGGTCTCGAACTTGTGGTGTGCCTTATTTATTTATTTATTCATTTTTTTTTTAGAGACGGAGTCTCACTGTCTCCCAGGATGGAGTGCAGTGGCATGATCTCGACTCACTGCAACCTCCGCCTACAGGATTTAAGCGACTCTCCTGCCTCAGCCTCCCAAATGGCTGGGGTTACAGGTGCCCACCACCACGCCCAACTAATTTTTGTGTTTGTTTTTTTAGTAGAGACGGGGTTTCACTGTGTTGGCCAGGCTGGTCTCGAAATCCTGACCTTGTGATTCGCACGCCTCGGCCTCCCAAAGTGCTGGGATTACAGGTGTGAGCCACTGCACCCAGCCGCCTTCTTTTGGTTATCATAAGGCGGGCAGCAGCTGAACTTCTCAGGAGTCCAGGCTCTGTCATTCTTTAGGCTTTGTGCTTCTGGATAAGTTGCCTCATCATCCAAATGTTACTGCAAGGACTAAGTGAGATGTAGAGGCAGTGGGCAAATTGTGTAAAAATACTACTGTTTCAACTGTTTTGATGCTGGAGTTCATCTTGCCAGCCAAGGGATGATGATACTTTGATTCTTCAGGATGATCAGAGCTCACAGACTTGGACGGAAGCTCCCTCAGGTCAAGGAGGACCACATTTTTTGGGGGGTGGAGAGAGGAGGCAGAAAGAGAGGCAATGTCAGGCACTGAGATTTAGAAGAGTAGCTACAGCTGTTTTTGGTTCTTGTAGATCTGCGTTGGCTTCCCGCAGGAGCTAGAATTTCCAGAGCTAGTCCTACCGTGAGGGGAGCTAACGCGCAGTGGGCATGAGAATTCTATTCAGCAAGCACAAGTGAAGCTCAACCTTTTTGTTCAGCCTGCTACAACCAATCATTATGGGAGAGGGGAATAAGGATCACTGCCCAAGGGGCATTACAGTCTTCCCCAAGGAGGCACTCTTTTTAATTTTTTATTTTTTTTGAGACGGAGTTTCGCTCTTGTTGCACAATGTTGGGTCACTGCAACCTCCGCCACCCGGGTTCAAGCGATTTTCCTGCCTCTGCTTCCCAAGTAGCTGGGATTATAGGCATGGGCCACCACGCCCCGCTAATAGGGAGGCACTTTTAATAAGCCCACAGTCCAGTGAAATTTGACGGAGTGAGGAAGTGACCTCAGAATACAGAACAGGATGGGATCCTTCCGGGCTTCGGCAGCCTTTGGTAGTGGGGATGCTTGGAAGGGGTCAGGGTCTCAGTCCTGGAGGTGACCAACTTTTCTCTCCAAAAGACAAAGGAAGATAATTTAAAAAAAAAAATCCATGCTCCAAAGCGGCAGCCAAATCCTTCTATGCCCCCCAATGCATCACCCAGAAAGGGGCTCCAGACTCTCCTGCAAAAGGCCAACTCTACTTCCCGACTCCCACTTCCCCTCCTTCGCCACAGGAGGGTGGCGAAGGATTTATAACCCACCTCTTTCTTTCAGTTGCCATGGAGACAAGCCCCAGTCCTTTCATTCCTTCTGGTACCTCTCCAACGCAGGCGGAAAGGAGGCGGCTTAGCCCAAACATGCTGGGGGAGGGGCTGGCGGCCTCGACGGCAGCTGCGGAACCAGGCCGAGGGACAAAGGCTAAGGTCAGCCGCGGTTCAAGCCCTTTCGTCTGCCGACGACCAGCGGCCAGACGCTGCGGGAGCACTGCTGGGCTGGAGGAGGGCTCGAGCTGCAAGGACGGCACGGAGCAGCGGGGTGGGACTCGGGGTCGCCCCGGGAGAGTTCCGCGGCCCGGGGGGGGGGGCAGAGGCATGCACAAGTGGGGGCGGATGGAGGGGGTGGATGAGGAGGCTCGGGCCCTTCCACCCACGCGTCCATTGGGCGGCGCCGCCATCACTCTCTTCTGGGCTACACCGCATTCTCTTCCTCCGCGGAACCCGGATCCCCTCCTCCACCACCCTCTCCCCGTCCCGTCACGGGAGCCTCTCATTGGACGGAGGCACAGTCAATCCTCCTCGAGTTAGGGAGCCGACTGGACGCGAGGCCTACGGGCCGTCCCCAGCCTCGTCGGATTGGCTTCCTGCGCGTTGGCGCAACGGAAGAGGCGGCCGGCCGAGGGCGCGCCTCTGCTCTGGCTGGACTGCCGCGGAGGAGGCGAGAAGAAGTCCGACGCTGGGGGGCTTGCTCGGGAGGCAGCGGTGGCTGCTGCGGATGGGAGCGGGCCGGCTCGGCGCGCCCATGGAGCGCCACGGCAGGGCTTCCGCCACCTCCGTCTCGTCGGCTGGGGAGCAGGCGGCCGGGGGCCCCGAAGGGCGGCGGCGGGAGCCTCTGCGGCGCCGGGCGAGCAGCGCGTCGGTGCCCGCGGTCGGGGCCTCGGCTGAGGGCACGAGGCGGGACCGACTGGGCTCCTACAGCGGCCCCACCTCGGTCTCCCGCCAGCGCGTCGAAAGCCTGAGGAAAAAGCGGCCGCGTAAGTGTCCCGTGGGGCGGCCTCCCGGCCCGCCCTGCTCCCCTTCCGGCCCACCCTGTCCCCTTCCGGCCCCGCCGCCGTTTTTCCCGCGCGCGGACACTATCCCCGCACGGTGGTCCCTCGTTGGTGCGTGGCCTGACATCCGGCTGGAGGCCTCGGGTGCTCCGAAAGCGGTACCTTCGGGGGCCCCCCCGCACTCATTGGTATGCACTTCCCTCTTGTTGGAGTGGAGGGCTTTGCCGCAGGACCTGTCCTCCCTTTTCTTAGCTCCTTGGGCATTCTCTTCCTGAGGGTCACATGATTTTATCCTCGAGAAAGCTTCTTTTGACTCATTTCCACCTCCTCTCCCCCCAAATCCTTTGAATCCCCAATGTTTGTTTTCCGTGGGTTTCCAAAGAGCTGTTCTCTAATACTTTAAGTTTCTTTTATTCGTCAATTTCGGGCTTACTGGAAAATGGTTAACTGCCCCTTGAGTTGCACCAGGCCTAAAACTGTATTCCGTGCACCTCTAAGGTGGCTGCCTTTCCTCCCGTGAGAATCCAGGTCATCTCTCACCCACATATCCCCTCCGTTTTCCTTCTGTCTATTTGCAGGTACTCACGATTCAGAACTGTGGCATTCTGGGCATTAAGGCTCTTTGTTTTGAGGGGAAACAACATCTTTCTGAATTTTGCCTTGGGAGTTGCATACGCTCCTCCCAGAGAATCGGTTTCCCCATTTTATTATCAGGTTTCTTTTTCCGTGTTGTATTTTCTCCCCTTTACAAGTCTTCAATTCAAGACCGCTGCCTGGCAGCCATTGCTACTGTTGAAAGTATCAATTGTCCTGATTCTGTAATACGAGCTTTACAGTGTGATGCCATTTTACATATGGTTGGACTTTTTGGTGGGTGTTGCCAGATTCCTATTTCAGGAAATTGACTTGTTTAAATGCAGATTGTGAGAGGGAGGGAAAATGGCAAGATGTGAGATTTTTATTGAATAGTCTTGTACCTTAGCCCAGTCACCCAACTGCATTTTTGAATCTTCTCTGATACGGATGATTTAATGTAGTTCTATTTTGCTGTGAAAAGTTTGGGAGTTTTCAGTTCTTTTGTCTTTTTCCATCTTCTTGCAATAGATTTGGAAAACAGATTCTTAACCTGTGCCATTTTCAGAGTCAGTCACCTAGTTTTATTTGAGAAGCACCTGAGTTTGAAGCAATGCAAAATATGAGATGCTTCATGGTTTTGTTTTACATCATTGGAAATGCATGTAAATTCCAAAGATTCAGCAAATAAAAATATAGCCATTAGCCACAAGGGTTTTTTTGGTTTGTTTTTTGTTTTTTAGTTTGAGACAGCGCTTTGTTCTGTTGCCCAGGCTGAAGTGCAGTGGCATGATCATGGCTCATGGTGGCCTTAACCTCCTGGGCTCAAGCCATCCTCCTGCTTCAGCCTCCTGCATTGCTGGGACTAAAGGCACGTGCCACTATGCCAGGCTAATTTTTCAATTTTTGTTTTTTTAAATAGAGATGGGATCTCTTATGTTGCCCAGGCTGGTCTTGAATTCCTCCTGGTCTCAAGCGATCTTCCCACTTCGGCCTCCCAAAGTGCTGGGATTATAGACGGGAGCCATTGTGCCCGGCCTGGCAGTCCTCTAAGAGCTTTGGTAACTCATTAGCCTCGTGGCTCTGAGGTAGGTGGTAGTATTCCATTTTACAGATGAGAAAACTGGATACGTTTGCCTAGTCAAATGGCTAGTGCGTTGTGAAATAGAAATGTAAACTCAGAATTGCTAGCTTCATAGCTTTTGCTGTGGACCACTGTGTTTTTCTGAATTATTTACGTTCTATTAGTTGTTTCTTCATTGCTCTAAGACCAAGCATAAGTTTGATCTTTTGTGTTCAAGACTGACTGACTTGAGGCGAAAATTTTTAGATACTGTGGAAGTACTTCCAAATATTGAGCATGAGAATGACCTGGTAAAAGTGCAGATTCAGTGGACCCAGTTAAGCTCCTCATATTCAGATACAGGTGACTCAAAGACCACACTCAGAAAAACTGGTTTACACTGGGTGGGGAGAATTATATTAAGGTAATTTTGAAACTTCTTTTAGGGAACTAAGTAGACACATATTCATGCTATAGGATTAATATTTTGTTTTGGTGTTTGATGTTTGTCGTGATTCCCTTCATTATCTTCTCTGGCTGATAAATCATGAAAACCCATCTTTCCAGTATAAGACCTGCTAAAGGAATAAACAGGATACTGATTGTTTTTCCTTCCATTTGTTTCTTCTGTACTATCTAGGGGTGCCCCTGTTAGATGGAGAAGCAGGCTGGGCGCAGTGGCTCACGCCTGTAATCTCAGCACTTTGGGAGGCCAAAGGCGGGTGGATCACCTGAGGTCAGGAGTTCGAGACCAGAGACCAGCCTTGCCAAGCATGTTGAAACCCTGTCGCTACTAAAAATACAAAAATTAGCTGGGCGTGGTGGTGCACGCCTGTGATCCCAGCTACTCAGGAGGCTGATGCAGGAGAAGCATTTGAACCTGGGAGGTGGAGGTTGCAGTGAGCCAAAATTGTGCCAGTGCACTGCAGCCTGTATGATACAGTGAGACTCCTCAAAAAAAAAAAAATGGAGAAGCAGCTTGTTGACTGCTGAACCCTCCTAGAGTATACTTCAGTCTTATCTCCGAGAGAATTCAACTAAGACTAAATCTTTTTGTATTTATTGTTGGGAGGGTTGGGTATGGAATGGTGCCACCTTTCTGGTGAAACCCTATCTCTACTAAAAATACAAAAAAATTAGCCGGGTGTGGTGACGCGTGCCTGTAGTCCCAGCTACTCGGGAGGCTGAGGCAGAGAATTGCTTGAACCCGGGAGGCAGAGATTGCAGTGAGCCAAGATCGCGCCACTGCACTCCAGCCTGGGCGACAGAGCGACTCCGTCTCAAAAAAAAAAAAAAAAAAGCCTTACTCTGTTACTGCACTACTTGTCTAAAGGTGCAGATAGATACTAGTTGTCATTTGAAACTCGAAGGAGTTTTTCAGGTTATCTTAGGCATTCTTGTGGTCCTGGTTATAGTCGTGTTCTGTCACGCATTTCCTAGAGCATTGTAGTTCCCAAACCTGCCCTTGTCCCGGACTTACTGCATCAGAATCCCTAGCGATGAGGCTAAGCATGTGTATATTTAAGTTCTTCAAAAGTTTTGCATCAGGTGGGGAGCGGGGTATGTCTCGCAGGGCTGAAAGGAATACCAAATAAAGATTGATTTTAAAATGATGGAAACCAAGACGCTAATGATGGTAATGTAGCTACCATTTTCTGAGTGCTTATTTGTCTTGGACACTATGCCAAGTATTTTATAAACATCTTAGTTAAGTCTCATAGCTATCCTGTGAGGTAGGTGTTTTTTATCCCCAATTTCCAGATGAGAAAACAGGCTTAGTGAAATTGTCCTTTTGTACAAGGCCATATAGTGAGTTAGTGATGGAGTTGGGTTTTGATTCCTGGTGTCTTGACTTCAGATCCAGTGTTCTTGGTCCACGTTTTGGGGTGGGGGAAGGTATGCGTGATGTAATCCAGAGCTGTGGTTCTCAAGTTTTTAAAACTTTCCCCCAGCCTACCATTGCATGATATAGGTCTGCAAAGGGGTCTAAAATTGTATTTTAAATTTTATTGAGGCATAATTAAATAGAGTAAAATGTACAATTTTGGCAAGTGTAGACACTCATGTAACAAGAGAACATACATTTTTATCAAGGGCTCCAGGTGTTCAGCATATGTGCAGCAGGTGTGCAGGTGTGGAAGCCCTGTGATCAGAGTGCTCCACAGTAGTGTGGAGGACAAACTCATCCTTTGAAGATGACTCGCAAGGCATGTTGTAGCCTGCCAAGGAGACCTTTGGGGCTTGTTGATTTTGGACTCCTACAAATATAACCTTCATAATAAAGCTTTTGTTTGTAGCTTGACAACACTAGCCTAGAAAATGGATCATTTTTTCTTGGCTTTCGGAGGAGCGTTGCTGTTGGCAGTATGGAACTGGAGCTGGGGCCCTGTTAGGCTGCCTTTATTAGGCTCAGCATTTCAGCTTCAGGGAATTAGGACGGATTGACCCCTGGGAGCTGAGGAAAAATGTTAGATTGCTATAGCTTTGTGGCTCATTTGGAGAGGCAAGATGGGAGGTTTTTTTTTTTTTTTTTTTAAGACGGAGTTTCACTCTTGTTGCCCAGGCCAGAGTGCAGTGGCGCAATCTTGGCTCACTGCAACCTCCGCTTCCTGGATTCAAGGAATTCTCCTGCCTCAGCCTCGCAAGTAGCTGGGATTACAGGCATGTGCCACCATGCCCGACTAATTTTTTGTGTTTGGTAGAGATGGGATTTCACCATGTTGGTCAGGCTGGTCTTGAACTCCTGACCTCAGGTGATCCATCTGCCTCGGCCTCCCAAAGTGCTGGGATTACAGGTGTGAGCCACTGTGCCTGGCTGAAAAGATGTTGTTTGTTTGTTGGTTTTTTTTGAGACAGAGTTTCACTCTTGTTGCCCAGGCTGGAGTGCAATGGCATGATCTCGGCTCACCACAACCTCTACCTCCCAGGTTCAAGTGATTCTCCTGCCTCAGCCTCCTGAATAGCTGGGATTACAGGCATGTGCTACCACGCCTGGCTAATTTTGTATTTTTAGTAGAGACGAGGTTTCTCCATGTTGGTCAGGCTGGTCTTGAGCTCCAGACCTGCAGTGATCTGCCCACCTCAGCCTCCCAAAGTGCTGGGATTACAGGTGTGAGCCACCGCACCAGGCCTGAAGGTGTTTTTTAACCTATTGATTTATCAACTTTTTATTTATTTATTTATTGAGACGAAATCTTACTCTGTCGCCCAGGCTGGAGTGCAGTGGCAGGATTTTGGCTCACTGCAACCTCTGTCTCCCAGGTTCAAGTGATTCTCCTGCCTCAGCCTCCTGAGTAGCTGGGACTACAGGTGTGTGCCACCATGCCTGGCCAATTTATCAACTTTAAATGGAACCAAAGTAAATACGGCCTATCTTCTTAGATATATAATAAATACTAAGCAATAAGCAGGGACTAAAAATCGTCCAGTTATGCAGCTGTGTAAAATGGTACAGTATATTACTAGGGCCCATGTGTAAGAATCATGCAGTTGGATAATATGATTGTTTAGTGTTGGTGTCCCTGCCCTCTATCTGGGGAGACCATAGCAGGAAGAGATGTATGTTGTTAAAAATATTTTGCTGGCTGTGTATGCTGGCTCATTCCTGTAATCCTAGCACTGTAGGAGGCTGAGGTGAGAAGGTCACTTGAGACCATGAGTTCAAGACCAGCGTGGGCAACATAGCCAGACCTTGTCTCTCCAAAAATAAAAAGGACATGCATGGTGGCTCACACCTGTAATCCCAGCTATTCGGGAGGCTGAGGCAGGAGAATCACTCGAACCCAGGAGGTGGAAGTTGCAGTGAGCCGAGATTGCGCCACTGCACTCCAGCCTGGGAGACAGGGCGAGACGCCATCTCAAATAAATAAATAAATAAATAAATAAATAAATAAATGATAATAAACAAATTAGCAGAATGTCGTGGCACATGGTGACAGGAGGATTGCTTGAGCCCGGAAGATTGAGGTTGCACTGAGCTATGGTCATGCCACTGCACTTGAGCCTGGGCGACAGAGGGAGACTGTATCTCCGTGTTTTGTTTTTTTTTTTTCTCAAAACATTTCAAAAAATAGGAGGAGGAAGATTAGGCTATTGTAGAGCATCAGGCAATGAAAAGAATGGCTATTTTGATTATTTAAAAGAGCAGTGATTTTTTTGGACTTAAAGTTTGTAGCCTTGTGAGCTTTTCTCAGGTTCATAATTTGGGGTATCTTTATCTTCAGGCACTGTTCAGGTAAGACTGACTGGGATATGAAAACTTCCTTTTCTAAATTGTGGCTTAAAGTTTGCTTTCTAAAAATGAAACCCGTCTCAGTTTTTTAGTAGTCTGTTACATTTTGTGTGTTTATATTTCCTGAATGTAGAATTTGTTGTTGAATCTGCTGATTTTACGATATGTGGTCTTTTATAAGTATCTAGTCCCTGAGTTTAAAACTATTTTGGGAATAAGAATAATTATTAAAGTACATCTTGTAATGTTAGGCCAAGTTATTGCTTCCTAGAACAGCCTAGACATGGATTTGCGATGTTATTAACCATCTGTGGTCTGGTAAAAGTGTAGTTCATAATATTGGAAAATTGAGCACACTTTTAAAAGTAAACTGTGTTTTTTTTTTTTTTTTTTGAGACGGAGTCTTGCTCTGTCACCCAGGCTGGGGTGCAGTGGTGCGATCTTGGCTCACTGAAAGCTCCTTCTCCCGGGTTCATGCCCATTCTCTTGCCTCAGCCTCCTGAGTAGCTGGGACTACAGGCGCCCGCCACCACGCCTGACTAATTTTTTTTTTTTTTTTTTTTGTATTTTTAGTAGAGACGGGGTTTCACCATGTTAGCCAGGATGGTCTCCATCTCCTGACCTTGTGATCCACCTGCCTCGGCCTCCCGAAGTGCTGGGATTACAAGCATGAGCCACCATGCCCAGCCTACTGAACTATGTATTTCCCATTGGAAAGTGTGATGTTGTGAAATATATTGGTCTTTTGCCCATTTCCTGGCATACAACTCCTGAAATCCTTAGAAACTCCACAGTGATGTCCTTTTGTGTGCTAAGGAGTTAACTGACGGCTGGAAGCCTCTGGGACTTAGTCATGGAAAGAACAAGACAGGATTAGAGGGTTGGGACTTTCACTCCTCCCCAGCCTCTGGGGAGGGGCAGGGGCTTGAAGGTTAAGCTGATCACCAGTGGCCAGTGATTTAATCAATTATACCTGCTAATGAAGCCTCCAATAAAAACCCAGGAGGACAGGGTTTGGAGAGCTTCTGGATGGCCAAACAAGAGGTTCCAGGAGGGTGCAGTGCCCGAGAGCACAGAAGTTCTGTGTCCCTTGCCTATACTGTGTACTATGCGTCTCTTCCTCTGAATCTTTTGAAATGTCTTTATAATAAACCGGTAAATGTGTTTCTTGGGTTCTGTGAGCCAGTCTAGCAAATTAATCCAAACCAAAGAGGGGTCACGCGAACTACAGCTTGAAGCCAGTTGATCAGAAGTTCTGGAGGCCCAGATTGGCAACTGGTGTCTGGCAGAGGTGTGCTGGAGGAGCAGTCTTGAGGGACTTAGCCCTTAACCTGTGGCATATGAAGCTATCTCCAGGTAGATAGTTGTTGGAATTGCATTGGAGGGCACCCAGCTGGTGACTGCTGCAGAATTGGTTGCTTGCTTTGTGTGTGGGCTCACAGAAGTCTTTCTGTGTTGATCGTTGCTGTGGTGTGAGAGCAGAGGGAAAAGTTTGTTTTTCCACACTCTTAAAGCATTTCAGTCGTTGAGACCATTATGGGACCTTGTGCTTTGCATACGTTTTGAAATGTGGCCTAAGTCAAGTATAGGTTGTCTAGATTGAGTACCTTGGAGGTCTTAATATCAGGAAATATGTTAAGGGCTGTGAATAGACTGAAATATCTGAAAATTAATGGCCAGGACTCACTAACTAGAAGGAGGGGGGCCTTCTCTTATCAGTGAGATGAGGAATGGGATGATATAATAAAAGCTCTAGGCTGGGTGTGTTAGCTCACGTCTGTAATCTCAGTACTTTGGGAGGCTGGGGTGGGTGGATCGCTTGAGCTCAGGAGTTTGAGACCAGCCCGGGCAACATGGTGAAACCTCGTCTCTACAAAAAATTAGCTGGTTGTGGTGGCCTGCACCTGTAGTCCAGCTACTTGGGAGGCTGAGGTGGGAGGATCACTTGAGCCAGAGAGGTTGAGGCTGGAGTGAGCCTGAACCCAGTGATTGTACCACTGTACTCTAGCCTGGATGACAGAATGAGACTGTGTCTCTCAAAAAAACAAAAACGAAAACAAAACCTGGGTGCAGTGGCTCATGCCTATAATCCCAGCACTTTGGGAGGCCGAGGTGGGAGGATTAGTTGAGGTTACGAGTTCAAGACCAGCTTGGCCAACATGGTGAAACTGTCTCTACTAAAATATGAAAACTAGCTGGGCGTGGTGGTACGAGCCTGTAATCCCAGCTAATCGGGAGGCTGAGGCAGGAGAATCGCTTGAACAACTGGGAGGCAGAGGTCGCAGTGAGCTGAGGTCTGTCACTGCACTCCATCTGAGCAACAGAGCGAGACTCCATCTCAAAAAAAAATTCTCTTGGTTTTAATTATATTGGATTTTATTTTTTGGAATCTGTTGAGATAATCATGATTTTTTTTGCTTCATCTTACTAATTGGAATTTCTAATGTAAAAGCCATCGCTGCATTACTGAGAAGAATCCCTTTTGGCCATGGCCTATTAATCTTACTGTACAACTAGATTCCATTTTTTATTTTATTATTTATTTATTTTGAGATGGAGTCTTTCTGTCACCCAGGCTGGAGTGCAGTGGCACTATCTTGGCTAACTGCAGTCCCTGCCTCCCGAGTTCAAGCAATTCTCCTGCCTCAGCCTCCCGAGTATCTGGGATTACAGGCGCCCACCACCACGCCTGACTAATTTTTGTATTTTTAATAGAGATGGGGTTTTACCATGTTGGCCAGACTGGTCTCGAACTCCTTACCTCAGGTCATCCACTCGCTTCGGCCTCCCAAAATGCTGGGATTATAGGCGTAAACTACCGCGCCCTTAGGCTTTCTTGTTGAGTATATTTAATAAATATGTAAGGCTAGATGTTTCCGTTTAAGTACTACTTTGGGTATATCCTGTTGGTTTCTATATATTGTATTCTCATTGTCATTCATTTAAAAATAAATTTTGTTTTGATTTCCTTGTTAATCCCAGAGTTAATAGTTTAAAAATTTCGAAGTAGATAGATTATTTCTTTGTCTGTTGGATTAATTTCTAATTTTGAAGTTTTGCAGTAAGTGAATGTGACTTGTTCTTTGGAATTTGAAGTTCTTTAAGCTAGTGCAGTTAATTTTTGTGAATGCTTTATGGGTTTTTAAAGGAATGTTTGTTTGCGTGGTTTTGTTTTGGGAAGCAGTCTTGCTGGTGTTGAGTGTTTTTTTTTGTTCGTTTGTTTTGGGAAGCAGACTTGCTGTTGCCCAGGCTGGAGTGCAGTGGTGTGACCTCGGCTCACTGCACCCTCTGCCTCCCGGATTCAAGTGATTCTCCTGTCTTAGCCTCCCGAGTAGCTGGGATTACAGGTGCCCACCACTGCATCTGGCTAATTTTTTATATTTTTAGTAGAGACGGGGTTTCACCATCTTGGCCAGGCTGGTCTCGAACCCCTGACCTCGTGATCCACCCACCTTGGCCCCCCAAAGTGCTGGGATTACAGGCGCCAGCCACCGTGCCCAGCCAGCTTTTTTTTTTTTGAGATGGAGTCTCGCTCTGTCACCCAGGCTGGAGTGCAGTGATGCAGTGTAGGCTCACTGCAACCTCCACCTCCTGGGTTCAAGTGATTCTGCTACCTCAGGCTCCCAAGTAGCTGGGATTACAGGCATGTGCCACCACACCCGGCTAATTTTTTTTTATTTATTAGAGACGGGGCTTCACCATGTTAGTCAGGCTCGTCTCGAACTCCTAACCTCAGGTGGTCCACCCACCTCGGCCTCCCAAAGTGCTGGGATTACAGACGTGAGCCATTACGTCTGGCTGTTTTTGTTTTTTTTTTTTCCCCCAGAGTTCTATTTGTGTTTACTAGATCCACCTTATTAGCCATGATATTAAAATTCTCTACCATAATTTTGTAGGTGTGTGTGCAATCTACAAATTTCTGAGGTCTGTGTCATTCTCATACTGACTTGTAGATGTGTCAGTTTCTCTTTGTTAGTGTTTTTGAAGTATGTGTTATGTGCATAAGGAACATGGCTATTACATTCATCGGTTGTACTTTTTTTTTTTTTTTTTGAGATGGAGTCTTGCTCTGTTGCCCAGGCTGGAGTGCAGTGCTGCGATCTTGGCTCGCTGCAAGCTCTGCCTCCCGGCTTCACGCCATTCTCCTGCCTCAGCCTCCCAAGTAGCTGGGACTACAGGCTCCCGCCACCACGCCTGGCTAATTTTTTGTATTTTTAGTAGAGACGGGGTTTCACCATTCACAGGATGGTCTCGATCTCATGACCTCGTGATTCGCCTGCCTCGGCCTCCCAGTGTGCTGGGATTACAGGTGTGAACCACTGTGCCTGGCCCATCAGTTGTACTTTTTATGCACATGAGAGAGTTTTTTTTGTCCCTTTTTAATGCTTTTTTGTTTGTGTTGTTTGGTCTGCTAGCATTCTCCAGGCATTTATTTTAGTCATTTAAATTCAAGTGTATAAATTCAGCAAGTGAGTTAAGTGAATGGTGCCAGTGATTCTACCCAGTGTTTCCGTCAGTAACTATATGATTATGAGTGAGTATAGGGATGAGAATGGTGAATCTCCTTTCCCCTGTAGGGAAAGGAAGGGGCAGTGATTGTCTGGAGGGGCACCTCTTATAATGTGAGCATAGCTCTTTGCCAAATGAAATACTGGCCTTGAAACAAGGTATGACCTTTACTGTACTATGGTTCTTAATGTAAATCAGCTGCTTTATCTAGTATTCATCTCTAGTGAGGTGCTCAAGAGTGCTTAAGATTTTTATAATGTGTAATACTTTTGACTAAATGCCATTTTCATCTTTCAAAGCATTCAACTCCTCCTCATCATGTGACTCCATTGTGGGTGATTTACCATTTTTCCTTCAGTTTACTTGTATAATCTTGTTTGAGGTGTCTTTTTACATCAACATATACTTGAATGTCTCCTTTTTTCTCCTAATTCCTGGTTAAGCTCACAGAATTTCCTCTTCAGTCTAGAAGAGAAATTTGAGCTATTTGTGATTACTGATAAGTGCATTCATTCCTATCATTTATTTATTTATTAAATTATTTTTAAATTTTTTTGAGATGAAGTCTTGCTCTGTCGCCTAGGCTGGAATGCAGTGGTGCGATCTTGGCTCACTGCAACCTCTGCCTCATGGGTTCAAGCGATTCTCCTGCCTCAGACTACCGAGTAGCTGGGGTTACAGGTGTGCACCACCGCACCTGCCTAATTTTTGTATTTTTAGTGGAGATGGGGTTTCACGATGTTGGCCAGGCTGGTCTCGAACTCCTGACCTCAAGTGATCCACCTGCCTTGGCCTCCCAGAGTGCTGGGATTACAGGCTTTATTATTTATTTATTTATTTATTTATTTATTTATTTATTCGACAGGATCTTGCTCTGCTGCCAGGCTGGAGTACAGTGGCTGTATCACAGCTCACTAGCCTCAAACTCCTGGGCTCAAGCGATCCTCCTGCCTCAGCCCCTGGAGTAGCTGGGACTACAGGTGCATGTGATCATACCTAAATTTTTTTTTTAGAGATGTGGTCTTGCTATGTTGTCTAGGCTGGTCTCCCAACTCCTGGCCTCAAGTGATCCACCCACCTTGGCCTCTCAAAGTGTTGGAATTACAGGCATGAGCCACCACACCTGGCTGTTTTGTATTTACTGTACTTTTCCCCATTTCTTGTCAATCAGTTTTTTTGAACTGATTGCTTTATTTTTTTTCTAATGTGAAAGTCATTTTTTTTTTTTCTCCTCTGGAGTTACCTCTAAATTTTGACACATTTAAACTATCACTTCTGTATTCTTGTGTAGAATTAATCAGAATCTATCTTTTCTTCCCTTTTCCAACAAGACAGAACTGCTGCTTGCTTTCATTTCCTTCTCCCTTCTCTTCCCTCTTCGACTTCCTATGTCAAAATCATGTAAGTATTTTAGTTTCAGATTGCTTATTTTTGTAAAAGTCAGTACTTTTGTTTATTTCTTAAAGCTCTTTGATAAGTTTCTTAAAGCTCTTGGATGTTTTAAAATTATGATGGCGTTCATCTACCAATTATGTTAGAGAAGGTCTTTGAATAGTAAAGTTGATCCCTTACATACGTGAAAATTGTTTTTGCACTCCCACTTGAAAGCTTATTTGGTTGGCTGGATACAAGTTTCAAAATAATTTTCCTTATAACTTTCAAGCCAGTACTCTGTTGTCTTCTGGCATCTGTGCTGCTGATGAAAAGTCTGATACTGACTTTTATGTGATTTATGTATCTTTATAGGAATTCAGTTTTTTCCTTATATCTTGAAATTTCAATAGGATGTGTCTAAGTTTTCTTCCCCATCTCTCCTGACTGATAAACACTGTTCAACACTTAACTTAGAGTAACCTGATGATTGGCGTCTTCCCTCTCCCCAAGGAAATTTCTGGAACTCACATAAGATGTTGGTCTTTCTGGTTCTATATTCTCTCCCTCTCTTTTTTTTTTTTTTTTTTTTTTTTTAATTAGAGACAGAGTCTCACTCTGTTACCCAGGCTGGAGTGCAGTGGCATGGTCATAGCTTGCTACATCCTTGACCTCCTGGGCTCAAGCTATCCTCTCACTTCAACCTCTCAAGTAGCTGTGACTACAGGTGTGTGCCTGGCTAATTTTTTTATTATTTTTTATTTTTGCGACGGAAGCTCACTCTGTGGCCCAGACTGTAGTACAGTGGGGCAATCTCGGTTCACTGCAACTTCCACCTCCCGGCTGCAAGCGATTTCCGGCCAATTTTTGTATTTTTAGTAGAGATGAGGTTTCATCATGTTGGCCTGACTGGTCTCAAACTCCTGACTTCAAGTGATCCACCCACCTCGGCCTCCTAAAGGGCTAGGATTGCAGGCATGAGCCACTGCACCCGGCCTAGTTTTGTTTTGTTTTTTTTAGAGATGGGGTCTGGCTGTGTTGTCCTGGCTGATCTTGGACTCCTGGCTTCAAGTGATCCATCTCGGCCTCCCCAGATGTTGAGGTTACAGGTGTGAGTCACCGCACCCAGCCAGGTTCCATTTTCTCTATATTGACTATATTGACCTTTCCTTCATACTTGAAAAGCATTTGGGGATAATCTGTTAATTTTGTTTTCCATTTGTTTTTTCTGTGCCCATTTTGATGTTAAATATATCTGTCAAGTTTTATTTTAGCAATTGTTTTTTCTCTTTTATAACAGCATCTTTAATGTTGTAATTTACATACAATAAACTGCATCCATTTAAAATATACAATTCTATGAGTTTTGACAGATAGTATAGCCACACACACACACAACCCTTTTACCCCCAAACAAGAGTTGGGTTACCAGAGTTTTTCCCTCCTCCTGTGCAGTGCAACCCCAGCTCTCTAGCCCATGATTTGCTTGCTTTCAGATGTAAAAATGATTAGCTTGCCTTTTTTTTTTTTTTCCTTTTTGAGATGGAGTCTCCCTCTGTCGCCCAGGCTGGAGTACAATGGTGCAATTTTGGCTCATTGAAATTCACTCCTCGTCCTGGGTTCAAGTGATTCTCCTGCCTCAGCCTCCTGAGTAGCTGGGATTACAGGCATGCACCGCCACACCGGGCTAATTTTTGTGTTTTTAATAGAAACGAGGTTTTGGCATGTTGGCCAGTCTGGTCTTGAACTCCTGACCTCAGGTGATCCGCCCGCCTTGGCCTCCCAAAGTGCTGGGATTACAGGCATGAGCCACGACGTCCGGCTTTTTTTTTTTCTTTTCCTTTTTTTTTTTTGAGACCGAGTTTTGCTCTTGTTGCCCAGGCTGGAGTGCAATGGCGTAATCTCAGCTCACTGTAACCTCTGCCTCCCAGTTCAAGTGATTCTCCTGCCTCAGCCTCCCAAGTAGTTGGGATTTCAGGCACGTTCCACCATACCCAGCTAATTTTTTTTTTTTTTTTGAGATGGAGTCTTACTCTGTTGCCCAGGCTGGAGTGCAGTGGTGTGATCTCGGCTCACTGCAGCATCCATCTCCTGGGTTCCAGCGATTCTCCTGCCTCAGCTTCCTTAGTAGCTGGGATTATAGGCATGTGCCACCACGTCCGGCTAATTTTTTTTATTTTTAGTAGAGACGTGGTTTCACCATGTTGGTCAGGCTGATCTCGAACTCCTGACCTTGTGATCCGGCCGCCTCAGCCTCCCAAAGTGTTGGGATTACAGGCGTGAGCCACTGCGCCCAGCCTAATGTTTTGTATTTTTAGTACATATGTTTAGTACATATGTACATATTTTAGTATAATATGATTTCACCATATTGGCCAGGCTGGTCTCGAACTCCTGACCTCAGGTGATCTGCCCGCCTCGGCCTCCCAAAGTGCTGGGATTACAGGCTTGAGCCACTGTGCCTGGCCAGTTTGCATTTTCAAAAGTTTCATATAAATGGAATAATATAGTATGTAGCCTTTCGTGCAAGGTTTATTTTATCCTATTTTTGAGATTCATGAAAATTAAGTATGTAGTAGTTTGTCCCTTTTTTTTGGTTTTCAGAGCATTCTTTCCCACAATCAGGAAATTAACATGGACAAACTGTATTTAAATTTTGCCAATTTTGGCTGGGCATGATGACTCAGGCGTGTAATCCCAGCACTTTGGGAGGCCAAAGTGGGAGGATAGCTTGAGGCCAGGAGTTGGAGACCAGCCTGGACAACACAGTGAAACCTTGTCTCTCCAAAAAATTAAAAAATTAGCTGGCATGGTTGTGTTCCTGTAGTTGTAGTTACTTGGGATGCTGAGGCAGGAGGATTGCTTGAGCCCAGGAGTTCAAGGTTACAGTCAGTTGTGATTGAGCCATTGCACTCCAGCCTGGGAAACAGAGCGACACGCTGTCTCTAAAAATAAAAAGGTGAAAAATAAATAGAAACAGTTTTGCATGGATTCTTTTGTACGTTGTGTATTTAGTTGTATATAATTTTATTGTGTTAATTTTTGCAACCACACACATCTGGCAATCGTTTTTTAATTTTTGATTTTTCTCTATGGTAGCTTTTTTTATGGATGAGATATGATTTTACCTCTGAGAATATTTTTGATTCTGTTTATTCCTGCAACTCTTTCTTCAGATATTTAGTTTCTCATTTTTGTATTGTTTATTTCCCTTGTAGTTTTTCTAGTTTGTAAAAGTGATAATCTCTGGTTTGAGAATTCCTGTTCTTCTGCCAGTGGATTCAGTGTCTGTTTACCAGTTGGTCAGGACTGATTTTAGGGGAGGTATGAGATATGTGGCAAAATATGGGGTAAAATGTCTCTGTTATTTCTTCTGGGTAATAGCAGCCACCTGAGTGCCATCCTGATTCTGGGGCTCCAGTGCCTGTTTCCAGTGAAGACTTTGCTTCTGTCGGTGTTGGGGATAGAACATGGTTATTGGTAGAGGGAGTGGCGTGTCCACTTGTGCCAAACACATTTCCCCACCATCACTTGTGACTGCACCAGACCTGCTTTTGTTTCCCCATGGTAGCCACCCTAAACCTACAGCTTGGATAGAATACCCCTACATTCTCTCGCTCACCTTCACAGCTGATCCCAGTTTTAATAGCATTCCTCTTTTGAGGCTTATGCATGGTTATTGCCTCTGTAAACCTAGTTCTGCTGCTGCTATCTCTTCTTGTTTCCCAGAATTATTTTAGAAAATAATATATCAATAAATCCACACCTTTTTTTTTTGAGGCGGAGTTTTGCTCTGTCACCCAGGCTGTAGTGCAGTAGTGCAGTCTTGGCTCACTGAAACCTCCACCTCCCGGGTTCAAGCAGTTCTCCTGCCTCAGCCTCCTAAGTAGCTATGATTACAGGTGCCTGCCACCACGCCCGGCTAATTTTGTATTTTTAGTAGAGATGGGGGTTTCACCATGTTGGCCAGGCTGTTCTCGAACTCCTGACCTCAGGTGATCCGCCCTCCTCATCCTTCCAAAGTGCTGGGATTACAGGTGTGAGCCACCGTGCCTGGCCTAAACCCACATCTTTAGTAATTTCTAGGATTTAGATTGGGAAGGGAAGCATGTACAGATGCTCTTTGACTTATGATGTTTATGCTACATTCCATAAACCCATCAGAAGTTCAAAATACTGTAAATCAGGCTGGGCGCAGTGGTTCACACTTGTAATCCCAGCACTTTGGGAGGCTGATGTGGGTGGATTGCTTGAGCCCAGTTCAAGACCAGCCTGGCAACATGGGGAAACCCTGTTTCTACAAAAAATACAAAAATTAGCTGGGTGTGGTGGCATGCACCTTTAGTCCCAGCTGCTCAGGAGGCTGAGGTAGGAGGATTACTTGAGCCCAGGAGGCAGAGGTTGCAGTGAGCTGAGATTGTGGCGTTGTGTTCTAGCCTGGGTGACAGTGAGACCTTACCTCAAAAAAGAGAAAAAGAAAATACTGTAAGTCAAAATGCATTTAATATACCCAACCTATTGAACATCATATCTTAGCCAAACCTACCTTAAATGTGCTTAGAACACTTATATTAGCCTACAGTTGGGCAAAATCTTCTAGCATAAAGCTAGATGATTTAATAATGAATAATATAAAAGATAATTATTTTACAATAAAATGTCAAATATCTCTTGGAATTTATTGACTACTGTACTAAAAATAAAAAAAAAACTTGAAGTAGAGTTTCTACTGAATGCTTATTGCACCATTGTAAATTTGAAAAATCATTACATTGAACCCTCATGGGACCTTCCGTATGTCTGTGCAGTCCATTTTGATCCAATCTCTTCAGGCCTTTTTTTTCTTTTTTTTTTTCTTTGAGATGGAGTCTCGCTCTGTTGCCAGGCTAGAGTGCAGTGGCGCGATCTCGGCTCACTGCAACCTCTGCCTCGTGGTTTCAAGCAATTCTCCTGCCTCAGCCTCTGGAGTAGCTGGGACTACAAGCACACGCCACCACAGCCAGCTAATTTCTGTATTTTTAGTAGAGATGGTTTCACCATGTTAGCCAGGATGATCTTGGTCTCTTGACCTTGTGATTCACCTGCCTTAGCCTCCCCAAGTGTTGGGATTACAGGTGTGAGCCCCCACACCTGGCCTTTTTTTATTTTTATTTATTTATTTTTTTGAGATGGAGTCTCGCTCTGTTGCCCAGGCTGGAGTGTAGTGGTGTGATCTCGGCTCACTAAAGCCTCCACCTCCCGGGTTCAAGCGATTCTCCTTCCTCATCCTTCCTCAGCCTCCGGAGTGCTGGGATTACAGGTGCCCACCAGCATGCCTGGCTAATTTTTGTATTTTTAGTAGAGACAAGGTTTTACCATGTTGGCTATGCTGGTGTCGAATTCCTGACCTCAGGTGATCTGCCCGCCTCGGCCTCCCAAAGTGTTGAAATTACAGGCGTGAGCCACTGCGCCCGGCCCTGCCTCCTTTTTTTTTTTTTTTTGAGACAGAGCCTCACTCTGTCACCCAGGTTGGAGTGCAGTGGTGTGATCTCAGCTCACTGCAGTCTCCACCTCCCAGGTTGAAGCAGTTCTGTTTCAGATTCCTGAGTAGCTGGTACTACAGGTGCACGTCACCATGCGTGGCTAATTTTTGTATTTTTAGTAGAGATGGAGTTTTACCATATTGGTCAGGCTGGTCTCAAACTTCTGACCTCAGGTGATCCACCCACCTCGGCCTCCCAAAGTGTTGCAATTACAGGTGTGAGCCACTGCGCTTGGCCTAAAGGACATTTTGGGAACCGGTGTTAACGTCTATTGAAACCTTTTATTTTTGGAATATCAGATTTTGAAAGATAAATTGACCATTGGAGGTTATATGTTACATAGGTTTGGGAATTTCCTGTTTCTAGTTTGCTGCTAAACCAGAACTCTGAAGTCTCAACTTTTTTTTTTTTTTTAAGCCAATAGGAAAGATAGATTTTCATTCTGAATCTCTGTTTTTCACAGTTGAGGCTTATGAGTAGTCATCTTGTTATTTTTAAAATACTTCATAGTGCAGTTTGGGCTTTTCTGACAGGATGGTTGGGTTGGCTCAATACTTTGATGTTTTTCTTTTTCATCTTTGCCGTAGTATTTTTTTTTTTAAGTTATGCATCTAAATCAAGACAGAATCACATTTCTTTGCCCCAAAACCCTTTTGCTTAGAATTATGTTCTTTGGAAACCCTAGGGTTTGAAATAAGTTGCTACTGTGGTAAGTGTAAATTTAATTTTCAGAAAAAAGCTGTTCTGACTTACTTTTCTTCCCCATTTAGTTTTTCCATGGTTTGGACTGGATATTGGTGGAACTCTGGTCAAGCTGGTTTATTTTGAACCCAAAGACATCACTGCTGAAGAAGAAGAGGAAGAAGTGGAAAGTCTTAAAAGCATTCGGAAGTACCTGACCTCCAATGTGGCTTATGGGTCTACAGGCATTCGGGACGTGCACCTCGAGCTGAAGGACCTGACTCTGTGTGGACGCAAAGGCAATCTGCACTTTATACGCTTTCCCACTCATGACATGCCTGCTTTTATTCAAATGGGCAGAGATAAAAACTTCTCGAGTCTCCACACTGTCTTTTGTGCCACTGGAGGTGGAGCGTACAAATTTGAGCAGGATTTTCTCACAGTATGCATTTTTTAGCTTATATACAATTTATGGTAATTTGATTGTTAAAAATAATGCCAGTAGCAAGTGGTGAAATAATTTCTATCTCTAATGGATCTTGAATTTTCTTGAGTCAAATGAAGATGAAAGGTACGCTAGTGATAGTCAGGAGTTAGCCATCTAGAGGTGGTTGTATAGTTCAGATGTATGTACGACAGTCACAGCCACTAAAAGGGCAGCATTTTATTGTTCCTTTAGTATGAAAAATTAGGGCATCTGCTATACATTGAGGAAGAAACTACCTAAAAGGAACATCATTAGATCATGAACAATGAGATTGAAATATAATTAAAATCATTTCACGTCCAAATTGTTTTTAGTCTTGTCTACCACATAATTTCTCTTGTCTCCCTCAGTTGTTTGCTGGCATGTTCACTAACTGAAAAAATAAGGAACTCTTGTCAAAAGTGGTGTTTTCAGGCTCAGGGCTGGTCTAAGATGGGTGACTGCAGAGCCCTCCTCTCCCAGAATGCTTTCTGATGTGTTCTGTGCTGCACACTTAACTGGAGTCTCGCCACCATGTCTGGCCCCTGGAGGAATGCTGCTAGGCGCTCTATCTTGCTTTCATTGAGTGAACACTGGAGAACATCGTGAGCAAGGCCTTGAGGCTAGGTCCTTTCAGGGTGGGTGGTGGGGGTAGGCCGGAGAACTGACAAATGAATTGGCCAAGATCCCGACCTTCAGGGTGCAATGCAGATTGAAAATGTCTTCAGTGACTGACTGTTTTTCTATTGCTAAATGAGAGAATATTAGTCCGAAAGAGATTCTGCCTTTTTGTTTTGTTTTGTTTTGTTTTCTTGAGATGGAGTTGCGTTCTTGTTCCTAGGCTGGAGTGCAATGGCATGATCTTGGCTCAACATAACCTCCACCTCTCGGGTTCAAGCGATTCTCCTGCTTCAGCCTCCCAAGTAGCTGGGATTACAGGCATGTGCCACCATGCCCGGCTAATTTTGTGTTTTTAGTAGAGACAGGGTTTCTCCATGTTGGTCAGGCTGGTCTCGAACTCCTGATCTCAGGTGATCTGCCTGCTTCAGCTTCCCAAAGTGCTGGGATTACAGGGGTGAGTCACCTTGCCCAGCCCAGATTCTACCTGTTATTCTGCATGTCTTTTAGTAGAGATGGGGTTTCACCATGTTGTCCAGGCTGGTCTGGAACACCTGACCTCAAGTGATCTGCCTGCCTTGGCCTCCCAAAGTGCTGGAATTACAGGTGTGAGCCACCGTTCCTGGCCTCAACTTTTTGACTAACATGCCTTGGAGTTCTTCCCACTTCAGAACATACAGATCCTCTTCATTTTTTTTTTTGTTTTGTTTTTTTTGTTTGTTTGTTTTGAGACGGAGTCTCGCCCTGTCTCCCAGGTTGGAGTGCAGTGGTGCCATCTCAGCTCACTGCACCCTCCGCCTCCTGGGTTCAAGAGATTCTCCTGCCTCAGCCTCCCGAGTAGCTGGGTTTACAGGCGTGCGCCACCACACCCAGCTAATTTTTTTTTTAATCTTTAGTAGAGACTGGGTTTCACCATGTTGGCCAGGCTGATCTTGAACTCCTGACCTTGTGATCTACCTGCCTCAGCCTCCCAAAGTGCTGGGATTACAGGCGTGAGCCACCGTGCCCGGCTGATCCTCTTCATTTTTAGTTGCTATACAGTGCTCCATAATACGAATAATAATTTAGTCATTTCCTTTATTATTTAAATGGAATTAATTGATTATGAAACAGTTCAAATTTGGACTGCTAAAATTCCCCTCCCTCCCAAGAGGCTGTAGCTAGTTTAGATAGTGAAAAAAATCTTACCTTCTAACTGGATACTTTCAGCCTTTTGGCTTCAGTTTGTTAAATAATGTGTGGCCTCTCTTGATGCTCCAAAGCCTTGAGATGATCCTCTGTTACAGTCCTTGTGGCTCCCGCCCTGTGTCACAAGGTGGTTTCTGATAGTGCTGTGGCCTGAGCTTCGTATCAGCCCCATTGTCCCTGTAAGCAGAGATCTGAATTCCTGGTTGAAGGTTGATAAATGCTGTGTTTGTTTTTTTTTGGTCACACTTACTCAGCTGCTGCAGTAGTTTCTATGTAGAGTGTATTTGGGTCTGTAGTAGCAGGAGTCTGTCTCAGCACTCTGTCCCTAGGTTTGCCCCTAAATCTGTTCTGAAAAGCATGCACAAATAATACACATCTGTGAGTGCACTTTTATGGTTGTTTCACATAGTGGGGATGTCTTATTGAGTGGAATTTTTGTTTCTGTTGGCTTATTAAAAAGTCTGAGTACATTCTTATTTCATTACAGATAGGTGATCTTCAGCTTTGCAAACTGGATGAACTAGATTGCTTGATAAAAGGAATTTTATACATTGACTCAGTTGGATTCAATGGACGGTCACAGTGCTATTACTTTGAAAACCCTGCTGATTCTGAAAAGTGTCAGAAGTTACCATTTGATTTGAAAAATCCGTATCCTCTGCTTCTGGTGAACATTGGCTCAGGGGTTAGCATCTTAGCAGTATATTCCAAAGATAATTACAAACGGGTCACAGGTACTAGGTAAGTTGTATATAAAACTCATTGTTTATTCTTAGTATCCTAACGGGCTGAGTTTTCAGGTATTTCATGTAACTACAGCTTGAAGAACCTGTTAGGTGAAAGTGGTTCTGGATTATGCAAACGAATGTTTCTCTTTGAAAATTCTGATTTTATGACCTAGTTTTCTTTAATCTCTACTGTTCAAGATTTATTATCCTAGGTGTTTCTTAAAAGATCACATCAGCAGACTCATTGTAGCCCTTGCCCTCAGATAGTTTATGGTGTGCATACACAAACTAGCTAAAGTTATTAGGCAGCATCTGTAAGAAGGCACGGGAAAGGACCTAGCTTTGAAACCTGTGTAAATTTCATGCTTCTACACACATGTGTGTGTAGAGTAATGATGTATTCTACGTATGTGATTTAGAAGTTGATATGTACTGATCAGTAGAAAAATTATTGAGGGAAGGTAGTGTGAAAAGAGAGGATTAGCCGGGCGTGGTGGCTCATGCCTGTAATCCCAGCACTTTGGGAGGCTGGGGCGAGTGGGTCACGAGGTCAGGAGTTCAAGACCAGCCTGGCCAACATGGTGAAACCCCATCTCTACTAAAAATACAAAAATCAGCCGGGCGCAGTGGCAGGCGCCTGTGAATCCCAGCTACTCGGGAGGCTGAGGCGGGAGAATTGCTTGAATTCAGAGGGTGGAGGTTGCAGTAAGCCGAGATTATGCCACTGCACTCCAGCCTGGGTGACAGAGTGAGACTCCGTCTCAGAAAGAAAAAGAAAAGAGAGGATTAGGGCCAGGCATGGCAGCTCACGCCTGTAATCCCAGCACTTTGGGAGGCCGAGGCGGGTGGATCACCTGAGGTCAGGAGTTCGAGACCAGCCTGGCCAACATGGAGAAACCCCGTCTCTACTAAAAATACAGAATTAGCCAGGCATGGTGGCACATACCTGTAATCCCATATACTTGGGAGGCTGAGGCAGAAAAATCACTTGAACCAGGAGGCAAAGGTTGTGATGAGCCGAGATCATGCCATTGTACTCCAGCCTGGGCAAAAAGAGCTAAACTCCATCTCAAAAAAAAAAAAAAGAGAGGATTAGATGGAAGAAGAGAATGTTTCAGCTTAAGGGTCAGAAGTCACAGGGATCTAGGGATTGGGATAAACAATTTTTTTAAAAAAACAGTTGTGATTTAAATAGAGGAGTAATTTTTTTATGACAAAACACATTGCAGGAGGAGTATGATTGGGGGTGCAGTGATAAGCCAGGGTGACAAGGTGCTTGGATGAGAATGACTCAGGGAATGTACTTGGAGAGGGAAAGGGAGGAGGTGTTAGCATGGCCCCAGGCGTGTCGGGCTAATTTGCACCTGAGGCTCTTCATACTTGGCAGACAGCCAGACTGCACTGGGGACATGGGCCCTGTGTTTTGCACTTTGCATGTTGGCTCACATGCATATGTGCCTTAAAGGTGTATATCAGGCACCTTATCTTTTCACAGACTTGTTTCCTACCAGTAGCATTTGCATGATTGGGTTGGATATGTGAATATGGTTTTGGGGTTCATAAATGTTAACTTCCTGTTCTTATTTTTAAAAATGTTATAATACTGTGTTAATTGTTTTTAATCATAGTCTTGGAGGAGGAACTTTTTTTGGTCTCTGCTGTCTTCTTACTGGCTGTACCACTTTTGAAGAAGCTCTTGAAATGGCATCTCGTGGAGATAGCACCAAAGTGGATAAACTAGTACGAGATATTTATGGAGGGGACTATGAGAGGTTTGGACTGCCAGGCTGGGCTGTGGCTTCAAGGTAAGGGGGCATGTGTGTTCTAAGAAATACAGGCGGGCCAGGCGCGGTGGCTCATGCCTGTAATCCCAAAACTTTGAGAGGCCAACATGGGCAGATCACGAGGTCAGGAGTTTGAGACCAGCCTGGCCAACATAGTGTAACCCTGTCTCTACTAAAAATACAAAAATTAGCTAGGCATGGTGGTGTGTGCCTGTAGACCCAGGTACTTGGGAGGCTGAGGCAGGAGAATCACTTGAACCCTGGAGGTGGAGGTTGCGGTGAGCTGAGATCATGCCACTTCACTCCAGCCTGGGTGACGGAGTGAGACTCTGTCTCAAAAAAAAAAAAAAAAAGACAGACATAAAATAATAATATTGGGCATATTTTTTAAAAAAGCTCTATTGAGATATAATTTATGTACTATAAAGTCACCTGTTTAAAGTGTACAATTTGGTGGTTTCTAGTATATTTACAGGATTGTGCAACCATCACTGTAATCCCAATTTTAGGACATTTTTTCATCCTAGAAAGAAATCTTGTATTCATTAGCTACCACTCTTTATTCCCCCCACAGCCTCTGCCAAACAGTAATTTATTTTCTCTCTGTAGGTTTGCCTCTTCTGAACATTTCATATAAGTGGTATCATACAGTGTATGATCTTTTGTGATTACTTCTTCATTTAGCATAATGTTTTGCAAACGTTCACATTACAGTGTGAATCAGTACTTTATTCTTTTTTATTGCCAAATAATATTTCTTTTTTCTGAGACAGAGTTTTGTTCTTTTTGCCCAGGCTGGAGTGCAGTGGCGTGATCTCGGCTCACCACAACCCCCACCTCCCAGGTTCAAGCAATTCTCCTGCCTCAGCCTCCCGAGTAGCTGGGATTACAGGCATGCGCCACCAAGCCTGGCTAATTTTGTATTTTTTAGTAGAGAAAGGATTTCTCCATGTTGGCCAGGCAGGTCTCGAACTCAGGTGATCTGCCCGCCTCGGCCTCCCAAAGTGCTAGGATTACAGGCGTGAGCCACCGCGCCTGGCTGCCACATAATATTTCATTATGTGGATAATACTACATTTTATCCATTTATTGGTTGATGAACATTTGGGTTGTTTCCATTTTTTGGTTATAATGTTGAACATTTATGTGTAAGTCTTTGTATGTATGCACACATATATATATATGTATATATATATGTGTATATATATATATGTGTGTATATATATATATGTGTATATATATATATGTGTGTATATATATATATATATATATTTTTTTTTTTTTTTTGAGATGGAGTCTCGGTCTGTCACCCAGGCTGGAGTGCAGTGGCGTGATCTTGGCTTACTGCAAGCTCTGCCTCCTGGGTTCATGCCATTCTCCTGCTTCAGCCTTCTGAGTAGCTGGGACTACAGGCGCCTGCCACCATGCCTGGCTAATTTTTTTGTATTTTTAGCAGAGATGGGGTTTCACTGTGTTAGCCAGGATGGTCTTGATTTGCTGACCTCGTGATCCGCCCACCTTGGCCTCCCAGAGTGCTGGGATTATAGGCGTGAGCCACTGCGCCCGGCCTACATATATATTTCTAATTCTATTGGGTATATACCTGAGAGTAGAATTGCTGAGTCATATGGTAACTTAATGTTTAATCTTTTGAGGAACTGCTACACTGTTTTCCAAAGTGGCAGTCCCATGTTACAATCTTAGCAGTTTATGAGCCTTTATATTTCTTGTCAACACTTGTTATTATCTGTCTTCTTGGTTTTAGTTGTCTTAATAGGAGTGAAGTGATATCTTGTAGCGTTTTTATTTTTTAAGAGGCAGGGTCTCGCCCTGTTGCCCACATGAGAGTGCAGTGTTGCGATCATAGCTCACTGCAGCCTGGATCTCCTGGGCTCAAGTGTTTCTCCTGCCTCAGTCTCCTGAGTCACTAGGACTACAGCTGTGCATTGCCTTGCCTAATTTATTTTTTGTAGAGATAGGGTCTTGGTATGTTGCCTAGGCTGTCCTCGCCTCAAGTGATCCTCCCACTTTGGCTTCCCAACATGTTGGGATTACAGGTGTGAGCCATCACTCCTGGCTGAACATCTTTTTTGTGTGTGTGGCAGGGTCTCTCTCTCTTGCCCAGGCTGGAGTGCAGTGACACCATCTTATCTCACTGAAACCTCTACCTCCTGGGTTTTAGCGATTCTCCTGCTTCACCTCGCAAGTAGCTGGGATTACAGGCACACCTGTAAATTATGCCAGCATGCCTGGCTAATTTCTGTATTTTTAGTAGAGATAGGGTTTGGCCATGTTGGCCAGGCTGGTCTTGAGCTCCTGACCTCAAGTGATCCACCCACCTTGGCCTCCCAAAGTGCTGGGATTACAGGTGTGAGCCACAGTGCCCAGCCCGAACATCTTTTCATGTGTTTACTGGCCATCTGTCTGTAGTCTTTGGATAAATATCTGCTCAAGTCTATTGCTAAGTTTTTAGTTGGATTGTCTTTTTATTATTGAGTTCTGGATACAAGTCCCTTATTAGATACATAATTTGCAAATGTTTCGTCCCATTTTGTTGGTTGTCTTTTCACTTCCTTGATGGTGTCCTTTGCAGCATGGAAATTTTAAATTTTGATGAAGTTAATCTTATCTATCTTCTGTCACTTGTGCTTTTGGTGTTATATGTAAGAAATCTAAGATCATGAAGAATTGCCTAATTTAAGATCATGAAGAATTGTTTATTTTCTTTTAAGAGTTTTATAGTTTTAGCTCATATATATATATATATATATGTATATATATGTATGTATGTATGTTTTTTTTGTTTTTTTTTTTTTTTGAGATGGAGTCTTGCTCTGTCACCAGGCTGGAGTGC
Source organism: Pongo pygmaeus (assembly GCF_028885625.2). Lineage (NCBI taxonomy): Eukaryota > Metazoa > Chordata > Mammalia > Primates > Hominidae > Pongo > Pongo pygmaeus. The sequence continues at coordinate 29,754,907 of NC_072394.2, read as the reverse complement.
AGTGGCGTGATCTTGGCTCACTGCAACCTCCACCTCCCGGGTTCAAGCGATTCTCCTGCCTCAGCCTCCCGAGTAGCCGGGACTACAGTGCGTGCCACCATGCCCAGCTAATTTTTGTATTTTTATTAGAAAGAGGGTTTCACCATATTGTCCAGGATGGTCTCGATCTCTTGACCTTGTAATCCGCCTGCCTCGGCCTCCCAAAGTGCTGGGATTACAGGTGTGAGCCACCATGCCAGGCAGTTTCAGCTCTTATATTTAGCTCTTATATTTGATCTATTTTGAGTAAGTTTTTGTGTATGGTGTGAGGTAGAGCTCCAAGTTCATTTCTTTTGCATGTGGATATCCAGTTGTCCTAGTACCATTTGTTGAAAAGATGATTCTTTCCCTGTTAAATTCTGTTGGCCCCACTGTCAAAAATTAGTTGACCATAGATGTTTGGGTTTAATCCTGAACTCTTAAGTTCTGTTCCATTGATATATATGTCTGTTTTTATGCTGGTACCATACTGCCTTGATACTGTAGCTTTGTATTAAGTTCTGAAGTAAGAAAGTGTGAATCATCCAACTTGTTCTTTTTTCGAGATTATTTTGGCTATTCTGGGTACCTTGAGAATATGAATTTTAGGGTTAACTTGGCAAGGTCTGTAAATAAGACAACTGGGATTTTAATAGAGATTACATTGAATCTTTTGGCCAATTTGGAGAATATTGCCATCCTAATACAAAGTCTTCTGATCCAAAAAGATGGAATGTCTTTCCATTTATTTAGATCTTTGCTTTCTTTCGGCAGTGTTTTGTAGATTTTATTGTATAGGTATTAATACTTTTGTTAGGTATATCCGTAAGCGTTTTATTCTCTGATGCTATTATAAATGAAATCATTGTCTCCATTTTGAGATTGTCTAGAAGTACAATTGTTTTTCGTATATTGGGGCACATGGCTTTTACTAATAGAAAAATCACATATGCTTGTTTACTAAGTTTAGGCACTTGGTAAATGCTGTTGATTTTCTGTTTGTAACATTTGCTCGTTGGTCATCACTTCCTTTTCTGATTGGAAAATTATTGTAGCAGTTCTGCTGGGCATGTACTTTGAAGTACTTTATTTTCTAGGGAAACCTGAAATTCTTAAGCAGCTCACTCTGGGACTCAGCTGTCTGTGCTTTACTCTGCTCTGATAGAGCAGTTTACCAGATGTGCATGTGACATCTGAGTGGAACAGCTGTGCAGTTGAGATGAATTGCTGTTAGAGGTGTTGTCCTGGAACTGTCTGGTTGCAGGAGCAATGATGCCTTCCAGTGCATCTGATGAGATTCGAACTGAATGTGTGAATATCTGGTATCAAAGCTAGATTTCAGTAGAAACCGCAGGGAAAGCTGTCTGCTCATTTACAATGTTTGAGGGCTCTGTTTAAAGTTTGCATTTCTCTTCAAGCAGATGCTGCATTGCAAAATAAAAGGTTTGAAGATTTCAACAATGTTGCCCTAAAAGCTGATTTTATTTCAATAAAATAACATTCAAGTTCTGTTGGGCTTTGTTCCCATTGGTTTAGCTATGGGATTTTTTTTCCCCCATCACAGCTTTGGAAACATGATGAGCAAGGAGAAGCGAGAGGCTGTCAGTAAAGAGGACCTTGCCAGAGCGACTTTGATCACCATCACCAACAACATTGGCTCAATAGCAAGAATGTGTGCCCTTAATGAAGTAAGGGGACGTGGATTTCTTTAATTACTCTAAGGAAAATACTGAACTTAAGTAGGCCCCATCACATGTCTGTTTTCTCAGAACAGTGCCTAAATGTAGTCATTTGGGGTGGGGTTTGTTTTAGCACGAAGTTAAAACTCTTCAAATACAGATTAATCTTCTTTTTTTTTTTTTCTATCTGAAGATAAACATTGCCACTTGTCTAGAGGTAAAATGACATCTTTTGAGGAGAAAGTAGAGGAAGCATGGAAGGTAGCCAGTGTTCCAGATATTGGGGACTGCTGGGGGTGATGATGGATAACGATGCTGAATGTAGACTCCACACTCACTGCTGAGCTCTAGAGGCCCTAGGGAGGAATCCAGAGGAAGTCACGGAAGCTGGGAGAAGACTGAGCAGGCCGAGGAGTGCCCTCTTTGGCTCCCCCACCTCAGCAGAGCTGTGTCTTTGTGCTTTCAGCTTCTTTACAGTGCTGCCTTGTAGCATTCAGGTCAAGCAGCATTGTACAGGGCTATGAAAGAACCAAGAATGGGCTGCCCTTGGGGAAAGAGGATCTAGGATCCAGTTGGTGCAGCTTATGGCTTGTCCCTGTGTGTACAGTTGTTAAATTATTCTTTTATTTTTATTTTTAAGAAGTTATTCTTTAGATAATATAGGCATGTAGCTTAAAAGGAAACCTCAAAAGGCACAAAGGATTTGTCTCATTTTAAATTAAAAAATACTGTATCAGCATCAAGTAATTAAACATTTGTTTGAATATCATAACTTCTTTTTTCTTTATTGTATGTTCCCTTTCCTGTGCTTATGTATTTTCAGAAATTTTAGTTGGTGTGCATACCACAATTTGTATTTTGTACTTAAATACACATTTCATGGTTGTATATTTATTTGATCAAGTTCTTTTATATCAAATAACATAGAGCTTGGCATTTGGTTGCTTGCTTATAACTCGCCAGTAGGCATTTTTAAGCATGAAGTTATTCTTTGGTTGAATTTTATTCTTGATATGGGGCTTAGGAGTGAGATTTCTGGTCTACAGAAATGATCATGCTCATGAATTTTGACATTTATCGCCATGATGCTTTGCACAAGGACTAAACCGATTTAGATCATCTTTAGCGGTGAATGAGTGGATTAATTTTACTACAACTACTGATGGTGGTGGTGGAATTTCAGTTGCTTTTTTTTGCAAGGTTAATAGGTCTAAAATTTTACTTTTGTTTGATGACTAGTGGTTTGAATTTTTCCCTGCCTGTTATAATGCTTGTATACTTTGCCTGTTTGTGTCACTGTCCTTTTGGATTGGAGTCATACTGTTTTTTTTTGGTTTATTTTAACTTATCTGTATAAAACATTGTATTCAAAACTAGTTATTGTTGGTCAGATTTAATACAAATGTTTTTCCTAATCTGTTTTCCTCTCCTGTGACATTATCTAGCATGCTTTTCAGTGGGTCCAGAGTTGTCTGGGGATCAAGTTTAAGTAGCCCTGGACCAACTGGACTAAATTTGATCAGCAGTCAAATTGTTGCTAAGAGCTATGCACATGGTGCTGTATTTGGGGTAGCTTTTATGAGAAAATAGAAATTAAGATGAAAACTAATTGCCTTTTTTTGGTGTGCTCAGAACATTAACCAGGTGGTATTTGTTGGAAATTTCTTGAGAATTAATACGATCGCCATGCGGCTTTTGGCATATGCTTTGGATTATTGGTCCAAGGGGCAGTTGAAAGCACTTTTTTCGGAACACGAGGTAAGCTGACTTGTTCCTTGTGATATATTATGTACACAGAGGGCTTGTGGGTCACACTGTCATGGAACTTGAGGTAGAGGGTGGAGGTGAAATGGGCTGCAGTGTTTCTTTTGTGTTTTGTTTTTTTGAGACGGAGTCTCGCTTTGTCACCTAGGCTGGAGTGTGTGGCACAGTCTTGGGGCTCACTGCAGCCTCCGCCTCCTGGGTTCAAGCAATCCTCCCACCTCAGTCTCTTAAGTAGCTGGGATTACAAGTGTGCGCCACCACACCCTGCTAATTTTTGTACTTTCAGTAGAGATGGGGTTTCACCATGTTGGCCAAAGCTGGTCTGGTCTCAAACTCCTGACCTTAAGTGATCTGCCAGCCTCAGCCTCCCAAAGTTCCAGGATTACAGGTGTGAGCCACTGTGCCTGAACTTTTTTGGTAGTTTAACTTTGTAACATTTGAAAGCTGTTTCTTCTCTGATACTAATGCAAGGTAAATTTTGGGTTAATTTAATTGTAAGCTTAAGGAATTTTAGAGAAAAACCCTTGATGAACATTACCCTATATTTCTGATGCCATAGTTTTGTCTGAACTATCCTTTATATTTTTTCTATTGCACTGACTGTGCCATTACTCTGGGTTCTGGTTTTTTCATTTTTTTCAGTGCCAGTTTTTATATATTGTAATTCTTGTGTCAGTTATTTAAGATGCATGTTGTAAAAATGAATAGATCAGTAAACCTCTCAGACTAGAACTATACTAACGTAAGAACTTAAGTACAATTGTAGACAGGCTGGAAATGATGAAATGGAAAAGAATCAAATTGCTCAACCTCATAGCCTGTCTTGGAAAGCACTCTTATTTTTCCTATTTGGGGAAAAAGAAGCAGAGGTATGGAAAGGCGTGTAGGGGTTCTTTCTTCCCTTCTTGGTTGTGGGGCAGTTGAACTATTCTTTCAACTGTTCTTGGATTTTAGATACTGTTATTGTGAACATTTTTCAGAATTGTATTGCATATTTATTTTAACAGTCTATATGAATTAAAGGAAATCAAAGTCCAGATAATAGCACAGATTTGAAGTGCTAGAGATTACATTTTCCTTTACTTTAAGTTTTTCTTTTTAAATTGGTTTAGTTCATAGTTGAAGTCCAAAGTACACAAATCCCCATATCAAAAAGCTTAAAATTGAAGTCATCTAACTTAGTTTTAAAATTCTAACATTACTGTATTTGTAAACCAGCACCGAATTGCCATTAAGTTTCTTACAGTTTATAATGTTTCTGTATACATCTTTTTTTGTGATCTCTGACTTATTTTATTTTGCTTTATATTAGAATTTTTAAAACTTGAATGTTAGATCTTTTTCTGTTTTATTTCTGCCTCTTGTTTAACCTTTTTCTAGGTAGAACATGGAGATTAGTTTTTTAAGTTAACCTTAAAAAAAAAAATAGGCTGGGTGCGGTGGCTCACGTCTGTAATCCCAGCACTTTGGGAGGCTGAGATGGGCAGATCACCTAAGGTCAGGAGACCAGCCTGGCCAACCATGGCCAACATGGCAAAACCCTGTCTCTACTAAAAATACAAAAATTAGCTGGGCGCAATGGCGGGCGCCTATAATCCCAGCTACTCGGGAGGCTGAGACAGGAGAATCTCTTGAATCTGGGAGGCGGAGGTTGCAGTGAGCTGAGATCGCACCTCTGTACTACAGCCTGGGCAACAGAACAAGACTCTGTCTCAAAAACAAAAACAAAAAACAACAACAAGACAAAAACACCAAACAGGCCAGGCGCAGCAGCTCACACCTGTAATCCCAGCACTTTGGGAGGCCGAGGTGGGCGGATCACGAGGTCAGGAGTTCAAGACCAGCCTGACCAACATGGAGAAGCCCTGTCTCTACGAAAAATACAAAAATTAGCTGGATGTGGTGGCACATACCTGTAGTCCCAGCTACTTGGGAGGCTGAGATGGGAAAATCTCTTGAACCTGGGAGGCAGAGGTTGCGGTGAGCCGAGATCGCACCACTGCACTCCAGTCTGGGCAACAAGAGCGAAACTCCATCTCAAAACAAAAAACAAAACACCAAACTGATATTGTCATAATAGTTATAAGCCTTCATGAAATTCTTGGTTGCATTTTGTCCTTATTGCTCGCTGACTCTGTTTTTCCCACTGGTTAGCTTTGCTGGTCCATTTGTACCTGTGTTTTCCATTTGCATTCAGGCCTTTGACTCTTGTGTTCATCTCTGCCCTTGTGGAACTTTGATTATTATTATTTTTTTATTTAAGTTCTAGGGTACATGTGCACAACGCGCAGGTTTGTTACATATGTATACATGCGCCATGTTGATGTGCTGCACCCCATTAACTCGTCATTTACATTAGGTATGTCTCCTAATGCTATCCCTCCCCCTTCCCCCCACCCCATGGCAGGCCCCGGTGTGTGATGTTCCCCTTCCTGTGTCCAAGTGTTCTCATTGTTCAGTTCGGAACTTCGATTATTTTAGCCTCTCTGAGCCTTGAAATATTTTCTTGCCCTCACATTGAAGTCACTTTAACTTTTGTTGTGAAAGCTTCATATAGATTCTCTCAAGCCTTTCCTCTTTGATCCTTTATTCTCATCTTAGCACGTTGTAGTTTATAACCACCTGTTTCTGTCTTGATAGTAGCATCCTAGTCTTCAGTGGACCTCTCTCTCTCTCTCTCTCTCTCCATATATATGTATAAACAAACTGTATAGTGAACTATTAAGACAAACAGCCTTGCCTCTGTATTTCAGCTGTGCCTTGTCCTGTAGCTGCTGGCCGCCTCACATCACAGATTGGTGTGGCTGCCTTTATTTTATTTATACACACCAAAACCAAAGATGGTCAATATGCCCTTCTTTTGTTTGTTTTTGTTTTTTGAGATGGAGTCTCACTCTGTCAGCCAGGCTGGAGTGCAGTGGCGCAGTCTCGGCTCACTTTAACTTCTGCCTCCTGGGTTCAAGTGATTCTCTTGTCTAAGCCTCCTGAGTAGCTGAGACTACAGGCACATGCCACCGCACCTGGCTAATTTTTGTATTTTTAGTAGAGACATGGGGTTTGCCATATTGGCCAGGCTGGTCTCGAGCTCCAGACCTCAAGTGATCCACCTACCTCGGCCTCCCGAAGTGCTGGGTTATACCTGTGAGCCACTGCGCCCAGCCAATATGCCTTTCTTTTAAATTGCCAACTAGAGTGTGACAAGAAAGGCTTTGGCCTCTCGTTTGATCACATGTTTCTTGAAGAAGCTTTTCATGAAAGATAGAGTGGTAGTTATTTATGTTTCAGAGACTTACTTTTAAAAAATCCATACACAAGTCTTTGAAGATCTTCTCATTCCTTTTTTAGTTATTTCTTTTAAAAAGTAGTCTGATACCTTACCTTACAGTTTGGAGACCCTGATGGATTCTGCATCGTTTTAGGATTTGCCTCTGATTCTTGCTAGTGTTCTCTTATCTGTCATTATGGGGTTTGCCCCGTTTTCTCTCATGTGCTATTCCTGTGTTTTGGTTTTGAGTTCTTGGTTGCATGTGACCTGACTGCTTGCTTCTGGAGACAGTACAGTGCTTGTCTTCTCTCAGCTGCTGCTTCTGTGTCTCAGGAGGGCTGAGGGCTGCCCTCCCTCAGGAACCTCCATGCTTCCTCAGGCTTTGCTCTTTGTTCTGTACCTCTCTTCACGTTGCCTCTGGGTGGTGGTTTTCATTCCTGTACCGCCTGCTTCTGGGCCAGTGATCCAGGTGTCTGGTGACCACCCGGGCACAGCTGCTTGGCTGCTGTGGGCACCTCAGCTTCCCATGTCCTGTGGGGAACTCACCCACCGGCCTTGCTCTCCACATCTCTTACTCCTGTGTCCCCTTTCTCGGGGATGCTGCCCCCTCCTGCTGTCCTGTCCTCTGTTAGGGGTGAATCTTGAATCCATCTTATCTCTTACTCTCCCTCCCTCCCCCAGCTCAGTCGGGCTCTCACCCTCTGTGACCCACCCCCCAACTTCACCTGTTTCATTGCACTTCACATCCCACCTCGCCTTCATTCCTGCGTTGTCTGGAAATGCTCCAGGCCTCTGCTGCTTCTCACCTCATTCCCCAGAAACAGGTTCTGTCTCTTACCAGAGGTAACTGAGCTGCTGCTGGCCTCATAGCTCCTGTCGGCCTCACTGCGGGTTTGGTTTTGCTCTTATCACAATGGTCTGAAGTGCTTGGATAGTCTAGGACATCCAGCCCCCCTCCCCAGACAGGGACTCCTTAGGGCGTCTCTGCTCCCAGGCTGGCTTTGGCTCTTCTGGGGTGCTCAGGAAATGGGTATGCTGTGTGAAGGGCATTGTTGGCTTTAACACTAGTCATCATGTGTAAGGTGATTTGAATAAGTCTAAGGAAAATTGCACTTATTTTTGGTGTATTTTCTTTCAGGGTTATTTTGGAGCTGTTGGAGCACTCCTTGAGCTGTTGAAGATCCCGTGATCATTACCTGGGGAGGGGTTCCTGAAACCTTCCACAGTGGGATCTGTGGACTTCCATTTTTTTAAGAGACTTACTCAATTTCATGACTGTGTACTACCTGAAACAAAGTGAGAAAGGACACGTGTATTTTTCTAAGTCATCAAGATAAATCCTTAAGAATTCAGTCTAAACTAGCAACCAGGAAGGAAAAATATATTAAAAACAACAAAAAAGTGGCCCATGTCCAGGCAGTGTGAGGATTTGCTGTATATAAGTTGCCTTCTTTGTATTTTTGAAATCTCTGCATCACTCACTGGAGATGCTTCCGAAGAGAGCTGCTCTGTGTTCAGTTGACTGTGGTTTTGTGTCCTGTTTGAACTTGCTGAATGTAAGGCAGGCTACTATGTGTTATAATCTAATCACAATTTGTCAATATGGTCTTGGCAATCATCTGTGCATTACTCTGGTTTGCATTAAGCGTGTGTGTGAACTTACTGTAAAACATGTTTTATTTCAAGGTTCTGCAAAATTAATTGGGCAGGTTAATTGTGTACCTGAAATGTAACAAGCAGTTTTTGGAAGGGCAGTTCCACGTTACTTTACGCTAAATCCTGGGAATGAATGCTGGAGAGACAGGGCTTCTTTTCTTGGCAGAATTTCCTTGGGTAGTGGGAGGACTGTTCTGATGCAAGTGGGTACACTGGCAGAAGCAGCACAATCTGGAGGACTAACATGAGTCAGAAGGGCCACTAGAATCGACACCCCCTCAGGGGATCAGGGAGAATCTGGTTTTTCTTTCAGGCTAAGTAGAAAAGGAAGAACTGAAGTGTCTGTCAAAGAACTCATGGGGAGTGGGGGGTCCTTCAGGGCACTGTGGCACTTGGGAGGTGAGGCTCAGAAGACTGTCTGAGGAGAGTGTCAGGCTGCAGGTGCTCTTGGTAGGGGCTGAAGCTTTTGTTTCTGCTGTGCAGAATAATTTCAAAAGCCTTTCCCAAGGAGAGAATGCACCTTTTACATCTGAGGTCTTAAGTAGTGCCCATATTGCTGTTGAAGGCAAGGATGGGCCTGTACAAAGCAGCCTTGGACCAGGAAGGAAAACCCCAAGGCTCTGCAGCCTCCCTGCTCCCCTCTGTTTAAGGCTGTGGTCAGGGAGGGATGGGCAGGGTGCCAGCCGCATGGAGGCAGCAGAGACACCCGCGTTCCAGCTGGGGCAAGGGGAACTGATGTGTGGGCTGTGGGCTGTTCCACTAGGCATGGCTACCTCTGCACATGGGCCTTGGCACTTAGGAAATATGGGTGCTGCTGCATTGGGACCTTGTGTGGGTGCAGAGCAGGATGGCTGCTGCGTGGAGGGTAATTTTGTCCCCTGGACAGTGATTGGTGACCCTCTTCCCTGCTGCTGCTGTTTGCAGGCTCCTGGCCTATAACTACCTCTGATGCCCTAATCCTGAGTTCCTCTGCCCTCCTCTGCTGCCAGCAGCGCTCTTGGTGGCCTCACCCTCCAGTACCCAGGCACCAAAGATGGCACCACCATCCTCCTGTTTATACCACAGGGTGCTGTACCACAGGGTGCTGTTTGTACCACAGGCTAACTCCTGTGAACTTGCTCACTTCCCATGGAGACCCAGGCCAGGGCCTGCCCCTCTGAGGCCCCTGTTTTGTGGTCCTGCTGCCTCTGCTGTGCTGCGTTCAGGAGGTTGTTCACTGCTCGACGTGGGTCATCATGCAGCCCTTGCTGTTCCCACAGTTTAACAGAGAAGGAAACTGAAACCCAGATGAGTAAGCCTGCCCAAGGTCACTCAGCTGGAAAAGAGCAGAGCTGGACTCAAACCCAGGACTGTCTGTCTCTGGTGCCTGAGTTGGGAAGACACTGTTGATGTCCCCTTCTGCCTCGCTTTGAGCTTCCTCCTCCCTGGGCCCTCCTCCTACTCTAGAGAAACTAGTCCATTCCCTCATGTTCCACCTTGTGCTCAGTAAACCCTATCACTCCACAGCAGGGTTTTTGTGTGTGTGTGTGTTTTTGTTTTTGAGACAGTCTCACTCTGTCACGCAGGTGGAGTGCAGTGGTGCGATCTTGGCTCATTGCAACCTCTGCCTTCCAGCTTCAAGCAATTCTCCTGCCTTAGCCTCCCGAGTAGCTGAGACTACAGGCACGTGCCACCATGGCCGGCTAATTTTTATATTTTTAGTAGAGATGGGGTTTCACCATGATGGCCAGGCTGGCCTCGAACTCGAGACCCCAGGTGATCCGCCTGCCTTGGCCTCCCAAAGTGCTGGGAATACAGCTGTGAGCACCTGCGCCCGGCTCACAGCAGGGTTCTTGATAGGCCACCAGTGAATCCCATGCCGCCGAATCTGGCATTCATTTCACAGCCTCATCTCAGTTCTCACTCAGCAAAGAGCCCTCTTGCCTGTCCTGCCACCCAGGCTACTAATGTTCTGGTTCATTCTCTGCTGACAGTTAGCTGTGGCTCTCCTCAGCCTCAGTCCTGGGTCTCCCCAAGCAGTCATCAGCATCACCTTGACTGATTTCCAGGGAACACTTCAGCCACCCCTTACCTCTGGGCTCCAGCCTCGAGACACTGCCTTCTCTCTGCATTTGTTCATCTCTGTGCAGCAACGTCCACATCCTCATCCCAGCTTACTGCCGTCTCACCACCTTCAGGTTGTGAGGTGCCCATAAACTCTGCTGTTACCATTGCCACTTCCCTGTCCTCTCAGCAGCTGTCCCTTTCAGTCTGCCCTCCACTAGTGGCCATGAAGGGGGCTGTGACCATGGTCCAGGTGAGAAAGGCAGGCCTGAAGTAAGATGGGAGAAGTGGGTGGCCAGAATGGAGAGGGGAGAAGTGGATGGCCAGAATGGAGAGATGCTTAGAGGGCTGTGTTTGGAAGTGGTGACTGGATACAGGGGAGGGAGGAGAGATAGCAAGAGGGCACCTGGGCTCATTTGTGGACTACGTGATTTTGAGACTCCAAATAAGCACTGGGTATTTGGGTTGGAGATACAGAGCTGAGAATGGTATGCATGTAGGTGGTCAAAGCAAGGGGGATTTTATGAGTTCTAAGGTAGGGTGAGAAAAATAACCGAGAGTTGAGCAGTGACGGAGGAAGCTGCAAAGAAAACGACTGCTCAGGGAGAGGCTGGCCAGGGCCTGTGGCTCAGGGGACTGAGAGAAGAGGAGCTCTCTGGGCATCTGAATTGAGGTTGCCCACATTTGGTTGCAAGATCCTGGCTGGCCTTGATGGAAGCTGGGAAGCCACAAGGCAGCAGCTGACTTGGAGAGGTCCTAGTGAGGGGTGGTGAGGAGAGCAGCAATGGCCACACAGGAAGGCTTCGAACGTTTTTTCTCCTGACACTAGTTATTTCCAGGCCTGGGATATAGCTAGGGGCTTAAGGTGGGGGCAACTCTTCAGGGTGGTGTGGCCTGTGGAGGAAACAGGCTCAGTTCCACTACTTCGGCCAGGTGCGATGGCTTATGTCTGTAATCCCAGCACTTTTGAAGGCCAAGGCGGGTTGGATCACCTGAGGTCAGGAGTTCAAGACCGGCCTGGACAACATGGTGAAACCCCGTCTCTACTAAAAATACAAAAATTAGCCGGGAATGTTGGTGTGTGCCTGTAATCCCAGGTACTCAAGAGGCTGAGGCAGAGAATTGCTTGAACCTGGGAGGCGGAGGTTGCTGCAGTGAGCCGAGATTGCTCCACTGCACTCCAGCCTGGGTGACAGCAAGACTGTCTCAAAAAAAAAAAAAAAAAAAAAAAAATCTGCTATTTCAGGTCACCCTGGTGCTGGCGTTCACGTGGAAGACTGCTTATCTGTATCCAGCTGTTTGCAGAGCTCAGGGAGGCCAGGGGGCTTCAGCCTCCACTGTACTCTGCATTCCAGGATTCTCTGTTCTCTGTCTGTGGTGGCCTGACACACTCTTCACCACTGACCCCCTCCCCTCCTTGCACACCATGCCACAGGAGGGGACAGGAGTTTCCATCACAGTCACTCAGTACTAGTTACCAGCTCTGATAGAATCACCTTGAGTTTCCAAGTCTTGCTGAAGGTGCTTGCGTAAGTGGCACATGGATGTTCCCTCTGTTCAAAGGCATATGCGCAACACTAAGTATTTTTCAAAATTTGCTTTTATTTACACGTTTGAGTCAATTACATGCATGTTTTATTTTTTAAAGAGTGATTAGCAAAATGCATTAAAATTTTAAAATAGCAATTAAATATACAAAAATATAGCTTACAAAAAACTGCGAATGTTTAAAAATATTCTGCTGCAGAATTTTTAGTGTACAAACACGTCTATGAAACCTGAGGTTCAGCATTTCATAAACCTTTTTTTGAAGGAGTTACACAATACCTAGTGAGGAAACCCGAGGGCCAAACTACAAGACGAAAAAGTGCCCCGTTCCTGGCAATGATGTCAAAAGACCAAGAGGCAACAGTTACCAGCAACACTCTAGGAAGACCAGCTGTCACCAGAAGGGAGTTCCTAACACTTGCCACACCTGCTCCCCCGACCTCCCTGCCCTAGTGGGGGCCTGGGAGGGAAGGGCAGATGGAGAGGAACGGTGTGCAGTGGGCCTGAGATGCAGATCCACCAGGCTTGGGACTGGCAAAGGGAGCTGAGAAGAACTCTCCCAAAGCACAAACAAGTCCGCTGACACTGGTGGGGCCCTTATAGTCACAGAAGTAAGGACTGGATGGTAAGCCAAAGGTGCTGACGCTTGGTCAAAAAGTGGAGTACATCTTTGCATCTTGTAACAATTTGGGCTCTATAGCTGAATTGGCAAAGTAAGGTTTACTGAACAAGCCCCTCTTTTTCTTCTGATATCCCCACTCAAATGGAAGCACATTCCCCAGCACATGGGGATCCCTTATTAATCTTTACTAAAGAAGGATGACCCAGCATTTTCCAGTTATCAACTGGATATTTAGGCATGAATCTGGACATGTCCTTCTCCTTAGGAAATCTGTAACAGCTACAGGAAAAAACACACCCAGGGCCAGAGATTCTACAAGTGCCAGAAGAGTGGAGGTGGTAGAGAATTTTTTTCACAAGTTTTGGGTTAGGGCACCAGTTGCAATTTTAATCCAGGGGAGGATCTGGGCTGCTGCTGTAGGGGGCAAGTACACCAGGGAGGTGGGTGCGGACAGAGGCACTGGGCAGCTGCTGGGAAGCGAGGCACAAGTCTGTGCCCCTACTCCCAGGGCTGCCTGGAGGAAGCAGCTCTTTCATCAGTGGGGAAAAAAATGAACTTAAACTAAAAAAATTATTGGCCGGGCGCAGTGGCTCACGCCTGTAATCCCAGCACTTTGGGAGGCCAAGGCGGGCGCATCACGAGGTCAGGAGATTGAGACCATCCTGGCTAACATGGTGAAACCCCGTCTGTACTAAAAATACAAAAAATTAGCCGAGCATGGTGGTGGGCACCTGTAGTCCCAGCTCCCGAGGCGGGAGAATGGCGTGAACCTGGGAGGCGGAGCTTGCAGTGGGTCAAGATCGTGCCACTGCACTCCAGCCTGGGTGACAGAGCGAGACTCTGTCTCAAAAAAAAAAAAAAAAAATTGTTGGTGGGGTAATTTCTGTTGTTGTCGAATGGAAAACGAGGGATAAACGGAAAATTCTGGAGGAAGCATTTTCTTTTTTTGTGTGTTTTTTTGAGACGGTGTCTCGCTCTGTCGCCCAGGCTGGAGTGCAGTGGGGATCTTGGCTCACTGCAACCTCTGCCTCCTGGGTTCAGTCAGTTCTCCTGTCTCAGCCTCCTGAGTGGCTGGGATTACAGGCACGCATCACCACACCCAGCAAATTTTTGTATTTTTAGTAGAGGGGGTTTCACCATATTGGTCAGGCTGGTCTTGAACTCCTGACCTCAGGTGATCCGCCTGCCTCAGCCTCCCAAAGTGCTGGGATGTTGGGATTACAGGCGTGAGCCACTGCGCCCAACTGGAAGCATTATCTTTTCAAAGTGTGTGCATAGAGTGAGGAGGCCAGCCTGGGCAACATAGTGAGTTGAGACCTATCTCTACAAAAAATACGAAAATTAGCCAGGTGTGTTGGTGTGCACCTGTAGACGCAGCTACAGACTGAGGCGGGAGGATCACTTGAGCCCAGGAAGTTGAGGCTGCACTGAGCTACAATGGTGCCACGGCACTCCAGTCTGGGTGACAAGAAGACCCTGTCTCAACAACAATGAAAAGTTGGGAGGGAAAGGGAGTAGCTCCATGAACTGACACTGGACATTCAGGCATATCCACAGTTAAACATGAGACTCAGTGTGCACTTGCTCAGTAGCTAAGATGTCTGCCCCACAAAATAGAAGCCTTCAGTTGCTGTTGCTCAAACTCCTGCATCAAAGACACAAGAGCTTGCCTAAGAGACCACAACAGTTGTAGCCACACATCACCACTGGTCCTCACTTGGAACTGGCCAAGTTGGGGGAGGGGCCAGCAGCTGCCCAGGCACCTGCAGAGGCTGCTCAGAGCTGGGAGAGGCCTGTGCTGTCAGCTACAGAGCCTGATCTTGAGCATGCTGTCGCAGATAGAAAGTCAATCAGAAAAATCTGGTTGTGCTCTTGGATTAGCTGGGCATTTGGGGTAAGGGAGGGACTGCAGATTCTGATTTGTACAGAAAACTAAAATTTCAGTATGTTGCAATAAAATGAAAATATGTCTTACTCAACAGGAGTGTGATTGCAAAAACATCCCCCAATTCTGGGTTCACATTTTGTATTCTGAGTTCTGGGATGGCTCTTCCCACATTAGTAGGAGCGTTCCTTGAATACACTTGTCTGGTATCACATGAGTAGAAAAGGAGAAAAATTATATACACACACATACACATGTGTGTACATGCATAAATGATCTCTGGAAGGATACCCAAGGAACAAAGCAATAGTAGGTACTCATGGAGTGAGGAGCAGAGCTTGCTGGGCGTCAGGAACTCAAGAAAGGCTTTTAACTACTTTATGATTTGTGAACCACGTGAATGGATTACCTATTCAAAACATTAAGAAATATTCAGCACTGAACAACCAAGTCAGAGTTCACTGTGGGCAAAGGCAGATGACCAAGGAAGAAAGGGGCCAGGTGAACCTGGGCCTCAGGGAAAGCCCCTACAGCTCAGGAGGCTTTTTCGCTGAGGTTCTATTCCTATCATGATGGCAGAGGAGCCCATGTAGCCCAGATGATATTATGTGGTATCAGCAGCCCCCATGATACCAGGCCTGCTGCCCACCAGGCTCTGGGCACCAGCTAACCCTCACAAGAGGTGCCAGGGACGTTATTACAATCCCTGGGTGGTAGATAAGGAAAGAGACTGAGAGGCTAACCTGCAGAAAGGCCTAAGGCTAGTGAGTGGCAAGAGGCAATTCCATCACTCTCTGCCTAGAGCTCTGGGGATACTGCCCTGGATGTATTTCAGAATTCCCAAAAAGCCTCTTAGAAAAATAATTCCTAGTTGTTCAAAGTAGCTTAGGGCGGGATCAGGCCATGGAGATGACACGATTTTGAAGTGGGGTTGTGAAAAGGACAAGGCCCGAGGCTATTCCTCTGATGGATCCAAGGGGCTTGGCACTGGGGAAAAGGATCTTCTTGTCAAGAACAGGGTATCCGGCAATGGGGGGAGGTCCCCTGTATCCCTCAGCTCAGACCTTCCCAGGGGCCACCTGCCCCTATTTGGCCATTTCTGTCCTGCCTTCCCTGGCTAGGCAAGCACAGGCTTCAAGGACCTTATCTGCCAAGGACAGGCCTAACCAAATCACATGTGGAAAAGAAAAGCAGCAGATGTCAACTTCCTAGTGTCTGATACTGACCCAACCAGGAATCAAGTCAGGCTGGTTTTGTTCCCTGTTTCTGAAGCCAGCTGAATTCAGTTGTACCCCTAGCAATTACTAATGATTCAGCCACCCATGGAGTCCAGTTAGGGCTGAGTTATGCTCCACTAACCCATAGCAGACCAGCAACATTCTATCTTTGAGCTGCTTAAGAAACACACAAGGGATACCAGCCAGTGGTCCAAGAGCAGACCAGAATCCCCACGCATCTACACAGTAACAAGTCCCAGCAACTCCTGAAGATAGATGCGGCAAGGGTGATTTTACCATGGGGTTTGAGTCTGAGCCAAGAGAGTTATAAAGGGGTTCCTAACTCATTCTTTAAAAAAAAAAAAAAAAAAAGTCTTTCAAACAAAAAAACCCTGCAATTTTAATGAGAATTAAAGGAGGATGTAAATTAAAAGGCCTATTTGTCTGTACAGCAATGCAGATGCGCAGGCCCATCCTGGTAGAGGACCCAGATGCAGGGAGCAAATAATCGGGTTGTGTTGCTAAGAGTCACAGGAACTACTGCTAGTGATACTGGGCTTGCTGCAGGAGGACGTCACGCTGAGAAAGGGAGATGACTACGAGCAGAAAAAGTACTCTCACTGTTCCAGCTTCCAGCCCAATCCTAGCAGAATGAATGCATTTTAAAATCACTCCACATTCACATGTGCTGAGAAGGTTGTTAGTGGTCCCTCATCTGGGCAAAGCAGACCCAAGATGGTGCTGAGTGCAGGGTGCAGAGCATTCTTGTGCTCTCCTCTCACGGCTGGAACTACCTGGGCTTTGCACCCTGGTCCAGTGCTATGTATCAACCCCCTCAACATGCCTGTGGCTCTGACACGGGGGGATGAATTAACTTGCCTCTGTTCAAATATACAGACTTGGTGAGGCTGTCTTGTTAGTACTGATGCACAGGGACAGAAAAAGGCTGCAACTTTCAGTTGGGAGAATCCTATAAAAGCTGTGAGCAGCAATAATTTGCAGTATTGATCATAGGGAGGGAAAAAACATTCTCTTTCCTATTAGAGCCCCATAACAGAGAGGTGACATCTGTCCCAAGGCCTTTCCATGGAAAATGGTGGCTGCTGGCAATTAGTGAGGCTAGTCCAGAAGCAAGCCTCCTTCTGACATTGGTCACTGAAAACAGCTCACTATAAACGGGGTGTTTTGTGGCATTCAACTCTGTTGTGCTACAAATACAGAATGCAAAAAGACAATGAAAGTAGGAGTGCATAAATAGTTTTTTTCATGGGTGCCAAACAGGCTAAGGCTTTCATATAAAAATATTCCTCACTTTCCTTGTCCTGTTTAGGAAGCAGTCCAGTTGGCATACCACGAATAGGTCACACATAGGAAATGGCCTATTTTGACCAACTGGATTTGTAATTTTCCAAACTGGATTCTGTCCAGCACTTTTCTACACTAATGGAAATTTTCCTCCTCATCTGACCCCAGCCATCTGAACCAAGGACAGCTTCCCTCTCCTAAGAGGACAGAGGTTGGATTCCAGAAAAAAATCCTGGAGTCATGCCAAGAGCAGAGTAGCAAAGCTCCCTCCATCCATTCTCCATGTCACGCAGACTGTATTCCTAATGAAAAACTTCCCCCACTCACACCTGTGGGATGGAGTGGAGCAAAGCAGTTGATGAGGAATTGAGGCAGGCGCTCCTAAGATGGAGGGAGGCGGAGAGCAGGGCTGTGGAAAAGAATTTTCCATCTGACCTGCTACTTTCCATAGCTAATTTATACAATATTCACAAATCCTAATGGACTCTGAGTCATTTCTAGAAAAGTTGGACAGAAAGAGCCAAAGAGCAGCATGCGTTTCTCTCCTATAAAGACACTTTCAGTTTTGGAAGTCCAAATACTGAGGCACACACCAACGGTGGACAGCCCTGCAGGAGCTTCCTGAAACTATTTACAATTACAAGTGGATCACCAGCTTCAGAATTACACAGGGATCTTATTTGGGATAAAGTGTTAAAAAGTGAATGACAGGCTTTTTTTTTTTCCTGAAGTAGAAAGGGAGATAGGGCAAGAGAGAGAAGAGATGGAAGGAGGAGGGGGAGAGGCCAAAGGGTTGGCATTCCCTTCATCCAGCCGGGCCAGGAGTATGGGCCATTCTCAAAAAGCCACAGCTCTTTGGAGCCACTCGAGGGGTTCACAGTGGCTTCCTCCTGAGGCAGTGGCAGTGGGCCCACAGCAGCTACACTGGAACCACAGTGCACACGTGGGGATGTGGGCAGCCTCCTGGTTCACTCAGGGACTGTGTGGACTCAGGGCCCACCCCCTGCTGGGGCTCTGGACGGGCCTCACTGGTGCACAGGAGAGGGAAATGATGAGACGAAATGGCTTCTGACTAGGCCTTTCCAAGCGCATCTAATGTTTTCAGCTTAGATGATTTGATAGCAGGTGTTGTAATCCTGAGGGGGAAATAGGTGGCGAGGGACACTACTACTCAAAGCCAAGATGGCCTTATCAAAGGAATATAACATGAGCCTTGCGGGCACTGCCTCACCAACCACTGGTGGCTGGTTGTGCTGGTTTTACTTGGCTCAAGGGCTGCTGGGAGGGTTTGCTGCTACAAAGGCCTGCATGGCCTACATAGAAACCCATCCATCTGCAGGTGGGGGTGTGGCTTTAAAGACCTGCTCTTAGTTCCCTTCTTTACCCTCCTGCTTGACATGGAGGTGAGGCTCCAGGAGAGAGAGTGTAATGGAGTTAGTAAGAGACCCTCATGAAGTTTCTTGAGGCAAACCCGCAGGCTCATCCACTCCTCTTCTCTCGGCAGGGGGTAGCGTCAAAGTGCTTTGGTTGTCACAAGACCCAGACACCTAGGTTCCCAGCTTGGCTGGCCCAAGAGTTCTTCATGAGGCAAAAGAAGTGGCAGCTGGTGTCCTAGGTAGAGAGCAGCCAATACAGACACCACTTGTGTTCCTCCTGGCTCCACACAGACGTCATGTCCAGCAACAGTCTGATCCTTGCGGTAAGCTATACAATGTTCTCTGCCCCGGGAAGGGGCCCCTGAGGGGGTCCACGGTCCTGCTTACTGTGCAACTGGGCCAGCTGTAGAACTGGCATGTTGCACAGGGGACACACTTTACGAACCTCCAGCCACTTAATAAGGCACCTGCAGAAGGAGACACCACAGGGGGAAGACGTCAGTCCTATGCTCATGGCACAGCTGTTTTGCTGAACATATCTGTCACCCAGATAACGTCTGCTGTATGGTCCAAGGAGCTCCCCTCCTAGGTGGTGAACGGATGTCACCCCCTGGAGAGAGGGAAGAGACAGAAGGAGTGGGGAGAGGCCAAGGGGTCAGCAATCCCCTCCTCCTTCCAGAGCCTCCCATCTTCCACGTGTGAAGCCACAGATAGTATGTGATACCCTCAGTTGCCCATTACTTCTTACAAGGACAAAATACACTGAAGAGGGATGTGAGAAGCAGGAAAATAAATTTTTCTAACAGAAATACAAAACAAAAAATTTTAAGAGAAGGAGAAATATTAATATGTCTGCAGGAAGTGGGAGGAGAGGGCCCCACACTACCATTTATATCTAGACTTTATTTATTTTGATTTTAAATAACTATGGTTTTGATTTAAATAAGTTTTTAGGAGATGAGGCTCTCACTGGAAAGTTCCAGCTAAATAGCTGTTTATTGCCTGGGCTCCAAGTGAAGGCTCATTTTGGCTCTCTGCCCATAGTCCTGACGTGGTGGTCACGTTCCACCACTCTGCTGTCTCCTAATGTCATGCACACACACACACATCCCATCTGTAGGGTGCTGTCAGCTTTCTGCATTACAGACCAATCATAAGCCATCAAGCTTGTCTGGCACTGCCCTAAAACCCAAAAGAAGTTGGTCGATGTGCCTCAAACTCGGGTCCCATTAAATAATTCCATACCAATACTTACTTTCTGTGGAAGGCGTGCTTACATGGGCAAATCCCCAACTCATCTCGAGGCTTGAAGTCTTCTAGGCACACTGCACAGAGCTGAAAGACAAATGCACAAATGAAGCCAAGTGTCTGTTAAGTACCCTCCCAGGTACAAAGTAGAGTGCAGGCTCCTAAAGGCTCAACCATTTGAAGGGACTGAGACTCTTATCTTAAAAAAAAAAAAGAAAAGGAATGAATGAATGAATAAACGACTGAAAAGAAACAGGCCCAAATCGATGAGCGTCTCCTGCTCTTCCTGTCCCACATCTTCAAGGAGGTGGGCAGATGGGAGAAGACAAAGCAAGAGGCAGCTGCCTTTACTTCAGTGCATCAGAAGTGTGGGACTGAGGGAGGGTTACTCTCACATCTGCCAGCTTAGCCTGCTGTCCCTTTCCTGGTGTACCGAAGAGCTGAGGCTCCCTGGGTTCTCCACCTTGTCAGCAGCACAGCCTGGCTCCCAAGCACTCACTGAAAGGGACCGCTCAAGCCCTGGCAATCTTTTCTCCTGTTTTTATGTACTGCTTGCAGTAACATGCTATTTATAGTTCCTGGGGCCTCCCACTTTGGCACTGTCCTTCTGTCAGTGTCTCTGTCATATAAAAAGTTACTGAAGACTCAGTTAACTCATGAACATGTGCAGATGGGACCAGGACTGCTCTCAGCCAATGATTAGTCTCCATGGCTTGGAGAGAGGCCTTTGCCTTCGTACCCACGGGTTGGGTTCCAACACTGTTTCCTGGGCATTCATCAGGGCTCGTGGATACCATGCGTCACCACACTGACCCATTTTACAGACGAGGAAACAGAAGCTCAGGAAAATAATGTTGCTTGAGGCCATTTAGTTGGAGAGTGGCCAGGCCTGGCTGGGGACCCAGGTCTGTTGCACTGATGTGCTATTGTGCCATTTCTTTCTCCTGCCCAGTGGTTGAACTCCTTCCTCCCTACTTGCTTACCTGTCCATTCCCAAGGATCCTGGTTCAGGCCATCGCCACTTCTAGCCTGGACTGTTGATGGCTTTGCTGTCACTAGTTTCTTAACCTATAACACGTAACCCAGTCTTCTTAGGTTATGTAACATAATCTAGGCAGGACATGTGGCTCTTGGTGCCCAGTGAACAGTGCTATGTTGGTTTTTAAACATCCTTGCTGAGGTAGCTTTCAGGGCCTTGTGTGTATGACAGACAGGATCTTCACAGCAGGAGAATGGATAACTGTGCTCTGTTGGACTTAGCATCCCTACCAAGATGGCAGGGGAGCAGGGAGGAGAGCAAGACAGGTGGCTGGTCTTGGCTCAGACACACTAGCTGTGTGGCCTCTGCCCTCAGGATTCCTCACAGAGCTCTGTTCCTTCATCTGTACAATAAGGACATGACCTGCCCCACCCCACACAGGGCTGTCATCAGCTCAGCTTGGGGGGCAGGGTTAAGGACACAGTAAGGCAGTCTACCAATGCCAGCTGTTTTTATTGATGTCTACATTTTATAATGGAAGTACTGTTTTCAAGCCCATTTTTGTTTTCTGAAGGGAGGTTGAGAACAAGCTGTGGGTAAATGTAAGAATCCAGCAGTTTCAGCCTAGTGGTATCTTTTTGGGCCTCAGCTTCCCACCTGTAAAGAGGGAATGATGCTCCCATCTCCTAGACTGTGTGATTGGCCCTCTGGCCTTCAACAGCCAGTTTTCCTCTCAGCCCTGCCTTCCGAAACAGGGGCAGGACTGTCCTCTGGAGATTTAGCACTGATCCTATTGAAGCACAGGTTGGATGAGTTGCTTATTTTTATTCACTTATTTTTCCAGGATCCAAAATTAGATTAGTAGCCTTTCCAAACAGGAGTTTCTTTTTTTCTTTTTGAGATGGAGTCTTGCTCTGTCGCCAGGCTGGAGTGCAGTGGTGCGATCTTGGCTCACTGCAACCTCTGCCTCCTGGGTTCAAGTGAGTCTCCTGCCTCAGACTCCCGAATAGCTGGGACTACAGGCGCACGCCAACCATACCCAGCTAATTTTTTATATTTTTAGTAGAGATGGGGTTTCACCATGTTGGCCAGGATGGTCTCGATCTCTTGACCTTGTGATCCGCCTGCCTCAGCCTCCCAAAGTGTTGGGATTACAGGCGTGAGCCACTGCGCCCAGCCCCAAAATGGAGTTACTATTAATGGTATAATGTGCTATTATGTTCTGAATAAACAGATCCTAAAACTATAGCCACCTGAGAAAAAACAAGATAAACTCTGACACGTTAAATGCTAAAGGTGACCAAAGTCAATGGCAATCACAAAAAGAGAAAAGCCTCAGATGACTTCCTAGAAGCTCCCTAAGAGCCAAACTCATTTTACAACTTTCCTTTACAGATCCTATTTTGCAAATAAACTTCCGTTTCCAGTATTCAATGAGATTGTTTCTCCAGTGTGACTTCCCATCACCATTAAAAAACTGAGATACAATTAATCTACTATAATATTCACTCCTTTAAGTAATAGTACAATTCAGCAGTTTTTAGGTATATATTTGTGCAGCCATCTTTACAATCTAATTCCAGAACATTTGCATCAAATGCCACCCACCCGCCCCCCAAAAAAAGCCCATATTCATAGGCAGTCACTCCCCATTCTCCCCTTTCCCCAATCTCTGGCAACCAACCACTAATCTGCTTTCTTTATTGATGGATTTGTCTACTCTGGACATTTCATATAAATGGAACCATACAATATGTAATATTTCGTGTCTGGCTTCTTTCCCTTAGCATAATGTCTTCAAGGTTCATCTATATTGTCACATATATCAGTATTTCACTCATTTTCATGGCTGAATAATATTCCATTGTATGTATGTACCGCATTTTGTTTACCCATTTATCTACTGATGGCCACCTCGGTTATTTCTACCTTTTGACTACTGTGGACAATGCTGCTATAAACACTGGTGTACAAGTATCTGGTTGAGTCCTTGTTTACATTCTTTTGGGTAGGTATCAAGAAGTGGAATTGCTGGGTCATATGGTAACTCTATGTTTACCTTTTTGAGGAGCTACCAAACTGATTTCCAAAGCGGCTGCACCATTTTACATTCCTACCAGCAGTACGTATGGGTTGTAATTTCTTCATATCATCACCAATACTTATTCTTGTCTTTTTTACTATAGTTATCTTAATGGGTGTAAATGGGTCATTTCCTTAATGACTAATGATGCTGTGCTTATTGACCACCACATATCTTCTCTGGAGAAATGCCTATTAAGTCCTTTGTCAATTTATTAGTTGGTTTCTTTTTATTATTAAGTGGTAAGAGTTCTTTATATATTTTAGATTGAACTCCCTTATCAGATACCAACTAATTTTGACAAAGGTGCAAAAAGCATTTCAATAGCAGAAGGAAAGCCTTTTCAACAAATGATGTTAGAGCACTACACATTCATAGACACCAAAGACACACGCAACCTAAGCAGAAACACAACCTAAGCACAACCAAAGCACAACCTAAGCAAAGCAACCAAAGGAAAAAACGGATAAACTGGACTTGATCAAATTAAAAAACTTTTGTTCTACAAAAGACCCTGTTAGGATGAAAAGACTGGGAGAAAATATTTGCAGACCTTTTTATTTTGCAGGCTTATTACTGAGTTCTAAGAGTTCTTTATACATTTAAATACAAGACCCTTATCAGATATAAAACTTGTGAATACTTTGTCCCTGTGGGTTGCCTTCACTTTCAAGATAATGTCCTTTGAAGCACAAAAGTTTTTAATTTTTTTTTTGAGACAGTCTTGCTCTGTCACCAGGCTGGAGTGCACTGGTGCCATCATAGCTCACTGCAGCCTCAATCTCCTGATCTCAAGCAATCCTCCAGCTCCTCAAGCCTCAACCTCCCAAATAGGTGGGACTATAGGCACACAACACGACACCCAACTAATTTTTTTTTTTTTTTCGTAAGTAGAGACAAGGTCTCCTAGCTATGTTGCCCAGGCTGGTCTCAAACTCCTGAGCTCAAGCAATCTTCTCGTCTTGGCCTCCCAATGTGTTGGGATTACAGGAGTGAGCCTCCATGGCTGGCCTGATGAAGTTAAACTATTTTTTCTTAGCTTGCTTGTGCTTTAGATGTCATATCTAAGAATCCATTACCTAATCCACAGCTATGAAAATTTATACATCTATGTTTATTTCTCCTTTTTGTTTTTTTAGAGACAGAGTCTTGCTATGTTGCCCAGGCTGGTCTCAAATTCCTGGACTCAAGGGAGCTTCCCGCTCAGCTTCCTGAGGAGCTGGGATTACAGGCATGTGTCATGGCACTGGGCTCACCTATGTTTATGTCTGAGAGTTTTATAATATTAGCTGATACATTTAGGTCTTTGATTAACTTTTGAGTAATCTTTGTATATAGTATGAGGTAGATGTCTAAATTTATTCTTTTGCATGTAGATATCCAGTTGTCCCAGCACCACTGATTGAAAAGACTATTCTTTTCCCACTGAATTGTCTTGGCAACCTTGTTGAAAATCAACTGACCATAAATGTTTGAATTCATTTTTGGACTTGCAGTTCTATTCCACTGATCTATATAGCTATCAATATACCTGTGTCACATGTATTAAAAACTGTAGCTTTGTATAGTAAGTTTTGAAATTGGGAAGTGTGAGTTCTCTAACTCTGTTCTCTTTTTCAAGATTCTTTTGGCTATTCTGGATCCTTTACATTTCCATGGGAATTTTAGAATTCATCTGCTTGTCAATTTGTGCATAAAAAGGGCAGATGGGATTTTGAAAAAGATGATTTGGTAAATACTTTGGATACTACTGCCAAATTACCAATATTACATTTTCTAACCAATGAACATGGGATGTCATCCCAATTATTTAGGTTTTATTATCTTTTCAATGTTGTATAGTTTTCAGCATATAAATCTGGACTTTTGTTAAATTTATTCCTAGGTATCTTATTTTTGATGCTATTACAAACGAAAAAAAATTTTTTTTTTTGAGATGGAGTTTCACTTTTGTTGCCCACGCTGGAGTGCAATGGTGTGATCTCAGCTCACCGCAACCTCTGCCTTCTGGGTTCAAGTGATTCTCCTGCCTCAGCCTCCTGAGTAGCTGGGGTTACAGGCATGCACCACCACACCCAGCTAATTTTGTATTTTTAGTAGAGACGGGGTTTCTCCATGTTGGTCAAGCTGGTCTCGAACTCCTGACCTCAGGTGATCCACCCGCCTCGGCCTCCCAAAGTGCTGGGATTACAAGCATGAGCCACCGCGCCCGGCCACAAATGAAATTTTCTTAATTGCTAGTGTGTAGGTTTAACTAGTTTTTGTATATTGATCTTATATCTAGGAAACCTTATGAACTCATTATTAGCTCTCATTTTTTTTTTTTTTTTTTTGAGACAGAATCTCACTCAGTCACCCAGGCTGGAGTGCAATGGCATGATCTCTGTTCACTGCAACCGCTGCCTCCTGGGTTCAAGCGATTCTCCTGTCTCAGCCTCCTGAGTAGCTGGAATTACAGGCACCCACCATCGTGCCTGGCTAATTTTTGTATTTTAGTAGAGACAAGGTTTCACCATGTTGGTCAGGCTAGTCTTGAACTCTTGACCTCAGGTGATCTGCTCACCTCGGCCTCCCAAAGTGCTGGGATTACAGGCATGAGCCACCACACCCAGCCTAACTCTCAGTTTTTTTAAATTTAGTGTTCTATAATATTTATAAAAGTCATGTCATCTGCAAATAGACAATTTTACATCTTTCCCATCTGAATGCCCTTTATTATCTTTTCTTAATTGCCCTGGCTAGACCCTCGAGTAACAAGTTGATAAAATTGATAAGAGCAGGAGTCCTGTCTTCTTCCTTGTCTTAGAAGGAAAACTTTGTCTTCTACCATTAAGTATAATATTAGCTGTGGGCTTTTTACAGATGCCCTTTATCAGGCTGAGGAAGTTCCCTCTATTTTTAGGTTTATTGAATGCTTTTATCACAAAAGAAAGCTGGGTTTTGTCAAAAGCTTATACTGTATCTACTGAGGTGACCATGTCTTTTCTTCCCCCATTTATTCTATTAATAAGGTGTATTACATTGACTGATCTACTTATGTTGAACCCACCTTGCACTCCTGGGATAAGTTCCATTTGATTATGGTTTTTTACATATGTAAAAAAATCCATATGATTTTTTACATACTGTAGGATTTGCTTTGCTAGTATTCTGTCGAGGATTTTTACACTTATATTCATAAGAGATACTGGTTTGGCATTTTCTTTTTTTGTAATATCTTTGTCTGGGTTTGATATCAGGGTAATACCAACCTCTTAAAAATGAGTTGGGAAGTGTTGCCCAACACTCGTCTTTTTTTTTTTCTTTTTTTTGATATAGATCTCACTCTGTTGCCAAGGCTGGAGTACAGTGGTGCAATCATGGCTCACTGCAGCCACAACCTCCTTGGGCTCAGGTGATTCTCCCACTTCAGCCTCCTGAATAGCTGGGATGACAGGTGTGCACTGCCATGCCTGGTTAATCTTTGTATTTTTTGTAGAGATGGGGTTTCACCATGTTACCCAGGCTAGTCTTGAACTCCTGGGCTCAGGCAATCTGCCCACCTTTGGCCTCCCAAAGTGCTGGGAATATAGGTGTGAGCCACTGTGCCCAGCCTATCTTGTCATTTTTTTTTTTTAAGTCAAAGAATGAATCCTATGATAATGTCAGCCCTGTTGGAAGCTAGGCAAAGAACAGACATTTACTGATTGGTCAGTTTATAGATACTTGAGTTTGTCTGTTTTACATATTGAAAGTCAGAAAGGTCCCTTAATGGGATCTGCAGAAGGCAGAAGAAAGCTGGGTCAAGTCACTCAAAAGTAATTTTTTGCAACTTGGAGAACAGCAGAAGCTTCACATCTGTGGGGGCAGTAGAGGCATCATGATGTAATGGCTCCAGATGCAAACATTCTCTTTCTACACACAGAAGCTAGATGACTTGCCCATTCTATTCAACTTCCTTTTTTTTCTCTAACATTCTTTTTTTTTTTTGGAGACAGGTCTTGCTATGTTGCCAGGCTGGACTCCTGGGTGCAAGTGATCCTCCTGCTTCACCCTACTGAATAGCTAGGACTACAGGCACAAACCACTGTGCCTGGCTAGTCAACTTTCTTAAACCTCAATATATGCAAATGCAAAATAGGGAATAATACTTACCTTGTCTAAATTTGTCAAAGTGTTAGTTCCCTTGCTCCTAAGATAATTATATGAAGAAGCAGACATCCTGATAATTTTGTCACCTTGTGTACATGATTCCATGTATATCACACTATTATACCCATAAATAAAGCAAGTCCTAGGTAAAAATAACTTTATAGCATGTATGTTGGAAACAGGCACAATTTTCTAGTACTCACAGAGTGTATGATCTCTAAAATGCCCAAGTAGGAAGGATTTAATAACTTCCAAGTGGTTGACATAGTCTATGAATTTACCTCAGATACAGACTAAGGAGTGTAGAGTCATGTGAGACGAAGACAGTGTCACACAATGAAAATGATCTATAGCTCAGGTGATTCAGCCAAAATGGTTCTTTTCCTTTTTTCTTTCATTCATTCATTCATTCATTGAGACGGAGTCTCGCTCTGTCGCCAGGCTGGAGTGCAGTGGCGTGATCTTGGCTCACTGCAACCTTTGCCTCCCAGGTTCAAGCGATTCTCCTGCCTCAGCCTCCTGAGTAGCTGGGACTACAGTCACCCACCACCACGCCCAGCTAATTTTGTGTATTTTTAGTAGAGACGAGGTTTCCCCATGTTGGCCAGGATGGTCTCGATCTCTTGACCTCGTGATCCGCCTGCCTCAGCCTCCCAAAGTGCTGGGATTACAGGCATGAGCCACCACGCCCGGCCTTTTTTCAATCAATCAATCAATCTATCTATCTATCTATCTATCTATCTATCTATCTATCTATCTATCATCTATCTATCTATCTTAGAGACAGACTCTTATCTATCTATCTATCTGTCTGTCTATCTTACAGACAGGCTCTCACACTGTTGCCCAGGCTGGAGTGCAGTGGCATGATCATGGCTCACTGAAACCTCGACCTCCTGAGCTCAAGCGATCCTCCTGCCTCAGCCTCCTGAGTAGCTGGGACTACAGGCATGCACCACCACACTCGGCTAATTTTTAAAATTTTTTTATAGAGAAGAGGTCTCACTATGTTGCACAGTCTGGTCTTGAACTCCTGGACTCAAATGATCCTCCTGTCTGAGCCTCCTAAAGTGCTGGGATGACAACTGTGAGCCACTGCACACGTCCAGTTTTCTTTTCAGATAATCATTCTGTGATAGTGGTGGTGGGCATTCATTATTATACCTTTCCTTGAATACTTATAAGGATATCACATCATCTGCAAAGGCAGCAATTCTGGTTCAGAGGTGTCATTTAAGGCTGGAATCCTTGAGAGCTAGTATAGCAACTTAAAGAGGGTTTTGCCACTCAGGATAAATTTGGTTTTCTTGTTCCAAACCGAAGTACAGCAGGCAGCTTCTGTGGCCCTTCTGTGCTCATGGGCTTGCCCCATTACTGACTGTACTTGTCTCACTGACTAATGACTTTCTCTCCTGTGGGATCTGTGCTCCTGGAGGGAAGGGAGGGACTATACTCTGACCACTCAATCTTGAGGGTCCAGCACACTGTTGGCTCCCTATAAATGCTTTGGCTTTTTAAAAGATGTTTTAACAATTTGAATCTGTGACCAGCTTCAGCTGAACTCCAGATATTTGTATACTGATTCAAAAATAAATTTAGGAGTCAGGCATGGTGGTTCACACCTATAATCCCAGCACTTTGGAAGGCTGAGGTGGGCAGATCGCCTGAGGTCAGGAGTTCGAGACCAGCCTGGCCAACATGGTGAAACCCTGTCTCCACTAAAAATATAAAAAATGAGCCAAGCATGGTGATGTATGCCTGTAATCCCAGCTACTTGGGAGGCTGAGGCAGCAGAATCGATTCAACCCAGGAGGCAGAGGTTGCAGTGAGCTGAGATTGTGCCACTGCACTCCAGCCTGGGTGACAGAGTAAGACTCGTGTCTCAAAAAAATAAATAAATAAAAATAAAAATAAATAAATGTAGGAATGTGATTTATAAGGAGAGTGATCAATAATCTTAGAAAGACCAAGTGGAGTTGAATCTCCTCTATAAGAAAGGGACAAAGCAGAACTCACATAGCCAGAGCCACTTTCTCACTGCAGCAAAAGGAAAGGGATGAGCCTATGAGGAGGTGAGGAGAAAGAAGAACAAGGAAGCCACGTCCTTAATTCCACTCCACACAAGGGGCACTCCGATAGAGTTACCTTTGTGTAGTCTTTTTCTACAGAAAGCAGGGCAGAGCAGGGCCACAGGGTGTTGCCACACGAATCATCTCCAATAATGAGATGACACATATGTCAGAATTATACAGCAAAGGTCTTTTGTTTAAGGTCTTTATAACAATGCTCAAATGACCAATCATGAATGCTCTTGAAATAAATGCTAAAACAGATATTATTAGCAAAGAAATAGAGGATGTAAGACAAAGTGAATGAAAATTTTATTTTATATACATTTTTGAGATAGAGTCTGGCTAGAGTGCAGTGGCACCATCTTGGCTCATTATACCCTCGACTTCCCAGGCTCAAACGATCCTGCCATCTCATGAGTAGCTGAGACTATAGGCGCACACCACCGCACCTGGCTAATTTTTGTATTTTTATGTTTTGCAGAGATGGGGTTTCGCCATGTTGCCCAGGCTGGTCTTGAACTCCTGGGCTCACGCGATCCTTCCACCTTGGTCTCCCAAAGTGTTAAGATTATAGCCGTGAGCCACCATGTGTGGCTGAATGAAAATTTTAGAACTAAAACAACAGAATAATCACAATAAAAAAACTTAATGGACGGGCTCAACAGCAGAATGGAGGGGACAGAGGAAAGAATCAGTGAACTAGAAGACAGAACACTGGAAATTACTCAGTCTGAACAACAGAGAAAAAATTACTGAAAAAAAAACTCTCAAGGACTTGTGGAACAACAACAAAGGATCTAACATTTGTGTCACTGGAGTTCCAGGAGAGAGAAAGAGTGAAATGCAGAAAAAACATTTATAGAAATAATGGCTAAAAACTTCCCATGCTTGGCAAAAAAACCTATATATTCATGAAGCTGAGGAAACTGCAAACAGGATAAATCCAAATAAATCCATGCCTAGACATATCATAAATTTCTGAAAACTAAAGAAAAAGAAAAAAATCTTAAAAGCAGCCAGAGAAAGTGATACATTACTGGTAAAGGATGAATGATTCAAGTGACCTGATTTCTCATCAGAATCACAGAGGGCCAGAAGGAAGAGGCATAAAAACTGTCAACCTGGAGTTCCATATACAAGAATATTCTTCAGGAATGAAGGTGAAATAAAAACATTCTCAGATGAAGGCAAACTAACAGAATTCATAGCCAGAAGACCTGCTTTAAGAAAATTACTAAAGGAAAGTTCATTATGAAGATAAAAGGGAAATGACATAAGAAGGAAACTTGGAACACTGGGAATGCATAGCAACAGAAATGGTAAAAATCTGGATTAATATAAGGCTGTTCCTCTGTTAAGGTTTTCTTATTTTTTCGAGATCAGGCCTCACTCTGTCATCTATGCTTGAGTGCAGTGGCGCAATCAAGGCTTGGCTCACTGTAGCCTCAACCTCCCAGGCTTGGGTGATCTTTCCACTTAAGGCTCCTGAGTAGCTGGGACTACAGGTACATGCTACCATGCCTAGCTAAGTTTTTGTATTTTTTGTAGAAATGGGGTTTTGCCATGTTGCCCAGGCTGGTCTCGATCTTCTGGACTCCAGACAGATGCCTGCCTTTTGAATTTTTAAAAACATGTCTGATGGGGAAAAGACATATAACGATGGGATTTTTCAATGTATGTAGACGTAATATGACAGATATTGCACAAAGAGGGGAAGGAAAAGGGATCCATATTGTGGCAAGGTCGCTACAATCCAACTAGAGTGTTAAAAAACTAATTCTAAATATTTATTTGGTAATCCCTAGAGCAACCACTAAAAAACTATACAAAGACATAAAGTAAAAATCACAATAGATAAATTAAAATGAAATACTAAAAAATGTTCTAATAACCCAAAAGAAGGCAAGAAAAGGAAAATAGAGAATGAAAAAGAGAGAGAAAAGCAGAAGACAAAAAAAAAATGGTAAACCTAATTCTAAATGTATCAGTAATTGCACTGAATGTAAATGATCTAAACATACCAATTAAAAGACATTGGCAGAGTGGATAAAGAAACATGACCCAACTATAAGAAAACTCACTTCAAATATAATTCAATGAGTAGATTGAAAATAAAAAGATGAGGCTGGGCATGGTGGCTCATGCCTGTAATCCCAGCACCTAAGAGGCCGAGCGGGGGCAGATCACCTGAGGTGAGGAGTTCAAGACCAGCCTGGCCAACATGGTGAAACTCCGTCTCTACTAAAAATACAAAAATTAGCTGGGCGTGGTGGTGGGCATTTGTAATCCCAGCTACTTGGGAGGCTGAGGCAGGAGAATTGCTTGAACCCAGGAGGCAGAGGTTGCAGTGAGCCAAGATTGTACCACTGCACTCCAGCCTGGGCAGCAGAGCTAGACTCCATCTCAAAAAAGAAAAAAAAAAAAAAAGAAAAGAAAAAGGTGGAAATACACATACCATGCAAACAATCAAAAGGAAGCTGGAATGGCTATATTAATATCAGAAAAATATTTCCTTTTTTTTTTTTTTTTTTTTTTTTTAGGTAGGGTCTTGCTCCGTCACCCAGGCTGGAGTACAGTGGCACAACCTTGGCTCACTGCAGCCTAAACCTCCTGGGCTCAAGCAATCCTCCCATCTCAGCCTCCCAAGTAGCTGGGACTATACATGTGCGCCACCAGGCCCAGTTAATTTTTTTTTTTTTTTGCAGAGATGAGGTCTCACTATGTTGCCCAGGCTGATCTTGGACTCCTGGGCTCAAGCAATCCTCCCACCTCAGCCTCCCAAAGAATTGAGATTACAAGTGTGAACCACCGTGTCCAGCCTGGACAAATATATATATTTTTTGAGACAGAGTCTCACTCTGTCACCCAGGCTGGAGTGCAGTGGCGTGATCTCGGCTCACTGCAAGCTCCACCTCCCAGGTTCATGCCATTCTCCTGCCTCAGCCTCCCGAGTAGCTGGGACTATAGGCACCCATCACCACGCCTGGCTAATTTTTTTGTATTTTTAGTAGAGATGGGGTTTCACCATGTTAGCCAGGATGGTCTCGATCTCTTGACCTTGTGATCCGCCTGCCTCGGCCTCCCAAAGTGCTGGGATTACAAGCATGAACCACTGTGCCTGGCCTGGACAAATATTTCAAAGCAAAGGAATTTACCTGGGATGAAGAGAGGTTTTTTTTTTTTTTTGAGACAGTGTTTCACTCTTGTTGCCCATGCTGGCGTGCAATGGCACGATCTCAGCTCACTGCAACCTCTGCCTCCAGGTTCAAGTGATTCTCCTACCTTAGCCTTCCGAGTAGCTGGGATTACAGGTGTCCGTCACCACGCCTGGCTCATTTTTGTATTTTTGGTGGAGATGGGGTTTCACCATGTTGGCCAGGCTGGTCTTGAACTCCTGACCACAGGTGATCCTCCTGCTTTGGCCTCCCAAAGTGCTGGGATTACAGGCGTGAGCCACCCTGCCCGGCGAGAGACCTTGACAAAAGGGTCAGTTCACCAAGAAGATATTCAATGTGTATACACCTAACAACAGAGCTTCAAATAAATAAATAAATAAATAAATAGACATAATGTATTCACAGGTCAGAAGACTCACCATGGTAAAGGTCAATTCTCTCCAAACACATTTATAGATTTAATGCAATATAAATCAAAATCCCAGCAGGATTTTTTTTTTTTTTTTGTAGATACAGATGAGCTGATGCTACAATTCACATGGAAGGGTAAAGGAACCAGACTAGCTAAAACAGTTTTGGAAAAGAATGAAGTTGGAAGAATCACACTACCTGATTTTAAGATTTACTATAAAGCTATTAATAATCAAGACAGTGTGGTACTGATGAAGAAACAGGCACACAAATCAAGAGAATATAATGGAGAATCCAGAAATACGGTCACAAAAAATAGGGCTATTTGATTTTTGAAAAAGGTGCAAAAGAATTTCAATGAAGAAAGCAACTCACCATAACCAAAGCTGGGGATACTATGGTGAAAAAAATCCAAGATTAGATACAAATGACCAGCGAAACAGGAATTGGTGGGTGTAGTTGGATACTAACTATGATACATACTGATGCAACACACAATGTATTTATTCGGGACAAAGTTTCTAAACTAATAGGTCACACCAATAAGGAAGACTTCTGTTCTGGATTAATCTGGTAAAAATTTAATCTTTTCATTTATGGTCACCAAAAAGACTCCAAATGGGAAACAGACCACCTTTTATTATTTCATGTTAATATTGGCCATGTGTCAAAATTAACTTCTAGGAAAAGTAAAAAATCAAACAGTGGCCAGGCGCCGTGGCTCACGCCTGTAATCCCAGCACTTTGGGAGGCCAAGGCGGGTGGATTACCTGAGGTCAGGAGTTCAAGACCAGCCTGGCCAACATGGTGAAACCCCGTCTCTACTAAAAATACAAAAATTAGCTGGGTGTGGTGGCGCATGCCTATAATCCCAGCTACTCTACAGGCTGAAGCAGGAGAATTGCTTGAGCCCAGGAGGCGGAGTTTGCAGTGAGCCGAGATTGCACCATTGCACTCCAGCCTGGACGACAGAGTAAGACCCCGTCTCAAAAAAAATAAATAAATAAAAATCAAACAGTAATTAATGCTTCAGTTTAATCCAAGGCTAGGTCTAAAATGCTATTAAACAGAAACATATCAATTCTTTGATGAAAAATATGCAGAAAGAGCAAAGGACCAATAGATGATTTCAAAATATTTAACAATAATATGATTATTTTTATTATTATTCAAATAACCTAACAAATTAACTTTCTTTGAAGAGACTGGCAATTTAGCTTCACCACAGCTAGGCTATATACGACACTGCTATTACAATGCACAGCTTTTCAAGTCCTTGCTTTAAACACCAATTAGAAAACCCAGAAAGGGAGAAGGAAAGGGTGATAAAAAAAAATTCTGAAAATTTGTAGTCAGAGGCAATACAAGAAATAGAATTAAAAAGAATTCTTACAGGCTATGTATCTTAATGTATACAGCAGGATATACACACCCAAGTTTGTACGTAAGTTACAAAGCACCTATGACCCAACCATGCAACCAAATAGCTAAACAATCCCAAGGATTCATATCGCTACCTATGTGTTCTTCCTCTATTCCGTATGTCTTACCTTCTTGAATCCCTAGCCCCATGAGATAATTGCTCTCTTTTTTGTACCATTGGTAAAAAAGAAATATTGGGAACATTTTCAATGGGGAAATTAGTACATACTCATCTTGAGTAGAAAAACTAACATATCTGTTTCCTATTCACACAGCATGGAAGCAAGCAGCATCCCTACTGCTATGAAATTTTATAATGGTGTCATCACTATTAAAAGTATGAGTTATATTACTCTTGTAAAGCCTTCACACAATTGATTTTTATGTGACCTCACCCTGAAATATTCTATTACCCCAATCAAAATAAGCCTTTTTTAACTACTGAAAATAAGTGTTTAAACATACCACAGCATACCACTGCTACTAGAAAATGGCTCAAGAAGATTTACTTATCATCAACTTACCTCATGTAAATTCAATTCTTTTACTTTCTCTTTTAATATAACCTGTAAGACAAAAAAGTATGTTCTTATGCCCATTTAAATCTGTAATTTTAAATATTTCTCATTATATGCTCAAATATTTTTCTTTTGTATATATGGCTCATTTCCCTCATATTCAATATTGAAGAGAATTTCTTTTACAGTTTGAGACAGATCATTTTAGCAACATTTTTTTAACTTAAGCAATGATGCAATATTCTCCTAAAAAAGGAATTTTGGCCAAGCATAGTGGCTCACACCTGTAATCCCAGCACTTTGGGATGCCAAGGTGGGTGGGTCGCCTGAGGTCAGGAGTTTGAGACCAGCCTGGTCAATATAGTGAAACCCTGTCTCTACTAAAAATACAAAAATTAGCTGGATGTGGTGGCGCCTGCCTATAATGATTCCAGCTACTCGGCAGGCTGAGGCAGGAGATTCGCTTGAACCCAGGAGGCAGAAGTTGCAGTGAGCCGAGATTGCGTCATTGCACTCCAGCCTGGGCAACAAGAGTGAAACTCTGTCTCAAAAAAAAAAAAAAAAAAAAAAGTCAGTCTTAATTTTGAAAGTTTGACTCCATGGTGACCAGACAGTAGTTAAAATGAATGCCAAGTGATAAGAGAAGTTTACTATTTAAGAAAAAACTCTGAGACTAAATATAGCTTATTAGAGTTATATTTCATCTTAAAGTGAAGAAAATAGGCAAGTAAAATTTGAGGGAAAATCTCTAAATTTTGGTGTCTTACATTCCTGAACTAAAAATGGATTTGAGGGTAAATCCTGTTTTCAGAAATCACACCAGAAGCTACTATAAGGCCTCATAGGGATATACTAAATTTCCTATCCAGTATATTTTAAAGATCAAATTTACTGTATGTCTTGTGACTTGTCTAGTTTTATCAGTCAATTTCACTTAAATGACTGCAAAGGCCAATTTTACTTTCTAGTTAGCCTACATACAAATATCTTGTAAGCTGTCAAGATTATAATAGGTGGCCAGGCACGGTAGCTCATGCCTGTAATCCCAGCACTTTGGGAGGCCGAGACGGGCGGATTGCTTGAGCCCAGGAGTTTAAGACCAGCCTAGGCAACATGGCAAAACCCTGTCTCTACAAAAAATACAAAAATTAGCCAGGTGTGGTGGTGCACGCCTGTAATCCCTGCTATTTGGGAGGCTCACCTGAGCCCAGGAGGCAGAGGTTGCAGTGAGCTGAGGTTGCACCACTGCACTCCAGCCTGCGTGACAGAAGTGAGACCCTGTCTCAAAACAAAACAAAACAGATTATGATAGGAGCCTGGGCAACATGGGGAGACCCCATCTCTACAAAAAGTACAAAAATTAGCCTGGGGGGGTGGTGTGCGCCTGTAGCCCCAGCTATGCGTGCCACCACACTCAGCTAAGGTGGGAGGATCACCTGAGCCCAGGGAGGTCAAGGCTGCAGTGAGCTGTGATCATGCCACTGCACTCCAGTCTGGGTGACAGAGACCCCGTCAAAAAAAAAAAAAAAGATTATGATAGGACTGAGACGAAAAGATTCATTCATTTAGAAAACTAAAATACTCAACTCTGATTTTGGATCCCACATGAGACCTATAAGAGTGTGGGGTTACCTAAGGACATCAGTATGTCCATCTAGGGAATGTGCTAGTGAGCTCAGATTTCAAAGATACATGGACGAAAGATGAATAGAAAGATAAGCAGTCCTGGCTGGGTGCAGTGGCTCACACCTGTAATCCTGGCACTTTGGGAGGCTGAGGCAGGCGGATCACGAGGTCAAGAGATCAAGACCATCCTGGCCTCATGGTGAAATCCTGTCTCTACTAAAAATACAAAAATTAGCTGGGCGTTGTGGCAGATGGCTGTTGTCCCAGCTACTTGGGAGGCTGAGGCAGGAGATCACTTGAACCTGGGAGGCGGAGGTTGCATTGAGCCGAGATCTTGCCACTGCACTCCAGCCTGGTGACAGAGTGAGACTCCGTCTCAAAAACAGACAAAAACAAGATATGCAGTTCTGAAGTGTAACAGTTCCATAACATCAGTGTCAGCAAGGTTAAAGACTCAAATAAGCTGAAGCTCCCCTGTACCCAAGAAGAAAGCTAAGGGTAACAAAAATTAAGAATTTCATGCTTAGAGCCAAAGGAAAATCTAGGCCCCCTGTTTGGTGTTAGCGGTAAAATATTAATGGAAGAAAAAAATAATTTTACTTGGCCTTCGAGAAAAGATAAGTGTATTAAAGACAAAATCAGTGAAGGACTAGGTATTAACAGCTATGATCCAAGTTTGCAGACTTCTAGTGGATAATATGAGCTAACATTTAAAGTACAAAAGGGAGTAGATGAGATCACTGTAACACAGCTGGTCGCTCACCTCCGAGGAACTGCTATGTCTTCTAATAAAGAAGGAAGGAAAAATTTCACTTAATGGTATCTCAGAACTCCATTAAGTTGACAGTAACTTTAAGAATTACAAGCTATAGCATTTCTCTTTAGCAAACTGTTGGCTCAAGTTTCCTGTTATATTATATCATCTGAACTTTCTACAGCTTCAAGTAATGCTTATAAAAGAAGAGAAGAGCCAGGCACACTGGCTCACGCCTCTAATCCCAGCACTTTGGGAGGCCGAGGCGGGCGGATCACCTGAGGTCCAGAGTTCGAGACCAGCCTGACCAACATGGAGAAACCCCGTCTCTACTAAAAATACAAAATTAGCCAGGCGTGGTGGCGCATGCCTGTAATCCCAGCTACTTGGGAGGCTGAGGCAGGAGAATAGCTTGAACCTGGAAGGCGGAGGTTGCTGTGAGCCGAGATCACGCCATTGCACTCCAGCCTGGGCAACAAGAGTGAAACTCCATCTCAAGAAAAAAAAAAAAAAAAAAAAAAAAAGAAGAGAATACTTAAGAAAATGAAGTTGATATATTATACTGCAAATTGGCAGTGAGATGCTAAAATGAACACAAGTAAATTCAGTCCCAGTTTAAAGTATGAGTGGAAATCAGAGTTCTCAGTTTTTTGGGGGAAAAAAAAAATCAAAGCCAATCTGAATTAAATTTCTCACCTGTTTGTAGGCATAAAATTCTTTGTGTGCTTGATGTCTTAGCCTAAAAGACAGAAATTAGTAATGCAATATTGAAATTTCCAACATAGTAACTTGAAGAAAAATAAAAAGTTGCTGATTTTGGTATTAATTTATATCATTTATAGCTCAAATGATATAAATTAGAATCTTTACCCTGATATACACCCAAATGACATATCTCTTAACATGTTATATGAAAGTGCCCAGGGAACCATGAAATGTTACCCAAACGTAAGATGACTCAATTCTTTTTATACTGTCTACTTATTTCAATAATATTTATATTTTTCTTAATTAGAAAAAATTTAAGTATAACATACATCCAATGAAGTATAAAAACCTTAAGTATACAGCTCAAAATCTTAAAAAATGTACATACCAGGATAACTATTGCTCATATCAAGATATAGTACATTTCCAGCACACCTGAGCCCTCTAAAATGACCCTTCCTAATCAATATCCATGCCCCAGAGGTAGCACTATCCTGATTTCTAACACTGTAGATTAATTATGCCTGTTTTTGAACTTCATGTAAATGGATCATTTGGTATATACTCTTTTGTGTTTGGTTTCTTTCAGTCTACAATGCCTTGTGAGATTCTTCCATATTGTTGTAGTAACTGTCTTTCTGACTGACATACAGTATTCCATTGTATGAATATAACACCATTTATTTATCCATTTTACAGCTGATGAATATTTAATTACTTCCTGTTTGAGGCTGTTATTAATAAAGCTGATACACAAATTCTACATGTCTTTTAGTGGACATATATACTCATTTCTGTTAAGTATATACCCGGGAGTAGAACTGCTGGTTCAAAGTACTCACACCCAGCCTGGGCACTGTGGCTCATGCCTGTAATCCTAGCACTTTGGGAGGCCAAGGCAGGCAGATGGCCTGAGGTCAAGAGTTTGAGACCAGCCTGGTCAACATGGAGAAACCCTGAATCTACTAAAAATACAAAAAATAGCCAGGCATGGTGGCACACGCCTGTAATCCCAGCTACCTGGGAGGCCGAGGCAGGAGAATCGCTTGAACCCAGGAGGCGGAGGTTGCAGTGAGCCGAGATCATGCCACTGCACTCTAGCCTGGGTGACATAGTGAGACTTTGTCTCGAAAAAAATCAAAGTACTCACCCCGGCCAGGCACAGTGGCTCATACCTGTAATCCCAGCACTTTGGGAGGCTGAGGAAGGAGGATCACTTGAGCCCAGGAGTTCGAGACCAGCCTGGGCAACACGGCGAAACCTCATCTGTACAAAAAATACAATTAGCTGGGCATGGTGGCATGTGGCCTGTGGTCCCAGCTACTCGGGAGGCTGAGGTGGGAGGACTGCTTGAGCCTGGGAGGTGAAGGCTGCAGTGAGCTGGGATTGTGCCACCGTACTCCAGCCTGGGTGACAGAGTGAGATCCTGTCACACACACACACACGCACACACACACACAAAGTACTCATAACAATTTTACTCCTATGGGTAGTTCATGAGAGTTCTAGGTGTTCACATCTTTGTAGGTTAAGTTTGAAAAATTTTTAAATTTAAATGAAGTCTAATTTATCAACTTTTCCCAATTAGGTTAGTTCTTTTTGTGTCCCATTAAAGAAATCTTTGCCTATCCCAAGACTATGAAGATATTCTCCTGAGTATGTTGTGAAAACAATTTGTTGTTTTATCTAACAAATGTAGGTCTGTGATCCATCTGAAATTGGTCTTTATGTATGCTGTGAGGTAGGGGTCCAGATGCTTTTTATCCTCATATAGACTTTCATTTGCCTCACCATCATTTATTGAAAAGATTCTCCCCTTTCCCCACTGCACTGCAGTGGCACATCTGTTGTAAATCAGGTGTATTGAATATGTCAGTCTATTTCTAGAGCTGCTATTATTCGCTCCATTGGTCTATTTGCCTATCCTTGTATAGTGACTGGGATGAATGTGTCCACCTCAGCTCCCAATTCATGTCAAACTGGAACCTCAGAATATAACCTTATTTGAAAATAGGGTCTTTTCAGATTATTAGTTAGTTAAGATGAGGTCATATGGATTAAGGTGAGCCCTAAATTCAATTTGACTGCTATCCTTATAAGAAGAGGAGAGGATATGCAGAGACAGATGGAAAAGAAGGCCATGTGAACACAGAGACAGAGACTGAAGTGAGGCAGCTACAAGCCAAGGAATGCCAAGGCTTTCTGGTACTCACTGGAAGCTAGGAAGAGGCAAGAAAGACTCTCTCCTAGAGCCTTCAGAGGAAGCATGGCTCTGCCAGCACTTTAAGTTTGAACTTTTCTAGCCTTCACAATTGTGAGAAATTACATTTCTCTTGTTTTAAGTTACCCAATTTGTGGCACTTTGTTACAGCAACACTAGGCAACCAATGTACCTTGTGTCAATATCATGCTATTTTAAAAACTTTTATTTTGAAATAATTTTAGACAGAAAAGTTGCAAAAAATAGAATTCACATATACCTTTCTACCATATTTATATATTCACATTTATATATTCACATTTATATAACCATAGTTGTATATACTATGTCCACATTTCATACAACCATAGTACAATTATCAAAACCATTAAATTAACATTGATATATTAGTATTGATATAACATTGATATATTATTAACTAAACTACAGACCTTATTTGAATTTTACCAGTTCTTTCTCTCATGTCCTTTTCCTGTTCTATGATCCAATCCAGGATCCCATCTTGCATCTAGTTATGTCCCTTAGCCACCTTTAATTTTTTGTTTGTTTGTTTTTTGGAGACCCAGTCTCGCTCTGTTGCCTAGGCTGGAGTGCAGTGGCACGATCTCGGCTCACTGCAAGCTCCGCCTCCTGGGTTCACACCATTCTCCTGCCTCAGCCTCCCGAATAGCTGGGACTACAGGCGCCCACCAACATGCCCGGCTAATTTTTTTTGTATTTTTAGTAGAGACGGGGTTTCACCGTGTTAACCAGGATGGTCTCAATCTCCTGACCTCGTGATCCGCCTGCCTCGGCCTCCCAAAGTGCTGGGATTACAGGTGTGAGCCACCGCGCCAGGCCAGCCACCTCTAATTTGTTGAGAGTTCCTTAGTCTTTCCTTGTCTTTCAAGATTTTGACATATTAAGTATGATC
Organism: Pongo pygmaeus; assembly: GCF_028885625.2. NCBI lineage: Eukaryota > Metazoa > Chordata > Mammalia > Primates > Hominidae > Pongo > Pongo pygmaeus. The sequence continues at coordinate 29,714,267 of NC_072394.2, read as the reverse complement.
ATTTTTTCTTGGTGGAATTTGAAGATTTCAATTTAAGATTGGTTAAGATAGTGTCCACTGGGTTTCTCCACTGTAATTTATCTTGAGGGAGACATGCTGAAATTATACATACACTCTATTTTTTTCTCAAGCTTTTGCCCACCGATTTTAGCATCCACCTTGCTTGCAATAATTACTGTAGTGTTTGCCTAACCTCTAATGGTGGTTTTGTAGTTCTCTAATTCCTTGCACATTTATTAACTGGAAATCTTCTATAAGGAAGAGATGTGCTTCCTCATTTATTTGTGCAATTATTTATTTCTATCAGTCTAGACTCATGGATATTGGTTTTAATCTATGGGAAGAGATGTGCTTCTTCATTTATTTGTGCAATTATTTATTTCTATCAGTCTAGACTCATGGATATTGGTTTTAATCTATGAGTTACAGTTCAATATGATCACTATTTTTTGTTGCTCAAATTGGCCTTGAGTCCTTCAGGCTGATTCTTGTGTTCTTTCAACAAGCCCCCATCCTTTCCCATGCATTTCCTTATTTACTGGCACCAAAAGATGTTTGTTTCAGGCTCATTTTATATGTTCTGTGTTCCAGCCCTGGGGTTAGCCACTTCTTCCAAGGAACCCTAATTCCTTTTATTGGAGAAAAGTATTTAGAACTTGAGATCTGGGTGCTTGGTGAACAGCACTTTCTCTTAATACTGTTGCTTTAAAACAGGTTTTGGGGTCTGGTAGCAAAAGTCCTCAAGTTTTATTCTTTTTAATGACTGGCTTGGTTATTCTTGGTTCTCTGCATTTCCATATAGATTTCAATTTCCACCAGAAAAAAAAAAAACCCTCTTGGGGTTTTGAGTAAGAATGTACAAAATTCACAGACCAACTGAGGAAGAACTGACATCTTTGCAAGACTGAGTGTCTAACCTATGAACATTATTTCTTTATTTACAGCTTTAATTTTTCTCTTACACATTTCTCCTAGACATTTGGTAATTTTTGATGCTACTGTAAATAGTGTTGAAAAAAATCTTTATTTTCTAATTATTTCTTGCTACCTACATGGAAAAAAGTAATTTTTGTATATTGATCCTGTATCTGGTAGCTTGCTAATTCTAAATAGTTTCACTGGAAAAACTTTTGGATTTTTTAATGTACACAATTATGTTGTCTGCATATAATCACAATTTAAACACTGCCTTTATAATCTTTATTTACTTCTTTTCTAAATACACTTTTCTTTTATTCTTTTTTCCCATTTTTTTTTTTTGCACTGACTAGCTAGGCCCTCCAGTATGATGCTAAATAAAATTGATAGTCAATGTCCCTATCAATACATCACTATTAAGTATGATGTTTTCTTTAGATATTTTTATAGACACTCTTTCAAATTTTAGAAAGTTCTCTTGTAGTACTAGTTTATTTTACAAAAAAATCATGAATAGGTATTAAATTTTATCAATGCTTTATGATATTATACTATTAATGTGCTATATTGTATTGATTGCTTTTCAAACGTTAAAATAACTCTCATTCTTGGAACAAACCTCATTTGGTTGTAATATTCTACCTTTTTTGTAGATCCCTGAATTTGATTTACAATATTTTGCTGATGAAAAAGATCGGTCTATAATTTCCTTTCTCATAATATCCTTGTCAGGCTTTGAAATCAAAATTATGCTGGCCTCATGAAATGAGCTGAGAAGTATTTGTTCCACTTTTATTCTCTGGAAGCGTCATATTGGAGTGGTATTTTTTTTCCTTAAATGTTTGGATGAGTTACTTGGCTTAAAATATCATTGTGGGAATATTTTAAAAATACATTCAATTTCTTTTCTTTTCTTTTTTTTTTTTTGAGATGGCGTCTCGCTCTGTCACCCAGCGTGGAGTGCAGTGTGCGATCTCGGCTCACTGCAAGCTCCGCCTCCTGGGTTCACGCCATTCTCCTGCCTCAGCCTCCCGAGTAGCTGGGACTACAGGCGCCCGCCACCACACCCGGCTAATTTTTTTTGTAGTTTTAGTAGAGACGAGGTTTCACCATATTAGCCAGGATGGTCTCCATCTCCTGACATCGTGATCCGCCTGCCTCAGCCCCGCAAAGTGCTGGGATTACAGCATGAGCCACCGTGCCTGGCCCAACTCCTGGGATTACAGCATGAGCCACGGTACCTGGCCCAAAACACATTCTCTCTTTTTTTTTTTTGAGACGGAGTCTCGCTCTGTCGCCCAGGCTGGAATGCAGTGGTGCAATCTCAGCTCACTGCCACCTCCGCCTCCCGGGTTCAAGCGAGTCCCCTGCCTCAGCCTCCCAAGTAGCTGGGATTACAGACACATGCATGCCACCATGCCCGGCTAATTTCTGTATTTTAGTAGAGATGGGGTTTCACCATGTTGGCCAAGATGGTCTCGATCTCCTGACCTCGTGATCTGTCTCTTTTTCTTATTAGATATATAATTATTCACATTTTCAATTTCTTGTAGCAGTTTTTTTTTTTTTTTTTGAGAGTCTCGCTCTGTCGCCCAGGCTGGAGTACAGTGGCACAATCTTGGCTCACTACAACCTCCACCTCCCGGGTTCAGGTGATTCTCTTGTTTCAGCCTCCTGAATAGCTGAGAATACAGGTGTGTGCCACCACGTCCAGCTAATTTTTATATTTTTAGTAGAGATGGGGTTTCCCCATGTTGGCCAGGCTGGTCTCGAACTCCTGACCTCAGGTGATCCCCTGCCTCTGACTCCCAAAGCGCTGGGATTACAGGAGTGAGCCACCATGCCCGGCCCCAGTTTTTTCTTTTTAAAAATTTTATTCTTTTATTTTTATTCACATTACAACTAACTGCCTTAAAGTATACAATTCAGTGGTACGTAGTGTACTCACAATGTTGTGCATCTATCAGCTATCTCTAGTTTCAAAACTTTTCATCGCTCCAACAAAACACCTGGTACCCCATTCAGTGATCACTCCCCATTACCACTTCTATCCCCTGAAACCTCTTATCTGCTTTTTGTCTCTATAGCTTTGCCTATTATGGATATATCATATAAAAGGAACAATACAATATATGGCCTTTTGTGTATGGCTTTTCACCTAGCATGTTTTTGAGGTTCATCCTGGTTGTAGTATGTATCAGTACTCCACTTCTTTTTATGGCTGAATAATATTCCATTGTATGTACATACAATTATCCATTCATCTGTTGATGGACATTTGGGTTGTTTATACCTTTTGGCTATTATGAAACATTTCTGTACACGTTTCTGTGTGGACATATATTTTCATTTGTCTTGGGTATATACCTAGGAATGAAAATCTGGGTCACATGGTTTAATATTTTGAAGAACTGGCCAGGTGTGGTGGCTCATGCCTGTAATCCCAGCACTTTGGGAGGCTGAGGCAGGTGGATCACGAGGTCAGGAGTTCCAGTCTGGCCAACATAGTGAAACTCCGTCTCTACTAAAAATACAAAAAATTAGCTGGGTGTCGTGGCAGGCGCCTGTAATCCCAACTACTTGGGAGGCTGAGGCAGGAGAATTGCGTGAATCCGGGAGGCAGAGGTTGCAGTGAGCCGAGATCGCGCCATTGCACTCTAGCCCGGGTGACAGTGCGAGACTCCGTCTCAAAAAAAAAAAAAAAGAATTTTTTTGAAGATCCACCAAACTCTTTTTCACAGCAGCTGCATCATTTTGTATTTCTACCAGCAATATATGCAAGTTCTTATTTCTCCACATACTCATTAACACTTGTTATTTTTCTCTTTTTGATTACAGCATCCTAGTAGGTGTGAAGTGGTATCTCATTGTGTTTTTAATTTGGAATTCCTTAATGACCAATAATGTCAAACAACTTTTCATGTGCTTGTTGGCCATTTGTGTATCTTCTTTGGAGAACTGTTTAAGTCTTTTGCCCATTTTTAAATTGGGTTGTCTTTTTGCTGTTAAATTTTAAGAGCTTTTAATATATTCTGGGTATTAAACCCTTATCAGATAGGACTTGTAAATATTTTTCTCCCATTCTGTGGGTTGCCTTATCACTTTCTTGATGTCCTTTGATGTACAAATGTTTCGCATGTTAATATCCAGCTTCCCAGTACCACTGGTTGAAGAAACAATTCTTTCCCCATTGAATGATCTTGGCACCCTTGTTTGCATATCAATTTGTCATAGATGTTTGGATTTATTTCTGGACTTTCAATTCTATTTTATTGGTTTATATGTCTATCTTTATACCAGTACCACAATTTTTTGATTACAGTAGCTTTCTGAAGTTTTGAAATCAGGAAGTGTGAGTCCTTCTATTTGTTTTTCTTTTTCAAAACTGCTTTGGCTATTTGGGGCCCCAGTTCCAAATGAATTTGAGGATTGCTTTTCCTATTTCTGTAAAAAAAGGCTATTGGAATTTTGATAGGGATTGCACTGAATCTGTAGATTGCCTTGGAGAATATTGACACTGTAACTATATAAAGACTACATAAATCCATGAACATGGGGTGCCTTTACATTTATTTAGGTCTTCTTTAATTTCTTTCAGCAATGTTTTGTAGTTTTCAGAGTATAAGTCTTTCACTTCACTTCCCTGGTTAACTTTATTCCTTAAAATTTTATTCTTTTGGATGCTATTGTAAATGGGATTGTTTCCTTTATTTCCTTTTCAGATTGTTCACTGTTGATGTACAGAAACACAACTGATTTTTGTGTGTTGATCTTGGACTCTGAAAGTTTGCTGAATTTATTAGTTCCAGTAGTTTTTTGTGTGTGTGTGTGGATCCTATGGGATTTTCTCTATATAGGATTATATCATCTGCAAATGGAGATAGTTACTTCTTTCTAGTTATGGTGCCTTCTACTTCTTTTTCTCGCCTAATTGTTCTGGCTAGAACTTCCAGTACAATGCTGAACGGTAGCGGTAAAGTGGGCATTCTTACTGTGTTCTGATCTTAGGGGAAAGCTTTCCATCTATTACCAGAAAGTACAATGTTAAGTTGTGTTTTTTTTTTTTTTTTTTTAATAAATGCCCTTTCTTGTGTCAGTTTTGATACACCTCTTTTTTTGTTAGGAAGCTATGTAATTCACCCAAAATTTCAAGTTTATTGCCATAAATGCATAATATTCTTTGTGACCTTTTAATGTTTATAGGATTTGTAATAATGTCCCTTTTTCATTAGTGATATTAGTAATTTATATTTTAGTAAATTATATTTTATAATTTATATTTTCTTTCCTCTTTTTCCTGATTAGTTTTTCTAGAGATTTATCAATTTTATTAATATTTCCAAAGAACCAGCTTTGGTCTGAATAATTTTTACCATTATACATTTATTTTCTATTTCATTGATATCGTGCTTAGCTTTTTTACTTTCTTCCTTTTACTTTTTCGTGGGTTTAACTGGCCTTTTAGCTCCATGAAAACGTAGCTCATTGGTTTTAGTCTTTCTTGTCTAATATATGAATTTAAAACTACAGCTTTCTCATAAGTTTATTAATTATGTAGTTCAAATAATCTATATCCTTATGGGGTTTTTGCTTGTTTTACATTTTATTTCTTTACGTGAAAAAATACCATTTTCACATAAAGAAAATATTTTCACGTAAAGAAATAAAATGGACCCGGCATGGTGGCTTATGCCTGTAATCCCAGAACTTTGGGAGGCTGAGGTGGGAGGATCACTCAAGCCCAGGAGTTTAAGACCAGGCTGAGGAACATAGTGGGACTCTGTCTCTACAAAAAATTGAAAAATTAGCTGGGCATCAGCTGGGCTCAGTGGCTTATGCTTGTAAACCCAGTACTTTGGGAGGCTGAGGCGGGTGGATCATTTGAGGTCAGGAGTTCCAGATCAGCCTGGCCAACATGGTGAAACTAAAAATCTCTACTAAAAATACAAAAATTAGCCAGGCATGGTGGTACACGCCTGTAATCCCAGCTACTCGGGAGGCTGAGGCAGGAGAATTGCTTGAACCCAGGAGGCGGAGGTTGCAGTGAGCTGAGATTGTGCCACTGTACTCCAGCCTGGGTGACAGAGCAAGACTCTGTCTCAAAAAAAGAAAAAGAAAAAATTAGCCAGGCATGATAGCGTGTGCCTAAGTCTCAGCTACTTGAGAGGCTGAGGTAGGATTGCTTGAGCCTGGGAGGTTGAGGCTGCAGTAAGCTATGATCATGCCATTGCTCTCCAGCCTGGGTGACAGGGTGAGACCCTGTCTCAAAAAATAAATAAATAAATAAATAATAAAAATAAAAAATAAATAAAATGAATTCCATTACAAGTCATTAAAATGAGGTTTTATTTGTTAATTCATTTTGCTTATTTGAATCTTTTAATTAGATCTGCATGTTTTCCCAAAGCTGAACTTGTTACTTCCAGCTACAGCATGGATCAATTTGTGCTCACCTTTTTCTTTCATCTGTGGCTCAAAATTCATCCCTTCTAGAAAGTTCTCCCTTAAGTTAACTTCATTCTATGAAGTTAATTTGATTCCTCCATTACTCTAACTCCCATTAATTATCTAATATTTTACATTGCACTATTTTATTTTGCACTGCTAAATAGATATCTAAAAAGTATTTAAGAAGGCATGATTAACAACGCTGAACAGTGCTAGAGAAATGATAAAACCGTGTAGCTTATGGCCACTGCAAATTTGTGGTCTCCAGTCTCAGCCTGATTCTCCACATTGCTCTCTAATCCTTCTATCTATTCATGCTCAGTATCCTAAGCTTTCATGCAGTGGGTTCTTTCAAACCCTTGCCACTCTCTTTTAAGTGTTACCCTATCACTTCCTCCCCTATAATTTTCAACTGTCAATTTTTTACTACACAAATAAAGGGGGCTGTGATGTATGCAAGATTTCTCACTCCCAGCTCCACATGGCTACGAGTGTTTTGTTTTCTACAGCTACCCTCATCTCTGTCTTAGGAAAAGGTGTTCTCCTGCTTAGGAATAATATTGCTATCTCTCTTATGTGTGTCTCTTTTCACCTCTATGATTTATTCTTTCTCATAAATCTTCCACAATTGGCTCATTCTCCTTACTATATGCATAAACATACCAAAATCTCTATCTTACAAAAAAACCCAGCACTAAAATACTTCCTTGATTCTACAGCAACTCCTTCTCCCCTCAACCTAATCTTTTCCAGCCAAGGTTCTTCAAAGACAGGGTTATATTCCTTGTATCCACTTTAACCTACTAGCCAGGTTTTACCCCATTATAGCCTCTACCATCCCTTACCCTATGCTACTGAAATTTTTCTACCAAAGATTAAGGATACAAACCTTATTGTCAAATGTAATGTGAACTTTTCAATTCTTATCCTGTGAGCAGCTGACATAATTGACTCAATCCATTGAAACACTACTTGTAGGGCATTTTTCTCACAATATTCTGTGCCCCTGTGTTTGTTTGTTTGTTTTGAGATGGAGTCTGCTCTGTTGCCCAGGCTGGAGTGCAGTGGCGCAATCTCAGCTCAATGCAACCTCCACCTTCTGGGTTCAAGCTATTCTCCTGTCTCAGCCTCCTGAGTAGCTGGGATTACAGGCATGTGCCACCACGCCTGGCTAATTTTTATATTTTTAAGAGAGATGGGGTTTCACCATGTTGGCCAGGCTGGTTTCAAACTCCTGACCTCAGGTGATCCACCCAGCTCGGTCTCCCAAAGTGCTGGGATTATAGGCGTAAGCCACCGTGCCCAGCCTCGATTTTCCTCTTATCTCCTGCTATCCCTTCTCAGTCTCTTTTAAGGGCTCCTCTTAAATATCAATGTTTCCTTAGGATTCTGCCCTGGGCCCATTTTATTTTACTATATACATTCTCTCTAGGCAACACTCCTGGCTTCAGCTTCTACCTATTAATTACATGACCTCCTATTTCCAGATCAGACTTCTCACAAGCTTTAGAGCTATACATCCAACTAAGTATTAAACACCTTGACAATTACACAGGAAACTCAGACCCCCATCTCTGAAATGGAATCTATCATCTTTTCACTTAAAATGTGCCTGTTCATTTTCTATCTCTCAGAAGGGATTGCTATCTACTCAGCTGCCTAAGCCAGAAGTCCAAGAAAGATTCTACACCCCTTCTGTCCTTAATGTCCAGTCATTAATTTCTGTTTATTTTCACCTCCCAAGTATTTCTTACAACCACAACATCTTTTCTAGATCTACTGTCATTATCTTGGTTCAAGAACTCATAATAACTGTAGCCCCAAAATTTCCCTGTATTCTTCAACATTTATTTTTGATTATTATTAAAACATAATACACAATAATTGTACTATTTATGGGGTACATGTAATATTTTGATACAAGCATACAATGTATAATGATCAAATCAGGGTAACTGGGGTATGCATCACCCCTCTATTTTTTGTTTTTAGTTTTATCCAAGTTACATATGTTGTCATATGTGGCTCTACAGGGTTAATAACAAAAAATCAGCAGTCCTCTGCCCTCTTCCCAAGAGATAACCCATTTTTTCCCCCTTTAGCTCACTATTTTGATCCTGACTTCCATGTTTCTAAATAACTTGCCTGTGTTGGTACTTCTTGATTTTTTAGTTTTAGGCATATCTAATGACTTCCTACTAGGGAACCGTTCATTCATTCACCCAACAAATACTTATCGAGTGCTTAATATCGAGTGCTTAATATTGTGCCAGGCATGATTCTGAGTGTTTGAGATATAACAAACAGAACAAATAACCATCAGGGAAAAAAAATGAACAAACATAAATTAGAATATTATATAATTCATTATAAAACAGGATCTTTCTTAGCAAGGTAAGATGCCCTTCTTTGTGCTCCAGTAGTGCCCTGTTCACAGCCCTATCATAGTCAGCACATTCTACACTACAATCCTGTGTAAGATTGTGGTTGGTAGTAACTGTCTTGTTTAGACCTAAGTTATATTCTTCCTATGGTTTTGATGAGTCCAGTGGTGGTGACTGGAGGGAGCTCTCTGGAGAACAGAAGAACCTCCTGGGAAGGTGCTGGAGAGTTTAGGTTATCATAAAAAATGAGCTAGGGTAATTCTGGAGGAGCTGACTCCACAGATCTCTAGATTAACTGCAAAGACTTGTTAAATCCCAATTTACCATTTGAAGTGTTAAAGGTAACAAATTAGGATCATCATAAAGGAAAGCTCCTTACCTCATGATTAAATTTTAAAAATTGGCCAGGCACGGTGGCTCATGCCTGTAATCCCAGCACTTTGGGAGGCTGAGGTGGGTGGATCACAAGGTCAAGAGATCTAGAACATCCTGGCCAACATGGTGAAACCCCATCACTACTAAAAATACAAAATTTAGCTGGGCATGGTGGCGTGCGCCTGTAGTCCCAGCTACTCGGGAGGCTGAGGCAAGAGAATGGCGTGAACCTGGGAGGCAGAGCTTGCAGTGAGCTGAGATTGCGCCACTGCACTCCAGCCTGGTGACAGAGCAAGACTCTATCTCAAAATAAAACAAAACAAAACAAAAAACAATCGTACCAATGACTAGTAAATGAAGTTTAGAAATGTTTGAACATTTCTGATTAAACATGATAATTCGATTTTAGTGTAACAGATCCTAATTTCTTTGCTTTGTTAGCTTATTTTTTAATTTTTTAATTTTTTTTTTTGAGACAGGGTAGAGTGTGGCGCGATCTTGGCTCAATGCAACCTCTGCCTCCAGGGTTCAAGCAATTCTCATGCCTCAGCCTCCCGATTAGCTGGAACTACAGGCGTGTGCCACCACACCCAACTAATTTTTGTATTTTTAGTAGAGATGGGGTTTCACTTGTTGGCCAGGCTGGTCTTGAACTCCTGACCTCAAGTGATCCGCCTGCCTTGGCCTCCCAAAGTGCTGAGATTACAGGTATCAGCCACTGCACCCGGCCTGTTAGGCTGATTATAAAAAAGGATAAGGCTGGGTGTGGTGGCTCATACCTATAATTTCAGCATTTTGGGAGGCAGAGATGGGAGGACTGCTTGAGCCCAAGAGTTCGAGACCAGTCTGGAAAACATAGTGAGACTTCGTCTCTACAAAAAGTACAAAAATTAGCTGGGTGTGGTGGTGAGTGTCTAGAGTCCCAGCTACTCAGGAGGCTGAGATGGGAGGATCACTTGTGCGAGGAGGTTGAGGCTTCAGTGAGCCTCATGTCACTACACTCCAGCCTGGGTGACAGAGTGAGACACTATCTTGAAAAAAAAAAAAGATACAAAAGGATAAAATTAAGTACATATCATTATTTTTTCATTATCACTTTACTTATTTGCTTGATTATTAAAAGGAACACAATGAGGTAAAAGGGTATTTCATAACTTACTTTTCAAAAAATTTACCCAGAATCACAAATTGGTACATTAGTGGGTTTTTGTTTGTTTAAAGTTAAAGGCTTACTTAATTCTTTGACATAGTAATGAAAACTATATTATGAGCTATATATTTTAGAATTAAATATTTTACATATGATAACCCTCCCTTAATAACATTTTCTTTTTTTTACATTTTGTTATATTTTTATATTTTTTGCCTCTTTAAAAAATAATTTGGTTTTGAATATTAAATTTACATATTTCTGAGTTAAATCGACATTCGCAGAGGAATTATCAAAAAAAACCAGTAAGTCTGAAAAAAAAACCATATTTTTATATTCTGAGGTCCTATATACGCTATGGCTAATTCTCTAATTTTAAAAAATGCTGAATATTTACATAATGTTTATCAAACTATTATTAATTTATATTTGAGTGCTTTATTATATTGGAATTGCAGTAATATTAACATTTGTATAAACACACAAAACCTTGTCTTTTCTTGCTAGAAAGAGATGTAAAAATCTGAACTAGTTGAACAGTCTTAAACTCATTGTCTAGCCGGATGTGGTGGCTCACCCCTGTAATCCCAGCACTTTGGGAGGTTGAGGCGGGTGGATTGCTTGAACTCAGGAGTTTGAGACCAGCCTGGGAAACATGGCAAAACCCCATTTCTACCAAAAATACAAAAAAAATTGGCCAGGTGTGGTGGCAGGCACATGTAGTCCCAGCTACTTGGGATGCTGAGGTGGGAGGATCACTTGAGCCTAGGAGGAAAGCTGTAGTGAGCAGAGACTGTGCCACTGCACTCCAACCCAGGTAACAGAGTGAGAACCCATCTCAAATAATAATAATAATAACAATAAAAAGCTCATTGTCCATTGGTAATAATAAATGTGTTTACGATGCAACAAAAAATGTAACACAAAAATATATTAAATGCTGCAGCAAGTATTTACATGTATGCACCTTTTTTTTTTTTTTCTTTCCACTAAGGAAGGTGTTTGTCTACAAATAGACAAACACAAATGCTTTGGTGTTTACAATTACAAACACCCCAAGTCTAGAACTTAAAAGTGGCAGTACTTTTTTTGGGACTTCTTCAGTTAAGTTACTTTACACAGTGCTAAACATTTTACTCTTAATTACATTTTTGGATGATATTTATATCCCATTGTCCTAGACCACTGTGATCAAACTATTTTTTTTTTCTTTTTTGAGACGGAGTTTTGTTCTTGTTGTCCAGGCTGGACTGCAATGGCACGATCTTGGCTCACTGCAATCTCTCCCTCCCGGGTTCAAGGGATTCTCCTGCCAAGTAGCTGGGATTACAGATGCCCACTACCACACCTTGCTAATTTTTGTATTTTTAGTAGAGACTGGGTTTCACCATGTTGGCCCGGCTGGTCTCGAACTCCCGACCTGAGGTAATCCGCCCACCTCAGCCTCACAGTGTTGGGATTTTGGACGTCAGCCACCGCACCTGGCTGATCTAATTATTTTAATAATAGTTTAATAGAAATGTTAGAAAAAGGAATTTCTGGAAATAAACAGGTTTTATAAAGGTTTTTTCTGTAGATTACAATTACATTTGTCTCAAGTATTTAATTAATTTGGAGGAAGAAATAAAAGTCATAAGCAGTCAACATATCTATGAGATATAAGGAGCATCCCCTACATTTCTTTATTATTTTATTTTTTGAGACGGAGTCTCGCTCTGTCGCCCAGGCTGGAGTGCAATAGCACGATCTTGGCTCACTGCAACCTCCACCTCCTGGGTTCCAGTGATTTTCCTGCTTCAGCCTCCCAGGTAGCTGGGATTACAGGCATGAGCCACCACGCCCAGCTAATTTTTGTATTTTTGGTAGAGATGGAGTTCCACCATGTTGGCCAGGCTGGTCGAGAACTCCCGACCTTAGGTGATCCACTCTCCTGGGCCTCCCAAAGTGCTGGGATTACAGGCATGAGCCACTGCGCCCAGTCTCCCCTACTTTTCTGATACCTAATGACCTTAGCCAACAAGGAAGCCACACATTCTTGAAAAGCAATTTTGAAATCTCTGTGAGAGTAGATTAAATCTTGGAGATAGACAATGACATATGTGTATCTGTTTACCAGGTAGAAGAGCAGAAAAATAAGTAAGGACAATTTTCTCCTACAGAGTAAAACACTTCATCAGTAGGTGAGATTGAAGATCATGTAAAGGTGTTTTACTGATTACTAATTCACAGATTAAAACGGTAAGTCATCTTAATTTTTTAAAAATTTGCCAATTATCATACTTCATTTTTTAAAAAATCTGAGGACAGAAACTTGATTATTGATTATTTAACATATTTTGAAGTAACATAGAATGAAAATTGGTTACCTAATCAAGTAGCAACAGAAGAGTAAACTAAGGATGAAGACAAATATAGCAGTACCAAAAACCACAATATATATGTTGAGAGGCAGATTCTGGAATCCAATATTAGGCATCCTGAAGTTGTAATGTGGGAAATCCGAGCTCATGGATGAACTGTGGGGGAAGAAAAGAATGGAAAAAAAATAGGTAAAGACTAAGAACCAAGACAGCATTATCATTGTGCACGTATAGAAGCACAATGACCTCATCTGAAACAAATATGGTAGACAAAGTGTTAATATTCTTGCCATTCATTCATTCATTCACCATGCCAAATGTTTACTGAGTGCTATGTACCTGGCACTATTTCAGAGACTGGAGATCCTATATAAAAAGCTTTGCAAGTTGCATTTATTCACTAAAAGGCATTTCACTGAAATAATGCCAGTAATTAATAAACATGAAAATGTTCAACCTCAGAGAAGTGCAAAAAGAAAAAAAATTTTAAGATTCTTCAAACTCTTTAGCCTTTAACCTAATAACTCAACCCTTGAAGTAACAATATTTATAAGGGTAAAATATTAGAAATAACTGAGATATCTCACAAGGAAACATGATTAATTATATAGTCATATATTATAGTATTAAACGGTCATGAAAACATTTTCAAGTAATTTGTTTTTCCTTTTGAGACAGGGTCTCACTCTGTCACCCCAGGCTGGAGTGCAATGGTGTGATCTCAGCTCTCTGCAGCCTTAATCTCCCGGGCTCAAGCGATTCTCCCACTTCAGCCTCCCAAATAGCTAGGACTACAGGTGCGTGCCACCACACCTAGCTAATTTTTAAAAATTTTTTTGTAGAGATAGGGTCTCAGCATGTTGCCCAGGCTGGTCTTGAACTCATGGGCTCAAGCAATCATCCCTACTTGGCCTCCCAAAGTGCTGGTATTATAGGCATGAGCCACCGTGCCCAGCCAATTTCTCCCCATTCTATAGACAAGGAAACTGAAGCTTAGATAGTTCTGGTCCCATGGCCATGACTGACCCAGTATGTACACAGCCAGAGCCTCTCCAACTCCAAACTCAGCAATCTCAGTCCATATGCTCCACTGCCTTGCTCATGTGTTACTTTTATAATCAGAAACAGTAAGTGTTGTTTAAACATTAAAAAAAAAGGACTATTTCTGTCAGTTTGTTTGAGAATACTTACTGATCACTACAGTTAAAATTCCACAGATAAAGGTTGCCTCTCCTTTAAGTGATAAGCTGTAGTTTGTCATTTTGATTCCTTACAAAATAAAAAGTTCCTGCCAGGCCTGCTTATTAAGACCAAAGACTGATAATGGAATGATAACTATGAATACTACAAATCCAAACCCAAACAAAACTCTACCAAGCAAAGAAAACTTCTACTTTTATTTATGCATGGTAAATTAAAAATGTGTTCACAGATTTTTAGTTTTCTTGTAGGTTCCCAGAAGAGTAATATTTATACTGTTGACACCACTGAGATGCTAACTGGCTGTATCTGAAACCTAAATCTTATTATTAGTTTCCAGTCTCTAGTAACATATATCAGGAAGTCAGTACCTGCAAAGAACAACTTCATCCCATGTAAATTCTTCTCTGACAGCTTCCAAACATAAATAATGGGTAATATTTAATTTTGAACCTTTGGCCATTTTCTGGGTTGGCTCAGTTAGAGCAAGTGCCTTTACTCAAATACATATTTAATTTCTTTTTTCCTACATTCAGATCTTCTTAGGAAGGGAAGGAAGGATGTAGTTAAGGAGTGCTTTACCAAATATACATAGCACATACGCTGTGGAGCTATTAGAAAATTACAGGGCACAAAACTTAGCTCTTAACTTTCATATTGCTGACAGGGCCTCACTTGATGATTCTTGTTATAGCCAAGATTTAGATGGCTGTCCTTTAATCCCTTAGAAATATCCCTCCTCAGACAAGACTGGCTTGGTAAGATATCTCTCACCTTAGAAAATAAGGGATTAGGCCAGGTGCAGTGGCTCACACCTGTATCCCAGCACTTTGGGAGGCTGAGGTGGGTGGATCACCTGAGGTTAGGAGTTCGAGACTAGCCTGGCCAATATGGTGAAAATGTGTCTCTACTAAAGATGCAAAAATTAACCGGGCTTGGTGGCACGCACTTGTAATCCCAGCTACTCAGGAGGCTAATGCAGGGGAATCGCTCAAACCAGGGAGGTGGTAGGTTGCAGTGAGCCAAGATTGCTCTACTGCACTCCACCCTGGGTGACAGAGCGAGATTCCATCTCAGAAAAAAAAAAAAAAAAAAAAAAAGAAAAGAAAAAGAAAAACAGGAAAAAAAAAGAAAGAAAATGAGAGAATAAACATCTGTACTGGGCAAGCTAAGAGAGAGGAAATAGGCAAGTGACAGAAAGTGGTATGGTAGAAAGATGGAGAGGTTTGCAGTCAGCAAAGCTGGATGCTTGCTCCCAGGATGTCACTAGCTAATTGTCAGAGCTTGGCCCATCTATACTTCAATTTTCTCATCTTTCAAATGGGATAATGACTGTCCTATCTATCAACTTTAAGGAATTCCTGAAAGGATAAAATGAGATAGCAGATAATGAAGTGTCTCTGGAGAGGATTCCACCAAACCAAGTGCCCCTTCCACAGGGAGCTCTTGTGCACACACTGACAGCTTTCTGTCAGGTGGCCTGCCAACCTGGCCTCCAGACGCAGGAACTAGAAACCATGTCTGGCCAAAGGCAGCCATTAATACAGGCTAGCTAGGAGTCAGGCCAGTGGTGTGGGAATGTTGCCCTGCAGGGTTCTCGAAATTGGTACAATTCTTGTAGCATTCTGAACAAAGACTCAGACACACACAGCAGTAGAGGTAGTAGCACTGTCATCAGAGGGAAGAGACATCTGCCTTAGTGCTGCTGGGGGCTGGATGTTGAGACTTTTGTGAGTCCTCACTACCTGGCAGGGCCTTTTAATAAATTCCAATTACCAGAGGGATCCAGGCTGGTAGAAGATATATTGATACAGAATATATTTTAGGAATTTTTCTCTCTTTGTTTTAGTAAATAAAATGGCTTACTACAATTGATATGTTGGCCCAACAATTTAAATAGATGGTAGATTATTCCAAGATGTAAATCCTGATCCAGTGTTACATTAGTTTTTACAAAATTTTCATCATAATGTATTTTCACCAGGAGTATTAATCTTTTAAAATAAATTGATAAAAGGCTACATATTCATCATCTTAGTAATATGCATTCTTTGCTACTGAAGTCTTACAAATATAAGTTATTTAGTAATTGCTCCTTGTGGGAGTGAAGAGGAGAAATAGAACATACAGTACACTGTTGTAGCTTACTTGGCATTTCCAACTCTATTCATGTGAAAACCTTTTTTTCCCCTTATGTAAATTCAGTTCTTGAAATCTCTAGCCTCAGCCTAAATTTCAAACCATGCAGTCAGTTTATTAAAATCAAACCAAAACAAAAAAAAAAGACAAGAAGATTTGAGTATTTTATCAGCAATCTTAGAACCAAGAAGTTCTAAGAGGGACAGATTACTTGAGATTTGGATGCCTACAGGACCTGAGTTTAACACAATACACCACAGCTAAATGGGGCTGCAGTAGCATTCCTCAAAGCATGCTTGGTAGCCACATTCTTCTTAGACCAGTTCCTGTTCCCTGGACAATACCATATCATCTTCCCAGGAGTCAGTATTCTAGTTTTGCTTCAAAAATGCTCAGAAGTGCCGGGTGCAGTGGCTCACACCTGTAATCCCAGCACTTTGGGAGGCTGAGGCGGGCAGATCACGAGGTCAGGAGGCAGATCACGAGGTCAGGAGATTGAGACCATCTTGGCCAATATGGTGAAACCCTGTCTCTATAAAAATACAAAAATTAGCTGAGCGTGGTGACGCATGCCTGTAATCCCAGCTACTCAGGAGGCTGAGGCAGGAGAATCCCTTGAACCATGGAGTCGGAAGTTGCAGTGAGCTGAGATCGCGCCACTGCACTCCAGCCTGGCAACAAAAAAAAAAAAAAAAAAGAAAGAAAGAATAAAAAATGTAACAGGTGGCTGGGTGCGGTGGCTCACGCCTGTAATCCCAGCACTTTGGGAGGCCCAGGCGGGCAGATCACGAGGTCAGGAGTTTGAGACCTGCCTGGCCAATGTGGTGAAACCCCGTCTCTACTAAAAATACAAAAATTAGCCGGGCCTGGTGGCGTGCGCCTGTAATCCCAGCTTCTCAGGAAGCTGAGGCAGATTAGCTTCAACCCGGGAGGCAGAGGTTGCAGTGAGCTGAGATCGCACCATTGCACTCCAGCCTGGGACAGAGCAAGACTCCATCTCAAAGAAAAAAAAATGCTCAGAAAGGGGCCGGGTACAGTGATACATGCCTGTAACCCCAGTACTTTGGGAGGCTGAGGTGGGAGGACTGCTCGAGGCCAGGGGTTTGAGACCAGCCTGGGAGACATAGGGAGACCCCCACCTGTACAAATAAAAATAAAAATTAAAAAATTAGTTGGGCATGGTGGCACGTGCTTGTAGTACTAGTTACTCTGGAGGCTAAGATGGGAGGATCACTTGAGCCCAGGAATTCAAGGTTACAGTGAGCTATGATATCACTGCTACGCTCCAGCCTGGGTGACAAAGCAAGACTATCTCTAAAAAAGAAAGCTTCTGACATATTAGAAGGAACTAACTTCTTCGTTCTTTATTGAGTATCTTTATGACCACATGAAATACCTTCCGCAAAATCTTTTTTTGAGTGGGTGGATGAGAGGAAAGATTAAAAATTTTAAAAACATGTCACTGATCAGCAGAAAGACCTAAGCTTTCTGATGAAATGGATACACTGGGTTCTAGAGAGAATTATTTTAAAAATAAGACCTATATTTAGACAGATCCTAGTATAATTTCTGAATTCTAGGATAGAAAAACTGTGACAAGTTTCCAAAAAAAAAAAAGTTGTTATAATGGAAAGCATACAGATTTGAGATTTATGTTAGGCCATGAGTATTAGAGTGGGCTTATGGAGTCAGAGAGCCAGGGGTTTAACCACGGATTTGTCAGTAATTTGGGGCTTGTTACTTATCTTTTCTATGTCTCAGTTTCCTTATCTGATAAGACAGAATAATACTAGTAACTATTTCATAAAGTTTTAAGGGAATTAAATGACTCAACACACGAAAAGCACTTAGAACAGTACCTGGGCACATACTGTGTACTTGAGAAACGTTAGTTTTCATTATTAACTAAAATGCAACAATAAAAGATAATGGAATCACTGTCTGTATCTCCATTAAAAGACAGTCAGGTAGACTTCTGACTCCAGAAAGATGGCATAGACATACATTTCCCTATTTATCCAGCTAAATATAACTAAAAACCATGGATATTAAGTTGGACAGAAGGTAGCACACTAACTAGGGACCTGGGGACCCAAGGAACCGCATGTTAACGAGTTCTCTGGGCTTTGTTTTTGTCTCCTATATCCCAGACTTAGAGCTGGCAAAGTTGGCAAACAAGAATGCCAACAGGTGAAAACAAACAAAAAAGCCCTAATGAACCTGTTCTCTCTAGCCAAAGGATCACAAAAGGAGTAGTCTAACAAGACTGAAAGCTTTTAAACAAGAATTGCCCTACTTCAGCTAAACAACCCAGAAAAAACTATGGCCACACCCCTATAGACATGCCAGCAAAGGCTGAAGGCAGAGCCTAGATTTTCACTCTTGCCAGGATATAACAAGATGCTCCCAGCCATCTTGCTGGGATAGTGTTAGAAAAGGCCAAGTAGGAAGCTGAAATCTGTTTTTTTTGTTTTTTTGTTTTTTTTTTTTTTTGAGATGGTGTCTCGCTCTGTCACCAGGCTGGAGTGCAGTGGTGTGATCTTGGCTCACTGCAACCTCTGCCTTCCGGGTTCAAGCGATTGTCCTGCCTCAGCCTCCCAAGTAGCTGGGACTACAGGCGCCCACCACCATGCCCAGCTGATTTTTGTATTTTTAGTAGAGACAGAGTTTCACCATGTTGGCCAGCTGGAATTTTTACGCAACATGGTGAAAATGAGGCTCCACCTCAGTGATATCAGTAGAGACTACATGTAGACCCTGACTTCTACCCCTATCCAGCAGTAACAAAGTGACTATACTCCTCCTCAATGGGGTGATGACAGAGGAGGATCTAGTGAAGAATCAGGATTTTACCACCACCAAGTGGCAACAAGCACTCCTACCTGTTCCAGCCAAAGAAGTATCAGTGAAAGCCTAGTTGAGAGCTGGAACTCCTATTCCTGCCCCATCCCCGCCCCCCATGTCAATAAAGGCTGAATAGGGAACCTGGACTTCTACCTCTACCTGGCATTAATGAAGCAGCATTACAACCCACCGTTTCACTGTCAGAGTGGTGTCAGAGGAAGCCAGTTAACACAGCGGGTTTAAATAAAATCCAGAGTCTCATAACATAATACACAAAATGTCCAGGCTTCAACTAAAAATTACTCATCATACCAAGACTAGGAAGATCACAAATCAAATAAGAAATGATAATTAACAGATGCTAATACCAATGACAAAAATGTTAAAATTATCTGACAAAGATTTTAAAGTAGCCATGATCAAATTGTTTAAGCAAGCATTTATGAACATGCTTGAAACAAGTGAAAACACTGAAACTCTCAGCAAAGAAACAGAAGATATAAAGCGGAACAAAATGGAAATTATAGAACTGAAAAACATAATAATCGAAATAAAAAAACTAAAACTAAGCGATGGGCTCAACAGCAGAATGGAGAAGAAAGGGGAAAGCATAAGTGAACTAGGGCCAGGCACGGTAACTCACGCCTGTAATCCCAGCACTTTGGGAGGCCAAGGTGGATGGATCACTTCAGGTCAGGAGTTCGAGACCAGCCTGGCAAACATGGTGAAACCCTGTCTCTACTAAAAATACAAAAATTATCCAGGCATGGTGGTGGGCACCTGTAATCCCAGCTACTCGGCAAGCTGAGGAATCTGTACACTTATGTACAGATTTAAGAAGCTGAACAAACTCCAAAGAGAATAAACCCAAAGAAATCTACAACAAGACACATCGTAGTCAAACTTCTGAAAACTAAAACAACAACAACGACAAAATCTTTTTTTTCTTTGCAGAGGTAATTGAGTTAAAACAACACTAAAAAATCTTGAAAGCAACTAAGGAGATACCATTGGGGGAAATAATATGAAAGACACACAGATTTCTCATCAGAAACAATAGAGGCCAAAAGGAAGGAACACATTTTTCAAGTGCTGAAAGAAAAGAGCCATCAACCCAAAATCCTACATCCAGCAAAAATATCCTTCAGGAATGAAACAGGAAATCAAGACAGCCTCACATGAAGGAAAACAAAGGGGATTTGTTGCTAGTAGACCTACTCTTGAAGAGTGACTAAAGGAAGCTGTCTTAACAGAAAGGAAATGGTAAGAAAAGGAACCTTGGAGCATCAAGAACGAAGAAACAACATGGTAAACAAATATAAGGGTAAATACAATAAACTTCCTTCTCTTGAGTTTTCTAAATTATATTCAATGGTTGAAGAAAAATTATAATTGTCCAACCTGGTTCTAAATGTATTCAGAGGAAATATTTAAGATGAGCATAATAAAAATAAGGGAGGATAAAGGGACATAAAAGGAGGTAACATTTCTAGTCTGAACTGGTAAAGTATACTAGTAGACTGCATATATAATACAATGCCTACAGCAATCAGTAACAAAACTATACAAAGACATACACTCAAAACACTACAAAAAATCAAAAAGGACTTCAAAAAATTACTCAGGTAACAGAAATAAAAAATAGTGAAAACAAATAGAAAACAAAGTTTAAAATGGCAAGCTTAAGTATAAATGATTTAAATATGCCAATTAAAACACAGAGACTGGCAGAATGAATTAAAAAACATCACCCAATAATATGCTGTCTACCTGAAACTCACTTTAAAAATAATGATACATGCATGTTGAAAAGGATGGAAAAAGATATGTAATGCAAGCACTAATCAAAAGAAAGTAGGAGTGGCTATATTAACATCAAAGCAGATTTCAGAGCAAATAAAATTACCAGAGAGAGAAAGAAACATTACGTAATGATAAAATGGTCAACCCACTAAAAATACATAGCAATCTTAAATGTGCACGCACAAAACAACGGAGCTGCAAAACGTGAAGGAAAAACTGACTGAACTGAAAGGAGATATAAACAAATCTATAATTATACTCAAATACTTCAAAACCTTCTTCCAACAACTGATGAAACAACTAGATAGAAAACCAGCAAGGATAAAGAAAAATTCAACAACACAATTAGACAACAGGATCTACTCAAAATATATAGAGCACTCTACCTAGCAACAGCAAAATATACATTCTTTTCAAATACCCATGGCACCTACACCAGGACAGACCACATCCCTGGTCATAAAACAAATCTCAAACAAACTTTCAAAAATTGAAGTCATATAGAGTGTGTTACTGGACATAGTTGAATCAAACTAGACATTTATAACAGAAAGGTAGCAAGAAAATATCCAAACACTTAGAAACTAATCAACACACTACTAAATAATCTATAAGTCAAAAAGAGGTCTTAAAAGAAATTTTTAAAAATACACTGAATTGACTGAAAATGAAAATACAGGCTAGGTGTGGTGGCTAACGCTTATAATCCCAGCACTGTGGGGGGCCGAGGCGGGCAGATCACCTGAGGTCAGGAGTTCAAGACCAGACTGGCCAACATGGTGAAACCCCATCTCTACTAAAAATACAAAAAAATTAGCCGGGCATGGTGGCACGCGCCTGTAGTCCCAGTTACTCAGGAGGCTAAGGCATGAGGATCGCTTGAACCCTGGCGGCGGAGACTGCAGTGAGCCGAGATCGCGCCACTGCACTCCAACCTGGGCGACAGAGTGAGACTCTGTCTCAGTTTAAAAAAAAAAGGGCCAGGCGGCGTGGCTAATGCCTGTAATCTCAGCACTTTGGGAGGCCGAGGTGGGTGGATCACCTGAGGTTAGGAGTTTGAGACCAGCCTAGCCAACATGGTAAAATCCCGTCTCTACTAAAAACACAAAAATTAGCTGGGTGTGGTGGCAGGTGCCTGTAATCCCAGCTACTCGGGAGGCTGAGGCAGAAGAATTGACCGAACCCAGGAGGTGGAGGTTGCAGTGAGCTGAGATTGTGCCACTGCACTCCAGCCTGGGTGACACATGTGAAACTCCATCTCAAAATAAAAAAAAAAGAAAATGAAAATACAACATATCAAAATTTGAGAGACATAGGTAAAGTAGTGCTGAGTGGGCAATTCATGGTACTAAATGCACACTTAAGAAAATAAAAAATCTCAAATCAATAATCTAAACTCCTACATCAAGAACCCAGAAAAAGGGCAAGTTAATCAGGAAAAAAAAAATTAAAGAACAGAAACCAATTAAATTGAGAATAGGAAAACAATAGAGAAAAATCAATGAAACAAAAAGCTGAGTCTTTTCTTTGAAATGATCAGTAACACTGATAAATCTCTAGGAAGAATGACAAAAAAGAGAAGACACAAATTACCTATATCAACAATTAAATAGGAGAGATCACTACAGACACTGCAGACATCAAAAGAGGGGTATACACACATATACAGACATAAATTTAGTAACATAAATAAAACAGACCAATTCCTCAAAAAATACAAACTACAAAAACTCACCCAATATAAAATAGATAATGTGAACAGTTTTATAACTATCAAAGAAACTGAATTAGTCATTTAAAAATTCACAAAAAAGAAAGCTCCAGGCCAAGAGGCTTTTACCAGAGAATTCTACCAAAAGTTTAAATAAGAATGAGCACAAATCCTTGACAATCTTTTTCAGAGAATGGGAGGGAACATTTCTCAAGGCATTTTTTGAAGCCAATGCGACCTTGATAGCAAAACCAGATAAAGACAGTGTCTGGCAAATACAGACAGAAAAATTCTTAACAAAATATTAGCAAGTAGAATTTGGCAATATGTAAATAGAATTTTACAACACCATGACCAAGTAAGGTTTATTCAAGAGATGCAGGGCTGGCTTAATATTAAAAAAAAAAAAATCAATGTTATCTACCCCTATTAAATGGCTAAAGAAGAAAAATCACATGATCATATTAACTGATTAAAAAAAAACACATTTCACAAACATCAGCACCCAGAAATTAAAAAAATCCCCGAAACAGAAATGGAAGAGAACTTCTTCAACATGTTAAAAAAGCATCTACAAAAAACAAACCGGCAAAACCAACCAAACAATAACAACAAAAACTGTACAGCTAATATTATTCTTAATTGTGAAAGACTGAATACTTACCCCCCTAAGACCGGGAACAAGGCAGGATATCTGCTCTCACCACTCTTATTCAACATAGTGCTGGAAGTTCTAGCCAGTGCAATAAGGTAGAAAAGGGAATAAAAGGCATACACATCAGAAAGGAAGAAATTAAACTGAGCCTATTTGCCAACATCAACATCTACAACAACAAAATCCCAAAGAATCTTCAAAAAAATTTCTAAAACTAATAAATGAGTTCAGCAAGGTTGCAGGATACCAGATACACATATAAAAATCAACTGTATTTTTATAAATTAGCAATGAACATATGAACACTGAAATTATAAATACAATGACATTTACAATTGTTCAAAAAAAGAAATACAAAGAATTAAATTTAATAAGACATTAGATATGTACAGGACTTATATGCTAAAAATGACAAAATGCTGATTAGAGGAATCAAGTAAGATCTAAATAAATGCAGAGACATACTGTGTTCATGGATTTGAAGACTCAGCATAGGAAAGATAGTCTCTCCAAATTGATATATAGGTTTAACATAATTCCTATAAAAATCCCAGCAAATTTTTTTTTGTAGATATAGACAAGTTTAACAAATGCAGACAGAAAGAAAGACAAGGAAATAAAACAGCTAAAGCAATTTTGAAAAAAAGAAGACTAAAGGGAGAGGAATCAGTCTATTCAATGTAAGGACTCATCATAGCCTAATCAAGACATTGATTGGTTTTAGCAAAAGGATAGACACATAAGTCAATGGAACAAAATGAAGAACCCAGAAATAGATCCACACAAATAAGCATAAATGATTTTTGAGAAATGTGCAATCCTTTCTCAATGGAGAGAGTATATGGTCTTTTCAACAATTAGTGCTGGAACAATGGGACATCCACAGGCAAAAAAATTGAATCGATCTTAACCTCACACACAAAAAAACAACTCAAAGTGGATCATGAACTTAAACTTAAAATGCAAAACAATGATACAGTTACAAAAAACCTAAGAGAAGATATTTGGGATCTAGGATTAGGCAAAAAGTTCCAGACTTGACACCAAAAGCAAGGAGTATAAAAGGAAAAATTGATACACTGGACTTCATTGAAATGAAATTTTTTTTTTGCCTTGAAAGACTCTGTCAAGAGGATGAAGAAAGAAACTAAAGACTAGGAAAAAAATATTTGCAAACCATACACCTGATAAAGGGCTAATATCTAAACACAAAACTCAATAGTAAAAAAACAACCAGTTATGGGTTGAATTGTGTTCTCAAAAAGATATGGTGAAGATATAACTCCCAGTACCTCTAAATGTGACTTTATTTGAAAATAGGTTTGTTGAAGATGTAATTAATTAAGATGTAATTAAGAAGTTAAAGTTATACTAGAGTAATCCAATATGACTGGTGTCTTTATAAGAAGAGGAAAAGAGATACAGAGAGAGAGATACAGGAGGAGAGAATGCTGAGTGATATAAGAAGCAGAGACTGAAGGATTGCTGGCTGTCATCAGAAGAGAGGCATGAACAAATCCTTTCTCAGAGCCCTCAGAAGGAACAACCTTGCTATTTTTTTTTTTTTTTTTTTTTTTTGCAAGTGATTCTCCTGCCTCAGCCTCCCTAGTAGCTGGGACTACAGGAGCGCACCACCATGCTCTGTTAATTTTTGCATTTTTAGTAGAGATGCGGTTTCACCATGTTGGTCAGGCTGGTCTTGAACTCCCGGACTCAAGTGATCTGCCCACCTTGGCTTCCCAAAGTGTTGGGATTACAGGTGTGAGCCACTGTGCCCGGCCACCAACATCTTGATTTCAGACTTCTAAACCCCAGAATTGTGAGACAATAGATTTTCTGTTGTTTTAAGCCACCCAGTTTATGGCACGTTGTTAAGGCAGCCCTAGGAAACAATTCAATTAGAAAATGGGCAAAAGAGACATTTCACCAAAGGGAATATACAGATGGTAAATAAGTACATAAACGTATGTTCAAAATCATTAGCTATTAGGGAAATAGAAATTAAAGCCACAATGAGAAATTACTAAATTATACCTATCAGAATTGCTAAAATAAAAAATTGTAACAACACCAAATGCTGGCAAGAATGCAGAGAAACTAGAGCACTTTATCTTGTTGGTGGGAATATAATATGGTGTAGCCACTCTGGAAAATAGTTTGTCAGTTTCTTGTAAAATTAAACATTCAACTGCCATACAACTCAGCAGCTGCACTCCTGGGCATTTATTCCAGGGAAATAAAAACCTATGTTCACATACAAACCTCAACACATGTTCATAGCAGCTTTATCTGTAATGGTCTAAAATTAGAAACAACCCAAATATCATTCAATGGGTGAATGATTAAACAAATTTGAGGTATGCACATCGTCAAATGCCACTCAGCAATAAAAAGAAACAAACTATTGATAGATGCAATAATCAGAGTCACTTTCCAGATTATTATGGTGAATGAAAAAAGCCAATCCCAGGTTACATACTGTATAAGTACACTTATCTTGATGTACTGTAAGAAATCCCTGATATGATGGAAACCTTCTGTATGTTGACTGTATCAAAATTAATATCCTGGTTATGATATTATACTATAGTTTTACAAGATGTTATCATTACAGGAAATTGTGAAAAGAGTACATAGGATCTTTCTGTACTGTTTATTACAGCTGCACGTGAGTCTACAATTAAGTCAAAATAAAAATTTTAATTAAAAAATATACAATGAAGCAACATCTATACAGGTCTGATGGAAAAGAACTGTGATATTAGAACTGTTTATTCAGCCAAACTATCTTTCATTTGTATAGAAAAAAAAGAAAGAAGGAAAAAGACGTTTTCAGACATTCAAGTACACTTCTTTCTCTCTATATAGGTATGTAATCATTCCACTAATTAAAATCCCCCATAGTAATCTAGATTAAGGCTTCAGATTATTTCAGCAAAGCATGGAAGATGGAACGGGGAGAAGAAAGTTAAGTTGTGCTAATAGTTTTATTTTGAAAAGCTATAACTACTTAATTTAAAAAGTTGTTACGGAAGTGTAAGTCTAAATACGTGTTTTAAAATGTAGGGAGCCACAAACAGTATGTGTAATTTTCATGACTAGCAGAGAGGAGAAAGCAGCAAAGAAACCTGGATAACTTCAGCAAAATATAGGGTAAAAAGGGGAAGAAGGGGAGTCATAAGAAAGCAAATTATAGAAATATAAAATAAAATGGTAGGAACAAAATGAAAAATCATGAGAAAAATAAATGGTTTAAATCCTATTTAAAAAGGCTCTAGGCCAGGTGTGGTGGCTCACGCCTGTAATCCCAGCACTTTGGGAGGCCGAGGCAGGCAGATCACGAGGTCAGGAGATCGAGACCATCCTGGCTAACACGGTGAAACCCCGTCTCTACTAAAAATACAAAAAATTAGCCGGATGTGGTGGCGGGCGCCTGTAGTCCCAGCCACTCGGGAGGCTGAGGCAGGAGAATGGCATGAACCCAGAGGCAGAGCTTGCAGCGAGCAGAGATTGCGCCACTGCACTCCAGCCTGGGCGACAGGGCGAGACTCCATCTCAAAAACAAAAAAAAAAACAAAAAAAAAAGGCCCTAGCTTCCATGATTTGGCACACACACAAAAAACCCCAGAAAGACTCTAGGATGAGGAGAAGCTGGTTAACGGGTACAAAAACACAGTTAGATACAAAGAATAAGTTCTAGTATTTTACAGTGCAATAGAGAAACTGTAGTTAATACTTTGTTGTATTCCAAACACTATGAAATGAAGAAAACTAATTTTTTTTTTTTTTTTGAGATGGAGTCTCACTCTCTCGCCCAGGCTAGAGTGCAGTGGCGCGATGTCAGCTCACCGCAGCCTGAGTAGAATTTTTGTATTTTTAGTAGAGACGGGGTTTCGCCCTGTTGGCCAGGCTGGTCTTGAAGTCCTGACCTTGTGATCCGCCCACCTTGGCCTCCCAAAGTGCTGGGATTACAGACATGAGCCACCACGCCCAGCCAAGAAAACTAAATTTTAAAAGTCAAAAAAAATTAATGTATATTTCAAAATAGCTAGAAGAGATGAATTTGCAATATTCCCAACACAGAGAAAAATATTTGAGCTGATATCTCAATTACCATGATTTAATCATTATACATCGTACACATACATCAAAGTATCGTGTGCGCCCTAAATATGTACAGCTATGCTTTAATCAAAAAAGACTCTAAAATTACATAAGAACAATATTCAGCTATATTATAAGA
This sequence comes from Pongo pygmaeus, assembly GCF_028885625.2. Taxonomy (NCBI): domain Eukaryota; kingdom Metazoa; phylum Chordata; class Mammalia; order Primates; family Hominidae; genus Pongo; species Pongo pygmaeus. Next base: position 29,687,037 of record NC_072394.2, on the reverse strand, counting down.
AAACACTTTAAATGATTCTAAGATATTTTTAAATGGGGGATGCAATAAGAAAATAAAAATATAGCAGGCAAATATTATAAGAAAGCAAGCAGGAGTGCTAATTATTTTTTAAAAAGTAGAAATAAAAGCAAAAAAGCTATATGAACAATGATGTTTTATAGTGATAGAAATATTAATCTCCAAATGAGATATAACAAAAAAGAGGATATAAACAATACCATGAACAAATAATATATATATTGGCTGGGTGCGGTGACTCACGCCTGTAATCCCAGCACTTTGGGAGGCCGAGGTGGGTGGATCACCTGAGGTCAGGAGTTCAAGACGAGCCTGGCCAACATGGTGAAACCCCATCTCTACTAAAAATACAAAAATTAGCTGGGTGTGGTGGTGGGTGCCTATAATCCCAGCTACTCAGGAGGCTGAGGCAGGAGAATCCCTTGAACCCGGGAAGCAGAGGTTGCAGTGAGCAGAGATTACGCCATTGCCCTCCAACCTAGGTGACAAGAGTGAAACTCCACCTCAAAAAAATAAATAAAATAAAATAAAATAAAATGACTTCTGTCTAGTAAGTAACTAAGACAAATCACAGACCATTTAGAAGTTAATCACATTGTGGGAAAAAAGTCTCATACTGAGAGAAAAATCCATAACCTTCAACGTGGGAAAAGTATTCTTACAGGCTACTGTGTAAGTGTATAAGTGTAACTGATTGTATTATCAATCTAAAAAAGAATAATGAAAATAAATGGACACAAGAACTCAATTCTGGAAAGCAGAAAAAGAACAGATCAAACAAAATAAGCCAGAAGAAGGAATTAATAAAGGTCAAACAAAAATGTATGATTTAAAACAAAACAATGAAAGGAATTGAAATCAACTAACCAAAACACTAAGAATGAGACAGATAAAAAAAATTCTTATGCAGAGATCTAAAAAATCCATGAGATAATTTGAGTATTAATTTTAAAATCTAGAATAGATTTTATAGGAATATAACCAAAACTGGCTCAAGAAGAAAACTTGAAAATATAGAAATGTCTTCACAAAAAAGGCTTCAGACCCCAATGGCAATGAAGGTAGAACTCGCTAAACTTGCATAGATAAGTAAGTAGTCTGCTATGTACAGTAGTCCCTGCTTATTGACAGTGGATATGTTCACAGATCCCCATTGGATGCCTGAAAACCTGGATAGTACCGAGTCCTATGTTTTTTTGAACTGATAACCAAGACCCTAATGGGCAGGTAGTGTACACAGCATGCAGACACTGGGCAGGGGATGATTCACGTCCTGGGTGAGATGCAGTGAGCACGACAGCTTGAGATTTCATTACACTACTCAGAATGGTGAACAATCTAAAACTTACAAATTGTTTTGGGAATTTTCCATTTAATATTTTCAGACTACAGTTGACCATGGGTAACTGAAACTGCAGAAAGCGAAACTGAAAATAAGGGGGAACTACTGTAAACTGATTCAGAGTATACAAAAAAATGATGGAAAGCATCCCAACTCATTTAAAGGTGTAAGCATAATCCTGAAACTAAAACCACAACTTTACAGCAGAGTTCATAAACTCAAGGCCTCTGGACTGAATCTACCCTGAACAAGTATTTTGTTTGGCCTATACAAAATTTTAAAGATTGAGATAATTTAGATTTGGGAGATTTAACATAAAATTAGCAATTTCCAGCTCTATACAGAAAAAGGTCAGATCTAATAACCCTGGGCTCCATTCTTGCATGGCAAAAACAGCCTGGAGCTGAGTGGCCTCTGCTCCCAGGCTGCCATGCTGTTGCACAATTTGTGTGTGTGCTGGGGGGGCAGGGGGGAGGGGGCGGCGCTGAATGCTTATGGGTTACAGTGTAAGTGTGCCTGGCCCTATGTCAACAGAATTGCCATTTGTCACCATTTCTACCACTCCTTATCACTTCCTAATTCTGGACCAAATGTAGGTTGCCACTTGTGCTTGGGCTGTTATTTTCCTCAATGTAAATATTTCTACCTCTATCAAAAAAAAAAAAAAAGAAAAGAAATTGATGGTTTCATGATTTTGCCTTCTACCAAGTGTATTTGGCTGATTCAATTTCCTGCCTGGCTTCTGTTGGCACTAAGTTTGTGCCCCTGCTTTACGATTTCTATCTTTGGTTTCCCCACATCAGATGACAGAAATACCCACTTATATTCTCTTTTATTTGCATAGTTTTATGCCTTAAATTTAAATGTTTAATCCATCTTGAGTTTATGGCATGGAAAAAAGACCTAAAATGGTTTTTCCAATTTAGTCAACTATTCCAACAGCATTTATAAAATTCTTTCTCCACTGTCTTAAAGTTCTACCTTTTTCGGAGTCACCTTTTTTTTTTTTTTTTGAGACAGAGTCTCGCTCCGTCTCCAGGCTGGAGTGCAGTGGCGCCATCTTGGCTGATTGCAACCTCCACCTCCCAGGTTCAATCGATTCTCCTGCCTCAGCCTCCCGAGTAGCCGGCACTATAGGCATGCACCACCATGCCCAGCTAATTTTTTTGTATTTTTACATACATACATTACATATGAATTAGCATACCACTAATTCATATATGCTAAGGCAATATTTTCATCACTACTCTTCCTCTTTAATATTTTCAAGGCTATTCTTACATAATCTTTTTTTCAGCTAAACAAGTCTTTAAAATATTCTATTGGGCCAGGCACACTAACTCACACCTGTAATCCCAGCACTTGGGGAGGCAGAGGTGGGCAGATCACTTGAGCTCAGGAGTTCAAGATCAGCCTGGACAACAGGTAAAACACCGTCTCTACGAAAAATATAAAAATTAGCTGGGTATGGCGGTGCATGCCTATGGTCCCAGCTACTTAGTAGGCTGAGGTGGGAGGATCACCTGAGCCCAGGAGCAGTGAGTGCTAATCGTACCACTGCACTCCAGCCTGGGCAACAGGGTGAGACCTCGTGTCTCTCTTTCTCTCTCTCTCTCTTTCTCACAATAAATAAATAAATAAATAAATGCTATTGTGAAGTTAATTGAAAGTACATTAAATTTATAGCTTATTTTGGGGAGAATGGGTCTTGCTATGGTTTGAATATCTGTCCCCTCCCAAACTCATCTTGAAACCTAATAACCATTTTAACAGTATTAAGAGGTAGAGGGCTAGGCGCAGTGGCTCATGTCTGTAATCCCAGCACTTTGGGAGGCCGAGGAGGGCAGATCATGAGGTCAGGAGTTCAAGAGCAGCCTGGCCAACATGGTGAAACCCCGTCTCTACTAAAGATACAAAAAATTAGCCGGGCGTGGTGGTGCGTGCCTGTAATCCCAGCTACTCGGGAGGTTGAGGCAGGACAATCGCCTGAACCCAGGAGGTAGAGGTTGCAGTGAGCCGAGATCGTGCCATTTTGCACTCCAGCCTAGGCAACAGGGTGAGACTCTGTCTCAAAAAAAAAAAAAAAAAAAAAAGAGGTGGGAGCCTGCTGCAGTGGCTCACACCTATAATCCCAGCACTTTGGGAGGCCAAGGCGGGAGGATCCCTTGAGCCCAAGAGTCCCTGACTAGCCTGGGCAACATAGGGAGACCCTGTCTCTGCAAAATTAAAAAAATCAGTAGCCAGGTGTGCGGCACATGCCTGTGGTCCCAGCTACTTGGGATGTTGAGGTGGAAGGACTGCTTAGGCCTGGGAGGTCAAGGCTGCATTGAGCTGTGATTGTGCCAATGTACTCCATCCAGCCTATGTGACAGAGTGAGACCCTGTCTCTACAAACAAAGTGAGACCTTTAATAGGTGATTAGGCTATGAGGGATCTATCTTCATGAATGGATTAATGCCATTACCAAGAAAGTGGGTTCCTTACAAAAGGAAGAGTTCGGACCCCTTTTGTGTTTGTTTCTCTCTGTCTTTCCCTTTCTCCCATCTTTGCCCTTCTGCAGTGTGATGCCTTCCACCATGTTATGATGCAGCAGGTACCTTGCCAGATGCCAGTAGCTTGATCTTGAACTTCTTGGCTTCTAGAACTGTGAGAAACAAATTCCTGTTCATTATAAATTTCTCAGTCTGTAGTATTCTATTATGGCAGCACAAATGGACTAAGGGAGGTCTTTACATCCAGGCACAAGGTATGTCTTTTCATTTATTCTAGTTTTATTTTACTACTTTCAGTAGATTTGTATAGCTTATTCATACAGGTTTTGGACTTTAGTTTATCCCTAGTTACCATATATGTATTTCTCTATACGTATTATAAATGGGGTCTTTTTTCCTTTATATTTTCTAAACTGGTTATTCCTAGCATTTAAAAAAGCTACTTCTTTGTGTATTTATTTTGCAGCCTAACCTAGAAAAAATTTTAGTGCAGGTGCAACTAACTGCCATATAAATAAATCTTAATAAAGCACCCACAGAATACCCAGCTTGGAGCAGTGAGCACTCCAAGAAAAACTAGCTGCAAAATATACACCAAGACAACTAAACATAGTGACTTTCTGTGTAATCTTTTTATTTATATACCACCTAAAATAATTATAAAAATACATATCAGCCAGGCGTCATGGCTCACACCTGTAATCCCAGCACTTTGGGAGGCCGAGGTGGGCAGATCACCTGAGGTCAGGTGTTTGAGACCAGCCTGGCCAACATGGTGAAACCCTGTCTCTATTAAAAATACAAAAATTAGCTGAGCATGGTGATGTGCACCTGTAGTCCCAACTACTTGGGAGGCTGAGGCAGAAGAATCGCTTGAACCCAGGAGGTGGAGGTTGCAGTGAGCCGAGATCGCGCCACTGCACTCCAGCCTGGGTGACAGAGTGAGACTTGGTCTCAAAAAAAAAAAAAACAAAAACAAAGGTGAAAAAGGCTGGACACAGTGGCTCATGCCAGTAATCCCAGTGCTTTGGGAGGCTAGGGTAGGAAGACAACTTGAGCCTGGGAGTTTGAAACCAGGCTGAGCAATATAGCAAGACCCACGCAAGGTGGGGTACACCTGTAGTCCTAGCTACTCAAGAGGCTGAGGTGGGAAGACTGCTTGAGCCCAGGAATTGGAGTCTGCAGTGAGTTATGACCAGATCATACCACTGCGCTCCAGTTTCGGCAACAGAGCTAGACCCTCTTAAAAAAAAAAAAAAAAGGAAAAGAAAACTTTTGCAAATTAGAAGTAATTCACTTCTTCATTGAGTATCTTTATGGCCTCTTGTGAGCTTTGGTTAGCAAGATTTTCCCAGGACCTAGTCATCCCTGGCAAGGCTGCATTTCTGGATATTTGAGGACCAGACACTGTAATGCAGCACCTCCGGTGGATATCCTGCACTGAGAGGTTTTGAACCTCAGCACCTAAGCTGGCCCTCCTGAATGATACCACTGCCTCACTTCCTTTAAGGTGCTCCAGTCTCTACAACTCATATTTCAAAGGTCTCCCTCTGTATTCCCAGTCTTTTATAATCTGTAAACTTAATTATTTGAAATAGACATCAGGGTTCCACCAGGGAAAAAGAGATCAGGGTTCAAAAATCTTTCATCTTCAAAAGGCAGACAGCTAGGCAAGAAATGGCTGGTGTTCCATAAATATTTTTCTAAGAGTATCTTCTCTCTACTGTTTGAGTTTAAAGTTTGAGGTTATACTTATTTTTTATTCTTCAGAGGATAACTCTTCTTTCTTTCAAGCTTTTTATTTTTTCTTTCAAATCTCAGTATACACCAGAAAACTTCTTTCTAGTTTTAAGAAACCGACAAGTAGGTATCTGGGTATTTTGTCTTTAAGTACCAAATCTGGAAATAAGTAACTCTGAAACCTCTCAGTCTGTAGGCAAAAGTCTATTTTTCTACAGTAACTTCTTTAATGTTTCCTTTTCTGAGGCTTCCTCCTATTTATACTCCTTCCCGTTATTTAAAGGACAGTTGGGGGAACAACAACAACAAACTAGGTTTATTGGAATTGCCATAATCAATTTGTCTATTCCATCTATGTTTTAATCGGGATCTTTCCATTTAGCCTTAATTTTACTGGCTACCTCATTATTTTGATTCCATTTTTTCATCAAAGGATGTTGTAATTTTAAAATATGTTTCATCGCAATGTTTTAGCTTTTTTTCATCTAATTCTAACCAGATGTATATATTTGTTTGAGAAAGGGTCTCACTATGTTGCCTTGGCTGGACTTGAACTCCTGAGCACCAGCAATCCTCCTGCTTCAGCCTCCGGAGTAGCTGGGCCTACAGATGTGTGGCACCATGCCTCACATTTAATTTACTTATTTTTTTTCCCTGATCAGTTCCTTTTAATAGCCTTTGTGTTTTTTATCCTTTCCAGCCCTGTTACTGACAATTCCAATTTCTTCACAGTTTGGATTTTTTCTGTTTCTTCTGCTACCATTGTTTTCTCTGGGTTTGTGCACAGCTTTTCTCTTTGCTGCTGTTCCACAGTTCTAAAATCCAGCCTGAGGTGCTATCTTTGTTTACCATAATTGAAGTCTGTCTACTTGAATATTTTTTAAAAATTCAGATGTCTGTTATTTTGTGAGTCTATTTTTACTCTGCCATATTCCTAGTAATTTTTTTTTTTTTGTGAGATGCAGTTTCGGTCTTGTTGCCCAGGCTGGAGTGCAATGGCACGATCTTGGCTCACCCCAACCTTAGCCTCCTGGGTTCAAGCGAATTCTCCTACCTCAGCCTCCTGAGTAGCTGAGATTATAGGCATGTGCCACCACGCCCGGCTAATTTTGTATTTTTAGTAGAGATGGGGTTTTTCCTAGTAGAGTTCTGGTTTCTCCTCGAAGACAGTTTGAGGCTGGTCTCGAACTCCCGACCTCAGGCCTTGGCCTCCCAAAGTGCTGGGATTACAAGAGTGAGCCACCATGCCCGGCCATTTTCTCCATTTTTATGTAATGATGAAATCTATTTTCAATGTAAATCATTCTATTAGATCTTTATGAGACTTCACTTTGAGGGCAAACAAGAATTTGATGTCTCACGTTCCCTTTTTTTTTTAACTGTTCTTTTCACAGGTATGGATTTAATTCTTTTCTTTCTTCCTTCCCTTTCCTCCTTCCTTCCTTTTCCTCCTTGCCTCCTTCCTCCCTTCCTCCCTCCCTCCTCACTCTGTCGCTTGGATTGGGTGCAGTAGTGCAATCATACCTCACTGCAGCCTCGACCTCCTGAGCTCAAGGGATCCTCCTGCCTTAGCTTCCCGAGTGGCTGGGACTACAGGCACATGTCACCATACTCAGCTATTTTTTGAATTTATTTTTTGTAGAGACGGGGTTTAACCATGTTGCCCAGGTTGGTCTTGAACTCCTGGCCTCAAGTGATCCTCCCTGCCTTGGCCTCCCAAAGTGTTGGGATCAGAGGCATGAGCCACCATGCCCAGCGCCTTTCTTCTTCTGTTTTTGTCCCTTAGATTCAGTAGAACTCAAATTCCCTCCTGACATCTGTATTCCAGGCATGAATGTGCATGCAGTGTAATTTTTTTTTTTTTGAGACAGAGTCTCACTCTGTCGCCCAGGCTAGAGTGCAGTGGCACAATCTTGGCTCACTGCAGCCTTGGCCTCTCGGGTTCAAGCAAATTTTCCTGCCTTAGCCTCCTGAGTAGCTGGGACTACAGGCGTGTGCCACCATGCCCAGCTAATTTTTTTGTATTTTTAGTAGAGATGGGGTTTCATGGTGTTAGCCAGGATGGTCTTGATCTCCTGATCTCGTGATCCACCCACCTTGGCCTTTTTTTCCTTTTTTTAAAAGAGGCAGAGTCTTGCTCCATCACCCAAGCTGGATTGCAGTAGCATGATCATAGCTCACTACAGCCTCAAACTCCTAGGGTCAAGGGATCCTCTTACCCTGGCTTCCTAAAGCATTGGGATTACAGGCGTAAGCCACAACTCCCAGCCCTATACTTTTACAAAGAATCTGCTAATCAACATTTAACTATTGACTTCTACATGATTCATTGTTTTTTGATTAACTGATGGCAGCACTCTTAGGAATATGGGTTAGGGGGAAACAACACAGAGTGATGCAGAGACAGAAGGAGAGTGAAATAGAAGACAAGTTATAAAAGAAGAAAATACTCTCAGGTTGAAATTTACATCGTAATTACACAAAGGTGTGTGAAAAGAAATACGAAGCAATGAGCGGTTCCCATCTCAACATGAAATAAACTCTAGGGGTAATACCATAACTACTTAATTTTAGAAAAAAGCTGATTTAGTTCCCAAGAAAACATGTTTTTTTCTGCTGTGAGAAAAATCAAAACGCAACAGGACAGCAATGCCTCATTTTGGCACTCAAAACTATCCTCTAATTATCTGCAGATGTTTAATTTTAAATCTCTCTCAAGTTTGATGAATGGGCCTGTGAGCCTCTTTACTCAGAGCCAATTTTTAGTCTACATTAAAGACTCATTAGCTCCTGGTTCTATTAGGGCAGCATAACAGATATCTGCAGAGCACAAAACAAATATGATTCTTAAAAATTTGGTGTTTCCATGAAAAGAATCCCATAATAGAGGATTTGATGAGCCACATGAACAGAGGTTCTGAGATTCTCATAATATTTAAAGAGCTCAGTCTCTTCTGTGATTGTACTGGACTCTTGGAAGGGGATGAGTGGGGACATAATTTAAAGAGTTTTCACTGCAGGCAGTAATTTACAGTAAACTAGAGAGTATTCACTCTTAAGAGGCTGGCTAGATATATGAGAAAAACACAAGCAAGCATAGGTAGAGATGATGTAAATTAGGGAAATTAAACAAAAATTTTCCAGATGTATAGGTAACTAATCACATATATAAGCATCTTCATCTTCAGCAGCAGCAGCAGCACCTTAAAATAAAAAAAAGATTTTTTTTGGTGTTTCAGGCTGGGTAGGCGTGGTCGCTCATGCCTATAATCCCAGCACTCTGAGAGGCCACGGTGAGAGGATAGCTTAGGCCCAGGAGTTCAAGACCAGACTGGACAACATGGCAAGACCCCGTCTCTACAAAAAAATTTAAAAATTAGCCAGGTGTGATGATATGCACCTGTGGTCCCAGATACTCAGGAGGCTGAGGTGAGAAGGTTGCTTGAGCCCAGGAGGTCAATGCTGCAGTGACCCGTGATCATGCCACTGCACTCCAGCCTGGGTGACAGAGAATGATCTTGTCTCAAAATAAAATAAAATAAAAAATAAAAAAAAATTGGTGTGTCCAGTAGCTGGAATAAACAGCACTTATCATTAATGTTAACCTACTTATTCACTGGAATTAATATAGAGATGGATCATGAAAAGAACTCTTTTTTTTTTTTTTTTTGAGACATGGTCTTGCTCTGTGGCCCAGGCTGGAATGCAGAGGTGCAATCACAGATCACTGCAGCCTCAACCTCCTGGGCTCAAGCAATCCTTCTGCCTTAGCCTCCCCAGGAGCTGCAACTATAGGCATGGACCATGAAGTCCAGCTAATTTTTTTATTTTTATAGAGATGGGGTCTTGCTATTTTGCCCAGGCTGGTCTGGAATTCCTGAGCTCAAGGGATTCTCCTGCCTTGACCTCAGAAAGTGCTGGGATTACAAGTGTGAGCCACAGCACCAGGCCCATATGAAATTTTTTGAAAAATATTTTGGATAATAATGTTATCTGAAAATGGCTGTATCTTTTCTAATCCTTCAAGAAAACCAACCTGATTGTAAAGAAGAAATTAAAATGATTATTTGCAGGTGATGGTAAAATAAAAAAGAATCTTATTAAAAGAACAAAAAGAATACTTACTAATAAATACATGCAATCTGTATTAAGAAAATATAAAAGACACAAAAGAAGATGTGAATAACTAAAATATCCTCTTCTTGGTTGTAAAGACTCTAAATATTATAAAGATTTCAATTTTCCTTAAATCTATCAATTTAATGCAGATACAATTCAAAAAAACTGACAGGGTTTGTCTTTTCTGAGACGACAAGAGTGGTAAAAAGGCTAATTCTAGTTTAAAAGTAAAAATGAAAATGAAAGCACAGCCAGAAATATTCTAAAAAAGAAAAACCTGGCCGGGCGCGGTGGCTCACGCCTGTAATCCCAGCACTTTAGGAGGCCGAGGCAGGTGGATCACGAGGTCAGGAGATCGAGACCATCCTGGCTAACACGGTAAAACCCCGTCTCTACTAAAAATACAAAAAATTAGCCTGGCGTGGTGGCGGGCGCCTGTAGTCCCCAGGTACTCTGGAGGCTGAGGCAGGAGAATGGCGTGAACCCTGGAGGCGGAGCTTGCAGTGAGCCGAGATCGCGCCACTGCACTCCAGCCTGGGCGACAGAGCGAGACTCCGTCTCAAAAAAAAAAAAAAATAAAGAAAAACCTGTGCTGCTGACACTTGAATTGACAGATGAACAGGACAGAATAGAGGTACGACAGTTGCTGTTTACCAAATATTTTCAGCTTTCCATCTTCCTTCTGCACACATGTATGACTGTATTTTCCTGCAGTTTTGTTGTGGGTAGGGTCATGTGACTAAAACTTGTTAGCAAGCTGTGAAGGGAACTGATGTATATCTCTTTCAGGCTGAACATTTTATTGATGGTGTGAGAGTCTCCAGGCCCCTCTTTCCCTTAGTCAGGAAAGCTGGTAATGTTCAAGATGGTGGCAACTCCATTAGTTTTTGAGTGAGAAGACATGGAGTAGAGCTCTCAGCTAACTCTTGATGAACATGTACCAAAAGGAAGGAAAATTCTTGTTATAAGCCATTAAGATTTTGAGGTTGTTTGTTACCACAACATAACCTAGCCTATGCCGGTGGATACAAGAAAGTTAAAGAATAGTCCAAATTAATATAGGAATCATAAAGCTGACATTTCCCATTAGAGAGAGAGAGAGAGATGGATTATTCACAAATGATATTGGGACAATTAGGTAGCCAGTTGAGAAAAAAAATTAAGATAGCCTTATTCTTTGTATTAAAATATATCTGAGCTGTACCTAAGGTTTAAATATAAAAAATGAAATTATGAAAATATTAAAAGATATCAAAGAATTTAAAAAATAATCTCAAAATGGGGAAGGCCTTTCTAAGCAAAACCCAGAAACATCCCACAAAAAAATCCACAGAAACTTTCTGCCTGGGGGAAAAAGTACTCTCACACATTATCAGTGGAATTATTGGCTTCCACAAGAGCAACTCGGCAAAATTATACATGCGCTTACCTATTGACCCAGCAATTCCACATTTAGGAATTTATCTTTCAGATGTACTTGCATGCATACTCAAAGACACATTTGTACCAGGCTCTTCACACAACCTTGTTTATAAAAGCAAAAGGTTGGAAGCAACCTAAATATGTAATTGGTTAAGTCATAGAATATCATCACAATCTAATGTTTTACAGTTGTTAAAGAATGATACCAGGTCAGTCATGGTGGCTCACACCTGTAATCTCAGCACTTTGGGAGGCCAAGGTGGGAGGACTGCTTGAGGCCAGGAGTTAGAGACCAGCCTGGGCCAACACAGTTAAAAAAATTATAGTATATATATATATATATATATATGTATTTTTATATATATGTATATATAAAAAAGTATATATATACATATATTTTTTTTAATTAGCTGGGCATGGTGGCACATGCTTGTAGTCCCAGCTACTCAGGAGGCTGAGGTTAGAGGATCATCTGTGACACAAGGTTCGAGACTACAGCAAGCTATGATCACATCACCGCATCCCAGCCAAGATGACAGAGCAAGATCCTGTCTCTAAAAATTAAAAAAAAAAATGTATATTTGGCACAGTTCCATGATAACATTGCTAAGTAAAAAACAAAACAAAACAAAAAAACAACATACAGGACAGTGCATGTGGCATATCACCTTTGATATAAAAAGAAAAGAGAAGCTAGCTTTGTATATGTCTAAAAAGGTCTCTAGAAAAATATATAAAAAACTGGTTATCAGTGATTGAGCCTCTGACAGGGCTGGAAGGAGAATGACTTCACTGAATAACTGTTTATAATATCTTTAGTATTTTGTTGCTAGTATAGGTTAATGTTACCTATTAAGGAGAATAAAAAATTTAATTGTAAATGGAATTGGAAGAAGCTATTTTTATTTTTATTTATTTTTTAAACAACTCTTTTTTTTTTTTTTTTGAGATGGAGTCTCGCTCTGTCGCCTAGGCTGGAATGCAGTGGTGCCATCTTGGCTTACTGCAACCTCCACCTACCTGGTTCAAGTGATTCTCCTGCCTCAGCCTCCCAAGTAGCTGGGACTACCGGCATGTGCCACCATGCCCAGCTAATTTTTTGTATTTTTAGTAGAGATGGGATTTCACCATGTTAGCCAGGATGGTCTCGATCTCCTGACCTCATGATCCGCTTGCCTAGGTTTCCCAAAGTAACTGGGATTACAGGCGTGAGCCACTGCTTCATGCCTTAAGAAGCTATTTTTAAAGAAAATTGTCCCAGTTGTTTGTAAAGATTCATAGAAATTTAAAAACCTTGATTCTTATTTAAAAGACTTAGTTGAAAATCCTGGCTTTTTCTGGATAAATGTAGTAAGGTAAAATTATCACAAGGATAATTAGATACTTCACAAATATCCTATAGCTATCTGTCTTAAATCAGCATTTGCTTAGATAAGGTAATCATTTAATGATCATTTTAATTATTCATTTATAATTATATATAAATTGTTTCTTCTCAGTTGTCTAATATCTCTAGAATGACAGTAAAATAACATGAATAATGCACATTATTGTCTTAATCTAATGAGATTGCTGTTTCATGAATAGAATATGTGTGGCTATATACACACACACGCACACACACACACACGGAATTTCCATCTATACTCGCTAATACACTACTTTTTACTGAGTTGGAAAATGTACTCCTTGAGTGCAGAATTACATTGATTGTAATCCTGTAATACTACATTGATTACATCCAGTGTAGCAATATAATACTCCTTGAGGATAACAGAGATCTTACTCATTACTTTACCCACTCAATAACAGTTAGCTTTTTAAAGTATTTCTCTTTATTCAAAGGTAAGCACTACTGATGAGCAGCTCTGACTTCACTAGGAAATCTTCCATGTCTTTGATCTCTTTTGGTTTTGGCTTTAGACTGACATTTTTGGAGAAAACTCTGATTGAGCTATGTGAGGCTGCTTTAGTAAAGCAGCTATATCAACATACAGGAAGAAGAATAATTACAATCTGGTTGAAACCACACTGCAGCACTTTACCAGGCAGAATCAGAGCATGAAGCCACATGAAATACGGACTTAGAATAAACTTTAGATGTAAGTTTGTAACATAGATTACAAACTCGGATGTAAAATAAGAAATATAAAATTTCATCACAGGTACCTGGTAGCACTTCAGTATTTTGTCTTTTGTTGTTGTTGTTGTTGTTGTTGTTCATTTGTACACTTCAGTATTTTGAATAAGCTCCTTGTTTTCAATTAGTTATAGAATAATTTACTTCTGCAAACAAACTACAAGGGTGTAAGTCTTGTACAATTGGTAGACTGGACATTGTATCTCTCTAGGGTCTCCCTTGAAAATAGCTCCATGGATTCCATTAATGACTTTGGCTTTAAATTTCATGGAAACTGACAGATTTGGGATTTTCATATTTGAAATTCTCTTCCTAGTGTCATAATTTCCAAAGCAAAAAGGCTACACATTGGCTTAAATAAGTCAAAATAATATGCAAGTAAATCTTTGTATTAAATAGACTACAGTGTTCAGCTTACTACTTTGTTTCTTTGTCACATTGGTTTAGGTTCAAATGGATTGTTAATAATAAAAATGTTATAAGCACAATTGTAAATATATCATCTATGGATTTTGATTACATCCAATGTAGCAATACAATTAATCTATGAAAAATTACCTAAAAAGAGCTAGCCTGATGTATAATCCCTGAAACTGGAGAAGCTTTTTTTTCCAAGTGATTAATTTGGATATTAATCAAAATGAACAATTTACATTGTGCTTTAGAGTTTGTGACTAGGATGTATATATATTATTTAATCCTTATAATCACTATGGGATAGATATTATGCTCCCCAGTATTCAGATGAAAAACTGAGACTCAGAAAAGTCAAGCTGGCTGCTCAAACTGAAACCACTAGTGAGTGGTAGAAGAAACTGAAACTCACATCTTTTTTTTTTTTTTTTTTTTTTTTTGAGGCAGAGTCTCACTCTACTACCCAGGCTGGAGTGCAGTGGCCCGATCTCGGCTCACTGCAACCTCCACCTCCCACATTCAAGTGATTTTCCTGCCTCAGCCTCCCGAGTAGCTGGATTACAGGAGCCCGTCACCACACCCAGCTAAGTTTTGTATTTTTAGTAGAGACGGGGTTTCACCATGTTGGCCAGGCTGGTCTCAAACTCCTGACCTCAAGTGATCCGCCTAACTCAGCCTCCCAAAGTGCTGGGATTACAGGCGTGAGCCACCACTCCTGGCCACATATCTGAATTCAAACCTCTTACTCTTCCCATGAGAACCTGCTGCCTTCCATGGACCTTGATAAGCCTGGACTGTACTGTAGGGTTAGAATGGATACACAAGTAAAAACAATTTCCGTCGTTGGTTCCTGTGGGCAGTTAGCAGGCTGATGCATCTTGGATCATCTTCATTGCCTTAGAGAGCCTCCAGAAAGGCCCACACCATAATTCCTAAATAACTGGCAACAAAGTATATAGTTTTAAACTTTTTATTTTGAAATAATTTTTGATTTATAGAAAAGTTGCAAGAGTTCCCAAATACCCTTCGCCTAGTTTCCCCAAATGTTAAAATCTTACATAAGGATAGTAGAAAGACAGGAAATCAACAGATATAATCCTATTAACTAAAATACAGACTTTATGCAATTTTCGCCAGCTTTCCCACTAATATTCTTTTTCTGTTCTAGGATCCCACATTGCATTTAGTTGTATCTCTTTAGTCTCCTCCAATCTGTGACAAAGAACTGTGTCTTTTAAATTAAAATTAATCAATGTTCATTTTATTCTGAAAATGTCATGGCACTTCTCAAAACAGCACTGAATATTAAAAACCTGCTTTGGGAATTGCTAGGTCTATGAGACAATCAAGAAAACATCCTGAAATAAAGAGCCAGAGTGGCCCTAAAGATAGAAAAAAGAAAGTCACTCTTTAAATAAAGGTAGGAATTGGCTGTGACAATCTGAATATATCAGTTGTATTTGTGACACCTGTCCATCAACAGTCAGTTATAACTCCCTGGAAAAGCACAGGGTTAAAACACCTACCTCTGGAGTATAACAGATAGAAATCAATACAACTCTGTTTAATGGAGCAGTCATTAAAGAGTTATTTAATTTGTTTTAAATTAAAGGAGTTGAGTTTGTTCATTCTACAGACAGGGTAAATTAATAACTAAATTCAAGTATACAAAGGTGATTAGAAGGCACTAAATTTTCTCTACATAGTGATCTCCTTTTCTAATTGGTAGCATAAAGTTGCTGAGCTGTCAGTGATCCTAATTCAAACCCAAACCCCTGGGAAAGGTGAAGAGTCTTTGGACCCTGTTGAAGCTACTCTGGGAAAAGTGTCAACAGGGTTCTCTATAAACCTGGACAGCTCACTTCTTATTCTTGAGGATTCTAGATTGAGCACATTAATTCCAGGACTTTAATGGTGAATTCTTAGTTACCCAAAAAGGTATCAGAATTCCTACAGGAGTTTAGAATCCCTGAAGACAAAAGACTAGAAGGCATAAACTGCACGTACTAAAAGTGAAATAAAGAAGTTTGGTAAACCACAAGCACTTCTAGAGTGGTAAAACAGCAACAAGCTAACAAATGAAAAATGGAAGATTCTTTCATTGTACAGCCTTAAAAGTGAGAGAAAACAATGTCACTGATAGTTTAGCAATTCATAGCCAGGAACTGAGAGCAAATTAGAGAAAGCTGCATGGCACTAAGTGGGTTCCATGAAAGATGGCATAGCAGAGGCATTAACCTTGCAGAGTTGAGTTTAGCCACGCCCCACCACTAAGACTTGTAGGCAAGTCTCAAAGCCCCATCTATAATATAGGGAGAGTTACCCACATCCACCTCTGGGGTGTGCCTGGCATATAGTGAGTGCTCATCATTCCCATCAAGTCTCTTTGTTCTCTGGTGTGAGGCTGGCATTGGGGTTAGGAATCATTTGGGCCTGAGCCACATCTCCCTGGGCCACTCTGGGTTAGATCTACATCTTTGAGCCTGAACCACAAGTGGAATCCTTTCTGAAGTGACAGGGGCAGGGTACAGAATACTGAGAAACAGACATTAGTTTAGCCACATTTCTTCAACAACAATTTCCAGATAGCCAACCTGTATAAATTACAAGCCTATCTGTTTTTAGATCTAAATTTTGTAGAAGGAAAATTCTGTAGCCACAAAACAGCATCTGAGATGTTCATGACTAATTCAGCATTCTTCAAATGGTTATGAATCAGCAAAGTGTGCAGGCTACCTGGTAGTTTGACACTGGTGATAATTACCTTGCATTTCTAGATATTACAGTCCTAAGCACTGCCTGAAAGTCTCCCCTTTGTCTACTAGGATCACCTCGTTCTTTTAAGAAAGATGTGTGAAGACTTCATCTTTAAAATGATTTTAGGCAGCCAATGGAACAACTGAGACGATGGGGCAGATCAAATGTTATTTCAATATTTGGGGGGTGAATTTGGTTCTGCTGATTTTTTTTTCCAAAAATGCTGAAAATCACAATCATTTCAGAACAGTGAATAATCCTCTAAATGAGTCTTAAAGAATCAAGACCTGCAATTTCATTAGCCCTGAAAGCTCTCTTTCCTTTATAAAAATGTTTTACAAGACTACTACTAATCTTCATCACACAAAGCGCTATTATTCTGGTTTTATAGATGGATATATTAAAGACTAAACACGTTTGTAATTTTTCTCTTCCTTCAAGATCAGGAATGAATGATGAGTGCCTCAGGTCATATGAAGCTGTACAAGATATATGCTCCCAGTAAGGTCACAGTATGTCAAGGGTTGGGTCTATTCTCTACTTCATCATTTTCCCCAGGGGCTCACAGACTCACTGGAAAAATTTACACTTAACCAAACTCACAAGAGGTTGGCTCATAAACCATAATATCAACTCCAAAATTCAAACTAGAAAATATATTTAGCAGGTTTCTTTTGGAAGATTCTCTGCACTGACACAATTACAGAAATGAGAATGACATATTCTTTTTAAAATATATATATTTTGTAGAGATCGGGTCTTGTATATTAGTATATTCTCCGAATGGACATTTCCATTTAGAGAATCAGTATCGGCTACGAGAAACAGAGGCCTCCTTCTCTAGAGGAAGCTAGAGAATGGTAGCTGCTCTTTGGTTTTCCCTTTGTTTATCATTAATGAGTTTGTATCAGAGACTGATGGTTTTCTGTCCTACCCCACCCTCAATATCTGTTCTCCCTTTCTTCCACTTAATTAGAATTTTTGGCTGGGCATGTGACTACACTTCCTAGCCTTCCTTGCAGCTGTGCATGGCCATATGTCTCAGTTCTGGCCAATGTAACTGATGCACATGAAGTTGTCTGGGAATCATGCTTAACAGAATACTGACAGGTGCCTTCTATCTTCTGCTTCATCCCTTTCTCCATCCTGTACCTGCAATGGGTGCTACCATTTTCCTCAATAAAAATGAGGTTTACACCCAAGAGGAGGGCAGAGTGGTAAGAGAGAACTAGGAGTAAGTGGTAAAATGTCCCTGATGCCATGAAGCTCCATTCCAGATCTGTACCAACTTTTACATGAATAAGAAATACAGTTTAGGCTGGGCGCGGTGGCTCACATCTGTAATCCCAGCACTTTGAGAGGCCGAGGCAGGCGGATCATGAGGTCAGGGGATCGAGACCATCCTGGCTAACACGGTGAAACCCCGTTCTCTACTAAAAAAAAAAATACAAAAATTAGCCAGGCGTGGTGGCGGGTGCCTGTAGTCCCAGCTACTTGGGAAACTGAGGCAGGAGAATCGCTTGAACCCAGGAGGCAGAGGTTGCAATGAGCCCAGATCACGCCACTGCACTCCAGCCTGGGCAACTGACAGAGCGAGACTCTGTCTCAAAAAAAAAAAAAAAGAAATACATTTTAATCTTATTTTAAGCCACTTGTTTCAGGTTTTCTGTCACTCACAGCTGAACCGTTCCAATATACTGATGTTCTAGGTAGGTCAGTACTATTTTAAATTATTTTGTATTCACAGACCATTTAGAATAACAGATCGTGGATTCTAATTCTAGTTCAGAAAAATACAGGATTTTTTTTTTTTTTTTTTTTGAGGCAGGGTCTTGTTCTGTTGCCCAGGTTGGAGTGCAATGGTGTGATCATGGCTCACTGTAGCCTCAAACTCCCATGCCCAGACAATCCTCCCTCTTCAGCCTCCAGAGCAGCTCGAACCACAGACATGTGCCACCACGCCCAGCTAATTATTTTTTTTCCCCACAGATGGGGTCTCCCTATGTTTCCCAGGCTGCTTTCAAACCCCTGGGCTCAAGTGATCTTCCTGCTTTGGCATCCCAAAGTGTTGGGGTTACAGATGTAAGCCACCGCACCTGGACAGAAAAATATGGCTTTTGCTAAGACTTATAGATACTTAGGACACTACATTAGGCAACTAATTAGAATATAGGAAATCTAACATTACAATGTAATCTTTTTGATATGATGTAAGAAATAATGGGGACCATTGGCAATACATTTGCCAATTATCTTCACAGAACTATATTCAGCACTAATTAAGTATCGCAGTCCAAATGCTCCACTTTTCAGAGGAAGAGATTGAGGCACACAGACGCTGGGTTTTCAAAGTTAAAAGGCTGGCTTTTATTTTTTAAACTACATCCAAAAATTTGAGGGGGAATATGCTCTAAGGGTTGCACTTCTAAGTATCCTGTCCCCAACAGCTCATTTATACTAATATGCAATAATTGGTTATCCTGAAATAAAATACTTAGCATTCAGCCCATCAAGCTCATATAAGAATAAAAAATGTGGCCAGGCGTGGTGGCTCAGGCTTGTAATCCCAGCCCTTTGGGAGGCCAAGGCGGGCGGATCACAAGGTCAGGAGTTCGAGAGCAACCTGACCAACAAGGTGAAACCCCATCTCTACTAAAAATACAAAAATTAGGCTGGGCGTTGTGGCTCACGCCTGTAATCCCAGCACTTTGGGAGGTCGAGGTGGGTGGATCACCTGAGGTCAGGAGTTCGAGACCAGCCTGACTAGTATGGTGAAACCCCGTCTCTACTAAAAATACAAAAATTAGCCAGGCATGGTGGGACATGCCTGTAGACCCAGCTACTCGGGAGGCTGAGGCTGGAGAATCACTTGAATCCGAGAGGTGGAGGTTGCAGTGAGCCAAGATCACACCACTGCACTCCAGCCTGGGCAACAGAGTGAGATTCTATTTCAAAAAAAAAAAAAAATTTAGCCAGGCATGGTGGCGTGTGCCTGTAATCCCAGCTACTCAGGAGGCTAAGGCAGGAGAATTGCCTGAACCCAGGAGGCGGTGGTTGCAGTGAGCCGAGATCACGCCATTGTACTCTAGCCTGGGCGACAGAGCGAGACTCCGTCTTAAAAAATAAAATAAAATTAAAAAAAATAAATAATGTAACACGTGGCTGGGTGTGGTGGCTCACACCTGTAATCCCAGGACTTTGGGGGTCAAAGCAGGTGGATCATCTGAGGTCAGGAGGTCGAGACCAGCATGGTCATCATGGCGAACCCCCATCTCTACTAAAAATACAAAAATTAGCCGGGCGTGGTGGTGTGCACCTGTAACCCCAGCTACTCAGGAGGCTGAGGCAGAAGAACTGTTTGAACCCGCAAGGTGGGGGGTTGCAGTGAGCCAAGATCAGGCCACTGCACTCAGGCCTGGGTGACAAAGCAAGACTCTGTCTCAAAAAACAAAACAAAACAAAAAACAAAAATGTAGCATGTAACCACAGATATTATATAAGAATGTCTGAGTTATGCAGGATAGTCAGCTGGAAAATTAGTTACAAGAGAACAGCAAATAAAAGTGACAGTGTTCCAACAGTTTTAGTTACAACAGTCCTATAGAGTTGCACATTATTATCCTTTGTACTGAAAGATTCACTAACAACCACGACATTATTCATGTATACAAATGCATCTAAAAGGAATGATGGGACATGAATCTTTTCCACATTCTACACTAGAACACCATTCTTAGGTCTATAGCTACAGTAACTGTTTATAGGGCTTTTCTCGTCATTTGTGACTGAAGACTCATGAAACACAGTCAATTTTCTTTGTTTAAAAAAAGTCACGGCCGGGTGCAGTGGCTGGGTGCAGTGGCTCACGCCTGTAATTCCAGCACGTTGGGAGGCCAAGGCGGGCGGATCAGCTGAGGTCAGGAGTTTGAGACCAGTATGGCCAACATGGAGAAACCCCATCTCTACCAAAAATACAAAATTAGCTGGGCGTGGTGGCGCATGCCTGTAATCCCAGCTACTCAGGAGGCTGAGGCAGGAGAATCACTTGAACCCAGGAGGCGGAGGTTGCAGTGAGCCGAGATCATGCCATTGTACTCCAGCATGGGCAACAAGAGGCAAAACTCTGTCTCAAAAAAAAAAAACAAAACAAACAAACAAACAAAAAAAGTCACTTCATCTCTTCTTCCTTCAGGATAAGTCAGTATATCTCTAAGAGCCTTAAGATAAAAAAGAACATAGATGAACCTTGAAAACCTCATATTAAGTGAAAAAAGCCAGTCATACAGGATACATTTTAAAAATTCCATTTATATAAGAGGCCCAGAATAGGCAAATCTGTAGAAATAGAAAGTAGATTGGTAGTTGCTTAGAGCAAGGGAAGGGGGAGGAGCGGGGGGAAGGGGGAGGAGCGGGGAGAATGAGGGGACTGAGGAGTGAAGGCCATTCTTCTTGGAATAATGATAACTAAAATGTTCTAAAATTGATTGTGGTGATAGACAACTCTAATATTCTAAAAGCCACTGAATTGTACACTTTGAGCGAACTATATGGGATATAAATTATGTCTCAATAAAGCTGTTAAAAAAAGGCAAAAGAGAATTGCCTAAGACAATCATCAAAAATGGTATTTTAATGGCCAGGCGCGGTGGCTCAAGCCTGTAATCGCAGCACTTTGGGAGGCCGAGGTGGGTGGATCACCTGAGGTCAGGAGTTCGAAACCAGCCTGGCCAACATGGTGAAACCCTGTCTCCACTAAAGATACAAAAAATTAGCCGGGTGTGGTGGCACATGCCTGTAATCCCAGCTACTTGGGAGGCTGAGGCAGGAGAATTGCTTGAACCTGGGAGGTGGAGGCTGCAGTGAGCTGAGATGAAGCCATTGCACTCCAGCCTGGGCAATAAGAGTGAAACTCTGTCTCAAAAAAAAAAAATTATATTAATGCATATACAATCTCCTTAAAAGTTAAGAAGTATGTAGTACAGTTAGGCAGTTACAATTTTTACATCATCTGACATCCACTGAAATGGAACTTCTGATCAGCCACAGTTCAGCAGCCAGGCTAAGCTGGCTGCATAACTGAACTTATATTTATAAAAAGAGGAGAACTGAGATGTAGCAAAAATTGTTTGTTGTTATTCCTTGCTTAATAACAATCATCATTAGGAGAGCATTTAATTAAAGGAGATAAACTACTCTCACAATAACTGGAATATTCAATGATAATTATCCCCATTTGAGGCTAAATAGTGATTCACCAAGGCCAAATAGGTAACAAATAATAGGGTCAAAACTTACTTGAATCCCACATGCTTTTCTGTATATCACCCTGCTTCTTTTTTACCTTTATGGAAATTTACTTGGAACTTACTATGCAAAAATATATGTGGCCAGGCGCAGTGGCTCATGCCTGTAATCCTAGCACTTTGGGAGGCCAAGGCAGGCAGGTTACCTGAGCTCAGAAGTTCGAGACCAGCCTGGGCAACACAGTGAAACCCTGTCTCTACTAAAATACAAAAAATTAGCCAGGCGTGGTGGCGTGCACCTGTAGTCCCAGCTACTTGGGAGTCTGAGGCAGGATAATTGCTTGAACCCGGGAGGCAGAGGTTGCAGCGATCTGAGATCATGCCACTGCACTCCAGCCCAGGTGACAGAGTGAGACTCCATCTTAAAAAAAAACAAAAAAACAAAACAAAACAAAACAAAAACCTCATGAAGAGCCAGTTTTTTTCAAATTACAGGAAATTTTAAGTCAGATCATATGTAAAATGTCTGAAAAAATATTAAAATGATATCAGATCTAATAAACTCAGAAGTGAACTAAAATAATAAAATGTAGTGGGGTTATTCATCAAGTGCTTCTTACCACAAATGTAGCTTTCTGTAAATTCAGGCTGAATACGAGGCACATAAAATAGTTATTGACATGAATAAAGGTAAGATTGTAAATCCAAAATGCATATTGGATGAAATAATTGAAATCTTACTTAAAAGACAAAAATCACCCTTATTTCTGGTAGAGGAAAGAAAGCAGAATGTGTAAGATTTGTGGTCACCAAAGAACAAAGTTTCAGGCCAGCATGGTGAATCACGCCTGTAGCCCAGCACTTTGGCAGGCCAAGGTGGGAGGATCACTTGAACCTAGGAGTTCAAGACCAGCCTAGGCAAGAGAGTAAGACCTCATCTCTATAAAAATTAAAAAAAAAATTAATAAACAGCTGGGCATGGTGACATGTGCCTGTAGTCCCAGATACTCAGAAGGCTGAGGTGGAGAGATTGCTTGAGCCTGGAAGTTGAGGCTGTGGTAAGCTAAGATTGCACCACTGCACTCTAGCCTGGGCGACAGTGAGACCCTGTCTCTTAAAAAAACAAAAAAAAACAGGGCCGGGCGCAGTGGCTCACGCCCATAATCCCACCACTTTGGGAGGCTGAGGTGGGCGGATCACGAGGTCAGGAGATCGAGACCATCCTGGCTAACACGGTGAAACTCTGTCTCTACTAAAAATACAAAAAATTAGCCAGGCGTGGTGGCGGGCGCCTGTAGTCCCAGCTACTAGGGAAGCTGAGGCAAGAGAATGGCGTGAACCTGGGAGGCGGAGCTTGCAGTGAGCCGAGATCGTGCCACTGCATTCCAGCCTAGGTGACTGAGCAAGACTCCGTCTCAAAAAAAAAAAAAAAAAAAAAAAAAGAACAGGGCTTCAAATGGCTGTGCTCTACCACTACCACTTTCTAGTCCCCATATCTCCACATACTTAACAAACAAGGAAACAGGACAAAGGCTGATCGTGGGGCCCAAGTGCAGTGAGGTTCTGGTTGTATTAAATGAGGGCCAGGAGGCAACAGAGTTGAAACAAAATTTCCTAGAAGAGATCTTTGAAGAGAGGAAGTTTGTCTTTTTCATCAGAATGGTGAAATCTACCCTACTGCTCAGCACCTAGCGCAAAGACTTGCACATAGTAGGTGTTCTACAAGCATCTGTTTAATTCAACAGGTAGGAAAATGTAATCTTCAGCACTAAAACAATTTTAGAGCCTTGAAGAATAATCAACATTCGTGCTTAGCTCAACTGATTAAAAATTATACTGGTATTGTCTATGGTCTTTTTAGGCATCCCTTTATAATGGTGTTCTTTTTTTTTTTTTTTTTTTTTTTTTTTAGTTTTGTTCTTGTTGCCCAGGCTGGAGTGCAATGGCGTGATCTCGGCTCACTGCAACCTCTGCCTCCTGGGTTCAAGCAATTCTCTTGCCTCAGCCTCCCAAGTAGCTGGGATTACAGGCACCCACCAACACGCCCGGCTAATTTTCTGTATTTTTAGTACAGACAGAGTTTCATCCTGTTGGCCAGGCTGGTCTTGAACTATTGACCTCAGGTGATCTACCCATCTCAGCCTCCCAAAGTTCAGGGATTACAGGTGTGAGCCACTGTGCCCGGCCTATAATGGCATTCTTTACCTTTCAGAGAAGACTCACAGTGATATCATTTTTAAGTAAACAACATAATCAGTAAACATAGCAAGGGTTCCCTTATAGAGAAATCACAGTAGCACATACTTTTTTTTTTTTTTGAGACACAGTTTTGCTCTTGTCGCCCAGCTGGACCGCAATGGTACGATCTCGGCTCATCACAACCTCCATGTCCCGGGTTCAAGCTATTCTCCTGTCTCAGCCCCCTGAGTAGCCGGGATTACAGGCATGTGCCACCAAGCCGGGCTAATTTTGTATTTTTAGTAGAGATGGGGTTTCTCCATGTTGGTCAGGCTGGTCTTGAACTCTTGATCTCAGGTGATCTGCCAGTCTCAGCCTCTCAAAGTGCTGGGATTACAGGCGTAAGCCACCACGCCCAGCTGGTAGCACATACTTTTAATGGCCTTCTCAAATAATATGATTAGAGGTTGTCTAGAGATGGTTACTAGGCCAAGAACACCAACTTGTTTACTTTTCATCTGATACTAAGGTAACTTTCCCCAGGATATATGAGTTCAGGAGATGAATAAAAACAAACTGACTTAAGGTAAAATGCAGCAGGACAAATAAGTAAGGCTTTACTGAGTATTACATACTCAGTAATTTAACTGCATAGGAATGTGAAGACATGAAGTTAAACAAAAGTTATTATCAGAAATGGTGATCAAGGGACAATCCCCCATAAAGTACAACTGAAATAAAAAGACTGATATTCAATGAAGAATTCTCTCTGCCTTTAAAAATATTTAGGCATTAATTCTACAATATACAACTTTCATTTCTTTAGTCTATATGCAATTTCACAGTAACGTTGAAAATATTTTAGGGACACACACACGTGAAAAACCCAGTAATTGCTGGAGAGAAATAATTATATTAGAAAACATAAACAAGGCAAAGCATGTCCTGTGGTTTTCATTTCTGCCTGTTCAGATGATATGTGCCCCACAGATCTGACTGGTCAAGATCCTTCTGCTCGAAAGATTTAAAACCAAATTAAAATGGGTGAAAGAAACAAAGAGAAACTAAAAGATCTGATTGTATTCAAACTAGCTGGCCTCAACAGTATAAGTCCTAGGGTAATTAAGAATTTGGAATCACTAAGTGATATTTCTGACAAATTATAAAACGTGGGCAAATAAGGTTCTTGACTATTATAAAAAAAACAAATTCTCCTTATTTCAGTCAAGCGGAGGGGAGTTAGCAGAGACAGGATAAGGAGGGGAACAGTATTCTTTGTAAGCTAACCAGCTCTAGATCAAAGGTTTAGCTCTCTAAAAATATTATTTTAAGCAAACAAGTCTGGAAAAGATCATCACTATTTTCCTTTGCATCTCATTAAGGAAATAAACTTAATAATAATGTATGTTTGCAGTGTTTCTTTATCATTTGTCTTTGATTCCAGATGCAAGACCTATCTCTAGGAACTCAGTGGCATTTATCCTGCCAGAGACACTAGTTTATGAAGAATTAATGGATTAAACATTCAGTTGCATTTATGGAATGGGGGGTAGTAGGCCAAGGCAACCCTGGTAATCCCCCGACTTTTTATGCTAATCTAGTACTCTTTCCTCTCCGCTGCTTGATTCTAGTCTATAAAAGCCTTCCATATATCCCGACTGTTAAAACAAAATATAAGTCCTCAATTCAATTAACTCAATTTTTTTTACTCTGATTAAAACACATTATCTTTTATGAAGGATACAATAGTATAAAATTACTCATCAGTCTCTCATACAAACTGCATTTCAGAGTAATCCCAAATAGCCCTACTTGATAAAGGAAAGGTCTTCTTTACGGAATTCCTGTGAGTAAATGTGGAAGAGATAACAGAATAAGAAAATTAACATTTTGCCACCACAGAAGAAATAACTTACATTGAATGACCATCAGTGGAGTCTTTTAGCAACAATAGAAGTGGAGTAGCCAGACGCTATGGGCCGTTGAATGTGATGCAATATTACACACCTAGTAACTATTCTTGCCAAAAACACTTAAATTTGATTTTAATCAAGTCTCTAGAACTAATTTCCATTTGTAGGAAACACAGAACAGAGCAACAAACTGACACCATGATGAAGCAAGCAGACAAATCCCAAATATGAGAAATTCCACAGAATAACTGACCCAGTTCCTACAATGAGTCCATTACACAAAACAAAACAAAATGGGGAGGAGGAATTGCCCTAGACGTTAAGAGACAAAATGACCAAATGTGATCTGTGGACTCTGAATCCCAGGGTGAACAAACCGTCTCTACAAAAGATATTCCTGAGACAATCTGGCAAGCTGAACAAAGTCTAGCTATTAGATGAAACCAAGAAGTAACTTGATTTTACTAGGTGTGAGAATGGCATTCTGGTTCTCTAAGACAATGTCCTTATTTTTTAGAGGTCCATATAGAAGTACGCCAGGGTGGCCGGGCGCAGTGGCTCACGCCTGTAATCCCAGCACTTTGGGAGGCCGAGGTGGGCAGATTCCTTGAGGTCAGGAGCTTGAGACCAGCCTGGGCCACATCGTGAAACCCCATCTCTACCAAAAATACAAAAATTAGCCGGGCATGGTGGCTCATGCCTGTAATCCCAGCACTTTGGGAGGCTGAGGCGGGTGGATCACGAGGTCAGGAGATCGAGACCATCTTGGCTAACACAGTGAAACCCCGTCTCTACTAAAAATATAAAAAAATTAGCCCGGCGTGGTGGCGGGTGCCTGTAGTCCCAGCTACTCTGGAGGCTGAGGCAGGAGAATGGCGTGAACTCAGGAGGCGGAGCTTGCAGTGAGCCAAGATGGTGCCACTGCACTCCAGCCTGGGCAACAGAGCGAGACTCCATCTCAAAAACAAACAAAAAACAAAAAACAAAACAAAACAAAACCTCAGCAAAGAAAGGTAAAAGATAAAAAGATAA
Organism: Pongo pygmaeus; assembly: GCF_028885625.2. NCBI lineage: Eukaryota > Metazoa > Chordata > Mammalia > Primates > Hominidae > Pongo > Pongo pygmaeus. Next base: position 29,660,227 of record NC_072394.2, on the reverse strand, counting down.
ATGAAACAAATGTGGCAAAATCTTGTTAATTGTTGAATCCCACTGACAGGCACAGGGCCATAATAAAAAAATTTAAAAGAAGAACCTCACTAGCAGAAAAGTCTGAAAAAATAGTATAGGTAAGTCTACTAAGTAATATTAATCTCAGGTAGAAAACAAAAGAATCGATGAAAAAAAGTCATGGCAGTTGATTATTTAGAAACAGAATAAGTTATATGGAAAATATCATTTTTTCCTCAGATATGACCAGACAGCTATATAATATAGTTTCCTGAAGTAGGTTATTTCACTGGAAATCAACAGTAGATAAAATACAGTTTTTATATAATACATTTAAAAAAAAAACTTTAGGAATGCAGTTGTCGATTTACTCCCCTTAGAACTGTGTCATGCTTTTATATAATTCTGGAGTTCTAAATGGATGGTGGTAGTGAACTGAAATAGAGAAAATGAAGACACAGAAAACAGAAGTCACAGCTGCATTCTGAAATGAATGCTGTGAATTTTTCGTTTTCTTTTCTTTTTTTTTTTTTTGAGACAGTCTCACTCTGTCACCCAAGCTGGGGTGCAGTGGCACGATCTCAGCACACTGCAATCTCTGCCGCCCAGGTTCAAGTGATTCTCTTGCCTCAGCCTCCTGAGTAGCTGGGATTACAGGTGCCTGCCATGGCGCCTGGCTAATTTTTTTGTATTTTTGTAGAGACAGGGCTTCACCATCTGGGACAGGCTGGTCTTGAACTCCTGATCTCGTGATCTACCCACCTCGGCCTCCCAAAGTGCTGGGATTACAGGCGTGAGCCACCACGCCCAGCCCAGAATTTTTCTTTTTGTGTAATCATTTTCTAAGAATCCAGGGCCTCCTTCACATCCCTTCTGAAATAGTATTTTAACTTTTAATATGCAACATTTACAATATATTCCACACACAGCGCTGACTAAGTTTCTTTGGAGGTCAATTTTCAAATTATCTTCCAAGCAATTCGAAGTAAACAGAACAGAAAATCAATAGTTTTCCAGAAACATCTTCAAAGCATAAAACATTTCATTTCTAATAGAGCAGTAGTTCTTAACCTTTTCTTAGCATTATGGAACCTTCTGAAAATCTATTTTGAAAGAAAATCTACATATTTCTTTCAAAGGGTTTTATCATTGTTTTGAAGGCCCATGTTAGAAACTCCTTTTTTTTTTTTTTTTTGAGACAGAGCCTCACTCTATCGCCCAGGATGGAGTGCAATGGCGCGATCTCAGCTCACTGCAACCTCTGCCTCCTGGGTTCAAGAGATTCTCCTGACTCAGCCTCCCAAGTAGCTGGGATTACAGGCATGTGCCACCACACCTGGCTAATTTTTGTAATTTTTAGTAGAGTCAGGGTTTCGCCATGTTGGACAGGCTGGTCTTGAACTCCTGACCTCAAGTGATCTGCCCTACCTTGGCCTTCCAAAGTGTTGGGATTACAGGCGTGACCCACCACGCCTGGCCAGAAACTCTTATAATATAGCATTCTTATGGATAAGCAACTCTAAACCAAGTACAAATTCATCAGCTCAACACTAAAGGCCTCCCATGAATTGGCCCGGACTTTTCATCCTCATTCCCCACTATTTCTCTAAATACCAGACTTTAGTCAAATGCATTAGTTATGGTTCCCTGAAGATTACTCCCTATCTTTTTTCTTGATACTTCCACTATCTGCACATCCCAGGCTATCCGCAACTATCTCATAAAATTCTGTCCATCCTTCATAATGTACCTCAAGCAATACAACCTCCATGAAACCTGCCTTGACCCCATAAACCTTCCCCTGAACTTCAATCTTCTGTCTTTCTCTACTTTCAATATTTTTCCACACTTTGTATCACAGTCTCCTGAATACTTGTCTAATCTCGGATTCTGTGTGAGACAGTAGTCAAAGTAAAAATTATTACCAAGGAAAAATCTTACTCTCTTGAGTGGATTGAATGGTGGCCCTCAAAAAGATATGTCCATTTCTTAACACAAGGAGTCGGTGAATGTGACTTTATTTGAACCGACTTTATTTAAGAAAAAAAAAAGAGGTCTTTGCAGATATAATTTAAGGATCTGGAGACAACAGCATTTTGGATTATTTGAATGGATTCTAGATCCAATGGCAAGTGTCTTTATAAGAGAGAAAGAGAAGACCATATGAAGACAGAAGCAGAGACTGGAATGTGTGGAATCACCAAAACCTGGAGGAGGCAAGGAAGGATTCCCCTCTAGAGTCTTTGGAGGGAGCACAGCAACCCTGCTGACACCTTGATTTTGGACTTCTACCTCCAGAACTGTGAAAGAACAACTTTCTGTTGTTTTAAGCCACTAGGTTTATAGTAATTGTGTTACAGGAATGTTAGGAAACTAATAAACCCCCTTTGCTCCATCTGATTCTGACAAGTCATTTTTATTTACTGCAGTAGTTCTGCAGGAGCATCAGAAGAGATTTAAAAAATATAGATTCTGCCGCCCCCCCACCCCCCAAATCACTTCTTATTCTCCAGCTATTCTCTGCAAAGATCTCTGCACTTCCATTATCAATAGCCCTCCAGAGGTGCCAGTACAGGATAACATCTGAATAGTAAAGAGACTGTATTCTTGTGAAAAGTTGATAACATCCACTGTGACAGGTGGTGGGCTCTAGAGGATCAAGGCCTAGGTTCAAAACTGGACCCTGAACTTGTAAATCTGAACAGGTTACTTCTTTGACCTTTAGTTTGTCATCCATAAACAACTCTTTGAGGATTGCTGTAAGCAGTAAATAGGCAATATATTTAAAGCTACTGGCATAAAAGCTTTTTAGTATAGGTTAACCAATATGAAAGATTATTTTCTGAGTATAATATTGCCCCTGGCTATTGATATACTGTTCTGTGATTCAAGAAAAAAAAAAAAATCTTACTACCCCGAAAATTCCATCTGCCTTGTTTACAGAGATAATCGACAAGTTTGAGTAAAAGCCTTTATTTAATTATAGCCATGCATGAGATTTCCAACACATTTCTGAAGAAGTTTTGCAACTTGATTCATGCTGAAGAAAATGAATGAAAGCCTACACCTTTGATTTCCCTTCCCACCCATTTCCCACAAACTACATTAACTCATAATTTGACGTTTCATTATCTGTTAACTTTTTTCATTCAGTCCAAGATAGAGACTATTTAGATATAATATCTAGGTTCTATTTCAAATTTATATCACTAAGCATAATTTCACATGCTCAGATTTCGAAAGGAACAATAAAGAGATACAGGTAGCTATAATTTTTTTTTTTGGTTTGCCGAGATGAACTTAATAAACTTAACAGATACTGCAGCACCATTCAATCTCCAAATTTGAAAAAAAAATTAAGGCAACATAAAGCATACTGATAGACAGCAGTGAAGCTATTAATTTTGAGAATTCAATAAACACTGTCATCAAATGAACTGAATGCTCATTATTCTTACAGTATGATATTTGCACTTGTTTTGCTGTCAATTAAACAATTATGATATTAAATTTGCTAAAGGAAGTGAAGAACTGTATCTGATACAAGCACCTGTCTAATCGGGAAAATGTAAGTACCATCAAAATGAGAGACAAGCTAAGACTACATACATAATCAACTTTCTATAGAATCTATGGTTTATGGCTAGGCGTGGTGGCTCATGTTTGTAATCCCTGCACTCTAGGAGGCTGAGGCGGGTAGATCACTTGAGGTCAAGACCAGCCTGGCCAACATGGTGAAACCCTGTCTCTACTAAAAATACAAAAATTAGCTGAGTGTGGTGGCGCATGCCTGTATTCGTAGCTACTTGGGAGGCTGAGGCAGAAGAATCGCTTGAACCCAGGAGGCAGAGGTTGCGGTCAGCAGAAAGACCACCACTGCACTCCAGCCTGGGTGACAGAGCAAGACTCCGTCTCAAAAAAAAAAAGTCTATGGTTTACACAGGAGCAAGCTTTACAACAAGATGGAAAAATTTTCCTAATTCAAATGATCAAAACTTTAGAAGATGACAACAAAAGGAACAGGCAAACCTCACTTTAAGAAAAGTCAACAAATAAAAACAGGAACTTTGAAAGCAGGTAACCTGGAAGTTACTTACAATATAAAAACATTCACTACAGTTCATTGCAACTTTAATACACCTAACAGTAGTGAATCCATAAAAATTCAAATTACATTAAATTTCCAGAGCAAATTTGTAACATGAGGTTCACTTGTAACATTTTCTAAAAAGCAGTTTCCTTTCCCTTGCCACTGCAGGCTTCCTCCAACTCCCTGGGGTACTATGGAGGGCTAGTGCAACTCTCTGGTATCAGACTATCCTTACAGCACATGGAGGGCCCAGGCCAGCTTTCCCAAGAGTGGCCAGCCAAAAGCAAGGCCACTGGCCAGCTACTCCTGGGCCAGCTGGCATGGAACAGTGTCTGGTTCCTACCTCCAAAGCACAGGAGGCTCTGCCAGCTGGCTTTCAAAGGACTGCACTAGTTGGAATGCTCACAGTTCCTTTCAAACCATCTGGCATTCTTTTAGAACCCTCAATTTACCCAACACTACATTCTGAGATGTGAATTGCTCAGATAATTGAAGGAGTCCCCACTACCTACCTAGATAAGAAAAGAAAGAGGCAGAGCAAATGCTAAGTCAATTACTTCAAGAAACAGTTTCTACAACTAAAAATTGCTCTCAATTTTAGCTTGTAAATTTTGTATTTTAAAATCTAAAATATTCCCATGATTATTAAGCAAACTTTCAAAATAAAAACCAAGACAAGTAATAAGAGAATAAGCTAAAACAGACTATTTAACATGCAGAAAAGCTGTAGGAATCCCTTAGGGTTAGAAATACCTGACTCTCCCTAGTCTGAACTTCTACAGAGCCTGTCTGTATTTTTTATGTGGTCCTCAGAATACACTTTGTACTGCTACATATATTTACCCTCCCAGCTAGCTAGTAGGTGAAAAGAACATTGTCTTATAGCACCTTCAAAAAAAAAAAAAAAAATCTGTTGATGATATATCGCGTGTTTTTAAAACTCCATTTCCAGAAATAAGAAAACTTAATGTGGAATAACATGAAGAAAGAACCTCACCTCTGAGAAAACCAAATAAACAAAGAACAGGACTTGGCTTGAAATAAAAATATTTTATCAAGTGATCAAAATGATTTATTGGCTGGGCATGGTGGCTCCTGCCTGTAATCCTAGCACTTTGGGAGGCGCTGGTAGGGTCACTTGAGCCCAGGAGTTTGAGACCAGCCTGGGCAACATAGTGAGACCCTGTTTCTAGAAAAAAAAAAAAAAATTAGTCTGGCATGCTGGTGTGTGCCTGTGGTCACAGCTACTTGGGAGGTTGAGGTGGGAGGATTGCTTGAGCCCTGGAGGTTAAGGCTGCAGTGAGTTGGAGATCACACCACTGCACTCCAGCCTGGGCGACAGAATGAGACTCTCTCTCTTAAAAACAAACACCCCCCCCGCCCACAAAACCAAGAACAGCTGAATCATCATACTGATAGCCCATATACCCTAGGAGATATAGTATTTTGAACAAAAATATTACAGAGACCAACCCAGAGTCAAATATTATAAACTGGAGGAGGCTATAATAATTACTATTATTTTTCATTGAGTTTACTCCCAAGACAAGTACTGAGTTCAGCATTTTACATATTATCTCATTTGGAACACAAAACAAACACATGAGGTAGGAACTATTATTAACCACATTACAAATGAAGAAAGAGAGAGGTTAGGAAACCTGCTGGAGGTCACATAGCAAAAAGTGAAAGAGCTGGAATTCAACTCCAAGCAGTCTGATGCCAGAGTCCAGGTGCAAGACTGTATATATATATATATATATATATATATATATATATATATATATTTTTTTTTTGAGACAGAGTCTCGCTCTGTCACCCAGGCTGGAGTGCAATGGCACGATCTTGGCTCACTGCAACCTCCACCTCCTAGGTTCAAGCAATTCTGTGTCTCAGCCTCCCGAGTAACTGGGATTACAGGCATCCGCCACCACACCCGGCTAATTTTTTGTATTTTTAGTAAGATGGGGTTTCACCATCTTGGCCAGGCTGGTCTTGAACTCCTGACCTCATGATCCACCTGCCTCGGCCTCCCAAAGTGCTGGGATTATAGGCATGAGCCACCACGCCCGGCCCAAGACTGCCAATATTAAGTCATACTTATGAAAGAATGAAATGTAACATAGGGCAAAATTTGATCATTAATATACTCTTTATAATTGTTTCAACTCTTAAGTGCAGCAAAAAATGGTGAGTAATTAAAAAACATGGATTCTCTTGTTAGAAATTTTTAAAAATCAAAAGCTATTTTACCAGGTCAGTTGTGCCTCTTTTGCCCATGTATTGAGTAGATACTTGTGCCACCTGCTGTCCTAGGGGACAGAGTGGTAAACAGGACAGATGAGGTCCTTGCCTTCCTGGAGCTGACCTTCTATTAGGGGTAAGTCACACAAAAATTATTAAACAACAGAATTTCAGAGGGTGGTACGTACTATAGAGGAGGTAGGGAAGGCACGTACACTTCTCTTTTGAGAGACTTAACCATGTAAGTAAATAGAAAGGGATAGAGCAGGGTCAGGGAAAAGTTGTTTGCTGAAGCTTATTCTGATTTTAAAGATGGGCAACATCACGGCATATGTGTATGCTGACATGGATAGCCCCCTGGAGAGTTGCTGATGATGCAAGAGAGAGGGCAAAAATGCAAAAGCTGTGAGATATGAGGGGGCACGAGGTATAGAAGATGTGAGGAGGAACACAGTAGAGAGGGGAGCTTGCCTCCAATAGGAGACAGAAAACATGGGTCTAAGGAAGGCAGATTTCTAGATTTGGTTGGGGGGAAGATGAGTAGTTTCTGTCTGATATCTCCTAAACCCAATGAATTATGAGGTCAGCTTATCTGAGTAGGAGGGGTGGGTTGCTGATGAGTTTAAGGAGTGGAGAGAAGTTATGAAATACTGATAGGCAAAAAGATCTTATTAAGAATCAGTGGTAGCTTTGCCAGGCAGTGCTGAGTGTCTACTTCAGATTTTTGGTCTGAAGTTCTCTTGTAATATCCAGCCACTTGGGTGGTGTCATGGAAAAGCCAAATGAATGATAAAGCAGCTATAAATAGAAAAAAAAGGATTTTTAATTTTAAAAATTTTAAAGAGTAAACAAAGGATGTTTTAAAAATATGTATCCAAATTAGTCAGGCATGGTGGCAGGCACCTGTAATCCCAGCAACTGGGGAGGCTGAGGCAGGAGAATCGCTTGAACCTGGGAGGCAGAGGTGGGAGTAAGCCGAGATCACGCCACTGCACTCCAGCCTGGGTGAAAGAGTGAGACCCTGTCTCAAACAAACAAACAAACAAAAAAGACCAGACGCGGTGGCTCACGCCTGTAATCCCAGCACTTTGGGAGGCTGAGGTAGGCAGATCACGAGGTCAGGATTTCGAGACCAGCCTGACCAACATAGTGAAACCCCATCTCTACCAGAAATACAAAAATTAGCTGGACATGGTGGCACACGCCTGTAGTCCCAGCTACTCGGGAGGCTGAGGCAGGAGAATTGCTTGAACCCGGGAGGCAGAGGTTGTGGTGAGCCGAGATTGCGCCACTGTACTCCAGCCTAGGTGACAGAGTGAGACTCTGTCTCAAAATAATGATAATAATAATAATAATAATAATAATAAGTATCCATGAGATAAACACAAAAATACTGACAATGTTCTGTGAAGCTGTGATTTATGCAGCTCCTTTTGCTTCCATCTTCTCATCACAGAAATTCTTGTAAACAATGTATTTGCCACATTTAATAATGACATATTTAATCATGAAGCTCAAGATAGTTTCTTTTTGGTCATTTCTTTTTTTGTCATTTCTTAAGGTGGATTTTTTAAAAATGCATCTGATAGCCGTCATGTTGGTTCATTTCACTGCTTAAAAGAAACTCTCTCTGATGTCAATTGATATTTTCATTGATGATTTCATTTAAAAGTAAAAAACTTAATCCCCTCTCTCAATGAACACATACACATCTACAGTGCTTAATCTCAATGCCTGAACAGTGGTCACAAGGAAAATGGGAAGGGAGATGCTGGCCTGATGGCGCTGGGCACCTAGCAGTGCCAGGTGCATGCTCTTGATCTTGCAGCTGTGCTCTTAAAACACAACGCTCAAGATCCAAAATGTTCAGGGGAGAATTCCTGTCTGCACAGGTTCAAGAGGAGGAAACAAAGACCCCACTGCTTGATGGAGGCACAAAGAACAACACAAAGAATAGCATATTGGGTGAGATGGGGGGAGTATGCACACACATATATGTACAGCCATTTTTGGAAAATACAACCTACCCCACAAGCAAAAGTAAAGGAAAATATCTATTCCAAGGTACATCATGAAATGTCAGGAACACCAGGGATAAACTGAAGATCCTAAAATCTTCCAGAGTGGGAAGAAAAGGGGAATGAGGATTAAAATGACATTGGACTTCTCAATAGTGACACTGGAAGCTAATGGAACAATGTCTTCAAAACAGTGACATTAATTTTCAATCCAGATTTTAACACCAAGCTAAACTACCATTCAAGAGTGAAGGTAAAATGAAGGCATTTCCAGACATGTAACTTCTGAATTCAGGAAGGAATTTCAGATTTTGTATGTACTCTTTCTCAGGAAGCTACTCAAGAATAAGGAAGACACAGGGTCCAGGAAATAGAAGACCTAACACAGGAGGAAGGCAAAGGGAATTCCCAAGATGATGACAAAGGGAAGTCCCAGGATGATGGCTATGCAGTAGTCCAGGGAGCAAACAATTCCAGACTGGAGTAGGAGAGAGGGGGCTCCAGCAGGACCATCTCCTGGGGAAAAGATATGAAAGTGAGTGGTTACCTGAGAATATTCAAAGATAATCAGTTTTGTCATAGAGTTTGAATGAATTAGTGACTGATACAAAGAAAACTCAGCAAATGAAAACCAAACAAACAAAAGAGGCAATTATTTAATTCAGGAGCAACAAAAGTTGTTCAAGAAGAAAACACAGTAATAGTACCCTATGTGGCTCATCTGTGAATAATAGGTACACTGTCAGTCACATAAATACTGAATACCGACCTAACTGTCAAGTATGAGTGGGAAATGGAAGGATAGTTATGTGAGACAGTTAAGTCTTCAACTTCCAAAATAGAAGTCCACAGATAATATCCAAAAGTGAAGAGCTAAGAAATAGCAGTATAAACATTAAAAACGAAATAAGTATAAAGGTAAATACCAAAAGAAACCGGTAAGAGTCGAGAGTGGTTGAACTATATAATATATAAGACTGCTGATTTTGATTTTTTCTCAGTCTAAACATGGCAATTTCATATGATTCAAGCTAACACATTGTAATAACATTATTACTGATCTTAGAATAAACTCCCATTTAAAACAATAAACAATTATTGGCTGGGCGCAGTGGCTCACACCTATAATCACAGCACTTTGGGAGGCTAAGGCAGGCAGATGGCTTGAGGCCAGGAGCTCAAGACCAGTCTGGGCAACATGGCAAAACTCCGTCTCTACTAAAAATACAAAAAAAAATTAGCCAGAAGTGGTGGCCAGTGCCTGTATTCCCAGCTACTCGGGAAGCTGAGGCACGAGAATCACTTGAACCTGGGAGACAGAGGCTGCAGTCAGCCGAGATCACGCCACTGCACTCCAGCCTGGGGGACAGGGTGAGACTCCATCTCAAAAAAAAAAAACAAAAAAACACCCAAAAAACAAAAAAGCAATTATTGACAGAGAATGCTCAATGGAAAAATAAATTACTTTTTATTATGAGACATTATTGGGAGGATAATAGATCCTAGTTAACAAAGTGTTACCATATATGCTCTTACCATCACTAACATAGTATTACTATTCTAATGAATAAATATTTACTATTAAAACAGCACTTAACATTATTTTATCTATTTTAATGATCTAAAAGTTAGTTTAGAATTTTTCTTCAATCATCATACTACAGAATGCTAAACTATGGGTTGGCAAATACTTTGATTAACAGAATGCTGAATAACAAGGCCAGGCTGTGTTTAGGTTCCTTTGTTGATATTAAAAATAGCTAAGTCACTCTTGCAAAATTAAACTTCCATGAAATTGCGATACTGTGCAAGCCTATTTCAGTGATAATTCCGGTTATGCTACTCTGTTTATCTAAGACTTCCCCTTATGGTTTGTTTTAAGGAGACTCCTAAAAAATGTCTTATGCAGTCAAGACAGGCAGTTTATAAATGGATTGGGTTACTTCAACATTAGTGACTTTAGTTAGTAAAGCTCTTGTTTTTTTTTCTGCTTCAGTTTTCCTTCATAAAAGCTCTTGTTTTAAATTAACTTATCTGAATTAAATTAATTGATATTAAGATTTTATTTAAATCATGCATTAAAACCAAAACGTCCCCAATTGAAAAATCAACTTTCATTAATTTTTTTTTTACTCTTACAAAAAAGAATTTGAACGTGGTAAGAATTTTACTAAGAATAATGTATCCTGAACTGACCATGGAAAATTTCCCCTTCAAATTAAAAGCAAATGTTTTAAACAGAGGGAATATACGTAAACAGATGCTGTGGAAGACTGCTTAGTTTACATTTCATTTTCCACTGAAAACTACTAGGAATTAAAATACATGTGATTTTTAAAAATACTAAAGAGAATCTTAAAGAAAACAGAACTCATACAATTATTCATATCATCCAATATAAGCGCCTCTTAATTTTTTAAAACCGCTATTTTGAATCTAAAGATCATAATAAAAATATCTTTTTTTTTCTTTTTTTTCAGACAGAGTTTCGCTCTCGTTGCCCAGGCTGGAATGCAATGGCGCGATCTAGGCTCACTGCAACCTCCGCCTCCGGGGGTTCAAGCGATTCTCCTGCCTCAGCCTCCCGAGTAGCTGGAATTACAGGCACTCGCCACCATGCCCGGCTAATTTTTTGTATTTTTTTAGTAGAGACAGGGTTTCACCATGTTGGCCAGGCTGGTCTCAAACTTCTGACCTCTGGTGATCCACCCACCTCGGCCCCCCAAAGTGCTGGGATTACAGGTGTGAGCCACCGCACCCAGCCCATAATAAAAATATTTTGGAGGTGTGTTTCTTGTAAATGAGCGGCTAATTTCCCAACACCCTGTAAAAGCATATGGGTAAAAAAGAAACTGAAAATCATCATGCAACCAGAGTTAACAACTATCTTGCAAAATTCATATAATTTGTTTTACAACCAAAATAGCAAGGAAGAGCTGGTGCTATCCCAATAGCCTCTTTTTAATTGGTCTACAACAACTGCAACTCTTCATAACTTTACCAACACAACAAAGTCAGGCAGGCAGTCTGACAGAGTCAACGTTTGCGGGAACCTACAGCGCTTCCTTCTCTCTCTGGGGATGAGGACAATGAAAAAAGGTGTTCTGTTTTCCAGTAGTCCTGTAAGAGGAGCCATTGAGCTGGGCTGTACAACCAGACAACAGAACACAGGAAAATTCACATCAAAGCAAGGGCGCATGCCAGGGTAATATGCAATAAAACCCTCTGCCAAAGCATTAAGGGGAAAAAAAAGCAAGGAGGTAGAGAGAACCTGCTGGACCACCTTCTTATTAACACAGGGAGGCAGAAAGAAACAAAATCTGCCTGTATTCAGGAGCGGAGAAAACTGTCCTAGGATATATTGGAGTATTCCTATAGACATATTTATGAACATTCGGAAAAATTATCAATGAACTAAACCCAGAAAGCAGTGTCCTATACGTTGGAGTATTCCTATGTAGACAGACATGAGAATCTTACCATTAACTAAGCCCAAAAAGGCAAAGTATTCTAGAAACACAGATATATGAGAATTTAGATGCACATTTCCAATGAATAAAACCCCCTGGTTTTACAGTGAGAAAAAACTGTTTGAAATAACATCAGGTAAAGAATTGGGTAAAGGTGTGATGAAGTTACATCCCCTCCCCTTTTCCTCATACCCTTTTTGACAATCTCTGATTCTCTCATTTCATAGATGTCCCTTTCACTTGAACGCACACACACACACATCATTAGGTCTCCAGAAACAAAGGAGGGTCCTTAATTCTCCGGCCTGTGGAACCACACACGCCCCCTGCCCACAGATGGTGACTTTCATTAATGAGTAAGCCAAGGGAAGAGGTCTCCACCCCGACCACTGCCATGCACACTGTGACAACGGGGCACGAGACAAGCGCCACAAAGAAAGGGGAGGAGTGGACGGGGACCAGGAAAACACTGCCACGCCGCACCCCCCAAGGCGCGCGCCCACCGCCAACGCGGGGGCAGCGTCCTCGCCATCCTCCTCCTAGCCTCCCAGCTCATCCCAGCCGCCTCCCACGCCCGGGGACCCGATGCCAGAGCTTGGGCGAGCAGGACGTGCGGGGGCCCGCGCACCTCCCTCCGTGACCTCCAGGTGACAGCCCCGCTCCGCCCTTTGTGCGGGACTCACCCTCCAGTCCCGGGGCCGCGCCGGACCCTCCTCCGTGTCCCTCCTCAGCCTGGAGACACCGCCTCACCCCTGCACACCGCGCCCGGCCCGCCGAGGCGCCCGGAGAGTGTGTGTGTGTGGGAGGCCGGCGCGGGCCCGCGGTCTCCTCAGCATCCCGAACCCGGAGCGGCTCGGTCCCCCAAACCCCAGCCCGGGGGCGGCGGCCGCGGCGCCCCCGCCCTCGCTCGCTCACTTACTCGGGCGCGCCGGCGGCAGCGGCAGACGTGCGGGACCGTCAGCGCCCTGCGGCGGGCGGCGGGCTGCGGGCGGCGAGCGTCTGTCCGGACAGAGCGCGGCGGAGGTGGCGGCGGCTGACTGCGCGCGGCCGCCCCTCGCGAGGGGCGGGCCCGCCGGGGGAGGGGCGGGCGCCGCGCCTCTCATTCATGCAGCGGGGGCGGGGTGAGGGACCCGGATGCCCGGGCAGCCGCCCCGCCCCGCCCCGCCCCCCCTGCCCCCCGCGGAGGGCTCGGCAGCTTCAGAGTCTGCAGTGCGCAGGCGCGGCGCTCCGTGGCCAGGCCTGGTGCCGCCTTGGCCGCTGGCTCTGTTCCCGGTTAGAACTATGCCGGACAGGCTGGGGAGGTGGCTCACGCCTGTAATCCCAGCACTTTGGGAGGCTGAGGCGGGCAGATCACGAGGTCAGGAGATCGAGACCATCCTGGCTAACACGATGAAACCGCGTCTGTACTAAAAATTCAAAAAATTAAATTAGCCAGGCGTGGTGGTGGGCACCTGTAGTCCCAGCTACTTGGGAGGCTGAGGCAGGAGAATGGCGTGAACCCGGGAGGTGGAGCTTGCAGTAAGCCGAGATCGTGCCACTGCACTCCAGCCTGGGCGACAGAGCGAGACTCTGTCTCAAAAAAGAAAAGAACTACTCCAGACAGACCTTCTCCATCGACCGTTTAGTATTTTTGCGTGCCCTACAAGCATTTTTAAAAGTGAAAGCATGGGGCCGGGCGCAGTGGCTCATGCCTGTAATCCCAACACTTTGGGAGGCCAAGGCGGGTGGATCACCTGAGGTCAGGAGTTCCAGACCAGCCTGACCAACATAGAGAAACTCCGTCTCTACTAAAAATACAAAATTAGCTGGGTGTGGTGGCGCATACCTGTAATCCCAGCTACTCAGGAGGCTGAGGCAGGAAAATCACTTGAACCCGGGGAGCGGAGGTTGCAGTGAGCCAAGATAGCACCATTGCACTCCAGCCTGGGCGACAGAGCAAGACTCCGTCTCACACACAAAAAAGTGAAAGATTGGAATGCCACCCCTTTCCTAGCATGCAGATTGACAGTCCCCGGAGACACAAGAATGGTTACAGTGGTGCCCATTGGTTTGATGGGGAGATGGTATGCACCGCACCCTCCTCCATCTGCCCCTCCTGCTGCAGCCTCTCAGCTGAGTGCTAGAAACTTGGTGATGGATGAGACCTAGACTCTGCCCAGATAGTGGAGAGACGTGTGTGCAAGAAACAGTGCATTCCTTTATTTACATCCACTCCTCAACCTCCGGCTCCCATTCTGCAGGGCAGGCAATAAATTGACCTCCTATTTTGGGAGGCTCAGCTCTTCCTGCAATACCAAGGCAAGGATCTGGGGAGTCCTCTCTTGTCTTTAGCAGGCAGTGTATTCTGCAGATACTCTCTTGTTCCCATCGCCTTGTCTCTGCCACTCCTGGGGCACGGAAGTTTCTGGAGAGGCTGGGAGACTGCAGAGGGAATGACTGTGAAGCTCCACAGCTGAGAGTGTGTGTGTGCGTTGCAGCTCAGAGCTTGCAGAAATGATTGCCCCTTCTTCCTCAGTCTCCATGTGTCCCCCAGAAGTTCTCCTTCCTTCTCCTAATCTCTCAGGCCCCATCATATAAACCATAAACAGCTCAGTAGCTTAACTTTGGGAAGCAAAAGTCATCGTGGCAAGCGCCTAGAGGCATGTTCCTTCTGCTTTGGCAAACCATTAACCACCAAGGCAGGGAGGAAGTAAAGAGGGAAACATTAGTGAATTTCTCAAGAAGTCACCTGCCACCCAATGGTCACAGTCCCCTGTGGGCGGCAAGCCACCCAGGCGCCGAGGTAAGAGACCGAGGACACAAGCTGTTCCAGTATAATAAAATATAAAACAAGAATAGTTATACCAGATATAGATCTTAGATATGATTATATATGAATATCAATAATCATTAGTTGGTAGCAATTACTCTTTATTCCAATATTATAATAATCCTCGCTCTATAATCATGGCCTAGGAAAAACCAGGCCATACAGAGATAGGAACTGAGGGGACATAGTGAGGAGTAACCAGAAGATAAGAGTGCAAGCCTTCTGTTATGCCTAGGCAGGGCCACCGGAAGGGCTCCTTGGTCTAGCGGTGACGCCAGCGTCTGGGAAGACGCCCGTTGCCAGGCGGACCGTGGTCTAGTGGTAGCGAAAAGTGTAAGTAACAACACCCGCTACTTAGCAGACCGGGAAAGGGAGGCTCCCTTTCCCCGGGGGAGTTTAAAGAAGACTCTGCTCCTCCACCTCTTGTGGAGGGCCTGACATCAGTCAGGCTTGCCCGCAGTTATCCGGAGGCCTGTCTCCCTGTGATGCTGTGCTTCAGTGGTCACGCTCCTAGTCCGCCTTCATGTTCCATCCTGTACACCTGGCTCTGCCTTCTAGATAGCAGTAGTCAATTAGTGAAAGTACTAAAAGTCTCTGATACGCAGAAATAATGGCATAAGCTGTCTTTCTCTCTGTCTCCTCTCCCTCTCCGCCTCGGCTGCCAGGCAGGGAAGGGCCCCCTGTCCAGTGGACACGTGACCCACGTGACCTTACCTATCATTGGAGGTGACTCACATTCTTTACCCTGCCCCTTTTGCTTTGTATCCAATAAATAACAGCGCAGCCAGACATTCGGGGCCACTACCAGTCTCCGCGCATTGGTGGTAGTGGTCCCCCGGGGCCCAGCTGCCTTTTCTTTTATCTCTTTGTCTTGTGTCTTTATTTCTACACTCTCTCGTCGCTGCACACAGGGAGAGACCCACCGACCCTGTGGGGCTGGTCCCTACAGTCCCCCAAAGTGAGAGAAGGGTGGAGGCATGTGCTAGGGAGACTGTGGCAAAAGGAAGGGAGTGGGAGACCCAGGCTTCCTCTGGAGCTGCCTGTGCCAGGGCTGTGCTGGAGGAACCCTGCCCTCGTTGCTGTCAATCATAGCAGTTACCTGGAGGGTCTTTTCAACTTTGCTTTGCTCAAACCTCTCACTGTGTCTAAATCAGCCCCCTCATTTCTCCCCTGGGCTGTTGCAGATGTCTCAATCCATTCTCATGCAAATCGATTCTCACGGTATTCAAATCTGCCTGTGTTTCTGTCTTTTTCTTTTTCCCTGCCCCATCTGGCTCCTTGAGCCTTATTTTCCAGCCATTTACAGAACAGCACCATGGTGTTTCACCTCGGTAGTCACCAAGGTGACTCCTGTTTCCTGCTGTTCCCCTACTAGGAAAGCAACAATTACCTAGCATGCAAAAGTCTCTCTTTTCTCTGAAAATCCACAGGTGCTTTTTAGGGCAGTGAAAATACTCTGTATGATGCCATAACGGTGAATACATGTCATGACACGTTTGTCTAAATCCATAGAATGTATAATACCAGCAGCAAACTCTAATGTAAATATGGATTTTGGGTGACAATGATGTGCCAATGTAAGCACAACAATGGTAATAAATGCTCCCGTGGGAGAATGTTTATAATGGGGGAGGCTATGTGTGTGTAGGGGGAAGGGCTAGATGGGAACTCTGCACATTCCTCTCACTTTTGTGGCAAACTTAAAACTGCTCTAAAAAAAGTAAAGTATTTACAAAGTCATTTTTTAATAAAGTATTTTTTTTCTGCCCCCCACTTATTGACAGACTTTCCTTGAGAATCCCCACCTGTGCCCTGTACCCACTTCCCTCTCAGCACTAGGCACCCTCCAAGGTCCCTGCTCATTTGCATATTTTCTTACCACACCGGCATGTGAGTCCTTCATCAGCAGGATCAGTATCTCCCAGGACCAAATATGTGACTGGCACATAGTGGGTCTGCTGTGGCAATTGGTGGAGGTGATGTTCCCTGGTGGGCTGGGGAGGCTCCACAGGAGAAGGAAGGGCTGAGCTCCTTTTCTTTCTTCTTCCTTATTTTGGCTTCCTTCCTCTGCCCTGTGTTTGGAAACCTGTTTTGTTTGTTTGTTTAGAAAGCTTGGCTAGTAATTCACTAGTCCAATCAGGCTGTAGGGTAGAGGATGGAGTGGCTCATTTCATGTCTTTTGTTCTTGAAAAAATTAGGGGCGAGAGGGAAAGAGAATGCGAGCATGAACGGAAGGAGGAGGGGCCGTGTCCAGTTGCTGTTTTCAGGGAGACTCATCTTATTAAAATTTTGCTGTGTCATCAACTGGCCCAACTGGTTTTTAGGGTCAAGGAGAAAGTTTTCCTTTGGGACTGGACAGGTGGAATCTGGCCTCACAGTTTCTACAACATGTGGCAGGATCCTGCTCTTCTGTCCCCTGTAGTGGGTTGTCCCGTGTTCCCCTTAAGGAAGAAATTACAGTTTTTGTCCTCCTGGTGCTTCCGGCTGGAGGTTCACCTGCTAGTCCCTGATCCTCTTTGCTTAGTGATGCACATGAGTCTACTCATCCCCCCACCACTCCCAGCCCCCACTGGTCTAGGCAAAATGCAAGTGATGGGAGAGTGTGGGTGGGCAATTCTTTCTCTGGAGGGTTTAGGTGGGTACCTCAAAACAGCAGGCAGCTAGGACTTGAAGTGGTGGCTTCACAGCTAACATTTTCCTTGTTCCACATGATGGGTAGGGGTAGGGTAGGGAAGACTTCACTGTTTGGAGTTTCAGAGGATGCCCCTCTTTCTCTTTATCCTTCCTCCCCACAGTCCCCTCCTATCTCCTCCCTTATACCCCCCCCTTTTTTTTTTTTTAGATGGAGTTTCGCTCTTGTTGCCTGGGCTGGAGTACAGTGGCGCCATCTCGGCTCACTGCAACCTCCACCTCCCAGGTTCAAGCGATTCTCCTGCCTCAGCCTCCTGAGTAGCTGGGATTACAGGCATGCGCCACCACGCCCAGCTAATTTTGTATTTTTAGTAGAGACGGGGTTTCTCCATGTTGGTCAGGCTTGTCTCAAACTCCTGACCTGAGGTGATCCACCCACCTTGGCCTCCGAAAGTGCTGGGATTACAGGCATAAGCCACCGCGCCCAGCCCTTATACCTCCTTTTAAGCAATGTCCTCACCCCAAATCCACCTCAGAAAACTGTCCCTACCCATATGGTCAGAAGTCCTTCAAGACTCCTGGAAAAGAAATCACATCTACTTTTAAATCAAATGTCTGACTAATTTTGGAACAGTGAAAGCAGGGGCTGGTTTTAGTCATCTTTGGATTAGGTGCCCAATACAAGTTTGTTGAATGAATGCCTGACTGGTCAAGACAAATCAGTCTTTCAAACAGAAGCTAGAAATCAAAGGTTGCCTATATAACCCCATTCCTCTGTCCATCCTCCCCATCTGTTGAGATGGCACGATTTCAGAAAAACATCCCTCCCACTGGTCAATCCTTTGAAAGCTTAATTATTCAGAATTCTAAATGACCCCTTTAAGGGTTGATCATATAATGCTTTGACCCGTTGGACTGTGCCAGTAGAGGAGGAGATGTTCTGTGTTCCCCGAGCCTCTTCATCCAAGAATTCCAAAGTGACTCCTCCTGCCTAGATCCCTCCCAATGGCCCTCTCCTCCTCATAGCCCATGGGGACCTCTTGCTGGGGTGTGACCCTGCCCACAGAGGGGTGGAATTACTTCTTTTTTTTTTTAGATGAAGTATCTCTGTCACCCAGGCTAGAGTGCAGTGGTGCAATCTTGGCTCACTGTAACCTTTGCCTCCTGGATTCAAGTGATTCTCCTGCCTCAGCCTCCCAAGTAGCTGGGATTACAGGCACCTGCCACTGCGCCTGGCTAATTTTTGTATTTTTAGAAGAGACGGGGTTTCACCATCTTGGCCAGGCTGGTCTCGAACTTCTGACCTCAAGATCCACCCGCCTCGGCCTCCCAAAGAGCTGGGATTACAGGCATGAGCCACCGGAATTGCTTCTTAATGCAGAATGTGCGTGCACGACATTCAGAGTGGGGGAGTGCACAACAGCAAGAGTGGGGGAGAAAGCGTAGGTTTCTGTGTGCATGGTACCTTTAGGCCTGGCTGTGTGTCCACCCACAAGCCAGCGAAGGAGGTGGGAACCTGGGATTCTGTTTACCCAGCCACCAACAAGCCACGTTGCCTTTCTGGCACACACAAGCCCAATCACCCAGAACTCCTGAAAATATAAATGTTCTCAAGATCTCATGTGGGAGCTTTTTAGCTGAGACCAGCCACATGTGCAGGAGACTGGAAGCACGATTTCCCAGGGGTAGAACACCTGCTCAGGGGTGGAACAACCTGCTCAGACTCACTTTTAGATTGGAGGATACCCATCTCAGTGTGGATTCTCCCAAGAACAGATCTTAAGACAAGGGCTTGGATGTAGGTAATTTACTTGGGAGATGATTCCAGGAGATAAGAGTGAAGAAATGGAGAAAGCAAGCTGTGAAAGGGAGAGAAGCCAACAGTAAGGTATGTTGATGGGCCAGTTACTGCTATGGGCAACTGAGGCTCAGTCTGGCTTGGCGTCCACTGAGAAACCTTGTAGAACAGCCCTCAGTGTTGTCCACCTGGATGACCAGGAGGCCAGAGTATTTCTCCACTGACTTCAGTGTCTTGGTTGCTTTTCTTTTCTTTTTTTGAGACAGAGTTTCACTCTTGTTGCCCAGGCTGGAGTGCAGTGGCATGATCTCAGCTCACTGCAACCTCCGCCTCCCGGGTTCAAGTGATTCTCCTGCCTCGGCCTCCCAGGTAGCTGGGATTACAGGCATGCGCCACCATGCCTGGCTAATTTTGTATTTTTTTAGTAGAGATGGGGTTTCTCCATGTTGGTCAGGCTGCTCTCGAACTCCCGACCTCACGTGATCCACCTGCCTCGGCCTCCCAGAGTGCTGGGATTACAGGTGTGAGCCACCGCGCCTGGCCCTCTTTTCTTTTTTTTTGAGACAGATTCTCACTCTTGTCGCCCAGGCTGGAGTGCAGTGGCGCGATCTAGACTCATTGCAACCTCTGCCTCCTGGTTGTTCAAGTGATTCTTGTGCCTCAGCCTCCTGAGTAGTTGGGATTACAGGCGTGTGCCACCATACCCAGCTAAATTTTATATTCTTAGTAGAATGTTGTCCAGGCTGGTCTCAAAATCCTGGCCTCGAGTGATCTGCCCAGCTCAGCCTCCCAGAGGGTACTTTCAAGTTATATCTATGGAACAAAGCAAGCTGTTCTGCTAAGCTCCTGCAGTTATTGATTACACAACCCCCACAGCTGTGACCACCATTTGGCTACCACCATCATCACAGCTTCTGCCCCTCCAATTTCCCCCAGCCAATTATATCACTGGCTTTTGTCTCTGCTGGGTTCTGTTAGGCCTGAGCTTTAAAGAGAAAGGAATAAAGTGGAATGATATATCTTTGCCCATAACTCATTCTAGGAAAAAGGAACTATGCTGGTTTTCTTTTTCCTCCATTTCAACCTATCCAATCTACCCAAATAGTTCTCAATCATATCACCTCATCCCAAAGCAATGGACAGGAAAGAGGAACAGGGCAAGAAAGCAGACAGGCTTTCTGGAGTGACTTTTGTCGCCACAGAGTCATAGATGCAGAGTTGGAAGAGATGAATTCTCTCATTTGGGAGATAAGGACACCATGCAGATAAAGAGACTCCATATCTTCTGCTTTTCCTGCTGCTGCAGTGCTTCCTCCAGGCAGCCTTCCTTGGTTTTTCTTGGCTTCCTACCCTTCCAACCTACACCATCATAATCTGGACTCCAGCCCTTTATTCCCTCAAAGGCTGACTCAGGCCATGACTGAGGGAAGAAGCTTGGACTCTGTAGTGGAACAGCATTGTCCATGGGGAGACACGGCTTCCATCCCAGGCCTTTGGTTCCATTGCTTAGAGTTTCTCACTTGCCTGTCTGTCATCCAAAGGGGCTCACAAGGAGGGGAATGCAGGGAGGAGACAGCTCCCTAATACCATTGGAGTTTTTTTCCAGGTTAAGATGGTGCATTGAATCCACCCATCTACTTTTGCTCCTCCCAAAACTCACTAAAACTATTATAAAGGGATTTTTTTTTAAAGACACAAACTCATGAGGACACAGAGAACAAAACAGACAATAATGGGGGAAAAAATAAGTTGGAAGATAGAAAACAGATGGGTGAGTGGTAATCGACTCAGCAGCCCCAAGAAAGCAGAAACCCAGGGAAAGTTAAGAGTAGCCCTATTTTCATGGCAAAATCCAAGGGGGGAAAAAAAAGAAAGAAAAAGAAAAAAAATGGGAATTGGCAGTCCTAGATATCTCTGGTACTGAGCAAGCCAAAGAATCAGGATAACTGGGTGAAAGGTAATTGGGAAGCAGTTAAAATCTTAGTTCCCCTCTTCCACTCTCCAAGCAGCAGGTTTCTCTCTCTCATCAGGCGGAGGGCTGGATATTTCATCTCCGGAGAGAGTAAAAAGGAGGGTCTCTGGGCTGGGGCACCAGGCATGGCTGAGGACAAATGTGGCATGTAGAGAACAGGGGCGTTAAGTGACTGTTTCCTCACTGCATGCTGAGAACCTCAGCTTTCTTCTCTGCTCACTTCCCAAATCACTGGCAGCTACTCTCCACCTCTCTTCTCTGAGAACTCTGACCAGCCAAAAGGGAAAGAATGAAGGATACTGGCATTCAGATTTCCAGTAAATGACCACCCATGTCTCCCTACAGTGAATAACAGTTGACAAGCCCAGTTCCTGCACTCAGGGTTTTTCATAGTCCTTTACTCTTAATCAAGCGCAGAGAGCTAAAGATTATGTCTTAGGTTCCCTAGAAACAGAAGCTGTGATGCAGATTCAGATGCATGCAATTTATTGCGGGCAGGCTCTCAGAAGAAGCTCCTTTTTCCACCTCCAGAAAGAGCATGGAAAGGAACTGAGCAAGGATGTGGTCTTGGCTGGAGTCTAGCCTCAGTCTGACCCACAGGGAGCCCTGGAGCATGAATTGCACCACAGGGTTGATCTCACCTTGAAGCAAGAGGGCCAGCTTTTGTATCCATATCCTGATCAATCACTGGCTGTGGGCTGCCAGGGAGGAAGCCATGAATTCTCAGGCAAGGTAGTTCCTGGTTGAGGACAATTCTTTAGAGAAAGTGGCAGCTCTGGTCTATTTATGACTGAGATTTATAGCAGCTGAAGGTATGGGCAGAACACCAATAAAATCTACTGTAGATTACCAGATTACCAAATATCTGAGGAAAGCTGCTAACATGGAAGACAGAAAATAAATAACAATAAAAACAAGTCAAAACAAGCAAGCAAACTAATAATTAAAATAAAGAGAAAAAGGCAAGTTGGAGGAAACCAAGACTTATTTTTAAGAATAAGAGGTGATAGGCAGTTCCGCGGTCCCGCGGGTCTGTCTCTTGCTTCAACAGTGTTTGGACGGAACAGATCCGGGGACTGTCTTCCAGCCTCCGACCGCCCTCCGATTTCCTCTCCACTTGCAACCTCCGGGACCATCTTCTCGGCCATCTCCTGCTTCTGGGACCTGCCAGCACCGTTTTTGTCGTTAGCTCCTTCTTGCCGACCAACCATGAGCTCCCAGATTCGTCAGAATTATTCCACCGACGTGGAGGCAGCCGTCAACAGCCTGGGCAATTTGTACCTCCAGGCCTCCTACACCTACCTCTCTCTGGGCTTCTATTTCGACCGCAATGATGTGGCTCTGGAAGGCGTGAGCCACTTCTTCTGCGAATTGACCGAGGAGAAGCGCGAGGGCTACAAGCGTCTCCTGAAGATGCAAAACCAGCGTGGCGGCCGCGCTCTCTTCCAGGACATCAAGAAGCCAGCTGAAGATGAGTGGGGTAAAACCCCAGATGCCATGAAAGCCCCCGTGGCCCTGGAGAAAAAGCTGAACCAGGCCCTTTTGGATCTTCATGCCCTGGGTTCTGCCCGCACGGACCCCCATCTCTGTGACTTCCTGGAGACTCACTTCCTAGATGAGGAAGTGAAGCTCATCAAGAAGATGGGTGACCACCTGACGAACCTCCGCAGGCTGGGCGGCCCAGAGGCTGGGCTGGGCAAGTATCTCTTCGAAAGGCTCACTCTCAAGCACGACTAAGAGCCTTCTGAGCCCAGCGACTTCTGAAGGACCCCTTGCAAAGTAATAGGGCTTCTGCCTAAGCCTCTCTCTCCAGCCAATAGGCAGCTTTCTTAACTACCCTAACAAGCCTTGGACCAAATGGAAATAAAGCTTTTTGATGCAAAAAAAAAAAAAAAAAAAGAATAAGAGGTGATATTATACCCGTGAAACAAGAATAAGATGCTATTTTGAGACAAGAAACAAAAAATAAGCTTTAAAATAAACACACACACACACATACAGACACACACGTGATAGCAGAAATGATAAATTCAATAGATGGTTTGAGAAAAATGTCTAGAATATCTCACAGAAAATAGATCTGAAAGACAAAACACTGAAAAACAGGAAAGAAAAGATGAGGAGAGTAGGGGGAATAGTCCAAAAGGTTTAACATCTGAATAACAAGCATTTCAGAAACAGAGGGAAGGAAATCATCAATGTGATAATTCAAGAAAAATTTCCCAAATTGAAAAACATAAATTGCCAGGTCAAAAGGGCTCACTGTTTGCCTAGTTCAACCAAGGCACATAATTGTGAAATTTCACAGCCCTAAGGATAAAGAGATGATTCCGCAAGCTTGAACAAATAAAAGAATAAGTCATATACTAAGTCTTAAGAATCAGAATGGATCCAGACTTCTCTTCACTGGAATTGTTCCAGCAACACTGGAAGGTAGAATACTAGAGTAATATCTTCAAAATTCTGAAGAAAAATTGTTTCCAATCTAGAATTCTATATAAAGTGAAACAATCAAGAAATGAGTGGAATGAAGACAATTTCAGATATGCACATCCCATGTTTCCTTTTCTGGGAAGTAATTTAAGGATGTGCTCCACCAAACCAAGGGAGTAACCCAAAGAAAAAGACACAACATGTGGGAAATGGGGGATCCAACACAGGGGAGAGGGATGAGGAATCCCTATGAGGCTGAGATGAAGAAACTTGGAGGATTGGAGCAGAGAGACTCAAGAGATAGATATGTTAAAGACTGTCATCACCAAAGTGACTACTGTCATATTGCCATCTTTATAGCCACTTTTTGTTAGAAGCACAGACTTGAGGTAAATTAGATAAAAGACAGAGATCCCACATACTGTTGGAAAGAGGACTGGCCTAATACTGTCGAGGCTTGGGTTCTAGTCCTGGCTTACTCTTGAAGTAGGTATAAGATCTGGGTATGTCATTTTTCCTCCCTGGATCTCAGGATTATCCTCTCTACCTGTCAAGGATAGGCTAAGTGAATTACATGTATTTTTAAGGCTATTGTGCCTTAGTGACATGTATTCTTCATGGTACTGTATACGGTTATATAGCTTTTGAAAATGCAGAGTCATGTAACTACCTCCACAGTCATGCTACAGAACAGTTGCATCACCTCCCAAAAATCTCTCATGCTCCCCTTTGCAGTCAGCCTCTTGCCTCTCCCTTAACCCTGTCAACCACTGACATTTTCTCCCTCCCTATAGTCTTACCTTTTCTAGAATGTTAGATAAATGCAGTCATACAGTACGAAGCCTTTCAGATCTGGTTTCTTTCATTTAACACAGTGCATTTAGTTTTATGCACTAACCAGCAATTACCACTGATCTTGTTTTCAGTTCTCCCCCAAAGCAGATGCTAAGACAAGAATTCAAGTGCAAGTAGTTTATGTGGGAGGTGATCTCAGGAAGCACCAGTTAGTGGAGTGAGACAGGGAAGGGAAAGAAGCCAATACAGGATATGTCAGCAAGCGAGCTACCACTGTGGGAAACAAGCTCACCCCCCGGAGACTCTGGGATCCAGTGCAGAGCACACATCTCAGCTCTATCCAGCACAAGGAGTGAAAAAGCTGGGATTTTTGTCTACCAACTCCCTGTCCATCAGTGGTTGAGTGCTACTTCTTAGGGTCTTCACTCTCCAGCACTTCTGGCTTGCCCTGTACATGGACCAAGCATGTTCCTCTGGCTGGAAATAAAAGCCCCCAGGCAGAAAGCAACAGATGTTCACATTAAGCAACTTTCCATGTGCAGGGGCGAATGCCAAGGGTGATGTGTAAGACACTGGCAGCGTCAGCTGCTTCCAACCCAACCCAAATATTTTTATTGCTGTATGTTAAGGGAAACAAATATATACTATAAATTCTTAAATTCATTCTGCTGGATAAAGAGAGAAAAGTCTTGGATTTCTTCTCAACAGGCCAATTTTAAAGGCTGCTTTTCATGTATAGGATGGGCAAAGCACTTTTAAAAACATTTATCTTAGATTTTCACTGTATTTATGGTTTACAAGGGTGCTTTGCATGTAAAACTTAATGTTTAAATAGCACAAGCTCATACAGTCCATATTCAATCCCTTGATTATTAATACAAAACTCAATTTAAGCTAAATCCAACTTGTGAATAATGAGAATAATTGATTTGTTTAGGTTCTATTATTCAAAACGTTATGTCTTTCATTTTTTTTTTTTTTTTCAGGCAGGGTCTTGCCCTGTAGCCCAAGTTGGAGAGCAGTGGCACAATTATGGCTCACTGCAGCCTTGACCTCCAGGGCTCAAGAGATCCCCGTGTAGCTGGGACCAGAGGCACACGCCACCATGCCTGGCTAATTTTGGTATTATTTTTTGTAGAGATGGGGTTTTGCCATGTTGCCCAGGCTGGTCTCAAACTCCTGGGCTCATGCAATCCACCTGCCTTGGCCTCTCAAAGTGCTGGGATTAGATGCGTGAGCCACTGCGCCCAGCCAGAATGTTATGTTTTAAATTTATCTGTGTTATCAGTTGGGTCTCTTTGCTTCTTTAAAGAAAATTTAATATTTAAACTACCTTTTTTTTTTTTTTGAGATGGAGTCTTGCTCTGTTGCCCAGGCTGTAGCGCAGTGGCGCGATCTTGGCTCTCAGCAACCTTCGCCTCCTGAGTTCAAGCAATTCTCCCGCCTCAGCCTCCCAAGTAGCTGGGATTACAGGCATATGCCACCATGCCTGGCTAATTTTTGTATTTTCAGTAGAGACAAGGTTTCGCCATGTTGGCCAGGCTAGTCTCGAACTCCTGATCTCGGGTGATCCGCCCACCTCGGCTTCCCAAAGTGTTGGGATTATAGGCTTGAGCCATTGTGCCCTGCAATTAACTTATTTTTTATACATTTAAAATGTACAAGTGCATTTTTGTTACATGGATATATTGCATAGTGGTAAAGCTTTTAGTTTACCACTGAGATGTATTCTTTGTATCTTGTCTTTGGCAGTCAGCTCACACAAATCCTCGCTGGCTCCACCCACATCCAGGATTGTGTGATTCCTTGGGGGCTGGCTGCCACTCCTGTGTACCTCTTGATGCCCAGGGTATTCTAAGGTCCTGTGCTGGGCCAAGGGAACTTAGTAGATTATCTAAGGCATTTCTTTATTTTTGGGTTATTCTCAGGTGTGCACAACTCATTCTTTTACTTCCACACTTTGCTGGCTCTTGGCAGCCCTGGCAAGGCTGTCTCAACCTGCCTCATGTGCACACAGCTGTCTCTATCTGGGAGTCTAACTGCCACCCTAAGCTGTATCCAGGATTCTCACTGTACTTACATCCCCCAAACCTGAATGGGTTTCTTCCTTCCTTCCTTCCTTCCTTCCTCTTTCTCTCTCTCCTTCCTTCTCCCTCTCTCTTTCTCTCATCTCTCTCTTTCTCTCTTTCCTCTCACTCTCTTCCTTCCTTCCTTCTCCCTCTTTCTCTCTCATCTCTCTCTCTCTTTCTCTTTTTCTTTCTCTCTCTTTCCCCCTCCCTCCCTCCCTCCTTCCCTTCCTTCCTTCTCCCTCTCTCTCTCATCTCTCTCTTTGCCTTTCTCTCTTCTTCTCTCTTTCACTTCCTCCATCCCCTCCCCTCCCCTCCCTCCCTCCCTCCTTCCTTCCTTCCTTCCTTCCTTCCTTCCTTCCTTCCTTCCTCCCTCCCTCCCTCCCTCCCTCCCTGCCTCCCTCCCTTCCTTCTTTTCAAGACGGAGTTGCCCAGGATAGAGCGCAGTAGCACAATCTTGACTGACTGCAACCTCTGCCTCCCAGGTCCAGGTTCAAGCAATTCTCCTGCCTCAGCCTCCTGAGTAGCTGGGATTACAGGTGTCTACTACCACGCCTGGCTACTTTTTGTATTTTTTCGTAGAGATGGGGATTTCACCATGTTAGTCAGGCTGGTCTCAAACCCCTGACCTCAAGTGATCTGCCCACCTCAGCCTCCCAAAGTGCTGCTGGGATTACAGGCATGAGCCACCACACCCGGCCCAAGCTCTTTTTCTTAGACATCCACCATCATGTGACTCTCCTTACTACTGAGTTTGGGGATTTATTCTGTATATGTGGGTGAATGCTTGCTCTCAAATGCATTCTCTCAAATCTGTTATATTGTCTACACCTGTATTCCTCTAGGTTTCTTTCTAATGAACTTTTTTTAAAATTTGCTTTTAATTTTGAGACAATGGTAGATTCACTTGAAATTATAAGAAATAATACAGAACAATTCTGTATACCCTTCACCCAGTTTCCCCCAATGGTAACATCTTGCATAACTATACCATAGTATCATAGCCAGGAGATTGACATTGATACATCAATCTTATTCCATTTTCCCTAGTTTTATAGGACTTGTGTATATGCATGTATTTAATTCTATGCAATTATCATATGTGTAGATTCGTGTAATCACCACCATAGTTGAGATAAAAAATAGTTCAATCACCACAAGGATCTTTTGTGATGTCCTTTAATTTATTTTTATTTATTTATTTATTATTTATTTATTTATTTATTTTTCTGAGACGGAGTCTCACTCTGTCACCCAGGCTGGGGTGCAGTGGCATGGTCTTGGCTCACTGCAACCTCTGCCTCCCAGGTTCAAGCGATTCTCCTGCCTTGGCTCCCCAAGTAGCCGGGACTACGGGCACGTGCCACCACACCCCACTAATTTTTTGTATTTTTAGTAGAGACGGGGTTTCGCCATGTTGGCCAGGCTGGTCTCAAACTCCTGACCTAGTGATCCGCCCTCCTCGGCCTTCCAAAGTGCTGGGATTACAGGCGTGAGCCACCGTGCCTGGCCCCTTCCCACACTCTTACATAGCCTCAGCCAATGACTGGGGGGAGTAAGTGCATAACAGCCCAGTTCCCTTTCCTCTCTGGTGGGGTAATGCTGAGGCATGTTTCACACTGGCTCTCAGAGTTCCTCTGTGGGACTGAGCTCTAGTTGCCCACAGTGGTGACTTGTTAATAACACATCCTTTATTGGCTGACTTCTCTTCCCTTCTCTGTCTCACTTCTCCACTTTCCTACCAGTGTTTCCTGGTGTTACCTCTCAATTAAACTACTTGTATCCAATTCCTTGTATCAAAGTCTGTTTCTTGGGGAGTCTAAACCAAGACAACCGCTGAAGGGAATCATAGACAAATTGAAACCAGCAAAGGCATCTAGGCATCTATGCATGGGTGTCTGGGGGAAGGAGGTGTAGGAAGTGAGATGATGGTGACAGCATTAAACAGGGCTGCCACGAACAGCTGCCCAAGCTGTGCACTGTGCAACTACTAGGGTTGTACCAATTGGTGCCTGTTGGAGTTTCCTATTGCTGCTGTAACAAATTAGCTTTAAGCAATATAAATCTGTTATCTTATACCCCTGGAGCTCAGAAATCCAAAATGAATTTCACTGAGCTAAACTCAAGGAGTTGTCAGGTCTGTGTTCCTTCTGGAGGCTCTAGGAGGCGAACTCTTTCCTTGCCTTTTCCAGCTTCTTAATTCTTACATTCTTTAGCTTGTGGCCTCTTCCACCATCTTCAAAGCCAACAGTGTAACACCTACAACTCCCCCTACACCCACATACACACAAATCTGTCATCACATCTTCTCTGACTCTCTTGTCCCCCTCTTTCCTTTATAAGGACCCTTGTGATTAAATTGAACCAACTTGGGGAATTCAGGATAATCTCTCCTTCTCAAGATTCTCTCTCTCTTTTTTTCTTTTTGAGATGGAGTCTCGCTCTGTTGCCCAGGCTGGAGTGCAGTGGCATGATCTCAGTTCACTACAACCTCCACCTCCTGGGTTCAAGTGATTCTCCTGCCTCAGCCTCTGGAGTAGCTGGGACTACAGGCGTGTGCCACCACACCTGGCTAATTTTTGTATTTTTAGTAGAGACAGGGTTTCACTATGTTGGCCAGGCTGGTCTCAAACTCCTGAACTCGTGATCTGCCCGCCTCAGCCTCCCAAAGTGCTGGGATCACAGGCGTGAGCCACCGTGCCCGGACTTTTTTTTTTTTTTTTTTGTTGAGACAGAGTCTTGCTCTGTCGCCCAGGCTGGAGTGCAGTGGCATGATCTCGGCTCACTGCAACCTCCGCCTCCCGGGTTCAAGTGATTCTCCTGCCTCAGCCTCCCAAGTAGCTGGGGACTATAGGCATGTGCCACAATGCCGAACTAATTTTTGCATTTTTTGGTGGAGACTGGGTTTCACCATGTTGCCCAGGTTGATCTTGAATTGACCTCAAGTGATCCGCCCGCCTTGGCTGGTATTACAGGCTCTCGAGATTCTTAAACACATGACATCATAAAGTCCCTTGTGCCATGTAAGGTAATATACTCACAGGTTCTGGAGATTAGGATGTGGGCATCTTGAAGGGCATCATTATTCTGTCCACCACATGCCCATGGTCCAGGGTTCAGAATAAAAGGGGCTCTGAGTTGGCAAAATCTGCCCAGAGGAAGCCAGTGCTGTGAGAAGGGGAAGGTGGTATAAGGGGCTATAAACTAAAATGCAGAAATACAGAGGAAGACATATTTCAGTGGTTACATAGCATGCGGTGTGTGTATGCGTGAGTGTGTGTGTTTGTGTGCATGTGCGTGTGTGTCTGGGGGAAGGAGGTGGAGGAAGTGAGATGATGGTGACAGTGACAGCAGCTTGGAGAAGACAGGGGGGTGGGTCTACTTCTGAGGAAGTCCTTGGCTGAGGTGGGGTAGCAGAGAGGCAGGGTGAGGGTGGAACCTGTGGTTTCAGAGAGGAGTTTTAATGGCTGCCAAGAATGTGCACGTGAAGCCGAAAGGGAGTGCGGCCTGGAGCTGCAGTCAGCCCAGAGGGCAGGTGGAGCCTGTCCCAAGGCACTAAGATCGCAGAGAACCACAGGAGGGAGCAGGGCTCTGTGAGCAGGGAGAGGAAAAAGAAAGAGAAACTAGGTTTGTGATGGGAAATGGGCTGTGGTTTCAAAATTGGAAGTGCCTGTGGGCAATGAGTATAAATGGAGGGTTTGGTAACACTTGGGGAAAAATTATTAATTTGGAACTTCTATAAAGCCTTTTGTCTCCTATTAAAAATCCTGTGTGTACCAAGTGAATTTCATCATTTAATTCACTCAATAAACAATGAACTGCTACTTTGCATGGGACAACATTCTCTGGAGATGCATACAGTGAACAAACAAGGTGAATGAATGGACTCAGGGAATTAGGTGTCACAGGCATAGAAAGGCAAGGAGATGAAGGAGTAAGTCAGCAAGAGGATGATGGAGGCAGAATCAGCTTTCCCCGGCAGGGGATGACATGGGGTTTTCGATATCACCTGCCCGGGGAGGCTTGCCTATTTCCACTCTCCAGCCCACCTGCCCAGGGGAATGGCTTTGAAACGTATATTCCCTACTCTCCGCCTCCTTGGAGCCATTCCTTCATTTCTTCCTTCCTCCTCTTCCTCTCCCCTTGTCTTCCTTTGCCTTGGAGCTTGGGAGGCTCCAGGCAAGAAGAGGGGGACTGCGGCTTCTTTCTCTTGCTTCCCTCTTTGCTTTCTACCCTTTGGATCCAATTCAAAACAGATAAATAGAGGTCCACTGTGGGCCTGGAATCATGCAGGGGTTACAAGACGGGGGACTCCCATGACCAAGGATGATTCTTCAGCAAGGGGATTTCTGGGAGCCCTTAGCAGCTGACACATGCAGCAGCTGGGCCAGGGGTGGACCAGCCTGTTAAGGGGATCTGTGTGGGGCACCAGTATCCTCCACTATAGCAAGGATGTGGAGTAGCAGATAATCTCACACCCTGCTGTAGATTGGAATAAAACTTTAGAAAGCAATTTGCTAATATTGTATAGAGAGGAAGACACACATGGCCTGTGACCCAGCAATTCCACTTCCAGCCACATACCCTAGAGAAACTTTGCATGTGCATGAGGAGACAAGGAATGTTCATTGCAGCATAATTTGAAAAAACAAAAGCTGGAAATAAATGAAATGTGCATCTTATAGGAAGTTGGATCTATTCACATAATGGAATACAGCAGGTAAAATAAACAAGAGTTATGGGTATCATCAGAGATAACTCTAAAAGCATGATGTTGAGTGAAAAAAGCATGCTACGAAATGATATATATAATGTTGCCATTTATTTATGTATTATTTATTTATTTGTTTTTGAGACGGAGTCTTGCTCTGTCGCCCACGCTGGAGTGCAGTGGCATGATCTCGGCTCACTGCAACCTCTGCCTCCCAGGTTCAAGTGATTCTTCTGCCTCAGCCTCCTAAGTAGCTGGGACTACAGGTGTGCACCACCATGCCCGGCTAATTTTTGTATTTTTAGTAGAGACAGGGTTTCACCATGTTGGCCAGGCTGGTCTTAAACTCCCGACCTCAAGTGTTCAGCCCACCTCGGCCCCCTAAGGTGATGGATTACAAGCGTGAGCCACCATGCCAGGCCTAATGTTGCCATTTATATAAAGTTTAAAGACATGCAAAACAATATGTTTACATATATATGTGTATATATGTATATATGCATTTATATATATATCTGTGTATATATAGTAAACATATATAGTAAACATATATGTATGTAACATAGTAAACATATATACACACATACACAAACACACACATATATAGTAAAAGCATAAGAGCATGCTTGGGAATGCTAATACTCAATATAGAGTAGTGGGACTTGCAGCCAGATTGCTTGGATTTGCATCCTAGTTCCTTCTCTTACTAGCTGTGTAATCTTGGAGAAGTTATTTAACCTCTGCAGGCCTCAGCTTGCTTATGTGTTAAATGGGAAATGCCAATTGCATCAGCCAGCAATTGCTGCTCTAATGCTGTGTAACAAACAACCCCTAAGCTCAGTGGCTTTCAATCACAAGCAGTTATTTTCCATCCACAAGCCTGTGAGTTGGCTGTGGCTCTGCTGGACTGGGCTCCAGGAAGTGGCTTAGGTTCATGTCTGCTCCACGTGTCTCCACAAGCAACTATCCAGGGCTTGTTCTTTTCAGGGCAGAGGTCACATGCATGAGTGGCTGCTGAAAGCACATGATGCCTTCTTGAATCTTTGGCCCAGAACTGGCATATTGCTTCCACCCACATTCCAGTGGGGTAGGGAAAGTATACACCACCCACAGTGATCCAGAACAAGGGCAGCAGGAGAAGGAGGTACTGGGAGCAAATAATGGTGCAATAGTGTCTACCTGCTTTGTTTGAAGCATTAAATGAGTTAATGTGTGTCAGGTGCCTGGCACATAGTAGGTGCTATATTCTTACTAATCAGGAGAATGATGAACTCTGGGAGAAAGAGGAAATTTAACTTATCTATTAAATTTCTTTTTTAAAAACAAAGATCATAAAAAGAAAAAGAGGGAAAATATTTGTTTTCAGAAGAGAAAGCGAGAGAGAGAGAGAGAGGACAGGAATGCTGCGGACTGAACCACAGGGAGCAATGGAATTCAGGAAAAAGAGGAAAATGGAAGACTTAATTGTAGACTCCAGGAGGCAGGGACTGTGTGTGGCCTCACTCATTTCTGTGTCCCCAGCACCATGTCTGACACATGGTAAATGCTCCTAAGGAGCACAGGGAAAGAAGAAACAATGATAGAGGCAGAGGTTGGAGAGAATCTGAGAAAAATGAGAAGCTCTCACCCTAAAAGCAGAGGAGATCGTTAAAAGGGGCTGGACAGCTGCCTCATGGACTGGTCAGCAGTGGCCATCATCCCACTCTGGACCCAGCCTCACTGTTGGGTCTGGTGTTCCAGGACACAGGGGACAGACTTGCTATTTCATTTGGTGAGTTTTGTCTCAGGCCAAGCTTCTGAGTAGTAGGAGGTGAAAGGCCCAGTCCCCTCCTGTTGATCTCTTAATTTCAGTATCCTCTTCTCTCCCTTTTCCCTTTGGCTGTCCCTGATTCTCCCTTTCAAGTCTCCTTCCAGCCTCCCCCTCCTCGGGTCCCCACTGCATGGAGGAATATGCAGAGGCCAAGACAGGAAGGAGGCTGGGCACGGAGGCTCACACCTGTAATCCCAGCACTTTGGGAGGCCAAGGCAGGCAGATCACTTGAGCCCAGGAGTTCAAGACCAGCCTTAGCAACATGGCAAAACCCTGTCTCTACTAAAAATATAGAAACTAACCGGTGTGATGGCACGCACCTGTACCTGGGAGGCTGGCTTGAGCCCTGGAGGAGAGGCTGCAGTAAGCTGTGATCGCACCACTGCACTCCAGTCTGGGAGGTGGACCGACGAGTGTTGGGGTCTCTCAGAGACCAGGAAGGGGGTCAGGATAGAGCCCTTCTTCTTTGCTTTCCTACTTTGGCCTGAAACGCTCCACTGAGCCTTAGTGAAGGGCAGGCAGCCAAAGGCTGGGGAGAAGGTGGACTCATTTCCTTGTAAATTACGTGGTTATGAGGGCGGGAGTTTCACATGTGGCTTTTTGCATAATCAGGTTATCAGGTAGTTGGCCCATTCCTGGGCTCATAAAGTCTCTGGTTGCTCTGACTCATAGCATGGAGTGGGAGTCGAGCCAGCAGGGATGGGGCTGGGAGGAGGTGCCCGCCAGCTGCCTGCTTGGGTGGTGTCAGGTGGGGATCGTTTTCAGAGCCCATGTTTCATAAACATCTGGGCTTGAGAATCAGTCTACTTGAGTTCAAGTCTTGGCCTCACTGCTTGCCAGCTGTGTGACCTTGGGCAAGTTCCTAACCCTCCCTAATCCTTTATTTCTGCATTAGGGCAACGGTGGTGGTTTAGAGAAGGATTTGCCTGGGAAAGAGAAGGTGGCTGCTTAAGCAGATCCCCAGGAGGGCAGCATGTGGGTGTGGCCACCAACCTCCTGAATCCAATCCACAGATTTCCCTCAAAAAATGTAGTGGTTGGCACTCTGGCAAACCGTTGGGCAATATCTAATAAACTCACTGCATTAATTTTCTAGGGCTGCCACGACAAAGTACCATACACTGGGTGGACAGAAACAACAGATATTTATCCTCCCTCAGTTCTGGAAGCTAGAAGTCTGAGATCAAGGTGTTGGCAGAACCAGGCTCTAAGAGAAAATCTATTCCATGCTCTTTTTTTTTTTTTTTTTTTCCTGAGACAGAGTCTTGCTCTGTTGCCCAGGTTGGAGTGCAATGGCACAATCTCGGCTCACTGCAACCTCCACCTCCTGGGTTCAAGCGATTCTCTTGCTTCATGCTCCCAAGTAGCTGGGATTACAGGCACCTGTCACCACACCCAGCTAATTTTTTTTGTATTTTTAGTAGAGATGGGGTTTCATCGTGTTGGCCAGGCTGGTCTCAAACTCCTGAACTCAGGTGATCTGTCTGCCTCAGCCTCCCAAAGTGCTGGGATTACAGGCGTGAGCCACTGCACCTGGCCTATTCTGTGCTTTTCTCTGAGTTTCTGGAGTGTCGTTCCTTGGCTTGCGGCAGCATCACTCCAAGCTCTGCCTTTGTTGTCACGTGGCATGCTCCTTGCGTGTCTCTGTCTCACATGGCTCTCTCCTCTGTGTGCATCTGGGTCCAATTTCCTTCTTATAAGGACCCCAATCATATTGGATTACAGCCCACCCTAATGACCTTCTCTTCATTTGATTATATCTGTGAAGACCCTGTTTCCAAGGAAAGTCGTGTTTGTAGGTATCAGGGATTAAATCTTCAATATATCTTTTTGGGGGACATGATTCAACCCATATCACCCACTTTACCTATGAACAGTAGGACTGAAAGGCCCAGTCCCCTCCTGTCCATCTCACAATTCCATCAACTCCTCTCCTAGGAATATAACTTAAAGAAATTAATGGTTAGTCCACTGAAAGCTGAAACGCATGTACTAGAATGTTTCTAGCAACTTTATTTTTAATAGTCCCAAACTGGACACAACTCTAAGGTCCATCCACAGGAGAATTGACAAACAGATTAGAGTACATTCACACAATGGAATACTACTTGGCAATAGAAAGGACAAATTACTGATATAAGCAATAATATGAATGAAAGACTACCTTTGTTTGGCCCTGGCTATTTGTAGTCCTACTGTGTGACTCTATTTCATGAAATTCAAGAAGAGACAAAACTAGTCTGATA
The DNA here is from genome assembly GCF_028885625.2 of Pongo pygmaeus. Lineage (NCBI taxonomy): Eukaryota > Metazoa > Chordata > Mammalia > Primates > Hominidae > Pongo > Pongo pygmaeus. The sequence goes on along the minus strand of NC_072394.2, from coordinate 29,625,135 downwards.
GATGTCAGACATAAATAAAAATTTATTGAGCTATACACTTAAGCTGTGTAAATTATATTTCAATTTAAGAAGTTTAAAAAATTAAAAAAATTTAGTCCTTGGCATGCCCAGAAGTCAATGACTTACTTCCAGGGCTTGATTCCCATTTGCCAAAGTTCTAGGAGTTTGATGTATAAACTGGAAAGTTAACAAGATAAGTCCTAATGAGAACTCTAATGAGCCAGGGGCCCAGTGCCTGTGTCACCTGGATAGTGGCAGAGACAAACTGTCCAGTGAGATACTCAGGACGCCCTCTTCTGAGGTGCTGCTGGTTGATTATGCCCCTTCCTTGGACTGGATGCCACATAATGAGCTGGGTTCTGACTTCACCAGTGAATTGTCCTGTGTCCTTGTGGAAATGACTCAGCCCCCTTCCTCATCTCTAAAATGCGTATACCTACCCTCCCTCCCAGGGTGGTTGTGAGAAGCATTTGACAAAACACTGTATTTAAAGTCCCATTCATAGGAGGTAGGTACTCAGCTAATGTGGTTTCCTCTTCCTTTCACAGAGCTGGGATGCAGCTACTGGCTCAGACATTTTTCTTTTGATCCTTTTGGGTGCAGAGCCTTTTGCTAGTAGCCAAAAGAGGTGACGAGACACTCCTGAGAACTTCCTTGTTTCTCAGGTCACATAGATAATAGATAATAACTTATATCTGCAAAGCTATTTAAAAAACACTAGGAAGCTCACAGCCTAAGAATATGTCCTCCACCAGCCAAGTACCTGGAGTCCCCTCTAAGTGTGTCTTCCTGTGGGGTCACTATTGCCCCCTGTCTAATGTGCTGACTTTGTGAGTGCCAGGGTGGGGCATAATGGTGCATTTGTTAGTCCTGGTGGTGGAAGGAAGGGTTGGGAGCCCTCATTGCAGGAAGAAAGGACAGAATATTATGGAGCTGAGCTCATTGAGGGGGAGATATTTGAGGGTCCTCACATCCCCCCTGTTCCCCTGAGATGGCCCTGAGACCTCAGCACCCTGGTGAGATTACCAGGAGTAGGTAGGAGTGGTGAGCTCTGGCAACTGCTGCCCTTTTGGGTCTTCCCTCCATCCCCGGGACCCACCCTTCTGTGTCCCTACCACCTTAGGCTAGGACAGGAAGGCTGCAGAGAGGTAGGGCTGGTGGGGGCTGGTGGGGACTGGTGGGCAGTGCCTGGGTACAAGGTACGTTCCTGAAGGGGCTACTTGGACAGCAGACTCCCCAGGTGGATGCCAGGCTACAATGAGAGAGTGGGGATCTATTTTGATTCCCAAGAATTCAGCTTTAGAACAAGTAGCGAATGAGGGGATTACGAATGAACTTCCTATAAGCATAGTTGGGTGGTGCATAGGAACATGCCCTTGGGCCAATGTCATGCGCCCTGGGCTACCCACCTCTCAGTGTTCTTTCCCTCTGTATTAGATTTCCTCAGAGAAGCAGAACCAGTAGAATAAATACATAATGAGAGAGAGAGATTAATTTTAAGGAATTGCTTCATGCAACTATGGAGGCCAGCAAGTCCAAAATCTGCAGAGTAGGCTGGCAAGCTGGAGACCGAGGGAAGAGCAGATGTTGCAGAACAAGTCTGAAAAACCCTCTGCAGGTAGAACTCTCTCTTGCTCAGGGTGGGGATGGGGATAGGTCAGCCTTGCTCTATTCAGGCCTTCAGCTGATTGGATGAGGCCCACCCACATTACGGAGGGCAATCTGCCTTACTCAGATTCTACTGATTTAAATGTTAATCTCATCAAAACAGCCTCAGAGAAAAATCCAGAATAATGTTTGATCAAATATCTGGGCTCTGTGGCCCAGCCAAGTTGATACATAAAACTAACCTCCTTATTAAAACGACTTCGCCAAGCAATACGAACGGTAGCTCCCAGTTCCTGAGGCCCTGCCTTGTGTTGGGGGCCTTGTGCTTTGCGCTGCAATGGCCTGATTCAGGTGGACCTGCCCAACACACCTGTATGGTAAGTGTCATGCTTGTTTCACAGACGAGTTAACTGAATCTTACGCGATGTGACAGGTGATGTTGGTGCCCTATCTGGATCCCTTTTCCCAGCTAGTGTCCCACTCCCCAGCAGGTGACAGTGCAGTGGCTAACAACTTACATCTGAGACCTTTCATGGAGGATTCCGCTGGCAATGGGATTGTCCTTGTCCAGGACCTAGTGACTCATGTTCCCTTCTCCCATCCTCCAGGGGTGGACAATGACTGACTGACACAAGGGTACAAAAGCCTGTCCTGCTTATCTCAGGGGGCAATTCTGTGGACAGCTTACACCCCAGAGCTCCCTGTGGATCAGGCTGCGGCCAGGCTGGACTAAGGCCACGCCCTTGCTGAACATCTTCCTCTGCCACATCCTGCTTCCCTCCATCCCTTTCTCCTGGGATCATTTCCTCCATAAATCATAGGGATTCCACAGATCCTCATCCCAGGCTCTGAGTCTAAAGAATAGGACCTAAGACACCTGTGAGTGAGGAATGTAAACCCAGGTCTAGCTGCCTTCAAAGGTGGCCCACAGGATCTTCGCATTGTCCGTAGCTGACAGGGGTGAGGACCTCCCTGGGGAGGGGTTCCTGGTTGCAGAGAGGGAAGACTCCTCGCCTTTTGGAAGGTCTCTTGGGTTTGTCCCCTTCCTCCCTTGCTTGCCCACTTCTTTCTTGCCTTATTCCACAGAACAGCACCAGCCACAAGCTAGGAGCCTCTACCCAGGGAGGGCAAGGGGAGGTTGAGGGCTACACCTGTGGCTGGGAACGGCTGAATCTATGAGTCCCATCCCCAAGGATTCTCAGAGCATGGAGTAGCTGCTTTCTGGGGCAGGGGTGCAGATTCGCAGCAATGGGAATGTGCTCGAAGGCCTGAGCTGCTGCTTGGGAGAGAGCATGTGCCAAATCCTGGTGGGCAGGCTGCCTGGTCAGTGGGCTCCAGGCCTAGGCTGCGCTCTGAGGCCTCCATTTGCAGCCTCTGCCTGTGCGAGTGCTGCGTCACCACCCTGGGAAGGCCTCTGTTGGGTTTTTCCAGAACTTGGAGGTTTAGAAGTGCCTCAGTCATGGCTGTTCTAGTTAGAATTTCGCTTCCAGCTTTCCCAGGGGACCTCCAGCCCTCTCTGAGACACAGCTGCTCAGGGACAGTGAATGAATGAGAGCAAGGGGCCCCCTGTAGGGACGAGAGAGTTTGCAGCAGAGATGGTGGCGCCCAGGCCTGGCAGAGAAACTGCTGGGGGGCAGCTGCGTGATGGGGCAAGGCTCCTCATTGGCCCCCAAAGAGCCTTCCATCCCACCTGGCTGGAGAAGACAATGAAGGATGGTGGAGGGGGGTGGTTGCGCCAGTCAGCAGAAGGCTTCTTGTCTTAACAAAAAAGAGGAGTGTTGAGCTGTTCCGTTTGGTTACAGATCTTTACTACTGCCTTCTCTATGAAAAGATATAGTGTGGGGGCTTTGGTGTCACATAGATCTGATTCAAAAACCTCTGTTTTATCCTTATAAATTCTGTGATGCTGTGAAAGCCACTTAACATCTCAGAGCCTCAGTTTTCTCATCCATAAAATGGGTGGCCATGCTCACTGCATAGGCTTGCTGTCTGGGAAGGGGCAAGTAAATGAAGAAAGTAGCTCAGCAAGAGGCAGAGATAGCTTTGCAATCTCTGGAATGTGAATGAAAAATTGAGCCATCTTCACCGTGAAGGAACTCATTTGCTTCTAGAGCTATGGCGGTGGGGGCAGACAGAAGGCCACTGCTCACCCATTCCAGTGTTCAAGGCAGACGTTACTAATTATATCTGCATACCCCAAGCCTGGATAGAGAAGCCTGGTAGCTTCTCTTAATTGATCAGAGGTGGCACTTGAAATGGAACTTATGTGTCATCTCCGTGCTGTCAAGAGGCCTTGACAGCCACCCTGGAGGACCCCCTAGGTGGGTGAGGGAAGATTTAAGGGAAAGTAAGTTTGCTTTTTAGGTCTTCTAGTTTGAGTGCCTGGGAATAGAGATGGTTTCTGATTGAGCAGCCCAAAGCTACTGAGAAGAGGCCAGTCTTGGAGTGGGCCTTCCGGATGACCACTTGCTTGGCAGCGCTGGCCTCACTAAAGGTGGGCTCTTACCTGCCTCCCACCAGGAGCAGATCCTGAGACAAGGATTCGAGTGCAAGTAGCTTATTTGTGAAGTGAACCTAGGATCTCCAGTAGAAGAGTGAGGAAGTGAGACTGGGAAGAGAAGGCAGTGAGGGAGCTGGGGTATTTATACACCAATTCCCATTGATCGTTAGTTGAGGACTTCTGGGATAGGATGTTGAGTCCTGGTTACATATGGACAGAACAGGGTCAGGTGGCCAGAGAAAGCTCTGACAAAAATAATCCCAGGTACTGGTAATTGGAAGTGGTAAGAGCTCAGAGCAGTATCTGCTACACATGTGGTCCCACAAATCCTGAGCAACTCAAGTGAGTTTGTCCATTGAAAATCAGAACAGCTTAACCTTTCCCAATGTAGAGCTCTCCTTAAAATGCAGGCAGGCCTCACCTTGCCTTACTCTGCCTCTGTCATGGGGAGGCATTGTCCCTACCCAGCATGGCTGCTGTCACTGCCTTCTCCTACAACCATGAGGACAGTGCTCATTGATCACAAGACTCTTTCAGATAAGACCTCATAACCCTTCTCAAGAGAGTGAGTGCTCTAGTCAGCCCCTGTAATGTAAAAGGAATAATCCCAGAAAAATCTCTGATGGACATTTAGCACGAGACACACAGTAGGTGCCCAATAAATGGAAGCTATTGGTAGCACTACTGTTGCTGCTTAGAGATAAAACCTATTGGCCAAACCTATCCTGACCTCAAAAGAGATGGAATTTGTCAGATTCATTCCTCCCCAGCAGCTACTAGAGAGCAGGAGTGGAGAGAGAGAGCTGGGAAAAGCTGGAGGAAGTTGGAGTAATTTGGGAGAAGAGCCTGGAGTCCTTCCAGGAAGGAGCCCTGGGCAATGTGAGTTGGGGGGTTAATGAGAGCTTGGTGCCCAGGAGGAGGTGGCAAGGGAGGAGAGATGAGAGGTACTAAAATTGTGCCCTATTTTTATTCTCTCCTGGTGAGTCCCTGTCATTAGAAAGGGCATGTTCGGTCTCATCTTCCCTTCTGGTTCCCACTCAGAGATGAGGACTGGCCTCCAGGGCTCCCAGTGGCTTATTCCCATGTTTTCCCATGGTCTGGACTCAAGGAGGGAGGGGTCTCTCTCTCTCTCTCTTTTTTTTTTTTTCTAATTTAGAGACAGAGTCTGGCTCTGTCACTTCGGCTGGAATGTAGTGGTGCAATCATATAGCTCACTGTAGCCTTAACCTCCTGGGCTCAAGTGATCCTCCCACCTCAGCCTCCCGAGTAGCTGGGACTATAGGTACACACTGCCATGTCGGGCTAATTATTTTTTATTTTTGCACCATGTTTGGCTAGTACCCAAACATGTCAGAGAGCCCAGCATGAAACCTTACACAAAAGAGTACAAACTGTATGATTTGAGATTCTTCCAAACTGTTGAATGTATTAGTAGTTGGTTCCTCTTTCTCACTCAGTAGTATTTCATTGTATGAATATGCCATAATTTGTTTATCCATTTCCTTGTTGATAGACATTTAGTCTCTCTCTGGTTTTTTATTCTTGTGAATAAAGCTATGAACATTCATGTACAAGTCTTTCTGCAGTCAAGGATCATTTCTTTTTTCTTTTTTTTTGAGACAGAGTTTCGCTCAGTTGCCCAGGCTAGAGTGCAGTGGCGTGATCTCGGCTCACTGCAAGCTCCGCCTCCCAGGTTCACACCATTCTCCTGCCTCAGCCTCCCAAGTAGCTGGGACTACAGACGCCCGCCACTGCGCCCGGCTAATTTTTTGCATTTTTAGTAGAGATGGGGTTTCACCGTGTTAGCCAGGATGGTCTCGATCTCCTGACCTCATGATCCACCCGCCTCGGCCTCCCAAAGTGCTGGGATTACAGGCATGGGATTACAGGCTGGGATTACAGCCACCGCGCCTGGCCAAGGATCATTTTTTATACAGGGTTTTGATTTGCGGTCCTGCTCCACTGGAAAACTTCCCTGCCAAGTTAGCAATAGACCTCAGCTAGCAAGACGGATGAGTTGAGTTTCTTCATGAAGCTACAATTCATATCCCAAACTGAAATTCTCATCTATGTCCCTGTATTAGTTCGTTTTCACACTGCTGATAAAGACATACCCGAGACTGGGAAGAAAAAGGTTTAATTGGACTTATAGTTCCACATGGCTGGAGAGGCCTCAGAATCATGGCGGGAGGCAAAAGGCACTTCTTACATATTGGTGGCAAGGGAAATGAGGAAAAAGCAAAAGTGGAAACCCCTGATAAACCCATCAGATCTAGTGAGATTTATTCACTATCACGAGAATAGAATGGGAAAGACCGGCCCCCATGATTCAGTTACCTCCCCCTGGGCCCCTCCCACAACACGGGGGAATTCTGGGAGATACAATTCAAGTTGAGATTTGGATGGGGACACAGCCAAACCATATCAGTCCCTAAACTCACTCCTTCCACAGTCTCTCACTGTGTTTCTGGACCCGTTGCTCAGGCTAGAAACCTGGACTCCTCTCTGCTCATATTCTTCTACCAAACGATCGCGGCAATCTGATCATAAGTGCTTTCAAAATACCTGAACTTTTATCCCCTCCTCTGCTACCAGTCTGGTCTGGACCACTATCACTTGTCACCTGGATTACTGCAGTATCCTTCTCTTCCTTCTCTCCAGCTTCTACCCTTGTTTCTCTTCCAACTCACTCTGCTTCTGATGTGATTCTCAACACAGCAGCCAGATTAATCCTTTAGAGGCTGAGACTATGTTCCTCCTCACCTGGAAACCCTCCAATGTTCCAATAACTCTCAGCCCACTCTAAGTATAAGCCGCAGTCCTTACAATGTCTGTGAGGCCCTAGGTGATCTCCATCATACTTCCCTCCTATCATCTCCCTACTTTCTCCTCTTTGGTCACTCTGTGCGTGTCCCTTTAATATGCTAAAGTTGCCCTTGCCTCTCAGCCTTTGCACTGGCTGTTACCCTGAATGGAATGCTCTTCCCTTTGATATCCATGTGGCTCTCTCCTTTACTTTCCTTCAGGCCTATCAACTTCACCAGCTCTATCTGTCTCTATAGTACTTACCACCGTCTGACACATTCTGTTTACTGGTTTATATGTTGTCATTTGTCTGTCTGTCTGTGTTGCTTATCAGCATGTCAGGCACACAGTGCAGGGACTTTGCTTAGTATGCACTTGTATCCCTAGTGCCCAGAACAGCAGGGGCCTTGTCATAGGCACTCAAATAAGAGACACAGTGGGGCCTAGGAGCACCTAAAAGGGAGAATCAAATCTGGCAGCTTCCAACGTTAGCTCACTAGTTTGGTGTTGTGTGTATTAAGAGGCGGCTAAGAGCATCCTTTGGGGATCTCTGTCTCCTCAGAGTTTTAGGTGCCTGCTATGATTTGAATACCTCCTCCAAAACTCACGTTGAAACTTAATCCTCGGCCGGGCGTGGTGGCTCACACCTGTAATCCCAGCACTTTGGGAGGCTGAGGCGGGTGAATCACGAGGTCAAGAGATTGAGACCATCCTAGTCAACATGGTGAAACCCCGTTTCTAATAAAAATACAAAAATTAGCTGGGCATGGTGGCACGCTCCTGTAGTCCCAGCTACTTGGGAGGCTGAGGCAGGAGAATTGCTTGAACCCCGAAGGTGGAGGTTGCAGTGAGCCGAGATCGCGCCAGAGCAAGATTTCGTCTCAAGAAAGAAAGAAAGAAAGAAAGAAAGAAAGAAAGAAAGAAAGAAAGAAAGAAAGAATGAAAGAAAGAAAGAAAGAAAGAAAGAAAGAAAGAAAGAAAGAAAGAAAGAAAGAAAGAAAGAAACTTAATCCTCAATGTGGCTGTACTGAGAGGTGGGACTTTTAAGAGGGATTAGGTCATGAGGGATCTGCTCTCATGAATGGATTAATCCATTTAAGGATTAATGGCTTAATGGATTAATGAGTTATCATGGGAGTGGAACTGGTGGCTTTACAAGAAGAGGAAGGGAGACCCTAGAAAGCGCATTCAGCACCCCCAACCATGCAATGCCTTGTGCCACCTTGAGACTCTGCGGAGTCCCACCAGCAAGAAGTCCCTCGCAATATGAAGTCCCTAGACTTTGGATTCTCAGCCTCCATAACTGTAAAAAATAAATTTATCTCCCTTATAAATTACTCACTTTCAAGTATTCTAAGTAGCAGAAAACAGACTAAGCCTGTAACATTAGGCCAAGCCACCAAAAGCTCCTAGTCTCACAGCCTACGTGAGTTCAGTGTAGGCTTGGGAATTGGAGAAGCCTTTAGGAAATGATGAAATCAAGCTGGGCCTGGGAGCACAGGTGGAGTTTGGGTAGGCAGGGGACAGAAGGACAGTGTGGGCTAGCTTAGGGTAATGCTGCTTAGGTGAGTTACTAGGAGCAGGCACCTCGAACAGAGTACCCGAAGGGCTGCACCCAGCGGTGACACCATCGCCTCTCTCCTGTCCTGACTGGGCCGGGCTCTGGGGGAGAGGTCCCAACACTGCCCACCTCTTCTTGTTCTCCCAATATCCGTCATCAGCTCCAGTTTGCAATTCAGTTATTTTTAGATTGTTTTTTCCTTAGCAGTGAAGCAAGCCTGTGGAAGGAAACATATTCCTTCTAAAGCAAGCCTGCAGTTTCTCTGGACAGGCAAGAGTGAGGCTGCCCGCCTAAACAAAGAGAGGTCTGACGTCTGCTAGGGTGTTCTGGGACTCAATGGGTCCACCCCTGTCTTCAGTCTCGGACCTGGCCACTCCCAGACCATTTCAAGCCTAAGACAATGACACATGTCGCTGGGTTTTGAAAGCTGCTAGAGGAGCTTCCTAACCTTCTTGGCTGTCCTCATTATAGCTGCCTCCACTCCCTAGCCCCTGTGCTCAGTGTTTTTTGCAGGGAAGTTCTTCCTTAAGTCCAAACTGTGGCTCCAAAGATTTTGTTACCAAGAGAGAGAGGGAGAGGCTGCCACTGTTGCGCAGTGCTCAAATTGGACTGGGTGGCTTGCTTGGGATGGGTCTGGGAGAAACTGTCACAGGGGTCATGGGAATGATGACAGCTGCAACAAAGGGTGCCCCAGAGGCTTCTCAACCACTGGTAGGTAGGACGATCAGTAGGCAGGCAGCTGGCTGCAGAGGCCTCTTACTCACCCCATATTCTGCCCTGCCTGGGGTCTGGGCTCTCCTGAGCCTCAAGGTCTCTGCCCTTTCTTTAGAGAAGAGCTGGGTCCCAACTCACAGGACTTCCTCTAAACCCTCCTCGACCTCTTCCAGAGTCATGTCTGGGTCACTCAAAGGAAGGTCCTCACTGGGGATGGCAAGCTGTCTCAGGATGGCTTCTCAGTCTTCTCCCAGACCAGGGCTCTTGTCCCAGGATATGTGGGGTTGGGCTGGGCTGAGCACCCCTGTCCCTTCCCATAACTTTGTTCAGGTTGTGGACTCCTTTAGCAGGCTGGTGAAGTCCATGAAACTCTTCAGAATAATGCTCTTAAATGCATAAGGTAAAATACACTGGATAACAAAGGAAACCAATTACACTAAAATGCAGATATTAACATATTTTAATATTTATAAGATCCAGCAATCCCACTACTGGGTATATATCCAAAGGAAATGAAATCAAGGTTGAAGGACAGCTGCACTTCCATGTTTGTTGCAGCACTATTCACAATATCCAAGCTATGAAACCAACCTAAGTGTCCATCAATGAATGGATAAAGGAAATGTGGTTTATATACAAAATGCAATACTATTCAGTCATAAAAAGAAGGAAACCCTGTCATTTGTGACAACATGCATGAACCTGGAGGACATTATGCTAAGCAAAGTGAACCAGACACAGAAAGACAAATACCACATGATCTCACTAATGTGGAATTTTTCAAAAAGTTGATATCATGGAAGCAGAGAGTAGAACAGTGGTTACCAGAGACTTGAGAAAGGAGGGGAGAAGGGAGGATGGGGAGAGGTTGGTCAATGGGTACAAAGTGACAATTAGATTGGAGGAATAATTTTTGGTGTTTTATTACATTGTGGGGTGATGATGGTTAACAGTAAGTTATTGTATGTTACTAAATAGCTAGAAGAGAGGCTTCTGAGTATTCTCACCACAAAGAAATGATAAACGCCTGAGGTGATGAATATGCTAAACATCCTGATTGGGTCATGTATTGAAACATCAAATTGTATCCCATAAATATGAGTAGTTACAAGATGTCATGAGGTGGTGTATTTGTTAATTAACTACATTTGACCATTCTACTATATATATACTTCAAAACATCATGTTGCACATGATAAATACATATGAAGTCATCTGTCAATTAAAAAAACAAATTTAACCTACCTAGGCAACCTAGTGAGACCCTGTCTCTACAAAAAATTAAAAAATTAGCTGGGTGTGGCCAGGCATGGTGGCTCACATCTGTAATCCCAACACTTTGGGACGCCGAGGCGGGTGGATCACCTGAGGTCGGGAGTTCAAGACCAGCCTGACTAACATGGAGAAACCTCGTCTCTACTAAAAATACAAAATTAGCTGGGCGTGGTGGTGCATGCCTGTAATCCCAGCTACTTGGAGGCTGAGGCAGGAGACTCGCTTGAATCTGGGAGGCGGAGGTTGTGGTGAGCTGAGATTGTGCCATTGCTCTCCAGCCTGGGCAATAAGAACAAAACTCCATCTTAAAAAAAATAGAGAGAAAAGCTCTCTTTTCTTTTTTAGCTGGGAGTGGTGGCACGTGCCTGTACTCCCAGCTGCTTAGGAGGCTGAGGCAGGAGGAGTGCTTGAGCCTGGGAGATTGAGGCTGCAGTGAGCCATGATTGCTCAATGCACTCCAGCTTGGGAGACAGAGATACTCTGTCCTAAAAACATTTTTTTTAAAAATGTGATATATACTAATGAATTTTTTAACACACTAAAGAAGAAAATCTAGCAGATCTTTTTAACACATTAAAGAAGAAAATCTAGCAGTGGATCTGCTATGGTTTAAATGTGCCCCCCATAATCATATGTTGGAAATTTAGTCTCCATTGCAACATCGTTGAAAGGCAGGATCTTTAAGAAGGTGGGACCTTAGGCAGAACCCTCATGAATGGATTAATGCCATTATATCATGAGAGTGGGTTGTTATAAAAGTGAGTTTAGGCTGGGTGTGGTGGCTCATGCCTGTAATCCCAGCACTTTGGGAAGTTGAGGCAGGCAGATGACTTGAGATCAGAAGTTTGAGACCAGCCTAGCCAACATGACGAAACTTTTTTTGTTTTTTGAGACGGAGTCTCACTCTGTCACCCAGGCTGGAACGCAGTGGCACGATCTTGGCTCACTGCAAGCTCCGCCTCCTGGATTCAAGCTATTCTCCTGCCTCAGCCTCCCGAGTAGCTGGGACTACAAGTGCCTGCCACCATGCTTGGCTAATTTTTGTATTTTTAGTAGAGACGGGGTTTCACCATGTTAGCCAGGATGGTCTCGATCTCCTGACCTCATGATCCGCCCGCCTCAGCCTCCCAAAGTGCTGGGATTACAGGCGTGAGCCACCGCCCCCGGCCGAAACTCTGTTTTTATTGAAAATACAAACATTAGCTGGGCATGGTGGCAGGCGCCTGTAATCCCAGCTACTTGGGAGGCTGTGGCAGGATAGTCACTTGAGCCCGGGAGGCAGAGGTTGCAGTGAGCCAAGAAGGAGCCACTGCACTTCAGTCTGGGTGGCAGAGCAAGACTCCGTCTCAAAAAAAAAAAAAAAAAAGAAGTGAGTTTGGCCCCCCTTGCTTTCTTGTTACTGCCTGCTCTTGCCTTTCTGCCTTTTGCCACAACATGACACAGCATGAAGCCCTCGCCAGATGCTGGTGCCATGCTCTTGGACTTTGTGGTCCACAGAACTGTGAGCCAAATAAATTATGTTCATGATAAATTACCCAGTCTCAGGTATTCGGTTATAGCAGAAGCAAACAGATTAAGAGAGGATCTAATATCTATCATAATTTCATAATATCATAAATGATATTTTAAGATATCTGCAATAACTCTAATATGTTAGGGAAATAGCTGTGATTTTTGTTGGTGACAAAGTTGCAGACACTGCTAAATACTACTGTCATCTATTGCCTACATTCATAATGCAAGGAAATACCATATTTCAGTTAGAGGCAGTGAAAATAATGGGGAAACTTTTTTTTCTGCCCAAGTTTATTGACATCAGGATAAGAATTCTGCCTTTGGGCCCAACACAGTGCTTCATGCCTGTAATCCCAGCACTTTGGGAGGCCGAGGCGGGCAGATCACTTGAGTTCAGGTGTTTGAGACCAGCCTGGCCAACATGGTGAAACCTCGTTTCTACTAAAAATACAAAAATTAGCCAGGTATGGTGGTGGGCACCTGTAATCCCAGCTACTTGGGAGGCTGAGGCAGGAGAATCGCTTGAACCTGGAAGGCGGAGGCTTCAGTGAGCTGAGATCATGCCACTGCACTCCAGCCTGGGCAACAGAGTGAGACTCTGTCTCAAAACAAAAACAAAACCAAAAAAGCAGAATTCTGCCTTTGACCTTCTCTTACCTTCATAATTTTTGGGCCTAGATTGAGGACCTGGTGGGGCTGGAGGGGGCACCAGGCCTGGATTTCTCATTTGTAAAATATACTTATTTTATTTTTACTTTAAAAAAATTTTTTTAAATTTTTTTGAGACAGAGTCTTGCTCTGTCACCCGGCCAATATACTTATTTTAAATTAAACAGGAAGAAATTGGTGTTTGTAAGAAATTCAGGCAATGTAAATAAAGACAGCTCTCATTTATCCCCCAAACCCTCTTCCCTCTTCAGTGGTAGCCCCTGTTATCTGTGTGTTATATATAGTTTCAAATTACAAAAGTAATATTTGAAAATATTTGCCTTGAAAAAATCAGATTTTTAAAAGAACTTTACTTACTGTACATACGGCAATACTTAGTTTTGTATGTAGTTACTTTTTTCTTTTTTCTTTTTTTTTTTTTTTGAGATGGAGTCTCGCTCTGTCACCCAGGCTGGAGTGCAATTGCACGATCTCAGCTCACTGCAAGCTCGGCCTCCTGGGTTCAAGTAATTCTCCTGCCTCAGCCTCCTGAGTAGCTGGGACTACAGGCATGTGCTACCACGCCCGGCTAATTTTTTTGTATTTTTGGTAGAGACAGGCTTTCACTGTGTTAGCCAGGATGGTTTTGATCTCCTGACCTTGTGATCCGCCCGCCTCAGCCTCCCAAAGTGTTCGGATTACCGGTGTGAGCCACTGCGCCTGGCCTACTTTTTTCTAAATTAAGAAAAATACCAGATCTTTGGCTGGTATGTGTGTAGTCTTTTCTCAAATGCAAATAGGAGCATATTGTACATGCTCTCTTGAAACTTGCTCTTTTCCTGTACAACGTGACACGGAGGTCTTTCCATGTTAGCACGTATGGACTTGCCTCCTTTTTTTCTCTCATTCTGTTTACTGCTGCTTAGTATGTTGCATAAGTGCTGGGTCAAAGGGAGAACCACATTTTGAATTTTAGTCAATAGAATTCAGCAGTCTCTCCCATGCCCAGGATGTGGGCCAGGCATCAGTCACCCAAGCTAGAATTTAGGCACTAATTTCCCTCTACTCCACTCTGTTTGCCCAATCTATCAGCAAGTCTCCTGAGTATCTGCTAGCATTGGCTCCGGTTCTCCAACCCCACCGCCTCTTCATTCATCATCTATTTCTCCTATCGGGGTGAATGCATTAGCTTACCCCTCCCACCTCTCATCCCTAGTCTTCGTTGTTCTGTCTCCTGCATGGCCCATGTTATTCTGTAGTCGGTTTATCTTTCTTGATCTTGAATCCAATCATGTCCTCCCTGATCTTAACTCTTCCATGGCTTCCCATTACCTTAGGATCATTTCCAAGTCTTTCACCTTGGCCTATTCCCATCATTCCAGCTGTGCCAACCTCTCTGACAGCATCATTCCTCTCGGGGATCTCACTGCACACCCTATATCTCAGCGATGCAGACAGTCGGGACCCTTAACATTTCAGGCTGCCTGCACTCCATGCCTTGCTCAGTTTCTCTGACTGTAATGCCCTTTCTACTTCCTTTTCTCTTTTCTCCTCCCTTTCACCTGGTGAACACCCAGCCATCTTTTAGGGGGTCATCTTACCAGTCACTCATTCTGGAGATTCTTTTCTATCCCCTAAAAGACAAGTGAGCATTTTCCTTTGAGCTCCTGCTGACATTGTTCAGGTCTTTGGCATAGTCTTGTCAGGATTTACTGCCCAATTTGTTTCCCTGCCCTTCTCCCCTCTAGGCTGTGAACTCTTGAGGCTGACTGAACAGTGATGACATGCCATCTCCTATAGGGAATGGACATACAAAAAGTACACACATCACAAGTGTGCAGCTTCCTGGCACTCTGTAAACTGAACCTACTCATGTCACCAGCACCCAGATCAACAGAATATTACCAACACCCCAGAAGTCCCCATGTGTCCACACCCACCAGAATCCCCTTTCTGTTCTTTAAAGAAAATAGTCCATGATATCCTTGCCGAGTTTTAGTTGTTTGTTTGTTTTGAAACAGAGTCTTGCTCTGTTGCCCAGGCTGGAGCACAGTGGGGCTCACTGCAGCCTCAACCTCCTGAACTCAAGGGATCCTCCCACCTCAGCCTCTTGAGTAACTGGGACCACAGGTGCATGTTACCATGCCTGGCTATTAAAATTTTTTTTTTTTTTTGTAGAGAGTTTGGGGTGGGGGGGGGTCTTCCTATGTTGCCTAGGCTGGTCTTGAACTCCTGGCTTCAAGCCATCCTCCTGCCTTGGCCTCCCAAAGTGCTGGGATTACAGGCATGAGCCGCTGTGCCTGACAGCAAAAAACCGTTGTTTTTTGCTTTCTGGTTTTAGTTCTTTTGCTTTCAGTTTTTCTTGTGTTTGTATTTTGTATAAATGGATTCAAACAGTATGTTCTCTTTTGTGTCTAGTTTCTTTGGCTCAGCATCATATTTGTGAGGTTTATCAAAATTATATGTGTAGTTATAGTTTGTTCATTCTAGCAGCTGTGTATTATTCCATTGCGTGTGTATACCACAATTTATGTATCCATTCTACTGTTGTCGGGTGTTTCCAAGACAAACTGGCAAATGAAAATGTTGCAGAATGCATTTAGAATACATAAACATATACATGCAAAATAATCCCAAGCATGTCTATAAATGCATAGAGAAGTGGTTGCCTGGGAGGAACTGGAGACTGGGGAGGAGACAGCCAAAGGGACTGTAAACTTATCTGTAATGTTTTAAATTTTCTACATGGAAACTGTATTCCAGTATAACTTAGATAATTAAAAATTAAATATAACTTTTTTACATATATTCATGCTCTGTGCATTTGGGTCCTCAGGGCTATGTTGGGAGAAATATCAGTCAGTCAATCAAGCAAGCAATATTAAATGTATATTTATGGCTGGGCGCGATGGCTCATGCCTGTAATCCCAGCACTTTGGGAGGCCGAGGCGGGCGGATCATGAGGTCAGGAGATCGAGACCATCCTGGCTAACATGGTGAAACCCCATCTCTACTAAAAATACAAAAAAATTAGCCAGGCGTGGTGACGGGCGCATGTACTCCCAGCTACTTGGGAAGCTGAGGCAGGAGAATGGCGTGAACCCGGGAGGCGGAGCTTTCAGTGAGCCGAGACCGCAACACTGCACTTGAGCCTGGGCGACAGAGCGAGACTCTGTCTCAAAAAAAAAAAAAAAAAAGCATACTTATTTATTTATTTGTAAATTATTTTATTTCTTCCTTGATGACTTAGAGGGACTATCATCAAACCAGTACAAATCTTTAATACATAATACCTGGCCATTTTCTAACCAATTGAGTAATTTGTTGCACAATAAGCTACTTAACGTCTTTCAGCAAGAAATACATTAAATTTGAATAGTAAAGACATTACATAATGAATTAGGACACAATTAAAATTTGCTTTAAATATTTCTTTGGGGGAGAGGACACCATACTTCTACTCGACGAAGAGAAACATTTTTACAGTCCAGAGGTCTTTTGTTTTTTTTAACACCTATTATGCCTGAATTCATAGGGAAGAGGTTCCAGCAGCTCAGGCTCCTTCTCGTTGGTTTTCACAAAGTGTGCTTCTCTGGGTGGAGCAGGCTGGTGCTTTAGTTGAACCCAGGTACCTTTCTCTTTGACTTCTTTCTTTTTCTGATCATTTTCCTTCATGCGTTTCAGGAAGCTATCTCGGCTCTTAGAGTGCTTAATGTGCTCAATATGCACATTAATTCTTTTGGCAAGAATCTTGCCCTTAACTTGTTTGTTTAGAACAATGCCAACAGTATGCTGGGGAACATTGCAGACTCTTCCAGTTTTGCCATGGTAACACTTGTGGGGCATGCCTTTTTGAACAGTTCCCATTCCTTGAAGTCTACAATATCACCTTTCTTATAGATTCGCATATACGTGGCCAAAGGAACAACTCCATGTTTTCTAAAAGGCCTAGAGAACATATATTGGGTGCCTCTCCTCTTTCCCTTTGTGTTCATCATCTTGGCGAATTACCGGAAGATGGCGGTTCCAGCCGAAAGCTAAATGTGTATTTATTATTTGATCAAATATATCAGATCAAATAGATCACACTTACAAGCCATGTGGCCTTGAGCAAGTGACTTCACTTCTTTGATCCTTAGTTCCCTGTTGTCTTAGCTTGGGTCCTCGCCCCACCCCTCCTGCTGTCCGCCAGCAGAACCTGAGACAAAGGCTTGCGAACAAGTAGTTTATTTAAGAATGTGATCTTAGGGAGCAGGAGGGAGGGACAGGGACATTGAATCAAGAAATGAGGGAGAGCCAATACAAGATGTGACGCCAAGTTAGCCAGTGCTATCTATGGGTGTCTGGAGGTGGGGGCCATCACAGCCTTTCATGGAGTTTTCTGAAATGTCTCAGAACTCCCTGCTGGGGGACAAAAGGCAGAAGCATTATTCACTGGTTCTCACTACTGTTGGTCAAGGGACATCCCACAGCTTCTTAGTTCCTCCCACGTTGCTGGGCTGCTCGTGCATGAGGGCCAAGCATGTTCCCTTGGGTGTCCCACCCAGCTGTAGTGGAGAAACCCCGGGGTCAGCTCAGCACTGGCTGGAGGAAGAGATCTGCCCAAGAGGTTTTTGAGGTGGTGTCCCAAGTGTGTCTAACACATTCATCTTTAATGTGAGGGGGGTGTCTCCACTTCAAAGGGACACTGCAAGGATTGGGCTGAATTCCATATATAGGTAACAAGGCACCCAGGGTTGGTGTTCTGAGGCCCTGGGAAGGATAGGGGGTGGAGGAGACCTGGCCCCCCCACTCCAGTGTGGGGCTAAAGGAGGGGGAAGCTGGAAAGGGAGCTGAGCTGGCAGAGGCTCTGCCATGTTGCTTCTCCAGGGCTGGGCAGAGGCCCAAGCAAGACAGTGGGAAGGACAGCAGGTTCCAGGACACAGGGAGGAAGGGGGCCTGGAGGGATTTCCCTGGGCCTGGAATGCAGGGATGAGGTTCCTAATAGGTGCCTGTGGCCTTGTTCCTGTGAGAGGAAGGAAACTGATGAGGCCACCGAATGGAGCAGAAAAGGTGCAGTGAAAATCCTTACCGCCTCCTGCCCTGCAGGCTCTGCATAGTCACAGTGGTGACTATTTTATATCACGCCCGATCATCCACTGTGGTCCAGCCTTGATCCCTCTCAAGGTTATAAAATAATTTGCTAGCAGCCCTTGCTTCTCAAGTATATTACAGGCTAGACTAAGGGTTCTTAATTTAGGGTCCTGCAGATACAGTGTAAAAGGGTCAATAAAACTTAGCTGAAAAAAATGACATCTATACTTTGCTCTAAATTAAATTGAGCACTACCTTCAGTTATGGATTTAGGCAACAAACCACACAGCTGAGTCTTTGTCACTAGCAGAAGCCACAGATATTTTCACATCACATGACAGTTATAGATATTTTGAAAGCTCATTTATACTTCAAGATTGCAGTAATTATTAGGCCTTCTCTTAGATATCTTGGTATGTAGTGTATTAAGGAAGAGACACATAAATTTTCTCTCTCTTTTTTTTTTTTTTTTTGAGACGGAGTCTTTCTCTGTCACCCAGGCTGGAGCGCAATGGCGCGATCTTGGATTTTCCTGCCTCAGTCACCTGAGTAGCTGGGATTACACAGGTGCCTGCTACCTTGTCCACCTAATTTTCATATTTTTAGTAGAGATGAGGTTTCACCATGTTGGTCAGGCTGGTCTTGAACTCCTGACCTCAGGTGAGCCACCCGCCTCGGCCTCCCAAAGTGTCAGGATTACAGGCGTGAGCCACCGCGCCCGGCCTGAAGCATACATATTCTTATATTATGCATTTTAAAATATTTTGATAACAATATTTCAATATAATTGGCTTCCTTTGTAATCTGATATATTTTATTTTATGCATTTAAAAATATTCTTAGAAGGAGTCTATAAGGTTAACAATACAAAAAGTGCAAGAATCCCTGCACTAGAGCAGGAATGGCCAGTATTGACCTGCCTGTGCTTATGGCAGACATTATGAATCAATCATGGCAGTCTTTCTAGCAGATGCCAGATGCTCTCTAGGCATTTTCTACTAATTCATCTGTGGAGACATATGAGGTCAAATTTAGTTGCCCTTCCTGGTCTATAATGAACCAATGCAGGATAAAACAAGGCAGGATAAAGATATGATTAAGTGCTTCTTTGGCAAGCACAGCAAATTAGAGCAAAGTTTGAGACTAAGTTTGCCAAAGGAGTTGGAACAGAAACCCTTCACAGTGAGGTAGACCCACAGTCAGGGATTAAAAAGACACAATTTTGAGAGGTGGAGAAAGGAGGGTGATGATATTCAGGGTAGGGGCAGGGGCAATGAGAGGAGGAAAGACTTATATAAACAAAAGTTTGAGGATGGAAAGAACAAGAAATTTCAGGGGACATTGTGGCGACCAGGTTTTGGAGAAGTTGTGGGAAATGAAACTGAGAGAGCAACTTCTTTAGGAAGGCTTGAATATGAAGAATTTTGCTTCAGAAGTCCTTAAGAGGACTTCTGTGAATAGAGGACAAAGGGTGTACCAGTTTGCTTTTACTGTGCAACAAACCACCTCAAAATTAGTAATTTAATACCACAACCATTTATTACTTCTTACTCATCTATGGGCCTGCTGGGTGGTCCTTCTGGTCTGGGCTGGCTTAGCTGATCATGGAATTTCCTCATGCATCTGCAGTCAGCTGATTGGCAGGGGGTGGAGGGGCTGGTGGATTCAGGACAGCCTCATCTTATGGTTGGTTTGGCTGGCTATTGGCTGGGCCAATGGGGGTGCCTGGGCCACATGGTTTCTCATCCTCCAGAAAGCTAGCCTGGGCTTACTCACATGGTGGCAAGACAGATTTCCAAGAGAAGAGGAGATGCATATGGCATCTTGAAGCCTAGGCTCAGAATGGGCAATTCTACCGCTTCACTTCTACCATATTTGAACTGCCAAAGCAATTCTTGAGGCCAGCCTAGATTCGAGGAGTAGGAGAATAGACTGTGCCTTTTGATGGGAGAAGATACAAAGTCACACTGCAAAGGGTGTGGTTACAGGAAGAGGAATCATTGTGGCCCCCCTCCTTTTTTTTTTAGGAGACCTTGGAGACAAGGTCTCACTCCCAGGCTGGAGCGCAGTGGCATAATCATAGCTCACTGCAGCCTCAAACTTCTGGGCTCAAGTGATCCTCCCACTTCAGCCTCCTGAGTAGCTGGGACTATAGGCATGCCACCATGCCCCAGCTAACTTTTTAATTTTTATTTTTGTAGAGTGGGGTCTTGCCATGTTGCCCAGGCTGGTCTTGAACTCTGGGGATTGGGGCCACTTTTGTAATTAGTCTATCCTGGAAGGTTTGAGGGCAGCTGTGGAACATGAAATACTAGGAGAAAAGCCCCAGGGACATGGGGGCTGGTTGGGAAACAATGACAGTAGTGTTTGAGAAGATAGGGATAGGATGTTTGCCCAGACTCTAAGATGGGGTAGGCCTGAGGTGGGAACAATAGAGGGGATGGGGAGGAAACAGGTCTCTGAATTTGGGGCCTGTGGGACAGGCAAGGAACATAACCATTCGCAGAACTGGAGATGTCAGCAGGCGGCTGATGGGATCAAGGCCTGTCTGATGTAGAGTCCTGCACTGAGAAGGCCTTGAGGCCTTGGCAGACGGCAGCCCAGGTGTGCAGCTGAGTCCTGAGGCCTCCGCTACCTACAGGCCGAAAGGTCTTGTGAAGCCCATTAGCATTTCCTGCACTCACTAAGCGTTCTGCTATGCAGAGTAGGGATAGGAATGTGAACCTTGCAGGGCTGGGAGGGAGTGAGTTAGGGCTCACTGTGGCGAAGCATTTTGTAAACTCTTTTGGACCGTACACTTTTTAGTGGTTTTATGGTTTTGTTTTAAATTGAAGAGACATTAGCCACACAGATGAGGGACCTAGGAGGAAATGTGAAGGGAGAAAAGGAGGACCTGGGGTTCTGTTTGGGGGAGAGGCTGCAACTGTTAGGAGGCCGTGGGAATAGAAGGATCCAGAAACAGAGAGGGCTCGGCTTGTACAGAGTCCCTCCAGCTTGAGGCATGGGGAGCTCAGGACAGCAGCAGTGGGGGGCATTCAGTCATGACTGGCTCTGTGCTTGCCCAGTCCTTGGGGTCAGAGAGTTGGGAGTCGGGTGGTGGGAAAATTAGTCTCCCTGCCTAGTCCCCCAATTGCAAAGTCCTGGGTGGTCTGGACCGACGTCAGTGCAGCTCCCCACTCCTCCCTCCCTCCTCCTCTTTGCTGCTCTGAAAAGTCCAGCAGAGTCACTGCTTCCAGATGTGGCCTCCAGATGTGGCCTGGAGTTTTTCCAGAGGATCAAGGATGCAGAGGCAGCAGCCAAACTCCTGGCCTTTCTTTCTCCCTCCTTCTCCAATGGGGCCTACCCATTGCTACTCCTCCCCTGACTTCTCTTCCACCACTAGGTCAGGTACCAGGTACCCAGGGGTCCTGGCAGATAGACAGATAGATACCATTTATAAATAAACCTGAGCCAGACACATGCATCTTTATTCGTGTTGGAAAGAGTTTATATCTGGGGGAGTGGAGACCTCTCCAGTGTTTCCGTTCTGAGCAGCCCCAGCGGCTCCAGAAGGAGGAAGTGAGCTGTCTCCTTGGCTGGGGACCCGCCAGGGCACTGGGCTTCGGGCCAGCCAGGGCCTGGGAGGAGCTGCTGGAAACCTGCCCCTTAATGGGAACAGCCTGGGCCCTGATGTCTCACCGGGACAGAGCCCCAGTTAGGGGGAAAAGGCAGCTGTTTTATTAGTAGCAGACCATGGAAACCAGGTGGGGCTGCTAAAAGTGAGTTCTCTGGTTGCCTGGATCAGTGTGTCACAATTAGTAACTCCTGCGCTAATTCCCTGGGGCTCTTGTTAAAAATGCAGATTGTGACTCAGTTTATCTGGAGTAGGACCTGGGGTTCTGCATTTCTAACTAGTTTTCAGGTGATTCTGATGCTGCTGGTCTGTGGACTACATTTTGAGTAGGAAGGTTCTAGACTGGACATCTAAAACGTGTCTCTACTTTTCTCTTTTTTTGTGTATACGTTTCTGTATTTTTTTGTACACATTTTGTATTTTCTGTAGTTTTTCCTGTTTTTTTCCCCCCATCTGTTTTTAATTCAAAAAGTACCAAAGGGTAGGTAGTGAAAAGTCTCCTCATATCCCTGCCCCCTGCAACCCAGCCATCCCTTCCCATGGCCAGCCAGTGTTGTTGTTTTTTGTGTACATCCTTTAAGAGATATTTTATGAATATACAGGCAAATATATATTTCCTCTTCTGTCTCCCTGCCCTGTTTTGGTTATTATCTGATGTGTACTAGTACACATCTTTCTTTATTACGCAACATACCTTGGAGATTGCACTAGCTCCTTCTTTCTTTTTTTTTAAAATTTTTCAGATATTTTTCAGTGATGGATTTCTTTTTTAAAGTTGCACAGTTTTATTATATACCACAACTTACCAAGCAGATTCCTTGCTGATGAATACTTGGTTGTGTCCAACCTTTTGCTCTTGTGCAGTGCATACATTAATCACTTGGCCCAGGCTTGAGTCTATTCAGAAAACAGAGGCCTACAAGTGGAAATGCAGGGTCAAAGAGTCCGTGCATTTGTAATTTTGCTGAATATTGGCAAACTGACCTCCCCAGAGAGGTTGTGCTAACAACGTGTGAGAGAGAGCCTATTTCCTGTACTCTCCCAACACGGCGTGTTAACAAACTTTTTGATCTTTGCCAGTCTCATATGTGAAAAACGGTAACTGCTGTTTTTGAAACTCTCTCTTCCTTCAGCTTCCATGACTCTCTTCAACAATATATTTGTTAGAGGGTCACTGCATTCATCTTCTCTGGGTCAGCCAACTTATCAGCACCGGAGTTCCGAAGAAGACCAACACTAATAATCCTTGCTCTTGCCTCTGGAAGGGAAGACAAAAAAATTAATTTGTCAATGATGACCAATGAATGGGATGAGAGCTATGATAAGGGGGTGACTCCTTAAGGCAGCACTTCTTACACCTCAATGTGCACACGCATCAGCTGAGGACCTTGTGAAAATGCAGACTCAGAATCAGCAGGTCTTGTTGAGGGTCTGAGATTCTGTGGTTCCAACGAGCTCCTAGGTGAAGAAGTGGCTGTTGGTCCCAGGACTACATTTTGGGTGCCTAAAACAAGGGCTGGCAAACTTTTTCTGAAAAGGACCAGAGAGTGGATATTTTAGGTGTCATGGGTCACACGTGGGTCTCCGGTGCAGTTATTCAACTCTGCCTTTGAAAGCAACTATACGATATGTAAATGAATGGGTGTGGTTGTGTTCCAATATAATTTTATTTACAAAATAGCTGGCTGTGTTTGCTGACCCTTGGCCGTAAGCATCCAATAAATAACCTATTGAAGCAATGAGTGAAGGATGTCATTGGGCAGTAGTAGGGGCCTGAGCTAATCTAGGGGTCAGGGAATACCTGAAAAAAATGCATATTTGTCGGAGTCCTACTGGGAAAACAAAAGCCAAAGGCCAATGTTTAAAGAGGGAATGTTTACACGCAGGGAATGCGTTACATGGGTAATAGAAGAGCTGAGAAGTTACTTAGATGCAACCCAGAGATTAGCAACATCAGGAAGCTGTTATCAATCACCCTGGGTAGGATGAGGAGAGAGGTGAGGAGCTCTCAGATCACCACCCACTAGGACTGGAACCATGGTGGGTGTACCTATTGGGAGCTTGGAGCCCTGGACAAACCCAGCTAGGGTCAGAGACTCTTGGAAGAATCTCATTTCTTCCTGCTCTTTCATCTCCCACCCATTGGTCAAAATCAGTTGTCATCCAGTCTATACAGGAACCTGCGGGGGCCAACCTCTGCTCTCTAGCTTAGAGCAGGGGAAGTCAAAGCATGATGTGAGGCCAATAAGCCTAGGCCTAAGGGATATTTAGAGTGAGTGTGAAAGTGTAGGTAGTTGACCAGGCATACCAGGGAGGGAGGGAGGGTGTATCAGACACAGAGGACAGGCTTAGGGTGTGCAGGGGTGAATGGTGTGGGATGAGGCCGGTAGGGAGGCCACTCCTTTAAGCAGGATGAAATTTATGCTTTAGAACAGAGGTTGGCAAACATCTCTGTCACGTAGTTTTCTTTTGTTTAAAAACAAATGTTAAAAATGTAAAAACCATTCATGTCACATAGGCTACACTAAAACAGGGCACAGGCAGCGTTTGGTTCATGGGCTGTAGTTTTCCAGCCTGGTTTTGTAAGATCCACTTTAGAGGGATGGATTGGAACAGACAAGAGGCTGAGAGAGGCAGAAGGGCTGGAAAGGAGACTGCTGGAGCTTCCAGGCGGGAGACGTTGAGAGCTCAGTGGTTGGTCCTCATAGTGGACAGAAGGGAGGGACTTAGAGTTGTAGAATGCATGAGACACAGAATTAGCTGGTCTCAACAAAAGGTCTAAGCCTGGTCTGGAGGGATGTGCAATTGGGCACACTGACTATTCCTCTGATTAGCTTGGAATCCCTTCATCCCTTGCTTCAGGGAGACAGAGGGAAATCCTGTCATCCTGGAGAATGAAATTCACTATGGCCCGTCTTCCCCCTCCCCAGTCCTCTCTTTGGGTGGAATGCGTGGAGGAGCAGGTTGCACTGCCTCTCACTAAAGGAGGAGTTGGGCACTCAGCTGTTGGTGACTCACTTGTTGCTCATTCCGGAATATGGGTCCCAAGCATCTCCTGACCTCAGTTTCAGGCCTTGGCTGCCATTCCAGGACAACAGAGCAAGTCCCACCAACATCCTCTGACACTTTCTTGTGGAGTTTCCTGTGGGTCCAGAGTAGAGATAAGGGCTGGGAAGACCCTCACCCAGCCCTGGGCTCAAACACCTGCTGGTAGCCTCTGCCATCATCTTGATCACACATGGGCTAATGGTATTGCAGACAGGGCTGGGATGATGTCTTAGTTTGGACTGCCCTGGAGGCAGACCCTGGGACAAGGCTTTGAATGCAAGTAGTTCTGTGAAATGGGGAAGGAAGGCAGCCCACAGCAGGTGTATTATCAAGCTAGTTACCACTGTGGGCAACTGGAGCTTAGTCTTGTGGAGGAAATCTGGGCATCAGAGTAGAACACATGCCCCAGAGTTATCCTGCCTGAGGAGCGAGGGAGCTGGGGTATTTATCCATCAACTCCTGTGAGTTATAGCTAGAAGAAGGGCTCCTCTAAGGGTTGTTAATTCCCTGGCACTTCCAGCATGCTACCTGGCCTTCTGCAGTTTAGGAAAGAAAGCTCTCAGGTGCAGACATGCAGATTCACAGGTGGAAGGCAGTGGGAGCTCCCTGAAGTGGTGAGGCCTCAAGGAGTGAGTGGGATGCCTGTAGGATCCACTATCAATGGTTATCATCTCCACTTGACAGATGGGGGAACTGAGAAGCAAAGTGACAGTCCCAAATCACACTGCAGTTTGTGACAATGAGGGGCTGGAGCTCAGAGCATGTGGGTCCAGGGTCTTCCACTATTTTTTATGCCATTGTTATGAATCTTCCGGGCATGAGATGACCTGCCCTTGGTATCTCATAGGCTGATTCTCGTTGCCCTACATGCCTGCCTGCTGCATTGTCTCCCCTGATGACCCCCACTTCCTGGGTCTACCCAGAGTCCAGAGCCCAAAGCCATACCTGCAGGAAGGGAAGCCTGCAGGACATGCACATGTGGCAAGGCTTGGCTTCTTACCGAGTGTCTACGTGAGACTCGCAGAGCCTGGGGAGGAGGGTAAGCAGGAGACAGGGTGGGGTGGGGAGCTGGGAGGTGGCCAACTTGTCAAGCTGTGTGGGAGGAAGGCGTGCTGAGCAGAGGTAGACAGAACAGGACTGAACCAGCATGGAGGGCAGTCCAGAGGACCGAAAGGTGGGCTGGGCAAGTCTGAGCCCCCTGCCCCTTGCCTGGTTATTTGTGACATGGGACTGTTTGCATAGCTGGGAGCAGATGTCTCAGGCCTCAGCACTGAAGGCTGTGTGTGTTCGTCTAGGAATTACTTATGGGGGCCCAGTATGTCCCAGCTAGAGTGTCAACAACCTTGGGGGACACGTGGGAGAATTAGACATTTGGTTGTTCTCAGAACCTGTTGGGTCCTGTAGGGGGGATAAAATGCTTCCTCCAGCCTATAGGGTTTTTTGTTTTTTTTGCCCAGAGACAAGGTCTTGTTCTGTCACCCAGGCTGGAGTGCAGGATCCTATCTCACTGCAGCCTTCAGCTCTAGGGTTCAGGTGATCCTCCCGCCTCAGCCTCCCGAGTAGCTGGGACTATAGGCATGCACCACCACACTTAATTTTTAAATTTTTTTTGTGGAGACTGGGAGTCTCACTGTTGCCCAGGCTGGTCTCAAACTCCTGGCCTCAAGTGATCTTCTCACCTCAGCCTTCCACAATGCTGGGATTAAAGGTTCCAGAGCCACCATGCCCAGCCTCCATTCTACATTGAGTCCTGAGTTGGATGGTAGAAAAAAGCACAGCCTCAGGAAGCCCCTAGTTTGAGGGCAAAGACATACTCTCAAATCCAGTTGTGAGGTTCCCCCCTTACTGCTCACAGAGTCTTGGAAACAGTTTTCTTCCCAGTCTTTGATACCCAAAAGGAGGTGGAGATGACTGGGAATTCCACCTGGCTGGCCCAGCAGAAGCTCGATGCTCAAAGGTGGACACCAAGAGCTGAGGTTACCCTGCCCACACCCACCCATTCCTAAAGCCAGCCTGTGGTCGCTCATGAGCAGAGGTGACTGTGTTAGTCCCCTCCTTGTGCCCTCATCCTTTGCAATGTGACTTTGCCATTCCTCCCATCAGGAGGTGGAGTGTGTTCCCCACCCCTTGAATCTGGGCTGGTGTATTAGTCAGTGTTCTCCAGAGAAACAGAACCAACAGGATGTGTATATATATAGAAGGACATTTATTTTAAGGAATTGGCTCATGTAATCATGGAGGCTTGGTAAGTCCAAAATTTGCAGAGTAGGCCGGCAGGCTGGAGATTCAAGGAAGAGTTGTCATTTCAGTCCGAAGGCATTCAGCTGGAGAATTCCTTCTTGTTGGGGGGAGATCAGTCTTTGTTCTCTGTAGGCTGTCAACTGATTGGATGAGGCCCAACCACCTAATAGAGGGTCATCTACTTTACTCAAAGTCCCCAATTGAACTGTTAACTGCATTAAAAAAAAAAAAGAAAGAAAGAAAAACCACCTTCACAGAAATATCCAGAATAATGTTTGATCAAATACCTGGGCACTACGGCCCAGCCAAGATGACAACATTAACCATCATGGCTGGCCTGTCACTTGCTTTGGGCCATGGAATGTGCTGACAGTAAAGCTGTTGAGTCCTGCGCCTAGGCCTCAAGAGGCCTTGCTCAAGTCCATTCGCTTTCATTGAATTCTGCCAAGCCATCAGGCAGACAATCTTGATTTGAAGGATGGGAGACTCTGTGGAACAGAGATGAGATGTACCAGCTGACTCCAGTTCCCAGCCAACCTGGCAGCTGACTGCATATGCCCAAAGGGAGCCCAGCTGAGATCAAACTGCCCAGGAGAGCATGGCCCAAATTGCTGACCTGCAGAACTGTGAGCTAAATCAATAGTTGTTGTTTTAGGCCACTAAGTTTTGGCATGGTTTGTTACACAGCAAGAGCTAACTGATACACGGTCTAACTTCTGCAGTGCTCCCAGGACAGGTATCCTAACAGCCTGCCACTCAGCTGATGGAGAAAACACAGGCAAATATAGGGGCAACTTGCAGCTACCATAGGCTCTGTGGGTGTCCGCATCCATTGATGGTATACATGTAGACACTCTTCTACCTTGATATTTAAATGTAGCTCTGCCAAGCCCACTCTGGCCTGGCAAGCTCCCACAATACTGTGCCAGAGCAGAGGAGGGGCTGATGGCTGGCAACTGGGAAGGCTGTGTGCTGGAGGTAGAGGGAAGCCAAGGGCTGGGTCCTGGAGGCTGCTGCAGTAGGCCCAGGGGAGTTGCAGGGATGGATCTTAGGACAGGGGATGGGAAAAGAACTTGGGAGGCAGCAAACCTGGGTCAACTTCTGCTTCTGTTGCTCATCAGGCCTGTGTCCTGGGACAAATCACCTCACCTTTCAGAGCCTCCATTTTTCCAAGGGTAGAGTTAGGTTTTATGGGGCCTGAGGGTGATACAATTTGGGAGCCCTCCTCAAGCAGAAGAATAAAAACTATGATTACGAAATTGCAGGGCTTTGGAAGGGGTCCATGCAAGTGAGCTTAAGCTGCATTGGCTTTGCGGTAAATTGCTTCTGGCTTCTCCACTAGAAAAAATAGGAGACTTAATACTGATGGAACAGAATGGTTTTGAAGGTCAAATACATTCACCATATATAGTGGGAGTCCTGGGGGTGGAATCTGGCAGGAAGGCAGCTTTGCAGGGGGGAAAGGGCTCAGGCGGGCTTCTAGGGGAGAGAGGGGTGGAATGAGGAGTGTAGTGGAGAAACACAGAGGGGTGTCTGTCCTCCCATCTGGTCTCCATATAACTGCCCCCAAGGCATACAGAGAGGGTTGTAGGCAGAAGCAGGAACTGATTTCACGAGACTCCGAGGCCGAAGCAAGTTTGGGACAGGGTTCCAGACACAAACTTGGGAAGAAGGGTATGTTTTCTTCTCTAGAGTGACAGGCTGAGATGAGAATTCTTGAGCAGGTGATTTATTGAGAGAGTACTCTTAGAGAGACATAAGAGGGAGGGAATGAAGCAGGCCAGGGCAGGGAAGATGCTAAGCATGAATGTGGTCTCTGCTGGGGTCTGACTTCAGCCTGATCCAGGGGAAGTTCTGGGGTGTGGATCGGCCACAGAGCTGTCCCCCCTTGGGGTAAGCAGGACAGATTTTTTTGCACCTCTGTGTCTATTACTTTTGGGGGAGATCTTAGCAATAGCTGGTGGGTGGGTGCACTGGCCAAGGACAGGGATCTGGGCAGGGCACCAACAGAATCCATTACAAGGGTCCTTCTCCCATTTCTGCATGATACACAGACCTACTATGGTCTCAGGTTGCCAAATTGGAGGCTGTAGGGGGAGAACAGATGGAATTTAGGAGGGTCTATAGTGCCGGTCATCAGGGCACTCTGGCAGGGGCAGCGGTGAGGTACTGCCCCTAAGTGGCTTCTAAGGCCATAGCTCTCTAGGAGGGGACCTGTGCTAAGCAGATGTAAGATATCCCAGTTATTCAGAAATAACTGGGACAAATCGAGGGGCCCTGGAGCACCTGTAGTCTGTGGATGGGGGCAAAAGCCCATAAAGTGTGTGTTTTCCCTGTTAATGCCACCTCATTTGTGTCCATAGGATGGAGAAACCTGGAGGAGCTCGGGGCACATGTGGGAACAGCCTTTGTTGACTCTAAAGTGTAGGATGGTTTCCGAGGCCATGTACCTGATCAGCTGGAGGTAGTTCCCATCCTGTGGAAGACATTCATCCCAATCCCAACCTGCCTATGGCCCATTGATCCGTTCATGAAGAAGGGAAACCAGGCAGGAGGGGATGGCAGTTTGGTGCAACTGGGGTCCTGCAGCCTGCCATGTCCTAGAATAACAGGCAATGATATTTATCTTTGCTGAGATGAGTTGCAGAAAAAAAGCACTTAAAACTTGCCTATGGTGTCAGTGTAAAACGGTACAAGGAGGAGGGAATCGTTGGGGGCCATATTGGCTGATGACCACAGGGGTTAATGCAGCCATGCCTCCTCTGTTACACACACACACATAAACACACACACACACACACGGAACCTTGAGATTCTGGTGCATTGAGTCTTGAGGATCCCTGGAGGAATCTGTGTGGCGGCTGCGGGGCCAGTGGAGCTGTAACAGTGGCAGTGGCTGCAGAAGACTGCAGTATTCATCAAGGGTCTAGGCAGAGGAGCAGTGGTCAAGCTGGAGTGGCCTGGTGTGCGGCGTGGCTTGGTGCAGGTTAGTTAGACCTGATGCAGGGGTCTTCCCTTGGTGATGAGGTCTTCATTTTTATGTGCCCTAAAACAAGGGCCCAGGACCCTCCAGGCGGCCTCTCAGCTAGTGTGTCAAGGTTCAAATGAAGAGCGATGTAGAAGTATTTTGATGAGGAGGCATCTTCAAACCTGAGGACTTGTCCTTTTCTCAGCCTGGAGTCTCCCTGGCAGGGGAAGGAGTGTGTGTGGGTCTCCTCTGTGCCATGAAGCCAAGGCAATGTCAGTCCCCAAATTGTGGTCACATGAGGCCTCTCCTGCCTCCCAGGTCAGGGAGTGGGACTCACCGTTCATCTATTAAGGAACTTTAGTATCTGGCCATGTGCTTTATGAACAGGTCACTCCATCTGAGCTTGCAGGGAGTTCTAATTTCTGGGCTCTTCCCTAGGGAGCTGTCTCCTAGGCTGAGAGTATAGGTCCTCAGACCCCAGTCCTTCCCCTATGCCACCAGCTCAGTCTCTAGTCTGGAAGACTTAGGGGTATGGGGGTGTACCACTTTCCTATTTCTATGAGCTGTTCTTGGGGACTGAGGGAAGCAGGACATATCCATATCCTCCAGTTCTCAAAGGCAGCTTGTGCTTCCATAAAGGAATTTTGGACCCTCAATAAATGGATTTTATTTTTATTATTTTTTAAAGAGACAATGTGACAGCAAGAATCAATGTTGCTTTAACAACCCACATACTCAATTATTTGACTACCTCTCTCTGACTTCATCATCTGTTTTGGAACATTGTAAACCACTCCTGGAGTCTTGGTCTGTCACCCAGGCTAGAGTGCAGTGGCGTGATCATAGTTCACTGGTAACCTCAAACTCCTGGGCTCAAGTGGTCCTCCTGCCTCAGCCTCCTGAGTAGCTGGGACTATAGGGGTATGCCACCATGCCTGTTAATTTATTTTTTTTATTTTTTGTAGAGACGCAAGGTCTCACTGTGTTGCCCAGGCTGCTCTTGAACTCCTGGCCTCAAGCAATCCTCCTATCTTGGCCTCCCAAAGTACTGGTGTGAGCACGGTATCTGGCCAATAAATGAATTTTGAGTAGGGACCCCCCCGCCGATTCTTTTTCATCATCAGAGCCCACTTTTCTTGGTGACTGGTTAAGAGATGAGGATGAGATGGGAAAGAGAGGCACTGGCCCTTTAAAGGGGAAGCCAGGGTTTGTAGCAAAGTGCAAATTGCATGCAAATGGATCTGCAAAAGAGACTTGGGACGCAGGGACAGCTGGCTTGGATGAACCAAAGTGTTTTTGTGCCAGTTTGCCCAGCCCTGAGTCATGGTTCCCTGCTGGATGTGAGAAGAGGCACTACAGCTCCAGAATTTCTATAAAGGAGGCACTGGGATTGGGGGTGGGGCACAATCTGGCTGGGAAGGTGAGAGGCTGTGGAAAGTCACCCAGCTGCCTGGGAGCCACGCACTTTTTACTAATTGTATGTTTTTAGCAGATGGTTTTGACTCTCAACTTTCTCTGTAATCTGTCAATGTGACAGCAAGAATCAATGTCACTTTAACAACCCCCATACTCAATTATTTGACTACCTCTCTCTGACTTGATCATCTGTTTGGGAATTTTGAAAACCACTCCTCCCTTCTTGCCCCTTTACCACCTGAGTTCAACTGTTCTTTTTATGCCTGATGGAATTTGACATTCTTTCCATGTACTTGCCTGGTCCTATTGTTCCAACGACCAATGCAGACCTCTTCCTGGAGCTCCAGGCTGAAGTAGCCCGGTGTCTCCTAAACAACTCCTGTGGTTGTCTCCCAGGGACCTCAAGCTGAGCAGATCTTAAATGGAGCTCATTCATGGTCCCCCAACACTCAGTTCTCTGCAACCAGAATCCCCCATTACAATTAAATGGTGACCCCATCCAACCAGTGGACAAGCCAGAAGGCTGAGGTCAGCTCGGACACCTCCCTTACCTCAAGGCTCTCATGCAATCTATCTCTAAGACAGTCCTCTTGTCTCAAAGCTCTTGTCTGACACCTTGACTACTTCAGTGGCCCTTAACTGGTCTCCCTGCTCCCTCTCTCACTATCCTCCCTGCCCTCCAACCTCATCTCCTCCAGTCCGCATTCAGAAGTCACGTGTCTCTATCCTGATGCAATTGTCTATCTGTATGACACTGGGAAATTTGCTGCCTTAGTTCTCTATTGGTCAAAGTTGGTCTGGAGACTTGCCAAAGACCAGAACAGATGAGTTTCTGGGGTGTCACGGCCCCAGGGCACCAGCTGTGCTCTGGATAGAGAGAATCCCGCAGTGGGGTAGGGAGCCCTCTAGGGTCCAGGAACTGCAGTGTAAGCGGTCGCAGCAGTTCCGCTCCTCCTCGGAGTCTTCAGCTTCCAGGTCTTTGCAGCCTGCCTGACACTTCCTGCCATCAAGAAGGAAGAAGTGTTTGCAACCCACAGCCAAAACTTATGTCTGTACTGATTCCTCTCCCCTTCTCCCCACATACCAAAATATGCTTACTGCTTTCTCAGTCCAGAACTTCAAACCCAACCCAGTCTCCAAACCCAGCCGAGGCTCTCACCACTGTGAATGTTCATGTATTGATTTAAAAAAAAAACTTTAAATTTTGAAATTGTTAGAAATTCACAGAGTTGCAAAGATAGTACAGAGAGGACCCATGAACCCCTCACCCTGTTTCCTCCAACGATTACATCTTACATAACTATAATATAATATCAAAACTGGGAAGTGACATTGATACATGTATGTATAGTTCTATGTTATTTTATCACTTGTGCAGGTTTGTGCAACCACCACCCTGCCAAGATCCAGAACTGTTCCATCACCACCAAGATCTCTCTCTTGCAACTCCTTTATAGTCACACCCTCCTCTCTCCCCACCATCCCTAAGCCCTGGTAACCACTAATGCGTTCTCCATATTTTTGTCATTTTGAGAATGTTATATAAATCGAAGCATACAGTATGTGACCTTTTGTGATTTTCTTTTCCCCACTCAGATTCATGCCCTTGAGATCCATCCAGGCTGATGCATGTGTCAATAGTTTAATTTTGGGTGGTAATCTCTGGTGTAAATGTACCACAGTTTGTTCAATCATTCACTTATTGTAAAACATTTTGGTTGTTCCCATTTTGGTATTTGTGTGGCCATAGCTCTATTTCTCTGGGATAAATGCCCACAAGTGCATTGCTGGGTTGTATGGTAACTTTATGTTTAGTTTTTAAAGAAACTGCTCACCTATTATCCGGAGTGGCTCTATCATTTTATATTTTCACCAGCAATGGATGAGAGATTCAGTTCCTTCACATCCTCTCAAGTATTTGATATGTTCACTATTTTTAATTTTAGCTCTTCTAATAGGTGTGTAGGGATATATCATCATGGTCTTAATTTGCATTTTCCTAAAGACTAATGATGT
This sequence comes from Pongo pygmaeus, assembly GCF_028885625.2. Lineage (NCBI taxonomy): Eukaryota > Metazoa > Chordata > Mammalia > Primates > Hominidae > Pongo > Pongo pygmaeus. The sequence goes on along the minus strand of NC_072394.2, from coordinate 29,592,134 downwards.
TGAGCATATTTTCATGTGCTTATTTGCCATTGTATAGCCTCTTTCATAAAATATCTTCTCATATTTCTTGTCTATTTTCTAATTAGATTTTTTTTTAACTGTTGAGTTTCGATAGTCTTTCTATATTCTGATACACATCCTTTGTCAGATACGTGGTCTGCAAATATTTTTTCCTAGGTGTAGCTTGTGTTTTTATCTTCTTAAGAGGGTCTTTTGTAGAGAAAAGGTTATTCATTTTGATGAATTCCAATTTATTGATTTTGATGTTGTGGGGACAAGAGAGGCTTTATTTTAAATGCTAATCCAGTGACTAACCACAAGTCCGGGAATGCCTCCAACATGTCTAGCTGATGTATTACTCTTTATGTAGAAACACCTAATGATTGTAAGTTCCCTCCAAAACGACTCTTGATGCTGTTGCAGAAATCATAGGCTGTGACACTCATAGCCAACTACACATTCCTTCCAGAGCACATATACTTTTCACCCAAGATGTAAGCCCCCTGCCTGGGGAGGTATGGTGTAGAGATCTACCTGTCTTGTGGTGGCCCAAGACCACACTTCTGTCTATAAGTTGCCCCTAATAAGCCACCTTATACTGACGAACTGGATTTGCCTGCCTCCTTCTTTGGTTTCTTGGCTTCTTTGGCATTTGAGGACTGCTTTGCATATGCGGCCCTTTCATGGAATGGGTGTCATGTATAAGAACTCTTCACTAAGCCCTAGGTCCTGATGATTTTTTCCTACGTTTTCTTCTAAAAGTTTTACAGTTTTATGCTTTTTTTTTTTGTTTGTTTTGGTGAGACGGAGTCTCACTCTGTCACCCAGGCTGGAGTGCAGTGGTGCGATCTTGGCTCACTGTAAGCTCCGCCTCCCAGGTTCATGCTGTTCTCCTGCCTCAGCCTCCTGAGTAGCTGGGACTGCAGGTGGCTGCCACCACCATGCCAGGCTATTTTTTTTATTTTTATTTTTAGTAGAGACGGGGTTTCACTGTGTTAGCCAGGATGGTCTCGATCTCCTGACCTCGTGATCCGCCCACCTTGGCCTCCCAAAGTGCTGAGATTACAGGCATGAGCCACCACGTCAGGCCTATAGTTTTATGTTTTACATTTAAATCCATGATCCATTTTGAGCTACTTTTTGTATAGATGTGAGGTTTAGATCTAGGTTCATATTTTTGCCTGTATATACAAAACTGGCCCCCCTTGTTGAAAAGGCAGCTCTCTTCCCATTAGTTTTTGCACCTCTGTCAGAGATCAATTGGCTGTGCTTGTATGGGGTTATTTGTAGATTCTCTATTCTGTTCCATTGAGCTATGTATCTATCACTTCACCAATAAGACACTATCTTGATTACTGTGGCTATATAGCAGGTCTTAATATCAAGTAGAATGATTCATCTTACTTTATTACTCTTTTTCGAAATTGTTAATTCCTTTCCATATACATTTTAGAATAATATTCTCTCTATACAATATTGCTGGGATTTCAATGGTGATTATGTTAAACTCATATATCAATTTGGGGAGAATTGACTGCTTTATTAAAGTGAGTCTTACAATCCACAAATGTATCTCTCCATTTGTTCAGATTTTCTTTGATTTCTTCTTTAATTGGTGTTTTGCAGTTTTCAGCATACAAGTCCTGTATATGTTTTGTTAAATTTACATTTAAATATCTCACTTATTTTGAACAATCGTAAGTGATAGTGTGTTTTAAGTTTTGTTTTTCACATATTCATTGCTAGTATACAGAAATACAGTTGATTTTTGTTATGTTGAGCTAGTATCCTACAACCTGATTAGTTCTAGAAGACTTTTTTGTAGATTCCTTGGGATTTTCTACATAGACAATTGTGTAATCTGCAAACATCAGAGTTTTATTTCCTCCTTTTCAGTCTGTATGTGTCTTATTTCCTTTCTTTGCCTTTTCATTCTGGCTAAATGTAACAGTACTGTATCGAATGGCAATGGTGAGAATAGATATCCTTGCCCTGTTCCTCATCTTAGCAGAAAAGCATTGTCTTTCACCATTAAATATGAGTTAGTTGTAGGTTCTTTTGTAGCTATGCTTTATCAAGTTGAAGAAAAATTCCCCCTATTCTTATTTTTCTGAGAGTTTAAAAAAGTTATGAATGGATATTGGGTTTTGTCAAATGCCTATAGATATAATTCTTTTTTTTTTTTTGAGACGGAGTCTTGCTCTGTCACCCAGGCTGGGGTGCAGTGGTGCAATCTTGGCTCATTGCAAGCTCCGCCTCCCGGGTTCATGCCATTCTCCTGCCTCAGCCTCCCGAGTAGCTGGGACTACAGGTGCCCACCACCACGCCTGGCTAATTTTTTATATTTTTTTTAGTAGAGATGGGGTTTCACCGTGTTAGCGAGGATGGTTTCGATCTCCTGACATCATGATCTGCCCTCCTCGGCCTCCCAAAGTGCTGGGATTACAGGCATGAGCCACCGCGCCCAGCAGATATAATTCTTCTTTAGCCTATTGATATGATGAGTTACACTGATTTATTTTTAATACTGAACAAGCCATTAATACCTGGAATAAGCCTAATTTGGTTATAATCTCTCTCTCTAATATGTATATTATATATAATGTGTATGTGTGTGTATTTTAGTATATTGCTGAATTCTATTAGTTAATATTTTGTTAAGGACATTTTCATCTGTATTCATTGGGGATATTGGACTATGGTTTTCTTTTTTGTACTTTGTCTTGTTTTGGTATTAGAGTAATATTGGCTACATAAAATGAATTAGGAAACATTCTTTCCTCTTCTATTTTCTAGAAGAGATTGTGTAGAACTGGTGTTAATTTTTCTTTAAACATTTGGTATAATTCGCCAGTGAAATCATCAGGGTTGAAGATTTCTTCTTTCATTTTAATAGTCTTAAAAATTTGAATTCAATTCTCCTTAGAGTGAAAGGACTACTCAAATTATTCACTTCATATTGGGCGAATTGTGGTTGTTTGCGGTTTTTGAGGAATTTGTCAATTTCATTGAAGTTGTTAAATGTATGTGTGTAGCGTTGGTAATATTATCTTATTCTTTTTTTGATGTCTTTGGGGTGTTCAGTGATAACAACGGATACCTGTTTCTTTCCTGAAATTTGTAACTTGTGTTTTCTTTCTTTTTTCTTTTGTCAGTCTTGCTAGAGGTTTGTCCATCTTATTGATCTTGTCAAGGAATCAACTTTTTGTTTTATTGCTTTTCTATATTGTTTTCTGTTTTCACTTTCATTGATTTCTGCTCTTATTATTTCCTGATTTCTGCTGAATTTGGGTTTATTTTGTTCTTCTTTTTCTAGTTTCTTGAGATGGGAGATTAGATTATTGATTTGAGTTTTTTCCTCATTTCTAATGTAAATATTTAGTTTCACAAACTCCCCCTTAACACTGTTTTAAGTGTGTCCCACACATTTTAGTATATTGTATTTTCATTTTCATTTAGTTCACTGTATTTTTTTTAATGTCCCATGAGCCTCCTCTTCAACCCATGGATTAAAGTGTATTGTTTTATTTCCAAGTGTTTGGAGATTTTCCTGTTACCATTCTGTTATTTGTTCCATGTGGTCAAAAAACACAGTATGATTCAATTATTCTAAATTTGTTGAGTTGTATTTTATGGTCCAGGATATGGCCTATCTTGATATATGTTCCCTGGGTGCCTGAAAAGAATGTGGTTTCTGCTATTTTTGGGTGGAGTGTTCTATAAATGTCAGTTGGGTTCTGTTGTTTGATGGTATTGTTGGTGTCTTCTATATCTTTGCTGATTTTCTGTCTGGTTGCTCTATCAATTGCTGAGAGAAAAATGAATTCTTCAACTACAATAGTGCATTTGTCTATTTCTTTTCAATTTGATCAAGTTTGGCTTCACATATGTTGCAGCTCTGTTGTTTTGTGCATACACATTTAGGATTACTATGCCTTCTTGGTGGATTGACCATTTTATCATTGTAGAATGGCCTTGGTAATTTTCTTTGCTCTGAAGTCGCTTTGTCTGACATCAATATAGCCACTCTCACTTTCTTTTGATTTATGTTTGTGGTGTAAAATTGATCTTTTTAATTTTTAAATTTAAATTTAAATTTTTATTTAGAGACAGGGTCTCACTCTGTCACCCAAGCTAGAGCGCAGTGGCACAATCATAGCTCCCTGCAACATCAAACTCCTGGGCTCAAGTGATCCTCCTGCCTCAGCCTCCCAAATGGCCGGGATTACAGGTGTGAGCCACCATGCCTAGCCATTTTTTAACTTTCAATTTACCTGTATTGTTACATTTGAAATGAGTTTTGTGTAGATAGCATATAGTTGGGTCATGTTTTAAATCCTCTCTGTGAATTTCTGTATTTTAATTGGTATACTTGGGTAAATTTATATTTAATGGAATTATTTATGTTAGGAATTAAGTCAGCCATTAAATTTTTAAGTTTTCTATTGTTCTCTTTGTTTTTTCTTTCCTGCCTTTCTACGGGCCACTTGAATGTTTTCATTCATTTTGATTCATTGATAGTGTTTGTGAGTGTATATCTCTTGTATACCCTTTTCAGTAGTTGTTCTAGATATATAGCTATCTATATTTATATCTGTCTATTGAAATATCTATCTATATTCATATCTCTGTCTCTGTATGTATTCTATTGTGGTCAGAGAACACACTCTGTGTGATTTCAAATCTCTCAAGTCACACTATCTATGAGTATTAACATTTAACTAGTTCAAGTGAAGTGTAAAACCTACCTTCCTAACATCACATTACTTTCTTCCATTTCTAATACAATTGTCTTAAATATTTATATTAATTGAGAACCACATCATATGGTGTTATAATTTTTGCTTTATTTATTTATTTATTTTTTGAGATAGAGTCTTGCCCTGTCACCCAGGCTGAGGTGCAATGGCATGATCTCACGATCCCGGCTCACTGCAACCTTCGCCTCCCGGGTTCAAGTGATTCTCCTGCCTCAGCCTCCCGAGTAGCTGGGATTACAGGTGCACGCCACCACGCCTGGCTAATTTTTTATATCTTTAGTAGAAACGGGGTTTCACCACGTTGGCCAGGCTGGTCTCAAACTCCTGACCTCGTGGTCCGCCTGCCTTGGCTTCCCAAAATGCTGGGATTAGTCACCACGCACAGCCTTTTTTTTTTTTTTTTTTTTTGAGACGAAGTCTCACTCTCGTCGCCCAGGCTGGAGTGCAATGGTGTGATCTCGGCTCACTGCAACCTCTGCCTCCCGGGTTCAAGCGATTCTCCTGCTTCAAGCGATTCTCCTGCCTCAGCCTCCCAGGTAGCTGGGATTACAGGTGTGCGCCACTACGCCAACTCATTTTTGTAGTTTTAGTAGACACGGGGTTTCACCATGTTGGCCAGGATGGTCTTGAAGTCCTGACCTCAGGTGATCCGCCTGCGTTGGCATCCCAAAGTATATTTTTTACTTTAACTGTCAAACATAATTTAGAAAAATCAAGAGGCTCATGCCTGTAATCCCAACACTGAGAGGCCGAGGCAGGAGGACTGCTTGAGCCTAAGAGTTCAAGACCAGTCTGAGTAATATAGTGAGACCCCATCATTGTATTTAAAGAAGAGGCCTGGCGCGGTGGCTCATGCCTGTAATCCCAGCACTTTGGGAGGCCGAGGCAGGTGGATCATGAGGTCAAGAGATCGAGACCATGCTGGCCAACGTGGTGAAATCCCGACTCTACTAAAAATACAAAAATTAGCTGGGCCTGGTGGCGCATGCCTGTAGTCCCAGCAACTCGGGAGGCTGAGGCAGGAGAATTGCTCAAACTCGGGAGGCCAAGATTGCACCATTGCACTTCAGCCTGGCGACAGGGCAAGACTCCGTCTAAAAAAAAAAAAAAAAAAAGAAAGGAAGAAAGAAAGAAAGCAAACTCAAGAGGATAAGGAAAATCTGTTGTATTTATCCGTATTTTTCTGCTTTTCATTGTTCTTTCCTCTTTACTGTTGTTCTAAGATCCTTCATTCGGTCGGGTGTGGTGGCTCACGCCTGTAATCCCAGCACTTTGGGAGGCCGAGGCTGGCGGATCATGAGGTCAGGAGTTTGAGACCAGCCTTGCCAATATGGTGAAATCCCGTCTTTACTAAAAATACAAAAAATTTAGCCAGGCATGGTGGTGTGTGCCTGTAGTCCCAGCTACTCAGGAGGCCGAGACAGAAGAAGCGCTTGAATCTGGGAGGCAGAGGTTGCAGTGAGCTGAGATCGCACCACTGCACTCCAGCCTGGTGACAGAATGAGACTCTGTCTCAACAACAAAAAAAAAAAAAGAAAAAGAAAAATTCCTTTGTTCATCATTTCCTTTCTGTTTAGACAACTTCTTTTTAGTCATTCCTAAATGGCAGGTGCTGACAACATATTCTCTTTGTTCTTCTAATCTGAGAACATCTGGATTCCCCTCATTCTTGAATAATCTTTTTAGTGGATATAGAATTCTGGGTTGAGAGTTCCTTTTTTTCTTTTCAGCACTAGAAAAGTAATGTGCCACTCTCTTCTGGCCTTTAGGGTTTCTGATAAGAAATCTGACGTCTTTCCAATTATTTTTCTCCGGTAGGCAATGCGTCATTTCTCTCTGCTTTCAAGATTTTTTTTTTTTTTTGGCTTTAGTTTTTAGAAGTTTGGCCAAGATATGTTTTGATTTGAACTTCTTGGGGTTTATTCTGTTTGAGTTTCAGTTAGCTTCCTGAATCTGTCGGTTCATGTCTTTTGTCAAATTTGGGACATTTTTAGCCATTATTTCTTCAAATACTTTTTCAAATGTAGATCCTTTCACCTCTCCACCTGGGTCTCTAGTGACACAAATGTTAGATCTTTTGTTACAGCCTCACAAGTCTCTTGGGTTCTGTTCATTTTTTTCTCCACTCTATTTTCTCTCTGTTGCTTGGACTGGGTAATCTTATTGTTCTATTTTCAAGTTCACTAATTCTTTATGCGTCATCTCTGTTTTGCTGTTCAATCCATCCATTGAATTTTAAAATTTGTTGATGTATATTTTGGTTCTAAAATTTCCATTTAGTTCTTTTTTTTTTTTTTTGAGAATGGAGTCTTGGTCTGTTGCCCAGGCTGGAGTGCAGTGGCGCAATCATCTCGGCTCACTGCAAGCTCCACCTCCTGGGTTTAAATGATTCTCCTGTCTCAGCCTCTTGAGTACCTGGGATTAGAGACATGCACACCCACGCCTCGCTAATTTTTGTATTTTTAGTAGAGATGGGGTTTCATCATGTTGGCCAGGCTAGTCTTGAGCTCCTGACCTCAAATGATCCGCCCGCCTTGGCCTCCCAAAGTGTTGGGATTACAGGCGTGAGCCACTGTGCCTGGCCTCCATTTGGTTCTTTTTTATGTCTCCTGTTTCTTTGTTGAGACCCACGACTTCTGTTCCTTTGCTGAGACTTTCTATTTTTGTGTGTTTTTTTCAAGTGTGTTTGTAGTTGCTCATTGAAGCATTTTCATGATGGCTGCTTTGAAATTCTTGTCAGATAATTCTAATATCCAGGTCACCTAGGCACTGGTGTCTGTTGATTATTTTTCCTAATTCAATTTGAGGTTTTCTTGGTTTCTTGGTTCTTGGTTTGATGAGTCATTTTCAACGGAAACCTCAACATTTTGAGTTTCTGTTGTGAGACCTTGGAGCTTCTTTAAATCTGATTTAGCAGAGGCCTCCTCTGACTTGCTCTAGGGAAAGGGGCTGCTACTTTGTTCCTGTCAGGTGAGGTGAAGGTCCAGGTTCCCCACTCTGCCTCTGTTGGCACTCAGGGTCAGGGAAGGAGTGCCTCATCACTGTTGGGCAGTGGGTAGGATTCAGGCTTCCTACTAGGCCTCCATCGACAACATCCTGGGTGGGAGGGGCAGAGTTCCCTTGTCACTGCTTCACATGCGGCCTCCACTGATACTGTGGGGAAGCAGGGTAGCCTTGTTACCGTTTGGCAGTTGCGAAAGTCCTGAGTCTCCACCAGGCTTCCTCTGAGACCACTGGAGAGGGGGAGGGGGAAAGGAGGAGGAGTGCTTCATTACCACCAGATGGGAGTGAAAGTCCAGGCTTCCCATGTGGTCTCCACTGACACCCCTGGGAAGGGAGACCTCATTGCTGCCCAGTGGGATAAAAATCCTGGCTTCCCACCCAGCTTTTTCTGACACTAGCCTGGCCAGGGGGAAGGAGATTGAAACCTCATGACAGTCTGAAGCCGTGAAGTCCAGCCTGAGCCTAGCCATGAAGCCGAGGCTCCCCACTCAGCCTTTGATGGTGCGGGTGGGGGTGGAGTCTTACATTTTCTCCTATGGTGTTTGGCTGGCATAGAACAATCATTGTCTAAAAGTTTTCTGTTTTGCTAGGTCACCCCATTTTGGTCCTTTAGCAAGAAGAGCAGGATTTTCTTGGGCTTTTGTGGGGGCATCTATTCTCATTGTTGTTTCCAGATTGCTGGTTTCTTTGCACACTATCTGGGATATATGAGCCAAAAAGATAAACCCAGAGAACTCATTGTTGTGTCATTCCCTAGGCCCCAAAGTCCCTAGCTGGTTTGCCTTCTTCTCTCCACTTTCAGATGCTTGTTTTATAGGCAGTATCTAGGGTTTTCAGCCATATTTACTGGAAAGAATAGGAAAAAACACATCTACTCCATATTTCTGAGAGTTGAAGTGTCATAGATTGATTTAACCATGCCACTGATGCCTTTAGCTCTATCTGCCATGCAGCAGGTATCTTCTAGGTCCTTCATGGGGACCAGGCACTAGTTGAGGCCAAAGAGGAGACAAAGACTGACTCGGACTTCAGGAGCTCACAGTTTTGCTGGAACACAGGACTTTGCTCCAGGTAAGCTTGGATAGTGAAGAATAAGATGCTATATAGGAAGGAATTACTTGGGTGGCCTGGTTGGGGAGAGCTTCCTGGGAGGGTGAAAGTGGAGATAGAGTATTTTGGTAAATTTTAGAGAGGAGCTGCAGGAAGTACAGGTGCCAGGAGAGGAGCAGAGGTCCTGAGGGGTAGGTAGGGATGGCAGGAGGCAGCAGGGAGAGAGCTTGCCTGGTTGGACCCTCAGGTGAAGCGAATGAGCCTGAAGGACACCATGCACAGGGGCTTGATAGTACTATCTTCAGAACGGGAATCTGGGGATCAACTGTGACATAGCAATTGTGTGGGTGAGCAAAGATGGTGGCCTGGCCAGTGCAGTGGCTATGGGGTGGAGAGGAGAGAACAGGATCAAGAGGCATTTAGAAGGTAGAACTGATGGGTGTCTTGATTGATCTGGGGAAGAAAGAGAGAGGAATTAGATGTGAGGCTGAGATTTCCAGCTGAGGTCTCTGGGGAAGAATGGTGCCATAAACACGCAGAGAGAGAAGACAGAGGGGGGAACCAATCTTTGGAATAAGAGGATGAGATTTTGGCCACTGGTACCCAGAGGCCCTTCTTCAGAGAATGATGCAATGAGACCGAGGTGAAAATTTTCTCTGAGCACTGAAGTTTCAGATCAAATAAGCAACAAATTTCTGCTCTGTGAAAGCACTGTAGTCAAAAGGCAGCACATTGCAAATTTCAAAGAATAAGGGACTATCCTCTACTTTTGAGAGAAAGAAATCGAAGTCACACGCCAAAAAGTTGAAGTCTCTTCTAGACTCAGACGTCCTCAGTCTTCCTCACTCTCTCTGGGTCTGATGGTCAGGAGGCCTAATGCTCAAGCTGTAAGGCGAGGCTCCTTAGAACCACTTGAGTCACCTGTCCGAAGCTGAATTGCATGATGGCTTCATTCAGAGCCACCCAAATCATTCTGGCCAATCACGGGCAACTGTGGATGGTTCAATGGCACCTTCCTTTCAGAGAATAGAAGTCCTAGGAGGGCAGGGGTCTTTGATTTGTTTGCTGAAGAATCCCAAGTGTCTAATAGGCTTCTGGTATATAGTAGATGCTAAATAAATACTGGTTAAATAAATGTAGGATTGCAATGGGTTTGGGGGAAGTCTGAGGCCAGGGTTAGGGGCCACACCAAGGTCAGGTTTTTAAAGTATAGGATCCCATTTTTGGTACTGAAACCTGGTTGGGGTAGTTAGGGGTCTGCCTATTGGGACAAATGTTTCTTGGAGGACATTGCACACCTCTCAACCTGAGGACTCCTTATGGGCTCAGGGGAGCCGCTACTGGCTGAGATTTTTAAGCAGGGTCTCAGCCAGTGAAAACCTGGCTTTCTTTCCCTGAAGAGGAGAGATATGCAGGTGCCTGGCCATGGGGCTCACAGCTGCCCCCTGGTGGTCAGCCACAGCCCCTGCCAACTCTTGGACGTGGTATTTTTCCAGCCTTACGTCAGGCAGGCAACTGCACATCCCAACGCAGGGTCCGTCTGGTTCCCGGGCCCCAGGTGGCGAGGGAACAGGAATGAGGGCTCTCCAGCACTCTCCGCTTTGCCCTTGGCCTCCTTTTTTCATCAGGGAAGACTCAGGGGAGGGCCTGCGCTGTGCCTCTCTTCAGCACCTGTGAAGATTCTGCCAGCTCCCCAGCCCCGTGCTCTCCGAGGGCATTTTTGTGCATGTAGGACAGATTCCGGATTCCAAGAACATCAGTCATGGAATGACCTCTCTCCGGCCCCTTGGTGTGACCTCACTCTCTTGCCTCCTCCACCTGCACGTTCTTTGCCAGCCTTTAGGTCCTATCGTGGGGACTCCCTGCCCTCTGCCAATTTGAAGTGGGAACTCAGATGAGTGCTTCTGACTTTTTTTTTTTTTTTTTTTTGAGACTGTGTCTCGCTCTGTCGCCCAGGTTGGGGTGCAGTGGCGCGATTTCGGCTCACTGCAAGCTCTGCCTCCTGGGTTCACGCCATTCTCCTGCCTCAGTCACCTGAGTAGCTGGGACTACAGGCGCCCGCCACCATGCCCGGCTAATTTTTTTGTATTTTTAGTAGAGACGGGGTTTCACCGTGTTAGCCAGGATGGTTTTGATCTCCTGACCTTGTGATCCACCTGCCTTGGCCTCCCAAAGTGCTGGGATTACAGGCGTGAGCCACCGCCCCCGACTGAGTGCCTCTGACTCTCACAAGGGCTCGAGTCTTCAGTTCCAGGCAGGCCCTGGAGGGGCATGGGGCAACCTCTGGGGCGCGCCCATGACCGTCTCTCTCTCCCCCCAGGGCCGTCTTTCTCTCCCCCCACGGCCCTGTGCCCCTCGGCAAAACTTCTTCAGAACAGCTCTTTGGACAGCAGCTCTCAGGGTATCTGTAGCTGGTGCCAGCCTACACCCGCCATGCAGCTATCATGGACAGTGAGGGCACAGGCTCTGGCCATAGGACCCCACCACCAGCACCACCATGTTCTGAGTTAATGGTGGGAATTTATCTCCCAGCATGATCTGACATGGTCTGACAGCAAGCCCATGACATTCTGCCTCCATGGTGTGGACACCTGAGGCAGATGGGTTGGATGTGGGTGGGGAGATAGCCCCCTTCATCGCAGGCAGGAAGAACATGCTTAGGGTACTATGCCGTAGGGTCAGGTCTTTATGCTTCTCATCATGCAGAGCAGGCTTAGGGGCTGTGTCTGCAGCCCCTCCCTGGTTCCCAGGGATGAAGAGATGGGGCAGGCTCTCCGCAGCTCTGGGGAAGTTTTATTCCCTCTTTTCCTCCTCCCTCTGCACTTCCTTACCTCTCTTGTGTTCCATCTTAGCCCATTTCTGCTGCTATCACTGAATACCACAGACTGGGTAAATTATAAAGAAAATAATGTATTTGGCTCACGGTTCTGGAAGCTGGCAAGGCCAAGAGCATGGCGTTGGTGTCTGACTGATGAAGGCTTCATGGTACTTTATCCCATGGTGGAAGATATCACATGGTGAGGAAGCACATGTGTGAGACAGAAAACTGGCCGAACTCATCCTTTTATCAGGAAACCACTCCCGAGATAACTAACCCATTTGAGTGATAATGGCATTCACCAACCTCTTAAAGGCCCCACCTCTCAAGCCTGCTACAATGGGAGTTAAATTCCAACATGAATTTTGGAGGGGACATTCAAACCATAGCATGTCCCCACCTGATCCATGCGCATTCTTTGTAGACCAGCAGTCCCCAAACTTTTTGGCACCAGGGATTGGTTTTGTGGAAGACAATTTTTCCTCAGACGGGATAGGGGTGAGGGGGTGGTTTTGGGATGAAACTGTTCGACTTCAGATCATCAGGCATTAATCAGATTCTCATAAGGAGCGTGCAACCTAGATCCCTCACATGCGCAGTTTGCAATAGGGTTCACGTTCCTATAAGAATCTAATGCCGCTACTGATCTCACAGGAGGCGGAGCTCAGGCGGTAATGCACACTCACTTGCAGCTCACATCCTGCTGTGAGGCCCAGTTTCTAACAGGCCATGGATTGGTACTGTGGGGGCTGGAGACCCCTGCTGCAGAGGATCTGACTCTTTTTGGCCCTGGGAGGGAGTGGTTCACAAAAGAAAAAGAAAATTACAATAGTCCCCCACCTTATTGGCAATTTTGCATTCTGTGGTTTCAGTTAGATGCTGTCAATCACAGATTGAAAATATTGAATGGAAAAATTCCAGAAACAAACAATTCATGTTTTGGCCAGACGCGGTGGCTCACACCTGTAATCCCAGTACTTTGGGAGGCTGGGGCGGGCAGATCACTTGAGGTCAGGAGTTTGAGACTAGCCTGGCCAACATGGTGAAACCCCGTCTCTACTAAAAATACAAAAATTAGCTGGGTGTGGTGGTGTGTGCCTGTAGTCCCAGCTACTTGGGAGGCTGAGGCAGGAGAATCGCTTGAACCTGGGAGGCAGAGGTTGCAGTGAGCCAAGATTGCACCCTTGCACTCCAGCCTGGGTGACAGAGTGAGACTCAGTCTCAAAAAAAAAAAAAAAAGAAAACCAAAAAACAAAATGAGCAACTCCCATTTTAAATTGCCTGCCATGCTGAGTAGCGTGAATCATCCCTCTGTCCAGCACGTCCATGCTGCATATTCTTCCCGCTCATTAGTCACTTGGTAGCTGTCTTGGCTATCAGATCAGCTACTGAGGTATCGCAGTGCTTATGTTCAGGTAACCCTTACTTCATTTAATAATGACCCCTGGGTGCAAAAGTGGTAATGCTTAACATCCTCACAACATAATTATTATTAACAATAATAACTGATAATAAAATAGAACAGTTGTTATAATTGTTCTATTTTATTATCAGTTATTATTGTTAATCTCTTAACTGTGCTTAATTTATGCATTATACTTTATCGTGGGTATGTACATATAGAAAAATCCATAGTATGTATAGGGTTTGGTACTATCTGCGGTTTCAGGCATCCACTGGGGGTCTTGAATGCATCCCCTGCAAATAAGGGGGGGACTAGCGTTTCTGTCTTCACCAGGCCTAGATGTGTCTTGCCTGCCGAGGAAAGATGTGTAGTTAAGATGTGACAATTATCTGTCAGTTGGTGGAGTTTCACCCACTTAGTTGGCCTTCTCACTGTATTTTGAGATATCTTTATTTACAGGAGGCAAAATAGAGATCCTGGGTCAGTCCTCAGCCCTCCACCCCCAGCTTTTATGCCTAGGAGACTTTGAGTTGGTGGGGAAAGATGCTTTCTGCCCTCGGGGGACCCACACAGGATCCTTAGTATAGAGCCTGGCGCTCCGCAGGGGCCCGGTATTGAGTATGGGATGGAGAGGAGCAAAGAGATCCTGCCGGGGAGGTCGTAGGAAGATCAATGGGTCACAGAAGCTGCAGAAGGGCACATAGTAAGGCCGTGAGAGTGGGTAAAAAGGAGTGTGGGAGCTCTCACCTGCCCTGTGCTGGGGGTGCTGGTCTTCTGGGAGTGAGCAGTTGGGCCCTCACCCAGTTGGAGGGCCCAACCGGAACCACGGCAAATCCCAAAGGCCAGGAACAGGGACTAATGTGGGGTCCAGGGATAAAAGCAGACTTCTGAGATATAGAAAGCCCAGGGGCTGGCCTAAGGGGCAGCTGATATGCCCAAGAGCAAGTTCAAGGGCAGAGTAAGTTCAAGTGTATGGCAGACAGCCTTGGGACAGGGACATCCAATTTCATGGGCCAAGGAGAACAGTGGAAAGTCCAGGTAGTCAGGAGCCCTCGAAAGTCTAGAGGATGGTGGGCTTGGTTGGGATGTGGATGGACATATATATATATATATGTATGGACATATATATATATATGTATATACATATATACACATATATATGTGTATATGTATATATGTGTGTATATATAAATATATACATACCTGATATATGTTATAGCTGATATATGTTATATACATACATACATATACATATATACACACACATATATATATCTGATGGTTTTATATATATAGGGGTGTGTGTGTGTGTGTGTGTGTGTGTGTGTGTATATATATGTGTATATATATATATATATGTATATCAGTTTGCCCTTGCTGGATAACAAACCACCCCAGAACTTACTGGCTTAATGCATTAACCATTTATTATTTCTCTAGGCTTTTGCAATCAGATGCTGGGTTGGCTGGAAGCTGGCTGGTGTAGTGTGGCCATGCAGCAGGCTAGTCTAGGCTTAGTCATATAGTGATTGCAGGGGTTCAGGAAAACAAATGAAAACTTGCAAGATCTTATAAGGTCTTTACTTGGAACTGACATACTGTCACTTCTGCCAAACTCTTTTGGTCAAACAACTCTCAAAGCCAAGCCTCACTTGAAAGAGTTTGGGAAAAAGTTCTGATTCTTTTGTTTGTTTTAGAGACAGGGTCTTGCTCTGTCACCCAGACTGGAGTGCAGTGGCATAATCATAGCTCACTATAGCCTCGAACTCCTGGGCTCAAGCAGTCCTCCCAGTTCAGCCTCCCGAGTAGCTGGGACTACAGATGTGAGCCACAGCACCTGGCAAAGTTCTGCTTCTTGATGAGAGGTGTTACTAACTCACATTGCAAAGGGAGGGGTGGAGAATTGCGGCCATTTTTGCAATCAATCTAACACAACACCCACTTGTGAAAGACGGAAACCTGGGTGACATCCTGAGTCCTTCCTCTCACTTCTCTGACATCTGCTACCTCACCAAGCCAATTTGATTTTCACCCCCCAAAACGCCATTCAACTTTTCCCATTACCACCACCCCAGTCCAAGGAGCCCTAAAGAACCTGTCTAGCTGATCTACTCACATTTACTCTAGCTGTGCTCTACTATCTTGGCCATACAACAGCCTGCATGACTTCTTCAAAGTACAAGCCAGGTCCCATCATTTCTCCCTGCACATACCCTTCAAAGACTCTGTATTAGTCCATTCACAGTTGCAAGCAGAAGAAACAGGCTCTGACTATGGCAAAAAAAAAAAAAAAAAAAAAAAAAATCTAATGGAAAGGCATTGATTAGCTCACAGAATGTCTTGAAAACTGAACCCAGAAATCACACAGGCACCAAAGGTAGCAGCTGGATAGCCAAGACCATGATGAAAACCATGCTGCTGGAACGTCTGGGGGACACTGTGGCCATCACCACCATGTAGCCAGGCCTCAGGATGCTGCTGCCGCTACCACCACCAGGATGAATAGCTCACTGTCCTTGCCTTCTTGTATCACTCACTACAGGCTCAAAGAGCTGGGTGGAAGCATCTGATTGGCTAAGCCTCCAGTTTTCATTTCATTTCTGTGCTGAGTCGGTCAGTGGAGGATTCCCAGGAATTCCTAGGATGAGGAAAGATGCTGGAAATTCAGTTGTTCTCAACCTTTACTGTGTTTAGCAGGCTCCCAAAGCCACTGGGGGCTGTGTGGGTATCTTATCTGGCACATGGCATTTCTGCTGTAATAAAAGTTCTTTTAGTTAAAAGTCACAAACCCCTTATGGTGTAAGTGATAAGGTGGTGGGGATGGGACCTTTGCTTTTTGCAGAGCTGTAAAGAGGAGAAAGTTAGTCTGGGCCCCTGGAGGAAAAGACATAAATCACAAGTGAAGAGCATGGCTGAATCCCTGCGTCATCAGGGAGAAACGAGAGGAGGCAAATGTGTAAGAAAGATTCCCCTGGGCCTGGGAAGGGGAGCTGACAGGGGATCCCAGCTGCAGGAGGTCAGGTCTCAGGACCCCTTAGAACTTCACAGACTGTCCCAGCCACTGTGAAAACCCTGGGCCATGTCTGTTCTTACCCGGGAAAGAGGAGGAGAGAGGCTGGCTGGGGTCAGCAGTAAACTGATAGGGGACTGAAATGGACACTGTGGGTGCCTTTCCCAGACCCCTTTGCAGGATAGGGTGCATCTGCGGCTGCTGTGCCTGTTGGGTCACAGGGACCTTCTCTCTTCTCTAGGGAATTGCCCTTCACCCAGTGGGAGTCACGCCCACTCCCACAGCCTGCAGCCTGTGGATGACTGACATATAAGCCCTGCTGCGTTGCCACCAAGTGAATCTTATCTGAGGTGCCGCGATCCAATGTCCTTGTGGGGTCAGCCAAGGCTAGATACATTTCTGCCCAGCAGTGGGGGGTGACAGCGGCCTTTCCTACCATGCTGTGAGGGTGAGGGCAAGGGAAGCAGCCGCCAGGCTCCCGAGGCCTCCCTTCTCTCAGCCCCCACCTACCCACCCAAGCCCAGAATCGGCCTCACACCTGCCCTGGATTCCACTTCCTCCCTGATCTCGGGAGCCAGAGAAAAGATGTCCCAGGCCCATTGACTCTCTTTCGCCCTCTCGTGGGCCCGCTGAGAACGGTGGTGATTCCCACAGAGTTTTTCCCTAGGCTGCTTGTTTTTTCCAAAAGTGGCTCATTGGGACTTAGGAACGGTGGGAGAAGGGATCAGGGTGATAATTCGCAGCTGGTGAGATTGAAGGTAGTTTTCCAAGCAAAGGGTTTGATGGCTTTTTTTTTTTTTTTTTTTTGAGAGAGCGTCTTGCCCTGTCGCCCAGGTTGGAGTGCAGTGGTGCAATCATGGCTCACTGCAGCCTCAAACTCCTGGGCTCAAGCGATTCTCCCAAGTAGCTGGGACCAGAGGTGTGTGCCACCATGCCCAGCTAATTTTTAAATTTTTTGCAGAGACGGGGTCTCCCTGGGTTTGGTGGCTTTACTGGGGCGATGTTTGGTAGTCTTCCTTAGGAAACCTTGGCATCATGAAGGCTAGGCCAGGAAGCTGGTCTGAAGGGGCTGCTTGATGCTGGGAGTGATTTCTGTAGCCTTGAGCCAGCTACCATGTCTTTGTCAAGCAGAGAGAATCAGACAAGCTTCTGTAGCCTGGAGGTAATGGGTGAACTTAACGTGTAATTACACATTCAAGAGAGCTTCACCATCTCAAATCATACTGATCTTGCTGCCTATTAAATTTCCACCAGACTTCTCATTTTAGCTATGCAATCTTGTATTTGATTACCTATTTTTTTTCCTGTATATACTCCAGCCTCTTCCTATGGGTCTTTCTGCTTCCACACTGCACATTGCAACCAGAACTCACTCACTCAACACCATTTGGCTATGACACTAAAAAGCTTTCAAGAATTTCCCACTGCACTTACAGTAAAGTCCAAATTATGTTCCATGGCCCCCAAAGACCTGCACGGGCCAGGCATGGTGGCTCACACCTGTAACCCCAGCATTTTGGGAGGCCAAGGTGGGTGGGTCTCCTGCCTCAGCCTCCCAAGTAGCTGAGATTACAGGCGCATGCCACCCCACCTTGCTAATTTTTTGTGTTTTTAGTAGAGACAGAGTTTCACCATGTTGGCCAGGCTGGTCTCGAACTCCTGACCTCAAGAGATCCGCCTGCCTCAGCCTCCCAAAGTGGTGGGATTACAGGAGTGAGCCACCACGCCTGGCCTTGTGTGTCTTCTTGACTGGGCCATGGGGTGCCCAGATATTTGATCAAAC
Source organism: Pongo pygmaeus (assembly GCF_028885625.2). Lineage (NCBI taxonomy): Eukaryota > Metazoa > Chordata > Mammalia > Primates > Hominidae > Pongo > Pongo pygmaeus. The sequence continues at coordinate 29,574,305 of NC_072394.2, read as the reverse complement.
ATTGTTCTGGGTATTTCTGTGAGAGTGTTTTTGGATGAGATTAACACTTAAATTGTTAGACCAAGTAAAGCAGATTGCTTTCCCTAATGTGAGCCCTCCTCCAATCAATTGAAAGCCTAAATTGAACAAAAAGGCTGACCCCCTCTTGAGTAAGAAAGAATTCCTCCTGCCTGATTGCTTTCAAACTGGGTCATCAGCTTTTATCTTGCCTTTGGACGTGAACAGAAACATCAGCTCTTCCTGGGCCTTGAAACTGCTGGTCTTTGGATGAGAATTACACTATTGGTTCTCCTGGTTCTCAGGGCTTCAGACTTGGGCTAGAATGAAACCATCAGCTCTCTTGGGTCTCTGGTTTGCCAACTCACTCTGCAGATCTTGGAACTTGCCTATATATAGGAGATATATATGTATATGTATATCTCCTATTGGTTCTGTTTCCCTGGAGAACTCTAATACTCAATAGCATTCTCATGATTGGTTTAAATTAGTGCTGGCCAATAGAAATATAATGTGAGTCACATGTGTAATTGAAAATCTTCCAGTAACCATATTAAAAACATAAAAAGAAAGAGATGAAATTACTTTTAATAGTGTATTTTAGGCCCGGTGCAGTGGCTCACACCTGCAATCCCAGCACTTTGGGAGGCCAAGGTGGGCGGATCACCTGAGGTCGGGAGTTCGAGACCAGTCTGGCCAACATGGCGAAATCCTGTCCCTACTTAAAATACAAAAATTAGCTGAGCGTGGTGGTGCATGCCTGTAATCCCAGCTACTCGGGAGGCTGAGGCAGGAGAATCACTCGAACCTGGGAGATGGAGGTTGCAGTGAGCCGAGATTGTGCCATTGCACTCCAGCTTGGGCAACAAGAGGGAAACTACATCTCAAAAAACAAAAAGTGTATTTTATTTAACCTAATATATTAAAAATATTATTTTGACATGAAACCGATATATACATGATTAAGTTACTAAATATTAAAAATATGCTGTGCATTTTATTTTAACAGCACATCTCAATTCAGACTAGTCACATATCAAATGCTCAATTGCCACAGGTGGCTAGGGTCTATCACATTGGCCAGTGCACGTTAAGACCAATCAAGAAACATTACATGGGGCTGGGCGCAATGGCTCATGCCTGTAATCCCAGCACTTTGGGAGGCTGAGGCAGGCAGATCACTTGAGGTCAGGAGTTAGAGACAGACTGGCCAACATGGTGAAATCCCATCTCTACTTAAAATACAAAAATTAGCTGAGGGTGGTGGTACACATCTGTAATCCCAGCTACTCGGGAGGCTGAGGCAGGAGAACCACTTGAACCTGGGAGGCAGAGTTTGTAGTGAGCCGAGATTGTGCCACTGCACTCCAGCCTGGGCAACAGAGTGAGACTGTCTCAAAAAAGAAAAAAAAATACATTACGTAGGGCTGGATATATAAGTACCTTAAACAGAGTTGGAGCACTGTTAGTCAGGATATTGGGCATGAAATTAAGAGATGACACCCAGATGTTCAATATGTATTTGTTGATTGAATGAACACAAATTATTCCATAATTGTCAATACCCCTAGACAATGAAAACTTCCTTTCTTCCTGTCTTCCTCATTTTGCTCAGTGTAACAAAGGTAAGATTAATACACACACACACACACACACACACACACACACACACACACACACACACACAGCTGGTCAAGATGGACTGAATATATACTCCTACTTGAAACAAATAAAACTTTGAAAAATGTATAAAACAATGGCTCTAAAGACATTGGACATTAGATACTGAAAGACAGTGATCCCAGAGAGATGGGAAAAAAATGAGTGAGCCCTACAATTGCCCCACCCTACTGCCTGGAGAGAATCGCCAGGTCATAATGCAGGGCAGTACAACCTGCCCAAAAACCTTAAATGCAAGATCTGGAAGTATAAAACTGTTCTTAAGTAATCTAACCACATCTTAGAAAAAACTCAAGAAATTTCTAGACATGTGAAAATCAGAAAAACATTATTCACAAGAGGGAAAAATCAACTAAAACAAACACAGCAAAACACAGATAATGGAATTAGTAGACAAAGACATCAAAATCATTATTGTGACTACATTTCATATGTTCAAGAAGATAGAGGAAAGATCAAACATGATAATTAGAAACATAAAATATTAAGAAGATTCAAACCAAATTTCTAAGGATGAGCATTATAATGTCTGAGATGAAAAATACACTTGAGAGGATTCATGGAAGATTAGATATTACTGGAGAAAAATTAGTAAACTTGAAGACATAGAAATAGAAACTATCCAAAATAAAATGCACAGAGGAAAAAAAAGGCTGAAAATAAATGAGCAGATCATGAGTGAACTGTGAGATGACTTTAACAAAAAGTGTGTGTAATTGGAATCTCTAAAGATGACTGAGAAGAGGAGACTGAAAAGACATTTGAAGCAATAGTAGCCAGAATGTTTCCAAATACAATGAAAATTATAAACGCAGAGATCCAAAAACCACAATAAACCCAAGCACAAGAGCTATGAATAAAACTATGCCAAATCGCACTATAATTAAATTTTTTAAAGCCAATGATAAAGAGAAAATCTTAAAAGTAGCCAGGAGGGGAGAACACACAAATAAACAAACAACAACACATAATGTATGGAGAAACATGACAGCAGATTTCTTCTTGGAAACAACGCAAGCTAAAAGACAGTGGATTAACATCTTTACTCAAAGAAAATAAATACATCTGTCAATCTAGAATTCTTCACTGTGTAAACACATTTTTGGAAACTAAAGAGAAAATAAAAACTTTTTTTTTTTTCAGGCATACAGAAGTTGAAAGATTCATCAACCTCAGATCTGCACTATAAGAAATGTTGGCCTGGTGCAGTGGCTTATGCCTGTAATCCCAGCACTTTGGGAGGCCAAGGTGGGCAGATCACAAGATCAGGAGTTGGAGACCAGCCTGACCAACATGGTGAAACCCTGTCTCTACTAAAAAATACGAAAATTAGCTAGGCGTGCTGGCAAGAGCCTGTAATCCCAGCTATTTGGGAGGCTAAGGCAGGAGAATTGCTTGAACCTGGGAGGTGGAGGTTGCAGTGAGCTGAGATCATGCCACTGCACTCCAACCTGGGCAACAGAGTGAGACTTTGTCTCTAAATAAATAAATAAATAAATAAATAAAATGTTAAGGGAAGTCCTTCAGGCAGAAGGAAAATTGTGCCAGCTAGAAATGTTGATCTACACAAAAGTATGAAGGGCACTGGAAATAGTAACTTCTTGGGTAAGTGTAAAGACTTAAAAAATTATGATTTAAAAATTGTTTAAAGGAAAAATTTTTCTTTAAATAATAATTGACTGCCTAAAGCAAACTGATTAACAATTATCATGGGATTCGTAACATATTTAGAACTAAATGCATAACATTACGTAGCATTGCATTTCATAACATTGCATTGCATCTTCTAAAACATTGAAGAGACTACTTCCTAACTAATTCTATGAGGACAGTATTATTATTATTATTATTGTTACTTGTTGAGGCAGGGTCTTGCATTATTACTTGCAATAATGCAGTCTTGCAATAATGCAGGGTCTTGCAATAATAAGTCTTGCAATAATGCAGGGTCTTGCATTATTACTTGTTGAGACAGGGTCTTGTCATCCAGGCTGGAGTGCAATGGTGCAATCCTGGCTCACTGCAACCTCTGCTTCCTGGGCTCAAGCGATCCTTTCACCTCAGCCTCCCAAGTAGCTAGAACTACAGAAGCACTCCACCATACCTGGCTATTTCTTGGTATGTTTTTGTAGAGATAGGGTTTTGCCATGTTACCCAGGCTGGTCTCGAACTCCTGAGCTCAAGTAATATGTCTGCCTTGGCCCCCCAAAGTGCTGGGATTACAGGCGTGAGCCAACGTGCCTGGCCAAGACCAGTATTATTACTCTGTTGTTAAAATCAGAAATTGATATTACAAGGAAAGAACCCTAAAGACCAATGTTCTCCTGAATGTGGATGTAAAATTCTTATTGTAGTTTTAGCAAAGCAAATCTAACAATATATAAAAAGAGTAATACGGCGCAGTGGTTCACACCTGTAATCCCAGCACTTTGGGAGGCTGAGGCGGGTGGATCACAAGGTCAGGAGATCGAGACCACCCTGGCTAACATGGTGAAATCCTGTCTCTACTAAAAATACAAAAAATTAGCCGGGCGTGGTGGCGGGCACCTGTAGTCCCAGCTACTTGGGAGGCTGAGGCAGGAGAATGGCATGAACCTGGGAGGCGGAGAAAAAAAGAGTAATATATCATGACCAAATGGGATTTATTACAGGAATGCAACATTGCTCCAACATTGGAATAATTAATGTAGTTCACAACATAAATATACTAAAAAAGAAAAAAGGATCATTTCAATAGATGCAGAAAAATCATTTGACATAATTTCAAATCCATTTCTGGTAATACTCTCAGAAAACCAGGAAGAGAGGGGAAATTCTTCAACTTGATAAAGAGCATACATCTATGAAGAACTTTTAACTAATGTCATATTTAGTGGTGCATTCTCCCTCAGCTCAGGAGCAAGGCAAGAACGTGTGCTTATATTATTTCTACTTGAAATTGTATTGGAGGTGTATCCCATGCAAAAAAAAGACATCCACATTGAATAGAAAGAAGTAAGACTATATTTGCAGATGATAAAGTAATCAAGTCATCTGATTGTCTACCTAGAAAATCTTATGAAATCTACAAAAAGCTACTAGAATTAATAAGTGGTTTAGCAAGGTTGTAAGATACAAGATCACAATACAAACATCAATTCATTTTATTTATTTATTTATTTTGAGATGGAGTCTCACTCTGTCGCCCAGGTGGGATCTTGGCTCACTGCAAGCTCTGCCTCCCGGGTTCACGCCATTCTCCTGCCTCAGCCTCCTGAGTAGCTGGGACTACAGGCACCCGCCACCATGCCTGGATAATTTTTTGCATTTTTAGTAGAGACGGGGTTTCACTGTGTTAGCCAGGATGGTCTCGATCTCCTGACGTCATGATCTGCCCGCCTCGGCCTCCCAGAGTGCTAGGATTACAGGCGTGAGCCACTGCGCCCGGCACAAACATCAATTTATTTCCATATACTAGCAAGGAATAATAGAAAATTGAAATGAAGCAAAACCATTTACAACAGCATGAGATACATAAAATACTTAAGAGCTAAATCTGACAAAAGATGTACAAGACATCACAATGAAAATTACTGATAGAAATTAAAGAAGATCTAAACAAAAGGAGAGATATAATGTGTTCATGGATAGCAGACTCAATATTACAAAATATCATTCCTTTCCAAATTGATCTGTAGATTCAATGCAATTCCAATCAAAATCCCAGCAGTCTTTTTTGGTAGAAACGTATAAGCTGATTCTAAAATTAACATAGAAGTGCAAAGGACTTGTAATAGCTAAAACCAGTTTGTAAAAGAAGAATAAAGTTGGATTTACATTACTTGACTTTAAGACTTAGAAACTGGCATTAATCAAGACAGTGTGAAATTGGCATCAAGAAAGAAAAACAGAACAATGAAACATAATAGAGTACAGAAATAGACCTTCTCATATATGGCCGATTGATTTTTGACAATGGTGCAAAGGCAATTCACTGGAGAAAGGGTAGTTTCTGTTTTAACAAACAGTGCATCAACATTTGTTTATCCATATACAGAAAAATGAACTTTTTATCTATACTTGGCACCATATAAATATAAACTCAAAAGCGATCATAGACGTAAAACTATAAAACCAAAAATAAAACACAGGGGAAAATATTGTGATCTTGCTCCTGTTCTCTTTTTTTTGAGTCAGAGTCTCACTCTGCCACCAGGTCCAAGTGATTCTCTAGCCTCCGCCTCGCAAGTAGCTGGGATTATAGGCACCTGCCACCATGCCCGGCTAATTTTTGTGTTTTTAGTAGAGATGGGGTTTTACCATGTTGGCCAGGCTGGTCTAGAACTCCTGACCTCAAACGATCGGCCCATCTCGGCCTCCCAAAGTGCTAGGATTACAGGTGTGAGCCACCGTACCCAGCCATAACTCCTGTTCTTTGAAAGGCACTTTTGAGAGAACAAAAAGACAATCCACAAACTGGAAGAAGAATATTTGCAAGTTAAATAACTGATAAAAGATGTATGTTTAGAATATATTTTTTAAAAACTTCTTAAAACTCAATATTAAGAAAACCAACAACTTAAACAAAAATGGGAAAAGATTCTTCACCAAAGAAGAGATACACATGGCAAATAAGTTCACACAAAGATGTTCAACGCTCAACATTACTAGTCATAGGGAAATGCAAATTAAACCACAATGGAATATTACTATAAACCTCTTCTTTTTTTTTTGAGATGGAGTCTTACTCTGTCACCCAGGCTGGAGTGCAGTTGTGTGATCTCGGCTCACTGCAACCTCTGCCTCCCTGGTTCAAGTGATTCTACTGCCTCAGCCTCCTGAGTAGCTGGGATTACAGGCATGCGCCACCACGCCCAGCTAATTTTTGTGTTTTTGGTAAAGACGGGGTTTCACCATGTTGGTCAGGCTGGTCTTGAACTCCTGACCTCAGGTGATCCGCCCACCTCAGCCTCCCAAAGTGCTGGGATTACAGGTGTTAGCGACCGTGCCCAGCCCTTCTTCCGTTTGTGTTGGAAAGATCTGATGTCACCACCTGAACTTATTTCCTGGGACTGCTGTAGCAAATTATTACAATAATTTAAACAATAGAATAAACAATAGGCTTAAAACAATAGAAAAGTATTCTCTCAGTTCTGGAGGCCAGAGGTCTGAATCATTGTGTCAGCAGGGTTGGTTCCTTCTGGGAGCTCTGAAGAAGAATCAGTTCCATGCCTCTTTCTTGGCTTCTGGTGGTTGCCAGCGATGCTTGGCATTCTTGGCCTTATAGACACATCACCAGTCTCTGCCTCTGTCATCACTTGGCATCCACCCTGAACATCTCTGTGTCTTTGTGTCCAAATTTCTCTCTTATAAGGACAGTATGGGATTAGGCCCACCCTAATCCAGTATGATTTCATCTTAGCTTGATTATATCTGCAAAAACCACTTTTTTCAAATAAAGTCACATTCACCGGTACTAGGGGTTGGGAATTCAGTTTATCTTTTCGGGGGACACAGTTCAACTCACAACACGACCTTAACGAATAATCGAACTTGCCATCATTTATAGTCAGACAACCAAATATTATGAGCTTCCTGATGTGATACAACATGACGTCATAGTGCCACCTTTGTATTCTTGCCAAAAATGTTTAACCCATATCTAATGAAACTGTTTGAATGAACTTCCAGGTTACAGGGAATATACAGGGTAGAGGAGTAAGTTAAATGACACCATGATAAAGCAATCTGACAAGTCCAGAGTAGGGGGAATATTCTGCAAGACAACTAGTGTGCTGTCCTCAAAAAGTCTATGTCAAGCCAGAGGCGGTGGTGCCTGTAGTCTCAGCTGCTTGGGAGGCTGAGGTGGAAGAATTGCTTGAACCCAGGAGCTGGATGCTATAGTAAGCTATAGTCAAGGTCTCTCTCTGTGTTGTGCCACTGCACTCCAGTTTTATTAACATAGTGACCTCGTCTCTCTCTCTCTATATAAAAAGTCAATGTAGTGTCGTGGGTTAAAACATAGGTGATGTGCCTGTGTGTGATCAGCACTGTTTAACAGAAACAAAGTGAACCAAAAATGTGAGTCATATACAGTATGTAATTTTCAATTTTCTAGTAGTCACATTAAAAAAGTAAAGGCCAGGTGTGGTGGCTCATGCATGTAATCCCTGCACTTTGGGAGGCTGAGGTGGGTGGATCACCTGAGATCAGGCATTCGAGGCCAGCCTGACCAACATGGAGAAACCCTGTCTCTACTAAAAATACAAAATTAGCCGGGCGTGGTGGCGCATGCCTGTAATCCTACCTACTCGGGAGGCTGAGGCAGGGGAATCGCTTGAACCTGGGAGGCAGAGGTTGTGGTGAGCCCAGATTGCGCCATGGTACTCCAGCCTGGGCAACAAGAGTGAAACTCTGTCTCAAAAAAAAAAAAAAAAAAAGTAAAAAGAAACTGGTTAAATTAGTTTTAATAATTGTTACTAATTTATTAATATTAAATTAGAATAAATAATTAACCTAATGTAATAGTTTTCTATTACTGCTGTCACAAACTTAATAGTAATTTGTTATCTTACGGTGCTATAGGTCAGAAGTCTGATACAGGTCTCATCAGACTAAAACCAAGGTGTGGTAGGCTGTGTTCTTTTCTGGAGGTTCTGGGAGAGAATCAATTTCTTGCTCATTTGGGTTGTTGCCAGAATTCACTACCTTGCAGAGGTCCTTGTTTTCTTGCTAGCTATACGCTGAGGGATGTTCTTAGCTTCCAGAGGCTGCTGTATTTCTTGGCTTGTGGTTTTCTTTATTCATCTTTGAAGCCAGCAATGGCAGGTCAAGTACTTCTCAGGTTGCATCTCCCCGATACAGTTGGGAAAGGTTCCTTGCTTTTAAGAACTCATGTGATTAGATTGGACCCACCTAGATAATTCAGTATAATCTCCCTATAGTAAAATCCTTAAACTTAGTCACAGCTGCAAAATCTATTTTGCTCTGTAGAGTAATATATTCACAGGTTCTAGGGATTAGGGCATGGACATCTTTGGGGTGCATTATTCTGCCTCACCCTCAATATATCAAAAAAATTTTCAGTTCTATATGTAAGCCATAAAAAATTTATTAATGAGCTATTTTACATTACTTTTTATGAGTACTAGTTCTTTGAAATTCATTGTGGGTTTTATACTTATGGCACATCTCAGTTTGGATCAGGCACATTTCAAGTTCTTAATAGCTAGCCACTAACCACTTGTGGCTTCTGTATTGAATGGTCCAGTTCTAGATTAAAGGACACAAAAGAGACAGAAACCAGATACAAACAATAATTAGATTTTGATTTAAGAAAATACAAATCAAAACAATGTAGCTACATAAGACATTTTGGAAACAACTGGGGATATTTGTATATAGATTTAAATAATCGGCACCACTTACTGTTAATTATTTTAGCTGTGGTATTGGCCTTGGCGTAGGAGGATGTTGAGAGTTTTAGGAGATGTGCATTGCTGTGATCACCCCACAGATATGGGATAGATCTCCCCTAACCCATGTGAAATTTGGTTTGGATGTTGAGACCGATGATGCTGTCTGCACACCGAGAAGGCATGAAAAGATTTGTGACTGATGTAATGAGTCATTCTGGGGAGAGTACAGCAGGTTCCTAAACAGGCCCCAAAGTAGCTTGAGAATGCAGAGAGGGGCAGCTGGCCTGGCTTTGTGTTTGGAAGTGAGGCTGGGGTGAGGGCTCCTACCCATGGGCTGGGTTTGCATGGGTGAAACTATCTGCCAGCAGCAAGGGAGGGAGCAGCTGGGCTTTTTTATTGGTTTGTCCAGCTATAGGGCAAGAGGGAAAAAGGGACGGATGGGGCTTGACAGCTGTCAGCAGTTAATCATCAAAAATGGAGTCAGAATTGGCTGGGCGCGGTGGCTTACGCCTGTCATCCCAGCACTTTGGGAGGCTGGGGTGGGAGGATCACCTGAGGTCAGGAGTTCGAGACCAGCCTGACCAACATGGAGAAACCCCGTGTCTGCTAAAAATACAAAATTAGCCAGACACGGTGGCGCATGCCTGCAATCCCAGCTACTTGGGAGGCTGCAGTGGGAGAATCACTTGAAGCCGGGAGGGGGAGGTTGCAGTGAGCCGAGATCGTGCCATTGCACTCCAGCCTGGGCAACAAGAGTGAAACTCCGTCTCAAAACATAAAAAAAAAATTAAAAAAATGGAGTCAAACTCATTACAGGTCCCCCCGATGACTGAAATGTGCCATGTTTCATTTGATTTCATTTGAACTTGTTTAAACAAACCATTATGGTGCCCTATGACGCCTTGAGTCTGAGGCCAATAAAGGAGGTGAAAGTTCTGTTAAACATCTTTTTCAAGAGCCCAGTATTCATTGTCAAAATTAATAATGTTTGTGCTTCAAAGGACACCAGGAGCAAGTGAAGACACAGCCCACAGAATAAAAAAGATTTTTTTTTGCAATTCATATATCCGATGATGGACTTGCCTCTAGAATATATAAAGAACTTTTTACAGTTCAATAATAAAAAAAAATAGCCCAATCAAGAATGGGTACTATTGCAGAGTAAAAAGACAACTGACAGAATGGTAGAAAAGATCTGTAAATCATATTTGATAAGGTTGTAATATCCTGAATATATAAAGAACACCTACAACCCAACAACAAAAAGACAAACAACCCAATTTTATAAATGGGCAAAGGGCTGGCCTCGGTGGCTCAAGCCTGTAATCCCAGCACTTTGGGAGGCTGAGGTGAGTGGATCACTTGAGGTTAGGAGTTTGAGACCGGCCTGATCAACATGGTGAAACCCCGTCTCTACTAAAAATACAAAAATTAGCTGGGTGTCGTGGCAGGCACCTGTAATCCCAGCTGGAGAGGCTGAGGCAGGAGAATCACTTGAACCTGGGAGGCGGAGGTTGCAGTGAGCCAAGATTGAGCCACTGCACTCCAGCCTGGGCGTCAGAGTGAGACCCTGTCTCAAAAAAAAAAAAAAAAAAAAAAAAAAAGTATTGTGGTAATTCACTGTGAGGCACCATTCATTCTTTCCAGGTTCACAAACAGGCTATTAAATGGAGAAACAGTGTGGATAATCACCCCTTTTCTGAATAAATCTTGTATAATGAGTTTCAATCCTTGAAGGCCCTGCTTTAATTTATGTTGGGCCACATTAACTATTTTAAATGAAAAGGAAGAGGTAGGTCCATGGGGTCCTGTTTTGTCAACCTGATTGTTAAGTGCCAAAGACTTAAATGAATTTTAATGTATTAGTCATTGGATCAGAGAGTCCATGCCCACTATAGGACATTTTAGAATAATGGGTGCTATGACTACAGGGAATTTAGGCAAGGCAATAGTTCAGATGGTTAAGGCGAGGCATACCTGTTTCTCCTGTTATGTTTAGTAACTTCCCTAAGATTACAAAGGGTACCTTGTCTTAATTTAGTGGGATCACTGGTATAACTGTAATTTGAGCCCCACGATTAAGAAAATGACATTTTCCCAATCGGTACATTTCAGCAGACGTTGAACTTAATCCAAAACTCATGTTGTAGAGGCGCAAAAGCCATTCGGCACCCTTTCATGTTTTTGTTGTATAAATTATTTCAGTAAATTTTGGATTCCCGGCTGGGCGCGGTGGCTCACGCCTGTAATCCCAACAGTTTGGGAGGCCCAGATGGGTGGATCACCTGAGGCCAGGAGTTTGAGACCAGCCTGGCCAACATGGCAAACCTCAATCTCTACTAAAAATACAAACATTAGCTGGGCGTGGTGGCTCTCGCCTGTAGTCCCAGCAACTTCGGAGGCTGAGGCAGGAGAATTGCTTGAACCCAGGGGGCGGAGGTTGCAGTGAGCCAAGATTGTGCCACTGCACTCCAGCCTGGGCAGCAGAGCGAGACTCCGTCTCAAAAAACAAAAAATTATTTTGGATTTCTACTTGGGTCATCCCCAACTGTGGACCTCGGTTTTTTGTTTTCTCCCCCTGTATCCAGGTATCTGGAGGGAGGTGGTTACTTACTGTGGTTTGAGGCAGGTCCCCTCCAGCTTTGCCATATTTGTAAGCTTCATCCTTCAGAGGGTCTCACATTAGCATGGTCAGGGCGGGGCCTCCCCCAGGGCAGTGGTTACCTTGTTGGCTAAGGGACACAGACTTCACAGGGGCAGAGCAGTCCTGTTGCGTGTTGATAAGTTGTGGCACTCAGCTGACCCCAGAATCTTTGTTGGTCCATTTTACAGTTGTCCAATAGGGCCAGGGTATCCTCTAACCCCTTAGGAGGGGCTGAGATAAAGCATTCAGGCCTTTTTCACAGGAGTCTGTCAATGGGGTGTCATGGATGTCTTTTTCTTATAACCCTGGGGATCAGGGTCTTTGGTGTGAGAGAGGCACAGGTAGCAGCAGCAGCAGCAGGTGGCACTTGGAAAGCCATCGCCTTTTAGGGGTGTGGACCTCAGCAGGCCACATGGTGACAGCTCCTGCACCACATGAGTGACCATCATTGGGTGGAAATATTGCACAAGGTGTTACTAGTTCCCCTGAGTGCTCTTCAGATTCGGGGCCAACGTCTGGTTGAGACTCACAGCCAAAGGCCCCACAGTAAGAGTTGCTCCCCTGAGCCTAGCATCAGCCATAGCTTTTGCTGGAACCACACAATTCAGTGAGACACACAGATAGGGCCATGCCAAGGTCCATGACCCAGAGCCACGTTAAAGAGGGCTCCAATCCCATACTTCTGTCCCTAAACACCAGTTACTGAAACTTCCAGTTTGCACTGGTAAAATCTGTAACAGATGCTCAGAGGACTTGGCCAATGCAGCACAAAGCAGCACAGCTCCAAACACAAACGAATCAGTGGGCAGAGGAGCAGAGGGCAGGTGGCCAGCAGCCAGCAGAGCCAGTTCACAAGCCAAAGCAAGGGAAGAGAGACCCCTGCCATCATGGTCACTGCCCACATGCCCTGCTTGCTGTGCCAACTGTTGGGGTCCATTGTGCCTCTGTGGGGTGACCACATGTGTTGGGGTATCGAGGGGTGATGTGTCATGACATCTGCAATGGGCATTTAAAAGTTGCATCCTTGGCCAGGCGCGGTGGCTCACGCCTGTAATCCCAGCACTTTAGGAGGCCGAGGCGGGTGGATCACCTATCAGGAGTTCGAGACCAGCCTGGCCAACATGGTGAAACCCTGTCTCCACTAAAAATACAAAAATTAGGTGGGCATGGTGGTCGGTGCCTATAATCCCGGCTACTCGGGAGGCTGAGGCAGGAGAATCACTTGAACCCGGGAGGTGGAGTTTGCAGTGAGCCGAGATTGCACCACTGCACTCCAGCATGGGAGATAAAGCGAGATTCTGTCTCAAAAAAAAAAAAAAAAAAAAAAAAAATTGCATCCTTAAGGCTTTAGGCAGAGGAGGGATGAGGTTGAAGAGGGCCAGAGAAAACCCTCTCAGGTGCTGCAGTGGGGCAGAGGGGATGGAAGTAGGAAGCGCATAGGGAGAGAAGATGAGTTTGGCTGACCATCTTCATAGTCCAAGGAGATTGAGAAGCTCCCGCTCTGTGGTGCCGGGGGGAAAGGCAGTAGAGGAGAAGGGCTGAAAGCAAGACTCACTCACTCACAATTAGGAGCAGCACAGTGCCTACTGTCTCAAAAAAAGGCCAGGCATGGTGGCTCACGCCTGTAATCCCAGCACTTTGGAAGGCTAAGGCAGGCCTTCCCAGTGCTGGGTGAGCCCAGGAGTTCAAGACCAGCCTGGACAAGATGGCAAGACCCCAACTCCACAAAAAATGTAAAAATTAGCCAGGGATGGTGGCTTGCCTGCAGTCCCAGCTACTCTAGAGGCTGAAGTGAGAGGATTGCTTGAGCCCAGGAGATCGAGGCTACAGTGAGCTGAGATCACACCACTGCACTCCAGCCTGGGCAACACAGTGAGACCCTGTCTCAAAAAAAAAAAAAAAAAAAAAAAGAAAAAAGAAAAAAAGAAAAAACCCACAAAAAACCATGGCTTGGGGCCAGGCACGGTGGCTCACACCTATAATCCCAGCACTTTGGGAGGCCGAGCTGGGCAGATCACGAGGTCAGGTTTTTAAGACCAGCCTGACCAATATGTTGAAACCCCGTCTCTACTAAAAATACAAAAATTAGCTGAGTGTGGTGGCAGCCACCTGTAATCCGAGCTACTCGGGAGGCTGAGGCAGGAGAATTACTTGAACCCAGGAGGCAGAGGTTGCAGTGAGCCAAGATCATGCCATTGCACTCCAGCCTGGGCGACAGAGTGAGACTCTGACTCAAAACAAAACAAAACAAAACAAAACAAAACAAAACAAAACAAAACAAAACATGGCTTGGACCTAAATTATGTCCCACTGAATTGTGTGTCTTTGTTGCAGCATAAGCTATGACTGATGCTGGGCTCAGGGGAGCAACTCTTACCGTGTGGCCTTTGGTGTGGGTCTCAACCAGACGTCAGCCCCAGATCTACAGACCACTCAGGGGAGGGAACTAATTACTACTCAGACTACTTGAGTTCAAGAAGCAACTGGGCCCATTATTTAAACCCTGTGTGCCTCAGTTTCCTTACCTGTAACATGACGGTGTATCAGTTTGCTAGGGCTGCCAGAACACAGTACAACAGAATGGACTGCTTAAACAATAGAAATTTATCTACTCACAGTTCTGGAGGCTGGGAGTCTGAGCTCAAGGTGTCTCAGCTGGTTTGTTGGAGGCCTCTCTCCTTGGCTGATAGGCGGCCACCTTCTCCCTGTGTCCTCACAGGATCTTCCCTCTGTCTGTGTCTGTGTCCAAATTTCCTCTTCTTAGAAGCACACCAATCATATTGTATTAGGGCCCATCCTAGCAGCCTTATCTTAATTACCTCTCCAAAGACCCTATCTTCCAATACAGTCACATTCTGAGGGACTGGGGTCAGGACTTCAATACGTGAATTTGGAGGGGGACATAAATCAGCCCCTAACTGGAGGATAATATCAGAATTTATTCCTTCACAAACTTGAGAGTTGATTGAATTAAGACACGTAAAGTGCTTAGAACACGAATAGAAAATGCTTTTTACTACTACTATTATTGTTATTTAGAGACAGCATCTTGCTCTGTCACCCAGGCTAGAGTGCAGTGGCATGACCATAGCTCACTGCAGCCTCGAACTCATGTCCTCAAGCGATCCTCCTGCTTGGCCTCCTGAGTCGCTAAGATTGCAGGCGTGCACCACCATACCCAGCCTGTTTCTTTTCTTTTCTTTCTTTCTTTTTTTTAGATGGAGTCTGGCTCTGTTGCCCAGGCTGAAGTGCAGAGGCGCGATCACGGCTCACTGCAACCTCCTCCTCCCTCAAGTGATTCTCCTGTTTCAGCCTCCTGAGTAGCTGAGATGACAGGCACGTGCCACCATGCCCAGCTAAATTTTGCATTTTTAGTAGAAACGGGGTTTCACCATGTTGGCCAGGCTGGTCTTGAACTCCTGACCTCAAGTGATCCACTGCCTTGGCCTCCCAAAGTGCTGGGATTACAGGCATGAGCTACTGCGCCTGGCCCCCAGCCTGCTTTCTATTGTTTAAGATGCAGAAATGACACATGAACGTGGGGCAGCCACTTTACAGTTTTCCCCAATCTCCTGCCTCCCCTGAAATTTGGCTCCTTTGAGTCCTAACTGTTCTCGGACCCCATGCCCTCAGAAGCCTTCCCTACTTGCTTCAGGCGCCTCCCTTCTGAGGTCGCAGCTCTGAGGCCAGGATCCTCTGTAACCGCCTTCTCCCCACGAGGCAGCCTGATTGGGTGGCCCCTTGAAAGCAATTAAGCCTGTGGTTTTCAAACTGTGGTCTCCAGACCATCAGCATCACCTGGAAACTTGTTAGAAAGGCACATTCTTGGGCCCACCCCAGACCGCTGTGTGTTAATAAATCCTCCAGCTGATTCTAATGCATGCTCCAGGCTGAACAAGTGTCCTCAAGAGGGTCCTCAGTGAAGGAATCAATTCTGCCGAACTACCGCTTGGGGGCAGCACAGGACCGCAAGGTAACCATGGGCTGATGAAAAGCACCCGCAAATTGCAAAAGCCTCTCACTGCCCTTCCGGCCCCCAGTCTTGCTGTAGGCCCCCCTTCAGTTCTCCCCACATACCCTGCGTAACCTCTGGAACCCTCATACTTGATGGTGTCACTGGTTCAGAATTCTTCAGCAGCTCCCTAGGACGTGAAAAGTCCTTTTTTTTTTTTTATTCTTTTGCTGAGCAGTATCTCCTGCCAGGTGCATCTTGTACGGGCTCCTCTCTGTCTCTGTACCTTCCCTGGGGTCAGACCCACCTGGGTTCGAATTTCAGCCCTGCCATTTACCGTCTGGGTGTGATGTGGGCAAGATACATCATTTTGAGCCCCTCGTCTATGAAATGGGAGCAGTTAATAAGACTTTTCTCATGGGGCGGTTATGAGAGTTGGAGACCTCATTTATAAGGAGATTTTAGCCTAGGATCACGCAAACAGTAGGTGCTTGATATTCAGCAACTCTGCTTCCCCATCTGCACTGCCAAGCGCAACCTACAGTCGAGGCCCACGGGCCCATCTCCGTGCCGGGTGTAGTAGGTGCTGTCTGAGTCCCACCAATCCTCTGCCTTCTTGGCTTCCAGCTGCCAGAACCTGTGTCTCTTTGCCTGGGGCTTTCTCTGGCTGCTGGTACCCACTGTGGTGCCAGGGCCATAAATCTCTGTAAATTGGGGATGATAATAATGCTTACCTCATGGCACTGTTGGGAAGGTCTTGTTAGTACCCTGCATAGAAGGGGGCCTCAGATGTTGGGGTGCTGTTGGGGTGCTGTCTCTGTCTACCCACAGGAGTGGCCGTATCAGGAATACTGGGCAGTAGATGAAGGACATGGGCCTGGCTCAAATGGTGGCTCTCTGCTCTGCCACCCAGGCCGGCACCTGAGACGCCTGAATTGATGTCATAGGATGTAAGAGGACACCAGGAGCCTGGGGCTGCCAGTAACCCTGGCACCTTGGCAGGGCAGCGAGTTCTTCATAGCCTCTGAGAACCTGGACCATCTCAAGCTGGGGACCTGGAGGTGACTCAGTCCCTCAGCCTGCAGCCTGCAGGGCCAGAGGGACCTGCACTTTCCTGGGTGGATGGGTGAGGGGCATAGACCTTGTCCAAAGTCACTGTCATCAGGACCCCACTCTTTCTTGTGGTTGCTTCCTGGGGGTTTCTCTGCCCTTTATCTTCATGTTCTGTGTGGGGCTAATCTTGCCCTTGGATGCAGTAGGCATTCATCTATGTGACTTGATGTAAGGGGCTCCAAAAATGCCCCCCGCCCAACCAGCCTAAATATCTCCTTGCCAGACTGTCATATTGTCTGTGCATGAAACCCCTGGCTTCAGCATTGCCCTCTCCCATTTCCTCGTATTGAAATAGGTGGCAAGCTGCAGTCAGGACTGGCAAAGAACCCTGTGCAAAATGAAAATGGAGGGCTCCTCGTCCAAAAGTTAGGAAGAATTTCAAGGCAACAACGGAAGAGAATTCAACTAAGCACGGGGCCCTGCACTGCTGCACAGGCTGTGCACTCTCGAAGCCAGCTCTGCCTGCAGCCTGAGCTCTCAGCGAGACAGGGTCACCTCCTTTCCTTGCACCAATGAGGAGCCCTGGAGCTGCCCAGATCAAGGACACAAAGACAAAACGAGCCTCTTTACTCAACTCAGGACAATTGTTGTTTTCGGAGGTGGGTGAAGCTCAGGGCCCTCTGTCCAGCTGGCCTAACTTCAGGGCCTTCTGAAATTCCTCTGGGCTCTCCAGGCCCCTGGAGTCCTGGCAGTTGATGGGGCGTTTTCTGCCTATGGCCTGGCTGGCCCTGAGCTTGTCCTTACTCTATTGCAGTGTTTGCCTTGCCTGCTCAGGGACTCCCTCTGGCATGTGGGCCTGATCCTGAGGGGTCCTTTTCCTGTTTCCTGAACAACCACCAGATCTTTGGATTTAGCTCCTAGCAGCCCCTGGAGCACCCCCAGACACACTCCCCGTGCTTGGGGCTGTTCTAGGCTCTCCAGATCCACTGTCTTCTCCATCGCCCTGTGCCCCACAAGGCTGAGCTGGGTGGCTGCCTCTGCGGGCTCCCTGTGCTTTTGCTTCTGGTTGGGTGTGATCAATGGAAGAGAGGGAGGAGTGAGAGAGGTGGGCATTTACCCCCCAGCTCCCTCCTGGGGCTGCTGCAGCCTGGCTGTGTCCCTGCCCCAGGTGCCAGCTGCTTGTCAGGCAGCTCTCCCTGCACAGCCCTCTCTGCCTCTGGGTTCTAACCCTCCCCGCTAGCAGCTCCCTCCCCTTGGACTGCCAGGCCTCGGGTGGTCACAGATTCCAGCTGTCACTACTGTTCCCTCCCTTGAGAACTCCCAATACCCTGACCATCCTTTGTGAATGGTTCCTTTATTAAACTCTCCCAGAATTATCCTAATTTGAATTTGTAACTATTTCCTTCTGGGTCCCTGACTGGTATAAAGATCTTTGCTCTCTGTTGTACCCTTGATCTATCTTTGTAGCCCTCAATCCCTTGGGACAGCCAGGTCAGGGACCAGATGTCCAGGAACTCAGGCCAGAGCCCACTCCCAATCTCCTTGGAGAACACCACAGAAGGTGTTCTCCCCAAACACACCAACCAGGTACTCCATCCTTACCGAATTGGGCACCAGGGGCCTACACATTGTGTCTTTTTCTCCTTCAGCTTCGGGGCTTGATGGAGGTAAGACAGTCAGCCAGAGAGCCCCTCAGCCAGAGAGGCTCATCCCACACAGGCCCCCGGTGACCAGGTAACTAGGTAACCAGACAAGTATACAATTAGACAACTAGGCAACCAGATAACCAGACGACAGGCAACCAAACAACTAGATAACCAGGCAAGCCGACAAGTAGGCAGCATTCTCTGAGGGGGACATCCGCTGGCTCTGCTGGTCAACCTTCACTCTATCTTTTCCTGGCAGCAGATTTTCCCTTAGGGAGCTTGTCCTCCCTCCCTACTCAGGGGAGGCACCTGTGACCTCTGCCTAAGCCAGTCAGCCAGTCAGGCTTACCCAAAGCTGATTCTGGAACTTGACTAACCTAGAAGAGGCTGTTTCTTGCTGGACCTGCAGAGAGGAAGTGAGGTCTGGAGCTGTGTCACCCTTTTAAATCTAGGACAGGAGCCAACCTGAAAGAGGCAAGGCTGGGAGATGGGGAGACATCGTTTGAGCCTTGATTGAACCATTCCTGAAGCTGCTGCCTTGGCGCCTTTAAGTTTTATGAACCAGTGAATTCTCTTTTTGCTGAAGCCACTTCATGCAGTGTTCCTTTCTTTGCAAAAGGAAGAACCCTGGCTGGGATGAGAGTCCCTGAAACTTTGCTCCACTGGCCTGCTGCTAGGAGTGAGGCCCCTCCCTGCTTGTGATAGTCTTCCTGGAGCACCAGCCAGGGCACCGGTCAGGAGGCTTGGGCTCAAATCTGGGACTGCTTTTAATGAGTTGTGTCAATGGACATGTCCCTTCAGCTCTCAGGGCCTTGGGCTTCTCACAAATAGCCATGCCTTTCTGCCCCACTTTAGCCATGAATGGGGCTGAATGTTAGTACCATTTCCTGGGAGCTGTTGGTGTGCTGTGGAGGGCAGAAACATGGCTGACTCAAATCTGGCTTTCAGAATCTGATAACTGATTGCTCCAGGGTGAGTAGCCAGGGCTTTCCTGCTGCCCTCTTCTTCATTTGGGGAAGTCTCTGGCTCCCAGCCAGGGTCAGAGCCCAATGCTGTGGCAGCTAAGCCTTCTTCTCCATTCCTGGCTTGCTCACAGGAGGCACCTGTGACCTCCACCTAAGCCAATCAGCCAGTCAGCCTTACCCAAAACTGATTATGGAGCTTGACTAACCTAGAAGAGGCTGTTTCTTGCTGGACCTGCAGAGAGGAAGTGAGGTCTGGAGCTGTGCCACCCTTTTAAGTCTGGGACAGGAGCCAACCTGAAAGAGGCAAGGCTGGGAGATGGAGAGACATCATTTGAGCCTCGATTGAACCATTCCTGAAGCTGCTACCTTGGAGCCTTTAAGTTTTATGAGCCAATGAATTCCCTTTTTGCTTAAGCCAGTTCTTTCTTTCTTTGGGCCCTATCTCTGCCTCAAATCAGCGTGCAGCAGGCTTCAGCACATCATTTTAACAATGATTTTATCAGGAAATTCCCATCTGTGCTCATAACTCAGCCTTTAATTGGTGGAAATTACCGGTCCCAAATGCTTAGAGCTGTGGTTTTCAAAATGTGAGCTCCAGACCAACAGAACCAGCAATTACTTGGGAATAGGTTAGAAATGCAAATTCTCGGGCCGCATTCTATACCTGCTGAATCAGAAACTCTCGGGGTGGGCCCAGCAATGTGTGGTTTAAGAAGTCCGCCAGGTGATTCTGATTCTCACTCAAGTGTGCGAACCACCTGCTTGGAGCTTTTGCTGGTTCAAAAGGTGCGCATAGAGGATGATCTGGCGCTGCCTGGATCTCCTTTAGCTGCAGATGGGCTGTTCCCCAGCAGCAGCGAATGAGTATTGGCTGCTAACGGCTTCCAGCTGTTCCTTCTCCCTGCACTAAATCACCATGTCCAGAAATGCCTGAGAGATTATGCACACATCTGCCTTCCATGGGCCATGGCCAGTGCCTGATGGACATGGGGGTATACTAGGCTGGTCTCCTTGTCCAGTGGACCAGAGAGGGACACTCCAATGTGAATTACTTACTAGCCCCTCTGTGAATTAGGCCAGAGCTAGACTTTAAATGCTCAAGTCACTGCTTCTTCCAAACGCCTAGCTGTTTTTGGGACCACAGATATAAGTTACCATACAACACCCTGGTGAAAAAAAAAGTCACTTGGCTTTGCAAAATTAAAATAAGCCTGCTTGATTATCCTCCTCTGCAGGCTGGTTTCAAAGTCAACCAGGAGAGCCTCTGACTGTCATCTGGGTTGCAGGTCCTGGTGGCCATAGGCTGTGATTAGGTCATTCTCCTCTTTGTATCAAAGAATCAACGCTTCCACCCCTTGGCCCAGACCTCACAGGGACATGTTTCATGGTAGCCTAAGAGATACAAAAAACTTGTCAACTGCTTTCTTCCTCTGACCGCCCTTCCTGAGAAGGGAGAAGGGAAAAATATTTACTTTTTGTTCTCAATTATCAAAGAGAAAGGCAAGATGCCAGTTACTTTCCCAGTTAATTTCTGAGGGGTAACAGAAAGTTTGGTGAGTGTGTTTGTGTGACTGTGTGTTTGTGTGTGTGGCTGTATGTTGGGTGTTGGGGTGTGTTTGCATGTTTGTATGTGTTTGTGTGTCTGTGTGTGTGCAGATGGATGTGGAAGTGTGTTTGTGTGTTTGTGTGTGTGTAGATGGATGTGGAAGTGTGTGTGTCTGTGTGTGTACAGATGGATGTGGAAGTGTGTTTGCACATGTGACCCTGGGGCTTGGGTTCTGTGACACCCACAGCAATGGGGCCAGAGCCCCATCACTCCCCAGAAGATGTCAGCCCCTCCCTCAGTGCCAGGCCTCACAGCTGACACAGCATTCACCTGCTATCTCTTGGAGCCTGCTGGGGGCACAGATGGTGTCACTGAACAGGACAGTGGGATAAACTGTCAGCTCCAGCCACTTCCCTGCTTTGGTACTTCAGGGCTCTGAGGTTCTGCAAAAACAATTATCTGGGTAATTACAGCCCTAAACATACTCAGAAGTCTGGGAGGAAGGAGAAGTAAAAATATAGAAAGACCAGATGGGAATATAGGAAAACATTTAAAGCATTAACTTTTTTCCTAGGGATTGTGATTATGGGTGATTTCTATTTATGTCTTTGTGTTTTATTTGCATTTTTGAAATTTTCTACAATGAACACAAATTGTGTGTACAATAATTAAAAATGAAACCAGAAGAATAATTATAAACATCCCACACCTACTCCTTGAGTGCCAGCTTTCCCTCCCACCCCCAACACCACAGGAAATCTTTAACTTCCTCAACTTTGTGTTGTTACAACTTCCCAGCATGGGAAAAGTAGAAAGACAGTACAACCAACACCTGTGTACCTATATGCAATATACCCCACCACCACGTATATTCAAAATGGGTAATAATTTTTTATATTTGCATTTTTTATATATATACACACATATATATGTATATACTTTTTTCCTGAAACATTTAAAAGTAAATTGCAGATATTGTGCTATTTCACCTCTAGACACTTTTGAATACATCACTTAAGAATAAGGGCAGTCTCCTTTTCTTTTTTGAGATCGAGTCTTACTCTGTTGCCCAGCTTGGAGTGCAGTGGCGCGATCTTAGCTCACTGCAAGCTCCAAATCCCCAGTTCGAGCAATTCTCCTGCCTCAGTCTCCCAGGTAGCTGGGACTACAGGCATGCACCACAATGCCCGGCTAATTTTTGTATTTTTAGTAAAGACGGGTGTTTCACCATGTTGGCCAGACTGGTCTTGAACTCCTGACCTCAGGTGATCCACCTGTCTCAGCCTCCCAAAATGCTGGGGTTATAGGCATGAGCCACCCCACCCGGCTGCCAAGGGCAGTCTCCTTTGTAACCACAATAACATTTCACACCTAAGAAATTAATAATGATTGCATTATGTCATCTAATGTCTAGTCCATATTCAATTTCCCCGATTGTCCTAAGAGTGGCTTTTGTAGTTATCATCACATTTAGGATTATTAAAAAAAAAAAAAAAAAAAAAAGACTGGCTTTTGTAATTGTCTATTTTTTGAACCAGGATCCAATTAAGGTTCACCTATTGTATTTGGTTCTTACGCCTCTTTAATCTCTTTCAATCTAGAACATCCACCCCCTCAATACCTTTTTCCCTAATAACTCTAACTTGTTGAAGAATCCAGGCCAGTTTCTTGTGGAATAGCCCACCGCTGGATTAGTCTCTTTCCTTGTGATGTTGTTTCACTTGTCCCTGTATTCCCCGACTTTTCTGTAATCTAGAGGTAATCTTTAAGGGTTTGATTACATTCAAGCCCTACATATTACTATATTGATTAGATTGAACATTTTTGGCACGAATACTTTGGCACAAATAGAAGGCTCACGGCATCAGATTTTTCCATTGCCTTTGATGGCTTGGTGAAGCCCATTAGCGTATCAATTGAAAGGCATGTTTCCCCCTTTGCAATTAAGAAGGGAGATTTTATTTTGGCATCTTATAAATATCTCATTTATGTCAACCATTTGGGACTGGCCTGAATCAATCATTACATTGGGGATTTGAAATTAGTGATTTTTGGAATATCATTATGGACCTATGGATTATTATAATTCAGTGTATTACAATCATTACTCTTTTTGATGTTCAAAGTATCCTAAATTTAGCCAATCGCAGTCCCTTCATGCTTGGTCGTATGTCCTGTTGTCATGACCCAATTAAATCTCTGAGTGTTTCCTTGCTTTCTGGAACATGATGTTCTAGGCTCACCTTGTATTTTCCTGGAATCAGCCATTTCTTCAAAGAGCTGTGGTTCTTTTTAGTGCAAAATGGTAATTGGAAAGCAAGAGCTGGGTGCTAGGTGTGCTGATTGCTATGCGGGGGTGCTGTCATTGCTTTTAGGTCCTTCCTTTGGACAGTGTTAGGAAATTTTTTTTTAAATTATGAGTTCCTATTGATATTTTTTATTCAGACTTAATATTATAGGAGTTTTAAAAAACTTCTTTGGTCTTTAAAAATTTGTCTCATTTCTCTTACTGGAAATATTGGTTAATAGCAACATTATATATCTTACAATATACGTAGTTTAGAAATAAACCTCCTGAATGAAGGTTAAGTTTTTTTATATATATTTTGTCTTGGGATTTTATCCTACCATAAATATATAATCAGAATACTACATTCAAAGATAATTGAAATAATGATATTTTCCCTAAGTGGTTGCTATCAACCTGATACATAGTCAGGTATAATTATTTATTAATTAAGTTTTTTTGTGGAGATAGAGTTCTCGCTTTGTTGCCCAGGCTGGTCTCAAACTCCTTGGCTCACGTGATCGTCCCACCTCCGTGGCCTCTTAAAGTGCTGGGATTACAGGTGTAAGCTACCCTGCACAGCCCATTTATTTTGGATTGCATTCAATTTTAGGGTTTGCTTTCTTTCTTTTTGATTTAGCTTTTGAATATGTAAAATATTTTCGTACTTTAAAAGTTAATGCTTTATAACACAGCAAGTCTTACTTTCAACCCTTTCTTCTCCACTCAAGTTCCTTCCACCCACTGGTAACTTTTTATTTATTTCTAGTTTATCCTTCTCGTGTTTAATTTATGCAAAAATAATGCACGTGCTCTTTATATTTATATCTATATCTGTATCTGTATCTATATATCTTATTTACCTTTTATTTTTGCATAATGGGAAATGTATTATTAATGCTTATCTGCACTTTGCATTTTTCACGTTGCAATACATCCTAGAAGTCATTCCATGTCAGTGCATAGTGATCATCCTCCTTCATTCGTACAGCTGTGTAAATGCCACGGAATTTATTCAACCAGCCCCCTTGTGTTAGTTCCTTCTTGCATTGCAATAAAGAAATACCTGAGGCTGGGTAATTTATAAAGAAAAGATATTTATTTTGGCTTACAGTTCTGAAGGCTGTACAGGAAGCGTGGTGCTGGCATCTGCTTCTGGCGGGGGCCTTGGGGAGCTTACGATCATGGCAGAAGGCGAAGGAGGAGGGAGCAGTGTATCACATGGTAAGAGAATAAGCAAGACAGCAAGGGGGGAGGTGCCACATCTTATAAACAATCAGATCTTGGGTGAACTCAGGGTGGGGACTCACTCATCACCATGGGGAAGACACCAAGCCATTCCTGAAGGGCCTTCCCTATGACCCAAACACCTCTCACCAGGCCCCACCTCCAACACTGGGGATTACATTTCAACATGAGATTCGAAGGAGACAAATATCCAAACCATATCACCCCTATAGACAGACATGTGGGTTGTTTTTGATCATTTGTTATTACAAGTAACTCTACAGTGAAATATCTTACTGTGTTGTATTTGTGGAGGTGTAATTTCAGGGTAGATTCCAAGAAGTGGGATTGCTGGGTCAAAAGCATTTGTAACTTCTTAGGAAAGCTCTTTTTAAGCCTTGATCTGATCCTGTGATGGTGACTTCCTGTGGCCACAGTTATGACCTCAGACTCCCATCCTGCCTGACTTTGACCTTGGCTCCAAGCAGTGTTCTTCAATGAAGCGAGCGTGCACAGTCAACCCTGTCTAACAAGGCTATTTCCCTCCATGCGATGTTCCTCTGGACTGCTTCACCCGTCCAGATCATCCAGATTCTGAGTCAATTGCAAGCCTCATCTCCTTCATGGAGCCTTCCCTAAAATTATCAAATAATATTCTGTTTTGTTATTTAATGTTTCATTCAACATTTCCTGAGTAGAACAACTCAGAGACCACGACCCATTGCTGCTCTCCAGGAGCCTACACTGTTGTGAGTGCTGCAGGAGGCACAAGGACTTGGTACTCACGGAAGAAGAGGAGAGGTCCTTCCCAAGGCTGTGGGGGGCATTTCAGAGAGGCAGATAGTGTGTGAGCTGAGACCTGAAGCCTACACGGGAGGGTGCAGAGCAAGGGCAGATCAGGGTTGGTGGAAGATGCCTCAGAATTAGGTTTTCTTCTTATTTTTTTTTTTCTTTTTTTGAGACGGAGTCTTGCTCTTACTGCCCAGGCTGGAGTGGAATGGCATGATTTGCAACCTCTGCCTCCCGGGTTCAAGTGATTTTCCTGCCTTAGCCTCTCTAGTAGCTGGGATTACAGGCACCTGCCACTACACCCAGCTAATTTTTGTATTTTTAGCAGAGATGGGGTTTCACCATGTTGGCCAGGCTGGTATCGAACTCCTGACCTCAGGTGATCCACCTGCCTCAGCCTCCCAAAGTGCTGGGATTACAGGCAGAGCGACCGCAGCTGGCCAGAATTAGTTTTTTTCATATTAGACAAATTTCTTTGCCCTTGTGCTTATAAATATTGTTTAAGTGAATGAAGCACTGAATGGAGAATGGGTTGGAGAAGGGCAGAACTGAAGGTCCAAGGACCACGTAGAAGCTATTGCAGTCACCTAGGAGATCACTGCAGCTTACATTTTTTATTTTTATTTTTATTTTTATTTTTTGGAGACAGAGTTTCGCTCTTGTTGCCCAGGCTGGGGTGCAATGGCACGATCTTGGCTTCATGTAAACTCTGCCTCTTGGGTTCAGGGGATTCTCCTGCCTCAGCCTACTGAGTAGCTGGGATTCCAGGCATGCGCCCCCATACTTGGCTAATTTTTGTATTATCAGTAGAGATGGGATTTCACCATGTTGGCCAGGCTGTTCTCAAAGTCCTGACCTCAGGTGATCCACCTGCCTCAGCCTTCCAAAGTGCTGGGATTACAGGCATGAGCCACCTCGCCCGGCCACTGCAGCTGAAATTTGAGTAGATGAATTTGAGGGTTTGGCTTTTGACCAGATATGGGAGTGTGAGCAGGGAGAGAAAACCGGGTAAAACATCCAACTTCTGACTTGAGCAACTGGATTGACGTGAGTGCCTTCAGTGAGTCAGATAATTTTAAAAAAGAAATATAGGATTTTATGGGTGGGGAAATGGGCTTCCTTTTACACACGTTTTTGTTTGACGTGCTTGAGGTTCACCCAAGCAGAGACAATAGTCGGGAGTTTTTATGAAAGGTCAGGGGACTCATCTAGTCTGAAGATAGAAATCTGTGGGTGATTAACATATGGATGGCAATGAGGCCACATCTAGGAAGAGAGTGTGGCTTGAGAGTAGTGGTCTGAGCTCCAGAGCCGGAGGAATGGTCACATTTATGTTAACTGGAAGAAAGAGACAGAGAAGGAGGGTCAAGAGAGGTGAAAGCCAAGAGCAGGTGCCAAAGAAAGCGAGTACACTTCTAAGGAAGGAGGAAATGGTCAGTGAGTCAAAATATGCCCAAGAGAGTAAGTGAGATGAGGCGGTACAAAGGTCCACCGAGGAAGCTATTAAAGAACAGTTTCTGGCCGGGCATGGTGGCTCCCGCCTGTAATCCCAGCATTTTGGGAGGCCGAGGCGGGCGGATCACGAGGTCAAGAGACCGAGACCATCCTGGCCAACATAGTGAAACCCCGTCTCTACCAAAAATACAAAAATTAGCCGGGCATGGTGGTGGGCACCTGAAATCCCAGCTACTCGGGAGGCTGAGGCAGGAGAATCGCTTGAACCTGAGAGCGGGAGGCAGAGGTTGCAGTGAGCCGAGATCACGCCACTGCACTCCAGCCTGGCGACAGAGCGAGACTCCGTCTAAAACAAAACAAAACAAAACAAAACAAAACAAAACAACAGTTTCTGTGGAGTGAGGAGAGCAGAAGCCAGCCAGATTCCAGGGGCTTGGGTGATAAGCAGAGCACGAGGCAGAGACACCAAGAAGGGTTTGCTCCATAAGCCGTAGAAGGAGTTGAGAATGGGAGATGGATGGATGGAGGAAGGAAGCATCTTTTGTTTTTTTGATTTCTAATTTAATTTTTTATTTTTTTTGAGATGAATCTCTCTCTGTCGCACAGGCTGGAGTGCAATGGTGCAATCTCGGCTCACTGCAACCTCTGGCTCCTGGGTTCCAGCGATTCTCCTTCCTCAGCCTCCTGAGTAGCTGGGACTACAGGCATCCGCCACCATGCCTGGTTAATTTTTGTATTTTTAGTAGAGATGGAGTTTCCCTATGTTGATCAGGCTGGACTCAAACTCCTGACCTCAGATGATCCTTGCACCTCGGCCTCCCAAAGTGCTGGGATTACAGGGGTGAGCCACTGTGCCTGGCCGGAAGCACCCTTTGAAATGGAGTCTCCCATCCTCCATTGTCCCTCAGGATCCAGCTGACGAGGAGGAAACCTGTGATGGGGTGCAGGAGTGGAGGAGAAACGTGGCAACT
This sequence comes from Pongo pygmaeus, assembly GCF_028885625.2. Lineage (NCBI taxonomy): Eukaryota > Metazoa > Chordata > Mammalia > Primates > Hominidae > Pongo > Pongo pygmaeus. The sequence continues at coordinate 29,546,696 of NC_072394.2, read as the reverse complement.
GCCAAAAAAACACACCAACCAGGGAAGACGGCCAAGGCTGGGCCCAGAATATCTGGAATGGAACCCATCTTCCTTTTGCAGCAGGAAGTGGAGTTGGAAGCTGAGTTGACCGTGGAATTTCCGAGCTTGGAGGATGTTCGTGGTGAATGCTTTTTTATTTATTTATTTTTTCATTCATGAAGAGAGAGTTGGAATGAAGTGACCCCCCTCCCCTGAAACACTCCCTCCCACAGAGGAAGCGCTTAATTTAGCCTTATGTTCCCAGTTAGAAAATATCCCTGAGATTTGAAGGCTTCTGCTGGGTTGTTTGTCACCCTCCAACATGGCAGGATGTGAAAACCAGACCTCTCTGCGTCTTGATTTCAGCCAAGGAGCACCATCCCAACCTCAGTGCCAAGAGGAAGTCCTCTTAGACCACCTAGGGCGGATATGGAAAGGCGTTGAAAGCCAGCTTTGGGAGCCTTGGAGGACCCCCACCCTGGCCCTTAAGGCAAAGAGAGCGAGTTGAAAATCAGAGAGAATTTCTTTAGATAATTTCCTACGCACTTGCGCTATGGGTCTGTCTCCCTTGGGATGAGATAGAGAGGGTGCTTCCCCCACATTTGGGGTCAAATGAGAGGGGCTTCTATAGCACCACTCAGAAAGCTTGATGTGAGCATTTGTAGCTTGCAAGACATAGCAGACTGGTATCTGATTCACTCAAGAAATTTGATTTGTGATAGGCTATGAATAGAACTGACGGCCAGGGGCCTAAAAAGAAGTATGACTGTGTTTGGGAAGTAACTGCAGCCTCTGGGGTGGTGGGTCAAAGGGCTAATCTCGTAGCAGATGTGGCCATACACAACAGATAAAGAGGATTGTTTACATCCTTCCCAAAAGGGCTACCTGGTGTAAGGTGGTGATCCCAGCACAAGGAACCTTGAGGTAAACCATCCTTAATACCTGGGAAGAGGTGGCTTATTCCAGACAAGAGATGGCTTTAAGGCTGGACTTGGTAGTAAGCACCTGTAGCCCCAGCTACTTGGGAGGCTGAGGCAGGAGGATCCCTTGAGCCCAGGAGTTCAAGGCTGCAGTGAGCTATGATCACACCACTGCACTCCAGCCTGAGCAACAGAGAGAGACCCTGTTTCTGAAAATAAAAAAAATTAAAAATAAAAAACTAGCCAGGTGCAATGGTTCATGCCTCTAATCCCAGCACTTTGGGAATCCAAGGTAGGAGGATTGTCCAGGAGTTTGAGACCAGCCTGGGCAATATGGCGAGACACTGTCTCAAAAAAAAAAAGAAAAAAAGAAAAGAAAAGAAAAAGAGATGGCTTTGTAAAGACATTCTAAGCAAGAGATAGACTGGGACCTCAAGACTTACAGGAAGGGTTCTTGGCTACACAATGATTAGAATACAGCTGTTGCCTTCATCTCTATGCCTATTATTTTATATGCCCTCAAGGGAGTTATCATTAAGCTGAATAAAGACAGATGTCACAGGCTGAGTGTGGTGGCTCATGCCTGTAATCCCAGCACTTTGGGAGGCTGAGGCAGGCAGATCATGAGGTCAGGAGATCAAGACCATCCTGGCCAACATGGCGAAGCCCTGTCTCTACTAAAATACAAAAAAGTAGCTGGGTGTGGTGGCATGTGCCTGTAGTCCCAGCTACTTGGGAGGCTGAGGCAGGGGAATTGCTTGAGCCTGGGAGGTGGGGGTTGCAGTGAGCTGCGATCGTGCCACTGCACTCCAGCCTGGCGACAGAGCAAGATTCCATCTCAAAAAAATAAAAAAAAGAAAGAAAGATGTCACAGTTCAAAGACCAATGATGAAAAATCAAGAGTTTTCAAATGTTAAAAAAAAAAAAAAAAAAGACATTCTTTGGGTGGAGTTACTGAAACATCAAATTAAGCATGAACAAATAAACCTGTAACCTTCTAAGTATTTGAGAAGGCTGGATTGCTAAAGAAACTCCAAGCCTGGTCTGCAACCCTGAAAGTAACCCCTGGTCCCCCAGACCTGCACCATAGGAAGCCAGCTGTGAAGGCTCTGCAGAATGTAGGAAGTGCATACATTCCAAAGCCTGCTTGAAATTGAGAATAATTAATCTCCAAGTAGTCAATGCCAAGGTCAAAGAGGAAATGAGCAGAGTTAAATGGACCAGCCAAGGATTCACTCCATGGTCAGGGAGGGAGTTTCATGATTCTTGCCCATCTAGTGGGACTTAACAATAGTTGTGGACCACTGGCTGCTGCGCAGATTTCCCTTCCCCCATTTTTCAAATTAGAGCTTTTTTGTTGTAGTTATCTGTTTTCACTCCAGCATTGTACACATCCCCACGTGTGGTGGGGACCAGATAACTTGTCCTTTATTTTATAGACCATTGAACACAGAGAAGTTTATCCAGCCCCGATGGAGAGAGCTTCACATCTCCCATAAATCCTGGACTTGGCTAGGTGCAGTGGCTCATGCCTGCAATCCCAGCACTTTGGGAGACTGAGGTGGGTGGATTGTTTGAGCCTAGGAGTTTGAGACCAGCCTGAGCATCATGGCGAAACCCAGACTATAAAAACAAAAAACAAAACAGAACAAAAAACATGCAAAAAATTAGCTGGGTGTCGTGGCATGTGCTTGTGGTCCCAGCTACTTAGGGAGGCTGAGGTGGGAGGATTATCTGAGCCTGGGGAGATTGAGGCTGCAGTGAGCTATGACTGTGCCACTGCACTTTAGCCTGGGCAACAGAGCAAGACCCTGTCTCAATCTAAAAAAAAATCCTTGACTTTGAGCTGGAATCATTAATTGGATAAAACTTTAGGATCATCTACCTTCTATGGATGAACAGAAGTGTTTGTATAGCCAAAGTGGTAGACTTACAGAAAGATTACTAAATTGTACCCTGTCTTCTCCATTTGTCTTTTATTCTACAGTAATAAATAGAAACTTTTACTAGGTGTTTGTTCAGCTATAATCCTGTTTCCTGGCTTCTCTGGCAGCTAGATGTGGCCATGTAGCCAGGTCAGTGGGGTGTGAGTGGAAGTGATACGTACAATTCCCTGGTTTTATCATTAAAAGGAAGTTAATTTTTATTCATTCTAATTTAGTCTTCATTTCCACAGTAAGTTACTTTATTTCAAATTTTCTTGAGTGCTATCACCTTATTTCTAAATTTTTCTATTCTGATATGTATTGCTATTTTATATCTTATATAATTTCTCAATATCATTCAGCTCATTTTGATATAGTAGATTACTTTTTAAAATCTGTTTTGTGGGCATATCTTTCTGGTGTGTTCATTGTCTGTAGGAATGTTATTTTGCTATGTATTCTCTTTTTTCTTTTCTTTATTTTTCTGTAGAGAGGGGGTCTCACTTTGTTGCCAAGGCTGATCTCCAACTCCTGGCCTCAAGTGATCCTCCTGCTTTGGCCTCCCAAAGTGCTGGGATTGAAGGTGTGAGACACTGTGCCCAGCTTTCCCCGCCCTCCTCTCTTTTTTCTTATAATAACATTGTATGGGTGGGGTTTTTTGTTGCTGTTGTTTTGTTTTGTTTTCTGAGACGGAGTCTTGCTCTGTTGACCAGGCTGGAGTGCAGTGGAACGATCTTGGCTTACGGCAACCTCTGCCTCACACTCCTGGGTTCAAGTGATTCTCCTGCCTCAGCCTCCTGAGTAGCGGAGATTACAGGCATGTACCACCATGCCCAGCTAATTATTTTTTTGGTATTTTTAGTAGAGACGGTGTTTCATCATGTTGGCCAGGCTCGTCTCAAACTCCTGACCTCAAGTGATCCACCCACCTCGGCGTCCCAAAGTGCTGTGATTACAGGCGTGATCCTGGCCTGTATGAGTTTTTGCCTTGATGATTTTCTATTGATTATTTCCCTTCCCTTTCCCTTTCCCTTCTCCTTCCTTCCTTCCTTAATTCCTTCCTTCCTTCTTTCCTTCCTTCCATCCTTCCTTCCTTCCTTCCTTCCTTCCTTCGTCCCTTCCTTCCTCTCTCTCTCTTTCTCTCTTTCTTTCTTGGGCCTCACTCTGTCACCCAGACTGGAGCACAGTGGTGTAAACACGGCTCACTGCAGCCTTGACCTTCTGGGCTCAAGTGATCCTCCTACCTCAGTCACTTGTGCAGCCAGAACCACAGGTGTGTGCCATCACATCCAGCTAACTTTTTGATTTTTTGTAAAGACGGGGTCTCACTATGTTGCCCAGGCTAGTATTGAACAACTAGGCTCAAGTCCTCCTTCCTTGGCCTCCCAAAGTGCTGGGATTACAGGTGTGAGCCCCTGTGCCCAGGTCTATTGTTTGTTTATTTATTTATTTATTTATTTATTTTTTGAGGCAGAGTCTCGCTCAGCTGCCCAGGTTGGAGAACAATGGCGTGATCTCGGCTCACTGCAACCACCGTCTCTAGGGTTTAAGGGATTCTCCCGTCTCAGCCTTCCCGAGTAGCTGGGATTACAAGCACCTACCATCATGCCTGGCTAATTTTTGTATTTTCAGTAGAGATGAGGTTTCACCCCAAGTTGGCCAGGCTGGTCTTGAACCCCTGACCTCAAATGATCCACCCGCCTTGGTCTCCCAAAGTGCTGGGATTACAGGTATGAGCCACCACGCCCAGCCTCTATTGCTTATTTCTCCCTTTTTTTTTGAGATGGAGTCTCACTCTGTTGCCAGGCTGGAGTGCAGTGGCACCATCTTGGCTCACTGCAACCTCCGACTCCCTGGTTCAAGCAATTCTCCTGCCTCAGCCTCCTGAGTAGCTGGGATTATGGGTACGCGCCACCACGTCAAGCTAATTTTTGTATTTTTGGTAGAGATGGGGTTTCACCAGGTTGGCCAGGATAGTCTTAATCTCCTGACCTTGTGATCTGCCCGCTTTGGCCTCCCAAAGTGCTGGGCATGACCCACTACACTGGGACTCTATTGTTTATTTCTATGTGAAGTTAGTTTTCCTCAACTTTTAGAAGAAGGCTGACCAGGACTTCTAGTAAAGATGGAGACAGCAAGTGACAGTGGGTATCTTTGCCTTATTCCAGAATTTGGAGGGTCAAAATATAATGTTTCTCCATTAAGTATGGCTTTTTTACAAAGGATTTTGGTGGATATCTTTCACCAGGTTGGGGGAATTTCATTCTTTTGTAGATATCTAGGATTTTTTATCCTTACTTGGTGTGAATTTAATTTAATTTTTCTTCATTTGAGATAGTCTTGTATAGTTTTAAATTTTAATAATTAGGTGACTAGTTAATACATTTAAATGTTAGACCATTTCTGAATTCTGGAGGTAAATCTAACTAGGATATAATGCATTATTGCTTTGAATACATTACTGAATACAGCTTGCAGAATTTTATTTTGAATTTTTGTATCTATATTTATTAATGATATAGGTCAGAATTTTCTTTCTCATTTTGTTCCTGTTTGGTTTGGGTATCAAGGTTTTTCTAACTCCATTAAGTGCATTGAGGCATGTTCTCTTCTCATTTTCTGGAAGAGTTTTATGAGATGAGAATGATCTGTTGCTTAAATACTTTGAAGAAACTGCCTGTGAAAACATCAGAGCCTATTTTTTTTTTTTTTACAAGGTAGATTTTTAAACTCCTGATTACATTTCCCAGATGATTATAAAATTATTTAGCTTTTCTACTTCTTCTTGAGTCAGTTTTGCATAGATATATTTTCCAGGGAGTTACCCATTTTCATCTAAGTTTTTAAGTTTAGTGATAAAAATTTATTTGTAATTTATAATGGTTTATAGTTTAAATTTCTGTTTTTTTCACCATTATGCATTGCTTTTTCATTTTTCATATTGTTAAGCTGTACCTTCTTTCTTATATGTTTCGTAGATATTTCTTTATTTTCGAGATGTTGCTCTGTTGCTCAATCTGGAGTGCAGTGGCCCAATCTCACCTCACAGCAACCTCTGCCTCCTGGGTTCAAGGGATTCTCCTGCCTCAGCCTCCCAAATAGCTGGGATTATAGATGCGTGCACCACACCCGGCTAATATTTGTATTTTTAGTAGAGACAAGGTTTCTCCATGTTGCCAAGGCTGGTCTCGAACCTCAAGTGATCCTCCCGCCTTGGCCTCCCAAAGTGCTGAGATTTCAGGCTCGAGCCACCTCACCCAGCCATTTTATTTAATAATTTAGGTATTTAATATCTAAATCTTATTGTTTTATTTTTTCTACTTTCTTTGGATTTGTTCTATTATTCATTCTTTCATGTTTAATGTTGGCTACATCGCTCAATAATTTTCAGCCTTTCTTTTTTTTTTTAACATTACCATGTATGGTTATACATCAGTCTTATGTCCTCCTTCCTAGAGGCAGCACCTGCTATAGGTATTCTTGTATGTGTGATTTATTTAGGGAGGGCACTCAGAATAAGGGAGCAGAGGGGAGATGGATGAAGAAGAGGAAGGAGTTAAGCAAGGATGTGTGTTCAGCTGGAGTCTAGCCTTGGCTTGAGCCCAAGATTCTGGAGTATGAATGGCCGTGGAATTGGTCCTTCCTTGAGGCAAGTGGGCTGGACTTTTGTATCCCTATTTGAGTCAGTGATTGGCTGCAGACCACTGTGGAAGTGGTGGCTGGCACATAAAGTCCAGGTGAAGTGGCTCTCATCAACTGAGGGCAATTCTATGGAAACAGAGCAGTCACGGAGCTACTGGCAGGCAACGCTCGCAGCAGCCAGAGGAAGGGCACATTGACCTGTTATAGGGGATACGGTTGGGGCACCAATAGCAGCTATTACATCCAGTAAGATATAGTATTTTGGCAGAGCACAGTGGCTCACAGCTACTGTAATCCGAGCACTCTGGGAGGTCGAGGCAGGGGGATTGCTCGAGCCCAGGAGTTTGAGACCAGCCTTGGCAACAAAGAAAAAAGAAAGAAAAAAGATATAGTACTTATATAATACTATAATACTATAATGTGTCAAAGAAAAAAAAGATACAGTATCTTTATAATTTCATATTTGTAATATTTCATTATTTATTATAGATTTATTATTTTATCTGTAACACTTAGAAATGTGTTTGAAAGTAATTTATAAATGTGTTTCTTAGTTATTTTTTGTGAGATTTATAAATCAATTTATTTGCATCAAGAGAACTTTTATTTATTTATTTATTTATTTATATTTATTTATGTTTTGAGATGGAGTCTCGCTCTGTCACCTGGGCTGGAGTGCAATGGTGCAATCTCGGCTCACTGCAACCTCCGCCTCCCAGGTTCAAGTGATTCTCCTGCCTCAGCCTCCTGAGTAGCTGGGATTACAGGCACGTGCCACCACGCCTGGCTAATTTTTTGTATTTTTGGTAGAGACGGGGTTTCACTATGTTAGCCAGGATGGTGTCAATATCCTTACCTTGTGATCTGTCTGCCTCTGCCTCCCAAAGTGCTGAGATTATAGGCATGAGCCACTGTGCCCGGCCAAGAGAACATTTATGATACTCATTCTTTGCTATTGGTTAGCTATTGATTGCTCTATGGTCTATTATGTGGTCAATTTTTGGAAATATTGTGTACGCACTTGAGAAGAATAATGCTTTTTTTTTGTTTGTTTTGCTGGGTGCAAGGTTCTATATATGCCTTTTAGATCAAGCTTACTAATACAATTGTTCAAGTCACCTGTATTCCTTAAAAATATTTAATCTACTTAGTTCTCAATTATTGAAAGAAGTTTGCTAAAAATTTACACCAAGATCATGGATTTGTCAATTTCTGCTTATAATTTTATCAAATTTTGTTTGACCTATATTTCATCAATTCTTAGGAGTAGCCCCTAGAAAAGAAATGTCAGATTACTTTTAGTTAGATGGCAGTGGAAATGAGGAGAAACTGGGAATAATATTTTCAATGTGTTGGGAAAAAAATTCATAGAATTTTATGCCCAGCTAAAACATCTTTTAAGAAAGAGGTGAAGAAGGCATTTTCATAAAACAAAACATCTAAAATATGGGTATACCCCCAGCAGAATGTTACAAAAGATTGTTCAGAAAGTACTTTAGATAGAAATAAAATAAACTCAGATGGAAAGTCTCAGATGCAAACAAGAGATAAAGAGAAAAAATAAAGGCAAATATGTTTTTCCATCATATTTACTTCATAGCACCAGACATGACCTCTTCTGTTTTTTTTTTTTTTTTTTGAGATGGAGTTTTGCTCTTGTTGCCCAGGCTGGAGTGCAATGGCGTGATCTCAGCTCACTGCAACCTCCACCTCCCAGGTTCAAGTGATTCTTTTGCCTCAGCCTCCCGAGTAGCTGGGATTACAGGCATGCACCACCATGCCCAGCTAATTTTGTATTTTTAGTAGAGATGGGGTTTCTCCATGTTGGTCAGGCGGGTCTCGAACTCCTGACCTCAGGTGATCTGCCCGCCTTGGCCTCCCAAAGTGCCGGATTACAGGGATGAGTCACCGTGCCTAACCTAGACACGGCCTTTTCTAATGATTCTGCCTCTTGCCCAACTTTCAGAAAGGAGCATCTGAAGTGGAAACAAAACCACTGCCACCAAATGTTTTGGGGGGTTGAGAAAACAGTAATTTCAAGGCTAGAACATTTGCTGCCATCAGAAAGACTATGACTACCTTTATTTTGAAATATGTGATGGAAACCTAAGAGAGAAATATGGTTTAAAGGAAACGCATGATAGAATCATTTTGAGGTTCTTCTATTTTAAAAACTCTGGAATATAAGAATAACTCTCAAAATTTACTGATAAGAAGACAACCCAATAAAAATGGGCAAAGGATTTAACAGACACTTCACTGAAAAAGATACAGATGACAATAAAGCACATGAAAGAATGCTGGGCTGGGCACGGTGGCTCCTGCCTGTAATCCCAGCACGTTGGGAGGCCGAGGCCAGTGGATCACTTAAGATCAAGAGTTCGAGACCAGCCTGGCCAACATGGTGAAACCTTGTCTCTACTAAAAAAAAATACAAAAATTAGCTGGGCATGATGGTGCGCACCTATAATCCCAGCTACTTGGGAGGCTATGGCAGGAAAATCCCTCGAACCTGGGAGGCAGAGGTTGCAGTGAGCTGAGATAATGCCACTGCACTCCAGCCTGGGCAACAGAGCCAGACTCTGTTTCAAAAAAGAAAATGTCCAACATCATTAATTTTTATGGAAATGTACATTAAAACTACAATGAAATGTCACTATACACCTACTATATGACCCAGCAATCCAAATTCTAGTATTTATCCAAGTGAAATAAAAACTTATGTTCTGAGCCAGGTGCAGTGGTGCATGCCTGTAGTTCTAGCTACTTGGGAGGCTGAGGCAGGAGGATCACTTGAGCCCAGGAGTTCAATGCTGTAGTGCACTATGATTGTATCTGTGAATAGCCACTGCACTCTAACCTGGGCAACAGGGAGACCCTATCTGTAAAAACAAACAAACAACAACAAGACTTATGTTCACACATAAATCTGTATGTAAATGTATATGGCAGCTTCAGTCATAATCTCTCCAAAGAGGAAACAACTCAAATGTCCTTCAATTAGCGAATGGATAAACTGTGGTATAACCATATAAAGGAATACTACTCAGCAATAAAATATGAACAACTAATATACACATTGGCATGAATGAATTTCAAATACATTAAGCTAAGTGAAAGAAGCCAGACTCAAAAGTCTACACATACTGTGTATTTTGGAAGAGGCAAAACTATAGGGAGGGAAAATAGGTCAGTTGTTTTCAGAGGCTGGGGGAAGGGAAGAGGTGATCACACAGGGGCATGGAGGAATATTTTGGGTGTGATGCAACTGTTTTATATATTGATTCTGGTGGTGATAACATAACTGCATGAATGTGTCAAAACTTGCAGAAGTATGCACTAGAAAGAGTGAACATTACCCTATGTAAGTTATACCTTTAAAAAAAGAAGAAAAAAATCGAGGCATCCTCAGGGTATTTTATAACCTCACTCTCTTCAACATGGAAGTAAATGCTGTTTATTACACACTGCTGCAAACACATACCCACACCCCCTTCCCACACCAAAAACGCTGTTTGTTGTTGAGTCAGATTTCCAGAACCACTTCCTCTAGCCCTCTCTGACTTTTTAACAGATGACTTTTCCACCTACTTTACCAAGAACTGGATCAGATGAACACATCTGACCTTTCTCTCCTCTGTCTCAAATTTCCTCTCCTTATTCATGTGAAAATACAAGATGACCTCTAAGAACCTCCAAACGTTTGCATTCTAGTATGGGAAATAATTTTAAAAATTATTAAAAAGTACTATAAACTCACCAAAAAGTATAGTGACTTGGTAGTATGACCAGACGCTGGCATACCTTGACATTTCAGGACCATTTGAGGACTCTTTAACCATTTACAGTTAAGTGGAAGAAGCCAATGTGAAAAGGCTACATATTGTGCGATTGCAACCCTAGGATATTCTATGAAGATGGTAGAAAGATCAGTGGTTGCCAGAGGCTCTGGAGGAGGGAGGGACGAATATGTAGAGCACAGGAGGTTTTTAGAGCAGTGAAATTATGATATGTAATTATGATATGATATGTAATTGTATATGTACAATATCATAATGTTGGATACATATCATTATACATTTGTCAAAAACTCATACAATGTATACCAAGATTGAATCCTAATGTCGATAGAGACTTTAGTTAATAATGATACATCAATATGGGCTCATTAACTGTAACAAATGTACCACACTAATGCAAGATGTTAAAAATAGAGAAGATTGGGAGGAAGGTGAAGGAGTATATGACATCTCTCTGTACTTTTTACTCAATTTTTTCTGTAAACCTAAAACCGCTAAAACGCAAATTTACTAATTAAAAAAAAAGTGGTATAGAAGAGTTGAACTTTAGACGTGAAGTTTTAGGAATACTTAACCCATTTTATTTTGCTTATTTCCTTCTTATGTATGCACAAGAGTGATAAGCCATAATTCATTGATTCTAAGACACACATTAAAAAAATTCTTTCTTCCTTTTTTTCTGAGACAAAAGGGTGTCACTTTGTTGCCCAAGCTGGAGTGCAACCGCACAATCACAGCTCACTGTAACCTCGACCTCTCTGGGCTCAGGCCATCCTCCCACCTCAGCCTCTCGTGTAGTTGGGATTACAGGCACACACCTCCACGCCCAGCTAATTTTTCTATTTTTTGTAGAGATGGGGTTCTGTCATGTTGCCCAAGCTAGTCTGGAACTCCCTGGCTCAAGTATCTGCCTGCCTCGGTCTCCCACAGTGCTGGGATTACAGGTATGAGCCACTGCACCTGGCCAAAAATCTTTCTGAAATCAGATTGCATCTTAAAATAGATGGAATTTTAGATTTGATAAAATATGGTATGATAAAAAAGTATGATAAAATATATATAAGATTTCTTTCAATAAGCATAAAATAAAAATCTAAGATTATGAAGTATTGTGTCAGAATGATAAAGGATTGTGTCAGAAATTAATTGGCAATATTTTTCCTTTTAAGTGGGGGTTAAAATAATAGTGCATCTTAGGCGCGGTGGCTCACGTCTGTAATCCCAGCACTTTGGGAGGCCAAGGTGGGTGGATCACGAGGTCAGGAGTTCAAGACCAGCCTGGCCAACATAGTGAAACCCCATCTCTACTAAAAATACAAAAAATTAGCCAGGTGTAGTGGCGGGCGCCTGTAATCCCAGCTACTCGGGAGGTGGAGGCAGGAGAATTGCTTGAACCCGGGAGGCGGAAGTTGCAGCGAGCCGAGATAGCACCATTTCACTCCAGGCCGGGCGACAGTGCAAGACTCCATCTGAAAAAAAAAAAAAAAAAAAAAAAAAAAAGTGTGTCTTACAATTGATGAAATTGATCAAATTAGATAAAATATGATATAAGTTTAAGCCAAAGAAGCCGATTAAATAGATACATATTTAATTTATCTGTTGTTGCCTCTGGCAGTAGGGATCCAAAGGAGACTACAATTTGACTTGTAGTGTTTCATTTCTTGTATTTATTAGCTTTTTTGATTTTATTGATTTTTTTTTTGAGACTGAGTCTTGCTCTGTCACCCAGGCTGGAGTGCAGTGGTGCAATCATAGCTCACTGTAGCCTTGAAATCTTGGCCTCAAATGATCCTCCTGCCTCGGCCTCCCAAAGCTCTGAGATTACAGGTATGAACCACTGTGCCTGACTACAAAAAAAGAATGACAAGGCAAATGACATATAATGTTCACAATAATCATATCTGAGAAGCAGGAGCATGGTGTTTGTCTTTCTTGGTTATTTTTATTTTATTTTCTGTATTTACAAATTTTAAGGAACAAAACAGAAATGCCTGAAAAAATAATACTGAAGAGACCGAGTGTGGTGGCTCACACCTATAATCCTAGCACTTTGGGAGGCAGGAGGATCGCTTGAGCCCAGGAGTTCAAGACCAGTGTGGGCAACATAGCAAGACCCTGTCTCATTAAAAAAGGAAAAAATAATAATAATACTGAAGAACAACAGCTCAGAAACCTTCTTGTAGCAGCCTGCCAATCACCAATTCTATTTGCTGGGGAGTATTCTTAGGCAATTGGAGAATGATAGAACTTGAGGGAGGAAAAGTCAGGCAGGCAGACACCAAGGACAAATATCGTGTGATTCTGTGTATGTGAGGTGCCCACCATAGATTCATAGAGACAGAAAGCAGAATAGTGGTCACCAGGGCTGGAGGTGGGGTAGGGGAGTGTTATTGTGTAAAGAGCACAGAATTTTAGCTTGGGTTACTGAAAGAGTTCTGGAAATGGATAGTGGTAATGTCACACAAATTGTGAATATACTAAATGCCACCGAACTACACTCTTAAAAATGGTTAAAATGAGCTGGGCGCAGTGGCTCATGTCTATAATCCCAATGTTTTGGGAGGGAGCTTGAGGCCAAGAGTTTGAGACCAGCCTGGGCAATATAGGGAGACCCCATCTTTACAAAAATAAATAAATAAATGAATAAACAAATAAATAAATAAAGCCAGGTATGGTGGCACACACCTGTAGTCCCAGCTATTCAGGAAGCTGAGACAGGAAGATGGCTTGAGCCCAGGCAGGAGGATGGCTATGACTGCGCCAGTGCACCCCAGCCTGGGCAACAGAGCGAGACCCTGTCTCACGAAAGATTAAAATGATAAATGTTGTGCTTTGTATCTTTTACCACATGCACACACACACGTTGGGCAGAAGAAATCAAGAATTTTATTTTGGCCATGTTAAGTTTGAGGTGCTCAGGAGGTAGTTTGATAAAAATCCAAGCTCTAGTGAGCGACCAGGGCTCTAGATGTAGATTCAGCAGACACCACGTTGAAGCCATGGGACTAGCGAGAGTGTGGGGAAGGGGAGGCAGTCAGGACCAAGATGGGCCATCCCACATTCAGAGGAGCATTGTCCAGTGAGGCAGGAGGAAAACCGGGAGAGTGTAGGGTCTGAGACGTCTAGAGCAGAAAGCCTTCCCAGAGGGAGGCAGCGGTCAGTGGACTGGATATTTCTGAGAGATTGAGTGGTGGGGACCATCGGATTTGGCCACGTGGGAGGTGCTGGAAAAGGAAGCTGGCCTGCAGTGGGCTGGGAAGGAAGAAGCTGGGGATGGGAAAGACCCACAACCCTCGGAGAAGGTTTGCTGTGAATATCACCGAGGAGGGGCGTGGTCGCTGGAGGCAGATAAGGAGGTTAGGATAACCTTGTTTTGTTTAGATGAGAGCGGCTGGAAAATGTGTGTATGTTTATGGGGACAGTCCATGAGAGAGGGAGAGATGGAAGAAACAGGAGAGGAGGGAGAACTGAAGGAGGAGGGGCACAGTGGGGTGAATGGCTTTTGCTAGGAGCGGGATGCCTCCTGTGTCTCAGAAGGGACAGCAGGGTGGGACAGACAGCCCCTAGGACAGGGTTGAGTGATTTCCCCAGCAGCGCTCTCTCTCTGAGAGCTCTCTGGGGTGTGCGCAGAGAGCGTAGTAGGTGGGTCTAACTCCATCAGTGATTCTCAAAGTGAGCTTGATGGGCGAGCAGCATCGGCATCACCAGGAAACTAAGAAATGCAAACCATGGGGCACCACCCCAAACCTACTGGATCCGAAACTCCGCGGGCGGGGCTCAGCCATCTGTTTTTCACAAGCTCTCCAGGTGATTCTGAAAGTTTGAGAAGCACTGAACTAGGGCGAAGGAGCCCAGCGCGTGCAGATGACCCACAACGTCTGGGTGAGAATGGCTTCAGTTCTTCGAGGAGGCAGAAGTTCCTGTGGTATGAGCTCCAGGGGTGCCTTCTCTCTTCGCCAGGGACAGAACTATAAGTAAACCCTGGAAATTTCCAAGCATGGAATGCCATTCAGAGGAACTCTGAATCTTTCTAATGAAAGATTATTTATCAAGGCAAACAACACACTTCAATGTACCTATACTTTTTCCACGCCTGCATTTGAATATCAGGTTTCACCTATCTTGACCTTTGCTCCTGCCCACAGTGATTTGAAAGGACTCTGGACTCTCTCTCCCTGGGTCACCTCTTTCAGGGTGGTCCCGAAGACCTTCTTGTGGCCTGGTCCAACTTTCCACATGGCCCAATTCCAGTTTTCATTTCTGTTGGGAAATAGCAGTGAACTGGCTTGGCCATTCTCTGTGGGAGGCCTTTTTCTTCTCTGCTGAAATAAAGACAAAGATGACTCAGCCTCTCCCAACCTCCAGGATTTCCCAGTCCTTCCAGTGACTCAGAGGATGGTCTATTTAATGGGTAACTAACAGCTCCTCCCAGGAAGTTGGCGGCCCCAGCCTCCCCCTACCTGAGTCACCAGCCCTGGGATGCTCCCATCAAGGCACAGTTACCTCCGAGACCAGGGGAGGCAAGCCAAGAAAGATCAGCAATAAGTGGATCAGGAAAGAGGACGGAAGCTGAAAGGCTAGATTTGTTCCTCATTTGCTGGCGGCCTTGGGTGGACCAATGGAGGGCTCAGTGTCCCTATTTGAAAATGGAGAAATTGTGTATCCTACGATATCATAGCCGCCCCAAAGGAGAGAAGATAAGCCCAGCCCTCTGGAACTTTTCTGTGCAAAAGGAAGGGAACCCTGGGGGTGGGTTTATCCTTGAGGATTTCTAGGACAAGCTGTAGCAGGGGCAGGGGCTAGCAGGAGAGTGGAGGAAGGTGGGGTGAGGGGCAGGAGGTCAGATATGGGGTGGGCTGGCCAGGGGCAGGGCTGGAGCGATAAGTGGGAGGCAGGGAAGCTTGGCGAGGAGCAGGACCTGGAGGGCGCAAGGCACCTGGTGGGAACAGCAGCCCAAGACCTTGGTTTTGTGATGTCCTCAATTTTGCCCTGCTTTCTTCTCCCTGACTCCTTCACTACTTCTTTGCCTTTGCTCTTCTCCATTCCTCTCCTCCCCCTTCTCTTTTCTCTCCTTCCCTCTCTCTTGCATCACTGAGAGCATGGAGGCAGCCCTCCCATGGGTTGAGCGTTTCCTTCCTGTTTAGATAGTGAGTGGCATCTGCTTTTGGAGCAGCCATCGGTCCATCGTGTTTACTTGTTGCTGACCCAGTGGGTTGTGGCCAGCGAGGCCATCCACCAGGACCCCCACAGGGTGGGGTGGGAACCAGGACGCTGACACATACACAGGCATACACATAGCCACGACCAGGTCAGGCTGCCCCACTGGAGTTGATGTTTGGGATGCTGTGGGATTTGCAGCTGGGCCGAGGTCATCTCCTGTGCTGTTGACACGGATGCCCCAGCCTGCCTGGCATGGCTCAGGGCTCGGAAAAGATCTGACTGAGGCTGAGCACGTGGCCTGCAGCTGCTCACAGGGTCAGGGGAGGAGTAAGAAGCAGAAAGGGAGATGCCAGAGGGGCGACATTAGTAGGCACCTTGTCCGGTGGTGCTCTGATTCCTCATGAAGGAGTTAGAGCCAGACAAGATAAAGGGCTTGCAGGATGGGTGCCCTTCACCACACCCCCTCCCTGTTCCACCTCCCCTGACCGGGCCCTTCCTTAATTCATGTGATTTGAGATGCACTCCTTTGTTTTTCTTGATTTCTCTAAATGCTGTGCAGTGGCTACTGTTCACGGTGACGCTGGAAACTGACAAAGGTTTCCAGGGGCCGGTGGTATGGGCTGGGGAAGGGGGCAGGCCTGTGAGAGGACAGATGGTGGAGGCGATGGCATTTAAGTAGAAAGTTGGAGGAACCTGAGGCAAAAAAAAAAAAAAAGTGCTTGAAAGGCTGGGCATGGTGCCTCACACCTGTAACCCTAGCCCTTTGGGAGACCAAGGCGGGAAGATAGCTTGAGGCCAGGAGTTCGAGACCAGCCTGAGCAACATTGCAAGACCCCGTCTCTATAAAAATAAAAAAATTGGCCGTGCGCGGTGACTCACGTCTGTAATCCCAGCATTTGGGGAGGCCGAGGCAGTAGGATCACCTGAGGTCAGGAGTTTGAGACCAGCCTGACCAACATGGAGAAACCCTGTCTCTACTAAAAATACAAAAAAATTAGCTGAGCGTGGTGGCGCATGCTTGTAATCCCAGCTACTCAGGAGGCTGAGGCAGAAGAATTGCTTGAACCTGGGAGGTGGAGGTTGTGCTGAGCCGAGATTGTGCCATTGCACTCTAACCTGGGCAACAAGAATGAAACTCTGTCTCAAAATACTACTACTACTACTACTACTACTACTAAATCTGAAGAAGCTGATTAAAAAAATAATATTAGGCCGGGTGTGGTGGCTCACACCTGTAATCGCAGCACTTTGGAAGGCTGAGATGGGTGGATCACCTAAGATCAGGAGTTCAAGACCAGCCTAGCCAACACGGTGAAACCCTGTCTCTGTCAAAAATATAAAAATTAGTCAGGTGTGGTAGTGAGTGCCTGTAATCCCAGCTACTCAGGAGGCTGAGGCAGGAGAATCACTTGAACCCAAGAGGCAGAGGTTGCAGGAGAATTGCTTGAACACAAGAGGCAGAGTACCATTGTACTCCAGCCTGGGAGACAAGAGCGAAACTGTGTCTCAAAAAATAAATAAATACATAAATAAAATGATAATAAAATAAAAAGGAAAAAAAAGATGGGTTCTCTGATTTTAAGATACTTGCCTATAACCTGACTCTTAAACTCTGAGATAAGGGCCTAAGCATACAAAGATTATCAAAGAAAAAATCAAGGAATAAACAAAACTCACATAAGCCAATTCTAGAGGTGTGGCCTGGGCTGCTCTAAAGGGATTTGTGGAATTACTGAGGTTACCTGAAACTCTCCAGGAATCTGGCCTCCTGGGCTGATTACACACCAAGAATGATGGTGAAAATCCAGATAGTCCTGGGCTCGGGGGATCCAGATCTGCCACTCACTGCTGTGTGGCTGGGCCAGTGCTTCTAGTGAAAAATTATTCATTGTCTGCCTGAAATTCAGACATAACTGGGTAACCTGTATTTTATTTATTTATTTATTTATTTTTTATTATACTTTAAGTTCTAGGGTACATGTGCACAACGTGCAGGTTTGTTACATATGTATACATGTGCCATGTTGGTGTGCTGCATCCATTAACTCGTCATTTACATTAGGTATATCTCCTAATGCTATCCCTCCCCCCTCCCCCCACCCCATGACAGGCCCTGGTGTGTGATGTTCCCCTTCCTGTGTCCAAGTGTTCTCATTGTTCAATTCCCACCTATGAGTAAGTACATGCGGTGTTTGGTTTTTTGTCCTTGCGATAGTTTGCTGAGAATGATGGTTTCCAGCTTCATCCATGTCCCTACAAAGGACATGAACTCATCCTTTTTTATGGCTACATAGCATTCCATGGTGTATATGTGCCACATTTTCTTAATCCAGTCTATCATTGATGGACATTTGGGTTGGTTCCAAGTCTTTGCTATTGTGAATAGTGCCACAATAAACATACATGTGCATGTGTCTTTATAGCAGCATGATTTATAATCCTTTGGGTATATGCCCAGGAATGGGATGGCTGGGTCAAATGGTATTTCTAGTTCTAGATCCTTGAGGAATCACCACACTGTCTTCCACAAGGGTTGAACTAGTTTACAGTCCCACCAACAGTGTAAAAGTGTTCCTATTTCTCCACACCCTCTCCAGCACCTGTTGTTTCCTGACTTTTGAATGATCGCCATTCTAACTGGTGTGAGATGGTATCTCATCGTGGTTTTGATTTGCATTTCTCTGATGGCCAGTGATGATGAGCATTTTTTCATTGTGTCTGTTGGCTGCATAAATGTCTTCTTTTGAGAAGTGTCTGTTTATATCCTTCGCCCACTTTTTGATGGGGTTGTTTTTTTCTTGTAAATTTGTTTGAGTTCTTTGTAGATCCTGGATATTAGCCCTTTGTCAGATGAGTAGATTGCAAACATTTTCTCCCATTCTGTAGGTTGCCTGTTCACTCCAGTGGTAGTTTCTTTTGCTGTGCAGAAGCTCTTTAGTTTAATTAGATCCCATTTGTCCATTTTGGCTTTTGTTGTTGCCATTGCTTTTGATGTTTTAGACATGAAGTCCTTGCCCATGCCTATGTCCTGAATGGTATTGCCTAGGTTTTCTTCTAGGGTTTTTATGGTTTTAGGTCTAACGTTTAAGTCTTTAATCCATCTTGAATTAATTTTTGTATAAGGTGTAAGGGAGGGATCCAGTTTCAGCTTTCTACATATGGCTAGCCAGTTTTCCCAGCACCATTTATTAAATAAGGAATTCTTTCCCCATTTCTGGTTTTTGTCAGGTTTCTCAAAGATCAGATGGTTGTGGATGTGTGGTATTATTTCTGAGGGCGGTAACCTGTATTTTCACTTGCAAATCTGACAACCTCTCTGAACCCTCCAAAGGACAGATCCTAGCCCCAACTTGAGGCCATCAGCAGCAAACTTGGAATTACTTTGAAGCCTGGGATTTCACCTCAAAAACTCACATAAATGTCAAGCTCATCTCCATGTTTCTATCCTTGTTTTGATATAAAACAGGTATTAAATCGTCCTGGTTAAAAAGCAAGTGTTTCGGCCGGGCGCCGTGGCTCACGCCTGTAATCCCGGCACTTTGGGAGGCCGAGGTGAGTGGATCACCTGAGGTCAGGAGTTTGAGACCAGCCTGGCCAACATGGTGAAACCCTGTCTCTACTAAAAATATAAAAATTAGCTGGGCATGGTGGCGAGTGCCTGTAATCCCAGCTACTCAGAAGGCTGAAGCAGGAGAATCGCTTGAATCCGGGAGGTGGAGGTTGCAGTGAGCTGAGATCTCACCATTGTACTCTAGCGTGGGTAACAAGTTGGTCAGGTACTAAAATAAAATAAAATAAAATTAAAAGGTCACTTTTTTTTTTAGATGGAGTTCAAGACCACCCTGGCCAGTATGGTGAAACCCCATCTCTACTAAAAAATACAAAAAATTAGCCAGGCGTGGTGGCACACGACTGCAGTACCAGCTACTCAGGAGGCTGAGGCAAGAGAATTGCTTCAACCTGGGAGGCAGAGGTTGCAGTGAGCTGAGATTACGCCACTGCACTCCAGCCTGGGTGACAGAGTGAGACTCCATCTCAAAAAAAAAAAAAAAAGAAAGAAAGAAACACACACAGAACCTCAGGCCCCATCCCAGACCTGCTGAATCTGAACCTGCATTTTAACAAAGTCCCCAGGTGATTTGTATGCAGTCTGCCTTAGTGAGCTGTCAGGAGTTTCATGTTGATGGGTGGTCTCAGCAGTAGTTGGCCTTCTTCAATGGGGACCTGAAGGCCACGGAGGCTTGCCTTCCCATCAGAGCTTGCTGCAGTATCTCCCACCCATGGGTGTACAAAATTGGAGCTTTTATCCACAGGAATGGAACTTGGATTCATCCTTTGCCTGGGTCTATTAGTGTCTTTTCATCAATGCATCATTGTTCCATTGGGACAACCATACAGTAACCAAAAATGTTGGCTGAAAATCAGGGACTTCTGTCTTGGAGGAAAAACCTGAGGATAACCAGTCAGAATATGTGTAGAGGAGATGATAAGGCATACAGTTTGGCCTTGACTTCAGATGCAACATTCATTTACTGCATGACCATACAGGCCTGGTTTTAAGCCATGCACCTTCTTGTTTTCTAATTCTTTTTTCAATCATACGACACTGACACAAGTTATGAAAAGACTGGGCAAGTGAGGGGTGTTCTTTATTTGTCCTCTGTGTCAGCCAGTTGTCACCATGACAGTGCTGTGAAACAACCATGAAATTGGCACACAACAATTCCCATTTATTTCTCATGTGTGTAGGGTGTCTGGGATGACTCTACTGATCTCCTGTATCTATAAGTTAGCTGGGTGTTACAAGCTGAGCTAAGCTTGGATCAGATAGGCGGCTCTACCTCAAATTACTCTTTGGGTGAGTTTGCCTCTGGGTGCTGGATTGAGTTCGGGTCTTCTCCTGTGTTCATTCTGTGGCCCTAGGCTGAAGGGCAGTGGCTGTCTAGGAAAAGACTTTTAACAGAGATGATAAAAGCACAAGGAAGTGGAAACATGCGAGAACTCTTAAAGCTGAGGCTCAATAGGGACACACTACCACTTCTTCCCTATTTCATTGGCCAGGGAAAGCCACATTGTCAAGCCCAATATCAGTAGTTAGGAAAATATAATCCTCTTTTCCGAGTCCGTGGCAAGAATGTGGATGCAAAATACTATGTAAGGAAGTGAGGAACGTGGCCAATACGTCAGTCCACTATATTTTCCAACTGGAAACTACATTTCTGTGGATATACATGACCCATTCCTTTATAAAATTTCTCTTGGCAAAGAGTGCTGGCTGTTCACCAAACATCACTTTCCTACCCTTCCTGGATATACAGCTAGGACACATTTCCCAGCCTTCTTCGTACTTAGATGTGACTATGTGACTGGTTTTGGTCAATGGCATGTGAGTGGAACTATGTCATTTTTCAAGCTAAGACTTTCCTCTGCTGCTGATTTTATGCAGATTACTACAAGACGCTAACGGTTTTTGGAGGCACAAGATAGAATGAGCCTAGATCCCTGAATCACTGTGTGGAGGAAGGCCATTATGAAACAGGAATATTCCTTTATTGTGTCCGTAAGATCTAAACTTCTATTATGTTGGACTCATTATATTCTTGGGTCTGTGTTCCACTAGCCAGCATTACTGTAGCTAACATATTTCTTAAAGCCCTTCTTTGTTACTCAGCTTTCATCATACATGGTAACCCAGTGCCCTGTGATGGTGGGTGTGAAGTGCTCCGCACATGTGAAATCTGACTGTGATCAATGCTTTACTAATGTTTCAACACAAAATGGAATCTAAGTCAGCTGCACTAATGTGACAGAGACTGGTGCTAATAATTACTGACATTTGGAGAGGACCTGATGGCTTGGACATCACTTTTCATACCCTTTATTCTTTTTAATCCTCACTACATCCCTGAGAGGCAGACTTTTATCATTACCTCCATTTTACAGAAGACAAAAATGGAGGTTTCCAAACTTGCTGAATGCTTCACAGCTGGTCATTAGATACCGGCACCCGACCTCCTTCCTCTCGTTGTCCTGTGAGGAAACCATGAGACTTCTCAGCTCCACTCCATTTTACACCAATCAGGCTCCAAAGGCCTCCTTGGTGAGGTAGAAAAACAGATTCTACCCAAGGCTGCTGGTGCTACTGGTGTGACTTGTAAGGAGAATTTGCAGTTCCCAGGCTTTAGTTGAACCTGCCTGCCCTAGGAATCTGTTCTTGAAGACAACAGCAAGGTATTCCTGGGGGCTTCAGCTTGGTGGTAGATTACTTGCAAAGATGGCTGCCAAGGAGTCCTTCAATTCCCGATGCACAGTGGTTATGGATTGAATTGCGTTCCTCCAAATATGCTGGGGTCATAACCCTGAGTACCACAGGATACAACCTTAGTTGAAGATAAGCCATGATATATTGTTTGTGTGTATGTGTGTGTGTATGTATATATATACACCATATATTGTGTGTGTGTGTATATTACACACACAATATACTGCGTATATATATACATACACATGCAAATACATGATTATATTGTGTATGTGTATACACACACACACACACACACACACACACACACACACATATGTTTTTGTCCATGGTTCTTAGTTCATAACTCCCATAGCCCTTATTATTTCCTAAATGACCAAAACATATCTTTTGTTAAAATTATTTGTCCTTTTGTCTTTGGTTCCTGAAGTAGCTTCAGAACAGCTTCAGAGCCATGAAGGTGAAAGGCAGTCTTTTGTTATAATGTTGGGGGACTTTAGGCCTCAGAAGACAGAATTGCTCTCTCCGACCTTCATCCACCTTTCCCCTGCTTCTTTTTCTCCCCAAGGCAGGCCGTAGAAATTAAAGATATATTCTAATTTCCCCCCATCTTTCTGTCTTGGAGCTCGCCATAAAGAAATTCTCTGACTTATCTAATTGCAGGTCATAAAATCCTCATTTCAGAGGGGTCTTGCCCCATTCCCTGGAGGAAGGACTGCTGCACGGGGAGGCTAAGAAGAATCTGAACAGACAGGCCTTGCTGGGTTTCCCCACTCAGTCTGTTAGTATTAGATTATACCCTTTTTGTCTAATCACATTTCTACACAGTTGTCCTTATACCAATCATGTCTATCCAATGAAGTCTCCATAAAAGGCCTAAGAAGAGGGGTTTGGGGAGTTTCTGGACAGCTGAACTCATAGGAACAAGAACTCATCCACGTGCTCAGAGGGCGTTGTACCCCAACGCCATAAGAATAGAACTCCATAAGAATAGAAGCTCCTGTTCTCAGGATCCTTCCAGACCTTGCCCTGTATAATCCCTTCATCTGGCTATTTATTTGTATTATTTAAATAAAGGTATTAAATTAATTACTTAACTAATGTATTTATTTTTTTCTTCCACTGCTAGAAATATTTGTATTCTTTAAAATATCCTTTTTTTTTTTTTTGAGACAGTCACTCTGTTGCCCAGGCTGGAGTGCAGTGATACCATCTTGGCTCACTGCAGCCTCTGCCTCCCAGGTTCCAGCAATTCTCCTGGTCAGCTTCCTAAGTAGCTGGGATTACAGGCATGTGCCACCATGCCTGGCCAATTTTTTATTAGTAGTAGAAACAGAGTTTCACCATGTTGGCCAGACTGGTCTTGAACTCCCGACGTCAGGTGATCCACCCGCCTTGGCCTCCCAAAGTGCTGCGATTACAGGTGTGAGCCACCACACCTGACCTAAAATATCCTTTTTAATAAACTGGTAAACATGTTTCCTGGAGTTTTATGAGCTACTCTAGCAAATTAATCAAGCCCAAAGAAGGGATCATGGGAACACTAACTTGAAGCTGGTTGGTCAGAAGTTCCAGAGGCCTTGGCTTGCAACAGGCATCTGAAGCTGGGGCAGTCTTGCGGGACCGAGCCCTCAACCTGGGGGATCTGCCACTATCTCTAGATAGATAGCGTCAGAATTGAGTTGCATTAGAAGATGCCCAGCTGGCTGGGTGCAGTGGCTCACGCCTATAATCCCAGAACTTTGGGAGGCCAAGGTGGGCAGATTACCTGAGGTCGGGAGTTTGAGACCAGCCTGACCAACATGGAGAAACCCCGTCTCTACTAAAAATACAAAATTAGTCGGGTGTGGTGGCACATGCCTGTAATCTCAGCTACTTGGAAGGCTGAGGCAGTAGAATTGTTTGAACTCGGGAGGCAGAGGTTGCGGTGAGCTGAGATCGCACCACTGCACTCCAACCTGGGCAACAAGAATGAAATTCCATCTCAAAAAAAAAAAGAAAAAAGAAATTGCCCAGTGCAGAATTGCTTTGCTTGCTTACTTACTGGGGAGCAATCTCCCATGTTTGGTCACAGAAGTGTTCTGTATTGATTGTTGGGGTGTGACAGCAGAGGATAAACAGTTTGTTTTTCAGCCCCTGGGGTTTTTACAGAGGTAATCAAGCTAAATGAGGTCATTAGAGTGGGCCCTAATACAATGTGACTGGTGTCCTTATAAGAAGGGGAGATTTGAGCTGGGCGCAGTGGCTCACGCCTGTAATCCCAGCACTTTGGGAGGCTGAGACACAAGGTCATGAGTTCGAGACCAGCCTGGCCAATATGGTGAAACTCCATCTCTACTAAAAATACAAAAATTAGCCAGGCGTGGTGGCACACACCTGTAATCCCAGCTACTTGGGAGGCTGAGGCAGAAGAATCACTTGAACTCAGGAGGTGGAGGTTGGAGTGAGCCAAGATCCTGCCACTGCACTCCAGCCTGGGCAACAGAGCAAGACTCCGTCTCAAAAACAAAACAAAACAAAACGAAACAAAACACCCAAAACAGGCCGGGCGCGGTGGCTCACGCCTGTAATCCCAGCACTTTGGGAGGCCGAGGTGGGAGGATCACGAGGTCAGGAGATCCAGACCATCCTGGATAACACAGTGAAACCCCGTCTGTACTAAAAATACAAAAAATTAGCCGGGCACGATGGTGGGCGCCTGTAGTCCCAGCTGCTTGGGAGGCTGAGGCAGGAGAATGGCGTGAACCCGGAAGGCGGAGCTTGCAATGAGCCGAGATCGCGCCACTGCACTCCAGCTTGGGTGACTGAGTGAGACTCCGTCTCAACAACAACAACAACAACAACACACACACACACACACACAAACCCCAAAACAAAACAAAACAAAACAAAAGAAGAGGAGATTTGAGAGCTAGCTCATGGGAAGGTGATGAAGCCAGTGAACATCAGAGTGCCAGAAAACTACCAGAAGATAGGAGAGAGGCTGGAACAGATTCTCCCTTCTAGAGGGAACCCACCTACACTTTGATCTGGATTAATGCCTCTAGAACTGTGAGAAACTAAATTTCAGTTGTTTAAGCCCCTAGTCTGTGGCATTTTGTAATGGCAGCCCTAGCAAATGAGTACAACACTCCACTCTTTCCATCAAGAGGTGGAGTTGATTTATCCTTCCCTTGAATATGGGCTGGCCTTATGACTTTCTTCAGCCATAGAATGTGGTAGAAATCATGGCTTGGCAGTTCTGAGTCTAGGTTGTAAGATGTTTGGTTGCTTCCATATTCACCCTCCGGGAAGCCAAGCCACCACATGCTAAGGAAGTCTAGGCTATCCTGCTGGAGAGGTCCCACGGAGAAAGAGGCCATTTTGATTGTTCCAGCTTCAGCCAAGCTTCTAGTCAACATCACATGCAGCAGAACTGTCCAGCTGAGTCCAGCAAACCCCCAAAATTGTGAGAAATTAGAAATCATTCAGCTGGGCACAGTGGTTCGTGCCTGGGAGGCCGAGGTGGGCGGATCACCTGAGGTCAGGAGTTCAAGACCAGCCTGACTAACATGGTGAAACCCCGTCTCTACTAAAAATACAAAAAAATTAGCTGAGTTTAATCCCAGCTACTTGGGAGGCTGAGGCAGGAGGATCACTTTAACCCAGGAGGCGGAGGTTGCAGTGAGCCGAGATCGCATCACTGCATTCCAGCCTGGGCAACAGAGCAAGATTCTGACTCAAAAAAAAAAAAAAAAAAAATCGTTGTTTTAAACCACTACATTTTGGGCAGCTTGTTATGTAGCAATGGGCAACTGAGATGTGCATCTTCAGTTCAGTGGGGCAAGTACTCTAGCATCTCTGCCACTGTTGCCCTTAAAGCCTCCAGTGCCATCCTTCCACCCTCCTCCCGGTGGATTCTGGGTGACTCCTGCCTCCTCACATTGCTTGCTTCTCTTCTTTTTTATTTTTATTTTTTAAAGATGCATTCTGTTTGATGTTCCCAGCATTGCTCACTCCTATACACTAATTTTCAGTGGTGCATCTTGTTGGCAGGGCCTGGCTGCTGCCAGTGCTTCAGCTGCAAAGGAGACTGGGAAAGAGTGTTTCTGGCTTTGGCATGTGGGGAGGGGTTGGGGATTCATGACATGGGAAGGTCCCCTAACATAGAAGGATGTTCAAAAGGTACTGGCACTCCTGAAATGTAATGAAGGTCTTCAACCATGGCTAATACTTTTTGGGAACTTAATGTGTTCTTGGCACACAGCTCTGGGTCCGTTCATCTTCTAAAGGTAAACAGGGCCCTGAAATCACCTTTCCTCACTCTCCATCCACATGAATTAGGATGAATTGACTCTAGGGATGGGTGTGTGACTCAGACCCAACTAATCTGAATATCAGAACCTCAGTGATTAGTTTGGAATGATATGTGAACCAGTCCAAGGCAACTAGGTGTCACCTTGGCTTTTTGCTGAAATAAATGAGGACTTGGGCTGTGAGGGTGAAGCCTAGAGCTGCTGGAAGCCAACTTCCTACTGCAAAGGGGAAGGAAGACCAAATCCTGATGTATTTTGTGCTTCTTGGTACCTGAATCAGTCAGACCACCTTTTATGTGAGCATATAAATTACCTGTCTGCTTACACCAAGCCAATTTGCATAGTTTCCCATCATTTGTAATCCATCAAGTCCATATTAATATTTTTATTTAATAAACTTTTTTTTTTTTATTTTTTGAGATGGTGTCTTGCTCTGTCACCCAGGCTAGAGTGCAGTGGTGTGATCTTGGCTCACTGCAACCTCCGCCTCCCAGGTTCAAGCGATTCTCCTATTTCAGCCTCCCGATTAGCTGGGGCTACAGGCGCCCACCACCACGCCCAGCTCATTTCTGTATTTTTAGTAGAAACGGGGTTTCACCATATTGGTCAGGCTGGTCTTGAACTCCTGACCTCAGGTGATCCACCCGCCTCGGCCTCCCAAAGTGTGGGGATTACAGGCGTGAGCCACCGCGCCCGGCCTTATTTAATAAACTCTTTGGAGTAGGTACTATTTATTAACCCTGTTTTACAAATGAAGAAACTGAAGCAAAGAGATTAAGCTTACCTAAGGCTACTTAGGGGCAGAATTCAAATCTAGGAGATATAATTCTGAGACCTAACAAATACTCCGCTCTCCTTGGAGACCCAGGAGGATTCACAGAGGAGGTTGCGACATGTAGACTAACTTTTAACCCCAAGAGGGCATAGGGATTTGTGGGGAGGGGTGAGGAGAAGAGGCTTCCAAGGGATAGAATAGCTTGGGCAATGACAAGGCCTTTTCTGCTGAGAGGAAACCTCACCTGAAATTCACTTGCCCCAGTCCTGAAGCCTGTCCCCAAGCGGTTCCCTTTTGGAGGGGAGCATCAAACCCCCTTTCTCCAGGGCCACCTCTACCCTCCTGGCTTCTGGACCTCTGCCGCCGCCCTAAGCTACACGCCGGGGCCTGTCCCGCGGTGGGTCCCCTGAGGGACGGGGGACCCCTGCTAGGGAGGGAGGGGGTGCAGGCCCCGATGTGGGCGCGGGACCCGGGTTTCCGAGGCAGGGATCCAGCAGTCTCCGGCTTCAGGGGCTTCTAGCTTCCCGGCTCCCGGCGGGGCGGGCCCGGGGAGGAGCTCGGCGGGTCCCCGCCCAGAGGCGGGGCGGAGGGCCGGGCCGGAGCGGGGTGGGTAGGGGACTCGAGGCGGAGCGGGGCCCCACACAGGCCGCGGTGGCTGGCTCGGGCCCCTACGGTCCCGGCGGCGGCTGGAGGAGGAAGCTAGGCGGCTGGCGGAGGAGCAGAGACGGAGGAGGCCGAGACCGGAGCGCCGCTCGCCGCAGACTTACTTCCCCGGCTCAGCAGGGAAAGGTACGGTGCGCCCGCTCTCCGGCCCCGGGCCCCGGGCCCCGGCTCTCAGCCTCCCCCGGGCGCAGGCAGGGGCTGCGGCCGCCGCGAGAGGGTGAGGGGCCCGGAGCGGTCCCCGAGGGCTCGGCCGGCCCGGGGCTTGGGCGGCCAGCGCGGCGCTCGGGCGCTCGGGCGGGGGTGCGGGGCGTTCCGGGAGGCTCGCGGGGAGCAGGGGGCGCCGCGCCCCCCTGGCTCCCGCCGGGGTAAGCAGTGGTGTGGGCCGGGGTGGCGGCGATCCCGGCGCCAGGGCTGCGCGGCCCGGGCCGGGCGCCGGGGGTAGAGGGCCGGACGGACCCCCGGGCTGCGTGCGGGAGGGGAGCGTCCCGGGCGCCCTGCAGGCGCGCTCCGTGGGCGCAGACAAAGCCGGGCGCGGACGCCCCGCGACGACTCGGGCTGCCGGGAGGGTGGGCACCGGGGAGAGGACAGAAGGCTCCCGGGTGATGGCCCGAACGCCAGGAGAGGCTGTGCTGACTTCCCCCTCTGGGCTCCGGGCGTCCGGGTGGTCCCCTTGGGGCCCCGGGCAGGGTGAGGAGCAGCTTTCTCTTAAGGGCCAATTAGGGGCTCACGGGTTGCCCCGAGCTTAGCGGGAGCCGGGCTCGCAAAGGGTTCGGGTGTGTTGGAGGGCTCATTTTGTGGGAGGGGCTGAGGGAAGCCACTGCCCTGGGGTAGGGGCGAGGGCTCCTTTAGAGCAGTTGAGGGGTCCGCGGAGCTTGCGCCAGGGGGACTTGGCCCGATGAGATACGCTCCTTGCCCGGCACGTATAGTGAGAGGTGCCCACAGGTTGTTTGCAGAACCTGCTGTTGGTGGCACATCACGTACCAGTCTGTGGGGGCAACTTGGCCGTGATTGGAGCCAGCAGTAGGTGCCCTGGGGTTACCGGGAGCGGCGCGGGCCGGGGTGCCATGCATCCGAAAGTGTGTGCAGTGAAGCCCCCACATTTGCATTCGGCCACCACTTCCCCCTGGCCTCTTGTTAGGCGGAGAGGGCATCCCAATTCCTGCCGCTGGCCCTGCCTCCGCTTGGGCTCCAAGGTCCTCTCCCTGTCCCCCTTTCTGCAGTTACCTCCCCTCTCTCCAGTGTTAGAAGTGGCTTCTATCTCCCTGGATCGTCCACAGCATTATAAGAAATATGCTTTGGCACCCTGTCTCTCCAATTTTGTAGCCCCCTTTTTGCCTTAATCCCTCATTCCCTCCAGCTTCGGACCTTCTTCCCTTCACAGCAAAACTTCTCTGGAGAGCCTTCTGCACTCGCTCCTTCAGAGCACAGCTCTTCCGTTCTTTTGCTGGCTTGCCCTGACTTCGGTCCCACCCCTTCACTGAAACAGCCTCAGCCAAGCTCTCCAGTGAGCTCCACGCCCCCAAAAGCAAGCCTTCTTCCACCTCTCCTTGTCTCCTTGAACACTCTCCTTCAAGAACCAGTATCCTCCCTTGGCTTCTGGTTTTCTTCCCTTCTTGGCTGCCCTTTTTCTTAGACTTCTTTTCAGACAACTCTTCACTCAGCTCCAAATGTTGGAGGGCCCCAGGGCTTTGTCCGTAGCCGCTTCTCTCCCTAGTCTATTTACAAACCCTTCCCCATTTCATTCTTTCTTATGATTTTAAAAATCAAGCATCAATTTGCAAACACACAGATCTTAAATGTACATCATTCTCATGGTTTTAAACAGCAGATTTTATCTCCAGCCCTAGCCTCTCTACCTAACCCCCCATCTGATGATTTATGATGTCCTGGATGACAAAAAACTTAATATGGATGAAACAGAACCCTGATGGCACTCCCCAGGCCTTCCCATCTCAGTGAATGGCCCATGATCTACTCACTTTTTTTTTTTTTTTTTTTTTGAGACGGAGTTTCGCTCTTTTCGCCCAGGCTGGAGTGCAATGACGTGATCTCGGCTCACTGCAACCTCCACCTCCTGCGTTCAAGTGATTCTCCTGCCTCAGCCTCCCAAGTAGCTGAGATTACAGGCATGCGCCACCATGCCCATGCAAAATACATAAAAATACAAAAAATTTTTTGTATTTTTAGTAGAGATGGGGTTTCACCATGTTGCCCAGGCTGGTCTCGAACTCCTGACCTCAGGTGATCCACCCATCTTGGCCTCCCAAAGTGCTGGGATTACAGGCGTGAGCCACTGCGCCAGGCCCATCTACTCACTTTTAAAGATGGGAAAGCAGGAGCACAACTCCACCAAGAGCAAGTCCTTTTGGTTCTTTTCACAAAATTGATCTCAAGCCTGCCCTCTGTGCTCTGACTCCACTGTTTCGGCCCCAGGCTACCTGCCCCAAGCCAAGCCAAGCCAAGCCACATAACCCTCTCCCCAGGTCTGCACTTGCCCTTCTCTGATCTATTTTAGTAGAGCCGCAAGAATGATATAGAAACTTTTGATGGGACCATCTCATTTCTCTAAAATTCTTGATAGCTCCCTATCACACTTGATTAAAATCTCAAAGCTTTCCCTCAGCCTACCAGACCCTTCCCATTCTGGCCACAGCTGACCTCCCCAGCCTTATCTGGACCACTGTCCCCTTTGCATTCTCCCTGACAGACACATCTGAATCATTTCTGCCCTTTCGACAACCTAAGCTTTCTCCTGCCCCAGGGCCTTTGCTTGTGCTATCTTTTCTGCCAGGAGTGTTTTTCCAGTGCCCTTTACTGGCCTGGCTTTTCTCCTTCTTATTTTTAAGGTCTTCACTTAATTATACCTTCCTCAAATGCCTTCCCAGTCTTGGGAAGTCCCCTGTAATTAATCATAGCACCTGACTTACTTTCTATATTATATTTATCACAGTTCACAACCATTTGTTACAATTGTTTGTATACTTGACTTATCTGGCTTCTTAAGGGCGGGAACCTTGACTGAATGGACCAGTGCTGTATCTGGAGCATCTAGCACAGTGCCTGGCATGTAGCTGATGCCCAGGAAATCTTCATCCAGGGGGGCAGGTTGGGGCTGGGTTGGGCAGAGAGGTGGGTATTGCGGTGAGCACAGGAGCCCCCTTTAAACTTCAAGTGACCCTGAGGATTTTTATTTTCTTTCCACAAAAGCAATTGTGCAGATTGCTGCAAGAATCTAAGGGTGCTAATGGGATGTGAAAAAGGGAAGTGGAGAAGGTACGGGTGGCTCAAGGGCAGGCCTGTATGCCGAGGGCAGCCGGTGGGATGTGAGTCTGTGTGTGTGTCACTGTGGTTGGGGTAAATGATTTCCTTTGCTTTCTTTGGTAGAAATCCAAGCTGGGTCAGCAGAGGGATATGTGTGCATGTTGGGTGGGAGGGAGATTCTCTAGCTCACAAGATGTAGGCAGCCTGGGCAGTCTGGGATTGATTTCAGCCCACTCTCTTGGGTGACTGCTGGGCGCCCAGCCCTGGGGTGGTCTCTCTCTATCTCTAGACTCTTTCCTTTCTATCAACAGCTCTCCTGTTTGCACAGAGAAGCCAGGTGAATGTTAAATTGTGTGGCTGGTACTCTCAGAATGGAAGGCTGAGAGCCAGGGGACCTCAGATCTGGGAGGGAGGGGAGCTGAGCCCTGGACAGGGGGACAGGGGTGGGCCGAGGTAACACCACGGCATGGGTGCTAGAACTAGGGGCAGTGGTCCAGATCTGGGATCGGGCTGGCATGCCTAGGAAAGGCCTTGAGCTGGGATAGGTGGGGATGAGGAGGGCATCCTGAGTGGGAAGAATCAAGCAGAGGCCAAGAGGCAGGGCAGGACCCTGGCATAGTCACTGCATGCCGTGCATTGTTCTAAGCACTTTGCAAATGCTAACTCCTTTAATGCTCTTAACAGCTCTATAAGGTAGGTCTTATTCCCGTTTTACAGATGGGAAGACTGAGGCACAGTCATACAGCTAAATAGTGACAGAATGAGGATTGAATCCAAACATTTTACAGATGGGAAGGCTGAGTCATAGTCATACAACTAAATAATAACAGAGTAAGGATTGAATCCAGGCAACTTGACTCTAGAATCCATGCTTGAAATCAGTCCACTCTGCCACTTCTCTCATGCCTCTCAGTTATGTGTCAGCCGAGGGCTTCCTAAGAAGAGGCTTTTCCTGCCTCCCAGAGGTGCCTGGCCTTGGGGGCTGGGGAGGTGTGAAAGAAGGTAGAAGGGGTCCTCGCTTGGAGTGGGTGACCGAATTTTTCTGCTTCTTGCCCCACTTTTTCTTCCAGGAGAGGCTCCGGACCCAGGCCAATGGGTTGGGCATCACGTACACTGTGATTTTGGGGTGCTGGGAAGGTCTACTGCTTCTGGTTCAGCTACCACTTTCTGCCCGAGATGCCATCATTAGAATGTCACCCTTTTGGGTTTAGCATTGCCCTCGTCATCTGCCTGTAAAATGGGATTAGAGGGACTTTTTTTCTTTGCTCCCTGGAGGTCACATGCTGGAGTGCCTTCTCCTTGTAGACTCTGAAAGGAGGCAAGGCTTCCCCTGGGATGCCAGGCTGAGGAACTGGGCCAGGAAGGAGAGAGGAGGGTGTGACAGCTCTGCCCTGGGAGGCTTTCCTGTTTGGCACGAGGATGACTCTAGGCAGGTGACCTGGCCTCCCAGGGACCTGGCTGGCTGGCTGGCTGAGGAACAGTTTGCTGACCACACAGGGATGGGGTGTGTTTTCTCTGATTCTGAGCCCCAGAGTTGAGGGGATCTGCTCATCTATCTGGACAGATCCTGCCAGCCTCCTAGGAAGAGAGGGAGGCAGGGTTAGTGGAAACTGAGGCACAGGGAAAACATTGCTGTTGGAAGCTCACCAGCCTTCATGGTTGTCAGGAAGGGCTCCCTTCTCTGGCAGGGGAGCATGGAGGAGGCCTGTCCACGGTGTCCAAGCCCTTGTCTGCTGAGTTGAAGTGAAGGCTGTGGCCAAGCCTGAGGTGGGCAGGCTAGAGCTGAGGTGGACTTCCTGACAAGTAGACACTGGGCCTTGTTAGCTGTGGTCAGCACCTGGCATCTCCTGTGCCCCAGCCTGGTGTTCAGAGCCTTTGGGAACACAGGACATGGTTCCTGCTCTCCAGGAAATAAACGTGAGCCATGCCAGGTGTGATATAATGAGGTCCTCCTCCCAGAGGAGGTGAGGCTTTGGGAGGGTTCTGAAATCTTGGGCGGCTTTGGCCGACAGAGGAGGGGATGGCATTCCTAAGGTGGAGGAGGAGAAGTGGGTTGAAGCCAGGCCTGGAGTGGGTTGAAGCCAGGTTGGGAAAGGCCTTGGCTGCCAAGCTGCTGAGTCTGGCCTTGATTCAGTAGGCCCTGGGGAGCCTTTGAAGGTTATAGGGCATGGGGGCAATTACTTGATTAGAGCAGTGGTCTGTAAAAGTGCTTTTCAAACTTGAATGCACATAAATCACCTAGGCAGCTTGCTAAAATGCAGGTCTGTCCTGTCTGATTCAGCAGGTCTGGGGTGAGGCCTGTGACTCCGCGTTTCTTTCTTTTCTTTTTTTTTTTTTTTTTTTTGAGATGGAGTCTTGCTCTGTTGTCCAAGCTGGAGTGCAGTGACAGGATCTCGGCTCACTGCAACCTTCGCCTCCTGGATTTAAACAATTCTCCTGCCTCAGCCTTCTGAGTAGCAGTAGCTGGGATTACAGGTGCCCACCACCATCTTTAGTAGAGACAGGGTTTCACCATGTTGGTCAGGCTGGTCTCGAACTCCTGGCTTCAAGTGACCCACCTGCCTCAGCCTCCCAAAGTGTTGGGATTACAGGCATGAACCACTGTGCCTGGCCTGAGACTGCATTTCTAATAAGCTCCTTGGCAGTGCAATGCTGCTGCTCCATGGAGCACGCTTTGTATAGCAAAGATTTAGACTGGAGTCTTGAGGGACGAGTGCAGTTCAGGTGGGTGGAACAGGGAACTACCTTGGCTCCTGCGGCTCCTATGTTGCGGGATGTGTAGGGAGCTGCCAGGATAGGGGGTGGGGATGGTGCAGGTGGGCTGGGGGCAGGACAGAGGGGACTGTAGAAGATGTCAGATGCAGGGGCCACTCTGCTGGGAGCTGGGGCTGTGTGAGGGCCTCTGGGTGCTTGGGTCATAGACCAGGAACATAGGTCTGATTTCCAGAGCCTCTGACTGTAAGGAGCTCCCAAGACCACGAGGGGTTATCTTGGGTAACTGTATCCCGGGGCAGGGTGACATGCAGACAGCACGGAGGGCACCTTATCTCTGTCCACAGCCGAGCCTGGCACTGTGGGCAACCAATCTGGGGTGAGCACCCTTCCTCCAGTCAGGGCGGGGCTGAGAGATTGGGGAAACAGCTGATCCAGCCCTCTAGCTCCAGCTGTGACGTGTCCTCATAAAAGACTGTAGTCTCCCCAGCTGCCGGGCCATCACCCCAGTGTGTGCAGTGCCTGTCACCCTGGCCCAAGTCCTTGTTGCTGCCGCTGATGGTTACGTGAGCTGCTGTCACTGATGGTTACGTGAGCTGCTGTCGGGGGTCTTATCCCACTCTGGCCACCTCTGCGGCGTACGTGGGAGTGGGGGGGGCCTGGATGCTTCTCTCTGCTCTGCCCTGGCTGGGCCACTACAGGCAAGTGTCTGCTCCTCTCTGAGGTGTCAGTCTCCTCATCTGTAAACTGAGGGGTTCAGGTCCCTCCAGGGGGGTTATCACAGGGTTTGTTGGGTGGGGCATTGCCTCTTCCCAGAGAGTCAGCTTAACACATTTTAGTTTAATATTAAATATTAAATATTAAAGTTAATATTAAAACTTACATGCTAATGATGGGGTCGAATTAGCAATTTGCTTGGAAAAAACCATCCAGGTTGCTTTGGGGGTCTCCCAAGGCCCCTTGCACCTCAGGCTTTACATGGCCTGAGGTGGGTATCTGAGGACACTGGTTGGTTGAGTCCCCCCAGATGCTGGAAGGGGAGTAGCAGTCACCACACCCAAAGGAAGATACAGAGGGCAGACACAAAGGGCAAAGGTTCCGCTGCCCTGGGCAGTGCCATGAGGGGCTGGCAGGGTAGGGGTTGACTGGCTCTCAGTCTGAGCTCCCCAGATATCCCACACGCACCTCCTCAAAGGAGGGCAAGGCCAAGCCAATCACACCCCACTTTGATCCCTGCCCCTGGGCCAGGCCGTCCTGCGGGATGGGAGGGGATAACATTTCTCAAAGACTGTTCTGCGCAATCTCAAGGGTTCAGGGGACAAATAAGGGTAGAAACTGGCAAATTCACTCCACTACCCTATGGGAGATTCAGAATACATTTAAGAGAATTAAAGGTCCTGACAAATCCTGTAGAAAAGAAACTGTTTAGTGTTTCCCAGCCTGATCTGACCATGGAAATCTTTTTTTAAACGACTGCCAATAATGTCCCACTCACCAGGAAAACACCTGCTGGGAAAAGCTGATGTGGAAAGATGCTGTTCACTGGAAGGCCACGAACATGGTAGCACAGGTGGACTTCCTGGTAGAGGTAGACTTGGTGGGATGGGCACATTTGGACAATCAGTAGAAGAAGAGGGCACTGCAGAGAGAGACATGCCAGGTCCCCTCTGAGGCCTCAGTTTCTTCATCTGTAAATCTTTGCCCCCCATGTCTGCCTCCCCACCTTCCTTTGGGTGTAGTGACTGCCACCCCCCTGCCAGTGCGTGGGGGGACCTCAACTGACCAGGGCCCTCAGAGGTGCCCATCCCACCTCTACCAGGAAGCTCCCTGCCATCCTTCCTTTTCTCCCTGGTATTTCTGGGCCGAGAGCCAGCCCTGGGTTCTTGTGGCAATGGCTCTGCCTCACTGGGTGAGTGACGAAGGATCTGGAAGGACCTGTCTGGTGCCTGGGATCCCCAGGTAGCTGGGCCTGGGTCTTCTGGATTCTTTTTCTTTTTTTTTGAGATGGAGCCTCGCTCTGTCGCCCAGGCTGGAGTGCAGTCGCGCAATCTCAGCTCACTGCAACCTCCACCTCCTGGGTTCAAGCAATTCTCTTGCCTTAGCCTCCCGAGTAGCTGAGATTACAGGCGCTCACCACCACACCCTGCTAATTTTTGTATTTTTAGTAGAGGCGGGGTTTCACCGTGTTGCCCAGGCTGGTCTGGAACTCCTGGCCTCAGTCGATCTGCTCACCTTGGCCTCCCAAAGTGCTTGGATTACAGATGTGAGCCGCTGTGCCCGGCCGTCTTCTGGATTCTGAGAGGGCCTTTTCCTTATACCTCCCGGGCATTTCCTCGCTTTGCAAGTTCTCCCCAGCCTTTCATCTCAGAGGTTAACACAGCAGGGTTGTGAACTCTGGACAATAAGCTAAGCCTCTCTGTGCCTGTGTTCCCTCATTTGTACCATGAGGGTAATATTACCTCCCTCCTAGGGTGGCTGGGTTTTTGTGACACTCTAATACCGGTTGGCTACTCTTACTACTGGATTGACATGGCTGGAGGAGGGACCCTGGGGAGGGCCCTGTCATCATGGACATGAGGAAAGAAAGCAAGAGCCAGCAGAAAGCAGCACAAGGCTTAGGTTGGGGTCCTGGTTAGACCAGAGTAGCCTGTAGAGGAGAAGAATGAGGGTGTGAGTAGCTAGCAGGACTGGCTTCCTGGAGGAATGGCCAGTTGTGTGGGGAGATCTGGACAGAATGAGAAGTCACAGGTTTGAGTCTGAGAGTCAGAGGATCCTGGTGGGTGTGTGTAGGAGACAAGTGGCCTGCGGGCAGGGAGGAGGCATCAGGCACTAACTACCTTCGTTCACCGGGCTGTGGCAGCCCACAGAAGGTTTTGAGCAGGGCAGTGATGCGATCAGAGCAGTGCATTAGTGAGATGTGAGGCAGGGTGTGAGTGATGGTGGGCTGTGGGAGGGGGTGGTGCTGTGCCCCTTCATGGACATGAAGCTGGGGGAGGGGCCAGGTTGCGGACTTGACCCTCATTCTCAGACTCTCAGGGCAGTCAGTGAGGCTACCCTGCCTTGCCTCTGCCATACCTCCTTTCCTCTGCGGTGTGAGGCTCTTTGTTCAGCAGCTCAGGTTGGGGAGACGGGCTGTGGTATTTTTTATTTTTTATTTTTTTTGAGACGGAGTCTCACTCTGTTGCCCAGGCTGGAGCGCAGTGGTGTGATCTCGGCTCACTGCAAGCTCCGCCTCCCAGGTTCATGCCATTCTCCTGCCTCAGCCTCCCGAGTAGCTGGGACTACAGGTGCCCACCACCATGCCCGGCTAATTTTTTGTATTTTTAGTAGAGACGGGATTTCACCATGTTAGCCAGGATTGTCTCTATCTCCTGACCTCGTGATGCCTGCCTTGGCCTCCCAAAGTGCTGGGATTACAGGTGTGAGCCACCGCGCCCGGCCGGGGTGTGGTATTTTAAATAGTACCCAGGAGGAGCTACGGTGGTGCATGGGGCAACGTTGGCCCTCCGACCTGACCCGGAGGCCCTGGTGGGGCATGCTCAGTGGATTTTCCTACCCAGCCCTAGCTCCACTCTCTTGTCCTCCTTTGCCCCTTTGTCTTTCTTCCTCAAGCATGTAGGAGCCCAGTGCTCTCTAAATCTGGGGCTGGGAGGTTGGAGGATGAGGAAAAGCATCTGGGTTCAGGTGGAGCATGGTGGCCTAGCTGGGGGCCATTGCAGCACCCCTTAGGCCAGATTCCCTTCTTCTCCACCTGCTTCTTGAGGGACGGCATTAAGGAAGATGTGACTTAAAGCCAGAAGAACAAGAACTTGGAAATGAGTTGCAATTTATTAGAAAACAGAACAAAGAATCTAGCCACCCCTGCCAACTCTGTGCTAGGCCCTGGCAGACACATGGGTCCTGTCTTCCCCATACAGCCCCATGGGGCCTGAGTGAGGCATGATGGGTCTCACTCAGGTTCTGGGACATCTGTCTCGATGCCGTTTCCTCAACCCCATGGCTCTCTCAGAGCCTGTCCTCATACCTTCAACTGCTCCCCACCCATAACCAGACCTCTGGGATAGCCCAGCTCAGCCACCGCACCTCTGATCCTGGCGGGTGGTGGTGATACTCCTTGCAGGCTGAGTTGGCTAGATTTTAGGATGACTCAATTAGGAGACACCCAGCACCACCGAGGGGCATATATTCTTAGGAAATATTTTTAAATGATGCCTTTAAATGTTAAACACACAGGGACCTTTTACTCTCTCTTATTTTGGAAAATTAAAAAAAAAATCATACACAATGCAAAACCTGGAGAGTTAATCTGAAAAGGTTTGGAGTTTAAAAAGTAACTCAAGGAAAGACAATGAACTTGGCTTCTTCATTAGATTTTTTTTTTTTTTTTTTTGAGACAGAGTTTCACTCTTGGAGTGCAATGGCGCGATCTTGGCTCACTGCAACCTCTGCCCCCTGGGTTCAAGCAATTCTCCTGCCTTAGCCTCCCAAGTAGCTAGGATTACAGGTGCCTGCCACCACGCCGGGCTAATTTTGGTATTTTTAGTGGAGACGGGGTTTCACCATGTTGGCCAGGCTGGTCTCAAACTCCTGACTTCAAGTGATCCGCCCACTTCGGCCTCCCAAAGTGCTGAGATTACAGGTGTGAGCCACTGCGCCCAGCTGCTTCTTCATTAGATTTTAAAAAGAGCAGGGCCTGAGGCTTAATATATTACTAAGTAAAATTTAGAGACAGGCTAATAGCAGGCTGTGGAACCTCTCTGAATCTTAGTTGCCTCCTCTGTAGTATGGGGGTATTGATGTGAGGATTGAGATATTCCACACAAAATGCTTGGCACTGCACTCTGTATCTCAGATGTATTCAGCTAAAAATAGAGTGATAACAATGATGATAGGATTTTAAGAACCGACCTTTCTTGATGCTTCAGAAGCTAGTGAGTTATTCTCTCTTTGAACTCCACAAAAGGGCCTACAGAATATGTTTATGTTCAAACTCAGTGTCTCAACTCCATAGGGGTTTTATGGATTAAATCATGGGCGCATGGCCCATGTGTGCATTTTGAAATGAACCCCAGTGGCTTTTGAGACCTGGTTCCAACTCTCGCTTGGGTGGGGGACTGTGCTTCATGGTTGAATTCTATGGAAAGTGCTTTATTGGTTAATCCTGTGGACTTCTTAGGAGGGCACAGTTAATGTACCCTGAAGTCACCAGGAGGAGAAAGTCTCGGGCCGGTGATCGAGGACTGTCTAGAGGCAGTTATGAGTTACCTGCTTTTTGAATTTTCTTTTGTGCTGGCCAAAGCAATTAGAACTTGTCCCTGGCCCTATTTATGGAGGAGGAGATTGAGGGTGAAGGACTGCGGCCTGGCTAGTTTAGTGCCTGGCAAGCCTAATCCAGCTGCATGGGGCAGGGAGACCAGGGTGACCTGCAGGGACCCCACTAAGCGCCCAGGCCAGAAAGCAGGTAGCTTCCCGGTGGCAGCCCCGGTCTTTGGCAGTGAAGCTGGAGTGAACCATCAGGCCTTGAGATGACTCCTGCCAGCCCCAAGTGCCTGGCACAATGTGTGCATATCAGTACGTGGGGAGGAGTAAGATGGGAGAATTGTCGAGCCGGGGCAGTCCTCGGGCCTGCCGCACCCCTGGGGAGGCTGAGTGGGGGGCCTGAGGTCGGAGCAGGGATTGAGCAGTGTTGCCCTGCCCTGCCCCTCACTCCATCCGGGTGAACTCTGTCATGCCTCGGAACCTCTTGGGGCCTATTTCCTCATCTGTAAAATGGGCAGCAGAGAGTTTATGAGTATTAAAGGATGCAGTGAATGGAAAGTGCCCAGCAAAGGGCCTGGCACAGGAGGGGCAAAATAGAGGTTTGCTGTGAGGTTCATCTGGTGACTAGATTTTTCTTTGGATATTTTCCTTTTTTCGTTTCGTGATTATGCATGCCACCTTGGCTCTATGATAAATTATGTTGTGTGGACACCATAAGAGAGGTGTTTGTGCTGGAAAAGGGTTTATAGTGGAGGAAGGCCCGTCTCCACCTTCTGGGAGGAAGGCTGCCTGGATCCAGCACAGCTCAGACAGCTCTGACACTGGGGCTGTCGTGTCTCTCTGTGGGCAGAAAGCACAGGTCCCAGGCTGGGTAGAGTGGGACCCTGTGGCTCAGGAGACAGGATGGGATTGCCGGAGACCCCACCCCCTCCCCGGGGCTGGAGCTGAAGCACAGTTGGGCTTTGTGCAGAGTCACGAGGGGCCGCTGAGGGGGAACTGCGCCCGGGCTGAGCTCACAGGCCTCAGTTCTTGTAAGTGGTTTTGAAAGAGTCAGCGGAAAGTGCTGACTGAGCTGTTCTCCTTCACCCCAGAATTGTGAGGCTGCGGCTCCTGGCAGGGATAGGGGAGAAGCCCCACCGGGAAGCCACCCCCTCAGCTGCCAGCTCACACCTCCCAGGCGTCAAGTGCCCAGGCTGCAGAATGGGCGGATCTCTGTGCTGGGTGGCGCTGGGGACACTGACTCACGTCGGGGCCATGCCTGCAGGTGATGCCTGATGCAGCGGGCTCTGTTTGGGGGTGTGCTTGGCCCTGTGATGGCAGGCAGCTTGGAGAAGCTCTCCCAACCCTGCTGATAGCCTGGAGGAGAGAACTGGGCTTAGTAATCAGACCCCTGGGCTGACCTCCCCACTGCAGTCCTGCACCAAGGTATTTGGCTTCTGTCATTTTTCTGACCCCACCAGCTTGTTGTGAAGGGCAAAGATGATGACCAGTTGACACAGTTAGAACTGGTCTGGGTTTGTCCCAGCGGTGTCATGCCTGGTCACCCAGGTCATGCTGATGTGGCCCTTGCCCTCACCCCACATCCTGCCATTCAGCAAGTCCCCAGGAGGTTGATACAGCACTGCACCTCCTCTGCTGCAGAGTTGCCTTGGCAGGAGGCCTTCCCTGACGCCCCTGTGCAAGCAGTTAGTTTCCTGTCTCCCCGCCCTGCTTTTCTCTGACCTGACAGATCCTTAAGGGGAGGCGTCTGGGTGTTGCAGTATCCCCAGTGCCTCGGACAGTGCCTGGCACAGGTAGCCCTCCAGAAACCTTTTTGAATGAACAAAAAATCTGTCCCCTGCTACTCCCGTCCCTGCCTTAGGGCTCACTCACAAACCCTCTCTGTGCTTTTCTCTAGTCTCCTTAGCACTGGTCCCACCCTAGGCGGGGAACGTGCCCCCCGCCTGCCCGGAGCCCATCCAGACTCCCACTCACGGTGGCGGCCACCGGGTGGCAGGGCCTGTGTGTCTCCAGCACCTGTGCCTGCCCCGCCCCCTTCCTGGTGCCTTGGGCGGCAGGTCGTGTGCCTCCTGGCAGGTGTGCCTCCTGCCCTTCCCCAGGGTGCCTCGGGGAGCCAACCTGCATGGCTGACCTGCCCAGGAAGCGCAGGGCGGCACGGGTGGCGCTGGGGCAGGCCCTGAGCGGAGGCGGGAGGTGTGTTCTCCCCACCTGACGCTGGAAGCCTTCCCCACTCCCCACTCCCGACTCCCAACTCCCAGGGCGGGGTGAGGCGGCTACTGCAGTCATGGAGGAAGCTCAGGATAGTGCCTAGTGTGGGACCAGGGGATTCCAAGCCAGTCCAGGTGAGTTCCCGGAGAGAGAGAAAAGGGACAGCGCTGGAATCACACGTTGAGAGATGATTCTGTTAGCAGTGCCTCTGAGCCTCTGCACGTGCGGTTTCCCTGCGTGGAGCTCACTTCTCTCTCCTGGGAATTTCCACCCCCTCTTCCACCCTCCATTAGGTCTTCCTTCCCATCGTCTCTTGAATTCTTCATGATCCTTATTTCTGTACCTTTGAGTTCACTGGCTGTGAGCCTCAGGGCAGGGCCCTGTCTCTTTAATCCATTGCTGCGGAATCTCCAGGGGCTGATGCAGGGCCAGGCAAGGGTGCATCTTGGGGGAGACAAAACATATAAATATAGGTCTCTCTAAGGACTTCTGATGAGGAGGCTTGGACCCAGCAGAGAGCAGAACAGATGTGATGGTCATTCCCATTTTGCGAATGAGGAAACGGTCTTTCCAAGATCACTCAGAGCTAGACCCCATTCCTGCTTCCTGGCTCCTGTCTTCCAAGAGAGCAGTCCCAGCGCAGAGGTTGGACCTGAAGAGGGTGTTGAGATGCAGAGAGAAAGACGGGGAGGATGTGGCTGTGTGTGGTGGTGTGTGAGCAAGGTTGGGCAAGGACATCTGTGCGGCCTGAGGTGCTTTGTATGCCTGGAGAGCAGAGGGCTTTGGGAGCTGGGAAGCAGTGGGGTGGAGGGAGACCCAAGCCTAAGCCCAGGGTGGAGGGAGCTTGGGCACTTCCTGGCCTTGTGGCTCTCTCTGCCTCCTCCTCTCCTGCACTGTCAGACCTCAGTGGCTCTGGGCTGGCCAGGAGGCTGCAACTGGAACCTGAGCCTTGGCTGTACATTAGCATTGTGTAGGTCCCTAAAAAAAAAAAAAAAAAAAAAAAAAAAATCCATGGTTGGGCCCCACCCCAGAGAGTCTAATTTAGATGACCTGGTATAGGTAGGGGTTATTTGTAAAAATCTCCAGGTGAGTCTAATGTACTGGTTGGGAGAAATTCCTCTCTCTTGGGCCTTGTAAGCTGTAGGGCCTGGGCCAGGCTCCCTGCCCACTTCATCCTAGCTCTGCATTTCAGAACAGCAGGGTCTGAGGCCCTGAGTGGGGTTGGTTGGGGGAGTGTTTACCTGGGGACTTCCACTATGGGGAGTCTCTGGGGAGAGAGAGAGATGCTAACTCTTAGTTACCTATTGTTCAATGACCCCGAAACCGGTAGCTTAAAATGGCAGTAAGCATTTATTATGCTCACAGTTTCTGTAGGTCGGGAATTTGGTAGCAGTTTAGTTGGGTGGTTCTGGCTCGGGGTCTCTAATGAGGTTGCAGTCACAGTGTCAGCCAGCGCTGCAGTCGTCTGAAGGGAGCAGGAGGATTTGCTTCCAAGATGGTGTGCTCACATGCTTGGCAGGATTGTTTGGCTGTTGATGGGAGGGCTCAGTTCCGTGCCCTGTGGGCTGCCCCAGGGTTGTTTGAGTGTCCTCCCCACGTGGTGACTGGCTTCTCCCAGAGTAAGCTGCCCAAGAGAGCAAGGTGGAAGCCACAGTGTCTTTTATGTCTAGTTTCAGAAGTAACATTCCATCATTTCTGCAATATCCTGTTAGCTGCAGTGGTCAGCTTGGGAGAGAACTACACCAAGGCATGAATCCCAGGAGATGGGGATCATTGAGGGGCATCTTAGAGGCTGGTGGCCACACAAATTGTCCTGTTGTTGCACCTGCAGCTTCACAGCCCTAGCCTGGGAGTCCAAGCACCCCTACCAAGTAGGATAGTGGGGTGACCCTTCTATCCTGATCCCCTGTTCTTCCCATTGTCATTCCATAACAGTGCCTCTGTGGGGTAGGGTGGCTCTCTCTGAGGCCTGGGGCCCTGCTCTGGAATCATTCTGCAGGGCGATCTGTGATCTGTCTATTGGCTGGGCTTCCTTCATCCCCACCCCTGCCTGTCACCCGGCCCGATCTTACCTGCGGTGACTACCACTAGTGTGCAGACTGGGGCCTGTAGGAAAACATAAGGACTATTGCTGCTACACACCTGGCTCTGGGATAAGCCCTCTGCATGCATTGTCACACACCCCTGTGAGGTAGGCACACTTTATCCTGATTTTACTGATGAGGAAACTGAGGCTTAGATCACTCATCTAATAAGTGGTGGGGATTCAAATGACTGGTATTCAAAGCCAGTATCAGACCCCAGGACCTGTGTGAAAACCGTGGTACTATAAGGTGTTCCCAAAGGATAGGACTATTTATTAAGTTGGGTCGTCAAATGAAACATAAGGAAATATGCTTTCATGATTTGTGTGTGTGTGTGTAAGAGACGTGTCTCTTCCTGGGGTTCGCCGAAGGCTGTGGTGACTTGGGTGCCTCGAAACAGGGCTGATACCTTGGTCTTGAAGCTAGTATTCCCTCTCTGGGTTTCCGCTGTGTCAGGAGACTTTTTTTTATAAGGAAGCGAGCAGCTGTGAGCACCATCGCCTGTTGGCCCTCCCCTGCCAGTGGCCTGGTCTGCTGTTACCAAGGGCAGTCTTGCACCAACGTATTCACCAGGGCAGTGACCGGCTCTGTGGTGTTTTTTTTTCTTTAGAGACAAGGTCGCCTATAGTGGAGTACAGTGGCATGATCATAGCTCATTGCAGCCTTACACACCTGGGCTCAGGTGATCCTCCCACCTTAGCCTTTGGAGTAGCTGGGACTCCAGTTGTGCATCACCATGCCCTAGCTAAGTTTTTTTTTTTTTTTTTGAGACAGAGTCTTGCTCTGTCGCCCAGGCTAGAGTGCAGTGGGGTGATCTTGGCTCACTGCAACCTCCGCCTCTGAGGTTCAAGTGATTCTCCTGCCTCAGCCTCCTAAGTAGCTGGGATTAACAGGCACGCGCCACCACACCTGGCTAATTTTTGTATTTTTAGTAGAGACAGGGTTTCACCATGTTGGCCAGGCTGGTCTCGAACTCCTGACCTTGTGATCTGCCTGCCTCGGCCTCCCAAAGTGCTGGGATTACAGGCCTGAGCCACCGTGCCCGGCCCTAGCTAACTTTTAAATTTTTATTTTTGTAGAGACAGGGTCTTGCTATGTTGCCCAGGCTGGTCTCAACCTCCTGACCTCAAGCAATCCTCCCACCTCAGCTTCCTAAAGCACTGGAATTACAGGCATGAGCCACCATTCTGGGCCTGGTCTTTCTTACACCTTTGTGGCTGATGACTTCCTGGAGGGGAATTCAGAGTTGGGATGTTAGGTCCTGCTCACAGGGAGGGAATCCAGACCATGGGGTTTTATCCTGAGAGCC
Source organism: Pongo pygmaeus (assembly GCF_028885625.2). NCBI lineage: Eukaryota > Metazoa > Chordata > Mammalia > Primates > Hominidae > Pongo > Pongo pygmaeus. Next base: position 29,502,421 of record NC_072394.2, on the reverse strand, counting down.
ACTAAAGGGAGCTGCAGTAGACTCTGCTGGGGATACAGGAGGCTGGTGAATAGGTTCGGGAGTCAGGGCTGGCCTCTCTCAGGGTAGGGGTGATTTTCCCCATTTGACAAATGGGGAAAATGAGGTTCAAGTGCTAACAGACTCTCCCAAGGCCACACTGGTTAGTGGCAGAGGCTGCTGCTGGGCAGTTCATCTTCTCTAGGAGCATCTGGAGTGGCACAGTCCTCCCAGCAGATCTCTGGTTGCTGAGAGGGCATGGAGCTTGCCTACCTCTGGAAGATCTGGAATCTGAGGGGAAGAATGTGGGTTCTGCCTGCTGAGAGGTGACTATCTATCTGGCAAGCCAGGGACATCTGCAGATAGACATACACAAAGATGGGAAGCAGGGCATGGGGTGTGAGGAGCCTGGAAGTGGAAACTTAGTTGGTGGGGCTGGCCCAGAGCTTGTAAAGTTCACAGGAGGTGTTCAGAGCAATTGTGCCCAGCGCCTGATCTAATCTATTGTCAGAGTGTGATCGAGTTGCTAATTTTTGCTGAAGGTGGGACCTATAGGGTGGGGCTTGGGATAAAGCTGCAGGGGTGTGGCCTGGGGAAGTAATTGCAGTACCAAGCTCTGTTCTGGCTCATCTCTACCTGTTTCTTTCTCTGACACTGTCATCAAGGCCCTCAGTGAGCTTTCATAAAGACCCTGCCCTTTGTCTGACTTCTTTTTTTTGAGACAAAGTCTTGCTCTGTCTCCCAGGCTGGAGTGCAGTGGTGTGATCATGGTTCACCGTAGCCTCGACTTCCTAGACTGAAGCAATCCTCCTGCCTTGGCCTCCCAAAGTGCTGGAATTACAGGTGTGAGCCACTGTGCCCTCCCTGCCTCTCTGGCTTCTTTCTGAGCTTTCTTCCCCTCCTCTACCCCCAGTTAGGTTTCTAGTTGAGTAGTCTCCTGGGTCTGCCCCTACAGGGAGCTATAAAATCACCTTATGCCTCCCAGGCAAAAGGGTTCTGAAACAATGAACCTCGGTGGTATGCAGGACACCAAGGGAAACAGAGACGGCCCCAGAGTGCTCACCTCTCCGGGGGGCCTCCCGCTCTTGCCTCTCAGTGCCTGTCGGGGCCGTGTCTTTGGCTCTGTCCCTCCATGCACTGAATCAATGGCTGCTTCCCCTTGCAACACATGCCTGCCAAGGCCCCCTGGCTCACTTCTTCTCATCTGAAATTCGCTTACAAAGCCTTTTTAAAGTTGTGCTTTTAGGGACTTTATGATTTTAGGGAAGAAATGTGGGTAGCAATGACAATGTAATTGGAAAGAAGTCTGGGTGCCAGGCAGGATGATGGAGCCCTTCCCTGTTTTTGGCCTGTGAGGGCCAGGGACATTGCTGGGGGCGGGGGCTCTGCTGAAAGAGGCTCCCACAGTTTTTCCCTTTCATGAGCTTGGAGCTGGCTAATGGCCACCACCTCTGATGCCCCCTTCCCCTCAACAATGGGGAGGATGGTCAGGCCGAGTCAGTATTGCGTTGGGGTCAGTCAGATACAGATGTGAGGTGCCTGCATGATGTCAGTGTCAAGGTCCAGCCTGATAGTAGGGTTGGGGCCAAGGTGAAGGCTGGGTTCTGAGCTCAGATGAAGATTGGGGTTCTTCTATAAGTGGGACAGAGCTCTGGGCCCTAGGAAAGGTGACTTCTATACTGGTCTCTTTGGGGATCTTCCTCCCTCTCCCGCCTTCTCCGAGATGACCTTTGCAGTGGCCACACCTTTTACCTGTGCTAATTTAATCTTCCTACAAGTCAGCTGTACCTATCCCCATTTTACAGACGGGAAAGCTTGAAGACAAAAGGAAGCCTTTAAATATCAGATAGGGCTTAGACAAGTGTGCCTGGGTGGTGGGGTACAGAGGGTGCGTCCTTGCAGTGAGTTCAGAGGTGTTGGCCAAGTGGGGCCTGGAGAAGGGAAGACACTGGCCCAGGGGTCACCTGGCAAAGTAGAGATTGAGCTGGGGCCTGATTCCCAGGTCTGGGCCAGTGTTCTCTCCCTCCCCTTCTGTCTCCTGGGTTCATGAGCTGCCCCTGCTCTGTTCCCTACACCTGTACCCCGCTTCTCCCTCCGTGGCAGCCCAGCCTGGCCCAGCAGTCCTTTTACTTCCTGGCCGGCCTGAGTGAGGAGGCTGGGGAGGGTCTGGCTGGGAGGAGTTGGGGCCCAGCCCCTCCCTGGTTGAGGGGTGGGAGGAGCCTCACCGCAGACACAGAGCCCCTTTGTCTGGGCCGTTGTGCAAAGCAGCTGGTCTGGGATTTCTGGGCGTTTTTACATTTGAAGAATAATTGCATTGTCTGGGGGGCCTCAAGAATCCAAATCCCTCCCCAGACTTCCAGGCAGTCCAAAGATGTGCCCCTGGATCAGCTCCCCAGCTTCCTTCCCACTCCCTCTCCTCCTGTTAGAAACCTGAGAAAGAGCGGGGCGGGGGGTGGGAGGGGGCATGGGGAAACTGAGGTGGGGCTGCTGCCCTCAGGGACCAGAAGTCTCCATTGGGAAGAGAGATTTAAAGTCCCTGAGGCTGGTCGGGAAGGGGGCAAGTGAGCTGTCCCCTGCTGCCGAGGGCACCACAGCCCTGAACAGGTCTCATGAGCAGATGTGGGGTTGGAGGAGGGAGGAGGCTGGTGGAAGGGCTGGGTCTATTTTGGGGCACTTCAGCTGGTGGAGTCCTGGGCCCCAAGAGGAGCCAGGCAAAGTGAGCCAGGTGGGCCAATTTCCTGGGAGCCTCACTCTTCTTCTCTGGGAAATGGATTAGGAAATTCATCCTGGGGTGACCTTGAGAAAAAGGCAGGGCTCAGGCACACTTGGGAATAGCCTGTGTTCAGAGGGGGCCAGAGATGGGTAGGAGTTTTGTGTTTCTCTCTCTCTTTTTTTTTTTTTTTTTGAGACGGAGTCTCGCTCTGTCACCCAGGCTGGAATGCAGTGGCGCGATCTTGACTCACTGCACCCTCTACCTCCTGGGTTCAAGTGATTCCCCTGCCTCAGCCTCCCGAGTAGCTGGGATTACAGGCACCCGCCACCACATCTGGCTAATTTTTGTATTTTTAGTAGAGACAGGGTTTCACCATGTTGGCCAGGTTGGTCTCAAACTCCTGACTTCAAGTGATCCGCCTGCCTCGGCCTCCTCAAGTGCTGGGATTACAGGCATGAGCCACCATGCCTGGCTGTCTCTCTCTTTTTAAAATTAATGCTCTATTTTATTTTATTTTATTTTATTTTATTTTATTTTATTTTAGAGACAGGGTCTTGCTCTGTCGCCCAGACTAGAGTGCTGTGGCGCTATCATAGCTCATTGCAACCTTGAACTCCCAGGCTCAAGCCATCCTTCCTCCTTGGTCTCCAGTGTAGCTGGGACTACAGGTACATTTCACCACAACTGGCTAATTTTTTAAATTTTATTTTTATTGTTTATGTTTCAGACAGTCTGAATATGTTTGCAATTTTTAATTTTTAGTAGAAACTAGGTCTCACTATGTTGTCCAGGCTGGTCTCTTAACTCCTGGGCTCAAGTGATCCTCCCACCTTGGCCTCCCAAAGTGCCGAGATTACAGGCATGAACTACCTGTAATGGCTCTGACCACACCTGGCCAGATTTTTATCTCTTGTGAGGGGCGTCTTGGAAGGGTGTGGGGTGCGGGAGGCTGGCCTCTCCTGGCACTGTTTTGTTTCAGTAGCCACTCTTGGAAAGGGAGTGATGTGCTGATTTTTGGGCGATGCTGAGGTGGGCTTCAATGTTAAAGAAAGGGCACCGCACACCCAGCTGGGTGATTGATTCCACTGTGGTTCACTCACAGGGTTTGGCCGCGCTCACCTTGGGCAGGGGCTCACCAGTCTAGCCAGGGACGTCAGCCCTGCTCCGTGGCTGTGGGGCTTCAGCCTCATTCTTGAGATAACAGACCACAGAATTTCCTGGGGTGAGATGCCTGTGCTTTGGGGGTAGGCTGGGGGTCAGGTGACAGTGCAGAACCAGTACGAGGGACTGACATTTCAAGGGTGTCTGTTGCTTCAGGAAACAGTAATGGAGCAGGCCTTGCTGGTGGTTCGAGCAACACCCAGCCCTGAAATCACATAAGGCTGTGCATATGTTAAGAGAACCCAGAACCAGCTTCTCTGATGTGTATGAGGGAGGCTGTTTCCTGCAGGCCTTCAGGTGGGCTGGGCTGGGGAGGCTCCAGACTTTTGGTGAAGTTGGGGGTCTGTGTGTATGTTTTGGGGGGGAGTTGTGAGAGAGAACTGAAGCTAGAAAGGCCAGCTGGGTCTAGAGGGCAAGGCTGACATGCAGAGATCTTCCCCAGGCCTGCTACATAGTAGGTGCTCAGTGAATTGCTGAATTATATTCCCTGGCCAGCGAGATGCCCAGCTGTGCTTGTCCTTGGAGGGTGGGGCTGGGAGATTGAGACCCACATGGATGAGGCTCACATAAAGGAGGCGGGGTGTGGGGTGCTTCTGGCGCAGTTGGGGGTAGAGGTGACATGATTCAGGCTGTGGGGTTGCCATGGCTTGACCCGATGAATGAGGAGGGTCTCCCACTAAGGGTGACTCCAGATTTGAGCCTAGGGACTGCTTGGTGGTCCTGTAATTTGACCTCAGTGAGGAAAGTGCCAGGAGTTAGGCGGTGCCCCCAGTTTAGTTCTGGGCATTTCCAAGCGGGGCTTGGCAGGGTCAAACGTTGGAGACCAGGACTAACACGTGTCTCTAGTATTTGGCCATTAGAAGGTACTTGCTGGAGTGTAAATTTCTTCACTTTTGTTTTCTGAGACAGGGTCTCACTCTGTTGCCCAGGCTGGAGCACCGTGGTGCCATCTCAGCTCACTGCAACTAGAGTGTAAATTTCTGAGGGTGTCAAAATGAAATTGGGGAGGATGTTCCAGGGATGGGATGAAGAAGTGGCAGTTCACACAAACTTTGGTGGCTCGTGCCCACTCTGGTCACCTGACCGCTGAGTCTTTATTCTATTCATCCGTCTTTGGCAACCCTGCCACAGGACGGGGTTTTTCCTCCCTCTTTTCCTCTCTCCATACCCTGCTGCCTTCCTGTGTCCAGTGTGGCGTCTTGGGACACTTCAGTCAGGGTGGTGGCGGCTCTGGACAGCTGGGGGAGGCGGTGGCCTGCAGGCTGGAGAACTGGCTGCGTGGTATCTTGGATGAAATTGCCAGGGGACCGGGGGGTGCACTCATGCCCTGGCTGGCCTGATTTCTTGGCAGTCCCAGGCATTGCCTGCTTGGGGACATGGAGAATAAACTCAAGGCGTGGATGCAGGCACTGGGCAAGAGGCTCACACCCCCACTTTGCCATGGAAGCAGGAGCAAGAAGGCAAGTGTCTGTTGCCCGCCCTCCTCCTCTTCCCTGCCTGGCTGAGCCAGCACTTTTTTCTTCTCTCCTTTATCTGCTCAAAAAGTACAGGGTGTTCTGTTTCTCCTGTGCATACAGATCAAGGAGCGGATGTTATTTCTTTCTTTCTTTCCCCAAGGCGAGAGAAGGACAGGGCAGGCACCGAGGACCATTTAAGCGATTCTCCTTCCTCAATAAGGCAGTTTCTCATACATTAAAACAACAACAATAAAAAAACAAAACCCAGAAGGGAAAGGAGACGATGACACAAACCATCAGAAAACAAGTTGCCCCTTAGTGCCCCCACTCCCCACCAGGCATTTAGCACACAGTAGGTGTCCTGACTATGTTCTCTCTCTCCCTTTCAGTTGGACCCCAGGGTGTGCTGGCTCCACGGGATGATTAAGTGATGTTAAGGACGCTGCTGGCCAGGGTGTGCTGGCTCCATGGGATGATATCAGGGCCACAGGACAGACTCATTTCTCTGCCCTCTGTGGGCTGTGTAGGGGGCTCCTCTGGCTTCCTGGAGGCATCGGGGATTGACAGGCTTATCTGGGACAGGGCCTGAGGAGGGACAGGACTGTGGGATTAGCTGTGAGGGTCAGGATGCAGGGGACTCACATGGCCCCTGCTTACTTGCGTGGCATTCCGTGTGCGATGTCTGTTTGAGTTCAAAGTCTCTGAAACCAGGTGCAGGGAGCTGGGGGTTCTTTCTGTGCTGGAGGCAGAGTGGCTGCCTGCATTCATTCCACGGTCCATTCCACAGCTTGTTCCAAAGACAGTCTGCTCATGATGTAGCTTCTGCACTTGACAAATTATTTTCATGCACGAGGCCCTTGAAAATGTTGACAGTCTTGTGACATCCATGGAGGGCCTTATTTGACGGTCACAACGGAGCGGTGAGGACAAGCGGGCCATGCATGGCTCTGGGAGCAGGGAAGGCAGGTAGCTGGCTGGGACGGCCCTGCTGGCACCGAGCGCTGTTCCCTTATCCTGAATTCCCAACGCTGGAGCTTATCTGGTCCCCTGGTTTTCAGAGGTGGTGCTCCAGGGAGCCTGGGGTGAGGGGGACCCCCAATTTACTACCTGCTACACCCTGACCCCCATAGCAGCTTTTTAAGAAGGGGTTCCACCAGTAAGGCGTGAGAGCCACTGCAGCCATCCCTTTCCGTAGTGGATAGGAGACTGTGTGTGGGGTGGCCTGGGGCAGACCCGCCGGGCGGGTTGCGGCGCCACGTCAGTCCAGGGTGCCCAGGGTGGCGGCGTCCCCGTCGCAGCTGGCGCGGCCCCTCCGGAGCACGCCGCGTGTTTACCGACCTGACGCAGCGTCCCGGCCCGGCTGGCAGACATCCGGCGGCATCACCGCTGACCCTCCCCGCCCGCCCCATGCAGGCGGCCACATCCTCACCTCTAAATTTAGTTTGCAGGAAGGAGAACCTGGGGTAGGGTGTGGGAGGACTGGAGCCAGCCCTGATCCGTGTCCTCCCGGGAGGGAGGCAGGACCTAGCATCTCTGGGGCGAGGGAGGAGAGGGACGGGAGTCAGAGGACAGAGGCAGGGAGGAGAAAAGGGCCAGAGCCGCCCTGCTCCCGGCGTGGCCTCATCCCCAGCGAAAGCGCGACACCCGCTGTCTGGGAAGGGGAGCCAGAGCCCTTGCCTCCGAACTGGAGGCTGCCCGGATGTGGCTCCGGGTCTCGGGCGCCACCTACCGGCCCTTTTGGGAACCGATTCTGCACGGAGTTGGCGGGCCTGGGTCTCAGGGGGACTTGGAGGACTTTTAGGGGCTGGAGGGTGGGTGGGGGGCTGGAGGGAGGATTCCTGTCCAGGCCCAGGCATCGCAGGGGCAGGTGGAATGGGCGGGGGAGGCACAAAGAGCAGCTTCTCAGCCTAAGCGTATTTCGAAAAAAGCCTCCTTTGCTCACCCATGTCACTTAAGTGATGTTAAGGACGCTGCGGTTCCAAGCGGGATAGAAACCTCGGTGGTCAGACCCTGAAATGCATGGAGAAGAAAGTCAGTGTGGCAGCCTTTGACGGATTGGTTGGAGGGCAGGAATGACTATCTTGTTAGTGAGGTCTATGTAGATACATACAGTGAATTACACATATCTCAACTGTGCAGCTCAGCGAATCTTCATACGTGCACTGGGTACCCACCCTTCAGATTAAGATATTTATTCCCTCTACCCCAGAAAGGCCCCTCCTGCCCCCTTCAGTCATCTCCCTGCCTCCTAACCTCTCTTCTGACCTCTGGCTTCACAGATTGGGTTTGCCTCTTCCTGAGCTTCGTGTGAATGAAGTCATACAGTCCGTGCCCTTGTCTCTGGCTTCTTTTGCTCAGTGTGTGATTGAGGTGCATCTGTGTGGTTGGGAGTATCAGTAGTTGGGTTCTGTCTATTGCTGAAGAATAGTCCGTGGTATGGACATGCTACATACAGCACCGTATATGTCTCTGTTCTCCTGCTGATAGACCTGTGGGGTGTTTTTATTTTCAGGCTGTTATGAATATAGCTGCTGTGCACACTCTTTAACATGTGTCTTTGGTGGAATGTGCCCTCTTTCTGTTGGGTGTATTCTTAAGAGTGGGATTGCTATGTCATGGGAACAGTTATGCGCAGCTTTATTAGGTATGGGTGACAGTGCCCCTTGTTTGCTGTCCGGCAGCCACCTTCCACCCACATTTGTTCCCTGTTAGATCCTGGATACTATTAGATTCTGCAACTTCTGCCACTTAAACCTCAGCAAAGACAACTGGAATCTAAATTGCTTGAATCGGGGAAGGAATAGGGACAGCATCTGAGCTGAGTTGTTCCTCAGGGTGGCCCCCAGATACCTCCAAACCCCCCGGGTCATTCTAGGAAGAGAAAAGCAGCCTCTCCTAGCCCTGGGGCCAGATTTGGGGACCCCCTTGGCCTCCCAGCCATCAGCTCCCCTAGTCTGGCGTCTCTGAGCAAACTGGCTTAGTGTAACTGTCAATTTCATGTCTGGCCTCTGGTGCCATGGGTCCTCTTGGTCCACTGTTTCCTGGGCTCCTTGCTGCTTTGTGGTGGCTGAGGGACTGGGTGGCTGGGAAAACAACCTACCCGGAATAGCAGGCTTGTTGGTTGCAGGCCTCGTGGCACTTTCTTGGCGGAGGGCGGGACTATGTCCTGCCCACCAAATTGCCACTTCGTTGAGGCTGTGAAAGACCAACAGAAAGCCAGAGACAAGAGAAGGGGCAAGAGAAAGAGAGAGAGAGAGTGCCAGGGAAAAGCCAGGCAAAGGAGAGAGAGCAGAGGGTCCAGGGTTGTGTGTGCAAGTATCCTGGGGTCTGTGTGAGTATCCTGAGGTTTGTGTGAATATCTTGGGGTCCATGCAAGTATCTTGGGGTCCAGGCAAGTATCCTGGGGTCTGTGTGAGTATCCTGGGGGGGTCTGTGTGAGTATCTTGGGGTCCAGGCAAGTATCCGGGGTCTGTGTGAGCATCCTGGTATTGGCACCAGGTGGACCACAGCAGTTATGCCATGCTGAGCTGGTCCAGAATCAGTAGCCCCAAGCCCTAGTCTCTCCTGACTGTAGCCTTCTTGGTCATCTCCTCACTGGCTGCCTTTCATCTCCACTTTGGGGCCTGTGATCAGGGAAGAAGCAGTGCCTAACAAGTTTGGGGGTGGGATTGAGAATTTCAGGGGCTTAAGATGGGCTCCCAGGTCTCCTGCCTGCTGGTGGGGACCCAAAATGCATCCCTCCCTTACTTTCTCCTTCCCTCCCTTTCTTCCTTTTTTCCTCCCTTCCTGCCACCTTCCCTTATTTATTCTTTCCTCCCTCCCTGCTCCTTTGGAGGTGGCTCTTCTTGTCCAGGTCCTCAGAGAGGGAGGGAGAGGACTCCAGGTCCCCCCACCCACAACAGAGGGCAGAGTGTGATGAAAGCCCTGAGTGTCCCTTGGGGCAGGTGGGAAGTGAAGGCAGAGCCACTAAGCTGTGACACCTCCTCCCCCTGCAGGTTCCTAGAAGGTGAGCACGGACGGTATGCAAAGTTGTGAATCCAGTGGAGACAGTGCGGATGACCCTCTCAGTCGTGGCCTACGGAGAAGGGGACAGCCTCGTGTGGTGGTGATCGGTGCCGGCTTGGCTGGCCTGGCTGCAGCCAAAGCACTTCTTGAGCAGGGCTTCACGGATGTCACTGTGCTTGAGGCTTCCAGCCACATCGGAGGCCGTGTGCAGAGTGTGAAACTTGGTAAGTGCCACCCAGTCCAGCCTAGCCACCTCCCCAGGTCACCTTTAGTCTCCTAATTCCCGGCTCTGCCTGAAATCTCATTATTTTAGCTTCTGGGATAAATGTTCCATCATGCATCCTGCCTGGGCGTTTTCCAGAAGCTTCCTTCGCTCCTCGTGGCAGCCCTCTGAGGTGGGCATGGTAGGGCCCTGACTTTCACTTGTGGAGAATGCTGGCTTGCTTCTGACCTAGTGTTCACAGTGTTTAGGAGGGAGTGGACACCCAAGCTCTCTTGGTACTGAGTGGGCAAGTTTCTATTTCACAAGAAGTGAAATTCTTCTGCAAGGTCCTAGTAGTTGTTAACTTTTGATTGTGAATTAGTATAACATGACTGAGAGCTAGCCCTGGAGCAGTAGGATCCTGGGTTAGCAGAGATGAAAGAGGATTTTGGGCCTCCATGTGTGTGATGGGCAGGTCTTGGGATTATCTGGGAAGTGGATCTGTCTAGGTTGCAGAGCAATGAGGACCCTGGAGAAAGCAGCCAGGTAAGAGACTTGCCCTAGGGGTGGGCAGACTTTGCCAGGGATCTCAGAGAGTGGGGAAATTGCCCGAAATCCCTAGCTTCCCAACTGGGGTCGGGGGGAGGAGGTCTGACCATTGAGGGGTTGGGTGGGTAGAAACCATGAAAATGACCCAGTGAGACCACACATGGCCTGGAATGTGTGGCTACATTGATCCTCTAGAGGATTTTTTTTTTTTTTTTTGAGACAAAGTCTTGCTCTGTCGCCCAGGCTGGAGCGCGGTGGCATGATCTTGGTTCACTGCAACCTCCGCTTCCGGGATTCAAGAGATTCTCCTGCCTTAGCCTCCCAAGTAGCTGGGATTACAGGTGTGTGCCACCACGCCTGGCTAATTTTTGTATTCTTAGTAGAGACGAGCGTTTCACCATGTTGGCCAGGCTGGTCTTGAACTCCTGACCTCAGGTGATCCGCCTGCCTGGGCCTCTTGTAGAAACTTGGATCACCTTAAGTGTCTTCCCCTACAGCATTTCCTCCAAGGCATACCTAAAGTTGTCCCTTTTCCCCTGGCACACACAAGAGTGTCTGCAGGGAAACAAACTCCACCTTCTCATGGGAGGAATGGCAAAGTCACGTTGCAAAGGGGTGTGTGTACAAAGATAGGAGGAATCATTGTGACTATCTTGGCAAAAAATGTACCACATATATCTTGAAGCAGGCCTGCAAAAACAAAACAAAACACCCCCCAAAATTTCTATTTTCCTTTCACTGTTTCAGCTTCCCTGGGAGCTAGGTAGGGATGGAGAGGAATGGGAGAAGGAGACAGTTTCTGCAGCATCAGAAGAAGAAACTGAGGCCCAGGCACAGAGGCAACTTGCCTCAGAGTATATGATACCTTGGCTGGGGATGGGGTAGTAGACCTAGTTCCCAGGCCATCCCAACTTGGACCCACGAGATGTCCCCTGCCCCAGTCCGGCTCTCAGGGTTTTTTGTACTGTGTCAAAGGATGTAGAGGGCTTCACTTTCCCTGAAAGTGTGCTTTAGATTGCATTTTGGGGGAATCTTGCAAACTGGGATGTTTGGACTTCTCTCCTGCCCTATGCTGAATTTGGAGGGGGCCATTTTCTGTCTGGGAAATGCTTTAGATCTTGGAGCCACTGGGGATGTTGGAGAATTGAAAAAAGGCCAGGTGGGGACCCTCAGGTACCCACAGTGCTTCTCCCGGGTGAGGAGGCACCAGTGAGGAAGTGGGGTCTGATATCTGGTGTTACCTGAGAAAAAGGTGGGACTGAAAAAGAAGAGCCTTCTAACTGGTCCAGTAAGGCGACTCTGGGACAAATCACAGAGTCATCCAAGGTGGCAGTTATCTTAGCTATAAGGTGGTTTTCAGTGGGAACTTTTCACTGAGGACCTTCGTTGGTTGCCAGCAGTGGAAGTTCAAGCTCTTTCCTGCCCTGTTGTAGGGGTGGAAAGACCCTCTTGGAGGAAGAAGGGGGAAGCAGTGCTGACCCTCTCTGGAGAAGTCCCTAAGCCTCTAAGGGCCTGCTGTTGTCACCCTCAGGACACGCCACCTTTGAGCTGGGAGCCACCTGGATCCATGGCTCCCATGGGAACCCTATCTATCATCTAGCAGAAGCCAACGGCCTCCTGGAAGAGACAACCGATGGGGAACGCAGCGTGGGCCGCATCAGCCTCTATTCCAAGAATGGCGTGGCCTGCTACCTTACCAACCACGGCCGCAGGATCCCCAAGGACGTGGTTGAGGAATTCAGCGATTTATACAACGAGGTGAGGTGTGAGCAGAGTAGCTGGGCATAAGGGCATGGGGAGACCTGGGAGGTCTGTGATTCTGGTCGTGTCTCTGCACACTCTCTGGGCCCTGCATTTGGAAAACCAGGATAATGTGAGGGTAAAATGAAGATATTCAGTGGGAAAGTATTAGGCAAGAGATTATTGATACGTGTGATTAAATATTCCTTTAAAAAGCCCTTAAACATCTTCTGTTAGATTTATTACTAGGTATGTGGGGGTGGTGGTGATGGTTGTTGCTGTTGTTTTTGGATACTCTTATAAGTAGTAGTTTTTTTTTTTTGAGACGGAGTCTCGATCTGTCGCCCAGGCTGGAGTGCTGTGGTGCGATCTCAGCTCACTGCAACCTCCGCCTCCTGGGTTCAAGCAATTCTCCTGCCTCCACCTCCCAAGCAAGTAACTGAGATTACAGGCGCGCGCCACCATGCCTGGCTAATTTTTGTATTTTTAATAGAGACAAGGTTTCACTGTGTTGGCCAGACTGGTTTTGAACTCCTGACCTCGTGATCTGCCTGCCTCAGCCTCCCAAAGTGCTGGGATTACAGGTGTGAGCCACCACGCCTGGCCATAAATAGTAATTCTGAAAAACTTTATTTTCTAATTGTTTCTGATATATAGAAATAGAATTGATTTTTATATATTGATTTGTTACCTTGCTAAATTATTTTTAATTCTAATAATATATCTATTATGTTAATTATATTAATTTATATTCTAATAATATTTTGGAATTTATGTATATAACTCTACACAAAAAATGAGAATTTTGTCTTTTTTTCCTTTCTAGTCATTAGACCAGCATTTATCTGATAGAACTTTCCACAGTGATGGTGATGTTTTAGACCTGTGCTCTGCAGTGTGGTAGTCACTAGCCACATTTGGCTCTTGAGCACTTGAAATGATGCAAGTAAAACTGAGGAACTGAATATTTAATTTTTTTTTTTGTTTTTTGTTTTTGAGATGGAGTCTCGCTCTGTCGTCCAGACTGGAATGCAGTGGCGCAATCTCAGCTCACTGCAACCTCTACCTCTCTGGTTCAAGCGATTCTCCTGCCTCAGCCTTCTGAGTAGCTGGGATTACAGGCGCGTGACATGCCCAGCTAATTTTTGTATTTTTAGTAGAGACAGGGTTTCACCATGTTGTTCAGGTTGGTCTCAAACTCCTGACTTCATGATCAGCCCACCTTGGCCTCCCAAAGTGCCGGGATTACAGACGTGAGCCACCATGCCCGGCCTAATTTCTTAATTTTAAATTGCTACAGGTGTCTAGTAGCTACTGTGTTGGATAGCACAGCTGTAGACAGTTTTTTTTCTTGCCTTATTGCACTGGTTAGTATCTCAGTGCAGTGTTGGATAGAAGTGGCAATGGCACACATCCTTGTTTTATTCAGATTTTAAAAAAATTATTAATATTGTTAGTATTCTTTAGCTGTGTGAACCGCACTGAACAAGCAAAGTAATGTGTAGGCCCTGTCATCTGATAGCTTGTAATTTATGGTGTAATGATCCTTCACTCCAGGTCAGTAATTTGGCCAGCAAACACCTATTGTGCGTTTTCTTTTCTTTCTTTTTTTTTTTTTTTTTGAGGCGGAGTTTCGCTCTTGTTGTCCAGGCTAGAGTATGATGGCACGATCTCAGCTCACCGCAACCTCCGCCTCCCGGGTTCAAGCGATTCTCCTGCCTCAGCCTCCTGAGTAGCTGGGATTATAGGCATGTACCACCATGCCCAGCTAATTTTGTATTTTTAGTAGAAACGGGGTTTCTCTATATTGGTCAGGCTGGTGTCGAACTGCTGACCTCAGGTGATCTGCCCACCTCGGCCTCCCAAAGTGCTGGGATTACAAGCGTGAGCCACTGCGCCCAGCCTATTGTGCATTTTCTAATCTCTTGGGCATGAGAAAGGAGACATGACCCTTGCTTTGGGGTGGTCCCTGCTCTATGGAGGACAGGCACACTCAGTGTCTTGTGTGTGTGCACCAACAAGGTACGTTGTGTGCAGTCCATTGTAATGTGCATTCTCACTCATGTGCAAAGAGACTGAATTGTTAATGGGTCAAATAAGAACTAGTATTCTTCAAAGTAGACCTTTCTGTTCTGCTGGAAATCAGCCCCAGCCTGATTCCCAGGTTATTGTGAGTGATTCAAACATGGATGCCTCTTGAAAATGACTTTCAGGGCCCATGGTTTGTTCTTTTAAATGTCTTTAAAAGTAGATCAACATCAAATTCTGCTGGTGGGTTTGATTTTTGAAAGTCAAGAGTGTGCATTGTGGATATGGAGTGGATATGGTGGATTATCTCGGTGGTGATGTTTTGAGTCAAAAGGATAAGGCGTAACCATGATGTCAAGATTTCTTTGTGTGGCTTTTAACCAATCCTAGAGCCCATTCTGAGGAGGTGTGCTCTAAGCACGTGAAACCTTGCCTCAGTGTGGCTTCATAATAAATATGCAGCCCCCAAAGATGATGACGTTGAAGAGCCACTCATTTGAATGTATTTTATTTATTAACAAATAAATGAGTTTGTGCAATAGTATCATCTAGAGCTTAGTTTCTGGAGTAAGACTGCCTTGATCAAATACCAGTTCTCCCATTTATTAGCTGTGGAATCTTGAGCAGGTTATTGAGCCTCTCTGAGCCTTACTTTCCTCTTCTGTAAAATGGGCATGGTGGTACCTACCTCATAGTATTATGAAGATTGAATGAGAGCCAATGATAAGTGCTTAATGAGAATTGGGGTGAGTATTATTAGCTGTCACAGACCTGTCCCATTTTCCTTGGGTCACATTGGGAAGGTGTCGAATAACCCAGGAGAGGAGACTGTGCCATGTGATACACCCATGTTCGGTGAAGGCTGCCCTAGTTGGTGGCTGATACAAAGAGTCATGTCGATGGACTAAATTCGTTACTCCTCAGCTGGGCATTTTGGCCTCTAGTTAACATAAGCTAAGGACTGGCTACCATGTTGCTTATCGCCCAAGGGAAAAACCCAGGGAGGAGGCAAATTGAAAGCCTGACCCTTGGCAGTGGTCCTGGGTGAAGAATTTGCTGAGGACTCCAGCTAAGGCTCACCACTCAGCATCTCCTGATTGCAGGGAGGCAAGACAAAACAATTTCCCTCACTTTCTTCTTTATAATTTAGTCTCCAGAGATAAGTTTAATTCATGTCTGTGTCTCAGGTGGAGGCCTTCCCCTTGAGTGAGATGGTGGTGGCGGCGGGTGGTGGACATCACTGTGCTTTGCCATCTTCCTTCACCCTGTGGCCCCAGGGCCTAGCCCAGGGCTGGGGGACAGGGCAGACACCATTCCCAGACATGTGTGCTGACCACACTCACTTTAGGAAGGGAAACAAACCATTCATCAGCTCAGCCACAGAGGCTCAGCCAAGGAGCCTCCATTAGCTGGTGTCCTGGGAAGAATGACAGCTGTGGGCATGTGATCCTGCCGCCTTCTTGCTCACAACCCTCCAGCGATGCCGGGGCCTTGGATCACATCCAGAGTACTTGGAATAACTCTCAGTCCTTTATGCCCTGGACCCTGCCTGCCCTTCCAAAGTCGGCTCTCAGATCCTCTCTCCTTGCTGCCCCCTCCAGCAAAACTAAACCCCTTCAGGATTCCTGACTGCTTCTCCATCTTTGAGGTTGCTGTTCCCTCTGCCTGAAATGCTTTTCTTCTCCCTCTCCTCTCTACCCTGGCTGTCTCCCAGCTGCCCAGGGTTGTCTGCATTGACCTCACAGCCCCGGGTTCTTTCCTATCACGGCAGCCCAATCGTGGACTGTCTCCCCAGCTGGAGTGAGGGGAGGGGCAGGGACTGTTTCGCCCACATTACAAGCTGTGTCCTGCACAGAGCCCAGTAAATGTTGAGTACATGTTGCTTCTGGGGATCCCTGGACTGGCTTACTTCCTTCAGGGAGCTCTGCCCAGTGCTTAGTGGGGGCTGTATATGAGGCAGGCACAGGGGTCGGGCGGGCAGTCAGACCCCTTTCCAAGCGACTGATCATCGTTATCTGTTGATGAGGTGTGGGCTGGAGTTCTTGCTGAAATGTGCCCGTGAAATGCATCTCCCTTCCTTGGCACACTGGGGCCTCCTGAGACCCTGGCTTTTGTGTTCCTGTCTTCCCCACTGCATCTCAGCTTCCTTACTCGTGGCTGAGGCCTGAAGCAAAGGGGGTGCTTTGTAGGGAGCTGTACAGGCCCAGGGAGGTGTCTCCAGTCTTCAGGGGCCCTTCTGCTGGCCAGGCCACAGCTCCAGACTGCCCTCTTGGGAGCAGGCAAAGCAGACACACTTGGGCAGGGGTGGCAGGGAAAGTGTGTGTATGGTTCTTGGAACAGGTAAATGTGTGCAAATGCCCATCCTCCAGTGGGAGGTGGAGCCCGTGGAGGCCCATGCAGAGTCCATGAGGGGTGGCTTCTTTCCCACAGACTGTATGGGCACCAAATGTTTCACATTGTCCTAAGCGAGAGCCCAGCAGGAAAGCCTCCGGGGCTTATCCCACCTCCCCGACAGGCCGGAGGCGAGGAGGTGGCTGCCCAGGGCCTTGACTGTTGGTGCAGCATTGAGTGCAACATCATATCCCTAAGGGACAGAGACCAGGGGCTCAGTGCATCCAAGGGACACCTGGGAACTGGTGGGTTTGGGTTGGGGGCCTTCTGTTTGAGATGGAGGTGTGATGAGGTGTTTTCAGTCTCATGGGGTCTCTCTGGCAGGTCTATAACTTGACCCAGGAGTTCTTCCGGCACGATAAACCAGTCAATGCTGAAAGTCAAAATAGCGTGGGGGTGTTCACCCGAGAGGAGGTGCGTAACCGCATCAGGAATGACCCTGATGACCCAGAGGCTACCAAGCGCCTGAAGCTCGCCATGATCCAGCAGTACCTGAAGGTATCTTGAGGAAGACGGATTCTGGGGGCGTCTGGGTCTGAGGAGGGCTGCGCTGCTCCTACCCCTGCCCAACCCTGGCGGTCACCTGGCTTCTCCTTGGGTCTTCCCGCAGGTGGAGAGCTGTGAGAGCAGCTCACACAGCATGGACGAGGTGTCCCTGAGCGCCTTCGGGGAGTGGACCGAGATCCCCGGCGCTCACCACATCATCCCCTCGGGCTTCATGCGGGTTGTGGAGCTGCTGGCGGAGGGCATCCCTGCCCACGTCATCCAGCTAGGGAAACCTGTCCGCTGCATTCATTGGGACCAGGCCTCAGCCCGCCCCAGAGGCCCTGAGATTGAGCCCCGGGGTGAGGGTGACCACAATCACGACACTGGGGAGGGTGGCCAGGGTGGAGAGGAGCCCCGGGGGGGCAGGTGGGATGAGGATGAGCAGTGGCCGGTGGTGGTGGAGTGCGAGGACTGTGAGCTGATCCCGGTGGACCATGTGATTGTGACCGTGTCGCTGGGCGTGCTGAAGAGGCAGTACACCAGTTTCTTCCGGCCAGGCCTGCCCACAGAGAAGGTGGCTGCCATCCACCGCCTGGGCATTGGCACCACCGACAAGATCTTTCTGGAATTCGAGGAGCCCTTCTGGGGCCCTGAGTGCAACAGCCTACAGTTTGTGTGGGAGGACGAAGCGGAGAGCCACACCCTCACCTACCCACCTGAGCTCTGGTACCGCAAAATCTGTGGCTTTGATGTCCTCTACCCGCCTGAGCGCTATGGCCATGTACTGAGTGGCTGGATCTGTGGGGAGGAGGCCCTCGTCATGGAGAAGTGTGATGACGAGGCAGTGGCCGAGATCTGCACGGAGATGCTGCGTCAGTTCACAGGTGCGCCACGTGCCCCACGACCCGCTTCCCCCACCCTGCTTCTTCCTCACCTGCCCTCCTCTGGTGGACCCATGGCAGCTCTCTCCTCCCCAGAGGAGAAGCTCGGATGCTGTGCCCCACGGGAGAGCCACTGCAGGGTGCCACATTCAGCCAAAGGCTCTTCAATTGCTGACAGTTTAGAACTTGAAACACTCAGAATTATGGGCGCTGTGTCTCTTCCCTCTTTCTAAGGGCTGATGGTAAAACACTCAGAGATCACCGCCCATTGTGCTCTGTTGCTAAGAGCTGGATATGCCTTTTACTCTCTGAGTCTTTCAGCTCAACCTTTTTCACCCACTATTCCAGGAGGGCCTCACAAGAACCCCTGACATTAGGCGGGGAAACATGATTATGTGTCATGTGTTTTCAGATAGATAGGAAAAGTAAGGTGGAGTGTTTTGCTGGGGGTCACAGGAGGTGCTGAGTGGGTACACAGCTCGAGCCCCAGCCTCCCTCCTTCCTCTTCTATCCTCCATGCCTACCCCTGGCCGTCTAGTCCTCCCGGAGCCCTGGAGGTGGGGTGGGGGGGTTGTCCCTTTGGGGTCATCTTCCATATGCAGGCATTTCTTATCCTCCCTCCTCTTGGCTTTTCTGACTCCCCATCAGGGAACCCCAACATTCCAAAACCTCGGCGAATCTTGCGCTCGGCCTGGGGCAGCAACCCCTGCTTCCGCGGCTCCTATTCATACACGCAGGTGGGCTCCAGCGGGGCAGATGTGGAGAAGCTGGCCAAGCCCCTGCCGTACACGGAGAGCTCAAAGACAGCGGTAAGCAGGGCGTTTGGGGTGAGGAGGGGAGTTGTGGGTGTACTTTGTATGTGTGTCTGGTCCAGGGTGAGGAGGGCTAGGGTAGTGTTCACTAAGGGGTGCTCAGGTGAGGCAGGGATAGAGTAGCTTCTGAATGAGAGAGAACACAAGGAGAAAACTGTGCACTTAATATCTGGAAGAAAAAATGGAATCAAATGGAAACTTAAAATGTTTTCTTGATGTTATGAAAACTGAGCTGTTCTGTGCTGTGCTGGCCAGTATGGTAGCTATCGGCCGCTTTCAATTTCAATTAATTTATAAAAAATTTAAATTAATACAGTATTTGTTTTTTCTTTTTTGAGACAGCGTCTTGCTCTGTCTATACTTCAGGCTGGGGTGTAGTGGTGCGATCACAGCTCACTGCAGCCTTGACCTCGTGGGCTCAAGTGATCCTCCCACCTCAGCCTCCCAAGCAGCTGGGACCACAGGCATGCCGGCACGCCACCATGTCCAGCTAATTTTTGTATTTTTTTTTTTTTTGGTAGAGACGGGGTTTCATCATACTGCTAGGCTGGTCTTGAACTCCTGGGCTCAAGCTATCCTCCCGCCTCAACCTCCTGAAGTGCTAGGATTATAGGAATGAGCCACCACACTTGGCCAATACAGTAAAGTTTTTGTTCCTTGGTTGCACTAGTCACACTTCAAGTTCAATAGCCACATGTGGCTAGAGGTTACCTTAGTAGATTATATAGTGATAGGAATGTCCTATTGGACAGCACCGATTCAATGGAAATGTTTTCCCAAAATATTTTAGAAAATAAAGTTTAGATTACTGATGCTCCACAATTATGCCACTGTACACTTAAAAAAAAATCTGAAATATATATTTTTGCTCCCATAAAGTGGATTTTGAATTTCCCCCATCAAGTAGACACACACAGTAAATGTTAAAACTCAACAGAGTTATATTTAAAACAATTATTTGGTATAATTGATGAAGAAGAGTTCAGTCAACCAGCATCTACTGTGCCTGCCCAACTGTGCTCAGAGGGAGAGAGAAAAGGGCTGGTGTTTAAAGAGAGAGAGAGGTCCTCAGAAAGGCCCTTTCTGCTGCCACAGCCATCCTTCTAAAAAGCAAATCTTCTCTTTTCACTTGCGTCAGTTAGGACTAGCGCATGTAACAAAAAGCAAAGCAAAGCAAACACAACTGTGACTTAAACAAGGAAAATCAAAAGGAAATCTGGAGGCAGGCAGCAGGATCCCGTATCATTAGCACCTGGCTCTCATCTTTAAGACCATCTTCTGATCCAAGAGGGCTGCAGGAGCTCCAGTTCTCACATCTGCATCTTAGGCTGGAAGGAAGAGGAAAGGCAGAATGGCAAGAAGGGAGCCCTTGGAGCTGAGTCAGCTGTGTCTCTAAGCAACAGTGCACTTTAATGCTTATTGGCCAGAACATAGACACATGACTGCACCTAGCTGCTAGAGAGGCTGGGCAGTATCATTTTTATTCTGGATGGCAATGGACCCAGTTAAAAATCAGGACTTTGTTATTGAGGAGAAAGAGGAGAATGGGTGGATGTGGGAGTGGTCCCAGCTACTTGGGAGGCTGAGGTGGGAGGATCACTTGAGCCCAGGAGGTCAAGGCTGACACAGCATACAACTCCCCTTTCAGTGTAACAGCCTCTGTGGGCTCCTTGGTGGTGGGATACAGCCTCACTACTCAGGGTAGGTAGATAGTACCAGCCTCACCTGGGAGCTAGTTAGAAATGCAGATTCTCAGCCTGGCCAATATGGCGAAACCCTGTCTCTACTAAAAATACAAAATTAGCCAGGCATAGTGGTACACACCTGTAGTTCTAGCTACTTGGGAGGCTGAGGCATGAGAATTGCTTGAACCCGAGAGGCGGAGGTTGCAGTGAGCTGAGATCATGCCATTGCACTCCAGCCTGGGTGACAGAGCGAGACCCTGTCTCAAAACAAAAACCAAAAAACAACAACCCCTCCCGCTCTAAACACACACACACACACACACACACACACACAAATAAATAAATAAATAAAAAGAAATGCAGACTCTCGGCCCACCCCAGACCTGCTGGATTAAAAACTCTGCATTCTGGCCAGGGATGCAGGCTCTTGCCCATAATCCCAGCACTATGGGAGGCTGAAGTGGGAGGATGGCTTGAGCTCAGGAGTTCAAGATCAGCCTGGGCAACAAAGTAAGACCCCCATCTCAACAAAAAATTTAAAAAAAAATTAGCCAGGTGTGGTGGTATGTGTCTGTAGTCCCAATTACTTAGGAGGCTTAGATGGGAGGATTGCTTGAGCCCAGGAAGTTGAGGCTGCAGTGAGCTGTGATCGTGTTACTGCACTCCAACTGGGGCAATAGAGTGAGACACTGTCTCAAAAATAATAAATAAAAACTGCATTTTATCAGGATCCACAGCTGGTGCCTTGCACATTGAATTTGAGAGGAACTAGGATAAAGTCCAAATGCAAACTTGGGGTGCAAGAACTTGTACCTTGCCTAGACCTCACCTAGACAGCCTGCTTTCTCAAGGCAGAGCCCTGGCTGTACCAAAATTCTCACTGTCCCCCGAGCAAGGCCTGCTTTGGTACATTTTTGCCCCCACCTTTCCCTCTGTCTGTTCACTCAGCATCTTCCGAGAACCAGTTCAAAGGTCCTGTCCTCTGGGAAGCTTTGTGGGATCCCCTGACACTGGGCCTCTTTTCTGGGCTTTCGGCGCCTTGTGCAAACACCCATTCCATCACGTATGACGCTGTTTAGTAATTGGGTTTCATGTCTGGCTTCCTCACCAGCATGGAAGCTCCACAAAGCAGCAGCCTGGTCACCTTTTCTCTTCCAAGTGCCCAGAACAGCCCCTGGATGCTAACAGGGGCGCCGTAAAGGTTTGTCAAATTACCACCGACTTTATTGAGTGCTTTGTTCTTCCAGGTTCTAAGTGCTTTAGATACATGATTTCCCTTAATCCTTACAACCACCCTCCGAAGTAGGTGGTGTAAACCCATTTGGAAGATGAGAAAAGCAAGGCTTAGGGAGGGTTAAACCACCTGCCTCAAGTTCACAAGTAACAGGCACAAAGAGCCTTTGAGACCACAGAGCTGGGACTCCTAATGGCCTCAAGACAGAAAGAGCCGAGGGAAGAAGCAGGGGAAAGTGGCCAGATAGGATGGGCAGCTCTTCATCCTGTGGAAGCAGCAGCACCTGCGTCTCAGAGCCTTTCTAATTTGTCATTGGGATGGGAGGTTCTGGTGGAGAGGGGTGGCCTTGTGGCCTTCTGGCCTTTGCTGCTCCTCCACCCTGACCTCCCTATCCCCGCCCCCCAGCCCATGCAGGTGCTGTTTTCCGGTGAGGCCACCCACCGCAAGTACTATTCCACCACCCACGGTGCTCTGCTGTCCGGCCAGCGTGAGGCTGCCCGCCTCATAGAGATGTACCGAGACCTCTTCCAGCAGGGGACCTGAGGGCTGTCCTCGCTGCTGAGAAGAACCACTAACTTGTGACCTCCAGCCTGCCCCTTGCTGCCGTGTGCTCCTGCCTTCCTGATCCTCTGTAGAAAGGATTTTTAATCTTCTGTAGAGCTAGCTGCCCTGACTGCCTTCAGACCTGGCCCTGTAGCTTTTCTTTTTCTCCAGGCTGGGCCGTGAGCAGGTGGGCCGTTGAGTTACCTCTGTGCTGGATCGTGCGCCCCCCTTGCCTACCCTCTGTCCCGCCTTGTTATTGTAAGTGCCTTCAATACTTTGCATTTTGGGATAATAAAAAAGGCTCCCTCCCCTGCCCCTCAGCTTCTCTCTGGTTTTCTCAGCCTCTGTGTATGTGTGTGTGTTTATTTCTGTCACACCACCTTTGAGTGAGAGGGAGAAGGTTGGGGAGCCCTGGCCTGGCTGTGTCCCCAGAGGGAAGGTGCTGCTTTTACTGGAAGGGGTGTCCCCTCCCCCCATCTGTTGGGGTGTTTACCTTCCTGCCAGTAAGGCCCCTCAGGAATACGGGCCTCTCATTGTACACCTGCTCCTTCAGGTCTGGCCTGAGTCTGCCTGCTGGCCCTTTTTGCTGGACTTCTCTGAGTTTAATTGAGTGACACGCTGCCTGGAGTAAAGGAGTTCTGTGGGGGGGGACCCCAGTGGTGGTGGCTCCATGCCAAGCCTAGGTATGTTCATTGCTTTTTTTTGAGACGGAGTCTTGCTCTGTCGCCCAGGCTGGAGTGCAATAGCGCAGTCTTGGCTCACTGCAACCTCTGCCTCCTGGGTTCAAGCAATTCTCTGCCTCAGCCTCCTGAGTAGCTGGGATTACAGGCGCCCACGACCACGCCTGGATAATTTTTGTATTTTTAGTATTTTTGTAGTTTTACCATCTTGGCCAGGCTGGTCTTGAACTCCTGACCTCAGGTGATCCACCTGCCTTGGCCTCCCAAAGTGCTGGGATTACAGGCGTGAGCCACTGCGCCTGGCCTCATCATTGTTAATTAGTGTCACCCTGCCACTGGGCTGTGGGTCTGGCCCCTGGGGTGGCCTCCTTTTGAACCTCTGGGCAGATGGTCATTCTGGGCTTTATTTTTTGGCAGGGGGAATATCCTAAGGCCTGCCATTTATTGGGGGATAGATTTTTCTTCTCTTCAGCTGGGTTCAGTGCTTCCAACATTTTGGGAGGCTAAGGTGGGAGGATCGCTTGAGCCCAGGAGTCTGAGGCTGCAGTGAGCCATGATTGCACCACTGCACTCCAGCTTGGGTGACAGAGTGAGACCCTGTCTCAGAAAAATAAAAGGTGTTATTTGTAATCCTTTACATGTAAGCTGTCAATCATCTCAGTGTTAAGGAATAATTCACACACCAAATATAAAGCAATCAAGACTTTCCTTTACATACTAGGCATCTAGAAAATGGTGCTAGGCTGGACATGGTGGCTTATGCCTGTAATCCCACCACTTTGGGAGGCTGAGGCAGGAGGATTGCTTGAGCCTGGGAGCTTGAAACCAGCCTGGGCAACACAGGGAGACCCCATCTCTACAGATGTCTCTAAAAAAAAGAAAAACTTCTTTTTCTTCTGTTTTTGCTGAGTAAAAAGACACACCTACCCCCTTATGTATACTCACCTACATATATAGGTACACATACCTACATATACTCATCACTACACCTTACACATAACCCACATGACATATACAGGTACACACACCTACATACACTCACCTCTACACCCTACACATATACCCACCTGCATACACACACACACAGAACCTTAAAGAACGGTCATTTTGTTACTCCACATTTCTAGTGATGAAATTTGAATTCAGATCCACATGGATCTGTCCATGTGGTTTAAGCCCAAAAGCTATATAAGAATACACTAAAATGTCCCCATTCACACTGTCTCCAGTCATCTTAAAGAACACTTAGTCATTTTGTTATCCTAGATTTCTAGTGATGAAATTTGAATTCTATAGAGTTGAAGGGGTGGGGTGATGGGGAGAAGTTATGAAGAGCTTAGGTCAGGTCCCCTTCATGGACATTTAGGGCTCTGCCCTTGACAGGACATGACATCCCCTTCCTCCTCCCAGGTGATTGATTGATTGATTGAGATAGCATCTCACTCTGTTG
The DNA here is from genome assembly GCF_028885625.2 of Pongo pygmaeus. NCBI lineage: Eukaryota > Metazoa > Chordata > Mammalia > Primates > Hominidae > Pongo > Pongo pygmaeus. Next base: position 29,478,407 of record NC_072394.2, on the reverse strand, counting down.
CCCAGGCTGGAGTACAGTGGTGTGATCATGGCTCACTGCAGCCTCAGACTCCTGGGCTTAAATGATCCTCCTTACTCAGGAGTAGCTGGGAGTATAGGCATGTGCCACCATGCCTGGCTAATTTTTATTTTTATTTTTTTGTAGAGAGAGTGTCTGCCCAGGCTGGTAGGTTGTGATGGAGATGTCTAACACACAGACACACGTACACACATGCTTACCTGCATCCACTTATGCACACACACCTACCTCAGACATTTTGCTTTGCCAGGGTTGATCCGCCAGAAATCTTCATGGAGCTTATATCAAGGGATTCATACGCACCTGCTGGCATAGCTGAAAAATGTCTAAATATATATATATGAATTTTTTTTTTTTTGAGACGGAGTTTCACTCAGTTGCTTAGGCTGGAGTGCAGTGGCATGATCCCAGCTCATTGCAACCTCCACCTCCCAGGCTCAAGCAATTCTCCTGCCTCAGCTTCCTGAGTAGCTGGGATTAAGGCGTGAACCACCATGCTCGGCTAATTTTTCTATTGTAAATAGAGTTGGGGTTTTGCTATATTGGCCGGACTTGTCTCAAACTGCTGACCTCAGGTGATCCAACCCGCCTCGGACTCCCAAGGTGTTGGGATTACAGGCGTAGCCACTGTGCCTGGCCTATATATGAAAAATTGTCTGAACAGAGGATCTGTTCATGTAGTTTAAGCCCAAAAGCTGTCCATGTGGATACAATACACTGAAATGTTCCCTCTCACAGTGTCCCCAGTCACTGTTGCCTCTCCCACAGCCCTATAGGTCTCCATTCCTAGATGTAAGTCAATATAAAAACACTCTTCTCCCTCCTTTTTATACAAAAATGACCGAAGTATTCATCTTGTCCTGATTTTGCTTGTTTTAGTTAACAATATGTCCTGTAGGCTGGGCACGGTGGCTCACGCCTGTAGTCCCAGCACTTTGGGAGGCCAAGGCGGGCGGATCACCTGAGGTCAGGAGTTCAAGACAAGCCTGGCCAACGTGGTGAAACCCTGTCTCTACTAAAAGTACAAAAAATTAGCCGGGTGTGATGGTGCATACCTGTAATCCCAGCTACTCGGGAGGCCGAGGCAGGAGAATTGCTTGAACCCAGGAGGTGGAGGTTGCAGTGAGCCGAGATCACGCCATTGCACTCCAGCCTGGGCAACAAGAGCGAAACTCTGTCTCAAAAACAAACAGACAAACAAAAAACCAAAAAAACCCACAATATGTCTTGGACATCTTCCCGTAACGGTACATAAACAGACAATGTAAATTTGGACCTTACTTTGGTCAAAGCATGTCTGTCTCCTCCCTGGCCCAGGGTCACTTTATGGGAAGCCACCTTCTATTACCTGTTACCTTCCATGACTGACAGTCTGCTGTCTGCTTCTGACTCCTCAGTTGTTGGATTTCCCCATCCACTGCAGTGGGATGGAGACAAGCAGCCCCATCACATAAGTATCGGGGAAGAAAGTGATAAATAGGTTCTCAGTGTACAGGCAGAGGAATTTTAAAGGACCCCATGGTGGGGCAAAAGGTCTGGAAATGTTTACTTGGTGACTGCACTTCGGGGAGCTTCATGGGTGGATAAGAGGGAGGGAGAGAATATTCACTTAGTGCCAATTGCCTGGCACTATGCCATGTGAATGTGGTACTGATTTGACAGTGATGCCAACTCAGGCTTTATTTATTCCTGTGGGCAAATGAAACCTCAGAGAAGTTAAGTAACTTGCCCAGGGTTGCTCAGAGGTGCCGAGACATGAGCTGAAGTCTGTCGGACTGCGTGGTGTAGGCTCGTTCTATTGTATGATGAAAAGAAGAGGCTGGTGCCATCAAAAAACTTAAGGCCATTGCTGGAGAGAGTGGGTGTGGTACGACCACACTGGGGGACTGTGGCAGAGTCAGCTAAAACTGGCCATGTGCTTGCCAGCATTCCCACCCCTGGGTATACACCCAAGAGAAAGGCATGCAGATGCTCACCAAACATATATACCAACGTGTCCACAGCAACACGGTTCCTAATAGCTAAAAAACTGGAAACTGCCCAGATGTCCATCAACAGTAGAATGGATAAATTGCAGTGCACTCATACAATGGAATATAGCAATAAATAAAAGGAATCGATATTTGCAACAACATGGATTAATCTCAAAAACGTTATGTTGGCAGGGTATGATGGCTCATGTACCCCCAGCACTTTGAGAGGCCAAGGCAGGTGGATTGCTTGAGCTCAGGAGTTCAAGACCAGCCTGGGCAACATGGCGAAACCCCGTCTCCACAAAAAATACAGAAATTAGCTGGGCATGGTGGTGTGTGCCTATAGTCTCAGTTACTGGGGAGGCTGAGGTGGGAGGAATGCTTGAACCCAGAAGGTTGAGTCCGCAGTGAGATGTGATCATGCCACTGCACTCCAGCCTGAGCAACAGAGCAAGATTCCATCTCAAAACAGCAACAACAACAACACAACAAAAACTCCCAAAACATTATGTTGAGTTAAAGAAGCCGGAGAAAAGGCTATGTGCTATATGATTTCTTTTACGTGATGTTCAAGAACTTGCAAAACTAATCTACTGTGTTGGATATGAGGGGCTGGGGGTGGTGGCTGGGCAGGAGTGGGATGGGGGCACTTCCTGGGGTTACGGAAATGTTCCACATCTTGATCTGGGTGGTGGGTGCATCGGCATACACATTGATAAAAATGCATCAAGTTATACATGGAAGAAAGTTTCAAGAGTCTGAGAATGCCCTCCCTCCATTCTCCCATTCCAAAACATGGTCATATTGGCCCAGCTAATTTCCTCCTTGCAGCAGAGATGACACATCTGAGAGCAGATAAAGGGAGGAGGGGCCCTCTTAGGCCCCACTGGCTGCCTGGTGATAAGGAGTGACCTCAAATTCATATAGGATGTCACTGTTTACCAGCTCCATTGCCTGTATCCCCTTATCCTCTCTGCATCTGTAACCACGAAAGGGGGGCTGGGATTGTTCCACAGCAGAGGAAATGGAGGTTCTCGGAAGGACCTCGGGGAGGCCACGCAAGGCTACTTGGCTTGGAGAGGACGTGACCTCGTGGGGAAGGGAGCAACCCCGGGAGGAAGCCGAGGGGGAGCCTTTGGACACACAGGCAGGGACAGGCGCCAGAGGGGGCACCTCCTCCAGTGCACTGCCTCCACATCAATAATTGCATAATGTGGATACCATTTATGATCGACAGTTCCAAAAACCAAACTCACTCAATACAGATGAGCAAGGAAGAGCAAGAGCCATTCAGAAGTGAGGAGATATGACATACAAGGAACACAGGATATGTTTCATGCTGTGATGAAGTTTCAAAATAGACTTGGCGTAGATTGAAACCCAAAGGGCTCTATCAGGAGTGGCAAATGTGACACACTTAGGCCAACACCCATGCCAATGATTCCTAGAAAATTCCCATTGCCTGGTAGAAGTTCACAGGAGAGGAAAGTTCTTTCCTGCACCAGGTTCTATGGAGAATTGGTTGCATGGTTTCTCGTGTTGTGGGCATCAGGGACTTCAGGGTCAAGGTGTTTAGTTGTGGCTTTGTGCAAACCTCAGAACTGTGTCCTCCAAGGGCCTGGGGTATTTGGCAGGCGCTGTCTCTTGCTGCATTTGCTGCTGTGTGACAGATGAGTAATTCGTTATATCCTATTTCTCGGGAGCTGCCTGGAGTGTCTGCCCGTCCTGCAAACAAATGTAGGAGTGAAGCACCTCTAGTTTGAGTCACCTGGCCTTACTAGGTCCTGTTGGGGTGAGCTCAAGGGTAACTCCAAGGTGCAGAGTGAGTTAGGCTGCTGGTTCAGTTCTTGAGAATTGCCTGCCTAATTAGTGGTCTGCCAAACTTAATGGTAGAGTTACAGAAGGCTGTATTCTTTATAATGACTGGCTGGGCTGTTTATTGAGACTCCTTATTTGTGTAGGACAATCAAGCCATCAACACGCAGGCAGAGTTGTTGCTCTACTAAGGTGGCAGCCAGGACATCTAATCTTGTGTTATGTATTTAATATTAAAAAAGGGGGTCGTTCACTGCCCTGTTTCATACTGTTCAGCCTGAGACTGGTAGGTACAAAAGTCTTCTCACTTCCCATGATTCTAGCGGTGATTGTTTAACACTGATTTTGCCAGAACTTTCAAAGCCTGGATCTCTCTCAGGGAATGCAAAGTGTTAGGCATATTTTATTTTTGCAAACTCTGTGTTTGTGCAATTTCAATGTGTTAGATTGGGTATTCCCTCTCCATTTCACTGTGGTCCCAGCCACTCCCTTTTGTCTTAGATCTGCTACCATCCCACTCCCACACATGGGGCACATGGGGTTACACAGCTGTCTTTCACCACCAGTTCAAGGTCCTGTGGCCACTTTATTATGCCTTGAAGCTCTTTCTTCTCTTTTATGAGCTACTTGGGTGTGCTTTCTGTTACTTGAGCCATTGGTTCCTCCTCTTTTGTTTAAATTAGTTTGGGTTAGGCTTCTGTCACTTGTGATCAGTTCAAACTAATTAAAATTGGTTCCAGAACTGGAGTTTTACATTTGGTCTATCATTTCACTGGGTCTCTTTCTAATACCCTCAGCTCTCTTACCCCCTGTTTTGTTAAAGTCAATTGACGTAATTCCAATCAGGGATCAGTCTACAGCTATGGCTGGGCCACCATCAGTTGCTGCTGGAAAAAAACAAAGCCACACCTGCTGGCCAAAGCAAAGCAAATAACAACACTGCCTGCAGAATCTTTCCAGGGACTTAACATATTTAAAGCAGAAATTCTGCTTCTTCCTAAATCTAATCTACCTTTGGTCTTCCGTATTTCAGAAAGTGGTGCCACCATTTGGCCCAGGGCAAACACCTGGGTCATCATCAACTCCTTTTTCTTTCATATTCAACATCTGATCATCAGATTTGCCATCAGCAAATCTTGTTGGCTCTCCCTACAAAACACACCCTGAGTCTGACGACTTTGAGCCTCCTTCACTGCTCCTCACATCTCTGCTGTGTATGGCTGCAACAGCCTCCTAAGTGGGGTTCCTCTTTCCACGTCTGTCCCTTTTAGCCTACACAGCAGCAGCGTGATCCTTTCAAAATATGAATCCAGCCACGCCACTTCCCTGGTTCTTAGTAACAACCATCATGCTAAAGATCAAAGGTGATTTCCAACATCCTATGTGATCTGTCTCCCTGGGTCGCACCTCCTCTCCACCCTCTCCTTCCCTTTACCCTGACTGTCCTCTTTAACTGAAATGCTCCCCGTCCCCCAGATATTTGCAAGGCTCTTTGCTGCTGCCTTTAGATCTCTACTCAGATGTCACTTCTTTGGGAAGACTTCCTGAGCAAAAGACTTCCTTGAGGACCTTGTTTCCATAGCCTCCCGCACTCTCTGCTCTCTCATCCTGCCTGTTTCTTCATAGTCCTTCTCTTTCCCTGATGTTTATGTGTTTATCTATTTTCCCTCAACCCCTGAATGTAAGTTCTATGTTCATTTATGCATGTCCAATGAGTCCAAAATAGTGCCTAGCATAATAGGTTATCAATAAATATTTGCAGAATGAATAAGCAAGGGATTGAAGAAGCCAAGATAAATGGTGGAAATCCGGAGGATACCCCTCTCCACCATCATTTGTCAATAAGCAACTTGGTCTCTTGCTTCATAGACAAAATAGAAGCCACCTGGAGGCAACTTCCTCACCCATCAACAAGCTCACCAGCCTTCATGCCTCTCCTTCGGAGCTTCCCTGCCGACAGTGGCAGGTAAGGCTTCTGCCTCTCCTAGGCTGACCCTCCACCTGTGCTTCCCATGCCTCAAGTGCAGGGACGTTGCCTCATCCTTTCCGTCCCCTATCGCTCTACTTCATCCTTTCTACCCATGTTTCAGTATGCTCACGTCTTTCCCATCAGCCACCTTCCTCTGGAACCACCTTCCTGGGCCTCTCCTTCAATTAAGCTGCACAGCAGCATTTTCTACACTTGCTCTGGCTGCATCCTCACTATCCTGCACTAGCAATTGTTGGTGAGGTTCTTCAGGCTGCAGATGGAGACATAGGAAGGGCTGGACTGACTCCCCTTCTCACTGTGGCTGGGCAGGGTAGGGGGTACCCCGGCTTCCAGGATCTCTGGAAGCAAGGACAACCTCAACGGCTGATCCTCATCCTCTGGCGCCATCTGCTGCCCAGATGGGGACACAGCCCTCTTGCTGCACCGAGAAAATGCGTGTCCTGAATTCTCCGTGAGCTTTACTGAATTAAAACAAACAACATAAAATCATGGGAGTGCCTTTAATTAATGTTGAATAAGTGAATAAGATTATAATATTCTACAGTATCATTTATTTTTCATTCTTAACGTTATAAAGAGGGCTTGTTGGCTGGGCGCGGTGGCTCAGGCCTGTAATCCCAGCACTTTGGGAGGCTGAGGCGGGCAGATCACCTGAGGTCGGGAGTTTGAGGCCAGCCTAATCAAGATGGAGAAACCCTCGTCTCTACTAAAAATACAAAATTAGCCAGGCATGGTGGCACATGCCTGTAATCCCAGCTACTCAGGGGGCTGAGGCAGGAGAATCACTTGGACCCAGGAGGTGGAAGTTGCAGTGAGCCGAGATTGTGCCATTGCACTCCAGCCTGGGCAACAAGAGCAAAACTACTGTCTCAAAAAAAAAAAAAAAAAAAAAAAGAGGGCTGTTGGCTCCCGAGATGAGATATTTACTTTTGTTCAATTGTTCACTCGTTCTTTTGTTCATCTATCAGACTTTTAATGATTTCCTTTTGTATGCCAGGCTATATGCTAAAAAAAAGCTTCATTATGCTTTAAGACATAAGTTTAGTAAATAAATAAGAAATGTGTCCTTAGTTTGTTCCCTAACGGAAGCTGGACCTATGGGTTGTATTTATAATAGTTGTGTGTGTGGATTAAGTAATGTGGGTGTGAGGAATAAGTCATAGGTGTGGATATATCTTATGTGTCCTGTTAAATCTGGCTTCCTAATGGGAACAAAATAAGGTCTCATTTAAAAAATTAGTAAACATATTTATTGGAAGTATAATTGTGTACAATAATACACAGATCACGAGGCAGGGTGTGGTGGCTCACGCCTGTAATCCCAGCACTTTGGGAGGTGGAGGCGAGTGGATCACCTGAGGTCAGGAGTTTGAGAACAGACTGACCCATGGTAAAACCCCATCTCTACTAAATAGAAAAATAATTAAACGGGCATGGTGGCACATGCCTGTAGTCCCAGCTACTTGGCAGGCTGAGGCAGGAGAATGGATTGAATCTGAGAGGCAGAGGTTGCAGTGAGCCGAGATTGTGCCATTCCATGTCAAAAATAAAATAAAATAAAATAAAAATAAAAATACATGGATCACGAGTGTACAGCTTTATAAATTTTGAACCTACCTATGTAACCGGCACCCAGATCAGGAAACAGAAGTATCCCTTTGTTCCTCCAGCCACAAGCCCTCTTCTCCCAAGGGCTACCATTATGTTGACTTCTAATGCTTTAGTTTAACTTGTGCCCATTTTTGTACTTCATGTAAACATGACCCATTTGGTTTCTTCATCTTACTTGGTTTCTTTATTTGGTTTCTTTAGCTTGTGTCTGTGAGGTCCATCCATGTTGTTTCATGTAGCAAGCATTTGTTCATGCTTACTGCTGGATCATATTCCATTGTGTGATATGCCATGATTTGTGTATCGTTTCTCCTGGTGATGGACAGCAGAATTGTTTCAAGTTTTTGGCTATTAAAAGCAGTGTAGCTAGCTGAGTGCGGTGGCTCATGCCTGTAATCCCAGCACTTTGGGAGGCTGAGGTGGGCTGATCACGAGGTCAGGAGTTCAAGACCAGCCTGGCCAATATGGTGAAACCCCGTCTCTACTAAAAATACAAAAATTAGCTGTGTGTGGGGGCGTGTGCCTGTAGTCCCAGCTACTCAGGAGGCTGAGGCAGAATAATTGCTTGAACACTGGAGGTGGAGATTGCAGTAAGCAGAGATCATGCCACTGCACTCCAGCCTGGGCGACAGAGGGAGACTTTGTCTAAAAAAACAAAAACAAAACAAAACAAAAAACAGTGCAGCTACCAACATTCTAGTATTAGTCTTCTGGTGAATGTATGTATATGTGTGTATATATGTGCATTTCTTTTTCTTTTCTTTTTTGAGATGGAATCTTGCTCTGTCTCCCAGGCTGGACTGCAGTGGTGCAATCTTGGCTCACTGCAACCTCTGCCTCCCGGGTTCAAGCGATTCTCCTGCCACAGCCTCCCGAGTAGCTGGGATTATTGGTGCCCACCACCATGCCCAGCTAATTTTTGTATTTTTAGTAGAGACTGGGTTTCACCATGATGCCCAGGCTGGTCTCGAACTCCTGACCTCAAGTGATCTGCCTGCCTCGGCCTCTCAAAGTGCTGGGATTACAGGCGTGAGCCACTGTGCCTGGCTTATATATGCATTTCTCTTGGATCTATACCTAGGAGAAGAACGGACGGGGCACAGAGTAGGAGTGGTTTAGCTTTGGGAGTTCAAGGTATAATGGCTCCAAGCTCCCACATTCCACACTAGCAGGAAGTGTAGATTTTTCCCTGGTTCTCCTCCAAGGATATTGACACTGAGTCATTATGCATCTTAGTTCTCTTCTCTCTGAGAAAATTCACCTGAGCCTCCTTCTAGTTAATCTCACCACAGCTGGTGTCTGGGGGTTCTGCAGCCCTCATTTCTATCAAAGCATCTTTGGAAGGTTCTTGGGGCTGCCACAGATACCAGGGCAGCCAGCACAAGTCTCAGTTGCCAAGGCTCAGTGAGCAGAGGCCCTGGGCTATTCCAGGGCTGGCTGCCAGGCCCTGTCCATTCCCAGTTGGGTTAAGTTGACTTTCTGTCCTCTAGTCTGGTCCTCCTTGCTTTTTGTCTACACTGTTGTTTTTCCAAGTGTGGTCCCCTGACCAGCAGCATCAGCATCTCCTGGGAACTCAGTAGAAATGCAGAATATCAGGCTCCTCTTCCGACCTGAATCAGAATCTGCATTTTAACAAGGTCTCCAGGTGATCTGTGTGCACATTTGGGTCGATCTGTGCTAACTATAATACCACACTAATAGTGAGGCTCAGCTGTGCCTCATGCTTTTCAGACAGCAGGGGTTAATAATCTCCTTACATCCCTCCCTCCCTCATGCCCCTTGTCATACATTTCTAGAGCTCACCTCCCAGGGAGAGTTTGCCCATCTTTAAGTTATTTTGCAGGCAGGTGTTAGGGCTTCCCCACGGCCTGTGAGTTTTCCAGTGCTGCGGTGGCCTTCCATTTCTTTTGCCGGTCTAGAACCTTGCTCTTCTAAGTGTGTTCAGTGGATCAGCAGCATTGGCCTCACCTGGGAGCCTTTTAGAGCATCAGAATCCCAGGCTCCATCCTCAGACCTGCTGGATCATAAAGCAGGGCAGGTGAGCCCCCAAACTGGGGCTTAGCTGCCCTGCATTATGAGTTTTTGGCTTTGCCCAGGAAAGAATTCAAGGGTGAGCTGGTGGTGTTAGACAGCGACTTTTACTGAAGTGGCAGTGCACAGCAGCAGCAAAGGCACAGTTCCTTGTTGGGCAGGGCCACCCCACAGGCAGTATGCCCAGAGGAGCAGCTCAGAGGCAGTTCTGCAGTTGTATTTTTTTTTTTTGAGACGGAGTCTCGCTCTGTCGCCCAGGCTGGAGTGCAGTGGCACAATCTCGGCTCACTGCAAGCTCTGCCTCCCGGGTTCACGCCATTCTCCTGCCTCAGCCTCCCGAGTCGCTGGGACTACAGGCGCCCGCCACCACGCCCGGCTAATTTTTTGTATTTTTAGTAGAGACGAGGTTTCACCATATTAGCCAGGATGGTCTCGATCCCCTGACCTTGTGATCCGCCTGCCTCAGCCTCCCAAAGTGCTGGGATTACAAGCGTGAGCCACCGCGCCCGGCCTGCAGTCATATTTATACCTACTTTTAACTACATGCAAATTAAGGGGGTGGATTTTGCAGACATTTTTAGGAAAAAGGTGGTAACTTCTGGATCGTTGGGTGGTTGCCATGGAAAGGGGTGGTAACTTTCAGGTGTTGCCATGGCAATGGTAAACTGACATGGCACACTGATGGACATGTCTTATGGAGGGATGCTTTTGTCTCTTCCAGTTTCAGCTAGTTCTCAATTTGGTGTGGTGTCGTAGCCCCACCTCTGGGGTCAAGTCCCACCTCCTACCTCAATCAGAACCTGAGTGTTTCCAACACGAGCTCCAGGTGAGTTGATTGCACAGTAAAGTCTGAGATGTGCTGTTTACACCACTGGTTCCTCATCGTGGCATAAAGATCATTTGGGGAGATTTAAAAAACCAACAACTCAGTGTTCCTGGCTTAACTTAGAGTTGTGGTTCCTGCCCTTGACTGCACATTGGATCACCTGGGAGCTTTAAAAGCCATGGGTAACCAGGCGCAGTGGCTCATGCCTGTAATCCCAGCACTTTGGGAGGCTGAGGTGGACAAACCACCTGAGGTCAGGAGTTCGAGACTAGCCTGGCCAACATGGTGAAACCCTGTCTCTACTAAAAATGCAAAAATTAGGCCAGGCGCAGTGGCTCATGCCTGTAATCCCAGCACTTTGGGGGGACCAAGTGGGTGGATCTTCTGAGGTTTGGAGTTCAAGACCAGCCTGGCCAACATGGTGAAACCCTGTCTCTACTAAACAAATACAAAAAATTAGCTGAGCGTGGTAGTGGGAGCCTGTAATCCCAGCTACTCAGGAGGCTGAGGCAAGAGAACCACTTGAACCCAGGAGGTGGAGGTTGCAGTGAGCCAAGATCACGCCATTGCACTACCAGCTTGGGCGATAAGAGCTAAAAAAAAAAAAAAAAAAGAAAAGCCATGGATGCCCAGGGCCACCCCTAGAACTGGTTTGAACTGGTCTTTCCCCTGTGTTCTTCAATGTAGGCAGCAACTCCTGCCTCTAATTCCATCAGGAGCCACCTTTTCCTACCATAATGGCTTTCATTTCACAAGTCAGGGGGCCAAAGAGATGAGCTTGACTATTGCCAAGGATATCTGCCTTTGCTCTTCAGGCAGGAACTGGTGAACTAACCTTCAGGGGTTCAGATTTCTTGGGCTACTGCAAGACAGACTTTGGTCAAAGCTCCATTAACTTACTACCTACATGGACCCACTGTGATCAGTGTTTTTTGATCTCTGAAAGGTTTTTTTCCCCACCTAGTGAACAGTCACACAGATACTTTTGTAGAACGAAGATGTTTACAAAACAAAGCATGTGGGGCAAGTGTACCCAGCATTCCTTTTATTCAAGAGGTTCTGGGACAGTGAACTTACCCAGATTAATCAATTTCATGGGGTATGCCATATTTTAGGAATAACTTATTGGACAATTTGTCCCCATGTCTGTTTCCTTAAACTTGCCATTTTATGTCCTTGCACAGTTATTATGTTACAATATATTCTCCACCATCAAATTTTCACACTGCCAGGATTCAATAAAAAAGCTTAGCAATGCCTGTGAGGCATGAAGATTACCTTCTGAATCATCAAAGAGAGATTTCTTTCTTTCTTTTTTTTTTTTGAGATGGAGTCTCACTCTGTCACCCAGGCTGGAGTGCAGTGGCCTATCTTGCCTCACTGCAACCTCCGCCTCCCAGGTTCAAGTGATTCTCCTGCCTTAGCCTCTGGGAGCAGCTAGGATTACAGGCACACGGCACTACGCCTGGCTTTTTTTTTTTCTTCTTTTTTTTTGTATTTTTAGTAGGGATAGGATTTCATCATGTTGGCCAGGCTGGTCTCGAACTCCTGACCTCAAGTTGTCCGCCCCCCCTCCGCCTCCCAAGTGATGGGATTATAGGTGTGAGCCACCGTGCCCAGCCTGAATCATCATAGATTTGATTAGGAACCACTGCTATATCCTAAGTCTCTTTGGTCTATGATTCTTTCTCCTTTTTACTTCAACTTTTTATTTTTTTTTTAGACAGGCTCTTGCTCTGTCCCCCAGTCTGGAGTGCAGTGGCGTGATCACGGCTCACTGCAGCCTCAATCTTCTGGGCTCAAGCCATCCTCCCACCTCAGCCTCCTGAGTAGCTGGGGCCACAGGCATGTACCACCACACCTAGCTAATTTTTAAAATTATTTCTAGAGTGAAGGTCTCACTATGTTGCCCAGGCTAGCATTGAACTCCTGGGCTCAAGCAGTCCTCCTGACTTGGCCTCCCAAAATGTTAGGATTACAGGCATGAGACACTGCACCTGGCCTTTCTTCAACTTTGTATACTGAAACATAGCATACAGAGTGCAGGACAGTTCTCCTGGTGGCCTTGGACCAACCCAGCTCTTCCCCCTTTCTTGCTTGTAGTTATCAAAATAACTGTAGAATGTGCTGGGAATGCAACATCCTGTGATAAGGAGGGATTGGCTGCAACTGCCTGCGCTCTGTTCTAGTCCTCGTCAGAAACAGGATGTCCTGGCTGGGCTCAGTGGCTCACGCCTGTAATCCCAGCACTTTGGGAGGCCAAGGTGGGTGGATCACCTGAGGTCAGGAATTCAAGACCAACCTGGCCAACATGGTGAAACCCCGTCTCTACTAAAATACAAAAAATTAGCCTGGTGTAATGTTGGACACCTGTAATCCCAGCTACTTGGGAGGCCAGGCAGGGAAATCGCTTGAACCTGGGAGGCAGAGGTTGCAGTGAGCCGAGATCGTGCCACTGCACTCCAGTCTTGACGACAGAACGAGACCCTGTCTTAAGAAAAAAAAAAAAAAAGAAACAGGATGTCCTTCAACACTTTAGTCCAGTGAATCATGTATCCCTGGGGTATAAAGCCCAGGTGGGCTGCTTTTTGGGGGCCCTCAGCTGCAGTGCAAGTAGGGCATGCACAGTTGAGACTCCATCTACCCCAGGCTGCTTTCCTGAGCCTTAGGTGACCAGCTCACAATGAACTCTAGGCTTCTGTTATCCCTTGGTGCCTATCTGTAAGTAATAGATCCTCTTCATGTAACTTGTTGCATATGTGGGTGTTTTGTCTCACTGGACTCAGACAAGTTGGTAACTAAGTGCACAGTGAACCTGCTTCACGGAGATAATTACTCAAAATATAAATGTATGATGAATTATCAGAGGGAACAGCTTTGTGCCATGAGGCAGGTAAAGAAATGAGACATGGCCAGCACTACCAAAGCCCCTTTCATGAAACATAAGTTCCTCCCACTTTCAAAAGGACTTGACTTCTAACACTATCATTTTTAATTTGTTTGCCTATCATGAACTTTCCATATTTGGAATCTCACAGAGTGTGTTCTTTGAAGCTTGGCTTCTTTTGTGAAGCATTATATTCATGAGATGCATTATGTTGTTGTGTGCGGTAGTAGCTCATGCATTTTTATATATAATACATTTTTCTTATCTGATCTTTTTTTAATTTTAATTTTAATTTTTTTTTTTTGAGACAGAGTTTCGCTCTTGTTGCCAAGGCTGGATTGCAACAGCCTGATCTTGGCTTACTGCAACCTCCTCCTCCTGGTTTCATGTGATTCTCCTGCCTCAGCCTCCTGAGTAGCTGGGAATACAGGCAACTGCCACCATGCCCGGCTAATTTTTTTGTATTTTGAGTAGAGACGGGGTTTCCCTATGTTGACCAGGCTGGTCTTGAGCTCCTGGCCTCAAGTGATCCGCCCGCCTCGGCTTCCCAAAGTGCTGGGATTACAAGTGTGAGCCACCGTGCCCAGCCTTATTTGCTCTTTTTTTGACGGACATTTGGGCTGTTGTTATTGTTTTTTTTTGAGACGAAGTTTCGCTCTTTCTCCCAGGCTGGAGTGAAGTTGTGCGATCTTGGCTCACTGCAACCTCCGCCTCCTGGTTTCATGCAATTCTCCTGCCTCAGCCTCCCGAGTAGCTGGGATTATAGGCGCATGCCACCATGCCCAGCTAATTTTTGTATTTTTAGTAGAGATGGGGTTTCGCCATGTTGGCCAGGCTGGTCTTGAGCTCCTGATCTCAGGTGATCCACCCACCTCGGCCTCCCAAAGTGCTGGGATTACAGGCGTGAGCCACCGTGACATTTGGGTTGTTTCTAGTTTGTGGCTATTATGAATAAATATTGCAATGAGCATGCTTGTCACATGGTGCACATGTGAACACATTTTGATTGGTATGTGCCTGGAGGTGGAACTGATGGCTCATAAAGTCACATCAACTTCAGGTGATAATATGAACCAGCTTCCCAAAGTGGTTGTACCAATGGACATACCCTCCAGCAGGTATAAAACTGTCTGGACTCTGTTCTAGTCCCCTTCAGAAACAGGATGTCCTTCAGTACATTAGTCCAGTGAGTCATGTGGCTCTGGGATATAAAACTTACCTGGGGTCTAAGAATTGTGAGCTGGTCATCCAAGGCTCAGGAAAGCTGCCTGGGGCACACGGAGCAGGTATGAGACTTCCAGTTGTTCCCCATCCTTTCTTGGAATGTCCTTGTCTGATTTTAGTATCAAGGTTTTTCTGGCCTCATAAAATGAATTTGGAAGTGTTCGCTCTTTTTTTAGTCTTTGTAAGAGTTTGTTTAAAATTGGTGTTCCTCCCGGGAGGCAGAGGTTGCAGTGAGCTGAGATCATGCCATTGCACTCCAGCCTGGGTGAGAAGAGCAAAACTCCATCTCAAATAAATAAAAATAAAAAATAAAATAAAATAAAATAAAATAAATAAAATAAAATTGGTGTTCTTGCATCCTTAGATGTGTGGATGGCATTCACAGGTGAAGCCATTTAGTCTTGGAAAGTTTTTTAAGTTGCAGATTTAATTTATTTCTTTATTATAGGATTATTCATATTTTCTTTTCTTTTCTTTCTTTTTTTTTTTTTGAGGCGGAGTTTCGCTCTTGTTGCCCAGGCTGGAGTGCAATGGCACAATCTCGGCTCACTGCAACCTCCGCCTCCCAGGTTCAAGCGATTGTCCTGCCTCAGACTCCCGAGTAGCTGGGATTATAGGCATGTGCCACTGTGCCCGGCTAATTTTGTATTTTTAGTAGAGGCGGGGTTTCTCCATGTTGGTCAGGCTGGTCTTGAACTCCTGACCTCAGGTGATCCACCCGCCTCCACCTCCCAAAGTGCTGGGATTACAGACGTGAGCCACCGTGCCTGGACCATATTATCTTTTTGAGGAGAGATTTTGTACATTGTGTTTTTAAAGGAATTTGTTTATTTCACTAGGTTTTCAAATTTATTGGCTTAACTTCATCATATCCATCTATTATTGTTTTATGTTCATGAGTGATTTCTATTTTTTATTTTTTTAAATGACTATTTTCATTATATCTAATTTCTAATTATACAGAGAGATAAAATTTTAAAAAGAAAAGTAAGCAGATGGTCTGCTAAATGGCAATTAAGCTCAACTGTGGCCTAAAAATGGGTTTATAAGTAAATATGACTTAAACAATTGATTCAATTTGCTTAATTCTCTTGTTAAGACATAGGTGATAAATCTTTCTCCTCATTTTAGTAAAATAAAATCTAAGGTGCAGTTGATGGGTTTGGATTTTATCTTTAGCCCTTCAGTCTCATCTCTTCTGTATTTAATAGTTTAAAATGGAAATTTCTTGATTTTCATATGAGTTCACGATTCTTTGAGAATCCAAAGGGAATACCATCAAAATTTTCTTATCTAGTTCTAGCAAGAGTAAGATTGCTTTAGGGAGAATATTTCTTAGAATAGGAGCTCCATTATTTCAGTGCAAGGTAATCTTCTATAGAGACAAATTCCCAATCTAATTAATCACCACTTTGACTTTCAGTAGCTAAAAATTAGAAGAATTTTGCAGTTGCAGTTTATTGTATATCTGTAAAATGTGAGCTAGATCTATCTAGTGTCAGTGAAATTATTTCTGCTGTCTTCTAACTATTCTCTATAATAAACTGTGTTTGCCTCAGCCACAGATTTGAGTCAAACAAAATATTATGTAAATTATTCATTATAAACATAATTTGATTGATTAATCACTTAAAATTTTAAAGTTCAATTCATAGTAAAATCCTTTTCTTTTATTTTCTTCCATCATAAGCAGTTCTCCAAATTATGTTATTTCATGTAAATCAAAAAGTCTGTGATGCATCTTTTTTTTTTTTTTTTGAGACGGAGTCTTACTCTGTCACCCAGGCTGGAGTACAGTGGCACCGTGTCAGCTCACTGCAACCTCCATCTCCTAGGTTCAAGCAATTCTCCTGCCTCAGCCTCTCAAGTAGCTGGGATTACGGGCACCCACTACCATGCCCAGCTAATTTTCATATTTTTAGTAGAGACGGGGTTTCACCATGTTGGCCAGGATGGTCTCGAACTCCTGACCTCAGGTTATCCACCTGCCTCAGCCTCCCAAAGTGCTGGGATTACAGGCATGAGCCACTGTGCCTGGCCTGATGCATCTTAATTCATATTATTTTGTTCAGTCTTCTTTAGGTCTTCATGTCAACAGATGCTTTGAAACCATTATCATGTCTTTAAGTTCCTTTCTCCAAGCTGAGTGCCAAATCTTTACTTTTTTTTATATAACCCATTCTTTTCTTTTTTTTCATCTTTTATTTTATTTTCTTTATTTATTTTTTGAGATGGAGTCTCGCCCTGTCCCCCAGGATGGAGTGCAGCAGCGCAATCTTGGCTCACTGCAACTGCTGCCTCCCGGGTTCAAGCAATTCTCCTGCCTCAGCCTCCTGAGTAGTTGGGATTACCAGCGCCTGCCACCACACCCAGCTAATTTTTGTATTTTTAGTAGAGATGGGGTTTCACCATGTTGGCCAAGCTGGTCTTGAACTCCTGACCTCAAGTGATCCGCCTGCTTCAGCCTCCCAAAGTGCTGGGATTACAGGCTTGAGCCACCACACTTGGCCTCAACTTTCATTTTAGATTTGGGGGTACCTGTGCAGGTTTGTTACCTGGGTATTGTAAAAGGAAAATAAATCTTGGGACTCCCAAATCACTAAGCCAAAGGGAAAAGTCAAGCTGGAAACTGCTTAGGGCAAACCTGCCTCCCATTCTCTTCCTAAGAAAGATAACTACTTAGATAATAAAGCTACTTCCCCAAAAGGAATTTCCTTGTGGACAAAGAACAGACAAATCTCAAAGTCATCCCTTGGCTCACTGAGATAAATGCATATCTGATTGCCTCCTTTGGAGAGGCTCATCAGAAACTCGAAAGAATGCAACTGTCTCTTACCTACCTATGACCTGGAATCCCCCTCCCCAATTTGAGTTGTCCCGCCTTTCTGGATGGGACATCTAGAAATGTCCATCTGACATATGTTGTACATCTGACATACGTTGATTGATGTCTCATGTCTCCCTAAAATGTATAAAACCAAGCTGTGCCCCGGCTACCTTAGACACATGTCCTCAGGACATCCTGAAGCTGTGTCACAGGTGCGTGTCCTTAACTTTGGCAAAATAAACTTCCAAAATTGACTGAGAGCTGTCTCAGATACTTGGGGATAACAGTATATTGTATGATGCTGAGGTCTGGGATACGAATAATCCTGGCACACAAGTGCTGAGGTGCTGAGCATAGTACCCAATAGTTAGTTTTTCAACCCTTGCTCCCCTCCCTTCCCGGACTTCTGTCTTTTAAATCTTGCTATTGACTATTGATGCTTTCTCTTTTTTTCTTGTTCAAGCTCACCAGGAAATAATTGTATATTGTCTTAAAAGAAACAACTTTTGGCTTCACGATCCTCTCTTTTGTAAGTATATTCTTAATTTTATTAACTTCTGTTCTTATCTTTATTATTTTCTTTTTTTCTACTTTGTTTAGGCTTAATGTACTGTTCTTTTTCTTTCTGAGGTGGGTGCTTCTTAATTTTGGCTTTCCTCCTTTCTAACATGTGCCTTTAAAGCCATGAATTTTCCTTTAATCATGGCCTTGACTTTCTCCCATAAGTTTTAATGTCTACAGAATCTGTAGTGATGTCCTGTTTCAGTCTTGATATTGGTAATTTGGGCCTTCTCTTTCCTTTTGTTCACCTTACTAGAGGTTCATTACTTTTATGATTTTTTTTTTTCAAAGAACCAGCTTTTTGTTTCACTTATTTTTCTCCAGTTTTCCTGTTTTCCATGTCATTGATTTCTACTATTATCTTTAGTATTTCCTGCCTTCTGTTTGCTTTGAGTTTAATTTGCTCTTCTATTTTCTAGTTTTGAAGCAGTGTCGTTGTCTGGGGTAAATACCTGAGGTTTGTTGTCTCACAACAAGGAAAATTGAGTATGTGGACACACAAGAAGTGGGTTTAGGAGTTGAGGTTTAACAGGCAAAAGAAAGAGAAAGGAGACTAGAGCAGCACTCTCTCCTGCCAGAGAGAGGGGCTCCTGAGTGGGACTTCCAGCCTGCAGCAAAGTGCTCTGGATTTTATAGACTGGCTTGAGGAGGCGCTGTCTGATTTATAGGGCCCAAAGATTGGTTGGACCAGGTTTGACGTCTACATAGCATGCGAGGAAGCTGGCGACCCCATCCTAATCTTCTATTATGCAAACGGAGTCGTTACTTGGCCGGTGCCATGTTGTCTTCTGACTGTACACACGGTTGGCAAAGAAAAGGAAGATGGAGCCACCATGTTGAACATGCCTAGCCCCCAGGTCGCCCCTTTCCTATTGGCACAGCTGCCAGCATTCACTCGTGCACCTTTTTATGTCTGCAGCTCGATTTTACAGGCTGTTATTTGTTAGAAAAGAAAATGATTGACCAGGTGCGGTGGCTCACAACTGTAACCCCAGCACTTTGGGAGGCCGAGGCTGGTGGATCACCTGAGGTCAGGAGTTCGAGACTAGCCTGACCAACATGGTGAAACTCTGTCTCTATTAAAAATATAAAATTAGCTTGGCGTGGTGGCGGGTGCCTGTAATTCCAGCTACTTGGGAGGGTGAGGCAAGAGAATCGCTTGAACTCGGGAGGCAGAGGTTACAGTGAGCTGAGATTGCGCCATTGTACTCCAGCCTGGGCAACAAGAGTGAAACTCTGTTTCAAAAAAAAAAAAAAAGGAATGATTTGGGGGCTGCTTTGTATTAAAAGAGAAACCTTCCCGAGGACTTCCTTACCTTTACTATCTGCTAAATAATTCCTTTTTTAACTCCTATATCAGTTTCACAGATGTGAGGTCAGATTATTGATTTGGGACATTTCCTCTTTTCTGATGTAAGCATTTAGTGTCCTAAATTTCCCTCCACTACTGTTTAAGCTGCATCCCACAAATTTTGATGTGTTTTCATTTTCACTCAGTTCAATAAATGTTTTGATTTCTCTTGAGACTTCCCTGTGACTCAAGGATTATGTAGAAGTGTGTTTTTTAGTTTCCTAGTTTTTGGAGATTTTCTTGTGACCTTTCTGATTGATTTCTAGTTCGATTCCACAGGGGTTGGGGAACACATTTGGCATGATTTCAATTCCTTTAAATTTGTTCAGGTTTGTTTTATGGCCCACGATATGGTACATGATTATGAAAGGAAAGTAAAAACTCGGGACCCCAATTCATCAGGCCAAAATAAAAAAATTAAGCTGAGAGCCGAATCATGAATAGAAGCTGCCTTTCATTTTGTTCCTAAGCAGACAGCTGCAGATAACAGGTTAAATTATCTCCAAAGGTAGCTACTCCGTGTTCCCCTTATCTTAACGATTTGCTGAGCATGAGACCAATACGTAATTGACTCTTTCTCTACTTGCTCCTTTTCTTTTGCGACATGTGGATGACTGTTCCTCTCCAGCCCACTTTTCCCCTTTAAATAGTGACACCCTTAAATTCATCTTTAGAGAAAGGCACAGACCACAGACTGTTTCTGCGATTCTGTGGTTTACTTCTTCTGGGCATGTCCTTAACCTTGGCAAAATAAACTTCTAAATTGATCGATGCCTGTCTCAGAAACTTTTTGGTTTACATGATCTTGGTACACAAGCCATAGGTGCTTGAAAAGAATAATATGTCTTCTGTTTTTGCTGGGTGGAGTGTTTTATAGATGTTGATTAGATACTGTTGACTGATGATGGTGTTGAATTCTTCTATATCCTTGCTGATTTTCGGTTTAGTTCTATCAGTTGTTGAGAGAATAGTGTTGAAGTCTCCAGCTATAATTGTGTATTTGTTTATTTTCGTCTTTCAGTTCTGTTTCTTATATTAATAAACTTTATTTTTAGAACAGTTTTAAACTTAAAGAAGTGAGAAGATAGTCTCTCATACCCCCAATTTCCCTTATTATGAACATTTTACATTAGTATAATACATTTGTCATAATTAATGAACCAATATTGATACCTTATTATTAACTAAACTCCATCATTTATGCAGCTTTCCTTATATTTTCCCTAATGTCCTTTTTCTCTTCTAGAATACCACATTATATTTAGTTGTCTTGTCTCCTTAGGTTCTGTGGTATAATAGGAAATATACACAGTATTTTGTCTTTGTCCCTGGTTCCTGTCACAGAGCTCCTAAAACCGTTGGGATTTCCTGAATGATTGCAGTGTCCTGTGTTATTCATAATGAGCCCTTTTTGATCATATCTGAGTTAAGGCTAACGAGGTGACTTAGGGTTGGTCCCCTAGATAACCTCAGAATGGGGACAGTCACCAGAAAGAACAAATAATTAGAGGATTAGAGGGTTGGAATTTTTATCCCCACCCACCAATTTTTGGGAAGCAGGGTGGCTAGAGATTAAGGTCTATTACAACTCTTGGGTTGGGCATGGTGGCTCGCATCTGTAATCCCAGCACTTTGGCAGGCTCAGGTTGGAGGACTGCTTGAATCCAGGAGTTTGAGACCAGCCTGGGCAATATAGCAAGACCCCCATGTTTATAAAAAATAGAAAAAATTAGCTGGGCATAGTGGTGTGTGCCTGTAGTCCCTGCTACCCAGGAGGCTGAAGCTGAGGTGGGAGGATCACCTGAGCCTGGGAGGTCGAGGATGCAGTGAGCCATGTTTGTGCCATTATACTCCAACCTGGGTGATGGAGTTAGACCATGGTCTCAAAACAAAAACCAAAAAACTCACTCTTGAACAACAAGCCCTCATGAGCTTCTGGGTTGCTGAACATGTGGAGGTGCTGGGAGAGTGGCACACCCAGAGGAGGCGTGGAAGCTCCGCGTCCACCCACACCTTGCCCTGTCCATCCATCTCTTTATCTGGCTGTTCATCTGTATCCTTTATAATAAACTGATAAACTTAAGTAAAGTGTTTCCCTGAGTCCTGTGTGCCATTTTAAGAAATTATTGAGGCTGGGTGCGGTGGCTTACACCTGTAATCCCAGCACTTTGGGAGGCTGAGGTGGGCAGATCACCTGAGGTCAGGATTTTTAAGACCAGCCTGGTCAACATGATGAAACCCTGTCTCTACTAAAAATACAAAAATTAGCTGGGTGTGGTGGCACATGCCTGTAGTCTCAGCTACTCTGAAGGCTGAGTCAGGAGAATCGCTTGAACCTAGGAGGCAGAGGTTGCAGTGAGCCGAGATTGCACCACTGCATTCTCGCTTGGGTAACAGAGTGAGATTCCATCTCAAAAATAAATAAATAAATAAATAAATAAAGTATTGAACCTGAGGCACGAGGTCATGGGAATCCTGATTTATAGCTGGTCAGTCAGAAACATGGGTCTCAGCCTGGGACTTGCAATTGGCGTCTGAAGTGGAGGCATCTTGCGGGACTGAGCCCTTGACCTGTAGGATCTGACACCATCTCAGGTAGGTAGTGCCAGAGTGGAACTGAATTACAGACACCAGTTGGTGTGTGCTCAAGAATTGCTTGATGTGGAGGGAAGCCCACCATATCTGATCACAGAAGTGTTCTGTGTTGAATGTGAGTAGAGAGAAAAAACAAACTGTTTTTGTTTCTCTTGGCTATGACCTTTTTTAAGGCTTTCCTTGTTTTTGATGACCTTGAAATTTTTGAGGAGTAGTAGTCAGGTATACTATAGGATCTCCCTCTACTGGATTTTTTTCTGATTTTTTTTTTTTTTGAGACGGAGTTTCACTCTTCTTGCCCAGGCTGGAGTGCAATGGCACGATCTCGGCTCATTGCAATCTCCGCCTCCCAGGTTCAAACAATTCTCCTGCTTTAGTCTCCCAAGTAGCTGGGATTACAGGCATGCACCACCATGCCTGGATAATTTTGTATTTTTAGTAGAGATGAGGTTTCACCATGTTGGCCAGGCTGGTCTTGAACTCCTGACCTCAGATGATCCACTCACCTTGGCCTCCCAAAGTGCTGAGATTACAGGTGTGAGCCACTGTGCCCCACCTTTTCTGTGTTTTTCTCATAATTAGACTTGGGTAATTAGGTTTTTTGGAAGGAAGGTCACAGAGGTAAAGTGCCATTTTCATCTTATATCAAGGATGCATACTATTGATGTGATTCATGACTGTTGATGTTGAACTTGATCAACTGGCTAAAGTAGTGTTTATCAGGTTTCTCCCCTGTAAAGTTATTCTTTTTTCCTTCCTTTCCATACTATTCAGTGGATACCTATATGAAGTATGGTCACACAACGAACCTCTGCCTCCCAGGTTCAAGCGATTCTCCTGCTTCAGCCTCCCAAGTAGCTGGGATTACAGGTGTGTGCTGCCACACCTGGCTAATTTTTGTATTTTTAGTAGAGATAAGGTTTTGCCATGTTGGCCAGGCTGGTCTCAAACTGCTGACCTCAAGTGATCCACCTGCCTCGTCCTCTGAAAGTGCTGGAATTACAGGCGTGAGCCACCATGCCCGGCCTTAAAGTTTCTGTTTTTCCCCCAAGGAAGGTTTTTAAGCCTATTTGTGTCAGTAAATATTAATTTTAAAAAACTTGCATCTTTCAGCAATTATACTGTTGTCTTTCATTTAATAAACATTTTTTGTACCTCTATTATAGATGTAAACTCCTCAGGGATATAAGACACAACCTAAAATCAGTGTGAGCCACCTAAGACATGTGGTGACACTCTCAAATTACCTTGGGAAGAGGTTTACCTATTTACATGCCCACCACTAGGGTATGAGAGCACCAGCATCTGTACAACTTTGCCATTCCTCAGTGTAATAAAAAATCGTTGTTTTTTTGGCCGGGTGCTGTGGCTCACACCTGTAATCCCAGCACTTTGGGAGGCCAAGGCGGGTGGATCACGAGGTCAGGAGTTCGAGACCAGCCTGACCAACATGGTGAAACCCTGTCTTTACTAAAAATACAAAAATTAGCTGGGCGTGGTGGCATGCGCCTGTAATCCCAGCTACTCAGGAGGCTGAGGCAGGAGAATCACTTGAACCCGGGAGGCGGAGGTTGCAGTGAGCCGAGATCATGCCACTGTACTCCAGCCTGGGCGACAGAGCGAGACTCCATCTAAAAAAAAAAAAAAAAAAAAAGAAAATCGTTGTTTTTGGCCGGGCATGGTGGCTCACGCCTGTAATCCCAGCACTTTGGGAGGCCAAGGCAAGTGGATCACCTGAGGTCAGGAGTTCGAGACCAGCCTGACCAACACGGTGAAACCCCATCTCTACTAAAAATACAAAAATTAGCCGGGCATGCTCGCGTGCGCCTATAGTTCCAGCTACTTGGGAGGCTGAGACAGGAGAATTGCTTGAACCTGGAATGCAGAGGTTGCAGCGAGCTGAGATCGCGCCACTGCACTCTAGCCTGGGTGACAGAGTGAGACTCTGTCTCAAAAAAAAAAAAGTAGTTTCTTTGGTCAGCAGCTAGGTGGAACAGGATGTCTCACTTTTGTTTTAATTTGCATTTCCCAACTAGTATTTTTTTCTGATGATTATTAGCCATTCGGTTTTTTTTTCCTCCCTTGTGGATTGTCTGTTTTCTCCTTTTGCCCATATTTTTGTGTTGTTGTTTTCTTAGTGATTTGTAGGCATTATAAAAAAAATGTTAAGGATAGTGATCTTTTTGTCTGTTATATGAATTGCAAAGTTTCCCTCAGTCAGCTGCTTTGTTTATGGGGTCTTTTGATATACAGAAGTTTTAAATTCTGAAATTAACAAATTAACCAATCTTTCCCTTTAATGGTTTGTGCTTATTGTTTCCTGTTTAAGAATATGCATTTATATACCAAGTAATAAAGACATTATTCTACATTTTTAAATAGTTCTTACAGCTTTATTTTGTACATATTATCTGCACATTTTGATGGTCATATTTCTTTACTTTCAATAAACCTATTGTTTCTTTACCCCATTTCTTATTTCATTAACTATGGCTACTGGTACAGTGTGAGTAAGAGTGAAATGAGATCATAGCCCGTTCCTGACTTTCATGGGAATACTTCTAATGCTTCTAATAAGTATGCTGTTTGCTCTAGGGTACTTTTTTAGAAGAAAGATTCATTCACGTTTGAGAATATCTGTGTCTTGCCTTTCTTCCTGAATTACCGTATTTAGTTTAGTTAAGAAAATCATGGTCTTTCCTTATAGCCTTCTCTGCTTTTCAAAGCATGTGTACAACAGCATCTCATTTGATTCTCACAAAAAAAAGGTGAAAACCCAGGGCTTGGCAAGGCAGGGTCCTGATCCAGGCCACGGGAGAGGGTGGTCTAATCTGCACTGTCTTAGCTCAGAGATAGAGCTAGATTGCTATTGTCACTTGTGGAAGGTAGATGGCAAAAGTGACCTCAGTGCCTCTCTCCTCCCTGTGTCTGCCTGCTTCTCCATGTGACTTTGTGTCTGCTCCCACTAAAGAGATTGTGAGATTGCTGTAGACTGGATTGCATCCCCCCCAACCCCCACCCGATTCACTGAAGTCCTAACTCCCAGTACCTCAGAATGTGACTGTATTGGAGATAGGGTCTTTAAAGAGGGAGTTAAGTGAAAATGAGGTCGTTAGGGTGGGCCCTAATTCGGTGTGACTGGTGCCTTTATAAGAAGAGGAGATAAAGACACAGACACATACAGAGGGAAAGCCATGCGAGACACAGGGAGAAGATGGCTACTTAAGAGCCAAGGAGAGAGACCTCAGGAGAAACCAACCCTGCTGACTCTTTGATCTTGGACTGCCTGCCTCTAGAATTGTGAAAAAATACATCTCTGTTGTTTAACTACCCAGTCTGTGATACTGTGTTATGGCAGCCCTAGCAAACTAACCCAGAGCTGGAGTCTATTCCCCCACTTCTTGAATCTGGGCTTGGCCATGTGACTTTCTCCAGTCAAGAAGGAAGCAGAAGTGATGTGCGTGCCTATAGGCCCTGCCTGTTCAACTGTGCTCTTGCACTTCTGTCGTCACCATGACAACACGCTTGGGTTAGGCTGCTGGAGCATGAGAGGCACGTGGAGCCGAGCTGATTCACTCCAGTCATACCAGTCTTCCTAGCCAAGGCCAGTCTAGATCAGCAAGCAGCCAGCCAGCCTTTAGATGTGTAGGTGAGCCCAGCCGAGATCAGCAGAGCTGCCTAACCAAGCCCAGATGACCCCAGATATGTGAGCAGTATATGTTATTTTTGCTGGACACTGAGATTTTGTGGTTGGTGGTTATGTAGCATCATTGTGGTGACAGAAGGGAGTTGCACTTCCCTGTGCCTGCCTGGCCAGCCTCAGAGGATGTGAAACGGGTACTGGGGCCTGGGCTGAGGTTGCAGGGACCCAGTTGCTGCCTAAAAGGTTGAGTCGAAGGAGTAGTTGAAGAAGGTGGAGCCTAGAGTGAAAGCCAAGGGGCCCAGGCCCAGAGAAGTATATAGACTGAAGAGAAGAGGTTCAGGGCCGGGATTACATCTGTAATCCCAGCACTTTGGGAGGCTGAGGCAGGTGGATCACCTGAGGTCAGGAGTTTGAGACCAGCCTGGCCAACATGGTGAAACGCCGTCACTACTAAAAATACAACAAAATAGCTGGGTGTGGTGGCGTGCACCTGTAGTCCCAGCTACTCAGGAGACTGAGGCAGGAGAATCGCTTGAACCCGGGAGGCGGAGGTTGCAGTGAGCCGAGATCATGCCTCTGCACTCTAGCCTGGGCGACAGAACGAGACTCCGTGTAAAAAAAAAAAAAAAAAGAGGTTCAGAGACTCAGAAATGTGAGTTCAGACTGCCTGCCAGAAGTGTATCCACCCTCAGAATATGAATCCCGCCCTCCCAGTTATACCTTGCTTGTCTACATGGGGAAATTATCCCAGATATTACAGCAACTGTCCCTGCCTGTGGTCCACCTTAATTTAGGAACCCTTGCTTGCTGAAAGGAGGCCAACACTCATCAGTTGTACAGTCCAGGTCCCTTAGGATATTCCTGGGCTGGTGATGAGTTGCACCCTGGGGTCTCCTGGTTGGTGGCTAGAGAAGGGTAGAAGGCAATTCTGCCAGAAGAGCCAGTCCTCTTGTGATACATTGGAAAATTTTTAGCAAATATTCAGTCACTTTCCTCTCCTTGGAGCAGAGTATATTTTCTTGCTCCATTGGCTTTGGGCTTGGCTGTATGACTTGCTTTGGCCAGTGAAATGTGGACAGATATGATGTGTTAGGAACAGAAACTTTAAAGCTTCACGTATTTGTCATTAATCACGGGAAGAATGTGCCCCAGACAGTGGATGGTTCAAGGAGAATACAGAGAAAAGGGGAATGGATTTGAGCCATAAAAGCCTAGAACCAAACCTAGAATCTGCAGACAGACACCTAAGCAAGAAAAATAAATGCTTGCTATTGTAACATGTGAATTAAGGGGTGGCTTGTTTTGTAGCATTACTGTGGCTATAGCTGACTATACCTTTCTTTGGGGGAGTCATCCAGGCCAAGAGGGAGCTTTCTGGGCACTGGTGATGGGGTGAGCCATGGATCCACAGAATGGGAAGCTACCCTTATTGTGACTCAGGTCTAGCAAAGGGGCCTGGCAGGAGTAGGTCAAGCGCTTCAGGGACCTGGGGGAGGATGCATTTCATGGCTTGATTTTAGCCCAAGGGGCTGTAGGGAATAGAAGCCAGTGGGCATTCTTTTAGTTCTAATCTATGAGATTGAGGAAAGATCTTCTGTCCCCACTGCCCAATTCTTGGCTGATGAGGAAGAACTTTATTCTAAATATTCAGAGCTAGCTGGGTGCGGTAGCACGCACCTGTAGTCCCAGCTACTCAGGAGGCTGAAGCAAGAGGATTGCTTGAACCCAGGAGTCCAGCCTGGCAACATAGACCTGTCTCTAAAAAAATAGATAAATAAAAAAATTAAAAATAATTCAGAGCTGCTGGCTACTTCTCTTCCATCAGATGAAGACCTGAAAAACTGTGGTGTCTTACCCTGCTCTCAAGATCCCTTCTGATTCCCAACCCACAAACTAGTACAGTCCAGTGGGCATGAAGTCTTCACTGGATGTAGAAAGTTCCTGAAAGGGGCTGGGTTTGGTGGCTCACACCTGCAATCCCAGCACTTTGGGAGGCTGAGATGAGAGGATCACTTGAGGCCAGGAGTTCAAGACCAGCCTGGGAAACATAGTGAGGCCCTGTCTCTACAAAAATTTAAAAATGAGCAGGGCATGGTGGCATGCACCTGTAGTCCCAGCTACTGGGGAGCCTGAGGTGAGAGAATTGCTTGAGCCCAGGAGTTCAAGGCTGCTGTGAGCTATGATCACACCACTGCACTCTAGCTTGGGCAACAGAGCAAGACCCTATCTCCCACAAACAAATAAACAACAAAAAAGAAAGTTCCTGAAGGGGATCAGGAGAATGGAGGATCACGACTCTGTCCTCAGCTACTCAGAAGGCAATGTGCAGGAAGCAGGACAGTGGCTGGAGATTTGATGATTGGATGGACCCTTCTTGGAGTTAAGGGTGGGGTATATGCAGTGGAGAGGGCTGAGCCTTTTCCTTCCCCACCTCTGGCCAGGGGTGCCTTTGATGCACAGGGTAACATTCTGGCAAGGGCTCTGAGTCTTTTAATTCAGCTTCCTTAGCTCTGGAGTCCCAACTGTTTGCAGATGGCTGGCTGATATCCTCATTTTTAAAGACCTATTTTGAATTTTCATCCTCTTTTTAGCTCTCCATTGGTATTTTAAGGGGAGGGGTCTTATAAAGGACTTAAATACCAAGTTGAGTTGGTAGTGTCTGTTTTTGATTTAAAAAAAAAATTGGCTGGGTGCAGTGCCTCACGTCTGTAATCCCAGGACTTTGGGAGGCCAAGGCGGGTGGATCACCTGAGGTTGGGATTTTGAGACCAGCCTGACCAACATGTAGAAACCCCATTTCTACTAAAAATACAAAAAAATTAGCTGGGCATGGTGGCAGGCACCTGTAATCCCAGTTACTTGGGAGGCTGAGGCAAGAGAATCGCTTGAACCCAGGAGGTGGAGGTTGTGGTGAGATCATGCTATTGCACTCCAGCCTGGGTAACAAGAGCGAAACTCCGTCTCAGGAAAAAAAAAAAAAAAATCTTTCCTGAGGGTTCCTAATAAGGCAGGCAGTTCTAGAGGGTAGCTTGGGAAGGGTGTGCTAAGTACGGGTTGAGCGCATGGGAATGCTAGCTTAGCTCCAAAATCTTCATCTCCAGAATCTCTCCACCTGTTCTCTTCACTCCCACCCCCATTCCTCTGGCAAAGCCACCATCATCTCCTGCCTGGACTGTTGCAGTTGCCACAGTAAATGGCATCCTTGCTAATTTTTGACTATGCCAGTTATCCTCTTATGGCAGGACTTTTGCACTTGCTGTCTCCTCTGCCTTGCATGCTCTCCTCAGGGATCTGCGTGACTCACTCCCTTACCATCTCCACACATCACCTAGCTGAGAACTTCCCTGAGTGTTGGATCTAAAAGTGCAATTTCCCCATCCCCAACATTTCCTGTTATATTTCTTTTGCTTAACACCATCTAACCTACCGTATATGTTGTTTATTACCTATCACCCTGTCCTAGAACAAGAACTCCATGGTGGCAGGTTTCTTTTCTTTTCTTTTGCACACTGATGTATCCCCATCTATTGCATAGATAGTAGGTGTTCAGTAAATACTACCAAATGCATGCATTTGATGACCTCACCTGGACATTTGTTGATGGTTGGAGAGTACTGGCTGGTTGAAGGGTGTCAGAGGGCCCCTATGCCCCACCTGTGAAGGTGCAGTTTATAGCTGGAGTCAGGGGGACACCGATTACCTAACCTGTATGAAGCCCATGCAGTAGGCATCGTAGGCTTGTCCACTAGGGTGACTGTAAGATGCCCCCTAAGAGCTTGGAAAGAAAAGTTCTTAAGATTGTCTTCTGAGAGTTCTACTCTGAAATGGACCCGCAATGGAGGAGATTAGAGACAAGCAATGTGAACTTAAAGGCACAGAGCAAAATTAAAGGCTATGAATGAAGCGTGAGTCAGATGGGAGGATGGAGAGGGATGTATTGGAAACAGAGGCAGGAGGCACCAGGAGGCGGAACCCTGGCCCAGGGATCAAGTCCTGTGCTTGGTACACTAAATAACCGTTCACTAACTCCTCAGCTTTGCCTGTGAGCTCACGAAGCAGCTTTCAGACCACGGACTGGCTTCCCATCAAGCTCATTTATTGTCATAAATACATTGGCTTGTTGATGGTTAAGTTATATATCCCACTAAAAATTAGCACATTGGCCTTGGGCTTAAAAACTTTACTTCCTAGTGAGTTAGGAAGTCCATGTCAGCTTATATGAGACTGGTCACCAGATCCGCTTTCTGGACCTGTAATACTGAAGAATAGATAAATGACTGGCTGGGGGCAAGTTCACTGAGCAAGTAATACGCAGTCTTTTGGGATGCGGCTAGCCAGGGACTTCCTGGTGTCCCCCTTTCCTTTTCACAGCTGTCTTTCTTTCTTTTTCTTTCTTTCTTTCCTTTTTTTTTTTTTTTTTTTTTGTGAGACCGAGTCTCACTCTGTTGCCCAAGCTGGAGTGCAGTGGCGCGATCTCGGCTCACTGCAACCTCCACCTCCCGGGTTCAAGTGATTCTCCTGTCTCGCCCTCCTGAGTAGCTGGGACTACAGGCGCGTGCCACCACACCCGGCTGATTTTTTTTATTTTTAGTAGAGACGAGGTTTCACCATGTTAGCCAGGATGCTCTTGATCTCCTGACCTTGTGATCCGCCCGCCTCGGTTTCCCAAAGTGCTGGGATTACAGGCGTGAGCCACCGTGCCCGGCTAGCTGTCTTTCAAAATCCTAAACATTTGGCCAGGGCTGTGGCTCATGCCTGTAATCTCAGCACTTTGGGAGGCTGAGGCAGGTGGATCACCTGAGGTCAGGAGTTCCAGACCAGCCTGGCCAACATGGTGAAACCCTGTCTCTATTAAAAATAAAAATTAGCCAGGTATGGTGGCATGTGCCTATGGTTCCAGCTACTTGGGAGGCTGAGGCAGGAGAATTGCTTGAACCCCAGAGGGGGAGGTTGCAGTGAGCTGAGATTGGGCCACTGCATTTCAGTCTGGGAAGAGCGAAACTCCGTCTCAAAAAAAGAAAACAAAAACCGAAACCCAAAAACCTAAACATTTGGTCAATCTGGGAAGACATCCTTGAAGCAGACGGCTTCTGGGATAACTTGTTTTTGCTAGGTTCTTGGTGAGAGGGGGACCTCTTAGCTTATGTTGCTTGCAAATTAGATAACTGGATACAGGCTTGAAATGTTTTGATGGCACGTGTAGCAGACACCAGGAATGCCCACCTGAAATCTATTCTCTGTTTCTTCTTGCTGCCATAATCCTGATTTTGGCAATGATCCTCAATCATCCTAAAGCGAGGGTTGACAAACTTTTTCTGTAAAGGGCAAGAGAGTAAAATTTAGGCTTTGTGAGCTAAGAGGCAAATTTGAGAATATTATGTAGTAATGTTCATATAATTTTAGTGTGTCATGAAATATTATTCTTTTGACTCTCCCCTGCAATCATTTAAAAACGTAAAATTCAGGCCAGGTGCAGTGGCTTACACCTGTAACCCCAGCACTTTGGGAGGCCGAGGCGGGTGGATCACTTGAGCTCAGGAGTTCGAGACCAGCCTGGCCAACATGGTGAAACCCCATCTCTACTAAAAATACAAAACTGGCCGGGCGCAGTGGCTCACGCCTGTAATCCCAGCACTTTGGGAGGCCGAGGAGGGCGGATCAGAAGGTCAGGAGATCGAGACCATCCTGGCTAACACGGTGAAACCCCGTCTCTACTGAAAATACAAAAAATTAGCCGGGCATGGTGGCAGGCGCCTGTAGTTCCAGCTAGTTGGGACGCTGCTGAGGCAGGAGAATGGCATGAAACCAGGAGGCGGAGCTTGCAGTGAGCCGAGATAGCACCACTGCACTCCAGTCTGGGCGACAGAACGAGACTCCGTCTCAAAAAAAAAAAAAAAAAAAGTAGCCAGGCGTGGTGGTTCATGCCTGTAATCTCAGCTGCTTGGAAGGCTGAGGCAAGAGAATCGCTTGAATCCAGGAGGCAGAGGTTGCAGTGAGCTGAGATGGCACTACTGCACTCCAGCCTGGGCAACAGAGCGAGACTCTGTCTCAAAAAAAAAGAAAGAGTTTGGGTTCTTGACTGACAATACCAGCAACCACCTGTCCTATAACTTGCCAAGTGAGAAAAATAATGCCCCAGGTTTATGCAGCTATTGATCCACTTCCTTATTGCCTGCAGCTGTGCTCTTAGCTGATCCGGTATACTAGGGATGTCATCATGATCTGCCCCGCCCCCACCCTCAGATGCTGGTGCCCAGATGGCTGTGTTTTGCCCCACATGATCCATCTTGCTCGCTCCCATGTGCCCACCGTCACTGTTCAGACCTGACCCAAAGTTAGCCAATCCATAACTTGGCCTTTGTGGCTTGGCTCATTGGATGAATGGGACCAAGCTGATTCCCTCTCTCAGGAAAAGGAACTGAGATTCCTTTTTCCGGTTCTGGCAGGACAGAAGGAGGTGGACCAAAACAATATGGTGGAGTCACGTGAGTGGTGAATCCTGGAAGAAACATCCACAAATGTCATGGCTGAGGTGTCTGCAAATGCTTCTGATGCATCCTTACCTCCAACTCCCGACTCTGAAAGCTCAGCCTGTTGTGGCCCTAGCTCCTGGATTTCTTCTTGATTCCAAGCATATCTTGCAAGTTCCACTTAGTTCCTCCCCAGACCATGGCAATTTTAGAATGTAGGCCGGCGTCCTGCTCAGCATTCCCTTTGTTTCACTGCTTCCCAAAAGGGCTGGGGATTGGGGAAGGGAAGAAAGTCCTGGCCAGACCCTTGACAGCAGTGCAATGCCCCCCTGCCCAAAGGCCCCAGCACCACTTGGGCTGAGGGAGCACGGGTCCACTGGGCTCCCGAGAGCCATTCTCTCGGCTGCGGGACCAGTTTACCCTTTACAAGCATCTGGTTTTATGCTTTCCTGAAGCCACAAAAAAAAAAAAAAAAAAAAAAGGAAATTTTTTTCCAAGTGGACGGTGAACGTGCAACTCTTGGGGGTGTAGTAGGATGGGAATAGAAACAGGGTGAGGGGTGCTCTGAGGAGCTAAAGCTCTGACAGGTCACTGAGGGAGGGTGACTGAGGGCCCAAAACTTTCTCCAGGACCTGTTGGCACCCATTGGAGGAGGGATTAAGGGGCTGGCTTGCAGCATGACAGTGAGGAGACTTTGGGGGCAGGGTGGGGCTCCAGATGGGAGGGTTAGGTGAACTGGAGGGCACGTGGAGCCCGTATTCCTGCCAAAGTCCAGGGCGCAGCTGGTTCCTTGCAGCCTCTAGCCCCCAGAGGACTGGTGGGAGCAGCGGGGGTGAGGGCCTTGCAAGGTTGGTGATGGTAAGCCAGCCGCCAGATGGCAACCGGGCAGTGTCCCAGAGAAGGGTCAGTGGGCCAACTCCCAAGATCCAGTGTTTAGTAAACACTTAAGCCCAGCCCCAAGCAGCCCTGGGGACAGAGCCCTCTCCTCTGTGGTGGACGTAGGTGCAGATTCTATCTCAACCCAGGATGACTGGGTGTAAGCTACGAGGGAGGCTGCAAAAAGTGCAGGGCTTGGCAGGGGATCTGTGTATGGCAGGAGGAAGATGAAGACTCCGGAAGATAGGGAGTGGAGAGGGCCAGCAGGGTCAGGGGTATCATCATGCCCAAAGAGAGTAGAGGAGATAGGAGATACTGCAGTAGGCGAGTGGCCTTGGGGCTTGTATTTGGGGTGTGAACACTAACATCTGAAAGGGTGAACACTAACATCTGGAGCTAGAGACAGCCTCTTGGGAGTCATTTCTGTACAAGTGGTCATTGAGATGACATGGAGTGGATAAAATTGTGTGAAGAGTTGAGAAAAAGAGGAATAAAACCCTAGGGAGCATTTAAGAGTGGAGAGAGAAGCCTGTGGAGGAGGCAGAGAGAGAGTAGGGTCACCAGGTCAGAAGAGATCCCAGAGGCACGGCTCAGAAGCAGGGAGGGAACATTCCAGGAATCAGGGGGTGGCCACCAGTGTGGACTGGAGCAGAGAAGGCGGGGAGGAGACCAGGGAAATGGAAGGTCCCAGATGACTTGCAAAAGCAGCCCTGGGGATGCTGGGGACAGAGGTCCCGGGAAGAGTGTGGGAAGAAAGCAAGGTGGGCAGTGAGAGCCCAGCTGGAGAGGGAGGGCAGACTGGAGATGGGGTCCTTGAGTGGGAAGCAGGAATGAGGCTCTTTAAGGATGGGGAGTGGGCACTTGGGTGAATGCTAGTGTCCTCGGAGGCTTGCTTCTGTCCCTGTCACATCTCACAGGACCATCCGTTTCTCATTCACAAACTCCCTCAGGCCTCACCCCATCCCTTGAGGATCATGTAAAGAAATTCCTACTCGCTGGAGACAATGGCCCCATTTTTTTTTTTTTTTTTTTTACATGCATCTCAGGGACAGTCTCTCTAATCAGATGTGTGGGCCAGGCTGGGGATCTGAGCACCTGAGGACCCAGGAAATGGTACAGTGAATGCACTTCTTTCAGATGGTCCCCAAATCACTAGCAAGAGGCTGCTTCCTCCAGAAGGTCTGTTGCTGTTTTCTCCCATCCTCTTGGCCACTCTATAACCCTTTGCCATGTCCCAGAACCAAGGTCAGCAGCACAGTGCTTTATTGATGATTAGAACAAGGTACCTGGATGCCCTTGCTGTGGCATGATCTATCTAGGGGCTCTGAAGCCCTCCTGCACCTCCTGTAGGCTCACAACCTGGTGCAGGGATACAGGAGGAGGAGGTAGCTGTGTGCAGGGGGCCCCTGTGTCCCAGAGACAGGCTGAGGCTCAAACATCAGACATATTTTCCAGATTGATTACCATGCCTAGAGCAAGTACAGGGCAAGCCGCTGGCCTTCCTGCCTCCACTCCCACTGGGTTAACTGGGGCAGGGAGGCCCACAAATCCTCCTGATGAAGGCCCCCTTCCCACCCTCCCCTTTTGCCCCCATTGTTGACTTTCTGTGGGATCACCTGCCCTGGCATGTGGGACTGTCAGAGGTACTGGAACCAGAGTGACTCCATCTTAAATAGGGGCTGGGTAAAATGAGGCTGAGACCTACTGGGCTGCATTCCCAGGAGACTAGGCATTCTTAGTCACAGGATGAGACAGGAGGTCGACACAAAATACAAGTCATAAAGACCTTGCTGATAAAACAGGTTGCAGGAAAGAATCCGACCAAAACTCACTAAAACCATGATGGCGAAGAAAGTGACCTCTGATTGTCCTCACTGCTCATTACATGCTAATTATAATGTATTAGCCGGTTCAAATATACTCCCACCAGCACCATGACAGTTTATAAATGCCATGGCAACCCAAGGAAGTTACCCTATATGGTCTATAAAGGGGAGGAACCATCAGTTCTGAGAATTACCCACCTCTTTCCTGGAAAACTCACGAATAGTCCACCACTTGTTTAGCATATAATCAAGAAGTAAAAATAAGTCCAAGCAGCTGAGCAGCCCATGCTGCTGCTCTGCCTATGGAGTAGCCACTTCTATTCCTTTACTTTTTTTTTTTTTTTTTTGAGATGGAGTTGCCCAGGCTGGAGTGCAATGGCATGATCTTGGCTCACTACAACCTCTGCCTCCCGGGTTCAAGCGATTCTTCTGCCTCAGCCTCCTGAGTAGCTGGGATTACAGGCACCTGCCACCACACCCGGCTAATTTTTTATATTTTTAGTAGAGACAGGGTTTCACCATGTTGGCTAGGCTGGTCTTGAACTCCTGACC
Source organism: Pongo pygmaeus (assembly GCF_028885625.2). Classification (NCBI taxonomy): domain Eukaryota; kingdom Metazoa; phylum Chordata; class Mammalia; order Primates; family Hominidae; genus Pongo; species Pongo pygmaeus. The sequence continues at coordinate 29,443,331 of NC_072394.2, read as the reverse complement.
TCAGGTGATTCACCCGCTTCGGCCTCCCAAAGTGCTGGGATTACAGGTATGAGCCATTGTGCCCAGCCTATTCCTTTACTTTCTTAATAAACTTGCCTTCACTTTACTGTATGGACTTGCCCTGAATTCTTTCTTGTGCAAGACCCAAGAACCCTCTCTTGGGGTTTCCATAGGGACCCCTTTCTGGTAACAGGACCAACTTTCACTCTGCTTAGAGACCCTCTGCAAACCCAAGGCTGCTGTTGAAACAGGTCTTGCTCACCCCTGTCTCAGATGCCAATGTTCAATTCTTTGACACTGTGGTCTGCCCCCTTACTGACCACTGATTTGACAGATGGCCCCTACCTCTGCCAGAAGACAGTGAGGGCTGTCCCCTGGTGTCCCCAGCTTTGGGGCAGCCAATGTGCTGCAAAGTGGAGTCCTCTTTGGAGTATGCAACATTCTGTCAGCACCCAACATGCTCCCAGCCATAAACTTCCCTTCCTGTGCCTCCAGGGAGGCCAGGCCTGAAAGCCCAGAACCTGCTGTAGACTCACGGTGTGAAATGTCTGCTCCAAACCCTGATACTGGCTGCCTTTTTAACTCTGTAAAACTTGGGTGAGATGCCTGAAATTGTGGGTAACCTTTTAGATAGACTACCTGCCTAGTAAAGAATGGAAACTTTGGGCTCAAAATACTGGTCTATGTGGCCCCAGTAGCTGGGTCATCCAGTTCAGAGCACCCCCAGACACCCCAGTGTATTGTCTAACCCACTATCCTCCCAAGGGTCCACTGGATTGCCGCTGTCACCCCCATGCTGGTTGGAAGTATGTGGTTGATACTATCCAGCTGAAGACTGAAATGCCTGCAATCTCATGGGAATATGACAAGTAGGAATATGACATTTTACTCAAAGCTAACAAGCATGGTTCCTAGGTATGGGTTCTTTTCCTAGCCATGTACAGCTATCTACTCAGGCTTGTATATCTTTTCATGTAAAGTTATGTTTCACCCATTTACCTGATGGCCGCCTTCCTCACTGAGGCCCTCAGAGCATTACATAAGCATCTGGGGAGACTGACAAGGGGACAATTTGTGCTTAGGATCACTATTTGGTTCACAAGACCAATCATGTGAGTTTTAAAACCTAACAACCCCCCTAGGTCCTTTGGTCATGCTAAAACTCCCAACAGACAGCAGCCATCAGTTAAAGAGTCAGTTAAGTTGAAACTAGAAAGGCAAATTTAGACCCAATCTATTTTGTTGCGGGCCTTTAGTTCTTTACAGACTTTAGGGGAAAAAAGTAGTTTTTTTTTTTTTTTTTTTTAATGGGTTATGGACTAAAGAGGGACAGTTTGCACAGTTTGGACAAAATAGAAGTACTCTTACCAATAAATATGTCTCAAAATGACAAATAAAGCTCTCCAATTGGTGGCTTGGAATCCCAGCAAGAAGTGATAGGCACAGGCACGATGAGCTATGTACAGAGTGTAAACAGTAAGGCCCTTGAGGGGAAGTAATAAGGGGTACGGGCTAGGTGATGGGGTGTGCACGGAGGAGCCTGGGTGGCGGACAGTGGGCCCATGGATAAATACAGCAGGCTTGTATGATGGCTATACAATCTGCCACCAAAGCTTGTGGGTGGTGGTAGGTCCACTGGGTTCCTCCAGTCGGCAGTAAGAAGGAGAAATTTGTCCATTCAGGAGCCCTGGTCCCACTGACTTTTTCTCTAAGGGAGGCACTGGGGTAGCCGGCCAAAGCTTCTGTGCCTATTTCCCAGAAGAGGAGGGGCAGGCCTTCCTGGCCATGCTTGGGGCTGTCTACTCAGGGTTCAGGGCATGGAGGATGGGGCAGTGTTTCTCAAATACGGATTGGGAGCAAAAGGCCCCACGGAGCCCGCAGCCTCTCCCTTCTAAGAGAAGAGTTCTGGGCACCTGAGTCCAGCAGGGGGCCCCATTACTTTTCACCTTTCAAGGGCTCCAGCCTCAAGCTCTGCCCAGTTCCTCAGGGATGCCACAGAGCAGCTGCCCTGATCAGTTTCCGGGTCTCCGATTTGCACGGGGGCTCTTAGAACAACGCCAGCCTGCCTCTCTAGTCCCCCTTATCCCCAAGCCCAGCACACTCCGCGGCCTAGCTCTGGGGTCCTTAAATATCAGTCTCCCGTAGGTTGCTGTAGTCGGCCAATTCGTAGGCCTGGCAGGTGGCGCCCTCGGCCACCTCGTGTGGGACGCCTAGGGACACGGCCTCCACCTCTGAGCGCTGGGCGCACGCTTCCTCTGCGCGCTGCGCGCCCCCGGCGCGGATCTTGTGCGACAGGCTGGAGACTTTGGCGCGCAGCTGGGTGGTGGGTCTCTGTAACGGCCCCAGCAGCCTCCACTCGCGGAAGGCGCTGGGTGGCTTTCGACGGCTGGCGACCGGAGCCTGTATCTCGGGCGTGCCTGGGGGTTCGGGGTCGGTGTCGGGGAGCGCGGTGAGGGCCAGCGGCGCTCCGGGGGGCGCGTCGCCCGAGCCCGGGGCGCAATCCTGGCGCAGGCCGCTGGTGGAGGCCCGCCAGTGGTGGCCGTAGACACGCCAGAGAGGGCGGCGGCGCCGGCGACGACGGCACTGGCAGCGCAGGAGACGGAGGAAGGCGCGCTTGAACTCGCGGCTGGAACAGGGGTAGATGAGCGGGTTCACGCAGCTATTGAAGTAGCCGAGCCAGAAGATGACCTTGAAGACGCCCTCCGATGGCTTCAGCTGCGGAAACAAGGAGCCTGTAGGGAGCAGAGACCGATACTGGTTAGCTGCTTGTGGAGGGGGAGGCCAGGCGGCTCTGGGCGCAAAGGGGAGACCCTTCAGTAGCCTTGGCTGAGTCATTGACTAGGAGTTCTCAAGGGATCCGTGCTGTAAATCAGGAGGTCCATGAACTTGGATAGAGAAAAATAATAATTGCTTTCACTCACCTCTACCTGATATTGAGGATTACCTTCAATGAATGTAGGCAACAAACCAGAGTAGAGTTAGACAAAACCACGTGCAATTGCTGTTTTTGTAGCTCAAAACCGGTGCAATATTGGCAGTTTCGTATTATGAGACAAAGTAGCAAACATAGCCATATTTGCTCATTTCTGCGTGCCAGCATAATTTCACAAAGTCCCCGACTCTGTGACAAAGTACGGCTCTCTGGAAAGATGCTTTGAAGATAAAATAGGATAGAACATATGCCCCCGCCTCCCTGCCACATCTCCTGTCTGAGTCACTATTTTCCTGAAATGATAAATGACCCTAGTCCTTGCCTCTTCCTATACAGAAGATAACATCTGACCAGGTTAGTAATTATGCTGCTATGAACAGATATACTCTTACACCCAAAACTCAATATAATTCTGCTTTAATAGAATTGCTGAGCAAGTTCAATATAATTTTGTACATATGGAACCCCCGCTACCTATATATAAACAGTAGATTAAAATACTATGCTGGAGCAGTCTGATATAACCTCTCTGAAGGGCTGGGCTACAGGGCTTAGTCTATAGTCCTCAATAAGACTTCTAAATAAAACTAATGTTAATTTTTTAAAAGCTTTTTTTTCTTTAATTGATAATATGATTCAAACGAATATTAGCAGTCCCCACAGATATTTTCCTATCACTTTCAGTTGTTGCAGATGTTTTGAAATATTCTCTATGCTCCTCACTTTTGGGAAATGACAGTCATTAGAATGCACCACTAGATCTTGTTTTTTTTTAGACCCACAGAGTCAATTTATTTTTGATAAAGGTACAAAGATAATTCAATAGAGAAAGGGTAGTCTTTTCATTTGTCTTTTCAACAAATGGTCCTAGAACAATTGAACTAGATCTTGTTATGTAATACCTTAATGCAGAAGCACATTCATTAGCAAGTCACGCATTTCCTGTAAAAATATTTTGACGGCTTTTCCAATAAAATCAGTTTCATTTGTAATCTTTGTATTTTGTTTTATGCTTTTGAAAGCGTGACTCTGAGAAGGGACCCATACGCTTCCCCAGGTGCCTAAGTAGTCTGTAACAAAAAGGGGTAAGAACACTCGAATTAAATGTTGGCCAAGGTTTGCTCCCTGCCAGGTGCTGTGCTGTGCTCACACACACGAGGAGGCATTACACATGGCCCTTATTTCCTAGCTAGAATGTGAATAAATATCTTTGAGATGGAGGTGGGGTGATGATGGTGGTGCTCAGTGTAGACAGTCCCTGACTTTTGATGGTTCGACTTAATTTTTTGACTTTACAATGGTGCAAAAGTGATATGCGTTCAGTAGAAACCATACTTCAAGTACCCAACAACCATCCTGTTTTTCACTTTCAATATAGTAGTTAATAAATTACATGAGATATGCAACACTTTATTATAAAATAGGCCTTGTGCTAGATGATTTTACCCAACTGTAGGTGAATGTAAGTGTTCTGAGCATGTTTAAGGTAGACCAGGGTAAGCTATGATGTTTGGTAGGTTATATGTATTAAATGCATTTTGACCTATGATATTTTCAATTTACAACAGGTTTAACAGGACATAACTCCCACTGTAGCTCCCCACTGCAGCTGTGTGTGCATGTAGGGTGGCAGCCACAGGCTCAGAGGCAGCTTAGGGGGGTCAGCCAGGATGAGGCAGGGCAGAGGGTATTACAGGTGGAAAGGACAAGTGGGCAAGAAAATACCAAGTTTGGGTCCTGGGAATATCCTATAGGATAAACTCAGAAAATCACATTTGGGACAAATAGTGAAGGGGCTTACATGCTGTGAAGTTCAGCTTTTATTTTGTGGATGCTTAGGGGCCGTGAATATTTTTAAGCAGGTGAGAGATAGATTCTGGAATTAAGCCTCCATAAACACACTGCTCATGGGCTGTTGAAATTCAGGGCAATGGGGCTGTTCCAGTGGAAGTGGTCAGGAAAGGCTTCTAGGATGGCTTTGAAAAAGGAGAGTGCCAGGGAGGATGGGGCAGGGGCACTAGGATCTGAGCTGTGCCAGGAAGACCCTCCTTTCCACAAACATCTCCCCTGACATCCCTACCATAGACCCAGAAAAGGTCATTTTTCCAGAAAGGCACATGACCAAATGCAAAGGCACAATTCAGGCAGCAGAGGCCACTCTTTCGTCCTCACTCACCCTCAGCAGCAGTAGGGGCAAGAGAGCAAGGGGCCAGGGGTGTTCCATCCTGGATGGAGGCTGCAGATGCCTGTGAGACCAAGCAGGCCAGGGGTTGGGGGGGGGGGGTCCTTGGCAAATTATGGGACCTTCTCTCTCTTCCTCTTGCCTTCAAAGAAAAAAGAGCAGGGATCCCTACTGAGGAGGCAGAGGCACCATTCCCCTCTTTTTGACCTGGTGAATATCAACTTTGCTTATCACCTCTCCTCCCACCATACAGAGACAGTTTCTGGTGCTTAGAGACACCGCAGGGGAAGAGGAGGGTGCCATAGCATCATATGGCACAGGCTTCTCAAAGCTTGGTTATGTGGCCCTAAGCAAGTTATGTGGCCATCTAAGTTTTTTTTGTTGTTTTTTTTTTAATAGATGGAGTCTCGCTCTGTCACCCAGGCTGGAATGCAATGGTGCGATCTAGGCTCACTGCAACCTCTGCCTCCTGGGTTCAAGCAATTCTCCTGCCTCAGCCTCCTGAGTAGCTGGGATTACAGGCATGCGCCACCATGCCCAGATAATTTTTATATTTTTAGTAGAGATGGGGTTTCACCATGTTGGTCAGGCTGGTCTCCAACTCCTGACCTCGTGATCCATCCGCCTCAGCCACCCAAAGTGCTGGGATTACAAGCGTGAGCCACCGTGCCTGGCCCATCTAAGTCTTACTTTCCTTTTAATATATTTTTCTAGAAGGAATTTTGTGAAGATTCATATATTTTAGGTCCCAGCACTTAGCAGGCTCTTAAAAAGTATTGGTACCTATTACTTTTTTTTTTTTTCTTTTCTTTTTTTTTTGAGACAGGGTTTCTCTCCCATCACCCAGGCTGGACTTCAGTGGCATGCTCTTGGCTCACTACAACCTCCACCTCCTGGGCTCAAGCGATCCCCCTGCCTCTTGAGTAGCTGGGACTACTGGGGTGCACCATCATACCTGGCTAATTTTTGTATTTGTAGTAGTGTTTTGCCATGTTGGCCAGGCTGGTCTTGAACTACTGACCTCAAGTGATCCGCCTGCCTCAGCCTCCCAAAGTGCTGGGATTACAGGTGTGAGCCACCATGCCTGGCCTATTAGTATCTATTGCTTACCTCCATTTCTGTGGCTTTTGAGTGAAGAGACCTCAGAGCTGGGAAGGGACCCAGTTTCTAGCTCTGGAGAGTGGCCAGAAACAGCAGCTGAGACCTAGTGGGTTTAGGGGCCACTGGCGTATTAGTCAGGATGTGTGAAGGAGATTATTTTCCCTGGGAGAGGGGTTGGGCCATCCCTGGAATGTGGGGGCCACTAGTGTTGACCTCAGCCTCCAGGAAAGTGGCCCTCAAGAACAGCATCGCTCAATGGCTGCAAACTAAGACAGAATGCTGAAAATAGCCTTCTGACTCAGGCTACAATTCTTTTATATTTAGCCCAGGATGACAAATCAGTAGACTATGCTTTTCAGTGGTGAGCCTGAAGCTGGCCAAAGGGCATTGTTATTGCATGGTTTTTATTCAGACTGGTGGGCAACATGGTATACTGTAGTATGGCCAGGTCATGTTGTAAACATTAATATGGTAATTTATGCTCAACCAACCTGAAGTCTGCTGTGAGCTGGGAAGTCCTTACACGAGAAGGAGCTGTAATACAAACTCAGCCTTTCAGCCCCAAGGTTTACCCACTGTAGCCTGTTGAGGTTTTGTCTTACTTTGGGCTCTCCCAGAGCAGATTGACAAGAATAGAAATACAAGTTTTTAATTTGGGAGGTAAATGAAACAGCTTGAGTGGAGTGGGAAAAAGAATCAGGGAAGAGAAGGAAGCCAATAAAGTGTGTTATCAAGTTATTGATCACTATGGGCAATGGGGGAGCTCCGGATGGCTATGAAGAGCACAAACCTCAGTGTTCTCACACCAGTAGAGTGAGGGAGGTGGGGTATTTATACGCCCATTCCCATCAGTCATTGTTTGGGCTGCTCCCTCTGGGTGTTAATTTTCCACACTTCCTTTCTGCCACATGAGTGTGCAGAGAAAGTCCCTGGGCAAAGAAATGCAGGCAAGTGCTTCAACAGAATTTGGCCCTCATGCACTAAAGCTCTGGGGCAGATGGGTGGGGAACCCAGTGGCATCTGCCACAACTTTGTTTTACGTGTTCTCTGCCCACTGCATGCAGACATGTTGCCTGGAAATACAAACAATCTGTGCGTTGGGCTCCAGATTCCACAGGCAGCGGCTCTCAAGAGACTTCTCCTGTTCCGCTCACAGATGCAGGTCTGAATTTCACACCCGCCTCTGCCCACAGTGCTCCAATACACCACCTACACCTCCCTGCACTTGCCCACTCTCTTGGCTGCGCCCCTCAGCATTCTCTCATGGGCCCACAGCCTCATGCAGGGATCTCTGGAAGTCAGAAAGACAACTGGGCATTTCCTTCTCCATGGCATACCATGAGTGTGAAATGGCGAACTGCCCCAAGACCCCTGAGCGTGGGCACTTGGCTCACGGGCCTTGTTCTTTTGTGCCTCCAGTGTCTCTCTGCAGTCCTCTGTCTTCATGTGCAACAGCCAAGTGGCCATGCTGACTCACTTTGCACTCTGGCCACAAGGGGCTCCCCAGTCTTGCCTCTGGGCTCTTGCACATGATTATCCTGGAATGCCCTTCCTCTATATCTGGTAGTGCCAGCTCCAGTGGTACCTCCTTCTGGAAGTCTCTCTTACACCACCCGCTCCTGACCCAGCCGAGGTATTTTACTCCCCTCCCACCCGCAGCACATCACACTCCCTTTTAAGTGCCTAGAGCAGTACAGGTAACGATCAATTTCCTGTCTATTTCACCTTTAAAGGCTAAGCTCCCCCTCCCACTTGGCATCTAGTAGATACCTGATACATTCTTGGACTCTTTTCTGTGTATTGCACCTTGCAGCTTATCCATCACCAACTCCTGTTGGCCCCTAAGTCCCCTCGACTTTCTTTGTATCACCTTCATGTTACTACCTTGGTCCAGGCTACCATCGTTTTCTACCTGCAGTGCCTTTCTTTCTTTCCTTCCTTTCCCTTCCTTCCTTCCTTCCTTCCTTCCCTCCCTCCCTCCCTCCTTCCTTCCTTCCCTCCCCCCCTCCTTCCTTCCTTCCCTCCCTCCTTCCTTCCTTCCCTCCCTCCCTCCCTCCTTCCCTCCTTCCTCCCTCCCTCCTTCCTTCCTTCCTTCCTCCCTCCCTCCCTCCCTCTCTCTCTTTCTTTCTTTTTTTTTTTTTTTTGACATGGGGGTTTCACCACGTTGGCCAGGCTGGTCTCGAACTCCTGACCTCAGGTGATCCACCTGCCTCGGCCTCCCAAAGTGCTGGGATTACAGGCATGAGCCACCGCTCCTGGCCCCTGCAGTGCCTTTCTAAGCGGACTTCCTGCTCCTGCCTTGTGCTCGCCCCCCGCTCCGAAGCTTGCTCTCTATACACAGCTGGAGATCCTTTTAAAATATAAGCCTGAGCATTTCATTTCTTCACTTAAAATCCATTAGGCACTGAGTGCAACTTCCTGTCTTTTCTCTCTCTTCCTTATCTGTACTTTGACCTCCTGCCAGCTCCTTGGATTCCTCCTTCTCTGCTTAGCTGAGACTCCTACTCACCAGCACCTTAACTGTTCTCTTTTCCACCAACCCACCTCCTCATCCTTCTGGATGTAGGGAGACTCATCCAGCCAGATCCTGACTCTGGAGCAATTTATTCGCTCCCTGAACACGCTTGGGGTCTCCGACCTCAGCTCTTTGTCCCATATTTCCAGTGATCTAGGCTCCTGTCCCCTGCCAGCTCTCTCCCTTTTCCTTTACTGGCTCTTTACTGCATCGCAGGTAGACAATGATGGGAGTGTCGATCAAGGTGGCATTAAGGAGGTGGTGCAAAGTTGGGGGGATTTGGCAGCCTGAAGGAGTTGATAATGGATGAGGTGCAAGGTGTGATAAAAAGAGAAGAGTCCAAGAATGTATGAGGCACCTACTATGTGCCAAGCACGGTGTGAGGAGTTTAGCCTTAAAAGGTGAAATAGAGAGGGAACATATAGTTACCGACAGTGTAACCTTTCCTATACCAAATCTTTACCCCTCTCTCCAAGCCTTGCAGCCTGCCCCTTCTTCTCTGGAGCAGTTGATCTTACCTCCTGTTTCACAGGGAAAGCAGAGGCCACAGAAACTACGCACTCGCCCAGCCTTCCGCGCCTCTCATCTTCTTTGGTAAGGAAGGGATCTCTCCTCCCACCCAAGGTTAGTGTCCCTACTTGTATGGTGGAGCCCTCGATCCTTAAGCCACCCATGAGCCTGCCTTGGTTACAGCTGCTGCCTCTTTGCTGGCTCCCTGGCTACCACCTTCTCTTCACGTCTCCAGCCCTCACCTACAGTCTCCTCGTCCCCACCTGACCTCACTCTGCTCTGCTGCTTTGCCCCACATGTTCCACCCCTCCTAGGCCCTCAACCTGCGGACACTGCCCTCATCCTCCTGGGTACTGCTCATCTCATCTGTGGCTTCCCGGATGACAGTCTCTTGGTTTTTCCTACTCCTTGTCAGTTTCCTTGCTGCTCCTTCCTCAGATCCTCACTGCTAAAATGTAGGAGCACCTTATTTAGTCTTGCAGTTTCCTGTCTTTGCATTCTCCTATCAATGTCATCCAGGCTCATGGTGTTAAATATTGACTTTACAGCTCAGACCTCTCTCCTTAATTCCAGACTCATAGATCCAGCTGCCTCCTAGACATCTCCACTTGGGAGTCTAGTGGATCTCACACTTATCCTGTCCTCATGAAGCTTACATTTCATTGGGGGAAGACAGGAAATAAACAGGATAAACAAGGAAAATGTAAAGGTATCAAAGAGTAAAGATATATTAAGGAGAAAAACATGAAGCAGGAAGGAAGATAAGAGGTGAGTGTGCCTGTGATATGTGGCTAGGGGTGGTGGTATAAATTCTGGATAAGGTGGCCAGGAAAGTCCTGATGAAAATGTGACATTTGACTAAAGAGCTGAATGAAGTGAGTGAATGAGGTATGTGGAGATCTGGGGAGGAACATTCCAGCAGAGGAAACGGCAGGTGCAAAGGCCCTGAGGTGGCCCCCGTATGTTTGCAGAATGATGACGAGGTTGGTGTGGACAGAATGCAGTGATTGAGGGCAGAGAGGAAGGAGATGAGGTTGGAACTCAACCACCCACCCTCAATGTGCCCTCCCACCCTGTCTGAGACACCATCATCACTTGCCTTGATGAATCCAGCAGCCCCCTCACTGCTTGTGCCCCTGCCCCCTGAATCTTTTCTCAATCTGGCAGCTAGAAAGACTGAAAAGACTGGTCACGTCACTCCTCTGCTCAGAACCCTCCAACAGCTCCTCTGCCTCCTCCTAGCAAGAGCCTATGACCTACACAGCTCAACACGTACCCCCAAATCTCTCCTCTCCTCTCCTTCCCTCGCCTACTCTGTTCCAGCCACACTGCCTTCCCTGTTGCTTTTTGGACATGCCAGATGCACACCCACCTTGGACCTTTGTACTTTTTCCCCAGAATTTTCTTTCTCCAATATCCATGTGGCTCACACCCTCACCTTTGTGATGAGATCACACTGACTTCGTATTTACATTTGCAATGTCCCCTAACCCTGTGCTCCCTGCCTGGCTCAGCTTGCTCTGTTGTGCCTCATGGTACTTGTCATCTTCTGTCCTATTTGAGTCACAATTCATTTGTCTATCGTCTATCTCCCTGCAATGAACATCCCTGGGGTGGGGCCGGGGTCTGTTTTGCTTGGTGCTGCATTCCCATGGCCAAGAAGACCTCACAGGCATATCAAGCACACAGCAGGTGCATAACACTTGCTGAGTTTGCTGAATGAATCCCTCCTTTGTATCCTACACATCCAACTGGTCACCACGTCCTGTGCGGTAGATATCCTTTTTAGCAGGTCCCCTGCACTTCATTCACCGTGTTCGTTAAGCCTTGGCTTGCTCTGTCATTTCATTTTGCTTAGGTGGCGGCAGCAGCCCCTGACAGCCCCTGGCCTCACAGCCCCTGGCCTCAACCCATATCCTCTCCACTCTGCACACAGCTGCTGGGAGACTTTTCCTTAAAAGTTGGTTTCTCTCCTTCCCCTTCTGAAAACTGTCAGTGGCTTCCTGTGGCTCAGAGGAATCAATCGAAACATGGTGCTGCTCACAAGGAAACACAACGTTTCTAGGGCCAGTGCTGTCTTTGTCCTGCCTTCCTCCAAATTCAGCCACGTTAAGCCCCAAGCAGATCCTCCCACACAGCTGGGCTCCTTCTGCCTTTCTGCCAGGACTTGCTGCTCCCAGGAGCCTCCTCCCCGAGTCCCTGCAGCCCCAGGTCAGGTGTCTCCCCACCCAGCCTGGCTCAGCTGTCCTTTCCCATGCAACTACAGGTTCATGCAATTTGCTATTGCTCCATCTACTCTATGTGACTCTTGGTTTCTTGAAGGCAGGGATGGGATTCTTTCTTTCTTTCCTTGCTTTTTTTCTTTCTTTCCTTCCTTCCTTCCTTCCATCCTTCCTTCTTGCTGGCTTTCAGTTTTTAGAGACTGGGTCTTGCTGTCACCTAGGTTGGAGTACAGTGGTGCAATCATGGCTCACCGAACTCCTGGGCTCAAGTGAGCCTCTTGCCTCAGCCTCCCAATTAGTTGGGACTACAGGCATGTGCCACTACACCTGGCTAATTGTTATTATTATTATTATTTTTTTTTGTAAAGACAGGGTCTTGCTATGTTTCCTAGGCTGGTCTTGAACCCCTGGCCTCAAATGATCCTCCCGCCTCAGCCTCCCAAAGTGCTGGGATTCCAGGAGTAAGACACCGTGTCTGGCCTGAGAAATTTTCTAAAAGACATGTTTTTGCACTGTCCAATATGTTTTTCTTTTTATCCCAGCCTCTAGCACAAGTGCCTGACTCGAATGAAGCAGGGACTCTGAAATATCTGTTGAATGAACAAGTAAATGGCACTTGAATAGGTGGCCTTTAATGTGCAGAGGAAGGAAAAGGGAGCTGACGCTTTCCGAGTGTTCAGTACCTTCTAGGCACCATGCTGGGCCTTTTATGTAGTTCTCAATGAATCCTCATGGCATCCCGCTTTGCAGAATGATTCTAGTTACCCAGAGAGCAAGGAGCCCTTAGGGTCAGGACATGCATCTGAGTTGGTCTAGTCCTAAAGCTCCTGGTCCTCTCCTGACATCACTTAAACAGAGAAACAGAACTCCCCTTGGGCTTCTGGGGCACTGGGGTCAGGAGGCACAGCCACTCCCTTTGTTCTTCCTGGCAGCTGCCCCACCAGCAGTGAGCCCATCCCACCTCTGGGTTTTCTTTTTCTTTTTTTCTTTTTTTTGAGACAGAGTATCGCTCTCTTGCCCAGGCTGGAGTGCAATGGCGTGATCCTGGCTCACTGCAACCTCTGCCTCCCAGGTTCAAGCAATTCTCCTGCCTCAGCCTCCCAAGTAGCTGGGAATACAGGCACCCACAACCATGCCTGGCTAATTTTTTGTATTTTTAGTAGAGAACGGGGCTTCATCATGTTGGCCAGGTTGGTCTTAAACTCCTGACCTCAGGTGATCCACCTGCCTCGGCCTCCTAAAATGCTGGGATTACAGGCATGCGCCACTGCGCCCAGCAGCCTCTGGGTTTTCACAAGGCTGGTCTGGCGAGGAGGCTAGTCCTCCTCCTCTCTCCATAGGGGGCATTTCCCCTGGAGCTCAGCCTCGACTCAGCCTAGAACCTTCTCCAAGGGTGTTCCTGTGATTGCCTGCTCCGCTGGGGTTTGAGGGGGTGATAGCGGCTTCTGGAGTGTGCGTGCTCAGAGCACATGCTTCATTCTGCTTACACCAGGCCATGTGGCATTTGCTGGCCTGTATGTCCTCAAGGGTGCCTTGCAGGGCATGCCACATCAGGTTCAGCTCCACGTCCATCCATCCAGACTGCTCAGAAGGGCTGGGGTGGGGCTTGCTAGCTGGAGAGAGTATCAGAATGACCCCAAACTCCTGGGAGGAACCCTAGAGGGCTGCTTGGCCATCTCTTTCACCTCCTTCAAGTCTTTGCTCACAAAGTTCCTTTCAGGCTTGAAGTCAGATGATGTTGGTGCCCTGCCCAGGGGCCCCCAGGTGCTGTGTTGGCAGTCAGAGGCTGGCTGTTGCCCCTTCTCTGGACAACTGCCCTCAGTCAATGGGAGCTGCTTCAACTGGGTCCATGACACCTGCTTCCCAAGGGGACAGCCTGCAGCCAATGACAGACTGATGTGGTGATAGAGAAGGCCGGCCCCCTTGCCTCAGCACAGTCCAGTTCTGCCTTTCTTGCCCCAGGGATCCCTGTGGGGTCGGGCTAAGGCCAAGTTTTGCCTCAACCACACCCTGGCTTTAGCTCTTCCCCTCTGGCTTCCCGCCCTCCCTCACAGGTGTCTCCTGAAATTCCTCTTTCAAAAAATTCCTAACTGGGCACAGTGATGCATGTCTGCCGTCCTAGCTACTTGGGAGGCTGAGGCGAGAGGACTGCTTAAGCCCAGGAGTTCAAACCCAGCCTGGGCAATTTAGGGAAACCCTGACTCTAAAAAATAAAATAAAATATTTATTTAAAAAAAAATCATCCAGGCTGGGTGTGGTGGCTCACGCATATAAATCCCAGCACTTTGGGAGGCCGAGGTAGGTGAATCTCTTGAGCCCAGGAGTTCCAGACTAGCCTGGGTAACATGGTAAAACTCCATCTCTATAAAAAATATAAAAATTAGCCAGGTGTGGTGGTGCACACCTGTAACCCCAGCTACTTGGGAGACTGAGGTGGAAGGATCACTTGAACGTGGGAGGTTGAGGCTGCAGTGAGCTATGATTGCACCACTGCACTCCAGTCTGGGCAACAGAGGTGGGTACATGAAGCCACTTGCATGGTGGCTGCATGTACCTGCCTTTTTTTTGAGACCCTGTGTCAACAAGAGAACAGATCACCTAGCACCATGAGATCTGTTAGAAAAAAAAATCCTTCAAGAAGAACCCCCATCTCAAACTCTGCTTCTAGGGAACCCGACCCAAGACATTCTTTGTCAGTGCATGGACACATCTTCAAGTGCTTTTGGTGGTCCCCAAAACCTTGGGACCAGGGATTAGCCCTTAGTGGCCATCATCACTCTTCTGCCCCCTGCTGGGAAAGGTGGGGCCTGAGTGTGCACGTTTGTGTTCATTTCCCCCCATTCAACAGGAGGCTTGCAGTGGGGTTGGGGGTGAGTGTGGCTGCATGAGCCCACCTCTGAGGAGACCCAGTAAGAATGCAGGGAGGAGATGGCCAAAACCAGAACTCCCGCCCGCTCCTCTCTGTTTCTTGTTCTTGTTCTCCCATGTGCTGAGTCGCCATCCAGCTGGCTGGGCTGCTCCAGCCTGCCTTCCCCATTCCCTGTATTGGGGTGCCCATGTCAGAAGTCTAACCTAACGTTTAGGGGACTGGGCATCCTCTGGTCAGAAGAGGTGGGGCCTCTCCTGTGTCAGCAAGAAAAGCCACTCTCTGGCGTGTTGGCTGGGCCAGCCTGGCCCACATATTGTTGGGGAAACTGAAGCAGGGGGTTTGTTTACAGCCCAGATTATCATAAGCCAGTCCATTTTCCTAAGGAACAGGAATGGCCAGGCCTGCAGGAGCTGCTGAGATGCTGCTAAGGCAGGGAGGGACATGGCTGGAGCCGAGCAACTGACTGGCCAAGCCTTGCTGAGGACAGACGGCGCTGAAGTCAAGGGGCGGACTGTGTGATTAATAGCACTCTTTTGGCATCACCAGAAGGAACTTGTTCTTGGCAGATTGTCAGAATTCACAGCCAGCCTTGCTCATAACTTGTAGATGACCATGAAATATCAGGCTGCACCCCAGCCTCCCCCATCTTCCTACCCTCTCCTCCACTGGGACTTTTCTATCCATAGTAAGCCATTCCCCTGTCCACAGAGATACAGAGGAGTAAAAATACCCCATCCTTCTAGATATTCAGTCTCCTCCCACCCTGCCAGCAGGGCTAGGAGAGAAGGAATTCCCAGCCCCAGACTCCCTTCCTCTCCCCCAGTTTGCTCAGCTGCTCACGCAACGGCCCTAACCTTGGAGCTCAGTAGCAGCCTTCCCCAGGAGAGGCTGGGACCTCTGCCCCTCACAGGCCTCTTTGCTACATTATAAAGGGTCAGCAAGCCTCTCTAATACAGTACACTTGAGCCAAGACCTGAAGACCCTGTGAGGGAGTGAGCCATGCATGTATTTGAGGAAAGAAAATTCCAGGCATAGGGAAGAGCATGTGCAAAGGCCCTGAGGCAGCAGGGTGCCTGACAAGTCGGAGAGACACCTGGGAAGTTAGGACCGCCAAAGTGGAGAAGGGGAGGAGGACAGTGGTAAGAGATAAGGCCATTTTGAAGGGGACACAATCATGGAAGCCTGTCAGGAAGAGGTGACCTGGATATGGTCCAGATCTCAGATAGATTGTGAAGACTCGAAGGGGTGAGTCGAGGGCACCGTGGGGCCTGCTGTACCAAGCCAAGTCTCTCACATTCCTTGCATCACCAGTTTTCTGTGGTGAGAGGTAACTGACAGGGTCCTCTCACTTGAGATGTACCAGGTGTAGGTCAGAAGTCCTTCTGTGCCCTCGTGTTTGCTTCAGAATCCTTGAACTACCTGGGGCTGGCCCCAGACTCCCTTCTGTAGCTGAGGGGCAGGTGAAGGGAGGGCAGCTCCTAGAGCAACGGAGGCTGCCTGGTGGAGCCCAAGTTAGGGAGATGAGCCATAGGCCTGTCCCGCATCCTCTTGCCTCCTCTAGGCCTCCACCGGGCCCCACCCATTTTTCTTTGACTCTTTTTTTTCCCTCCTCTTCTCCCTTCTCTCTTCCCACATTCCCTCTTCCTCCCCCTTCTTTCTCCTCTTTGTTGTCACTTCTTAACTCACTTCTTTCCTGATTTGTGGTCTTGGAATGGCCACAACCCAAGCTCTGAGTGACCAAGGCTGCAGTTCTGCTCCATGGCCAGGCTGCACCCTGATCCAAGCATGAGCCTCTCGGCTCTGGGGCCACACTGACAAATGGCTCCTGGGTGTGAGCAGAGCAGCACTAATACCAGGGAAGAGAAGGTTCCCAGGCAGTGGCCGTGCTGTCTGGGAGTCCCAGCACTGAGCCGCCTGGGCTTTGCCCACTGGACTCCACACTGGCTTTCAGACACTCAAGACCCTGTTCTCCTAGGTGACCACTTGCAAAGTGAGGGAAGTCCTACCCTCCAGTATGCTCAGGGTGCATGGTGGGGCTGGGGGGTGCACGGCAGGCCTGGGCTCAGGTGGGGGCAGAGATGGGCTTAGGGACTCAGAGACTTCCTCAGGGACTCTGAGGGTCTGCCAGGGTCTGGAAGAGGATTGGGCCATGCAGGAAGGGGCCATGTCCCATGGCAGTCCTCAAGATCCCCTCTTGGCCAGTATCCAAGACATGGAGGTGAGCCTGGGGGATGTGTGTAGGGGCTGAGGGCTTCGGTGGGATGGAAAGCTGAAAACATGGCTTCCAACTATGGCCCTTAACCCTGGCCCCAGCCTGACCTCTGACCCAGGCAAGAAATAACATGGACTCTGGGACCAAAGTAGTTGGGTTCCAGTGCTGGCTCTGACACTTATAAACTGGGGGGGACTTTGGTCATATTACTCAACCTCTCTGGTGCCTCAGTTTTCTCCTCTGTAAATGGGGCTGCTAATAGCATCTACCTCATAGGACTGTTAGGGGGATAAAATGATTTGAACAACACCTGGCGCATAGGATATATGTGTTTGTGATTAATTAGTTAATTAAGGTGGGAGAGTGGGAATGGGAAAACAGAACAGACTGAGGGATGTTTGGGAGGTTGGAGTGTCCGCGTGGGGCGTGAGGAGGAACTGAGGCTGATGCTCAGGTTCCTGGCTTGGACTCCAGAGGACAGACAGAGATGCCATTTGCCAAGATGAAGAATTTGGGGGAAGTGGCAGGCTCGAGGGGAGAAGCAGAAAGGTGGGCCTAGGAGAGGAGGACAGTGCGGCTGGGGTGTGGAAGTGTGGTAGATGGAATAATGCCCCCAAGACGTCCAGACCTGTGAATGTCACCTGCACAGGGATCCTGAAATGGGCAGATTGCTCTGGAGAATCCAGGTGGGCACAAAGTAATAACAAGACTCCTCAGACAGGAAGGAGGGAGGCAGGAGGCTCAGAGCCAGAAAGGGAGATGTGGCAACAGAAGTGGCAGTCGGACCATTCTGCGGATAGATGGAGGCAGGGTCATGAGCCGAGGCATCCAGCGGCCTCTAGAAGGTGGAAGGGGCCCGGGAGAGAATTCTCCTTGAGCCTCCAGAGGAAATGCGACTTGGTGAGGCTTGGATGTTAGGACTTCTGGCCTTCAGAACTGGGAGGTAATATATTCTTTGAAGTCACTCAGTTTATGGTAATTTGTTATAGCAGGAACAGGAAATGAATACAGGCCATCTGAGGGGCTGCTGGGACCTTAGCAGCTGGACTTGGGGCTGGAGCTGAAGAGGGCTTGTCTGGAAATGTGGATCTGAAGGGGAGAGGGGTCTCCGAGGAAGGCTGAGAAGGAGCAGCCAGAGGACCAGGAGGGGGATGGGAGAGAGATATTAAGGGTCATAAGAAGAAAGGTGAGAGGGACAAACTGACATATAGGAGTGAATGAAAGGACTTAAAAGAGACCCCTAGCCAGATGTGGTCTCAGCTACTGGGGAGGCTGAGATGTGGGGAATTGCTTGAGCCCAGGAGTTGGAGGCTGCAGTGAGCTGTGATCACACGACTGCACCCCAGCCTGGGCAACAGAGTAAGACCCTGTCTCTTTCTTTAAAAACAATTAAAACAAAATTTTCACTCCATTATTCTGCTCTGAGAGACTCCATCTCTTGAAAAAAAAAGAAAGAAAGAAAGAAGAAAGAGCCCTCTTAATGTGAGGATCTGGCAGCCTCCGGTGACAGTGCCAATGCAGATCCAGGGAAGTGTGTGTCCTTAGCCCTGGGGCAGGTGTGAGAATGGCAGGAGCTACCCTGAGTAGGGCTGATGCATGTGGCAGGTGGGAAAAGGTGTCCTAATCAAGACTAATGTCAGGATTTTTTTTTTTTTTTTTGAGATGGAGTCTTGCTCTGTCACCCAGGTTGGAGTGCAATGGCTCCATCTCGGCTCACTGCACTGCAACCTCTGCCTCCCAGGTTCAAGCGATTCTCCTGCCTCAGCCTCCCAAGTGGCTGGGACTACAGGCACATGCCACCATTCCTGGCTAATTTTTGTATTTATTTATTTATTTATTTATTTTTTAGTAGAGACGGGGTTTCACCATGTTGGCCAGGCTGGTCTCGAAATCCTGTCCTAAGCCACCGCACCCGGCCTGACAGGATATTCTTTTAAGAGTTAAGAGGGTCGGCCGGGTGCAGTGGCTTAAGCCTGTAATCCCAGCACTTTGGGAGGCCGAGGCGGGCGGATCATTTGAGGTCAGGAGTTTGAGACCAGCCTGGCCAACATGGTGAAACCCCGTCTCCACTAAAGATAAAAAAAAATTAGCCGGGCGTGGTGGTGGGTGCCTGTAGTCCCAGCTACTTGGGAGGCTGAGGTAGGAGAATCACTTGAACCTGGGAGGTGGAGGTTGCAGTGAGCGGAGATCATGCCACTGCACTCCAACCTGGGTGACAGAGCAAGACCCTGTCTCAAAAAATAAAAAACAAATAAAATAAAATAAAGCAGCTACTAATCTTTAAAAAAAAGAGTTAAGAGGGTAAGTAGCAAAGAATATGCTTATAAGTAGGTGAAAGAGAGGAAAGACTACAGCTCTAAGTGGGGGAAGGCTGAAGACAAAAGGGTCCAAGGGATTGAGGGAGAATCTTTAAGAAAGCTCTGGACATGTCGATGTGCTGTATGTGTGGACAGAAGAGAGGTAGGAGACAAAGAGGGCTGAGGAGTAACTGAAAGAGTAAGGCTCCTTAGAAAGGAAAAAGGGTTGAGAGAGAGTCAGAGCTGACAGAGGATCTGCAGGACTTATGGGACGACCCTGAGGGCTGCCTCGAGGCAGCAGCCTGACTATGGAAAGTGTGACTTTTCTACAGCAAGTGCTCAGCTAGACCCTGGTTTGCACTAGCTTGCTACAATTTCAGAAATGCTGTGAGCTCTCTTTGGAATATTTACACCATGAAAATAGGCAGATGCTATAAATCAGCCTCCATCCTGGAGCCAATTGTGTAATATCTACCAGGACATCATAGGGATGAATGGTCTAATTCAGGATCTGGGGCTCACAGAAGTAGGAGGAAGTGAGGGAATTAAAGACGGCAAGAGAGGATGAAGGGACAGATCATCCTCTGGGACTAGCTGACTAAGGAAGGGATGTGTAATTGACTGGGAGACAAGGTGAGGGCACGGAGGTGAAGGCTTGGTCAAGGCTGGGGTTGATGAGCAGGTGTAATGGGAACCAAGCAGGGAGGACAGGAGCAGATGGACTCAGGAGGAAGAGCTTCACTGAGGATTCTGGGGGAGGCAGATTAAAATGGGCACATGGACCAGGGCATAGGCCTTGGAGGAGGTGAGGAGGGGAAGGTCATTGTAGTCTCAAGGCCAGAGTGTCATCATGGGCCAGCCTCAGTACAGTGGAGTCACACCGATGACCAGCGTAGGGATGGGAGTGGGGAAAAAACAGTGTGATTCCGATGCCCAGATCTTTAATGAATGGAGCAGGGTGATCAACAGTTCGTCAGATGTTTGGGACAAACATATCAGCAGGAGCTGGGCAGATGACAAGATCTTCAGGGGAGGGGGAGGAGGAATATATGTCCAAGGACAGAAGTCCCCATCAGTGTTGTGTTTTTCTTCTACCGAAAATAAAATGTACTTCCTAGATCTGTCCATTGAATCAGTGACCAATTCAGTATCAATGAACAGCTCAGTCATCTTCTATTGAAAGAGACTAGGGCTTTTTAGAGAAATGTCTAGTTCCAGGTCTAGGGCAGAAAAAATGCAAGCTGAGCCTGAAGCATCTTATCAGACCAGAAAGCAAAGAAGAGCTCAAGATGCTCCAGGTTCTGCCAAAGATCTCAGAAGCCTACTGGAAGGAGTACCCATTGGCCAAGCCCAAAACAATGATGTCTGTGATGTGTTGGAACAGCAAGGATGTCTAAAAATAATGACATTACCATGGTACTGAAACAGCCTCAGTGGTCACGTCTGGAAAGAATGCTAGAGAACTGACTCTTCCTCTGATAAACAAAGAGGAGTATTGAACATCTTCCCTGCCTTTGCTGTACAGATTCTATTTAAACCAAACAGCTAGTGGTGAAATCATTTTAGAATGCTAGTGAATAAATGAAGAAGGAATGATAGGATTAGAATATCCCCACTTCAAGCCCCACTGATATAATGGGTCCAGGCCATGGTCAATGGCTGCCAAAACCAGCAGGTGAAAGGCTGATGGGTCACTTTGTAATGGACAGAGCAGGCTGACAGCACATGAATTCTGGTCAATCTTGACGCCACAAAAGAGAAGAATTCTTGCCAGGCCAAACCTGCACCCAGGAAGTACAGGGAACAGAGGGACATGTTAAATGGCACTGTGGAGATGCAAACTCCAAACTGTAGGATATACCTGGGGACAATCTGGTTTCTTCACTAAATAAATGGAAGGAAAAAAAAGCAGTGGAGGCTTACCGAGTAAAAAACCTAATAGGCAAATCGACCATATGCAATGTGTGCTCCTTCTGTGGATTCTGCTTCAAACAAACCAACCAAAAATTTACGAGGCAGCCAGCAACATTTCAACACTAAGTAGATATTTGATGATATTAAATGATTTTATGTGTTATAACGGATTGTGGGCTTTTTTTTTTACAGTTATTATCTTCTAGAACTATATATTGAAGGATTTACAGATGAAGGGATACTGTATCTGGATGTTCTTCAAAATAATCTACAGTGGCTGGGTGCAATGGCTCACGCCTGTAATCCCAGCACTCTGGGAGGCCGAAGCGGGTGGATCACCTGAGGTCAGGAGTTTGATATCAGCCTGACCAACATAGTGAAACCCCATCTCTACTAAAAATACAAAAATTAGCTGGGCGTGGTGGTGCACACCTATAATCCCAGCTACTTGGGAGGTTTAGGCACGAGAATCACTTGAACCCAGGAGGTGGAGGTTGCAGTAAGCTGAGATTGCGCCACTGCACTCCAGACTGGGAGACAGAGAGACTCCATCTCAAAAAACAAACAACAAAATCCAAAATAATCTACAGTGATGGGAAAATGGGTGAGGATGGAAAGAATCTAGGTTAGCTTTGGGGTGAAGCTGGGTCACAGGTACACAGGGGTTCATTACACTAACAGAGTTCTCTCTACCAATGTATGTGTTTGAAACTTTCCATGTTAAAAACACGAAAAAAACCCAACCCTAGCTCATTGCTTATTCATAGTAATCACTCAATAAATATTAACTGTTCTGTTAAAGATTTTTTTTTAGGCCACAAAAATGGGGACTCACCCCCAACCCACAACAGGTAAGGAGAGTTGACTTTAAATAGAGGGCTGCTATGCTAAGCGAAATAAGCCAGTCACAGAAGGAGAAACACGGCGTGATTCCACTTATATGGGGGTCTCTAAAATATTCAAATGCATAGACTCAAAGAGTGGGATGGTGGTTTCCAGGGAGAAAGGGCGCTAGGAAATTGGGAATTGCTAATCAATGGGCATAAAGTTTCAGTTTGGCAAGATAGATGAGTTCTAGGGGTCTGATGTGCAACAGTGTGTTGTAGTTAATGATATGATATTTACATTTAAAAGTGTGTTAAGAGGGTAGATCTCATGCTATATGCTCTCGCCACAATAAAAGAAAATTAAAATAATAAATAAATGGAGGGCTGTGCTTTGCCACCCAGACCCTTGGTGTGGCAGGATGGGATTAGAACATGGGTTCTACCGCTTTCTTCTTCTGCACATATTTACTGAGCACCTATTATGTGCCAGGTGCCACAAAAGCACAGGTAGGAGATGTAATGCCAGCCCTTTCTTCAGGCTTTTGGGCCGGGAGACAATGATGCCATTACTGAAGACCTACCACAAAGCATCCCTCGCCTCTCCCCTTCATCCACAGACCCCTGCACAACCTCAGGCAGCCTGTGGAGATGAGTCCTTTAGCACCTGGCCGACTCTCAGACATATGCATAATCCACTCTCCACACGGGGCCACCAAAGTATGCCTTCCAGCCTGGACACCAATTACTAAGCATGGCTCACAGCCTCCCTCCTGCCTCCTCCTGCCTTCTCTCTCGCTGTAACGAAGGCATAACATGTAGACAGTCAAATTTAGAAAGCGTGTGTATCTGAAGCACACAGCCTAATGGCTCTGCATATGCATGCACCAATGTCATCACTACCCAGGTCAAGGTATGGAACTGTCCCAGCCCTTCAGGAAGTTTTCTAGCATTCTCTTCCAGTTAGTACACTCACTGCACACACACAGATGGGTAACCACTATCCTGGATTTTATCACCATTGATAAGTTTCCCCTGTTTTTGAACTTCATCTACACAAAATCATAAGGTGTGTACACTTTTAGTTTCAGACCTGGCTTATTTTGCCCAGTGTAACATCCATGAAATTCATCCATGTGCGCATCAGTAGTTTGCTATTTTTCCTTGTATGGTGGTCCAGTCTATGGATACATGGTTTATTTATCCATTCTCCTGCAGATGGCATCTGGCCTCATCTCTTGACCCCTCTTCTCATAGGCTACATATTTTAGGTCTCCCAAACTGCAGAGCAACCCAGCAATACTTCTACTCCTGTGCCTAAGTGTGTGTAGTTCCCTTTGCCCTCACACTTCATGATACATATCTGAATATTGACAATTACAGTGCATTGTGATAAAAGTACATGCAGAGTGTTTCAGAAGCACATGGGACATCTAAGTCTGGGGGTGGTCAGGGACACAGGAACTATCACAGAGCACAGACTGACAAGATAGGAGAGAGGCTCAGGTGTGGCTCACAGATGGCTGGAGTGGGACATTGGCTGGGCTGTCCTGGGACTTCTGATATCAGAGCCTCTGCCCAGCTTGTGTGCCTTGACGTGCATTTGAGGGGGGCCCTGGGCTCTGAGTCTCTGGGCTGCTTTGAGTGAATGGCATTTGGAGGGTGGAGGTCAGTGATGCTCGGTGATCTGCCCAACAAGAGAGAGCTGGGATTGAAAGCCTGGGGTCTGTGAGTGGTCACTAGGAATGACAGGGGTGGGGCTGGTGTGTGTGTGTGTGTGTTTGTGTGTGTATGTAGGTATCGGCAGACAGTCCACCTCTGGGCATGGCTGGGGGACACTTGCCAGGCAGCCCAAAGCCAAACGCAGTGAGATGCTGCCGCCATGAAAACACGCAGGAGGGACACGGGCCTCTGGAGGCTCCTGGGAGAGGAGGAAGCTTTTCTGCAGATGGGTGCTTGCCTGGGGCAGGGTTTCCCCAGCCCCTCCGGTACCCCTCACACCCGCAGGGAGGATGATCTGCATTCTACACCAAACAATTGGCCTAGACCTCTAGGGTCAGGGGATTCTTGCACGAAGCTTCTCAGAGCAGAGGCTGCAGAGGCTTTTATCAGGGACTTTTCCAACCTACCCACCTGTCCCAACGACGTAGCCCCGTCCCAGCCGCGCCCCCTCTCTCTGGGTCCTCTCTGGAAGTCCGCAGGCAGCAGGCTCTCACTGCGGCCCCTCTCACACCCACTCTACAAGTCTGGGCTCCTCGGGCAACCGGCTGAAGGATCCCGATGAGGAGGGCAGATTTAGACAATTCCCTGTGATTTTCCATGGCACCCAGCCCTGCACCAGCTTGCTGAGGTGAGGGTAGGGGATTGTACCTGGCATGGGCGGGGCTGCCAAGAGCACCTCCTCCACAGGCCCCAGGGATTGGTGTCACTACGTTCTATCTCCAAAGTGGAGCATCTGTGACTGAAAGGGGAGCACTACTAGCTATCCCACCAGTCACAGGCAGGGAACAGGACTGTCTTGGGTCACTATGCGCGGAGCAGGCAGCTCAACTGGGCATCACCATGGAACGCGGGCAGGAGGGTGCCCTCCCCTCTCTCTCTGCGAGGGGCGTTCTACACGCACCTCCGTACCTCTGGCACCAGCAGCTTCCTGGGGGTCCCAGAGGAGCTGCTGCTGCCCTCCCCGGCCTTGTTCCCTGAAATCGCAGCATCGGGGCACTTGAGGTCTAATGTGCTCGTTGACCCTCTGCCTGCTTTGGGGACATGCTCTGCAGTTGTTCCTCACAGGGAAAGTGGGGCAGCTGGAAGTGTAGAGGATGATCCCCAGCTACTCTCTGGGATTCTCTGGATTTTAGGTGCCCACATCTGTGTCCCAGTCTCTCCCAGCCAGTGACTTGGGTCCTTAGATGCCCCCACAGTTCAGGACAGCCCGCCTGTGGTGCTGCCTCTCTGGCCTGACCATAGCATTCGAGGTTTACAGGTGACAGCCCATGACTCACAGTGCCAATGTTCCCTGGGACTCTGGGCCCTTCCCTGAGGCTCTTGATGCCCTCCAGGCCGCTGTGGCTGCTGCTACCACCTGCCTTTGTGTGCAGAAGTGTGAGTGAGAGCACCCCAGGTCTGCTGTGGCCCTACAGGGTGTCTTTACTTCCAGGGCCTATGTGGGCCCATTCCTTGCTGGCATATACATTGTTTCTCAATCTCTCCGTCTCTGGTGCTCGTAACAGCTGGTGTGGTGACCAGGAGCTAGGAGGAGGCAGGTGCCACCTCAACAGCCATCCTGCTCCTCCTGGCTGCCTCTTTTTCTGCCTCCTTTGGGTCTTTCGACGTCAATGCTCCCCAAAGCTCTGTCCTGAGATCCTCTTTTCTCTCTCCTCCTCTTTCTGGGAGACTGCACCCCATGCTCCTGCAACCATCCCCATCTTTGATCCCTGCATCCAAGTTTCCAATGTTCTCTATCCCCTACAACACACCCGGTATCTCCATACCAACATATACCAGCCCCTGGGGGTCCACATTCCCCCCAAAAGTTGCTGCTCAGTGTTCCCTGTTCCTTCAAAGGTATCTCCCTCCTCCCAGGTCTGGGCCTCATGCTGGGGGTGTCAGGACCTCCTGGCCCCGTCTCCTTCCTGCACAGCCTCCAGACCCCTCCTGCTCCAAATGGGCTCTGCCCTCCCTCTCTGCTGCTTCTGCCCTCCAAGCCATACTGGGGCAGATCGGAATATTCTGTTTCCTTGTTTGGCTTCTGTCCTGTTTGCTCATCATTGCCAGATTCAACTCAATTCAGCTCCACCAGCGTCCCTGGGCTCTGCTCTGAGGCACTCGGAAAGGTGCCCTGAGAAGTCTGGTGCAGCACAGACCATTAGGAACGAGGATTTAGGGCCTCCTCCACCCCCCAATTCCCTACACCACATGTGAGGCGCAGCAGAAATGTAAGGATTGAGAAAGAGCTGTGCATGCCAGCAAGGAGCAAAGGTCATGGAAATTAAGGGATGACTTCCTGGAAGAGGGAGTCATGTGATGTGGACCTCAAAGAAAGCAGTGGCCTTTTGCAGTGTTGATTGGAACAAGGAAGAGTTAGAAAAACCTAACATTCAGCAGGATCAACGCACTGTGGAATACTCTCAAATATACTGCTGTGAAAATGGCCCAGCATGGATAAATCTCAGCCACATAATGTTGGGTGAAATGGCAAATTGAAGAACGGTGATATGCATGGCATGGTGCCATTCATATAAATCTCAAAGACAAACAAACAATATATTATGATGGATACAGATGTTTGTAGTAAGAGTATAAACATCTGTATAAGAGTGATAAACTCCAGATTTATCTCTGGCGAGGCAGGGAGAGAAAGAGGAAGGGACAGAATGAGGGGATCTAGTTATGGCTTGTTCTATTTATTTGAAAAGAGAGAGGAAGGGGTCTAAGGCAAATATGGCAAAATGTTAACATCTGCTCAGTATAGGTGATTACAGGTATGTGGGTGCTTGTTTTATTGTTTTCTCCTTATTTGTGCATTAAACTAAAATTTTAAAGGAAGTTAAAAGGAAAAAAAAAAACAGGGAGCTGGCATTCTACACAGGTTGGGCGTTCCCTACAGGGGCCCAGTGTGAACCAAGGGGCAGGGGTTGAATGAGGGTACCCAAGAGCCCAGCACAGCTGGGCAAGGCTGGAGCAGGGGCTGGGGCGATGGGCCTGGGGGATGGGCTTGGGTGTCTAAAGGGGCGGGCACCAACTTTCTCCTCCCTGCTTACTTGCCTCCTTCTCCTAGTGTGTTGCTTAGGGTCTGTTGCTTGCCCCATCCCTGCAACAACCTTTGGTTGGATGATTTTCAAGGGTTACTTATTCATTCCTTACCCTATATTGAGCATCCACTACAAAAGCTACAGTTCCACGATGGCCCTATAGATAGGCATGATTACCATCACCCCATCTCTATTTTATAGATAAAAAAGCCAGCAGGGAAGGGTTAAGGGATTTGCCCACGGTTACACAGCTAGCGGGAGAGAGGCAGAGCTGGGATTGGCGCCAGAGCCTGTGGTCCTCACTGCAGTGCTCTCTTTTGCTCCCCACATACCAGGCCCATGCTGAGTGCCGTGGACTCAGTGATGACCCAGGTGACACAGACCTGCCCTCACCCAGCTTCTGGGCCAGTCCCAGAAACAAACCAAGCAGCACACAGATGTAATTACAACCAATGATCTAGTGAAGGAAGCAAACCTTGTGCTTCAAGGGAGAAAACAAGGACACGACTGAGGGTCATGGGTCCAAGAAGGTCCCTCTGAAGAGGGAACATTTAAGCCAAGACCTAAAGGATAGAGTTGGCCAGGAGGGATTGGGAAGGACAGTGAAGTCAGAGAGAACAGCAAGTGCAAAGGCCTGAGGACAGGCATGGGCTCTGGCAAGAAACCGGAAAGGGTCAGAGGGGAGGAGCCCAGAGCAGAGGGAAGTGGCAAGACCCTGACAGCAGAGAGGGGGAGGGCAGAGAGGGAGATGGCTCTCATTTGAGATCTCCATTGTAGGAAGGGGGACCACATGGCCCCAGTTCCAGCCTGTGGTCCCAGTGTAAATATTCATAGTGTCCTATTTTGGTTTGGACAATAATATATTTGAAGGTCACCCTCTCAAAGGTGATGACAGAGTTTGGATTTTGTTCTCAGGACAGTGGGAAAGCATTGAGAGCTTTTAATAGGAGAGTGACACATCTCATTTATAATATATAAAGTTCACTGTGGCTGCAGTGTGGAAAGGGCTTTCGGGGGTGCAGGAAGGAGGCCGTTGTCTCTTTCCTGACTCAGCCTGGCAGTGTGGAAGGGTCCAGGTCTGGGAAACGCAGAGAAGGCCCGGCTTGGTTGCAGCCATGGGTGAATCTGACTCCAGGCAAATTTGTCCCCAGAGATGCTGTTCCCCCTCTACTCCTTGCACTGGTTCAGCCTCCAGTCCCAGACCCAGGGCTTCCAAGAGAGGCCTCAAGGGGTAGGAGGTGGCCTCTGAAAACAGCTGCCCACCTCCCAGGACTGCAGGGCAGCTTGTGAAAGAAGCAGGAAAGTTCCCCGGAAGAGCTCAAGGACTCAGTAAGCTCAAGAAATAACGATTAACAATATGAACTTTCCATTTGATAATTTATCCCTATCCCTGTGCTTCTCATCCCCACACAGCCTCCTTCCTTTCCAAGAGGGGATCTCAGAAATGAGAACCCAGGGCACTCAGAAACACCAGCTGGGGAGGGTCTCAAAATGGGGCCAGCTTCCAAACTGAATGAGTGCTGGGGAAAAGCGGGTGGCTTCTGGCATCTGCTGATGTACCTGCTGACTGGCCAGGGCTTGCTGCCCATGAATGAACACATGTAGGCCCACCCACTCTGTGCACCCACCTCCCGGGAGGGGGATCTGTAGGGGGACACATACACTGCCGACCACATATGGGCAGATGCCCGCCCAGATTTTCACAGACGTTTTATTTTTAGAGGGGCCAGCAGCATAAGCCCAAGGCTTGGCAAAGAAGAAGGGAAGGACAGAAAAGTTAGAAGCCTGTGAAACAAACCTGGCGAGGATGAAGAACCCCTCTTTGGCACTCCACAAAATGGTGCATGCACACCTGCCTCTTAGGAGACTCAGGACTTGCTAAGTCAACCTTCTAGGTTCAGGTGGGGGTCGCCCAAGTCTGGGTGCCAGGAGGGCACCGCCATAGGCTCAGGGAGAACAGGAGGGGCCGGTGGGAGAGGGGTCACTCACCGAGCGGCAGGACAAAGAAGAAAGGGAACCAGCAGAGCACGAAGACACCCACGACGATGGCCAGAGTTTTGGCCGCTTTCTTCTCACGGGAGAACTTCAGCAGGCGCACGGAGAGCGAGCTGCGGAAGGTGTGGCCCTTGGCGCTGCGCATGCCGTGCGCCCCGTCGGCGCCCGTGGCCGCGCCGCGACAGTGGATGCGCAGCACCACCTCAGAGGCCTTGCCTCGCTCGCGCTTGACGCCCGCCTCGAGGCTGCGCGTGGTGCTGCGCGCGACCACGTACACGCGGCAGTACATGACCACGATCACCGCCATGGGCAGGTAGAAGGAGCACACGGAGGAGAAGACAGCGTAGCCCGCCTCCTCGGTGATACCGCAGAAGCGCTCGTCAGGGGGCACGGGCTCCTTCCAGCCCAGCAGGGGCCCTACAGACACCACCAGGGCTACGACCCAGAGCAGCGCCAGGATGGCGGCCGCCTTGCGCTCGGTCATGATGGCTGGGTACTTGAGTGAGTGGCGCACGCCCACGTACCGGTCCACGGAGATGGTGCAGAGGCTGAGGATGGAGGCCGTGCAGCACAGCACGTCCACGGCGGCCCACACGTCGCAGAAGGCCCGACCAAAGGCCCAGAAGCCCAGAACCTCCATAGTGGCCGAGAAGGGCAGTACGGTGGCGCTCAGCAGCAGGTCTGCCACGGCCAGGTTCACGATGAAATAGTTGGTGACAGTCTGCAGGTGGCGGTTGCAGGCCACTGAGAGGATGACAAGCAGGTTACCTGCCACGGCCATAAGGATGAAGGCTGCCAGGAAGACGCCCACGCCCACGCCCTGCGCGCTCACCACCAGTCCCCCGACGGCCGCCGTGCCATTCACGTCGCCGCCCGCGCCCGCGCTCCCCGGCTCCCCCGCGGAGCTCCGGTTGTCCTCGCCGCTGCCTGCGCCCACCACGCCGCCGCCGCCACCTCCCGCGCCCCCCGGCACGCCGCCCACCGCCGGGCCCTCCGAGGGGGCCGCGCCGCCCGCGCTGCCCCCGCCGCCGCCCGCGCTGGAGCCCCCTGCGCTGCTGTCCGGGCGGGGTCCCTCGAAACTGACGCTCAGGAGATCGCGGAAAGTCATCTCAACGCGCGGCCGTCTGTGGCCGGGCCGGGGCACAGAACGAACGGCCGGCAGGGAGAGGAGCACAGGGCATAGCCGCGGGGCTCCAGATGCAGCTCCGCGCACGGGTCCCGTCGGGGTCCTGCCCAAGTTCCTGTGACGCGGAGCGCGGCTGTCCGAGAGCGGAGCTGCCTGGCCCGGGCGGCGGCCGGGCTCCCCGAGGCCGGCCGTGGAGTAGCACCGAAGAGCCGGGGCCGGCTACGCGCGCTGCGCTCTGAGCGTGCCCGGCAAGCGGGCAAAGCGGCGGCTCCCGGGCCGGGCGGTGCAGGCAGCGGCCACTGCGGCGCTCCCAACTCGGCGCGGGGGGCGGGACCGAGGAGGGGCAGCGCCAGGAAGGAGGAGGGGGGCGACCCGGGCCGAGAGAGGGGCGCCACACTGCAGGGGAGAAGGGACCCTTCGCTCAGGACAAGCGATTGTGTCGGGGTCCAGGGGGGCTGCGGCGCTGGCGCGCGCTCGGGTCCCGCCGCAGCCACCCACGCCTCTCCGCAGGTGCCCAAGCCCGCCCTCTTCCCTCGCGGTGCCTTTTGCGTTCCTTCCCGCTCCTCTCCCGGACCCCCCCCCCCCCCTTGGCCCTCAGCGGCGTCCCTCTTCCTCCCGCCCTCTCCCCCGAGTCTCTCGGTCACTCGCTGGTGCCCTTGGGCGCGCGGTGCGTTGAAGGCGTGAGTCCCGGGTCTTCGGGATCCCGGCTTTGGCCGCCAGAGAGCAGCAAGCGCCTGGGATCTGCGGACTGCGGCCCGGACGGCGCAGTGCCGCTGCGGGTTGCCTCCTGGGACTGCCCGCATGGATCTGCCGCACCTCCTTTTTCTCAGGCCACTGGCCAGGGCAGGGTTTCAGACACCTCTGTCCAGTGCGATGGCGTGAAGAGAGCCCAGGAAGGGTCGGAAGCCTGTGCTGGGCTGAGGCTGGGTACGATGGGCTCAGGAGCAGGAGGCTGTGGCTACAGCCCTCGGACCCTGCCCAAGACACGCTAGTCTACATACACCAACTTCCCCACCGTTACTTTTCTCTGTATCAGATGCGGGAATAAACCTTTCTATAGCTACCCTAAATAAGGGGCCTTGTTCTTGTTCTGGCCTTTTTAAGAGGGAGGGTTTAAGTGCCAGAGGGTGGGAAAGGGCACTTGGCAGGATGGTTAAGCGGGGCGGGTGTGAGACAGTCTGGCTCCGCATCTGAATCCAGGCTCCGCCCCATATTAACTGCGGAACCTCTTTGTGCCTCAGTTCCTCATCTGTAAAATGAAAATAAGAAGTGATGTCTACCTCCTGGCCTGAGGGTTAACTGAGTAAATATGAGTGAGGGCCCCAGAGCAGTGCCTGGGTATGTCAGTGGAGTAGGGCTTGTTCAGGGCAGGCTTTTAACAGGGAGGATGGAAGGCGAGGAGGTGTAGGGCTGGTATGGACCCCGGATGCAGGTGTGGGAGAGGGTATGAGAAGCTTCTTGAGCAATAGCAGGACTGGGTAGGGAGAGGCACAAAGAAATCATACAGTTAGCCAGCATAAAAATACCGGCTACTGGCACGTGGCAGGCACCATGCTGGATACACTAACTGTAAGGAGGGTAATGCCATCTCATAGTTGCAGAATGAGGAGGGCTTGAGCCCTACCAGGGAGATGAAGGCCTGTTTGCAGAAGTGTCTGGGAGGGAACAGAGAACCTATAGCCCTAGTATTCACTGGTTACGGTTGACACAGGGGCAGGATGTCTGAGTTCTAGATGAGAAGCTGCTTTGGAGAAAAAGTAAAAAACTGGAGAAATGTTTAGAGATGGGTGGCCTCCCTCCTCCCCATTGCCCAGGCCAGGAAGATAAGGCTTTTATAATCATAGCTTGGAAACAGCTCTTCCAAGGCCTTCCCCATTAAATCTTTTATTTTGGTTTTTGGAAACTTACTATAGTGAGTTGAAATGAAAGCAACGTGGCTTCTAGGGATTAGCTAGCAGCTGACCAAAAGTAAAATCTTAGGTTTGGGCTTCCTCTGTGAGAGGGGAGGGACAGTGGGAACTGAAAGGGGAGGCCAGGAGCTCCTCTCTGGGGGGTGTTAAATGGCAAGTCAGTGTCCATGGTTGGCTGCTATCACATAGTGTGGGATAGGTGCAACCCTGGTGGAATCCATTCGATTCTGGGATTGGCCAGTTTTCAAAGACTGGGAAGAGGAGACAAAGTTAAACCTAGGGCTGGGGCTGGGGTGCTGGGGGCTACTTGACTGGTGTCACATAGAGATCTGTGCCTGATTCTGGTGTGGAGGTGTCCTTGCCAGCAGTATAGGAAGAGTTGTGGGATAGAATGCCTGGAAGAAGACGGGGAAGTCTTTCCCCATTTCAGGTCTTGGTGGTCGTCATAAGGTCTGCAGGATGATTCCAGAGGTTCTGAAGCTCTTGGGGAATGATTATGGAAGGACAGTGGTTGTGAGATCGTTGTGAGTTTCCTGTACCTGCTTATCAGATGCTGAAATCCGGGAAGGGGCCTGGACAACGTGCTAGTGGCAGAGGCAACAAGAGAAAGAACTGTCTCTCTCTGAAAGGAGGTTTTAGCAGTGGAGGGCTGGGATAAAGCACAATATCATCCCAGGCACACCATTCACACCCAGATCTTTGCTTGGATGCCTCATGAGCACCTCAAATTAAGCGTGTTCCTAAGTTAAACTCACCATCTCTGACACTAAAATCTTCAACTTACTGTATTCACTTATGAAAATGGAACCAGCATCTATGCAATTGCTGCAGTTAGAAACCTAAACTCCTCTTTCTGTTTTACTCTCCACCCCAAATCTAGCCAGTCCTAGAGTGGTGTTGATTGTGTCTGCCTACTTGACTTTGTGAACCCATCCCCTTCTCTCCAAGGTCTCTGCCTAAGGTCAGGCCCTGATCACACCTCACTCTGATTTTCATTCGTACTCCAATAATGCCTCCTAGTCTGTTGCTATATGGGCCTTCCTAAATATGACCATTTTACTCTTTTAAAAATATTTCTTTGATAACTCACCAGTGCTTTTAAGTTCATAGCACACTTAGTCTTGTGGGACTGGACTCTTTCCTTTTTCTTACCTTTTTTTTTTCTTTTTTTTTTTGTGTGGGGGAATGCTCAAAGTAAGTTGTTTGGAAGGTGACTTGCAGGAAGCATGATGAGGTGGTTGTTTCTTTAAAATGGATGCTGCTTTGAAACTGGGCCACATGGGACCCTGGGATTTATTTGGATTATAAACGAATGAATGTGAGTCAGAGGCTTTTGTTCCTGAAATGATTCTTACATGAGATTTGTGTTCTAGCATCTCATACATGAATAGAATGCTGTCCAGAGGGACATCCTCTGGGAAAATGGCTAGAACCTTTTCTATCTGAACTCAAGGTCCAGAAACTGAGACTCTCAGGCACATATCTACAGCGTTTTGTTTGTTTGTCTCTTTATTTATTTATTTAGTTAGTTTTTGTAGTGACAGGCTCTCGTTATGTTGCCCAGGCTGGTCTCAAACTCCTGGGCTCAAGCGATCCTCCCACCTTGGCCTCCCAAAGTGCTGGTATTACAGGCGTGAGCCACCATGGCGCCCGGCCTCCAAAGCATTTTGGTCTGGAGTCTGTCCTCTCCAGTCATCCTTAAGGGCTTCCTGGAGGAAGCAAATTTCAGGGAGAGCTTAAATACCCTTTGGGTCAAGAGTTATCTTCCATCCTTCATCATTCCTTACTTTTAGAGAAAGTGGGACCATCTTTCTCTAAAGAAATGTTGAGGCCGGGCACGGTGGCTCACGTCTGTAATCCCAGCACTTTGGGAGGCTGAGGTGGGCGGATCACGAGGTAAAGAGATCAAGACCATCTGGCCAACATGGTGAAAGCCCATTTCTACAAAAAATACAAAAATTAGCTGGGCATGGTGGCATGTGCCTGTAGTCCCAGCTACTTGGGAGGCTGAGGCAGGAGAATTGCTTGAACCCGGGAGGCAGAGGTTGCAGTGAGCTGAGATGGCGCTGCTCCACTCCAGCCTGGCAACAGAGTGAGACACTCTCTCTCTCTCAAAAAAAAAGGAATGTTGGAGGGCTTTCTGAAACTGCCATGTGTATGATCTGTCAATGTTCTCGGCCGAAGGATACTGTTGGGTTTATTCCTTTGGGTAAAATATTTGCCACAGGTGGTAGAGGAAGAATGGTTGGGGCTGGTGGTAGCATCAATTGTGATACTGTGATATGATGTGAACTCCTCTCCCTTATTCCATCAACTATCCTCTCAGCTGTCCCCATTAGAGTCAAGTCCCTAGCAGGCTGTATGTTTTCTAAATGCAGAGCCTTTCCTGGGGCAGCAGGGAAGTCATCAACGGTTTTGGTGGGAACTCTTACCTAAGAGTCAAACATTGGTGTTCTGGCTCTGTGCTTCCTCCCTATATGGTCTTTGGCAAATATTTGGACCTAGTTGTCTCCTTTATAAAATGGGGCAAATGGGATTGAACTAGATCAGAGATCAAAGCAAGGTAATTCTTTAAGTGAAGTCTTCATAGAAACCCAATGTAGGCTGGAGTATGGTAGCTCCCGTCTGTAATCTCAGCACTTTGGGAGGCCAAGGCAGGAGGATTGCTTGAGCCCAGGAGTTTAAGACCAGCCCAGGCAATATAGTGAGACCTTGTCCCTACCAGAAAAAAAAGAAAAAGAAAAAGAAAAAAAAAAAAAAGCTGGCTGTGGTGGTGTGCAGCTGAAGTCCCAGCTCCTCTGGAGGCTGAGGTGGGAGGATCACTTGAGCTTGGGAGGTTGAGGCTGCAGTGAGCCGTGATGGCAGCACTGAACTCTGCCTGGGTGACAGAGGGAGACCCTGTCTCAAAAAAAAAAAAAAAAAAAAGAAGCCCAATATAAACAAGCAGATATTTGTGGAGAAACTTTGGTTGGATCATAGGCAAAGTCCTGAGACCCTCGAGGCCTCCGTCTCATGCTGCATCCTATTCCCTGAGGCATTCTCATGGCCTTGTGAGTCCAGGAGCCTTGTGGGCAAATTGCTGGCCCAGTGAGCCCTGGAGACCCTGTTGGTCTGTGGGTTTTTTGTGATTTGGCAGTATGGCGCCCAGTTTAGATGGAAGACTAAGCACCTGCATTTATCTCTTCTCCCTTATGAGACCTCTTTAGAGTGACAGCAAAGAAAAAGGAGCGGTTTGTCTTACAACTGAGAAGCTAACTCCTATGCTGACAAACCCTGGACTCTAGCCCCTAAAGAGGAGGCTTGATGGAACCCTGCAAGGGGTCATGAAGGCATTGAGGAGTTCTGGACCGCCTCCTTGCTTGTGAAGATGATACAGATTGATTGGCACTGTCAGAGTTAGGATGCCGAATGCGAGACAATGGTGGTGGAGAAGAAATTCACGACAGATATATCCTGTTTGCAGGAACCAGCTGGTCAACCCCCAGTTTCCTCCCACCCCATCAAGCCTGGGCAGCCTTTATTCATTCATTCAACACAAGTTAACTAAGCACCAGCTATATGCCAAGGAACTATCCTGGGCACTGGGGAGATATATATGTATACTTTTTTTTTTTTTTGAGAGAGATAGGGTCCCACTCTGTATACCTAGGCTGGAGTGCAGAGGCATGATCACAGCTCACTCTGGACTCAACCTCCCAGGCTCAAGCCATCCTCTTGCCTCAGCCTCCTGGGTAGCTGGGACAACAGGCACACGCCACCATGCTCGGATAATTAAAAAATTTTTTTTTTGTAGAGACAGGGCCTTGCTATGTTGCCCAGGCTGGTCTCCAACTCCTGGACTCAAGCTATCCTCCTGCCTCAGCCTTCCAAAGTGCTGGGGTTACAGGTATGAGCCACTGTGCTCAGCTCATGATAAATAAAGCAAATTCCCTGCCATCCTGGGGCTTGCATTCAAATGGCAGAGAGTGCTACCCAGAAGAGTTAAGAGGAGAGTTTCGCATTGCCATGGACAAAAGTTTTCTCTGGGTTTGATATCTGGGTCTTGAAGATTCTTTGCAATGAAATCGCCAAAGAAAATCCAAATCTAAAAGAACCCTTTTCCAGTACCTCCCCATCCTAGAATAGCAGTGGGAGCTGACTGCCAGACCAAAGGGTGCAAATTCATGCATGTCATTGGAAGACTGCGTTAAAGCTGCCACTTCCTGGGATCAGCTCCTGTGAAGAATATGGACATCCATTCCATTCTTCAGCTGCGAACTGATCTCTAGCCATGGTCTGACCTTTTACCTTACCATGGCCTGATCCTAACCCTGGCTACATCCTAACCCATAATACTGACTGACCCAAAACCTTCCTGATCTCCTTAATTAGACCATTCTTCCCTAGATCCATGCTGTGGTCAGCAAGGGCACTGGGTGAAAGGGTAAGGTCTCAGTGCTACCCTCCCATACCTTCAGGACAGCGAAGTTTGGTGCTCAGGACGGGTCATGGGTCAGGGAGTATCTGGAGAAAGAATGTGGTTTCTGCAGGAAGGAGTTTCTGAGCAGTCCATCCTCTCAGCTCCATCCCTATGTTAGCAGAGGCTGGAGGGAACTTGAGCCAGTTATGATTTGATGATTTGTGCTAATATTTGCCTAAAATTAATAGAGCTGGAAATTAATAGAAATGGTAGTGGGTGGCAATGAAATGAAATTCCCACCCAGAACCTGGCTAGCAGCCCACTGCTCTGGGGACCTTTGGGGTGGCTCTTTGCTTTGCATCTGTGTTTGCTTCTGCTTCTAAGATATATTCTTTTGTTTCTTTTTACTTTCTTCAGGAGAGGAGATAAGCTGAGAAGCAGAATAGTGAATAAAGTTGGAAGACACACTAGAGTGGAAAACCCTCAGGGCAGAGATTTGTCAGGATATGTTAAAACCCATAATGAGCAACCCCCACATTTCAGTGACTTAACACAATAAAACTTCATTTCTCATTTACTCAAAGGCCAATGTGAAAGTACATGATTGAATAGCTGTCCTGGACAGATCTTCTCTATGGGGCAACTCAGGGATCTAGGCTCCTTTTGATGTGTGAATTCATTGTTTTCTAGAGACTTGGAAAGCGCCAGAGCCCTGGAGATCTCTTCTGGATTGTCTATAAAAGATATCCAAAGAAGAAAGGGAGAGTGGAGAATTATGTGGATATTTTAGAAATCAAGCACAACAGTTGTGTAAGCCCATTAGTCCCATACCCTCACTTACTTGCAAGGGGGAAATGTGGCTTAGCCAGGTGCCTAGGAATAGGGAATGGGTTTGGCAACTGTCCAGCCTGTCTGTACTGCAGGACAGCAAGAGTCCTAGGAATACTCAATTTGGGTCTTGGCTAGGAAATGCCTTATAGATGCATTGTGAAAAGAGCAGAGAGATTGGCTGCCCTGAACCCCCCACTAGAACTCTACCCAGGCCCAGTGGACGCTTCCATGACTTTTCATGTTTGCTCTTTATCCAGACCAGGCCCAACATGAACATTTCCACCATGGGTTGCTAAAAAAGGGCTAGAATTGGGAATGCCATTTGGGAATGTGCTGGTGACAGTTGGTGACAATTCCAACTCACTCAGCTCTGGGAATGCAATAGGAAAATGAAGGTGGGCATCAGGGGCTCAGCTAACATTGTTCTAACCTTCATAGAGAGTAAGCAATCCCTCCCTATAGAATCTACCTCATGCCAATGGGAATCTCTTACCTTCCTTTATCAGTGCCTGAAATTCCACCCCTATAATCTGGGTCTGTTAACTCCAAGAACTAGTGTGTTTCTCATTATATTAAATTCATCTCCTAGTAGAGGTGACATAAAAGGTCACTATCTCCTCCAGCCCCTTAGATCTGCTTAGCCATTGTGGGATGGTGAACTAGGAGGAGTAGGGAAGTCAT
Organism: Pongo pygmaeus; assembly: GCF_028885625.2. NCBI lineage: Eukaryota > Metazoa > Chordata > Mammalia > Primates > Hominidae > Pongo > Pongo pygmaeus. The sequence goes on along the minus strand of NC_072394.2, from coordinate 29,406,063 downwards.
CCAATGGGGATAATCAGTGGTGATGGAAAGAAAGGTGAGAAAGTTCCAGGGATAAACTTTGCTAACCTGACAAGTGTTCTGGCTCCCAAATGGAGTAGCAAGTGCTAATTAGGGAGATTTCCTAACGCAGAATTAAAAGTAGTGATGGAAAGAAAGGTGAGAAAGTTCCAGGGATAAACTTTGCTAACCTGACAAGTGTTCTGGCTCCCAAATGGAGTAGCAAGTGCTAATTAGGGAGATTTCCTAACGCAGAATTAAAATAGGCCAGTCCATTCAGAGGAAGTGACCTATAATCAACTTTAGAGGCCAGGCAGGGTTGCATGACTCCAATCCCAATTAGGGAGGCTGAGACAACTCCTGCTGGGATGTCAACCCTCCAGCTCATGAATAAGATGGCCCAGAGCCATTTTCCATTTCCTTTCTCCTGGGCCAAGATTCAGTCTCTGGAGAAGACAGTGAAGAAGGACTTCCCTTGATAATGATTCCCTGGAGAAATGGAAGGATGGAGAAAGCAAAAAATTCCAACTGTCCCAGGAAAAATATTAGGAAGTGAGGCTGGCCTTCTCTGCTTTGGAGTTCTCCATGCCTGATCCTTTGGGCTCCTACAACTCTCCCTTCCTCTCTTCTCTGTGAGTTAGTCACTTAATCTTTCTGATCTTATATTTTCCCATTTGTAAAATGGTGATAATAACCCTGCCCCCTTTGGGGATTAAGTGTCTGTGAAGCTCCCATTTATCTTCTCCTTTGTGTCCCTATTGTCTTTGATTTATTCCTCTGTAGAGTAGTGTTTGGTAATTTAGTTGCTTACTGGTCTTATTCCTATCTGGAGATAGTGAACTTCTCGGGTTTTTCAGTGATTGTAACATATTTGTCTTTTTATGCTCAGCAGCCAGTGCAGTGCTCGCTTCTTGAAATGGCTCAGTGAATGTTTGTTGAGTTAGTGGATGAAAACATGCATCAACAAACGAGGAAACAAATGAATGCATGAAGGACTGTGCACCTCTGAGTGTCACTGAGGGTTACAGTATATGTCTGTGTCCCAAGGTGTCAGCCCTTCTGCAAGAGATGATTGGAGAGGGCTTTCATTCATCCCAAGGAGCATAGTCTGTCTAGGGCAGGGCTGGGGACCTTTCTCCTAGGAGGAACACTTCAAGAGGCACGAACACTGAGCTGGATCAGAGGAGTACGTGCCCCTGCTGTCAACGTGGGGGTGACTGGCCCATGGAGTAGAACTTATCTCTGATGTATGCCATGAGCCCTACCTAGGAATCCCTTCCTTAGGGGCGGTCCCTACCTCCATGTAGATAGACCTGAGTAGGAATAGTGTTGCCTGGTAGTGGGTGAATAAATCTGCTTAAGCATGGGGCTCAGTTAATAGGCTCATGTCTCATCAGGCTTGGGATTTAGCAGAGAGATTGGAGCCTAGCACACTGGATTTTCACCTCAAGGAAGATGCTGCAGCATACTACGTAGGTGGATTTTTTTCCCCAAAGCAATCGTGGCGGAGGCAAAGGTTGGTCTATAAGTGCATGAAGACGGAATAATTGGTGACCACATTTCACTCCTCCGTAGTAATATTATACATCCATACCCCTTCCATAGCCTCATGGTGGGAACAATAATTGTCTTTGCCCCTTGACATTGAGCTTGGCCATATGACTTGCTTTGGCCAAGGGGATGTTGGCAGATGTGACAAAAGCAGGAGCTTGAATTTGCTTGTGTGATTGGGTTCGTGTTCTTGTGTTTCTGCCATCACCACAAAAATACCATATTTCAGGTTGCCATTGCATCTTCATGTCAGACACCAAAATGAGACATCTGCAGTGAAGCTACGCCAACCAATCTGCAGACATATGAACGAGAAATAAATGTTTCTAGCTGCATGTCATTAAGATATCAAGGGAGTTTGTTATGTAGCAAAAGCTGATTGATACAAGGCAAAATGAGTTTTCTAAATTTCAGGCTTTTTGACATTGACAGTTGAGGAAATTATTTACTGCCTTTAATTTGCAAGGCAGCAGTTACTAAAGCTTAATATACATATAGCCTGTGATCTAGAAATGTCTATGGGGGGGACATTCAGCTTATGTCCCCCCCATAGACATGTATAAAAATATTCATAGCCGCTTCGGCCATAATACTAAACCTGGAAATAACTCAGATGTCCTCCAGTACAGCACAGAAGGCCAAAGAGGGAATGGGAGTGAGAAAGTAGAGGCAGGAAGTTGTTGCGGATGCAAAAAGAGATGAAAGAACAAATGGGATTGGACTCTTTCTGATGGAAGAGGTTTGAGTGTGTTTATAAGCTTTGAGAAAAGATTCAATAAGGAGGTAGAAGTTGAAGGTTCAGGAGGAGGTGCAGAGGGATGGAGTAAGATGTTTGACAGGTAGCAGGGCATGGTATTCTAAGCCCAGATGCAGGAGTTTGCTTCAGAGAGAAAACTGGAACAGAGGGTAGGAAGATGAAGATGTTTGCAGGTTGTTGGGGTCAGAAATCCAGAAGTGTCCTGCCTGATGTGGGTGGTGGGGAGTTAGGGGAATTAAAAAGAATAATAAGAATTTGTAATAACCATTGTGGGAAATGAGAAAGGGGCCAGTAAGATTGTCCAGGGGCAAATATGATTGCTAAACAGTTCCAAAAGTCCAGCTGAGAGGTTGGAGACCAGGAAATTGTGATGCTTTCTAACAAGATTCAGCAACCTGGATATGGGAACCAAGAAATTAAGAGATCGGCCTGCTCTATGTCTGGGATTTTAGGGCATAGAGAAGTCTGAGGAGCTAGTGATTCAGTGGGAGGAATACGTGTTGGATTCAACAGTCCTACTCTTTTATTTTTTTTGAGACGGAATCTCACTCTGTCACCCAGACTGGAGTGCAGTGGCATGATCTTGGCTCAGTAAAACCTCCACCTCCTTGGGTTCAAGTGATTCTCCTGCCTCAGCCTCCCGAGTAGCTGGGATTACAGGCACCTGCCACCACACCTGGCTAATTTTTGTATTTTTAGTAGAGGTGGGGTTTCACTCTGTTGGCCAGGCTGGTCTTGAACTCCTGACCTCAAGTGATCCACCCGCCTCAGCCTCCCAAAGTGCTGGGATTACAGGCACGAGTCATTGCGCCCGGCAACAGTCCTACTCTTTTTAGTGATATAAGGAGACTGGTGCCTTAGAACCTGATGAGGCTAGAGTATCTGAGAAGTCATTTAAGGCAGTGGGTGAGGCCTTGGAGGTCTCTCCCTCTGTTGTTCCAAGCAGAGTGGCTCAACTGTTATCTTTTGGGTAAGACTGACTTTTTTTTTTCAAACAACTTTATTGAAAGATAATGGGCATCCAGTTAATTGTGAACATTTAAAGTGTACAATTTGATTAGTTTTAACTTATATGTACATCTGTGAAACTGTCACCATAATTAAGATAATCAACATATACATAATCCCTCAGATTTCCTTATGCCCTTTTGTAATCCTTCACTGATCTGCTTTTTTCACTATACATTTGTGTGTATTTTAAATAATTTTATGCAAATGAAATCATAGAGTATGTACTCTTTTATTGTCTTGCTTCTTTCATTCAGCTTAATTATTTTGAGATGTTGTTTCATGTATCAATAATTGATCTTTTGTTGCTGAGTAGTATACCATAGTGTGTAGATGTCACCATGTGTTCATCCATTCACCTGTTGATGGACATAGCCAGTATTTGGCTATTACAAACAAAGCTGCTGTGAACATTTATGTACAAGTCTTGGTAGGGGCACAGGCTTTCATTTCTCTTGGGTAAATATCTAGGAGTAGCATGGTCATGTGGTATAAACTACCAAACTGTTTTCCAAAACGCCTTACCACTTTAAATTTCCACTAGCCGTGCATGAGTATTCTAGTTGCTCTACATCTTCTCTGATGTTTTAAATTTAGCTCCTCTAATAGGTATGTGATAATATCTTATAATGGTTTTAATTTGCATTTCCTAATGACGGTGAGTTATTTTAAGGAGCTTATTTGCCATCCATGTATATTTGGTGATGTATCAGTTCAAACCATTCCCAATTTTTAAAAATTGGGTTGCTGGTTTTCTTATTATTGGCTGTTGAGAGTTCTTAATATATTCTGAATACAAGCCACTTATCAGATATATGATTTGCAGATGTTTCTCCCAGTCTGTGGCTTGTCTTTTTCATTCTCTTGACAGTGTCTTTGAAGAGCAGACATTTTTAATTTAGTTGAAGTTCAAATGATCGAATTTTCTTTTATGGATCACGTACTTGATGTTGTAACTAATAAATCTTTGTCTAACTCTGATTCACAAAGGTTTTCTCCTATGTTTTCTTCTCACTGGAAACAATGCAGGAAAGAATGCAGTGAAGCAATATCTTTAAAATACTGAAAGAAAAAAAATGGCAACCTAGAATTTTATGCCCAGCAAAAATTTATTTCAAACACGAAGAACAAATTAAAAACAAGATGACAGATCTAAACTTAACTATGTAATTACATAAAGTGTATATTTCCCTATCCTTTTGCTTTAACCTATTTTTTGTCTTTATAGGTAATGTATTGAAAGCAATGGTGAAAACTGCAATTACTTTTGAACCAACCTAATATATTTGTTGTAGCCAGCCTGTAATTTGGTGTGCTGTCATACTTATCTTTGTTCCTCTATATGTATACATCTTCTCCCTCAGTCTACTTTTAAGATTTTCTCTTTTACACTTAAAAAATTTGGTTACAATGTGTATTGGATTGCTAGATTTATAGTTTTCATCGAATTTGGGAAATCTTCAGCCATTATATCTTCAAATATTTTTTTCTCGTCCTTCCTGCCTGCTTCAGGGACTTCAATTACCCATATATTATACCACCTGAAGTTGTCTCATACCTCACTCATGGTATATTTTCCCCATCTTCTTTCTCTTCCTTCTCTTTGTCCTCCTCGTCCTCCAATTATTTTTTTCTCTGCGTGTTTTATTTTGGATAGTTTCTCTTGCCATGTCTTCATGTTACTAATCTTTTTGTCTGCAATGTCTAATCTGTTGTTAATTTCCTTTAGTATATTTTTTATCTCAGATATTTTAGTTTTCCTTTATACGAGTTTGACTTGAGTCTTTTAAATATTTTCCGTGAATCTATTTAACTTTTTGAATATGTAAAATACTGCTACAACTGTTTTAATGTCTTTTCTCACTTAACAGCTATGTCAGCTGTGGGGTGATTTTGATGCACTGATTTTTCTCCTTATTACGGGTGATATTTTTCTACTGCTTTGAAGACCTGGTAAATTTTAATAGTGGATTGAATTTATAGACATTGTGGATTTTGCCTTTTTGAGTGCTGGATATTTTTTGTATCATTATAAATATTCTTGAACTTTGTTCTGGGATGCAGTTAAGTTACTTGGAAATAGTTTGATCCTTTTAGGTACTGTTTTTATGTTTTTCTTTTAGATGGGACCACAGCAATGCTTGATATAGGGGTAATTTTGCCCTGCTACTAAGTCAAAATGCTTTTCAGTACTATTCCTAGTGGTCTGTGAATTGTGAGCTTTTCCAGTCTGGTTGGTGGAAACAGGTACTATTCAAGGCCATATGTGAGTGTCAGGAATCATAGGTCTAATCCTTTAGGGTGTTTTTTCCCCCAGCTTGGGTAGTTTCCTCACATTCATGTACAGATCAATGCTTTGTTGAGTGTTGAAGGGGGACTTGGTGCACATCTCAAGAGCTCTCTTTCCATGCAGCTGTCTCCTCTCTGGTGCTCTGTTCTACACATTCTAGCTTCCCGGGCTCCCTGGGTTCCTTGCCCCATCTTCTCACCTCAGGGAGTTTCAGGACTCCACCTGGGTGCCCCTTCTCTTCGGCTTGGCCTGGAAACTCTCTCAAGGGAGTAATGTCAAGGAATTTTAGGACTCATTTGTTTTTCATCTCTCAGGGATCACTGTTCCTACTTATTAATGTCCAATGCCTTGAAAGCCATTTTATTATATATTTTGTCCAGTTTTTTGTTTGCTTCCAGTGGAAAGTAAATCTGATCTTTGTTAAGCAATCTTGGCTGGAAGTGGAATTCTGATAAGGCCAGCTTAGAAGAAAGCCCCCTGCATATCTTCAGCTCTCCAGAAGCAGATCCTGACCCATGTATAATGATTCTCCCAGGAGAAATAGGTAACGTTTGGGACACAAGGAAAGGAAGAAAGCCAATCAAGGGTATTGTCTCCTGCAACATCCCACAGAGGAAGCTTTAACCCAATCCTGCAGGGAAGCTCTGAAATATATGTTATGCCTCAGAAATGTCTCCAGGATAGCGAAGGAGCTGGGTTCTCTTAGCTCCATCCCCACTTGGCAGTCATTGATTCAGGGCCATCATGTAAGAAGGGCCCAAGGGTTACATTTAAGGGCTAAGACATAGGGAAATTTTGTGGACTGTTTGACATATCTGCCACCGGTGTGGTGTGTTTAAGGAAGAGGTTGAACGAAGGTGGCAGCATTCATTGTAGAAAGAATAGCACCCATATCTACCAGGAGTCAATGAGGTTGACCATCTATATTTATAATAGTTAATTTGCCTTAGATGTTTAAGGGTAAGGCAGGATATTGAGTACTTTTTCTTTCATTAGAGAACCCTCATTCATCTAAATTGAGATACTTTTTTCAAAAAATGGGATTATTTTTCCAGTGTCCCTTCTGTTTATGATATCTAAATATATCCTCATTAGTACAGGTGATCAGTTTGGAAGTGAGCCATCTATAGCTCTTTGATCTGCAGGGCTGTAACAGTTGGGTTCTCCCACTGTCCCTCTCCTGGCAGAACAGAACCAATGGGATATATACGTGTGTGTGTATATATATATACCTGTTGGGTCTGGGTCTGTTTCTCTGGGATATATATATAAACATTTTTTTCTTTGTTTTACTTTATTTTAAGGAATTGACTCACTCAATTGCGGGGGCTGACAAGTCTGAAATCTGTAGGGCAGGCTGCAGGCTGGAAACTCAGGCAGAATTTCTGTTATAGTTTGGAGGCAGAATTCCTTCCTCTCTGGAAAATCTCAGTATGTGCTCTTAGGGCCTCTTAAGCTGATTGGATGAGGCCCACTCACATAATGGAGGGTAATCTCTTTTACTTAAGATCAGCTGATTAGAGATGTCAATCACATCTATTAATACAAAATACCTTCACAGCAACATCTAGACTAGTGTTTGAGCAAACAATGGGGTATCATAGCCTAGGTTTTCTTTTTTTGCATGATGAGATTATAGTCCAATAGATTTTTATGGGAAATATTTCAGGTAGGGCTTTTAGGAGATTTTGCCCTACTTTTTGGGCCTGTTTTTTCATCTTGAGGTTTATTGTGGAAAGAGGGATCCAGGTCGGTCCAATCACCTTTAGTAGGATTTAGCATCTGAGGTTCTGACCAACATGTGTAAAACTGATAGAGGTCTGGTAACCCTGGGTCACATGCACCCCAAATAATTCTAAATTTATCTGTGAATAGTTGCTGGTCTTGTCTGGGTTTAGGAAAATCTGTACTTATGGTTATTAATTCAATTCTGGCCCAAGGTTTAAATTCTACAGTTGCTTGCCCGTCTGGCTCATGGGAGGGGTTGTATCTTTGAGGCACCTGGCGTTTAAGGATCTTAGGAATTATTGACAAAGGATTGGGAACTGGATAAGGGAAGAGGAGGGAGGAGTCAGCAGAAGTGCAGAGGGAGAGCAATTAGAAGGATAAGGGGGAAGAGGGAGGACTGGATCCAGGGAAGGAACTTGAGGACAAGGAGCTGGAGATTGACTAGGAAAATGTGTCTAGTCTGCTGTTAAGTTTTTCAACTTGCTCATTACCTTTGGGCAGAGAACCTTTCAGTGAAGCAATTTTAAAATCAGAATTGTATCTGCAGGCCTGTGCACCCTGATCAAAGTATCTTATTCTCTTTGTTTTTTAAGGTGCCTCTCAAATGAACAATTTTGTTCAAGTCACACATTCTCCACAGTGGCCATTGGAGATCCAAATGGTTCTTGATGGAGTTAGGCTATTTACAGAGAGATGAGGCACAATAATTAGAATTCTAATGAAGGTCTATGTAAGAATCAGGACTTTTTCCTGGAAGAGGAGAGGATTTTTATTCAGATGACCCCATGAGAGCCCTTGGGTACCCTGTGTCTTGGGTCCCCAGCCTGATGGTTAATGGTCTCCAAAGGGAGACCTGACAGTTTGCACTTCTTGCAGAAAACCAGAGAGAACATTCTCTCTGGACAAAAGATGGCAGACAAACCTTACCCAAGTTTATTGGTGACTCACAGCAAAGTCTGTCTGAATGGATTCTGATCCAGTAAGAACCACGAACTCACCAGTCTAGGAGGTTGACTTGATCAACAGGCCTGTGGGACGTATGCCTGTGTTCTACCCTGTGATTCTTGTTCTGTCACAAATGATAATTTTGACAGCACAGCAGAAAATGGAAGAACAAAAGAAAAGAAAAAGAATGGTCTGTACCAAAGAAGCAAACAAATGGGAAGAATAATAAAAATCAGGGGCAAAACTAATAATAAATAGCTGAGAACTCACCACAAAGAGAGTGGAGTTCAGACCTAGTGCTGACTTCCCACACTGGTGTGGATTTGACAAGCCACAGGTGGAAAGGCACAAGAAACCTTTACAAGTACCGCACGCACCTGGCCAGAGGCTGAGGTCCGTGATGATGGGCAGTGTAGACTGTATCTCAGCAGGACCGCCAGGAAAACTGTGGAAATAAATGAAGACCACCCACATGAGAACAGACAGAAGCTATTTACTCAGAACTTGCAAAGGAGTCAACCATCATTTGCATTTGGAAGGGACTCAGAAACAGGCAGAGACTGGGAAACTTCACAGTGGAAAAAAAAAGGGAAGGCTTCAGGTATGCTGTGATTGGAGGTTGTTGGCATGGGGACACCAGAGGTGGGCAAACTGGAAGAAGGGCATCTTATGTGGTTGACTGGGGAGCATATTTGACTTTTTCTAATTGGTCTTGAGTTGGAAGCAGGGGCGAAAAATAGGGAAGCTGAAAGTCATTGACCAATTCCTGGCCAGGTGCAGTGGCTCACGCCTGTAATCCCAGCACTCTGGGAGCCTGAGGCCAGTGGATTGCTTCGAGACCAGCCCAGGCAATGTGGCGAAACCCCATCTCTATGAAAAATACAAAAATTAGCTGGGCATGGTGGTGCATGCCTGTAGTTCCAACTACTTAGGAGGCTGAAGTGGGAGGATTGCTTGAGCCTGGGAGGCAGAGGTTGCAGTGAGCTGAGATCGTGCCGCTACAGTCCAGCCTGAGTGACAGAGGAAAAACCCTGTCTCGAGAAAAAAAAAAAAAAAAAAAGAAAGAAAAGAAAAAGAAAAAGAAAGTCATTGACCAATTCCTGCCCAGGATTCCGGGTTGATTACTGCAGGGGTTTGACTTCCTGAGCTGGTTGCTGCAGACTCTATTGTTGTATACAGTCTGGCCATTGTGGATTTGTATGTTAAGTCCTTGAGGAGGTATTGTTGCATTGTTCCAAAAAGTTCACAATCTGGGTAAGAAAATGAGATGTATGTTCAAAATCAAGATTGTCTGTTCCTGGGATCAGGCATCTACATGAGGCCAGGCTGAGGGTCAGGCTGCAGGTAGAGGGAGGGCTGGGCTGTATTCAGGTGAGGAGTTGGGCTGTGGATAGGTGAGTGGTCAGAGTAGGGCAAGGGGGTTGGCCAGAAGCTTCTTTCAGAGGGTAGGTCACCAATGTAGGACTGATTCCGTTACCCTGGCCCAATTAGCCCTGTCTCTGACCAGCTCTGATTTAAGGTCATGCTCTTCCTACTTTCCTAACATTTCCTGTGGCATGAAGAAACTTCCTCCAGCTGCACCTGGTCCCTTGGGGGAGTTCTTTTAGGCATAGTCTAAGGTTGGGAAGGAAGTGGCATGGCTTTGATAATAGGGGACTAGGGTGAAATTGCAGCCTGCACTCTCTCCCTGCTGTGTGATGAAAGCATCAACCCACCTGCACAGGAAGGTGCTCTTAGACCTCCCTCCTTTGACAAGCCAGAACTGCCCCCGTCCCATTGTGTTAAGAATCGAGATGCTGCAATCTGCAGATCTCTCAGGTTGGTAGGGGTGTGAGGAGATGGTGGGAATGAAAGGGGGCTTTGTTCCTTTCATTGTACTGTTTAATGCATTTCCTTCTCCATGAAACGTTGGCTGTAGGAGTAACTATCATCCATAATTTTCAGTCATTGCCTATCTAGGGTGATTGAATTGAGGGGTAACCTCACTTACTATCTTATCACAGTGCCTAAAAGGCTACATTATTGCTCTGCTCTTTCAGGCTGAACATTGCTTTCTTTTTGTTTTTTTTGTTTTTGTGCCTCAGCCTCCTGAGTAGCTGGGATTACAGGCATGTGCCACCACACTGGCTATTTATTATTTATTTATTTATTTTTGTATTTTTAGTAGAGACAGAGTTTTGCCATGTTGGCCAGGCTGGTCTTGAACTCCTGACCTCAAGTGATCCACCCGCCTTGGCCTCCCAAAGTGTGGGATTACAGGTGTGAGCCACCACACCTGGCCAACATTGCTTTCTACATCTTCGTTCGTTCTTGCCACGCATATTTATTACAGGTGTAAACTATGTATCAAGCACTTTGCTGGTTACTGGGGATAAAATGTTGAGTAGGACAAAGCCTTGACTTTCATGGATCTTGCAGTCTATTATAGGAAACAGGTGATAAGAGCAAAAGTGCAATGAGGAACACTTACAGGGTACCATGGCAGGATAATGGAGGGGATAGGTTACTTAGGTGGAGGGGAGAGGGCAGGCCTCTCTGAGGGTGGGACGTCAAGTGAGATTGGATTTTGAGGAAATGCCAGGTTCATGAAGAGCAGATGACTGCACCTCAAGCAGAAGAAAAACATGTGGAAAAGTCTTGGCATCCTGGCACCAAATGAAGGCTGGTGAGTTTAGAGCACAGAGGATGAGATTGAGGGCATGAGGTGCAGCTGGAGAGGAAGCTGGAGGTCACTTGGAGATGCAGAAAGGTGCAAATATAAGAGGAGGCCACAGGGGGAGTTTAGGTAGGAATGTTACAATATGATTGGATTTAGGCTTTATAATAGTTTCATTTTATGGCCGGGCACAGTGGTTCATGCCTGTAGTCCCAGCACTTTGGGAGGTTCAGGCAGGTAGATCATTTAAGGCCAGGAGTTCAAGACCTGCCTGGGCAACATGGTGAAACCCCATCTCTACAAAAATACAAACATTGGCTGCACTCTGATGGTGTGGGCTTGGTGGCGCACACCTGTAGTTCCTGCTTTTTGGGAGGCTGAGGAGGGAGGATCTCTTGTTTTTTTTTAAAATTTTTAATTTTTTTGACATGTAGTCTTGCTCTGTCACCCAGGCTGGAGTGCAGTGTTGCAATCTTGGCTCACTGCAACCTCTGCCTTCCGGGTTCAAGCAATTCTTCTGCCTCAGCCTCATGAGGGAGGATCTCTTGAGCCCAGAGGTTGAGGCTGCCATGAGCCATGATTGCACCACTGTATTCCAGACTGGACAACAGAGTGAGACCCTGTCTTAAAATAAATAAATAAATGAATAGTCTCATCTATAAAACAAAGTCATGATTGTTGTTTTCATAAAAATGACCATGTGCCTTACAAACATTTCACAAAATAGGGAAAAGTAAACTAAGAGGAGCAATGATTCACCGTGGTGACTATTTTTAACCCAATCTTTTGGGTGCCAGGCTACAAATGGCAAGAATAGGAGTGGGAACTCGTTCATTGGTCATTTATTGATTAAACAAATACCTGTGAAGCACCTACTCTGTGTCACACACTCTTCTCAGTTGTGGGATGTGGTGAATACAGACAAGCAGGTTTTTGGGGAGGTACAAGGAAACAGACAAGTTGGATGCAGCTGGTGATTAGTGTTATGCAGACGGCCAAACAGGCTAACACAACATAGAGGCAGTGTCTCGAGATTCCTAATGAGAGGATCTCTCTTTGGAGGGGTGACATTTGAGCTATGATATGAGTGACAAGGAGCCAGGAGAAGAACCCAAGGCTGTGGGCAGGAACGAGTGTGGTGGCCAAGCTATGGTAGGTTTTGTGGGTGGCAATGAATTGCCTGGGCTTTATTTCAGATATGATGGGAAGCTACAGAAATTCATTCAGAACTTTGTACACCACCAGGCAAGAGCTGATGGTGGCTCTGAGAGGGAGAGGAGTCAGAGTTGAGATGTATTTTGGAGGTGAACCGACTCCTGGTGAACTGGATGTGGAGGGGGACTGAGGGAATGGAAGGTGTCAGGGACGACTCCCAGATTTCTGACTTACATAACTGGCTGAGTGGTGGGAGGTACTATTTACTGACATGGGGAAGAATGGAGAGGGGGAAGAAGGACATTTTTAGTGAACATTGAGGGTTAATGTTGGGACAAATTAAATTTGAGATGCTATGAGACAGCCAGGTGGAGGCATGGAAGCATTTTTTTTTTTTGAGACAGGGTCTTAATCTGTTGCCCAGGCCAGTGAGTGATCTCAGCTCACTGCAGCCTTGACCCCCTAGGCTTAAGTGATACTTCTGCCTCAGTCTTCTGAGTAGCTAGAACCTCAGCTATGCACCACCACAACTGGCTAATCTTTTTTTTTTTTTTTTTTTTCCTTTTGTAGAGACGAGTTCTTCCTATGTTGCCCAGGCTTGTCTCAAACTCCTGGGCTCAAGTGAGCCTCTCACCTCAGCCTCCCAAAGTGCTGAGATTACAGGTGTGAGCCACTGCACCTGGCCCTGAGGAGGCATTTTGATATCTAGATTAGAGTCCTGAGGAGAGGTCTGAGGGAAGTTAATCTGGGAGTGGAGGGCACACAGATAGCCTTGGAAATGGCTAAAGTCACCTGGGAAAATAATGCAGGTAGAGAGGAAAAAAATGCCTTTGGAGGTACAGATAAAGGAGGAAGAGCTGGCAGTGGAGCAGAGGAAGAACTGCTAGGGAGGTTGGTGGAAACCTGGAGGGTGGCGACATGAAAGTCACATGAAAGTCAGGAGGGAACGAAGCTTTAAAAGTGAAGATGTGGTTTCAAATACTGAATGATGCTGAGAAAAGGAAGTTATTCATTGGTCTGGTAACATGGAAGTCCTTGGGGACCTTGACAAGAACATCTCCGGTGTCATGTTGGAGGAGGAGCCAGGTTGAAGTGGACTGAAGAAGGAACACGCAGGCAGAAGAGGAAGCTTGAAGAGCCAACACGTATATGAGAAGATGCACAGTGCAACCACTAATTAAAGAAATTCAAGGGAGGCAACAATGAGACACCATTTCTTAGCCATCTCTTTGGCCAACAATCAAAATGTCTTATGGTAGGTGTTAAAACTGAAGTTTTGACTGGGACTCCCAGTGATACAGATGAGGCATCCCAGAGGCAGATCCCTGTGAGTAGAGTTTAAAAAAGAAATGGTCCCCAAGGCTGTGACTCTTGGGCCCCAGAATCACAGCAAGGAGACAAGAAGGGCCAGACAGTGAAGAAGAGAGGACTGGGTGAGGAGATTCTTCTGGAATGTGTCACTGCTCTGTGGTGAGGCCTCACTATGGATGCCAGGTGGAGAGGGGTGCAGGATGCAGCCTCCTCACTTCAAGGTTAGTGACTTGGTCAGCTCATGCTGCTGTAACAAGTACCATAGACTGGGTGGCTTAAACAACACTTATTTCTCACAGTAATGGAGGCTGGGAAGTTCAAAGTCAAGGTTCTGGCTGATTGAGTGCCTCCTGAGAACCTGCCTCCTAACTTGTAGACAGCCACCTTCTCACTGTATCTTCACATGATGAGGAGAGAGATCATCTCTCATCTCTTCTTATTTTTTATAACATTTTATTTATTTATTTTTTTGAGACAGGGTCTCACTCTGTCATCCAGGCTGGAGTGCAGTGGTGCAATCACAGCTGGCTGCAGCCTCAACCTCCTGGGCTCAAGTGGTCCTTCCAACTCAGCCTCCTAAGTAGCTAGGACCACAGGCACACACCACCATGCCCGGCTATTTTTTGTATTTTTCATAGAGATGGGGTTTCACCATGTTGCCCACACTGGTCTTGAACTCCTGGGCTCAAGTGATCCTCCTGCCTTGGCCTCCCACAGTTCTGGGATCACAGGGGCAAGCCACCATGCCCAGCTCATGTCTCTTCTTATTAGGGTGCTAAATCCCATAATGAGGGCTCTACCCTTTGGACTAATTACCTCCCAAGGGCCCCATCTCAAAATACTATCACGTTGGGGATTAGGGCTTCAACATATGCATTTTGGAGGGACACAGAAAGTCAGTCCATAGCAATTAGCAAGCCTTCTGGGGAGGTTTGCTGTGTGTTCACTACAGTTAGAGGCACAGAGAAAACTCACACTGAAGAAAGCTAAAGTGATAACCAGCAGTCGGAACTTTGTCTCATTTCTGATCTCTGGAGGAACATGTCTTAGTTTGGACTGCCATACCAACATACCATAGACTGGGGTCCTTAAGCAGCAGAAATTTATTTCTCACAGTTCTGGAGGCTGGGAAGTTCAAGATCAAGGCACCAGCAGACTCAGTGTCTGGTGAGTGCTCCCCTCCTGGTTCATAGACAGCCATCTTTTCACTGTGTTCTCACATAGCAAAAGAGGCCAAGGATCTTTCTGAGGCCAAGGATCTCTCTGGGGTCTTTTTTTTTTTTTTCATAAAGGTACTAATTTCATTTGTGAGGGCTCCACCTTGATGGCCTAATCACCTCCCAAAGGCTCCACTTCCTAATACCATGACATAGGGGATTAGGTTTTAAAACATGAATTTGAAGGGGATACAACACTCAGTCTATGGTAGAAAGGTTTAAATTTGTCAGTTGTTCGTTTTTTTCTTATTCTTTTTCTTTTTTTTGTTTTTTTGTTTTGTTTTGTTTTGTTTTGTTTTTTTGAGACAGAGTCTCTCTCTGTTGCCCAGGCTGGAGTGCAGTGATGCAATCTTGGCTCACTGCAACTTCTGCTGCCTGGGTTCAAGCAATTCTCCTACCTCAGTCTCCCGAGTAGCTAGGATTACAGGTGCCTGCCACCGCGCTTGGCTAATTTTTGTAGTTTTTTAGTACAGACGGGTTTCGCCATCTTGGCCAGGCTGGTCTTGAACTTCTGACCTTGTGATCCACCCACCTTGGCCTCCCAAAGTGCTGGGATTACATGCGTGAGCCACTGTGCCCAGCTTCAGCTTTTTATTTTATGTAGGGCTTTTGTTGATTTTTTTTTTTTAGCTTAAGGAAATTATACTATTAGTTTGCTAACTGTGTTTTTAAAAATCATAAACCGGTGTTGAGTTTTATCAAATGCTTTTTTTGCATCTATTGAGAATCCAACTCTGAAACTAAGTAGAGCTTTTGGAAGTCTTGTGGTGCTGAGGAGGCAAAAATAGATTTTCAGAGCCTTCCAACATGAAGGGACATCAGTGAACATCTAGACTTGCAGGTAAGACCCGTGAAGATACGGGTACAGAGACCTCAAAGCATCTCAATCCCTGGTTGGATTAAGGCAATTTTCTCTACTGTCTGCCATAAACAAAGGGTTATAACATAATCCTAAACTGTATGTAATTTTTCTTAAACAATGTCTGATATTCAATCAGAAATTACCAGGGATATCAAGAGGTCATAGAAATTGACTTGAAATCCAAGGAATAAAAAAAGCCCACAGGAAATCCAGAAGCTGGATGTATGAGTTTTAAATAATCATGGTTAGTATGTTTAAGAATATAAGTGATAAGATGGAGAATTTCATCAGAGAACTAGAATCTAATTTAATAAAAAAGAAGAGAAATTATTCCCTAAGCTTATCTGGAAATTTCATTTATACTCTCCACCACCCTCTTTCGCCAGAGTATTTTAACGAAAATCTGTGAATATCAATTCATCTGTAAACACTTGATGATGTCCTATGTTTTTTCCTTGTGCAAACACATGGGTGCTTTATGATCATTTTAAACCTGAACATATATGCTTTCACATTTTTGGGTATATTTTTGTGCAGTTTACAATTAAATAAAAAGAGTGGTCCATATTCACTGTCATCATTTCCTGTAAACACCCCATCCCTACCAGTTTCATCCCTCCACCCTTTTCAAATATTCCTTGCAATGGAATACATATTTTTTTTCTTCAGAGACAGAGTCTTGCTATGTTGCCCAGGCTAGAGTACAGTGACTATTCATAGGGGATCGTAGTGCACTGCAGCCTCTAATTCCTGGGCTCAAGTAATTCTCCTGACTCAGCCTTTCAAGTAGCCGTGACTACAAGCATGTATCATCACACCTGGCTGGAATATTTTTCAAGTAAACTTTTTATTAAAGTATAACATACATAGAGAAACATGCACATATCACAGGCAAACAGCTTGCTGAATTTTCATAAAGTAAACACACCTGTGTAACCATCACCCAAATCAAGAAACAGAATATTTTCTTGCTCCTTTCCCATTGGAGACTTCCAGGGGCATCTGGACCTTCTCAATTGCAAGTGTCCAGCAAATATTTATTCAAGTAATTAATAAAAGAATACTGGCTGGTTTTCGTTTTAGTTCCATGTTGAAACTTGAACCAGCGAGCGACCCCCTCTCAGTGGGCCTCCATCAAAGGCATGAAGGCTGACTCTGAATGGGAGCAGGGAGTTGTTATGGCCACCTGCAATCAATTTCTTCTAAAACAAAATTAAAGTAGACATAGGCTTATAATGACAAATTCTTGAAGAGTCACTCTGAGTGTGAAGAAGCCAGGTAGGCAGCATTTGGCAAAGGAATGATTATTTTTTGTACAGTCATTCTTTGGCTGCTCTTCTTTGCTTAGACCTAGTCTTATTTATTTATTTAAAAATGACAGCTTTGGCTGGGCACGGTGGCTCAGGCCTGTGATCCCAGCACTTTGGGAGGCCAAGGCGGGTGGATCATGAGGTCAGGGGTTCGAGACCATCCTGGCTAACACGGTGAAACCCTGTCTCTACTAAAAATACAAAAAAATTAGCTGGGTGTGGTGGCACGCACCTGTAGTCCCAGCTACTCGGGAGGCTGAGGCAGGAGAATGACATGAAACCGGGAGGTGGAGCTTGCAGTGAGCCGAGATCACGCCACTGCACTCCAGCCTTGGCGACAGAGCAAGACTCTGTCTCGAAAATAAAATAAAATAAAATAAAATAAAATGACAGCTTTGTTGGTATAGTTCATATACCACACAATTCACCCATTTAAAGTATACACTTCAGTGGTTTTTAGTAAATTCACAGATATGTGTAACCATCATTAAAGTCATTTTTAGAACATTTTTATCATCCCTTTATAAAACCTTCTACCTATTAGCAGTCACTCCCCATCCTTCCACAGCCATTTTCCCTCATTCTAGGCAATCATGAATCTATTTTTGATCTCTATAAATTTGCCTATTTTGGATATTTTATATAAATAGAATAATATGATCTTTTGTGACTAGCTTTTTTCACTTAGCATAATGTTTTCAAAGTTCATTCATGTTTTAGCATGTATCATCACTTCATTCTTTGTATGGCTGAATATTATTTCATTCCATTTAAAATAGCTGATTTGACTGGGCATGTTGGCTTATGCCTATAATTCCAGCACTTTGGGAGACTGAGGCAGGAGGATTGCCCAGGAGTTTGAGACTAGCCTGGGCAACATAATGAGACCCCTATCTCTAAAACAAACAAACAAACAAACAAACAAAATAAAATTGCTGAGTTGAAGTCTTTGTCTAGTAAGTTTGCCATCTGGATTTCCTTAGGAACTGTTTCTATTGATTGCTTTATTCCCTGTGTATGGATCATATTTTCTTATTTATTTGCATGTCTCCTTTTTTGTTTAAATCTGTATGTATAAAATGATATAGTGTGGCAACTTCAGAAATCAGGTTACTGATTAGCTTAAGGAAATTACCTTATACTACTAGTTTACTAGCTGTGTTTTTAAAAATCATGAGTTTGTTGTTGTAGCTTGTGGTATAGATCTTGTTGCTGTCTGTTTAATGACTTTTCTGGACTAATATTGTAGTCTGTATACTTTGTCATGTGTGGTCACTGAAGTCTCTGCTTGGTGAGTTTAGTGGTCAGATGATGACTGGACAGAGATTCCTTACGGGTCTGAAACCAGTAAGTCTCCCAGTCTTTGCCAAGGGGGCTCTATGTGAGTGTTGGGAAACACTTTCAACACTCAGCCAGGCAAGTGACATGCCTTTCTCAGCCTTCACTTGCTTGTACAGGTCCTCAAATTCAGCCAGAGGTGAGAGCTGAGGGCCTCCTCAGGCCTTTCCTGAGCGTGTGCACAGTGGTGAGCATGCATGTGACCTTTTAGGTTCCTGGAAATATGTCAGAGATTTTCAAAGCCCCCATGGACATCCCATTCCCCAGCTCCTCCTTTTTGGTTAGTCTAATGTTTGCTCCAACTGTTATCTACCACCTTACATAGTGTGAAGTTAAACATTTGTCTTTTATTGTTTTCAATGTCCCCAAGGGGAAAAAGCCTTTTCACCCTGAGAAAGTACTGCGTCAGGTTAAAAAAAATTAAAATAAAGAGAGTCTTGCAAGTGGGATCTTCCAGGGAATTACCAGTCATGTCAAATAATGACAATCCTTTAGGATTGAGACTTTGAAAGTGCTCCAGCCCTGTTTTGCTCTGTCTGGTGGCTGCCAGGATGCTACTTTGCACTGTAAGTATAGGCTGTTCTTTTTCTTTTGAGATGGAGTCTTGCTCTGTCACACAGGCTGGAATGCAGTGGCACGATCTCGGCTCACTGCAACTTCTGCTTCCCATGTTCAAGTGATTTTTCTGCCTCAGCCTCCCTAGTAGCTGGGCATGTGCCACCATGCCCAGCTAATTTTTGTATTTTTAGTAGAGATGGGGTTTCACCATGTTCGCCAGGCTGGCCTCGAACTCCTGACCTCAAGTCATCCATCCGCCTTGGCCTCCCAAAGTTCTGGGACTGCAGTTATGAGCCACCGTGCCTGGCCTAGGATGTTTTTTTTTTTTTTCCTTTTAGGCTGTTCTTTTTTAAGGCAATTAAGGAGCGAGGGAGTGGAAAATAGGAAGGGGCAAGTTAAAATGCCACAAAGCTTGCTTTTTTTAATGAGATTCAGTCATTTTTCTTGAATAAATGCTCTGTTAATAATGAACTCTGATTAAATTTCAGAGTTCTAAAAAAGTTGATTCTGACCATTTTTTTTTCGGCCAGTTTTCTCATTGTTTTATGGAGGAGAGAATTTTCAGAGGTCCTTACGCTCCCGTTTTTGCTGACATCACCTCTTGTATTAGTCTGTTCTCATGCTGCTAATAAAGACATACCTGAGACTGGGTAATTTACAAAGGAAAGAGGTTTAATTGACTCACAGTTCAGCATGGCTGAGGAGGCCTCAGGAAACTTACAATCATGGCAGAAGGGGAAGCAAACACATCCGTCTTCACATGGTGCCAAGAAGTGCCGAGTGAAGTGGGGAAGAGATCACCAGATCTCATGAGAACTCACTCACCATCATGAGAACAGCATGGGGGAAGCCACCGGGCTTCTGGGAATTTTTTTTTATCATTCTTCAAAAAAGACACAAGGAAAAGATAGTAAGTTTTCTACTTCTAGAAATGATTGTTTCTGATGTAATGCTTGGAACACCTGCAGCCATCTTGGGACCATGAGGCAACCCAAATTGACAGGTTAACATGCTGGGGCTGACAGAATAAAAAGATGGAAGGATTCTGGGTTCTTGATGATTGTGTTGAAGTGCTTAATCAATGGCAGCCCTGGAGCTGCCATTTTTGTCATGGAAAACAATACATGTCTTTATACACTATTTTGAGTTGGACTTTCTGTTATTTGGATCCATAAGTGTCATAACTGACACCATGAGGCTGGAGGAGGTTGGAAAATGTACATATATCTTCAGACATACTGCCATCCCCGACAACAGAGGGATTTGCCACTAAATACATATAAAGAGATAAATATGTAGATGTGTGCCTGTGTGTGTGCACACATTTGTGTATATATTATCTCTAGAAAGATTCTAAGAGACTGGTAACAATTCTTACCTGCAGGGGCAAGTTTGGAAGGCAGACATACTTTTCACTGTTTGCCTATGTGCTTCAATATGTGTTGAAAGTGGTTAAGAACCTGACGTTGTGGAAAATAAAATCAGCGATGGAGGGAGTGAATGCAGGAAAAGCTTCTAGGATGCCATGCAGCAGGCCAAAGAGATGGAATTAATAAAAAGGAAGGATGACAATTCCTGAAGAACAAACCAGGAAGCCACCATAAAAATGGAAAGGAAGTAACAATCAAAGGCATAAAATAATATTTTTCTGAGATGAGAAAGGACGATCAAAAGAGCTGAACTGTGTTTCAACAAAACATATTGAAAAATATAAAAAATATTAACAGAGTCTGATATTTCAATGCAACCTGGTGAAGATTTTATGTTTTGGGTAAATGGGAAAAGAGATTCAGTCTGAACTTGGATCTCTCCTTTATCAAGAAAATGGGGTGAATACTACAGCATCAATTCTTAAGTAGATGTTATGCCCATCATTGTTTTGGAACGAGAGGTATGCTCTGAAAGGAAGATACCTTTTTTTTTTTGAGACGGAGTCTCGCTTTGTCACCCAGGCTGGAGTGCAGTGGCGCAATCTCGGCTCACTGCAAGCTCCGCCTCCTGGTTTCACGCCATTCTCCTGCCTCAGCCTCCCTAGTAGCTGGGACTACAGGCGCCTGCAGTCACGCCTGGCTAATTCTTTGTATTTTCAGTAGAGACAGGGTTTCACTGTGTTAGCCAGGACGGTCTTGATCCCCTGACCTCGTGAACCGCCCGCCTTGGCCTCCCAAAGTGCTGGGATTATAGGCGTGAGCCACCGTGCCCTGCCTAAAGGAAGATATCTTAATCAATCAAACATGCTTGGGAAATGCTATAGGCTTCCTTTGGAAATTTACAGAGCTTGTTAACTCAGTAAAAAATGATTTAGCTTTGTTTATTCATATTTTCAAATAAAGTTTTTTAATTTTTAATTTTATTTTATGCAGAGATGGGGTCTCATTATGTTGCCCAGGCTGGTCTCAAACTTGGGCTCAAGAGATCCTCCCACCTCAGGGTCCCAAAGTGCTGAGATTATAGGCATGAACCACTGTGCATGCCCTTCCAAGAAAAAGTTTTATACTTTTATTAATGTCCATATAAAAGTGTCTCAGAAACTGCTACCTTGGGAATTATTCAGCAGCAGAGTTCCAGGACTGTGACCCAAAAATTCTTGGCTCCACTAAGTTGTTCATATGTAAAGGTAACAGGACTTTGTATATTTATATTTAGTTATAGCCAAGATATGCAAAGTTTTAGACAATGTATAATTCTATGCACCCCTCCTTTAAGGTTGCTGCCAACATGAGCTCTAGGGCTGAATTAGCGTGCAGGGTTCATTTAGAGATGGGAATGACCAGAGGTAGTAGGGTGTGGTGGAGAGAGTACCAGGCTAGGAATCAGCAAATCAGATGTCAAACACAATGCAAAATCCATGGCTACTAGTCACGTGATTTCAGCTGCTTATCTTAACTTTTTGGATATCAATTCCAATCCCTAACAATGATAATAATTCCTGCTTCCTTAGACTGCTGAAGGATTAAATAGGATAAAAGATATGAAATTACACTCAAAGAGATAAGACATGTATTATTTCAATTAGAGTTCCCCAAGAAGCAGACAATGAGATAAGAGTTTCAAGTACAGGTAGTTTATCTGGGAGATGATCCGAGGAAACGCTGGTTGTGAGTGGGGAAGGGAGACAGAGAAGAGAAGGCAGTCAACAAAGGTGTGCTCTCAAGCCAGTTACCACTGTGGGCACCTAGGGCTCTGTCCACTGCAGAACTCTGGGACCTAGCATAGAATGCACACCTTAGAGTTATCCCCACAGTGGGGTCAGGGAGGTGGGGTATCTACACATCCATTCCCATCAGTCATTGATGTGGGCTGCTGGGGGTGGGTGTTAATTCCCTGTTGCTCCTAGCCTTCCTCCAGCTCATGCAGGGAGAGCTCCAGCAGCCCAAGGGGAGCCCCTAGGAAAGGAGTTGCAAGTGCACGCAGTTGGAAGTTATGGAAATTGTTGGTTCTGATGGGATACAGGTAGAGCACTGATGGTATCTACTACTGTAACTATTCTTCAAGTTCCATTTCAGCATACTAATTATCATAATCAAAATAGTGTTTGGATAGTGGTGCTTGCTTTAGTGTTTCCCCAAATCTCTTTTCCAAATGCTGTCTCAAAACCTACCTTGTCCATAGGAACGCCTCCAGCCCACACTCAAGTCTAAACTCCTATGACCCAGTGGCATGGCCTCGTTTAGCCCTTCTCATACTTGTTAGTCTTGTCCTCTTTGACACTGTCTCCTGCCCCTCTCCCACCTCCCACCTAGCGAGGGATTAGGAACGCACAGATGCTCAGGAAGGACTTGTTAACCTAGAGAATTAAATTTAGGATGCAACATTAGTTTTCACTCATATATATTCCCATTTCCATCCAGAAATTTCATTTTTGAGCCAGATACCTCCTGATGAGAGTAATGTGTAAGGAGGCCTGCATAAATAAAAGTCATGAATGATAGCCAAACCTCTTCTTAAAAATTAGATTCCATCTTTCCCCCCAGCAAAATGTTCAGTGGAACTGCTCACATGGAGGAAAATCAACTGGCTTGAGTTTCTCCTCTGCCACTCTGGAGCAACCCTCTTGGGACATTTATGTTTCAAAAACATCTTCTTATCTCAAAATCTTCTGTATCCCCTGTTGCCAACCCCTCATACCACTGGTCCTCAGCTCCTGGGTGCTTGCCCCTTGCAGTCAAGGCCAGGGCTCCTGAAGCCTTTGTGGGTTTGGCAAACTGTTCAGGTATTTCATTCCCACCCCACTGTCCACCATCCCCATGCCAACCCATGCGGGGAGCTTTCAAAATTGCTTCTTAGCTGACCTTCCCAGTGAAAGATAGCCCACTGGCCTGAGACCTGCTGCGAGTGAGGGGTCGAGAGAGAGACAGGCCCTCCTCTGCAAGAGTATCTGTCTTCTTCTCTCTTAAGCTTGACATCTTGAAGCCATATTCACTCCTGGGAAACAACTGAGGGCCTTGATTTTTCCATTGTCATCTTTTTAAAAAAATTGGTTCATGGGAGGTGAAAGCCTTAGATAGAAAAACTCAAAACAGTGCCTAGAACAACCCACTGCACGTTCTCAAAAACACTAGCGATTTGCCTGCAGCTTAATTTTTTTGATAATACACAACAGAGCTGTCTGCATTTTTTCCCACTCAATTGAGTGACTTTTTGATGGATTTGACTGGTTGTTTTGGCATCGCGTAGGCACAAACTCGAGCTGGGGCTCCACAGAGGCGGCGAAATCAGACATGAATAATAATCATAATAAACCTTCAAGATATTTGAAGGTTTCCGAAGTGCTTTCCTGCACATTTACCTCGTTCCATCCTAAAGCGCTCTGTGACATAGACAGAATTGGTATTACGGTGCCTGTTGTGCCAGTGGGGGACAGAGAGGACCAGAGATGGGTGCTGGCTTTTCCTGGCCCTGATCAGAACTAGACTCCTCATCCAGGGCTCCTTCCACACTGGGAGAGAGTGAGAGAGAGGATATCTGGTGGGGCCTGCAGGGCAGGAGGCTGGGGCAGAGACTCTTCAGAACGTTAGCTTGGGTAGGGTCAGCAGGGTTCAGGGAATCAGGTTCTGAAGAGGAAAGCAAACAGCAGGCACTGGACACCAGCCTGGGACCAAGACCCTGATGAGATGTGTGAGCTGGCATTAGCGCTTGCAGAGCACCACATGTGAAGAGGTCTGCAGGGCACCTTACCTCCTCATCTCCTAGGGCTAGTGTCAGGCATAGCTGTGAGGTGGGCACATTTCATCTCCTGTCCCCCTTCTGGGCTCCCTGCTCTAGTGGGCTGGCCTTTCTACCAGCTCCATTGGCCCCAGGCACATCTCCTGCTCATCCTTGGCCCCAGGCTCCCTTGCTCTGGCCCACTGTTTCCATCTGCCTTATCCCCAGGGGAGCTCCCTGTCCCATCTCCCTCTTCCTGGGATCCAGCTCTCTTTGCTTGTGGATGTAACAAACTGCTTGCCAGAGAACATCTCCCCAGGCCCCTGGGTAAAATCCGTCTGTTTTTACAGGAGCCTTCTCAGGATGGTACTGCCTCTCAGCTTGGCCCAAGCTGTCATCCTGAGATGTCCACTTCCCATTGACCTTTCCTTGGAGGACTTGCTCAAATCCTGCTTCCTCCAGGAATCCTTTGTTGATTGCTCTGGTCCACACTGATCTTGGGCTTTTGTGACCTACTGAGAAGCTGGATTGATGGGGTTGTGGTCCCCAGCTTCTTCTTTATATTTGTCCTCCTCCTCCTCCTCCTCTTCTTCCTCCTTTAAGAAGTAGTAGTGGTTTCTTTGTTCGCATTTATGGCCTGTGAAAAAGAAAACACTATGCTTGACTTCCTCCCTTCCTCCCTCCTTTCATTTTAACAAACGTGAGGTCCTTCATTATATTCCAATAAGAAGCTTAAATATTTTCACTTAATGAGAGATCATACTTATTTAAGCAACCAAATGACCATCTTTCCCAGTATAATTGCAAAAGATCATTAGTTAATTCTTCTTGTAGC
The DNA here is from genome assembly GCF_028885625.2 of Pongo pygmaeus. NCBI lineage: Eukaryota > Metazoa > Chordata > Mammalia > Primates > Hominidae > Pongo > Pongo pygmaeus. Next base: position 29,381,400 of record NC_072394.2, on the reverse strand, counting down.
TGCTGCTTTGTATGTCAGTCCACTGACCAGGAGTTCTGTTCCAGGAGAAGGTCTCTCTAGAGTCTCTCTGCCCATTCCCTTCATCTCCTATACACCCTTCCATCCTTAGCTGACTGTCATCTTCACCTTTTCACTCTGCCTTTTCTAGCCTAGTTTCTAGGCAAACAAATAGTCTTACAGCGTTGAGTTTTTCCTGGAAAGTTCCCTTGACTTTCTTGCCTTGAATAAAATGTCACTTTTCATCAAACATAGAGCTGTGTTGGGTTCCAAGTATCACTTTTATACCATTACTTTATAACACCCTTGAAAAAAATTATTTCCTTGTGATACACGCCACCTGCTGTCTCTCCTCATCATTGGAAAGCACATATTTCTGGTCAGTTTCCCTGTTGAGGGGTCTCAAAATTCTTGTCCCCATTGTCTCTCCACCAATATCATCCTCAAAATGTCTAACATCAAAACAACCCAACCACCCACTCCACTCCTGCACCTACATTGCTAGGCTGTCGGAGAATATCACACAAAGGTAGGGATTCCTGCCACCAGAAGCGTCTGGTCTCCCCGGCATGTAGTTCCCTTCTACTTTTTTGGAGTGTCCCTTTCTCCACCTTTCCTCCACCCACCTTCCTGGTTTCCTTCTCCCTCTCCTCTGGCTTTGTCATACACACACAGTGGATTTCCAGTGTCCTCAAGGTTACTCCCCATGCCTCTTACCAAAACGTTGTGGGAACTGATACGCCTCTTCCTCTGGGTCTTTTCAATCTGGAGTCATGAAATGCAGCACTAGTGGTGGAGCTCCAGGCATCAGCTGGGGCAGGTTTGGGTGAGGTTGTGAGTTCATCTGGGAGCTCCTGAAATTTATAAATGGGGGGTTCGGGTTTGTGACATGTGGCACTGAATTGACTACATTTCTGTCATTTTGACCTATCTTGTTTTCAACTCTCATCTTCCAGTAGACATGGAGCATGTTTCTCATCTTGGAAGGAATATCTAAATGGGGTGCTGTTGAGTGAGGCGGGAGATGGGAGAAGGGAGCAGACATGGGCAGAGGAGCGGCTGCTGCTCCTGCTCAAGCTCCCTGCACAGGCCTCCTCCAGGGTGCTGGAGGAGACATATCCCCTAGATGTCTCCTCTGCTTGGGGGTGGGGGCCCCTCCTGGCTTCCTCCCATGGTGGCCGCCATGATCCTAGGCTGCAGATGTCCTTCCTGTCTTCCACACACTCAGGGTGGCACAGGTGGCTGCTGTGAGGTCAGCACTGGGTGCCTAGTTGGGAAGCTGAGGATGGACATCACTGGCCACCATAATCCAACTCGGGGCACAAGCTCCAGGGTGCTTGGCGATGTGTCCTTGTCCCTCTGGAGATCATGGGAGTTCTGGGCCCTCCCCACCCCATCCTACTCCAATTTCCCTTTGAAGGGCCTGACAAAGGCAGGGTCCCCCTCCCTTCACCCTTCTGTACAAATGTGAATCATATTTCATTTTATGGCATTTTCTTTCAGTGAAAAACACATAGTTTGACCAATTAAAGCCTCTTTTGGACCAAGCCCCTGACAGAACTGGAGAGGCAACTGAAAAGGACGTCCTGTTCCTATGGTTTTTTGTCTCTCTCTCTCCTGTTTTTTTGTTTTTTGTTTTTTCCCTTGGTCACGGTTCAGATTTAGAGGGAAGCAGTGATGGGAATAAACTGTGACCACTCTGGCCTCTTGGCGGCTGTAGGGATCCAGCCCCCGCCAGGCCAGAGAGACAGAAATGTACTTGGAGAGCTCTGAGTGAGCTCCCAGGCTGGGAGAGGAAGGAGGGAAAGGGGCTGTCTTCTTGGGAGTCCCATAGTGGATGTGAGGGGAAGGGCCCACTCAGGGGACAGCAGAGAAGGCAGGAGGGAGAGGCCAGCATGGTCAGGGGCACCCCTCACATGCTGGCCCTGCTTTAGGAACGTGTCAAACCTGGTGGAAGGAGATGCTGCAGGTATGATGTTAAGCAGCATCATGATAGTGCTATGTGCAGGGCCACCCGCACCGTCCTGTCAGCCCTGCAGACAGTGGCTTAGTAGGTCCTGAAGGTGAGGCTGGGGCAGAAGAGGAAAAACAAGCTGGATGTGATGTGGCAAAGGTAGCTGATGGGTTATCTTGTGAGACCCTCTGGGGACTCTCAGAATCACTGAGCAAGCAAAGAGGAGGTGTCTTTCGTGAGCAGCGCCAGCAATATGCACATTCTTACCACCAAGGTGACCCTACTTGTACCACCAGAAAGGCTGGAAAGACCTGGGGAAATTGGAGCATGGGAGAGCGGAAGGAAGGAATAAAAGTAAATTTGTTGGATGTTTATGTACCTGGCATGGTGTCAGGTCTGAATTAGGACAGTGGCTTCACAGGTGGAGAGAAGTGAATGGTCCCAGGGCTAGTCAGGAAGTTGAATGGAGAGGATATGATCAATGTTGGAGTGATGCGATGGCCACCTTTTTTAGCTTGTGCAATTGGTACAGGACCCTTGCTCTCAGATCCTGCTACTGATATGAGGAATGTAGCAGAGAAAGACACAAAAGTGAGCCCTCTTCCCATGAGATTCCAGCCTAGGAGGGAAGACAGTGAACTAAAAGTGACAAGTGTGGTACACGGTACCGAGTGGTGAGGAAGAGGCCCCTAACGTGGGTTAGGGCATCTGGCTAAGTTCTTGGAAGGTTCTAACTAGTGCAGGGTCTCTAGGGACACCAAAGAACTCAGATAGGAGGGAGGTTTGAGACAGAGGGAGAAAAGCAGGACTTGGAGCTATTCTTTCACAGTTGGCAGGGTCGCTGAGTGGGCATTGCTGGCTGAAGGCTGAAGCACTTTATCCAGACAGTGGAGGAGTTGGGTTGCAGGTTTGGACATGCTGAGTCAGGTTCCTAGGAGACCATGGGCTGATGTCCAGTGGGTGGTGGGTTGTCAGATAGATAAATGTGGTGTTCATCAGAGGACTCATGGCTGCATATTCAGGTCTGGATCCCTTAACACATCTGTGGCAGTTGGGGTCATGGGATAGGGGTGTCCAGTGAAAAGAATGAGTCCTGGAAATGGCTGACCTCCCTTACTTCCCCCCACCCCGCCCACCTATTTCTCTCTCTCTCTTTGATAAAGCAGTACAAGCCTAATTAACAAAATTCTGGGATGATAAAAGATGCACATAATTAATATTCAAACAATACAAAAGAGTATATAGTGAACAGTGAGTTCCCCTCTCCCTCCCAATCTCTACAAACCCCATCCCCAGAGATATATGTTTCTTATGTGTTCTTTTAGAGATGTTCTATGTCTATGAAGTGATATATATGTTAGCACACTCCATTTACCTTTCGCTTTCTTTCTTCTAAAATTTAGCTAAATATCTTGGTGATCATTCCTTATTAGTACTAAAAATCCACCTCATTCTTTTACATAGCTGAGTAATATTAATATAATGTCACATGATATATATGTTCCATAATTTAATTAACCAGTTCTCTACAAGTAGGAATTCAGTCTGTTTTCAGGCTTTTGCTATATAGACAACACCATAAAAATATTCTTGTGTATACAAACATTTAGGGATTGATTTTGGTGGCATGTAACAGAAAAATCAAACAAAAGAAAATATTTGTTTTTTTTTCCCCTCATATAATAAGAAATCTAGCTTAGGCAAAACTGACATGGTTTAGTGGCTCAATAGTGTCACAGTGAGTTCTCATGCCTCTTTTCTTATGGTTACAAGATGGTTGCTGAAGCTCCAGCCGTCACATCCATATTCCAAGCAGGAGATGGGAGGGAAGACAATAAGAGGGAGAAGAGTTCATCACAAGCTAAGTCTTTTATATCCTTTTAAGATTTTCTGGAAGCTTTCCAAATAATTTTTGCTTACATCTCATTGGCCAGACCTGTGTCAAGCAACTGTTCCTATCTCAAGGGAGGCTTTGAGATGCCTTTTAGGTGGGTTCATTGTTTTTGCCAACAAAATCAGGTTTTGTTGTAAAGGAGAGAATGGACACTGGGTAGATGTCTAGTAGACTTTATCTCTAGTACAAATTTTTATAAATGGAATTGCTGGATTAAATACTCTCAGACATTTAAAATTTTGACTGTGCCAAATTGTCGTCCAAAGGGGTTGTGCCAGGGCACTTCTACAGTGCATGAATATGCCTGTTTCCCTACAACACTGTCTACAGACTGCTGCCAAACTCTTCATGGTTTGCTAATCCAATGGGTGAAAAATGATTTCACATTGTTTTAATTTGCATTCCTCTTATTTTGAGTGAGGTTGAGCATCTTTTCATATGATTAAAAACATTGGCATTTAAAGGGTAATTGCAGAAAAAATTCCAGGAGAGGGAATGAGAAAATGAGAGAATGACAAGCAGTGACTGAGGAAGGAGGAGAAAACCAGGAGGGTTAAAGAAGGGGATGAAGGAGCTTCAAAGACAAGAAGAGGATGTGAGGGACTCTGTCAGATGTGCAAAGAGGTAAGATGAGGACAAAGGAGTGCCCACTGGGTTTGGCAATGTGGAGGCCACTTGGGACTCCATGTTGGAGTAGAAACTAAGTGAACCTCTTCTCCTGAAAAGTATTATTTTTTTTCTGTTATTTAAATTGGTAAATGAATCCAGAGGGGTTAAATAACTGCTCAAGGTCGCAGAGCTTGTAATGGAGGAGCTGGAATTTGAATCCAGGTGTGTTGGACCCCCAGATACTCTGAAAGTGAATCCCACAGAGGCTGTGATGGAGGGAGAATGTTTGGAACTACTTTCTTGAAGACCTGGAAAGGGCCTTTCAGTTTATGGATCCCCTGACTCACTTTACAAACAAGGGAGCAGAGTTCCATTAAAGTGAAGAGACTTGCTAGAAAGAGTGGGAGCCCAGCAAGAGCCCCAGATCCTGCCCCAGTTCAGCGCGTTTTGTGGAATCACTTCTTTCTCCAGCAGGGGACGCCAGTCAGTAGCTGGGGCTAAGTAAAAACAAAACAAAACAAAACAAAACAAAACAAAACAAAACATCACCTGAGGCGGTCAGCACCACGGACAGGGCAACCTACCTGGGCCCTAGTGGAAGCCCCAGCCTCCTGAAGGAGGAGACCTGGACCCAGGTCTTAATGTACTTACGTACTCAAAAAAGACAGGGCTATTGTTAAATTTTGGGTCCAGTTGGTAGTCCTTTGGGAGTGATATAGGAGCTTAAAGCAGACCTGAGAATTGCTTTTCCATCTTCTCTGGTGGCAGAACTTCTAAGTTGCCCCACCTGGGGTCACTAACATAAGTTATTATCTATTCTTGGCTCTCAGTAAAGCCAACCAGATGGCCAAACTCCTAGTGTGTTGATAGTTCATTCGCCCATTCATTTAAAATATTTTTACAATTAGGCTTAAATTAATTTATTGTAATTCTAACAAAACATGGGCTAGCACCCAGATAAACCCTGTTGAGGAGTTTGTTTAGAGTGGCAAAGTGCCCAGGCTCTGAAGACAAATCATGATTGGTTAAGCCAATCATGGTAATGGATTCCTTTTTTTTTTTTTTTCTCCTAATACTCACTTTCGCAGAAACTCTTGTAGCTAGATGGCGGTGGGGGTGGTCAAGAACACAGTTCTGAACAATGAAATGAAAGAGATGGGCATGTGAAGAGTGGTCATTGGTATTAGATCTTCCACCTTTTTTTTTTTTTTAAGACGGAGTCTCGCTCTGTCGCCCAGGTTGGAGTGCGGTGGCGCGATCTCGGCTCACTGCAAGCTCTGCCTCCCGGGTTCATGCCATTCTCCTGCCTCAGCCTCCCGAGTAGCTGGGACTACAGGTGCCTGCCACCTCGCCCGGCTAATTTTTTGTATTTTTAGTAGAGACAGGATTTCACCGTGTTAGCCAGGATGGTCTCGATCTCCTGAGCTCGTGATCCGCCCGCCTCGGCCTCCCGAAGTGCTGGGACTACAGGCGTGAGTCACCGCGCCCGGCCCCCCCTTTTTCTTTCCTTGAATATGGATATGGTGCCTGCAGTAGAGGCAGCCATCTTGTAAGAGCATGTGATCCTCTGAGCAGGTCGTGGATTTAGAACAGACCTTCTACTCCTCTATTTCCTCCCCTCCCCTGCCTGCCCTAACGCTGGAAACCTCCCACAGACTGTCATTGCCCCGGGTTATGACATTTTTTGGTATCTTTGAACCTCCAAAGAGTGTCTGGGTCTAACAGGAACAGGAAGACGATCATGAGCAGAAAGATAGGTCATTGATGATTTCATTACCAATGTTCCCAATCTCTAAGTTTCTTGTTATGAGAGATGATTAAATATCTTTATTGTTTAAGCCACTGTTACTGAGGTGTCTTGAGTGTTTGTTTGTAGATAAAACCATTTCTGTTATACTCTTGGGGTTTTTATTTATATAAAGGCTCACTCATTTTTCAGTGAATTGTATTCTTTAATATATCTTGGAGATTTATTTATATCATTACATAAAAGTCTGCCTAATTCTTTTCTTTTTACAGGCATATAGTATTCCATTACAATACATGTGCCACAATTTATTGCCTACTTCCTTATTAGTTAAAATTTAAATTGCTTCTTTTTTTTTTTTTTGCTACCACAAAGCAGAGCTGTAATCAACATTTTGAACATATATATCAGATACTTCTTGTCAGTATGTGTGGAGGTTAAATTGCCAACTGTGGAACTGCTGGATCTAATGTTGTGTAAATTATAAAGCTTAGTGGTGTTGCAAAATTATCTTCCAGAAGGATTCTATCAATATATATATTCACTAATAGTGCACATATGCCTATTTCCCTAGACTGTCGTTGCAATGGCTCCTATTAAATGTTTATATTCCCGATAGTACAATTGGTTTTTGGAAAGGTATCTTCTTGTTTTAATTTGCATTGATTTATTTATTATTAAGGAGGTCTTATGTATACAGGACATTTGCATTTTTTTCTTTTGTAACCTTCTGTTCTTACCCTCTTCTCCATTTTTTTCCCCCATAGTATTGGTAGGCTCCTTCAGCTTTGTGCAGGTTTTTATGTGAATTTGGAAGGTTAATCCTTTGACATATGTGTTGCAAATTTTACCACCCCAGTTTCCTGTTCATCTTTTGGCTTTCTTGATAGTATTTCTCATCCCTCAAAAGTACTTAATTTTTTAAATTATACTTTAAGTTTTAGGGTACATGTGCACAATGTGCAGGTTTGTTACATATGTATACGTGTGTCATGTTGGTGTGCTGCACCCATTAACTCGTCGTTTACATTAGGTATATCTCCTAATGCTATCCCTCCCCCCTCTGCCCACCCCACAACAGGCCCCTGTGTGTGATGTTCCCCTTCCTGTGTCCGAGTGTTCTCATTGTTCAATTCCCACCTATGAGTGAGAACATGCGGTGCTTGGTTTTTTGTCCTTGAGATAGTTTGCTGAGAATGATGGTTTCCAGCCTCATCCATGTCCCTACAAAGGACATGAACTCATCATTTTTTATGGCTGCATAGTATTCCATGGTGTATATGTGCCACATTTTCTTAATCCAGTCTATCATTGTTGGACATTTGGGTTGGTTCCAAGTCTTTGCTATTGTGAATAGTGCCGCAATAAACATATGTGTGCATGTGTCTTTATAGCAGCATGATTTATAATCCTTTGGGTATATACCCAGTAATGGGATGGCTGGGTCAAATGGTATTTCTAGTTCTAGATCCCTGAGGAATTGCCACAGTGACTTCCACAATGGTTGAACTAGTTTACAGTCCCACTAACAGTGTAAAAGTGTTCCTATTTCTCCACATCCTCTCCAGCACCTGTTGTTCTCTGACTTTTTAATGATCACCATCCTAACTGGTGTGAGATGGTATCTCATTGTGGTTGTAATTTGCATTTCTCTGATGGCCAGTGATGATGAGCATTTTTTCATGTGTCTTTTGGCTGCATAAATGTCTTCTTTTGAGAAGTGTCTGTTCGTATCCTTTGTCCACTTGTTGATGGGGTTGTTTGTTTTTTTCATGTAAATTTGTTGGAGTTCATTGTAGATTCTGGATATTAGCCCTTTGTCAGATGAGTAGATTGCAAACATTTTCTCCCATTCTGTAGGTTTCCTGTTCACTCCAATGGCAGTTTCTTTTGCTGTGCAGAAGCTCTTTAGTTTAATTAGATCCCATTTGTCAATTTTGGCTTTTGTTGCCATTGCTTTTGGTGTTTTAGACATTAAGTCCTTGCCCATGCCTGTGTCCTGAATGGTATTGCCTAGGTTTTCTTCTAGGGTTTTTATGGTTTTAAGTCTAACATTTAAGTCTTTAATCCATCTTTAATTAATTTTTGGATAAGGTGTAAGGAAGGGAGCCAGTTTCAGCTTTCTACATATGGCTAGCCAGTTTTCCCAGCACCATTTATTAAATAGGGAATCCTTTCCCCATTGCTTGTTTTTCTCAGGTTTGTCAAAGATCAGATAGTTGTAGATGTGTGGCATTATTTCTGAGGGCTCTGTTCTGTTCCATTGGTCTATATCTCTGTTTTGGTACCAGTACCAGGCTGTTTTGGTTACTGTAGCCTTGTAGTATAGTTTGAAGTCAGGTAGTGTGATGACTCCAGCTTTATTCTTTTGGCTTAGGATTGACTTGGCAATGTGGGCTCTTTTTTGGTTCCATATGAACTTTAAAGTAGTTTTTTCCAATTCTGTGAAGAAAGTCATTGGTAGCTTGATGGGGATGGCATTGAATCTATAAATTACCTTGGGCAGTATGGCCATTTTCACGATACTGATTCTTCCTACCCATGAGCATGGAGTGTTCTTCCATTTGTTTGTATCCTCTTTTATTTCATTGAGCAGTGGTTTGTAGTTCTCCTTGAAGAGGTCCTTCACATCCCTTGTAAGTTGGATTCCTAGATATTTTATTCTCTTTGAAGCAATTGTGAATAGGAGTTCACTCATAATTTGGCTCTCTGTCTGTTATTGGTGTATAAGAATGCTTGTGATTTTTGTACATTGATTTTGTATCCTGAGACTTTGCTGAAGTTGCTTATCAGCTTGAGGAGATTTTGGGCTGAGATGATGGGGTTTTCTGGATATACAATCATGTCATCTGCAAACGGACAATTTGACTTCCTCTTTTCCTAATTGAATACCCTTTATTTCCTTCTCCTGCCTGATTGCCCTGGCCAGAACTTCCAACATTATGTTGAATAGGAGTGGTGAGAGAAGACATCCCTGTCTTGTGCCAGTTTTCAAAGGGAATGCTTCCAGTTTTTGCCCATTCAGTATGACATTGGCTGTGGGTTCGTCATAAATAGCTCTTATTATTTTGAGATACGTCCCATCAATACCTAATTTATTGAGAGTTTTTAGCATGAAGGGCTGCTGAATTTTATCAAAGGCCTTTTCTGCATCTATTGAGATAATCATGTGGTTTTTGTTGTTGGTTCGTTTATATGCTGGATTACGTTTATTGATTTGCATATGTCGAACCAGCCTTGTATCCCAGGGATGAAGCCCACTTGATTATGCTGGATAAGCTTTTTGATGTGTTGCTGGATTCGGTTTGCCGTATTTTATTGAGGATTTTTGCATCAATGCTCATCAGGGATATTGGTCTAAAATTCTCTTTTTTGGTTGTGTCTCTGCCAGGCTTTGGTATCAGGATGACGCTGGCCTCATAAAATGAGTTAGGGAGGATTCCCTCTTTTTCTATTGATTGGAATAGTTTCAGAAGGAATGGTGCCAGCTCCTCTAAAAGGACTTAATTTTTATGTGGTTGTAGGTATCAATTATTTCCTTATGGCTTCTGGGTTTTTAATCTTAGAAAGGACTTTGCCCTCCAGGATTATAAGTACATTTACCAATTCTTCCCATCTCATACTTTTATGGTTTTTAAATTCCACTTAAACATTTGCTTCTAATTGATTTTATCTTGTGTAAGGAGTAAGATAAGATTTGGTTTATATTTTTTTCCAAATAGGCCCATCTGCTGCTGGCTCTGAGAAACTGGACTTGCATGTGGGGGCCTGGATAAGTCATGATCGTCTTCCTGTTCCTGTTAGACACAGACACTCTTTGGAGATTTGAAGATACCAGAAAATGTCATAACCTGGGGGAATGACAGTGTGTGTGGGGTTTCCAGCACCAGGGCAGGCAGGGTAGGAGAGGAAATTGGGGAGTAGAGGGTCTGTTCTAAATCCATGACCTTCAGGATGATGATGTTTTGAAGAGTCTGCTCTGAACACTGATTGGCGGTGCCCAGACACCAGGGACTCTGAGGATTTCCTTCTCATCAAAGGCTGGCCAGAACTGTCAGCAAGGAATCATCAGACAACTTCCAGGGGCTCCTGTAAAGCTCTTTCTGACAGGTTCTATTGTGGCCGTCCTTTCCGAGGTGTCCAGCAACGACTCTTTCAACTGCATCCTGGCCTGGCTGTCTCCTGTCCTCCTAGCTCCTCAGTCAGTTACTTCCTTCCTGGCCCTGGGCTTCCCCAGGTCCTCATACTGTGCCTGTCCCACCCACAGAGCCTTCCTACTAAAAATCCCAAGATAGGGATTTTCCTCCCTGATCAGGAGTGGGTTGGAGGGAAATGCCAGAGTTCTTGGCACAAAGGAAATTGGGGTTATCCATGGATGTATATAGCAAACGCTGTATGAGGAGTGTAGATTTTGCAGATGGACTTGCTTTAAAACCATCTTTAAGATTATTTGAGAGGCTGAAATAAAACACAGTGAAAATACTAGTGTTAGCAAAGGTGTGGAGCAACCAGACCTCTCATATATAACTCATAGGAGCATACAGCTACATTGGAAAACTACACAGGAAAACTGGCAGTGTCTACAAAAACTACACAGACCCCTACCTCATGATGCAGCAACTCCACTCCTGGGAGTACATGCCCAGGACATGAATATGTATGTTCAATAAAAACATGTACTAGAGATGTTGATAGCAGCAATATATGCAATAGTCCTAAACTGTAAATGATTGAATGCATATCGATAAGAGAACAAATAAATAACTTGTTGTAGGGTCATACAGTGGAATACAATTCAGTAGTAAGAAAAGAACAAACTAGTATTATCATGTTATGGGCTGAATCATGTCCCTCTCCAAAATTCATATGTTAAAGCCCTAACTGCTAGTATGTCAGAATACAACTGTATTTGGAGATAGGGTCTTTAAATATGTAATTAAATTACATGAGGTCATTAGGGCAGGCACCAATCCAGTATGACTGGTATCCTGCTAAGAAGAGGTGCTTAGGGCACAGACACACAAAGGGAAGACCATGTGAAGATACAGGGAGAAGGCGGCCATCTACAAGCCAAAGAAAGAGGCCCCAGAAGAAATGCAATCTGCCAAGAGGTCAGAGCTCTGGTCTCCAGAACTGTGGGGAAATAAATTTCTGTTGTTTAAGCTACCCCATCTATGGTGCTTTGTTATGGCAGCCTGAACAAACAAATATAATATGCAGCAATATGGATGAATCTCGTAGATACTATGTTGGGTGAAAGGAATCCCAGCACTTTGGGAGGCTGAGGCAGGTGGATCACCTGAGGTCAGGGGTTCAAGACCATCCTGGCCAACATGGTGAAAACCCGTCTCTACTAAAAATACAAAAATTAGCTGGGTGAGGTGGTGCACACCTATAATCACAGCTACTTGGGAGGCTGAGGGAGGAGAATCGCTGGAACCCGGGAGGCGGAGGTTGCAGTAAGCAGAGATTGTGCCACTGCACTCCAACCTGGATGACAGAGTGAGACTCCATCTCAAAACAAAAACACACAAAAAACCAAAAAAACACACACACATACTGCAGGATTCCATTTATATGACATTTAAGAGCTGGCAAAGCTAATTTCGTTAGCCTTGGGGGATGAGTATTGACTGGGAAGGGCCACAGGGGAGCCTTCTGGGGGGCTGGAAATGTTTTATGTCTTGATTTGGGTGGTAATTATATGGTTATACACCTATGTAAAAATGCATCAAACTGCACACACAAGATTCTTGAGATTTTTGCACTTTATTGTTTGTAAGATATACCTAATGAAAGTGTAACAAAAAATTCTTGAGAAGAGACATAAGCATTTTGGGGTCGGCGTCACCTCTGTGCGCCTCATTCCATCGCCTTTACAAACAAGACGATGGGAATCGAGGCCAAGTGAGCACTGTCCAAGTCAGCTCCTTTTGAATCTGAGACTAAAATAACCACGTCTCAAGTATGTTCTCTCCTCTTTTTCCAAATGGGAAAGGCACAGACTTTTTTCACATTCCCAGCCAGAGGGAATCTTTCTCAAACTTTCCATAGAGATTCTCCTTTGGGCAGACACCAAACATGGACATTTTCCACCAGGGAAAACATGCTGCCGAGTTCCAGGCTTCTAGAAAGAGGGGGCTGGGAAGGAAGTGATGGCAGTCACCCTCCCCCACTGGCTTCTCCCCAGTTGCCAGAGTGGCTGTGCATTGTCACCAAGGGGCGCTGATCAAAGGGACTGTGGCAATGATTCTACAATACAAGGGTGGGAGAAAGGGCTGAGTCAGAGAGGGACTGGGCTCCAGCCTCCTCTGATCATGAGGCTTTTCCCGCCTTGTGGGAAACGAAGGTTTAGATTTCCCCATCCCCTACATAAACGGAAGGAAGTCACAGATGTTAAAAAAATAGAGCGTAGTGTAATATGTAAAATGCGGACAGTGGAGGGAGCACCCCAGTCCTGTTCGGATCTATCCATCTGTCCCATGTGGAGAGGAGCCTGGTTTCCTGGCTGTATTTGCTTCACTTCCCTCTCCTGACTTTTTCTCCTTGTTCAGTTTTTTCAGTTTTCTTCCTTGCTGCCTTCAGGACTCAGGAGTTGGGGCAGATCTTTAGGAATCACCTATATTGAGCAGGCATTGTGACAACTTTGCCAGGAAGATGTTCATTTTCAGGTGAGGACACCAGGGTTCGGGAAGGGAAGTGACTTGCCTAAGATTGCACATCTGAAAGGTGCCAGAGCCAGGATTTGAATCTCAGATGTTTGGACCCAGTGCTTGGACCGGGTCTGTTGGTTCAGCTGCCTTTGTCTCCTTTTCTTGAGAAGGATATTGCTGAACTGTTATATTCTATCTTGTCTTTCAAGATAAATAATATTTTAATAGAATATTTTTTAAAATGAAGGTCAATACAGAAATTCATAAGTAAAATATTAAAAATTTAAGACAGGATCAGCATAGTAATTTTTTTCCTTCTGCCTCAGGCTCTAACATGGCACTGCTCTATCGACTTATTCTTGGGATCCTTACCTCCATGCATCTTCCCCCAATGTATGGTGGTGCTCCCAAAGCCCACTGTAGGCCCGCTGCTCTCCTCCACCCACCGTTTTGTCCTTAGAATTCTCACATGGATAATATTTCATGCTCTCAATTTTTATCAATTTGTGGGTGACTACAAATTCCACATGCCCAGCTCTGGGCATACCACTTGTGTCCTGGAGTTCTGAGGGACTGGAGCCCAGCCCCTCTCTGACTCAGTCCTCTCTCCCACCCTTGTCTTGCAGAATCATTGTCACAGTCCCTTTGATCAGTGCCCTCTTGGTGACAATGCACAGCCACTCTGGTGTGGCTCCCCAGGACTTGGGTGACTATCATCATTTCCTTCCCAACCCTCTCTTTTCAGAAGTCTTGTATTTTCACTGACCTGTTGGAACTCTTCCCCTGAGCACTGCTGACCTCCCAAAGTCAATTTTTCTCTCAACTGAACTCCCTGCTCTGTCTTTGGGTCTCCTTTTGACTGTGCACCTGTCTTTGTCAGCAGCAGCCTTCTGGTCACCTGGCTCCTCCCTCATCTTTATTTTCTCTATCCAGTCTGCTACCAAGCCTTATTGGTGTTTATTCTCAAATATCTCCCACAGATTCGCTTTCTCCTCCAATAATCCAGACACACCATACCTTTGACTGGCCACTTCCATAGAGAGAACATAGACACAATGGTTTGTCTGAAGACCACAGGTGTAATTGAGCTCATGGGGAGGAAGGAATGGGTTTGTTTAGAGCTGTGTAGATGGGGCAAATGGGATTCAGAGGCAGAACTAAGATCCAAGCTATTGACATGTCTTCTCACTCAATCTTTTATTCTGTAAGTAGATATTGTAAACCTACCATATTCTAGGCACTTCTGGGTGCTAGGGAGACAAAGATTGAAAATAAGTTTAGTGCTTGAGAAGCTCACAGCCTGGTGGGAGAAGCATACCCACAAATAATAGCCCCTCCAGGAGCATGCCATTTTGGAGCAACCAACCTTGCCTGAAAAGATGGGCTGGGAAGGTTTCCCAGTAGAGCTGACATTGAGCCAAACTTCAGTGTTGAGTGGAATGAGGGAGATGACTGATGTCTTTGGTGATGATGATGATGATGATGATGGTCATTATGAAGAGAAAGAAGGTGGTAAAACTCACAGGGGTGGTAATGATGAACAGGGAGACCACCATTATCAGGATGGTGGTGGTGGGCTGAGGGAGGTCCCTCACCTTGGTGACTCTGTTGGTTATAGAGATCAGGCAGTGATAACAGTCATCCTGAACTAGTCCATAGGGCTTCATTGCCAGATTTCCGGTCCTCTCTTAAAGTCACGGCTTAGGAGTCAAAATGTAGCTTATCTCTGCCCTTTTCTTCTGAATAAAGAAGCATGCAGAATGCAGGCATTCATTTGGCTCTTGCAAGCAGAATATGAAGATAATTTTTTCTGGCTGTGCACTTACAGGCACTTGCCTTCTCTGGGTTTATAAAGAGAGATTCTTGCAACTGGCCTTGACTTGATTTTAATTTCAATAAAAAGTCACTAAGAACTGAGGAAAGGGAATTTTCACACTAATTACCAGTTAATCAGCTGGCACAGATGTTGAACATCTGGTCCTCATCCTGCCTCCTCCTATTGTAGAGTTGTCTGATTCAGCAGCTAGAGCCTGTTGGGCTTGGGTCCCAGGGGAGCATCTGTGCTGTGTCCAGAGAGTTTGTAGAAGATTTAAATGGGAGCTGTGCTTCCTATACTCTTCGAGTTCTAGAACCACTGGGTCTGCTAACTGATAACTCCAGAGGGGCCTCTTCACTCCCAAATATCCCTTCCATTGGCCTGTCACATGCTTGAAGTCTTGCCATTAACACCTTCTTTCCTTGATTTAGATCTTGCATTCTCAAGCAAGGATAGAAGAACATATAAAGACGTTATCACTCCCTAACATCCCAATGTAACAGAATTAACAACTTACTGCCTCTTGAGCCACTGTATTTTGATGGTGGGGATGAGGGAGGAGCTGCTTAAAGTCTGGGCCAATTCCCAATGAGCTGGGTTGGATGAGGATGTGTAGCAGAAGAGTTGGCAGCTTCGGGGCCTCCAAGTCTTGAGGGTAGGTTCTTCAGGTGATGGGAGGTGGGAGAAATGCCCCAAAGGTGGCCCAGAACCTTGGTCAAGCCAGGGTTGGGAGTGAAAAAAGGGGTCCCTTTTTCACTTGAAGGCACCAGCAGGGACCTTGTGGCCATGCTTGGACTCCTTGCCCCTCGCTTGTGCCCTGCTGCCACTTTCTGCAGCTAACTCCTTAGCAGGTGGGGCTTAATTCCAAGACACGATTTGTGGCAGATGTGGCCTCTCAGGGCAGCCAGCATGGCAGGTGAGTGAGGCCCTTCTTCCTTGCTCCCTGTATGGTCTCCAACCAGTTCTGAGTTTGCCGAGGCTCTTCTAGCTCCCTGTCTCCCATCCCCAGCCCTTCTGCCCCCAGATGCTGCCAGTGTGGAGACACCACAGTGATTTGCATTCAGGAGACTGATGTTCCAAAACAACTTAGAGGAAACCCAGATATTTCTTTGATTTTAACAATTTTTAGAAAAGCTTTCTTAAGGGTCACTTTCCTGCCACCACAAGGGAAGGTTAACTTGGTTTTTCTTCAATAGTCAAACAGGCTCTTTTGCTGCACCTCTATCTACAATGCATCATCTTGTTCCCTTTTCCAGTGATAAGATGCCAGGCCTTGGAGACTTCAGCAAATGGAAAATTCCGGGGCCTCAGTTTCTGGGCAGACACCACCTGACCGAGCCAGCTGTCCTGTTCAGAGGGTGGCATTCATGTTGGAGCCTCATAACCACATGCAGCCAATTCAGGAGACACATGCAAGCTAAATTCAGGAGATTCTGGGAACTCCCTGAATAACCCTGAGTTACCTTCTAAAAACATGAAGTGGAAATTGGAAATCATATCTCAAGCATTATGACTCTAAGACTGAGTCTCCTGAGGCACTAGGCATGCCTGTCATGGGTTTGCTCACAGACACATTTCATGTCCTTTTCCCTCCTCTGTTCTGTGTTGCAGAGATCCACATTTCCCAGACTCCTTTGTGTTGGAACCCACTTTGGGCACAAAGAGTACAGTATGTAGGAATCTATACCCTGGGGGCAGCTCTTAACTAATGACTGACAAGTGTCGGGGTATAAATACCCCAGCTTCCCTGTCCGTAATCAGGATGACTCTGGGATGAGACCTCCTGCAGTACTGATTCAAAGTTACCCTTCCTGGCCCTTTGGTTGATCTCACACCCTTGCCTAGACTTCTTTCCTTCCTGCTCCCCTACATTTCCCCCCTCCGGGAACATTGCTAATAAATGACATTCACAGGAATCCCCATCTCAAGGGGAGATAAAGCTCTGCTTTATTCTTTTTTTCTGACTTCCTCTAGTTGGTATCAGCTGGGCTTATACTGTTGTTTTGGGTCATGTCTGTGAGCCTTGCTGTCCCAATTTCAGTGTAAGTCCCTAGAGGGTAAAAAAGACAGCTTACACTCTATTTTCTCCCTCTGAGATGTCCAGAGGTGCTGGGACATCCCTAGAATCACTCCTTGCCAGAGGTGGGGGGCTTTGGAAGTCATTGAGACCAATGCCCTCATTTCTACCAGGTGAAGAAACTGTGACCCAGAAAAGAAAAGGGGCTTATGGCTGATTGTTACTCTTTTTCTCCTGACTGAGATGTGCAAGGTGACACTGTGTGTTCATGGTAGTTTGTTCTTGGTTTATTGAGACATTTTTATTATTACTCTTGCTATGTGGTGTCTGGAGGCAACCCAGGCCTTTGGCAGATATGGCTGGGAACCTCCCCGAAGCCTTTGTGAGAGAGATACTCTGTGTCCTATGTGTCAGGCAGGCTCTGCTCCAGGGTTAGGGACACTGGGTTGGGTGGGGAGGTGAGGGGTAGGCAGCTAAGTAAAGGGGAATCACAGCAGGGCTTAGTTTGGGGCACATGTGTGGCTCCCAGTGGGGGCCCTGAGCATTTTAGCCCAGCCTGGGCTCCAGGAGGGGGACAGAGAATGCTTCCATGATGAATTGAAATCTGACTGAGTGCGGAAGGTGAGTAGGTGTTCTTAAGGTAGGAAAGTAGAAAAAGGCAACTCTCTCCTAATTCAGGATACAACCATCCTCTGACATAAAAATGATACTTTAAAATTTTTTTTAGAAAGACAGTGTGCATAGGAATATGAGAACAGAATTTGGGGTCTATGGGATTTAAATCCTGGCTCCATCAATTACTTTCTTGGTGACCTCATGCAAATTCCTTAAACTCTTTCAACCTCAAAATCCTCATCTTTCAGTTGGGATAAATCCTGTCCCATTGGGGAGGCACACAGATCAAATCAGAATAATAAACTCCTGACCTGTACAAAACTCTTCAGAAATAATAGCTATGATGTTCCCACATGTATTGACTTTTTAACTTTCAGAACATGGTATTACCCTTATCATCATCAAATCAATCTTGATTGTTTTCCTAATATACAAGTGTGAATGTCACATTAAGGAATTTGAACCTCATCTTGTCTCATGCACCTTCATTTGAGAGCACAGGCGATATTCTACGCTGAAGTAGAAACTTTGAGAAGAGAGGGGACCTGAGCACTCTTGTCTTAGGCTCCTAAAGAAGCAGTTACTGAGGCCAGGGTGTGAGTGCAAGTACTTAACTTAAGAGGTGATTCTAGGACACACTGGCTTGGGACTGGGAAAGTGAGGCAGGGAAAGGAATTCAGTCTACAAAGGACATGTCAGTCCAACTCCCATGTGGGCAACAGGAGCTCAGTGTGATGGGAACACCCTGGGACACAGTGTGGAGCATGTTCCTCAAAGCTATCCCATCTGAACAAAGAGGGAGCTGCATATTTATCCACCGATTCTTAGCAGTCATTAGTTGAGAGTAGATCTCAGGGCATATGGCACTTGTAATCTGTATTGCAGGCAGCAAAGCAGATGCTGGTGGCCAGAGAGGTGGGTGCTGGCAACTGGCAGCTGGCAATGGGGATGTTTGAATGGCAAGATAAGAGTGTGGACAGGCACCGTCAGCCTCTGTTTCAAAGGTGTTGCAGCAGGTCAGACCAGGATGACCTGTCTTCCAGGCCTTCTCTTGCAAGAACATCATGTGTGGATTCATGGGGAGAGGATGGTAAATGTTGATTGCCTGTGAGGCACAGTGGAGCATGGCTGCAGATAGTGTGAGAACTTCTCAGGTTGCAGAAACCATGATGGATGCCAGGGCGGAGGATCAGAGTCTGAGCATAGACAAAAAAGAGGCAGGTGCTACATCTCTGTCTGGCAATTTTTGCTCTGCCTCAATTAACACTGGTTTGGTGCCCAGGACAAGTTCTACTTTAAGACACTCTTCTCTTAACACAGTGATTTATGAATGGATTTGAGTTGTTTTTACCAGTGTTGCTGCATCAAAGAAAAGAGAAAACATTCGACTCCCTCTCTTAGTGTTCTGTCTTCAGCCCCCATCAACCTGCTCTAAAAACCCTCCAACTAGCCTCCCTGGATCCAGAAGAGAGGTTATTGAATATTTCTGCTCCCAGGCAGTTCTCATATTTGAACTTCATGCACATATTATCTTTGTATAGCACACTATGTAGTTACTTGACCCAGAGAACAGTTCGGATCCAACGAGTTTCCTTGGGAGGTAAGCCCAGGAGTCCCTGTAAGGAGTGGGGAGGTGACACAGGTAAGGGAGGCAAAACCGGTGAAGATGGCATTAATGGGCAGCTGGGCAACCAGGGCTCAGTCCTGCTGGGGCCCTTGGAGTGAATGTATGGATCAGGCCTTAGGACTACCCCTGGAGGGGTGAGGAAGCTGGGGCATTTCCACCAGCTCCTGCCCTCTCTGGGTGGGAGCTGCTACTGAGGAGTTAATTTCTGGCACTTCTAGCCTGCCCTGTGCTGGGGGAGGTCTCTCATGGTCAGATATTGGCCTCAGGTAGAGATGCAGAGGTGGGGTGAGGGAACCAACTGTGAGTGCTCACCGAGGGAAAGAAGGAGATGCCTTGCTAGGAATAAAAGGACATTGGAAGATATTTTATTTCCTCCTGGCAGGGGCAAAATCACAGTCTCTTTCATCATGCCACTCTCCTGCTCAACAAGCTTCATTGGCTCCCCATCACTTATTTCATCAGATCTAACTTCCTGAATCCCTGCCACTCCATCACTGCCTGATACTTCTTTACCCTCTAATCTGCAAATAATTACAACTATAACAGAATGCATAATTAATCAAACCAACACCCAAGCTTTCAGCACTGTGTGGAGTGGGAGCTAATGACATTTGGCTGTGGAATAAATTGTTTTAGACTTGTCTTGCCAGCCCTACATTCAGCTAGCTGTACGCTGGCTTGGCCTGCTCAACCCACTCCTTGGCCTTGCTCACCCCTCACTCTTGCAGAGTGTGCCTCTGTTCCACTGTTTTCCTGCAGCTTGTCCAATTCCTGCAAATTACTCAAGGCCCCGTTGTGGTTGCACCTCCATTGGATTTCCTTCCCATCCTTGGTCTCTTATAGCCAATGTCTGTAAGGGCCACTTGTTAGGCCAGGCACTGTTGGCCATCCAATAGAGTCTCACTCTTGCTGCATGTGTGAGCTTTGTCTATCCATCATGGGAGCAAATTGCTCCAGACTGGGGCCGGAGTCTTATTCCTGTCCCCATGGCACAGCCCTTTATAGAGGCCAAGTCCTTGATCAGTCCTCAGTGCATAATGGGTGTTGGTGATATTGATCATGAGAACTGTAGCAGATGCTGTGGGTGCTCTGCCCACATCTCTGCAGCATTCATCTCTGTACCCAAAGCTGATTACAATGAACGATTGTGATTCTCTGCCTGGGGGCTCCTTTTCTGGCTGGGGAGCTGGTATGCCCTGTGTGCAGAACAATCAAGTGCTGAGAGCTACTGAGAAGGAAACAGACCTGACAGTGAAGGATGAGCTTCCTCACCCTCAGGTGAGGCAACTCTGAAGTGTACTCTGCGAGGGTTAAGCTCCAGCTGCCTGCAGTGGTAACTTGCTTGATAACCCATCTCTTTGTTGGCCTCCTTCTCTTTCCTTTTCAATTTCCAATACTCTCATGATGTTTTCTGCTATCACCACCCTCTAACCCCCAGTTAAAATTGCATTCAAGTCTTTGTCTTGGTGTATGAATCTGGGTGACCCTGACATGACAGCCAGTGGGCTTATGGTTCCAGAGCATGGTGAGATGGTTGGGGCTCATGGTGCCCATGACGGGGGCTGGGAGCCAGTGAATGTAGAGGGCCAAGTGCACCTGAGCTCCTGGACTTGGAGGTAGGCCTGAGGCCAAGGGAAGGGACAAGTGGGCCTGGAGAGCTCTTTGGCTAAAGAGGAGAGTGATTGAAATGAACTTGGAGAGACCCTGAAGCTAGTTAGGCACTGACCATTGCCAAAAGATATGCCTTGATTTGAAAGTTTACTACAAAGTGGTTTGGATATTGGGAGAAAGTGCCACTGCCACCAGCCAAAACCCACATCTGCATACTTCTGTCCTGCTGCAGTACTTGATCTGCTTCCCAGTGAGAGAAATTAGATTGTTGGTTATGAACCAAATCTTTCCCCATCCCTTGGGGTGATGGATGGAACTCTGACAGCATCTTAGACTGACCTCCTGGTCTCAGGGGCACCTCACTCTGGTCATAGACTAATTTTACCACTCTGGCCATTAGATTAACCTATACGTGTAATGTCAAATGTTCCAGAAACAGGTGCCATTGCCTCAAGGAGACCAGCAATGAGAAAGTGGGTCCCCAGGAGCAGCCTACCCATAGCTGGAGTTGAGGGCCATGATCCCCCAAATCTTGTGTAGGGCAGGGGGCCTCCTGTAGCCTGACTCTGTAAACTAACCTTGCAATGAGTATCAAGTGCCCATAATGACTATGTGAATTTCATTTCTCAAGCATCCATCTGTTCATCCTGAATCTGGAACACTTTTACCCATTGAAGGAATTAAACAGGAGTTGGAAAGAGTTCAGTAAGACTGGCCAAAGACTCAAAGAACATTTGGCCCAAGGTACTCCCAGAAGAGAAAGAGCTGGTGAAAAGGGAGGCTGGGTTCTTGGCAGCCACCTCCCAACTAGAGCAGGGAAGACAGAAGGAGATGCTAGAGAAATGATCTAGGTCCAACTGGGAAGCTGCCTTCACGCACTAGCAAGAATGAGAGACCATGCAACTCCAATCTCCGATAGACTGAAATACGGAAGCAATTAAGCTTTGCTTGGGACTGGCTAAAGGGGAATCTGAAGATCTGCTGAGGAATTCATTTGGTTAAAAACTTTCTGGTTGGGCCTTGGTTTAGTAGTTGCAGTTCTTGCATTACTGTGATGGATGATTTTTTTCATTAAATTTTCTTTGTTGTTGGCCTTACCTATGTTGTTACTGTGGAGTTAACTCCAAGCTCTGAGGCTCTGGGATGCGCACATATTCCCAGACTTTCAAATCAGCTTATTTCATCTCCATGGCCCCTACCAGGTATGGGTGAGTATTTTAGGCTGGTTCAATGAGACATTTGTTGAAGCTTTTGGGAAAGCAGAGCTCTTTCTTCTGGGATTGCTGAAGATGAAGATGATGTAAGGCTGAAATTGCATTGGTGGCCTTGTTGCCATTGATCCATGAAGACATGAAAAGCTGCTCAGACATAAGGCAAACACCAAGGAAAGTGGAGGGGGAATGCATGGTGTAGGGCAAGAGAGAAGAAGAAGAGGAAGAGGAAAAGGAAGAGGAAGAGGAGGAGGAGAAGGAGAAGGAAAAGGAAAAAAACAGAGAATAAGAATTGATGCAGCCTTCCTTTTAGTTATTCTGTGGGGCCAGCATTTTCTTTATCACTTAAAAACAAGAGGGGAAGAAAATTTGTTTAGCAGTTGCTCTTGATGCCCTGATACACCATTCCCTTGGTACACTATTCCCTCACTCCTACTAGCACCTGTGACTCTGTTTGAGGACATTCTTTGAATTTTCTTGGCCCATGTACAGGCCAAGCTGGAGTGCCTGGAATTAAGGGTCTAGGGAGTATCCCAGAACTAATGACAGGTGGGAATCCATGTGTATATGCTCTAGCTTCCTCTCCCTCCTATGGGACAACTGCCCCCAGAACTCAGCTTCCAATTGTCTGAAGCGGCACCGTGCTCATGCATGCCCCTGTACTGGCTCCCTTTCCCACTCCCCTCCTGTGCTTTCTGAGATCATCTCCCAAATAAACTACTTGCATGTTAATTCTTGTCTCAGGATCTGCTTCTAGGAAGCTTCAAACTAACGAGAAACTTCTAATGAAAGAACTGGACTACAAACTAAAATTTCCACAAACATTATAAAATCCAAGTTAATCTAATCCAATCAGGTTCAGGTGAAGGACTCTGTATGGAGACTGTATAAGTCCTTGAGGGTCTAAAAAAGTATAAAGCCTTCTCTGTCTTCAAGAGGCCTACCAGTTTGGTGAGGAGACTGTATTAGGCCATTCTTGCATTACTATAAAGAAATACCTGAGTCTGGGTAATTTATAAAGAAATGAATGAAATTCACATAGTCATTATGAGTGCTGGGTAATTTATAATTTATAAAGAAAAAGACTCAATTAGTTCATGATTCTGCAGGCTGTACAGGAAGCATGGTGCCAGCACCTGCTCTGCTTCTGGGGAGACCTCAAGGAGCTTTTACTCATGGCAGAAGGTGAAGCAGGAGCAAGCATCTCACATGGTGAAAGCAGGAGCAAGAGAGAGGAGGGAGGTGCTACATACTTTTAAACAGCGAGATATTGCATGAACTCACTCACTATGGTGAGGACAGCACCAAGGGGATGGCACTAAACTGTTCATGAGAACTCCGCCTCCATGATCCAATCACCTCCCACCAGGCCCCACTTCCAATATTGGGGATTACATTTCAACATGAGATTTTGGGGGGCCAATATCCAAACTATATCAGAGAGCTAGATAAAATATGAGAGTAAATATATCTTAGAACTCTGATGTTGGCAGGCAGGGGCCCTGCTCTGGGGATATCTGGCTAAATGTGGCCAGAATCCCCAACGTTATGGCTCCTGAGAGTCCAGAGACTTCCTATTGATCTCTTCAAATTCCCAACAACAAACTGGGCACAAAGTCCACATCCACGGAAACTTGATCACACACAGCATTTTGAAAGCTTGGCAGTTTGAGGGAAGGTTTGGAAAACTGTGGAAGTAATCACATCACTCACCTCCCAGCCATCTCCCATACTACCAAGGCCATGCCTCTTTGAGTTAATGAATCAACCCTTCCTTTGATCCTTCTCATTGTGTGATACCCTCAAGCCCTGGACTCCAGTTTGGTCCTGATTGCTCCTCCCTTGGTGAGAGGCCTGCCAGGCTGGCCAACCTTCTCCAGGGACCTTTGGAAATTGGAGTGAACAAAAATATTCTCTTCTTAAAAACTGAAATCTAGCTTGACCTTGACTTTATCCTTGACTCCTCTCTCTCCAATATGGCAGCAAAACATACTGGCTCAACTTTCACAATACATCCCAAATCTGAGCACCTCTCACCTTCTCCACTGCCACACCCTGGTTTGAGCCACAGTCACCTCTTGTCTTGTTTAGTGCAATAGTCTCCTGGCAGGTGTCTGTTGCCAACATCATTTTCCACACAGGAGGCACACTTGTCTTTCTAAAATTGTGTGTCACTTCAGTATGTGAACTCTTCTTTGCTTCAAAGCCCTCCAGAAGTTCCCATCTTATTCAGAATGAAATACGGAGCCTTTCCATGGCAGGCAAGACCATGGTTGGCCTCCACCACCACTTTGACTTTAGCTTCTACTGTTCTTCCTTTTGCTCCCTCTGATCCAGCCACACTCCCCTATTATTGTTTGTTTGTTTTTGTTCTGAGTTAGAGTCCTGCTCTGTCGCCCAGGATGGGGCACAGTGACGTGATCTTGGCTTACTGCAACCTCTGCTTCCTGGGTTCAAGTGATTCTCATGCCTCAGCCTCCCAAGTATCCAGGACTACAGATGTGTGTCACCATGCCTGGCTATTTTTTTTGTATTTTTAGTAGAAATAGGGTTTCATCATGTTGGCCAGGCTGCTCTTGAACTCCTGGCCTCAAACAATCCACCTGCCTTGGCCTCCCAGAGTGCTGGGATTGCAGGTGTGAGCCATAGTGCTTGGCCCTCTTATTATTTTTGAAACTGCCAAGCAAGCTTACACTTGGGGGATGTTGCACCTGGTGTTCCCTCTGCCTAAAATGCTTTTCCTTAGATTTCAATATGACTTCCCACTTACTTGGGATCCCTGCTCAGAAACACATTCCTTGACCATTCATGTAAAATGCACTTTCCACTTTCGCTGTCTGATATTTCACTCTGCTTTATTCCTCCACCTAGTATCACACACACACACACACACACACATACACACATACACAAGACTCCCTCCTGGCATCTACCATTATTGTCTCCCCCTACCAGCATATAAACTTCTTGAGATCAAGGACTTTTTGTTTTTTTCTCTTCTAATATTGTAACTTTAGTGCCAAACACATAGCAGATGTTACAGAAATATTTGCTGAATGAATAAGTAAGTGAATTTCAACTTTGAGAAAGTGTGGGCCTCCCAGGGCTGCTCCTGAGCCTTGATCTGCAGAGATTAAAAAAAATATTATAATAGTGATGATGATGGTAAGGCCCATTACTTGACCTGGAGGCACAAGTGAGGCCATGTCTCTTTAGTATTTAATCTTTAGCCCTAACCTACCCAGACTAATGATGATCTAGTATTTCTCTTTGGGCTGAATTATGACTGAGCACCAGGGATTTACTCAGTCCAGTGGAGTCTGTCCTGCTTCCAGAACCCCTACAGAGAGAACAGAGGATCTGATTAGTCACTAGCAGACTTCTGTATCCCAATGCCCTTGATCCTACAGCTGCCACACAGATGATACCATTGAAAAGAGGTAGCCTGACATGGTCCTGTTATGGGAAAGAGGTCCCAATTTAGACCCGAAGAGAGGGTTCTTGGATCTCAAGTGAGAAAGAATTCAAGGTGAGTCCACAGTGCAAAGCAAAAGCAAATTTCTTAAGAAAGTAAAGTAATAAAAGCATGGCTACTCCATAGACAGAGCAGCCCTAAGGGCTGCTGGTTGCCCATTTTTATGGTTATTTCTAGATTATATGCTAGACAAGGAGTGGATTATTCATGCCTCCCCTTTTTAGACTATATAGGGTAACTTTCTGACGTTGCCATGGCATTCGTAAACTGTCATGACGCTGGTGGGAGTGTAGCAGTGAGGACGACCAGAGGTCACTTTTGTTGCCATCTTGGTTTTGGTGTTTTTTGGCTGGCTTTGTTACTGCAACCTGTTTTATCAGCAAGGTCTTTATGACCTGTATCTTGTGCTGACCTCCTATCTCATCCTGTGACTAAGAATGCCTTAACTTCCTGAGAATGCAACCCAGCAGGTCTCAGCCTCATTTTACCTAGTCCCTACTCAAGATGGAGTTGCTCTGGTTGAAACACCTCTGACAGTCCAAGGTCCCTTTGACCATCACTGCAAGGCTACAGGCTGTGGAATCAGAAGAACTGGGACCTCTCTTGTTGGTGTTACACTCAGCTCTGGTGTCCCCATGTCATCATGGGTCTGGAGTCCTGAGGAGGAAAAGTTGTGTTGCTTCCTCAGTCTTGGGCATGGATGAGTTTCCTCCATTTTGGGTCCTGATATTATAGGTTACAGTTGAGACTTGCATGTTTCCAAATTATGCCTGCTGTATCTAGGGGTCTAGGCTTGGGTTGGTCCCTAGATCCCCTTGGTCCTACCACCAAGCAATAGCTCTACATCCTCTAGGGTTTTGTAAGGAAGAGCCTATGTCAGGCCACCAAACTCTCTTGTGGTTCCCTTTTTCTTGGGCAAATGGTGGTGATTTTTCTGATATTTACATAACCAAGAGAGGCCATGTGAGGAATTCTTCCCGAATATCTGCTCCATTTAGGAAAGAAGAAAGTGGCTGCTTTTAAATGGCTGCTTTCCTTACAGATAAACACACAGTTCTGCCTGCTATGCTCCTCCGTACTCCCTCCTACCATTTACTGAGCACTTGCTAGATGGCAGACACTGTGCTAACCACACATTCACCCATAACCTCATTAAATCCCAGAAGGATCCTGAGAAGGAGGTAACTTGAGGGGTATTTTTATTTTGAAATACTTTATTATATTTGAAGTGAATTTCATATAGACAGCATAGAGTTAGGTCATTTAAAAATGCATTCTGTTATTGTCTGTGTTTTAACTGGTATATTTAGACCATTTACATTTAATGTAATTTTTGATATGTTATGGCTTATGTCTGCCATTTTATTTTTTTGTTTTCTGTTTGTTCTCTTGGCTTTTTACTTGTGTTTTTTTTTCTTGCCTTCCTTTAAGGTATTCGAACATTTTTAAAGAATTCAATTTGTTTTATCTATACTGTTGAGTGTATCTTTTTGTGTAGATCTTAGTTCTTGCTCTAGGTATTGACAGAGAAGGAGCACTATCATCTCAGACAAACACCGCCACTTTAAGTTCCAGCTCCCTTACTAGCCTCATGCATTTCAAGGAAATCACTTCTCTTCTAACAACAAGCAGCCAGAAAGAGCAGACAGTAAAACACAGATAAGACAGCTTGGACACAGAAAGAGGTGGGGGAAAAGTCTCTTGGGTAACTGCCAAACTTCACCCTCATACAGTGGGCCCCAGTAAAACAGTGGGCCTTAATAAGTACATTCCTTTCCCTTCGGGTGCACTAAGATAGGGAAGCTAAGAGACTCAGGGGATATGCCTGCAGCTGCAGAAAGATGTATGGGAACAGACACACAACTCTCCCTCCCAAATAAGCACAACAAAGAAACACAGAAGCAGTCCAAGCATCTAATAAACTCTCCCACCCTAAATCCTTAAAAACTCTTAGGCTGTGAAAAAGTGTGCCTCTGACCTAACTCAGCCAAATGCCCCTCTCAGGTTTGTTTTCTCTAAAATAAACCTGTCTTAACTGGCAATTCACCTTTCGTGTTTCTTTCCTTTTTCTTTAATTCTTACAGGTATTACATTATATATACATGATTATAGCAGTTTACCACTGTCAACTTTTTACTAGCTTGAATGAGTACAGCAATCTTACCTCCTATATGTCCCATGACCCTCTCCCACTTATAATCATCTTAAATATTTCCTCTACTTTCTTTGAGAATCATATTAAACAGTTATAATTTTTACTTCAACTATCAAAGATACTTTAGAAAACTTGAGAAGAAAAGTCTATTGTATTTACCCAAATTTTTGCTCTTATGTCCTTTATTCATTCCTGATATTCCAAAATTTCTTCATTTATCAGTTCCTTTCTGTTTAGAGAACTTCCTTTAGCTATTCTTTTAGGGTAGGTCCACTGGCAGAAAATTCTGTTAGTTTTCTTTCATCTGAAAATGTCCTGATTTCTCCTTCATTCTTGAAGGAAATATCACTGATTATAGAGTTCTGGGTTGACAATTCTTTTCTTCAGCACTTGGAAAATGTTGTGTACCTTCCTTCTGGCCTTCATGGTTTCTGATAGCAAATCTACTGTCATGTGAATTGTTTTTCCCCTGTAAGCAATGAATGACTTCTGTCTGGCTGCTTTCAAGATTTTTTTCTTTGTCTTTAGTTTTCAGAAGTTTGAATATTATGCATCATGCTGTGGATTTCTTTGGATTTGTCCTGTTTGGTGTTCTCTTATCTTCTTGAATCTGTATGTTTATGTTGTTTGCCAAATTCAGGATATTTTCAGCCACTACATCTTGGAACACTTTGTAAATCCTCCCCACTTTCTGCTTGCCTAGTGGGACACTGATGACATCAATCCTAAATCTTTTGTTTTCGTTCCACACCTCCCCGAGATTCTGTTCTTTATTTGTGTGTGTCTTATCTCAGGAAGTAATTTTGTCTTTCTAGGCTTCATTTCTTCATCTGCAAAATGGGAAAATTAATATCTGCTGTTCAATATCATGATGATTAAATGACACTGAGTGCTCAATGTTTGTTGAATGAATGAACAAACAAACAAATGAGCAAGCTGATGGATAGAAATTTGCCAGTTTACTTGTCAGCTTTGTAACATGAAGGTAAACACTTTCTCTGGCCAGACTTCCTGATCTGTCCTCTTACCACCTCTAGGTAAAAGTCCCTTGTAGCCTATATCTGCTTTTCTCATACTGTGGGTTTGTTGTCTTCTTAGCATGTGGTGGGATTTCCAAGAAGACTAGATCTCCTCCTATCTCACCCTCAGCTTGTCAGATGCTGAATAAATGGTCACCAACTACTGCATGTCCTATTTGGCCAAAATGACTTCTGAATGCTGGTGTGGAGAGAGCAGAGGCCAGGCCTGAGACGAACTATTGGGAGTTGGACTGTGGGGACAGCTTCCACCCCAGCCACCTCAAAATCTTGTGCTTGTGTCTTTGATATGGAAGCAGCTTGCCGTGGTGATATGCTAACATACAAGTGGGGTGAAGGCAGGAAAGTCCAGGGACCAGCTTAAGAATCAAACACACAGGGCCAGAAGAGAAAATAGGCAAAAGTTTAGCTTCATTGTTTTTTTTTTTTTTTTTGAGGTGGAGTCTTGCTCTGTCACCTAGGCTGGAGTGCAGTGGCGCAATCTTGGCTCACTGCAACCTCTGCCTCCTGGGTTCAAGAGATTCTCCTGCCTCAGCCTCTGGAGTAGCTGGGACTACAGGGGTGTCCCACCATGCCCGGCTAATTTTTTGTATTTCTAGTAGAGATCACAGTGATAGCCAGGATCGTCTCGATCTCCTGACCTCGTGATCCACCCGCTTTGGCCTCCCAGAGTGCTGGGATTACAGGCATGAGCCACTGCACCCAGCCTAGCTTGTTGGTTTTATTGGACAACTAATGAACTATTGTGGACTAGAGTGGGTTTGATTTATGAGTGGGGTAGTACATTTATTGTGCTTCCTGAGTACTCAATGACCTCTTATTTCTAAGTACAGTCAAGTCTTTACCAATCACACACAAAACTACATTTGATAGAGGTTGTAAGTGGTTCAGCAAATTCAGTTCCATTTCTGGGGACAGAGCTTGGATCTCATGCTGTGATGAATTACTGCGATATCTTCTGTAAGTATGAGAAGAGTATGCATAAAACGATCAGGTCTTCCATGCCCATGGGCCCTTTTAAGGGAGATTGTATCACCATCGGTGATAAGAGATACAGGTGTCAGCTGTGGACCCCCAACAGACCCAAGGGTAGACAATGTACAGGCTGGTCATGAGAAAATGTATGCATGAGGCTCTGCTTAATGAAATGAGGTGAATAATTAGGACAATCTAACAATCTCTCCATAGAATGTCACCAGGAAGTCAGAGAAAAAACAGCCAATAAATAGTAAGGGAAAAATAAGAAGATAAAAGGAATGAGAGAAGCAGAGACCAAATGAGAGACTGAGTTACATCAATGGTGGAGAACTCTTTGTGTCGAGGGGATCACCATACAACTCAGTTCCTGAAGCTGCCTCTCAGTCCTTTTGAATGGATCTCCATCCCTTTGCTATGATTAAAAGAACTTGCTTTGCATAGGAAATTTACCAAAATGGGATCTCTGGCCAAATCAATCAGTAAGGCCATGCTTAAGCCAGTGCTTCTAGGATTTGAATGTGCATACAGTTCACTTGGGGATCTTGTTAAAATGCACCTTCCAATTCAGTAAATTGGGGTGGGGCTTGAGATTCCAATTTCTAAAAG
This sequence comes from Pongo pygmaeus, assembly GCF_028885625.2. Taxonomy (NCBI): domain Eukaryota; kingdom Metazoa; phylum Chordata; class Mammalia; order Primates; family Hominidae; genus Pongo; species Pongo pygmaeus. The sequence continues at coordinate 29,351,398 of NC_072394.2, read as the reverse complement.
CTCCCACCTGAGACTGATGCTGCTGGGTTGGTGGACCACACTTTGAGATGCAAGGGCCTGAACAAACACCACACACACACCATTCATCAGCAATTAAAAGATTTGGCACAGAAGTTATCTGAAGTCCCATGGATAACCACTAGATGATTAACTAAACTTGTTACTTTTCACTTAGCTCCACTACAGAGCTAGAAAAAGAAAACGATGACATTAAAAAAGAGCAAATGCAACCGGGCACAGTGGCTCATGCCTGTAATCCCACCATTTTGGGAGGCCAAGGCGGGCGGATCATGAGGTCAGGAGATTGAGACCATCCTGGCTAAAATGGTGAAACCCCGTCTCTACTAAAAATACAAAAAATTAGCCAGGTGTGGTGGCAGGTGCCTGTAGTCCCAGCTACTCGGGAGGCTGAGGCAGGAGAATGGCATGAACCTGGGAGGCGGAGCTTGCAGTGAGCTGAGATTGCATCAGCACCACTGCACTCCAGCCTGGGCAACACAGCAAGACTCCATCTCAAAAAAAAAAAAAAAAAAAAAAAGCAAATGCTTCTAATTTATTTTTGGCACAAGTTATCAGATTATGTTAAAAATTAATAATAAAGACTCTAACTTGGTTTTTTTTAATACTTTAGAACAAGAAAATTTAGTGTTTAAAAAACTACAAGAGTTTATTTAGCCTTCTGAAATTGTACCTCTAAATGTCTCCCAAGGGAAGAATCATAGAACAGTGGGGAAGAAATGCATTATTCAATAAATGGTGCAGGAAAGATAGTTTAGCAATTTGGAAAAAAAATCAATTTAGAGTCTCATCTTACTGCACACTAAAATAAATTTTAATGGACTAAGGAACCAAAATGATATAAAAAAGACTATAAAAGCACAAAAAAAAACTCTACTGGGGAATACTTGGTAAGGTTAAAAGAGTTGAACAAAATCATAAAATAAAAGTTACAAATTTTATTAAATAACTTTTAAAATTTCTGTCTGTAGCTCTTCCTGTGTCTACCCAACAAAAATAAAAATAGTTATGAAAGAGTATAAACACTACCACAATTGAAAGACAGAATAGTTCTATCAACTCTATGCATTTGTCAAAAATCATGGAACTGTAAAAGTGAAAACTTTACATAAGTTAAAAAATAAATCACAAAAAGGATATAAAAGAAAAATAGCTGCTGAAAACACATGAACGTTAAAATACCAATCAATCAACTGGGAGAAAAGTATTTGAAATATGCACAACAAACTAAAGGTTGATGCTCTTGATACATAAAACTGATGCTTGATTTGGCAAGCATGATATTAATATCCCAACAGGCATATAGATGAGCAGACAAGTCACAAAAGAGAACATTTAGTTGTCTAAAATAATAAAATGCAAATTCTCTTGTCATTGGTGTTTTATGTCCCTCCCATCAAATTAGTCCAAAATAAAAGAATAATGATAATTCTTGATGTAGATGAGGGTGTACTGCAGTAGGCTAATGGCCTCCAAAGATATTCATGTCCTAATGTCTGGAAGCTATGAAAATTTCTGTCTTAGTTCATTTTATATTGCTATAAATGAATACCACAGACTGGGTAACTTATAAAGAAAATAAATTTATTCTTTGAAAGTTCTGGAGGCTGGTATATGAAGGTACCAGCATCTGGTCTTCTTGCTGCATTATCTTGTAGCTTTCTTGCTGTGTCATCCCATGGTGGAAGGAAGAAAGGGAAGAGAGTGTGAAAGAGGGAGGGGAAGGGGGCTGAACTCATCCTTTTATCAGAAACCCACTCCTGCAATAACTAATTTATTCTAATATGAAAGCATTAATCCAGTCATGAAGTCAGAGCCCTCATGACCTAATTACCTCTTAAAGGTTCACCTCTCAATGCTGTTTTATTAGGAATTAAGTTTCCAACACATGAGCTTTGGGGGACACATTCAAACCACAGCAGGTATTTTACAAGACAAAAGGGATGCTGCAGATGTGATTAAGTTAAGGATTCAGGGATGGGGAGATATCCTGGATTATCTAGGCAGGACCTCAATGTAATTACAGTGTCCTTATAAGAGGGAGGCAGAGAGAGATTTGTCTACAGAAGAATGGCAGGAGATGTGAAGATGGAATGGCAGGAGATGGAAGAAAGATGTTGGAGTAATGCAAGGAAGGGGTCACCAGCCAAGGAATGCAAATGGCCTCCAGAATTTAGAAAAGGCAAGGAAATAGATTCTCTCTTAGAACTTTCAGAAGGAACCACCCCTGTGACATCTTGACTTTATCCCAGTGAAACTGATTTTGAATTTCTTGCTTCTAGAAGCCATAAAAGAATAAATAGGTGTGATTTTTAAGCCCCTGAATTTGTGGTAATTTGTTACAGCAGCAATTGGAAACTAATACATGCAGTAAAACAGCCTTTCTCATACATTGCAAATGGGAGTGTCAACAACGCAACACCTTCTGCAACATTTTCATAGTATGTACGAAAAGCTACAGAAATTTCATATCTAATGATTTAGTGATTCCATATCTGGGAATCTATTTTAAGGAGACAATTTAATGTAATGAAAACAGCCCTCGTGTAAAAATGTTTGTCATTATCATAATAGCAAGAAACTGGAAATAAATTAAACGTTCAACAGAAAAAGAAAGATTGAATAAAATTATAAACTATCTGAGAATAGATGAGTATTAATCTATAAAATATTTATATGTATTTGTAATATGGGGAAACACCATATTATATAAATACTGTATGAATAGCAAAAGTCAAGCTATAAGATTATATATACATCATGATCTTGACTTTGTAAAAATACATAGAAATGAGATTGGAAAAATATAGGCTAAAGATTTATTGGGTGAGAATAATTATTTTTAGTAATTTAACTGCTCTGTCTTTTCAGATTTTCTATCATGAGTGGGTATTAGTTTTACAGTTAGATAATTATTAAAATCAGTAATTGGAAGTGGAGGGCAGAGGGCCTTGTATCTTGAGCCTGGTGTTACGGCCAAACCTTGAAAGAGGTAGGTCCAAAGAGGTTGTTTTGGGTCAAGGCAGAGAGTTAGGAAGAAGGAGTACACAGGTCTCAAGGGCTTGGCTGGTGCAGGTGGGAGTGGCAGAACAGTGAAAGGTGACAGCCTATTAAGGAGGGGAGCTGGCTTTGATCGAGGAGAGAGCTATGGCAAGTTGTTAGCAGATTCGAGAAAAATTAGATTTCACTGCTTTGAAAAATGTCTTATTAGAAAGAGGAATAGAGTAGGCAGTGTTGATTGTCCACCCAATATCCACCACCCTTTCCATTTCCTGGCAGAACCCCAACACTGTGCTGGTATCCTCCCTTCCTCCTCCACTCAGTCCATGTAAGTAAGTAAAGGACGCACATCCCAGACTTAGCTGGGGACAGGAAGGGAGTGGGGTGGTTCTGACTAGTCTAAGCCACTCACAGAAAACCTATCCTTTCTTTCTCAATATATGACTGCAGAATACATATTTAAGTTCCTGCCATCACAAAGCTTAGAATAACATCTCCTACTCAATAAATGCTCACTAAATGTTGATGAATGGAGCAATCAGCCCTTGGCATTCCCCTAGCAACTGTTATTTGTCTGAGAGTAGAGATATGACCTAGTTTGGTCCAATGAGGCTGAAGGGAAGGACTTTAATTGTCGGATGAAAGGTTCTCTGTGTCCTCCAGACTTTGAACAAAGGACAATACCCGACTTGCTGCTGGGCGCCATCTTGCCACCCTCAGGAGCATAAGAAAAAAGTCTTCACAGAGGAGGCAGAGCCTAAGGAATCTCCAAGAAATGAAGTCACAGCTTACCCTACCTCTGTCTTTCCAGTTATGAGTTAACACATTTCCTTTTTATTTAGGACTCTTTGTGTTGGGATTTCTCATGTAGGGTGTAATAAAAGTTCATGGATTTTTTAATGGCAAACTTCAAAATACTTAGAATGTCTAGAATTCCAATTTTTCTGGGTCAGACACTCTGTGGAACACCCAAGTTATACAAGTGGTTCATAATCAAGTCCAGATTTTTATGCAGAGATGGAACTAGTTGCTCATCAGATTGACAGGAAGGGATAGACATTATCTTTTTGGTCTTGGAAAGTGTATGTGAGTGGTCGTTTTGTTGGGTAAACATGTGGCAAAGAGAAGCTTCTTGTCCTGGGTTAGGGCATGCATCAATCAGGATGGGTAACTTTATGCTGCAATAACAAACAACTCCAACAACAAAGGTTTATTTCGCACCACACTACATGTCCATCGTGGGTGGGCGAGTAGGTGGGCTCTGCTCATTGCATCTCTCACGGACCTTGGTTGATGGAGAAGCCACAATCTCAAATGTTGCTGGTTTCCTTGCCAAAGGAAAGGGAAAATCTCAGAACTGTGTTATGCAGGTAATGAAATGCACCACCCCAGAAGCGATATGCAGAGCCAGCTTCATGGGCATGCAACTCTTGGGCAGTCACACAGGACTCCATTCTCAGAAGCTTGTTTTTTTTTTTTTTTTGAGATGGAGTCTCGCTCTGTCACCCAGGCTGGAGTGCAGTGGCGCAATCTTGGCTCACTGCAAGCTCCGCCTCCTGGGTTCAGGCCATTCTCCTGCCTCAGCCTCCCAAGTAGCTGGGACTACAGGCACCCGACACCACGCCCGGCTAATTTTTTGTATTTTTAGTAGAGACGGGGTTTCACCATGTTAGCCAGGATGGTCTCGATCTCCTGACCTCATGATCTGCCTGCCTCAGCCTCCCAAAGTGCTGGGATTACAGGCGTGAGCCACTGTGCCCAGCCCAGAAGCTTGTTTTAATGCTCTGCTGTTGCCATCTCAAAATTATTAATACATTTTTGAATAAGAAGATTCTTACTTTCATTTTGCACTGGACTCTGTAAATTTATTTTTTAAGGTTTTTTTTTTTTTTTTTTTCTGTGAGCCTGTGGGTTATATTGAAAAAGTAATTTGTTGTTGTTTTTCACTTGTGTCCTACTTTCTTCATCAGAAATATCTTTTTTTTTTTTTTTTTTTTGAGACAAGGTCTTGCTCTGTTGTCCAGACTGGAGTACAGTGATGTGATCACCAATCATTGCAACTTCTGCCTCCTGGGCTCCAGCGATCCTCCCACCTCAGCCTTTTGAGTAGCTGGGACTATACGCACCACCATGCCTGGTTAATCTTTAAACAATTTTTTGGAGAGATGGGGTTTTGCCATGTTTCCTAGGCTGGTCTTGAACTCTCGGACTCAAGTGATCCATCTGCCTCAGCTTCCTAAAATGCTGGGATTACAAGTGTGAGCCATTGCGCCAGCTGGCTCTGTAAATTATATAGCCAGCCTAGTGATATGTGTCACTTGTACTTCCACCTCATTGACCAGACCTGGTCACATTGCCACACCCCAACCACAAATGGGCAGAGAAATGCAATTCTATTTGTACCAGAAAGAAGGAAGAACCAGAAATATTTCATGAACAGCATAGAAGACAACCATAAAGTGTCTGTCATAAGTCTTTTGTTTTTCGAGGCTGAGGGGAAGCTTCCTCTTGGTATACAGATCTTTGGGTGGGTGGAAGAATTTATTTGCATATGGGCCTCAGGATCCTCTGAGAGAAGGCATAAAGATTCCAACTGCTGTTCCTGGATATTCAGAGTTAGGGAAATCTGTTGGTGTGAACCAAGCCCAGGGGTCAGGAAGGACAATGAGGTTCCAGGATTGGAATTAACTAGGCTGAGGATAGGGTTAAGCATGAAGACCTAGGGACCTTGGTGAGGGAGAATTTGCTCTGGTCTGACATGTGTGTGGCTGGGAGCCCTCTATCACAGTAGTCTTTGGGATATGATGAGTGCATGCGGCCTTGTAAACCAAGATAGCTGCAACCTGGTATCTCAAACATGGGGCCGTCACTGCATCTGGGCCAAGGACATTCATTAGCAGGGGACAAAGATGTATTGGCCCAGTCTTTGACACTGACAAAAATGAAAAGTTATAGCCTCAGAAATTGGTGGCACTCCAATTCTCCCTTTTATTTGCATTTGGAAGTGGCAATGATGCCCCCGTAAACTGATTCAGGCTCTGCAGTTCTTAGAAAATTGGTGAGGAGGAGCATCCTTGAGAGAAATGCTAAACTTCCCATAGCAGGACATGAATGATCAGTTAAAAACAATATGAAAGAAGACGCTCATGTCATATCTTGAGCTAGAGAAGCAGTTCATATGGTTGCTTGCAGCTCAGCTAGAAGAACCGTGCTCATGCAAAGTTGTCTAAAAGGACCCTATCGACTTGGGAGGAACGTCTCTGCTAGTCCTTGGGGCAGCCAAGACAAATATGAGTGGGGCCACTGGACTCTGCTGTGGAGAAGAAGCTGTGGGGGGTGCAGGTTCATGGGGCCTGGACTCAGCCAGAGCATGGATCCCTGGGCTCAGCCAGAGAGAGGAGGCTCAGGGAGTGGTGAGCTCATTGCTTGGAGAAGTTGTGTCCCAGAAGACCTGCTTGGATTCATGGCATACCCATGGCCATGTGAAAGAGATGAGTGGGACCAATTCTGCTCTTCACTTATTCACTCCAAGGTCAGGGCTCCTTCAGCTCTTGCAGAGAGTCTTCTGGAAGACAGGCATAGAGAGGAAAAACTGATCCAGTGCAACAAGCTTGATGAAATGAGCATTTCCCCTGCCCTAGATGCTGTTGGTGCCCTTCCCAGATGCCCTTTCCCAGGAAGCAGCACCATTTATCCATCTGCTGTGCGTGTTGGCTGCTAGAGGGGGCTTCTTCTCCTCAAAATTGCCATTAGCTGAGGGGGAGCCACCTTCTCTGGGAGGTTATGTGTTCTTGCTGAACAAGGGCAGCCTTCAGCCAATGACTGACATGGTGGTACAAAAGACTGGCTCTCTTTTCTCAGGATGAGTCAATTCATGCTCATAACTCCCTGCTAGGTTCCAGCTGAGCCAAATCCTTGATCAGGCCCTTCCTCTGCCTTGTCTGCTCCTCTCACTTCCTTTCTCCTGATATCCCTCTTCCAATAAATTAAGTCCATCCAAATCTGTCTCAGACTCCGCTTCCAGGATGCCTGCCCTTTCTTTTGCAGGCTTGGGGAAGTGTTTTGCTAAGGAAGGACAAGGTTCCTGCAGAGTGGGATGGGGGAGGTGGAAAAGGGAGGCAGTTTTTTTTTCAGCGGTGGAAATAAACTTCCCAAAGACTGAGGGCAAGGGGTAGCATGAAAGTCACTAACAAGGGTCTCCATGCAAGTCCAAGGGGATCATGGAAAACCACTCATGATTTGAGGGGCCATGGTCAGTTTTTACAGTAGGAATGTGGACTGGGGTCTGAGTTGAGACTGTGTTTTGATGCAAGTCAGTGTGGTTTGGGAAAACACACAGTCGCCAATTTTTGCCTTTCCCCTGTTTTTCTTGTCCCCTTTCTCCATTCTCTCTTCCCAGATTTGCTCCTTACCTCTAGAACTTTCCATTGATTTTAGGTGAGGCAGGGGTTCCATGAAAGGAGCTGTTATGAGGCTGTTCTTGCTCAGTGATGCTGCACTGGGCACTGACTTTTGACCTGTAGCTTCTCACTCTGACTCAGCTACATGAACCACTAAGAGTCGCTGTGCTTGATGAACCTCCACCCTTTCACTGAAGTGTCATGTGTGGCCCTAGTTCACTATGGCTCTGCCCACTTCTCCTTCTTGTTCTTCTTAGTCTCTCTCTCTTTAGAATCTCCTGGCTTTGTCTTTGGATTCTGGAATTCTAGTTTCCTTTTACAGGGTTTCTGATACCAGTCTGATGGTGTCCATATTTCTTTCCTTCTTAAAATCTTTCACTGTTGTCCCTTGGCCCTTCTAAGATCTTCAGCATAGCTTGCAAAAACCATGTTTAATCTACCTCTCCTCTCTGCAGCTCATAACTCTCCCTATCCCATGCACCCCTGTCTTGGCCCTGCACGTCATGCAGCTCTGCTCTGTTTCTCAAATTACTACAGATTCCTCTGTACCTTTGTTCCTGCTCTTCTTTCCCCTTAGATTGCTTCTCTCCCTGACTGACTTTTCAAGAATAACTTCAAGCTACTTTTTCTCTCTTTACGTTGTCTTGTCATTCTGGGGGCAACTGCCTGCCTTGGGCTCTTTCATGACCATCTTCCCTCCATCATGAGTTCTGAATTTTAACTCTCAATAGCACCAATGTATTGCACTTCTAGACTACACAGTTAGGCCCTAAGCTTCTTGGAGTCTAGGGCTTCTTTGAATCTCTGGTGCCCTGTACAGTGCCTGGCACAAAGCACCTGGGGTAGACGCAGTGCACTGGACTCACCATCCATTCCAACTTCCTTCTAGTGACCTTTTAATATGAAGGGGATGGAAAATAAAAATCCATATGGGCCAGACTCCCCTGAAGCCAGGGTTCTGAAGGGGATTAAGGCTAACTTTCTGTTGCTTTCATTGGTTCTGCTGATAAGCAGGCAATGCCCACGGAAACACTGAGTTTCCTGTAGTGCATTCTAGTAGGTGGTCATTGGTTTCATAGGTGCTGAGAGGCAGGGCTCAGGACAACCATGTTCCATGTTTTTTTTTGGTGGATGTCTACAGAGTGTGACCTTGCTCTAAACAGGTGGTTGCACAGGAAACTTCTGACCCTGACACCAGTAAGGTGATGTGTCCCTGTGTTTGTGGCATAGGAAGCAACTGTCTTGAGGAGTTGTTTTGGGCATTGTTGCTGAGTCTTGTTTTTGGTGTCATGGCTCTTTCGACCTTTCCAAAAGTCTTCTTAGTTTCTTGGATTGGATCCATTTTCACTTAATGCAGTTCAAATAGCTCCCATTTTCTGCAATTGATCTCTGACTATACAGTGTTTGCAGACTTGAAAGATCAACTGATTCTCATCTAGTGGGTTCATTTCACAGATAAGGATGCTGAGGTGCAGAAACAGAACAAAGTAAGGTAAAAAAAAGGGTCAGAACTGGAACCCAGGGCCTTTGCCTTTTAGTCTAGTGCTCTTCCTCCTGCACCAAAGTGACATTTCTGTTTTCAGTGTCCTCATCCTTCCCTGCCTTATTCTGAAACTGGCCCAATTTTCCAACAAGCCATACAGCTGAAACCCATAGAACTAAAGCCTATAGAACTGAAGCTTGAGAAACTTAACATTTGAACAATGAAACCTACCTGCTCCCTGTTGGCTAACTCCTCTTCCTTGCCCTTGTGTTTTCCTTTCTGGCTGTATAAATCCTTAAGTTGAGTCAGGGAGGAGGGATGGATTTGAGGTTTGGCTTCTGTCTGCCTGACATCACCTGTGATATAATAATCCCTTCTTTCCTGACAATACCATTGTCTCAGTGATTGGCTTTCTGTGTGGCAAACAATGGGACCTAGACTGAAGCCCTGGTGTTCAGTAACAATTCTCTAAAATAAATCTCTCCCTTCAGTAGGTGGGGTAGGTGGGGTTGGTCTGTGGCTTTGAATACTTTACTTATATTTTAATATCTTACTGCTGATGGCACAGAAAAATCTTTTAGTGATTTTTTGTCCCATAGATTCAGCTTTGGACAAGCATTACAAGAACACTGGGAAGGGGCCAAAACTCATCTTTAGCCGCCTCACTTTTGGGCTCTCTATGTTCTCCCATCCTTGTCTCTCTTTCTCCCTTGAATTCTCTAAGGAAGTGGGATGTGACAGACACTGCTGGTGTGCTGTCCATAATCGTGGGTCATACCATTGTGGTGCATGCAGGCCCTACAACTTTTAGCTGCCAGCCCCTGAATCTTTCTGCCTAAGGGCTTTCTTTGGAAGCTGAGGTACATTCATCCCCTGCAGCTGGAAGTACTGGAGAATGAACTCCCACCCTACCAGAGTAATTCTCTATAATGGCAAGTGGAAGTTGGTGTATAAATACCCCAGCTCCCTAGCCCCTTTGGTGGGAGGGCTCTCAGTCATGTTCTACATTATCCTCAGAGTTCCCCAGTGTATTTGAGCTCCGGTTGCCCAATAGCAATAACTTTCTGGTTAGCACACTGTGTTGACTACTTTCTCTTCTATTCCCCATTTCACTTCCCCACTTCCCTATCAGTATTTACCAGAATAACTTTCAATAAATAACTTGCTCTAAAATCCTTGTCTTGGGGTTTGCTTTTGGTGGAGCCTAAATAAGACAGAGAGGTCTTTCCCTGTAAGTAGGATGGCAAGTCTCTCAGAGCGTGGTTTAGGAAGCAGGTTGGGAAGGAATTTATAGACGGAGGGTTCTTGCCAGAGCCCACTAAACTTTTCCCTGGAGATGGGTCTTATAGACCCCTAGTGCCACTTAGCTGTTGTCCCTGTGTGCTGCTGCCAGCTGACACTCTTGCTTTGGGTCCCCCAGATAGGCTCCAAAAAGTAGATTCATCTTAGTAAAATCTTCAGTGTCTAATGTGGTGCTCTTGTCATCCCATTAAGGAGGGAGAATATCTGGTCCATTGGTCAAACAATAAATTCTTCAGAAAATGGTGTAATTACCCTGTGTTTACCATTTGAGTTAATCTAACTTCTACAATATAAGGTTTACTTCAAGGACTCCTACCTGCATTTGGCCAGGCCCAACAAATCTGTAAACTAGAGTAGAAAATATGCTGTCTTTTGCCTGTACAGAGCAATGACGTGTGGAGGCGGAGGTCCCAGGAGACAAAGAAGGATGAAAGTGGCCCACAGCCTAGGCCTGCTTCACCACTCAACCCCAGGCATTTTCTTCTCTTTTCTTTTCGTTTTTGAAAAATAAGCTTCAGAGAAATGATAAGGAGTTTTAAAAATAAAAGCCAGTGGGGCAGCAGCAGCGTCCCTCTCCCTGGCACCTCTCCTCTTCACCCGTGGCTCTCAGCACATGCAGGACCCACAGCTCGGTCCCTAGGGCCTTGTTCTCCAGCCTCCTCTGCCACCTTTGGCCCAAGGCCTCTGCCCTGAGGTCCAGCCTGGCCAAGGGTGGCCAGCAGAGCAGGGAGAGTCAGAATGACCCACACACTCAGAGATAAGGCTCCCAATTTGTTGATTCAGGGGCTTAGTTATTCTCTAAATAAACGTTCCTGCTTCAAAAACTTCTCTTTCAACTGGAGCTGAGTGTTGCCTTCTTACTCTTTCCCAGGGGAGAAGTTTGTGTTTTGCTTTTTCTAAATTTATATAAACTGTTCCCATACTCACACCCACTAAATACCAAGCTCCTCTGATCCCCCCTTTTCCAGAATGGCCACGGAGCCGGGGTGCTTGGGCTGTGATGAAATCACACATCCTCTTGGAGTCCCATGGGATCAAGTGGCGGTAGGGGCAAGGGGGTTTCTGCTGCAAGACAGGAAACCTGAAGGATTGAGGACAGACAACGCCCTGAGGTCACATAAGAATAGGCAACACAATCTGAGAAAGTCAGTTACTCTGCCTCCACTTTACAGATGAGGAAATTAAAGTGTGAGGGGAGTGGGTTGAGGGGTTAGTGAATCATCCACGTGAGTAATGGAAAGTTCAATCCAAGGACTCTGCCCCCATACTTCTCTGCCTTTCCAATTGATAGTGCAAGCTTGTCACTCTATCAGTTAGCTATTGCCACATAACAAACTTCCCCAGAACTTAGTGGATTAAAACAACAACTATTTACTTAGTTCATAATTTCTATGAGTTGATAATTAACCAGGCTTAGCTGAGTAATTCTTATTCTAATCTCACCTGGGCTCATTCCTATGTCTTCAGTCACTCATATTTGTCACTAATATTTGATGGCCTCACTCACATGAAGTGATTGGCTGGCTGTTGTCTGGTGTGATGGGCGTGGCTGAACTACGTGATCTCTTATCCTCTAGAGGGCTAGCCTAGGCTTATTCACAGAGTGGTAGCTGTGGGTTTCCCAAGACCAGCAAGAAAGAAAAGTCTAATTCATGAACACTTTTCTTGTCACTTCTTGTATCACATTTATTACTATTCTGTTAGTCAAGCAAGTCACACAGCTAAGCTCAGATTCAACAGGTGGAGGAAGACTTTACCCCTTGATAGAAAGAGCAGCAAAGTCACTTTGCAAGGGTGTTGATACAAGGAGGGGAACAACTTTTGGTCCTTTTTGCAATCTACCACAGTTACAAACAGTACAGTGGCCCACCAGGCCATTGGAGGGGAGGGAATAGAGCTCTGCTGTGGCCCCCGAGTCCGGTGCCCAGTGCTCTGCCATTGCCCTACACTGCTGATCATACAGTATCTTGGATTAGGCCATCTGCATCCTTCACCGTCAGTCAGTGGCAGAGAGAGAGAACCTTAAGTGGTTGAGAGATGGGACACTGGGGAGATAAGTTTTGGTGCAGGGAAAGGGATTGAAAGCAAAGAAGCAGAGGTCAGAGGAAGGCCTGGGCCCAGCAGAGCAGCGCTGCTGGTACAATGTAGTGTGAACAGTGCTGAGAATATTCCATGACTCTTATTTGCCCCCCGTCCTCCTCTTATTTGACCCCGCTGTCTCCTCCTCTCAGCCTGGGCTTCCCTGTCAAGAGCATGCCCAACTCTGTTTGATTCTCTCTCATTGGTTCCCAGGACCCTTTGTTCACAGACAAGCCTATTGATTTCCACTTTTTTTTTTTTTTTTAAGTCATGGAGCCATCACATACTGAATATACTATCCTTCCCAAGGGCATTGGAAATACAAATAAACATGGATGGCTCAGACCTAACAAAGACAGTAAAGTTGTTCAGAATGATGGAAAATTAACATGTGGGGTGGCCCACAAGAGCAAATGCAATTTGGTGCAAGTAGGTTGGGGTGGGTGGCATTCTGTGAGGCCTCCCGTATTATCTGAAAGTTTCACTGCATTTCTTGGTATACTAAATCTGGGGGATCAGTCCTAAAACAGTATCTCAGACCAGAAGCACAAAGAACCTCAAATTATGAACTTGATAGTTGGAAGGAGTCTTAGATAACAGTGAGACCCCTCTCCTTTTACAGGGGGCTTTAGATCAGGAGGGAGGGATGGGGGCGATAAAAGAACTTGGCAGAGGTACCAGAGCAGTATGTAGCACAGTCAATGTTAGAATCTTGATCTAGCAACACAATGCACCCAGCATTTATTGAGCACTGAGTGTGTGTAGGCATCGCTGTCCTCAAGTGTATCACCTCATTTAATTCCTACAACTCTGTGGTGGATGCTGTTAGTGTCCAGGCCATGGACACATCCCGTGCTGCAGGCCTTGGCAGCTGATAGCTTACCCTTGGGATATTCTTTGGGAGACTTCCCTTGATTGATGACAGCTGCCTCTGAAATAAGCCTGGGAGGTTATGACCATACCTGGGGGCATTATTTAGTTAATGACTTACTGATTTGGAGGTGTAACAGCTTAGCTCCTTGCCTCTGGGAGAGACAACTTTTATTTTGCCATTTACGCTCCGGGGCTCCTTGTGGGAGGCCCACATCCTAGCTCAGCTCCATCCCCTGCCCTGCTCTGCACCCCTCACTCCCATTTACCCAAGAGCCTCCTCCCCCACCCAATAAACCATGTGCACCTGAATCCCTGTCTAAGGCTCTGCTTATGGGAAACCTGACTCCAGACAAATCCTACATAGTATTAGCTTGAAGTCACACAGCTTATGAACTATATGATTAGAACTGGACTCCAGATCTGATCTCCAAGTTTATTGCTCTTGCCAGTTCAATCCCACTCCTCTTTCCCATTTCTGGATATGGTGCTTCACGGAGCCCGAGTAACATTTCTAATGTCGCTCCTAAGCTCATCATACGGGCAATATTAGTGTCTATATTCCCAGCAGGACTATGGCTACCTTCCCTGACTCTCTTGTGACTCACAGGGTCCCTGGGCAGTGACTCAGGCCCCACTGGGTACGAGTTCTCCCTGCAGAGTTGCTGAGCAGATCCTGTGGCTATAGGGACCCAGGAAGCTGGTAGGGCCAAGGGGCCACCAGAGATCAGGTTTGCAGGTAGAGGACCTGCGGTTCAGAACCTGGCCTGCTGATGTCTGCTTACCCCAGTGCCTGGGTATCTCTCCTGTCTCCCTGGGTGTGAACACAGCTGGGAAGCCAGGTCCTGAGTTCACAGCCTCAAGAGGCTTCATCATGGTGGGCTGAATGCTTTGCATGGTTTATCCTGTTTATTCTTAATGCCATTTGACACATGAAAAAACTGGGGCTCAGAGAAAGAAGGTGTCTTTCTCAAGGTCACCCAACTGGCAAGTGGCGGCTCAGCAGAGACCCAAGACCATAGAGGATTCTGGAATGTACAGAGGCTGTCTTCAGCAGTGTTCTTTCCTATTCTCTCTGTGATAGCTTTTTGCCCCAGGTGGTTCTTTTGGGAGGGCGCAGGACACAGGTCCGGTGGCCTGCTGTGCTTGCTCTGAGGGACTGGCTGACCCAGAGCAAACCTCTGCACACCCACAGGTGGGGATTGGACTGCATGTTCCCCAGACACACCTCTGGGAAGTGCTGCTCAGACCCTGGCAGCTGGGGCCTCTGACCTTGTCCAGTGCTTTAGAGTCAAAGCTGCTCCGTGGAAAACCTGGTCCGTGCTGAAGGACCAGGTTTTACAACTTCCAATCTGTTGTGGACTGATGCTCTGGTAAAATGCAAGAAAAATGAATTACTAGAAAATGAAATGTAAAAAAAAAGTACAAAATAAAGCCCGAGTGAGTTTTTTAAAAATTAGATTCAAAAGACATAAAATTAGGCAGTCAAGTTGCTACACACTTCCTAAACACTTCCTGTCAATTTCTGTGCTAATCTTGTTGGCGGCCCATAACAAACAGCTCTTGGACTGGTGCTGCTTTGTGGATCCCATTTGAGCAGCTCTGCTTTAGAGGGACCTCCCTTCTCCCTCCTGCACTGCGCCAAGGAGAACTGCCCACCAGGAGTTCAGGCCACCCTGCTGCCTCCATTCCCCACCCCAGCCATGCTCAGGATATGCAGGACTCAGGAATTCCCTGTTTAAAGGCCTCAGCCCACTTCCATGTCCTGTGTAGGCATCTCCTCTGGGGTTGTCCTTTCAAAGTGAGCCACTGGTAAGTGTTCCCAGGAAGGAAGGGTTGTGAACAGAGCTTGGACTTGAAGGCTCAGTGGTCAGCACATGTGCGTGTGAAGCCACTTTATGGTGTTGGTGGAGCCTTGTGCGAGAAGAGGGTGGGCTGCAAACAGGAGGAGGCCCTGAACTCTCGTATCACCACCCCACAATGTTAGGGACGATTTTGCCTCAGGGCTTATGGTTTTTCCTGCCAGGCTGTGACTGATGGAAAGCAGGGAGGTGGGGGCTGAGAACCCCGGCTCTGTAGTCACTGCTGCCCACAGACAGCAGATCTACCAGCTCCAGCACACTACCTCTTGGAGGGGCTGAGTCCACAGGAGTTGGGAGTTGCTTGCCAATCCTCCTGCCAGCATGTCCCTGCCTTCCTAGCCCTCACGGAGCCTTATTCTTATTCTCTCCCACATAGAACCTGGCTTGGACCCTTTCATACTCCTGATGTCTGTCCTGTTTGCTATCTCATGGGCTGACTCAGCAGCACTCAGAGGTCCCTGGCAAGCAGGATTCTATTAGCTCTGGCTCAGGCCGACAGCCACACAGACAGTCTCGCCTGTGGAAGTTCTTCCGTCACCCTGACTCAGTTTCTGAACTGAAACAGTCCCCATGAAGTCCTAGGATCTGAGTTATTTGGTGTGTATCCACCTCCCCCACAGGGCTGATGGTCTCCAAGAGCAAGGGCTGCAGGCTTGATCTTGGCATGAGCTGAGGGTCTCACCAAAGGCCTCGTCTGCTCCTTTAGAGGTGGGAGAGACCGTCTCTTACTTTCCTTATCACTAATACCAACTGGATTTTCAAGTCTCAGGTGTGTTTGAAGTTGGCCTTTGGAGACCCCTACACACACACACACACACACACACACACACACACACACACACACATACACACACCTCACACATGCTTACACATATATTCACATACAAACTTGCATACACACATGCTTATATACACTCAGGCTCACTTATAAACATGAACACACATAATTGTGTACATGTTTGTGTATACACACATGCACAAACACAGACAATCACGGTTGTGTCTGTGCTACTCCCATTGTCTTTTTGGCTCTGATGGAGCTCAGCAGATAGAGGTCCAGGCTCCCTAGATGCTGTCTGGGCAGCTGAGAGGCTAAACTACTGCCGAAATTTCCAGGGTCCCCTTGTGGCATTTCTTGATAACAACATGAGCTAAGTTCATTTCTCAAGGCTGTAAACTATCATAGCCATCCTGCCCTTTTAGATGTCAGCTTATTGACACTGGGGCTTGGTTTGCCTCTCTCCCCTCAAGATCAAGCTGGCAGCCTGGAACGTTTTTGAGGTTGGAGACCAGGAAGCCTCCAAACCTCACCATGACCTCCTACGTGTCCACGCCAGCTTGAGCAAGTGCAGTGACTTAGAGCAACCAGCAAGAGAGGCCTGGAAAACCCCCTCCTTGGCTGCCTAAGGCAGCAATAGAGACCAGAACAAAGACGCCTCACATTATTTAGGATGGATCACATTGATGATGAATGTAAAATTGCTTTGCAAACTGTGAAGCGCTAAGCATATGTAAGAGAAGATGTTCATTTTTAAGACCACAACAGATTTGCTGTCTTCTCAGTGAGTGGAGGTTGTACCTTCTGCAGAACCCTTCCTAAGACCAAATCAGCCAGGGCTGTCTCTTTGGCAGTCAGCGAGAGGCTGGACGCCCATTCCCAGGCTTGGCTCTGTATAGTCTTCAAGGAAAACAAGAGGCATGGGACTCACTTCAGGGAACTCCCCTCTGGGGAAAAAGCTGGAAAAATTCTCCCTGTATAGCGGCAGGCGGGGCTGTAGATGCCAGTGGTCAGGTGGGGAAGAAACAACCTCTTTTTGGACTATGGTGCCTCCCTTGGAGCAGCTTAGCACTTAGAGAACCAGCCCTGATTGTGTTAAGATGGTGATACTATTGGCTGTGATTATGGTTATGATTCAAGTTGCCAATGAGACTCGCAAGATGCAATTGGCTTGTGTTTACTGTAGTTACTGTTTTAGTTCATTTTCTGTTTTTTATAGCAGAACACCTGAAACTGGGTAATTTATAAAGAAAAGGAATTTATTTCTTACAGTTATGAGGATTGAGAAGTCCAAAGTTGGGGGCCATATCTGGTGAGAGCCTTCTTGCTGGTGGGGACTCTCTCTGCAGAGCATCACATGGTGAGGGGTTGAGCGTGCTAGCTCAGGTTTCTCTCCTCCTTCTTATAAAGCCACCAGTTCCCCTCCTACGATGACCCATTAATCCATTAATTTATAAATGGATTGATCCATTCATGAGAGCAGAGCTGCTTCTTCTTTTTTTTTTTTTTTTTTTTTTTTTGAGATGGAGTCTCGCTCTGTCACCCAGGCTGGAGTGCAGTGGAGCAATCTCGGCTCACTGCAACTTCCACCTCCCGGGTTCATGCCATTCTTCTGCCTCAGCCTCCTGAGTAGCTGGGACTACAGGCACCCACCACCATGCCCGGCTAATTTTTTATATTTTTAGTAGAGACGGGGTTTCACTGTGTTAGCCAGGATGGTCTCGATCTGCTGACCTTGTGACCGCCCACCTTGGCCTCCCAAAGTGCTGGGGATTACAGGCGTGAGCCACCACGCCTGGCCGAGAGCAGAGCTTCTTAAAGGTCCTACTTCCCAATACTGCCACATTGGGGATTAAGTTTCAGCATGAGTTTTAGAGGGGACATTTAAGTGATGGCAGATACTTAGCTTTACAGAAGGATACAGAAAAGGAGATACAGGGAGCTCAATGTCTGTTCTCCTCAGCAAGGCCAGCAGTTACCCAACTGCACAGCCTCGTTGGCCTCAAGGAGCCCCAGGGCTTTTGGGTCACTTTGACACAGAGAAACCACAGCCTTTGCTTTCTGCCATCTTTCTACACTGCTTGAGTCAGTGAGGCCTAAGGCCTGAATGCCAACTGAAAATTTTATATTTATCCTGTAGCTCTGCAGAAACAGGGCAATAAGAAGAGAAAGGTCAAGGTCATTCCCAAGCCTACATCTGCCCAGACATGATGCTAACCCTTCCACACACGGATGTAATCCTCGTCACTGATAGTTCTAGCTGTTCCTGAGCCTCCATTCCATGATTCACAGGTGAAGACAGAACCCAGGGAGGACAGAAGACTTAGAGTTTAGCCTTCCACACTCAATATAAGCTATCTAGAAAGCCCTTTTCAGAGCAATAGTGGAAAGCAAGGATTTGTGCTTGCCAGAGCTAAGTGTTGTTGGGCTATAAAAGGGCTTTCTGAATTCCCCAAAGCTTCTCTTTACTTATTGGGAAGGTTCCATGGCATCCCATTCTAAGTCATGGCTTAGGGTGGGATGGGCTATGTGTCACCTGGAGGGGATGGGGATATGGAAACTCTCTCTGGGCTCGGTAAGGATCCATGAGCTGGGAAAGAGGGAACTGGGGCATTGAGACCTGCTCCCTGGCTGCCCTCTAGATAAAAATGCAGATGGTTGTAGATGTGTGCGGCTGATGGAGACACCTGGAAACTCCTGAGCAGAGGGGAGTGCCCTGTTGCCCACCTGGCAGAGGACTGTAGAGTGGCCTGTATAATCAGGGAAAGATCATGATGGAGTAGAAGTAGTGTTGAGGTATGGTTATGCTGAGAGGCCCTGAGATATCTCTGCCCAGCCCTATTCTAGCCTCTTGTGGACCCTGTAGGGCTTAGAGGAGAACCGGGAATATGCCTGTGGTCCCTAGAGAGGGGCAGGGAAGGGACTGAGAGGCAGCATGCCATCCGGGGAGTCACCATGTTGCCAAACAAGGGGATGTTCTGTCATCATCCCTGACAGAAGCTGAGGAATGGGTAGCCCAAAGTCAGGGTCCAGATTGAGTGAATGGTTGAACCTCGTCCAAGAGCCTGCAACCCATCCCCTTCAACAGCTAAGACAGCTTCCCTGTGGTAGCACCTCCAACTTCAGGGCCTGACTCAGCCTGGGAGTGACTGAGATTGAGCTTAGTTACCATGTCCCACTGGTCTGGCATCTCTTCTTTGCATTCATACCGACCTCTCTTCACGTTGCTAATTTCCCATACGCCCCTGGAGTCAGCATTAATTCCCCTCAATGGCTGATTTAGAGAGGAGCCAAATAGCCCACGTGTTATTTTTCTCAGCAACAAATTAAGTTAATGAACAAACCCTGGCCATTCATCTGTGTGATTCTGGCTGGGGAGCTGGAGGCCACAGCACTGTCACCAGCAGCACCAACATCACTCCCGTTTTCCTCTAATCAAAAAAATATATTCTTTCTTCTATGTGTTAGAGTTGAGAGAAGTGGGGAGTGCTGCTGAGGTGGTGAAGAGACCACCCTCAAAGACTCCAGTCTGATGAAGAGAAACGAATCAATCTTGGCATCATGACAAGTTCATAAGAGAATGCCATCTGCCTCCCCCAGTGGGAGCCCTTCAGTGCCCAAATCTGTAGCATCTTTTTTGCTTCTGGCTGGCTAACCAGACTAGGAAGAGTAACTTGGGAGTGGGAAAGAGAAGGGCCTAGGAGCCTGGTGTTGGACACCTCTAGTGGATGCCCAGTGGCTCTGATTACACCCTGAGGGGAAGCCAAGAGACTCTGGAAGATTGTTGGGGGAGGGGTGGGGAGTACAGGATGATTATGTTCTCAACCAAGCCTACCCTTGGGTTGGGTTCCCAGAAACAGGCCAGAGACAAGGATTAGGGTGTAAGTGGTTAAATTGGGAGATGGAGGAAACTCCAGCAGACAGAGAAAGGAAGATAGCCAATGAAGAATGTGCTATTAAGTCAGTTCCCATGTGGGCAACTGGGGCTTGAGGCTGCTGGAGAACTCTGGGAGCCAATATAAGACACACACCTTAGAGTTTTCCCATGTGAGTGGGGAGGGAGCAGGGTATTTATCCACCATTCCCTGTCCATGATGGTTCGAAGGGTGCGGCTGGGAATGTTAACTCTCGGGCACTCTAAATTTGCCCTATATGTAGGCTAAATGGGCTCCCTGACTCAGGAAAGCCTCCAGGCAGTGAGCCGCAGGGGCTTTTAAGGAGCAGCCTTTGGTGTGGAGAGATGGACAGGCACTGGCAAATATCTGCTCCATTGTCCAAGCCAATTCTTCAGCTGGATGTCCCTTTGTGTGACTTGCTCCCTGCCATTCTCTCAGTCTCTCTGTGTCTGGACCTTGATTTCCTTAAAGTCCTTGCTTCTCCTCCATACCCAGTCACTAGTCATCTTCTTTAGATTGATCTTTCACTGGGTTTTACCCACAATCTCCCTGGGTCCCTCCTCTCCTGCTGTAACCTCTGATAGCCTAGACCCAAGGGGTCTCAAACTCAGACTGCAGCAAGTCTTTATGAACACACTGTTCCCTATTCAGACTGATTTAGACTGATCTTATACCTTTCATGGCTCCCCATTTTCTTCAAGATAACACTTAGTTCTCTTATTCTGGCACCTTCATTTTTAATCCCAATTTCCCTCTTTAGATTTGTGTTTCAGAGCTCTTTTATGTCCCATTCCAGACAGTGTGCCTCGAGCACTAAATTCGTAGTTAGCTGCCACTGTGTTCTGCCTCATGATGTGCCTGCCAGGAATACCTTTCTTTCCTTCTGTACTTAAGCAGATACTACATGCTTTAGAGAACTATTCAGACTAGGAATCAAATTGCAGGAGTCAGTGCTGAGCTCTCAGGTCCTGTTTCAAGAGAGAGACAGAGAAAGAGAGAGAGAGCCAAAGATAATTGAGCATTCCCTGAGATGCACATATTTCCCTGTCAGGGCTGGACACACGAAGACAGCAGAGAAGATATTGAGCCTAAGTCAGATTAGAAGGTAAACTTTTCATTAGAAAGAACGATTCTGGGCTGGGCGTGGTGGCTCACACCTGTAATCCCAGCACTTTGGGAGCCCAAGGTGGGTGGATCACCTGAGGTCAGGAGTTCGGAACCAGCCTGGCCAACATGGTGAAACCCCGTCTCTACTAAAAGTACAAAAAATTAGCTGGGTGTGGTGGTGTGTGCCTGTAATCCTAGCTATTTGGGAGGCTGAGGCAGGAGAATTGCTTGAACCCGGGAGGTGGAAGTTGCGGTGAGCTGAGATCACACCACTGCACTCCAGCCTGGGCAAACTCTGTCTCAAAAAAAAAAAAAAAAAAAAGTATCATTCTGGTCATTGTCTTATAAGCAAAAATAAGACTGGAAATTAGAGGAATGCAACAAAGCAGGCAGTTGCTGGAAATAGGACACAGAATACTCCAAATCACAGCCCAGAACATTAATGCCACTGAACTTACACTTAAAAATGTCAAATTGTATGGAATGTGTATTGTTACCACAATTAAGAAATGAAAAAATATAAAAGAAAATATCTATGTATTATTACAAACTCACCCTAAAACCAACCTGGAATAGCATAATTGTTGAGGGTTTGGAGAGTGGGTGAGTAAGGGGAAAACTTCTGGGTGATATTGATAAGTATTCTTTAAAGATTTTCAAGACCAGGGTTCTGAAACAAATTCATAACCTGGATTAGACAGAAGGACTTTTCTGGAAGAAGAGAATTAAGCATCTGGACAATTTTTATAAACACCCCCTCTGGCTCCAGAGTGGTGAGCTTGCTGCTGCTGGGTTTTGGCTGGTCACGAGCAGTCTGAAGAGAAGTGCGCTGGTATGAAGTTCAGGCTAGCCCTGAGCAGAGGAGGAGGAAGAACTCTTTCTTGCTACCACATCTTGCAGCAAAGGCATGATCAGTTTGTTTGAGTGACAAAGCCAGGAGGAGGTTCAGAAGTTGGAGACACTGTCCAACTTCCTCCCAGTGAGGGGAAACAAGTCCTAGCCTTGGGTTTTCCCCTTCAGAGGAAGACACACACCCCTTCCCAGGTACAGCATTCCATGGATGTGTGGAAGCCCTGGCCCTTCTCAGCCAAGGCCTTAAGAGCAAGCATGGCGCCTGCTTTTAGGGAGCTGGAGGTCAGATGGAGCAGAGCCCTCACTGTCCTCAGGGACCTCTGGGAAT
This sequence comes from Pongo pygmaeus, assembly GCF_028885625.2. NCBI lineage: Eukaryota > Metazoa > Chordata > Mammalia > Primates > Hominidae > Pongo > Pongo pygmaeus. The sequence continues at coordinate 29,329,423 of NC_072394.2, read as the reverse complement.
TAGAAACATGGTTGGAAGTATTTTTTGGAGATAAGAGTTTCTGGGAGAAGCCGGGAATTGCCTGTTTTCCAAAACAAACCCAAGTGAAGCCAGCCTGCAATTTCTAGGCAGCCTTTGGCCTTTGGCAGTAGTGGGGACCTCTCTCATCTCCAGAAATCTGGATTAAGTAGGACATTTATCTCACTTGTTGGCTGAGGCATCCCTACCCCTACACATCAAAATCAACTGGACTCAACTCCCAGTTTCACAACCTCTGATGAAGCATCTCCTAAGTGATTTCTGTGGATTATTGACAGCTGTTTTCCTCATGGTACTCTTGGTCCTGGTTTCTGCATCCAAACACCAAATGTCTATCTTGTGCCTATGTTAAAAACCTGGACACACGCAGACCTTTCACTGTTTTTTTCTCCAAAATGCATCACACCATGCATCCCATAAAGTTTATTACTCTTATGGAAGGCTTGAGAGATCATGCACCATCTTCAACTAATTTTGAAAACTCCCCTCCTTCCCCTGCCTCTCTCTCTCCCACTCCCATCTCTCTCTCTTTTTCCTGCCCCCTCTCAGTAGCCAATAATTCCTTTCCTTGTTTTAGTGAAGTGCTTTTCCTCCTCTCCAGTCTTGGCATCTGCTGTTACTCTGCCCATGGGGCTCTGTTCTGGCCCAGCAGGCTTCTTCAGGCAAACCTAAACAAACATAATGTTCTCCTAGAGGACTTCTGGTAAATTCAACTCTCTTCATCTCCTACGCTAGAGACAATTCAGCCTACCTGGGAAAGAGATATTTTATCATGAATTAGCCAAATCATCCCTTCCTATTGATAGGAGATTTAAAAAGAATAGAAATGATTAACTTTACAAATACCTGAGATGCAGAATCCTCAAATCATCAAAGAAAAAAAAAAAGAAGGGTTAACATGCAAAGCCTATCAAAATGTGTTTTAAACCAATGCTTCTCAAAGTTCAACATGCACACAAATCCCCTGAGGATCTTGCTAAATGTAGGCTCTGATTCAACAAGACTGTAGTGAAACCTGAGGTTCTGTAGCTTTCACAAGTTCCCAGGTGTCACTGGCCCACAGACCAATTTAGAATAGCAAAGTTATAGACCAAGGGATTTGAAAGTTGACTGCTATTGGAATAACCTGGGGAGCGTAAAAGATATTGATGTCTGGACTTACCCCAAGATTCTCATGTAATTGAGAATGGCTGGGCATTGGTATTTTATAAAATTTTCAGGTGTTTTGAGTATATAGCTAAAGTTAAGAACCACTGTTCTAAAACAGAGCATCAAGCTAATATATTAATATCTGATCTTTTCCTATTTGGAGTACTTGAGCCTGCACAGAGGTGGACAGGGGGAAAGCACAACCCCTTCCTAAGGGGGACACCAATTGTCACATTCCAAGCAGCCCTCAAGGGCTCTGGGGAGAACTGGGTAGAAGTCCAGCTTTAGGATTGCTGTGCTGATAGCAAATGATAGTAAATTAAAAGAATATGCTAATCCTTTTAATTAATTAATAAAATGGCGAATCGAGCTAAAATAAAAAGATTAAAAGGATAAAGTTCTGGATATCTTCAATAAGCTAAAAAGAAAAATTTTTTAAAGGATAAAGTGATAAAATGGTAAAATAAAACGGTATAACTTGATATAATGAAAAAGCAAATAGGACATATTTGATAAAATAAGATGAATGTTTATGATTAAAAATTAAGCTACCATATACTCTTAGGTTGAATATATGAAATAGCCAATATTTGAGCTCATGTGACCTAACGAAATGGCAATTTCATGCACCTGCAAAATAACAAAATGATGAAAAACTAGAAGATTTAATGATAAAGCAAAATAAGGTTAAACGCTAAGAGTCAGCCTCAGGGAGAAGTCCCTTGGGCAGCCCTCTGTGCATTGATGAGAACAGTGTACTGGCCTGAGTGCCTACGAGTGCAAGATCCTTCTAACTGGGTCTCGCTGAGGCTTGGGATTTGGGGGTGACACGATCCCCAGGGCAGAAAGCTCTTGGCATTGGCCATCTGGTACTTGACTGTGTGTCTTGAGATCCTTGCCAAGACCTTTAACTGCGCTCAGAAAGCATCCCCAGGTGGTTTTGTTCCTAACAGGTAGCAAGTTCTCTAGCTCAACTCATTGGGAAACAGCCTACAGACTGCCAAGATTCTTATTAGAGACTTGAAGAAGGGTACTGCTGGAAGGTTGGTCAGATTTGCAGATTAAATTCCATTTATTAAACATTTAGTAAATTTCTCCTCTGTGCCAGGCCCTGTGGTAGGTGCTGAAATATGACAGTCAACAGGAAATCAGAGAGTGCTGTGTTTAAGGTCTGGTAGCTTAGGGTGCTGGAATGGAGTGAGGGAGTGTTACAGGTTGGGGCCCCCTAGAAGCAGAATCTGAGATGAGGTTTAGCATGTGGATCTATTGGAGATCTGGGGATCAAATCCTGGGGCATTGGGAGAAACTGGGCTGCAATGGAATCCCAATAAAGGCCTCAGCTCTCCCTACATGGAGCTCTGGTGCTGGGATGGCTCTTCTGAGTTTTTCACATTGCATGGAGTGTACCAAGACTTGCTCTTCCCTCATTGAAACAATGCATGAAACAAAATACTTAGATTACAATTATAGATATATAAATATATTAGAAAACTAAATTTGTGATGTAGTACTCTATGTGTTTCTTTAATGACCCATTAAAGAATCAGATCTAGCAGTGTATCAAATAACTATTGCATTTTCAAAGTCGTGCTGAACACAAATGATACCTATGAAAGATATCTATGAGTGTCACAAAATATGAAAAAAAGTGTGATTTCTATATGTAACAAAGCTGCAGGTATTGCTAACACCACTGTGGTTTGTTACTTACATTACTCACGTAACTGAAGGAGGTGCTAAGTGTTGGTTCACATTAGTTAACTAAATATTAGTTTAGTTAAATGTTAGTTAACTTTTTCTCACCAGGTTCAAAGATTCCCTAAATTCTATCTACATTCAGCCTAAGGATACCAGCATAAAGATCCCTGGAGTGACTATAGTAGGGAGTTGGCAGCCAACAAGGCTGAGGACCACTTGTTGGATCAGACGTCAAAGGGCTCATGCCATGGGTGGGGGGGTGGGGAGTCTCTAACATTCCCCACCCCTCCATAACTTTATACTCCTTCCTCTGGCATTCAAGGAACTTTCATTTTAATCTGACACGAAACCATCATCCCAACCAGGAAGAAGCTTTTTGTTTTTGTTTTTTTCTTTTTTTCTTATTATACTTTAAGTTCTGGGATATCTGTGCAGAATGTGCAGCTTTGTTACATATGTATACATGTGCCACGGTGGTTTGCTGCACCCATGAACCCATCATCTACATTAGGTATTTCTCCTAATGCTATCCCTCCCCTTGCCCCCCACCCCTGACAGGCCCCGGTGTGTGATGTTCCCCTCCCTGTGTCCATGTGTTCTCATTGTTCAACTCCCACTTATGAGTGAGAACATGTGGTGTTTGGTTTTCTGTTCCAGTGTTAGTTTGCTGAAAATGATGGTTTCCAGCTTCATCCATAGCAAAGACTTGGAACCAACTCAAATGCTCATCAATGAGAGACTGGATAAAGGAAATGTGGCACATACACACTGTGGAACACTATTCAGCCATAAAAAAGAATGAATTCGTGTCCTTTGCAGGAAGAAGGTTTTAAATAAAATGCCTCAAGTTGTTTTTCCTGCCATTTGCTACTATTATCCCAGAGAACTGTTCTATTGGGAGGGTTTACCAAGGGGCAGAATTAAAAGCTTTGGGTAAGGACAAAGTTAGAACTGAAGTCTAGAACGTGCTACCATGTTGGGAGAGGATGTGAACCTAAGGCACATCTTCACCACCTTTACCCAGCATGTATTGTTCATTCAAAAACAGAGGAATATATTCCAGACTTAAGGACTATTAAGTTTTGGGGACTTCATACCCCATTTCTTTTTCTTATAAAGTTTACAATGTTTAATACAGTTGTACTGATAACAGAAAATGACCTGATTTTATATCTGATATTTTTCAAACCTAGTGTGGTAAAGTGAATCATTGGTCTCAATTCTCCCCTTCCTGTTTTGCACATTCTTCCTTTGTTATGGCGTTATGTTGGGTAGAGTGTACTCCCTAATCCCTTGACTTTGAGCACAATTATGTGACCTTCTTTGGCCAATGAGATGTTAGCAGATAGGACATAAACCGAGGCTTGAAATATACTTGTGTGTTGGATTTATCTTCTTGTGCTCTTGCTTTTTGCCATGAGAATATCCCCTGGGTAACTGCTGGACAAGGAAAATATGGAGACAAAAAGAGCAGATCTGGGTCTGGCCTATACCTTGGAACCAAGTCCAGCTGAGCCTGGATTAGATTAGACAAGCCAGCCAACTTGCGCATGTGTTAGCCAGAGAATCAATGCTTGTTATTCTATGCCACTGAATTTGGGAGATGGTTTTTATTGCAGCATGACTGTAGATAGAGCTGACTAGTATACGAGAAGCATCATATTTTCAAGGCTTTATGGTTTGTAATAAACTTGTCTTAATTTACCCATTGCTTACAATTCTGCATAAGAAGTTTGCTTTAAAAAAGAGATGGCTATTATTAATTTAGTTTAATATTTATTTTTTCCAGATTCTGGCTGTTTGGCCACTTGAGATATTACTGTACATTGGACACACACAAACTGAGGTGACTCAAGGGTAAGTGGTGGGATGTTGGTGAGGTTAAGTAGGGAAGGCTATTATAGATTTAACTCAATTAAATTCAGCAAATTATATATATATGTATTTCCTACTGTATGCAAGGTGCTTTTATAGGTACTAGAGACACATCGATACAAATCTCTGCCTTCATAGAGCTTTTCTTCTAGTAGTCATTCACTAGATATAGGGATCATCTCGTTCCACAGCAGAAGAGGGTTCTCAGCATCAAACCATGGATTATGAGAGCAAAAATGACACAAAGAATCAGGAAAGGTCACACTCACTGAGCCTTTACTCTCTGGAAAGAACTATTTACTGTGAAGAGAAAACATAAGGAATGAATGACAGCCTGGGAAATAAGTAGCAATGAGTTTCACTCAAAATGGAGAAAGAATTCCATCTACCAAGTGGGAAACCTAAAACTGTAACAATGAAGTCAAATCAGGGGGAGGAAGTGGCTTTTTTCTTGCCAGGAGTTTATCTAAGGGCCAAGAAGAGAAAGAGAAATAGATTTCAAATTTTAATGAACAATTACAGTCTCTTCCTCCTAGGTAGGACTGATTTTCTAAGCCAGTCAGAGATTCTCCTCTATTGCTAACTATACATGCATCCTCAAACATCCTTTGCTTCTTCCAGGTTCCTTTTCCTTGAAGAGTTGTTAAGCAGTTATCGGAAGCCTTGGTGATCCATCTAAACTATCCACTCTACTGGGTAGTCCTAGTGTTGATTCTGACCTTGTTTGGCACTCATCCCAAGATATTTGCAGAAGATGTGAAAAAGCCAGGCAGTCTACTAGGTAGACGTCTGAATATATGGAAAATTCTAAACAGCAATGACTTAGACAAGGTAGAAATTTATTCTTGTTCACATAAAACTTTGAGCAGGCTGCCCACAGTGGTGATGGTGCTCTGTGGTATCAGGGACTCTGGTTTCTTCTACCTTGTTGCTCCTTCCATTTGTGACCTGGGCTGCTAGTCAAAGATGGCAGCATCTACATTCCAGGTTGCAGGATAAAGAAGACGAGAGGCTGGGTGCAGAGGCTCACGCCTGTTATCCCAGCACTTTGGGAGGCTGAGGCGGGTGGATTGCTTGTGCCCAGGAGTTTGAGACCAGCCTAGACAACATGGCAAAACCCTATTTCTACAAAAAATATAAAAATTAGCTGGTGTAGTCCCAGCTACTTGGGGGGCTCAGATGGGAGGATCACTTGAGCCCAGGTGGTGGAGGTTGCAGTGAGCCAAAATCACACCACTGCACTCCAGCCTGGGTGACAGAGTGAGACTCTGTGTTAAAAAAAAAAAAAAAAAAAGAGAGAGAGAGAAAGAACAGCAAAAGATATATTACTGCTGATCCTTTAAGGAAGGGGCAATATTTCCACTTATGTCCCATTGGCTGGATTTTAAACATATTCCTTCTCTCAGCCACTAGGCAGGTTGGAAAAATACAGTCTTTATTCTGGGTAGCCGTGTGTCCAGCCAAAACTTAGGGGATCTAACACAGTGGAGAAAGTGGATTTGGGGGATGAATTAGTAATAATAGATTCGGCTATGCTGTGGTCCATATAAACCCTAATGTCTCAGTGTCTTGACCCAACCAAGGTTTATTTCTCACTCAGGAACCTCAGTTGACAGGTGCTTCACCATCCCTCAGCTGATTGCTGGAACACGGGGCCTTCAAGACAGCTGTAAGAGGGGAAGAGAGGAGGACATGAGGCAGAACACCAACTCCTAAATGCTAACTTCTAAATGCTTACGACTGACATCCCTCATTTCTGCTCTCAGTCCCTCGGCCAGAACTAGTCCCATGGTTTCTACCTAACTACCAGACAGCCTGGAAAATGTGGAAAAGCATTTTATTATTACAAGTGGGCAATAAATGTCTCTGCCACTTATTGGGGTTAATACTTGAATTCATTTAAAGAGTTGTATACAATGACTAATTGCTACAGCAGGCTGAAGGTTTGATTGAGCACTTTGTCAGCATTTAACATTCCTCTCTTCCCCCACAGGCTTATATGTGGCTTGGAGCCTCCGTGTCCTTCTAGCCCTGTCAATCTGTGGTTTTCTCTGTGTATCCACAGTCTTGAAGAAAAGCCCTGGGTACTGGCGCTAGGTTTTCCCATTTGACACAGAGGAGGCCTCTCTTTAAACGACAATAAAAATAGCCTCCATTTATGTTGCTGTTTCTTTCCCTTTGTCTCTTCTACTAAAGGAGCCAATTAAACAAAATGTGTGCTTTCGGTGCCTGTTCTGTGTTCACTTTAAGATTTAATCAACCCTCTGAACCTGCAGAGTAACTGCCTCATAATGTCAAGTTAATATATTGAGATCAGCTCAAACCCACCATTCCCAAGGGTGGTTTTGTTTAAAGGCAAGTTGTAATTGAATTTCTAAGCAACTGCCAAGCTTTCAAGGTACCAAAATAAACATTATCCAAACAGAAACTTATCCTGGAATCTTTGGTTAACTTATGTGTACTTTAAGAAAACAGAGGTTTTCAGAATTTAAAAAAAAAAAAAAGTAAGCTGAACTCTTTGAAGTCCCTTCAAAACTTAATCGCTATTACCTTCCCCCACCCCCATGTCTTGAGGCACTCACAGCTGAATACTCAATCAGGTAAATCAGCAGCTGAGCATTCACTAAAACACAGCTTTCTTTGCTTTACAGGAAACTGCCCTTCAGGCTCCTTTGACTTGTGGGCTCTTTCGTTGCTCCGCTAAATATCTTCAGGGATCCTCACTGCCCACAGAATAAAGTCCAAACTTTCCATTCTGGGATTCAACCGTTTCTGTGATCTGTCTCCAACATACTTTTCAGGGCTTATCTCTACTTACAGAACCCTGTCTCCCTTCACCCAAGCATGAGCCTACTCATCAATCATATCCCACAGTTCACTTCCTGCAAATATGTTTGACAGTTTTCTACCTGGGTTTTTGTTGATGTTAGTTTCTCAACCTGGAATGTTCTTCACCCCAAATCTATCTATTAAAATCCCACCCAAATCAGTAGCCTCTTCCAGTTCCCCACAGTTGTATTAAATGTCACCGTTGTGCTAGGTAGCACTTGGAGACACGTTTATTGTTATACTTCCCTTATTCTGTTTGCATCTGAATAAGTTCCACCCAGCTTCCGCATGAGATTATATGTTCCTCAAGGCAAGGAAGCATATCTTCTGTTTTTCTTCCCTCCTTTGTTTTTAATGGACCTTTATTAAATACCTATTGAGTGCCTGGCACTGTGCAAGAGACTCTGAGAATTACAAATCAAGCACAGTTCAGACTCTCAAGAATCCCATAGCAAAGATTGGATGCAATGTTTTTTCTTTTTTAAAAAATATTTTTGGCCCCCTCTTAGGAAAAAAATTTTTCTTTTAAAAAATGTTTATTTATTTATTTTTATATTTTGGATGCATATTGAAGAGAGGGGACAGAATGAAGACTAAAGAACTCGGGTTAGAGATAGCAATAAAATATATAAATGTGCATAAAGTTAAAATATCTGGACAGTGCTCTGTGTCATGACTGGTATAAGATACCTTAAAAGAAGGGGGTATTGCTTCAGATTCATGGCTGATCCTGAGCATGAATTTGATATTCATAGAAGGAGAAATGATATATTAGGTGGAAGACAGCAAGGAATTGGGAGTTTAGTGAAACTCAGAGGGAACAACAGATGGTTTTTTTGTTTGCTAATTTTGTTTTTTTGAGATGGAGTTTCACTCTTGTCCCCCAGCCTGGAGTGCAATGGCATGACCTCAGCTCACTGCAACCTCTGCCTCCCGGGTCCAAGTGATTCACCTGCCTCAGCCTCCTGAGTAGCTGGGATTACAGGCACCCGCCACCACGCCCCACTAATTTTTGTATTTTTAATAGAGACCAGGTTTCACCATGTTGGCCAGGCTGGTTTCAAAGTCCTGACCTCAGGTGATCCACCCACCTTGGCATTCCAAAGTGCTGGGATTACAGGCGTGAGCCACCACACCCGGCCAATAGATGGTTTTCAATATAAAGCATTTGTAAAGGGAATCATTGGGTGGCAGATAGTTTGGAAATTAAAAAAAAAAAATCATAGAAGTCCTGAATTTCCAGATGAAAGAACTTGGACTTTATTCAATAAGCACAGGCAGCCACCTACAGTTGTTGAGCTTTGGTATGATGTAACCCGTGCTTTTCCAGGGACTGTTAATCTGGCGTGGGTGCAGGTTGATGGGAGAAGCTAGAGGATGTCATTAATTCAGGAAGAAAACTGATGGTCTGGACTGAGGGAGCAGCAGCAGCAGTGGACATGGAGGGGAAGAGAGGAATGAGTAAACTTGGTTAGAGGTAGAGTCACCTAGGTTTATGAACAAAGAAGATGTAGGATTTAGAGATGGTCCTGAGTTTTTTGATCTAGATTGCAAAAATGATGGGGCTACCATCAGCAAGAGGCACCCAAGAGAAGGCTCAGATTGAGGGCAATTTGTGAGCATAGGGGCCAACAGGAAATCCAGGTGGGGGGCTCCATAGGGAGCAGAAAATGTAAGCTGGGATTTGGGAAGGGGTCAGGGATGGATATAAGTAATATTTGAAGAAAGTGGGCTTATTTTCAAATTTGGGATATGTTAGCATTTTACTGCTGGACTGTCTATGCATTTCATTATTGGAGTATCTTAATACAAACATTTAAAAACCTCTTTTCTGAAATGCAATACATGTACCATAAATTTCACCCACTGAAAGTGTACAATTGAGTGATTTTCAGTATATTCACAAGGTTGTGCAACCATCAATGCAACGTAAGCTTAGAACATATTCATCACCCCCCAAAAAAACTTCATGCCCATTAACAGTCACTCCCCATTCCCCTACAACCTCTCCCCAGTCTAAGGCAACCACAAATCTTTCTGTGTTTATAGATTTCCCTATTCTGCACATTTCATTTAAATAGAATCATACATTATACAGTATTTTGTGACTGGCTTCTTTCACTTGGCATGTTTTCAAGGATGTACACGGTTTTCAAGTACGTTTTCTTTCACTTAGTGTGGATTGTACTTAATTCCTATTTATTGCCAAATAATGTTTTATTGTATGGGTAAACTGTATTTTGTTTAATCTGTTCATCAGTTAATGGACATTTGGCCTGTTTCTAGTTTTTGGATATTATGAATAATGCTGCTATAATCATTCATGAACAAATTTTGGCAGGGATATATATTTTTATTTCTCTTGGGTATATACTTGGAGCAAAATTGCTGGGGGATATGGTTACTCCATGCTTAGCATTTTGGGGAATTGTCAAACTGTTTCCACGGTGGCCGCACCATTTTACATTCCCCCCAACAGTACAAAAGCGTTCCAATTTCTCCACATCTTTACCAACACTTGTTATTACCAATCTCTTTGATTATAGTTAGACTAGTGGGCATGAATGGTATCTCATTATAGTTTTAATTTTTCATTTCTCTAATGACTAATGATGTTGAGCATCTTTGGTATACATGTATTGTTCATTTGCATATCTTCTTTGGAGAAATGTCTTTCAAATCTCTTACCAATCTTTCAACTGGGCAGTGTCTTTCACAGTGTACAAATTTTTAATTTTAATAAAATTTAACATATCAATTCTTTTTTTCAATGGATTGTGCCTTTGGTGTTTATCAAAAAGTCATCATCAGACATCATCTAGATTTTCTCCTATGTTATCTTCTAGGAGTTTTATAGTTTTGCATTTTATATTTAGGTCTGTGATCAATTCTAATTTTTGTGACAGGTATAAGGTCTGTCTCTAGCTTCATGTTTTTTTTTTTTTTTTTAAAATGAATGGCCAGTTGTGTTAGCACCATTTGTTGAAAATACTCTTTTCTTCATTGTATTGCCTTTACTCTTTTGTCAAGGATTAGTTTCAGTCAGATTTTCTTATTTTGATATCTAAGGGATCTGCAGTGATGATTCATCTTTCATTTCTGATATTATAAATTTGTGTCCTCTTTCTTTGTTCTTATTCTAAGGGCTAAAGAATTTTATTGATATTTAAAAATAAACAGCTTTTGGTTTCATTGATTTTCCTTATTGATGTTCTGTTCTCAATTTCATTGATTTCTACTTTGATTTTATTATTTCTTTTCTTTTGCCTATTTTGGATTTAATTTGCTGTTTTTTTCTTTTTTCTAAGGTAGAAGCTTAGATTATGGATTTCAGGTTTTTATTCTTTTCTATGTATTCAGTGCTATAAATTACTATCTAAGCACTTCTTTTACCACATCTTACAAATTTCGATAAGTGGTGTTTTCATTTTCATTTTGTTCAAAGTACTTTTAAATTTCTCTTGAGACTTCTTTTTTGACCTATGTGTTATTTGGAAGTGTGTTGTTTAATCTTTAATTGTTCTGAGATTTCCTAGCTATCCTTCTTTTATTGATTTCTACTTTAATTCCATTTGGTATGGAATGAAAGCAGACATGGTATGATTTTTATTCTCTTAAATTCGTTAAGGGGTGTTTTGTGGCCCAGAATGTGGTCTATCTTGGTGAATGTTCCATATGAATTTGAGAAGAATTAGTGTTTTGCTGTTGTTGTCTGAAGTAGTCTATAGATGTACATTATGTCTAATTGATTGGTGGTGGTATGAATTAAACAATGTCCTTACTGATTTTTTTGCCTGCTGGATATGTCCATTTCTACTAGAGAGGTATTGAACTCTTCAACTATAAAAGTAAATTTATCTATTTCTCCTTGCAGCTCTATCAGTTTTTGCCTCACGTGTTTTGATGCTCTTTTTTTTTTTTTTGACAGAGTCTCACTTGGTTACCCAGGCTGGAGGGCAGTGGCATGATCTCGGCTCACTGCAAGCTCCGCCTTCCAGGTTCACACCATTCTCCTGCCTTAGCCTCCCTGGTAGCTGGGACTACAGCACCCGCCACCACGTCCAGCTAATTTTTTGTATTTTTAGTAGAGATGGGGTTTCACCATGTTAGCCAGGATGGTCTCGATCTTCTGACCTCGTGATCTGCCTGCCTCAGCCTCCCAAAGTGCTGGGATTACAGGTGTGAGCCACTGCACCTGGCCTTTTGATGCCCTTTTGCTAGGTGCAGTGACATTAAGGATTGTTATAATTTCTTAGAGAGTTGACTCCTTTATCATTTTGTAATGTCTCTTCTTCATCTCTGATAACTTTCCTTGCTCTGGAGTCTGCTCTGTCTGAAATTAATTTAACTACTCCCACCTTCTTTTGATTGGTGTTAGCATGGTATATGTTTTTCCATCCCTTTAGTTTTAATCTATATGTGTCTTTATACTTAAAAAGAGTTTCTTGTACATAACATATAGTTGAGTCTTGTTTTTCTCACTCTGATAATCTCTGTCTTTTAATTGATATTTTCAGACCATTAATGTTTGACATGATTATTGATATAGTTGGGTTAATATCTACCATATTTGTTACTGTTTTCCATTTATTGCCATTATTCTTTGTTCCTATATTTGTCTTCCACTCTTTTCCTTCTTTTTGTGGTTTTAATTGAACATTTTATAATTCTGTTTTCTTTCTTTTTAAAAGAATATCAGACAATTGACTTTGTGGACTTGGGGGAAAGAGTGGGAGGGGGTGAGGGATAAAAGACTACAAATAGGGTGCAGTGTATAGTGCTTGGGTGACGGGTGCACCAAAATCTCACAAATCACCACTAAAGGACTTACTCATGTAACCAAACACCAATAACCTATGAAAAAAAAAGAATATGTTATACTTCTTTTTTTAAACTTATTTCTTCTTTTACTTTTTTAAGTTGTTATCCTAGAGTTTTCCATATACATTTACAACTAATCCAATTCTCTTTCAAATGTCATGATACCACTTTATGAGAATTACAAATACTTTATAACAAAATTATCCCAATTCCTTCCTCCCATCCCTTGTGACATTGCTGTCATTTGTTTCACTTATACATAATGAAGTCCATTATTACTATTATTATTTTGAGCAAACTGTTATCTGTTCGATCAATTAAGACTAAGAAAAATAAAAGTTTTGTTTTGCTTTTACTTATTTCTTCTCTAATGTTCTTCCTTTCTTTATGTAGATCCAAATTTCTGAATTATATTATTGTCCTTCTCTTTAAAGAACTTCTTTAAACATTTCTTGTAAGGCAGGTCTACTGACAATACAGTCCTTCCATTTTTAAATTGCTTTTCAGGTTTTGTATCTCCATCATAAAATCATGAAACTTTTTTTTTTTTTTGAGACAAAGTCTTGCTGTGTCACCCAGGCTGAAATGCAGTGGCACAATCTCGGCTCACTGCAACCTCTGCCTCCTGGGTTCAAGCGATTCTCATGCCTCAGTTACTTGAGTAGCTGGGATTACAGGCATGCGTCACCATGCCCGGCTAATTTTTGTACTTTCAGTAAAGAGGGGGTTTTGCCATATGGCCCAGGCTGGTCTTAAACTCCTGGCCTCAAGTGATCTGCCTGCCTTGGCCTCCCAAAGTGCTGGGATTACAGGCATGAGCCACTGTACCTGGCCTGGATAAAGTCTTTATTTTTCTTTCACTTTTGAAAGATAATTTCATCAGGTACAGAATTCTAGATTCTTTCTCTTAACGACACTTAATAAAGGTGCCCCCGCCCCACTTTGGCTTCTTTTAGAATTTATTCTTTATCTTTGATTGTCTGTAGTTTGAATATGATATGCCTAGGTGTATTTTTTTTTTTTTTTTGGCATTTATCCTGCTTGGTATTCTTTGAGTTTTCTGGATCTGTGGTTTGTTATCTGACTTTAATTTGGGGGAAAGTTATCAATTATTCTTGTTTTAAATATTTCTTCTGTTCCTTTCTTACTCCTCCTTCCTATAGTCCCACTATGTGTATTTATACCTTTTGTAGTTGTCACATCATTCCATTCTATTTTTTTTTCGGTATTTTTTCTCTCTGCTTTTCAGTTTTTTGTGAGACTTTTATTGTGCTATTCTCAGGCTCAGAGCTTCTTTCCTCACCTGTATCCTGTCTACTAATAAGCCCATCAAAGGCACTCTATATCTGTTACAGTGTTTTTGATATCTAGCATTTCTTTATTGCTTTTTCTTAGAATTTTCATCAGTCTGTTCACATTGCCCATCTGTTCTTGTATGCTGTCTACTTCACTCATTAGAGCCCTTAGAATATTAACTGTAGTTATTTTAGATTCCCAGTCTGATCATTTCAACATCCTTGCCATACCCGAGTGTGGTTCTGTCTCTTCAAACTATGTTGTCTTTTAATATGCCTTGTAATTTTCTCTTGATAGCTAGATGTGGTGTGGTGTGTATAGGGAACTTCTGTATATAGGCCTTTGTTAATATGGTAAGTTGTGGAGAAGGGAAGCATTCTATAGTCCTATAATAGGTCTCAGTCTTTATTGCCTGGGCCTCTGGACTTGACAAATGCCTCTCAATTCCTCTATCTCCCTCTTAAATGGCACAGAATTGCTAGAGTAGGCTTGAGCTGGGCATTTTTCATCTTCCATATCGAAGGTTAGAGTTGCTGGAGTTGAGTATTTCGCTTCCCATAAGTCAGTTAGGGTCTAATCAAATCCCAAAAGATTAGACTCTGGTTAATAGTTTCTCCTGAGAACATATCTAAGAAAAGAATATTCTGGCATGTTTAAAAATGATTCATTTTCCCCTCACCTTTCTGACAGTGGGAGATAAATTTTCTCTAATATTCACTTTGAGAATCAGGTCAAGCTATTGGTCACAAAAGTATGGCCCCCCCCCGCCACAATTGCTTGGTGCCCCCTGGAATTTTAAACTCTCAGACTTGTCCACATTAAGCATCCAGGAATTCTTCAATTCAAGTTCAGGCATTTTTATCTTGGCACTGGTTCCTTTGGTGGTTTTTGCTTATGGTTTTCTGCTCTGGTAAGTTGTGATTCTTTGTTTTTCCCTGTCTGTCTTTTCAATTTTGGGGGAAGCAATTTGCCCTGTGACCTCACTTCTGTTAAAGAAGTCTAAGAAAAGTTGTTGATTTTTTTAGTTTGTTTAGTTTTTAACTTGTTAGGAGGCAGTGGTTACTTCCAAGTTTCTTACATGCCAAACCAGAAATTGGAAGCCCATACCATTGATTTTGGTATATTGGTCTTATATTTTTTCACTTTGCTGAACTCATTTATTAGTTCTAATTAATGGTGTGTGTGTGTGTGTGTGTGTGTGTGTGTGTTACTTAGCATTTTCAATATACAAGACCATCTGTATAGTCTTACTTTTCCCTGTTCAATCTGGATGTCTTTATTTCTTTTTCTTGCTGAATTGTCCTGGCTAGAATTTATACAACAATGTTGAACAGAAGTTATGAAAGTAGCTGTTCTTATTCTGTTCCTGATCTTTCCTTAGGGAGAAAGCATTCAGTCTTACATCTTTAAATATGATGTTAGCTATGGGTTTCTTGTAGATGCGACTTAGTAGGTTGAGGAAGTTTCCTTCTATTTCTAGTTTGTTGAGTGTTTTCTTTTTATTATGAAAAGTGTTGGGCTTTCCTAACGCTTTGTCTCTGTCTATAAAGATAATCATGTGGTTTTGTTCTTCATCCTATTAATACAATGTTGCATTAATTGATTTTTAGATGTCAAGCCAACCTTGTCTTCCTGAGATACATTTCACTCTGCTATGGCTTATAATTCTTTTTATATGTTGCTGGATGTGATTTGTTTGCATTTTGTTGAGGAGTTTTACATCAATATTCATAATGGATATTGGCCTATAGTTTTCTTATGATGATTTTGGTTTCAGAGTAAGACTGGCCTTGTAGGATGAATTTGAAAATATTTCCTCTGCTTTAGTTTTTATTTTTAAATGTACTTTATTTTATTATTTTACAGGTATGGGTCTTGCTCTATCACCCAGGCTGGAGTACAGTGGTGTGATCATAGATCACTGTAACCTCAAACTCCTGGGCTCAAGAGATCCTCCTGCCTCAGCCACCCAATTAGCTAGGATCACAGGCATGCAACGCTATGCCTGGCTAATTACAAAAAAATTATTTTTGTAGAGGCAGGGTCTTGCTATGTTGCCCAGGCTGGTCTTGAACTCCTGACTTCAATTGATCTTCCCCAACCTTGAATCCTTTCCAATTTTTATATTAATTATTTCCTAAATATTTGGTAGAATTTATCATTGAAGTCATCTGCTTTGAGATTTACTTTGTGGAATGTTTTAAATTATTAATTTAATCACCTGAATTATCAGATTTTTTATTTCTTAAGTTTTTTTTTAGCAGTTTGTATCTTTCTAGGAAATATCTATTTCATCAAGGTTGTGGAATTTTGGGATATAAACAGTTGTTCCTAATTATCCATTATAATCTTTTTCATTTCTGTGAGGTCGGTTGTAATGTGTCCTCTTTCATTCTGATTTTTGTAATTTGAGTTTCTTTCTTTTATTTTATTTTTTGGTCAATTTAGCTAGAGATTTGCCAATTTTGTTCTCTTTCAAGGAACCACCTTTTTGTTGCTTTGATTTTCTCTGTTTTTCTGTAATCTCTCCCACTTATTTTCACTATAAACTTCATTATTTTTCTCCTTCTGCTTGCTTCGGGTTTTATTTTCTCTTAATTTTGTGTTTCTTATAATAAAAGACTAGGATATTTATTTGAGATGAGTTTTAGTAGTGGCATTTATTGCTACAAATTTTTCCCTGAGCACTACCTTACCTGCATCTTATAAGTTTTGGTATGTCATAGTTTCATTTTTGTTCACCTTGAAGTATTTTCTGATTTTCTTTGTGATTTCTTCTTTGACCCATTGTTTATTTAAGAGTGTGCTGTTTAATTTTCACATTAGCAAATTTCCCAAATGTTCTTCTGTTATGGCTTTCTAATATTATTTCATTATAGTTAGAGAACATATTTTGGATGATCTTAATCTTTTTAACTTTATTGAAAAAAAATTTTTTTTTTGAGATGGAGTCTTGCACTGTTGCCAAGGCTGGAGTGCAGTGGCGCGATCTTGGCTCACTGCAAGCTCTGCCTCCCAGGTTGACGCCATTCTCCTGCCTCAGCCTCCCAAGTTGCTGGGACTACAGGTGCCCACCACCACGCCTGGCTAATTTTTTTGTATTTTTAGTAGAGACGGGGTTTCACTGTGTTAGCCAGGATGGTCTCGATCTCCTGACCTCATGATCCACCCACCTCGGCCTCCCAAAGTGTTGGGATTACAGGCATGAGCCACTGCGCCTGGCCTGAAATTTTTTTCATAACATGGGATATAGTCTATCCCAGAGACTGTCTCATGTGCATTTGAGAAAAACGTGTATTCTGCCATGTTGGATGTAGTATTTTATAGCTATCTGTTAGGTCTAGTTGATTTATACTGTTACGTAAGTCTTCTTTTTTCTTGTTTATCTTCTTTTGGTTGGTCTGTCCGTTATTCAAAGTCATATGTTAAAGTTTTTAATTATCATTATGGAATTGTCTATTTCTCCCTTTATTTCTGTCAGCTTTTGCTTCATGTATTTTTGTACTTTATTTTTAGGTGCATATATGTTTTTAATTGTTATGTCTTCCTGATAACTTGATGCTTTTATCATTATAAGCTATTTTTTTGGTCTCCAGTAGCAATTTCTGTTTTAAAGTCTATTTTGTCTGATAATAGTATAACTACTCCAGCTATCTTATGGCTGCAGTTTGCATCATACATATCTTTTCCATCCTTACTTTCAACCTATTTGTGCCTTTGAATGTTAAGTATGCCTTTTGTAGATGGCCGATGGTTGGTATTAATTTTTCCCTCCCACAGTCTCTTCCTTTTGATTTGATAGTTTAATTTACTCACACTTAATGTTATTATTAACATAGCTACATTTACATATGCAATTTAGCTTTTGTTTTCTATATGTCTATTTTATTCCTCTGTTCCTCCTTTATTGCCTTCTTTTGTATTAAGGGTATATTTTTTAAGACTGACATTTTAATGTTGTCAATGATTAATAGTATTTAAAAATTATTATCATTATTATCTTTATTATATATATTATTATTATGCTTGCTCTAGGTCTTACAATATGCAGCTTAAATTATCAAATTGATTTCAGATTTCAGTAACATAACCAATGAAATACAGAAATTTTACTCCTGTATAGCTCCATTTCTTCCCCCTTTTAATGTTATTATTATTGTATATATTATATCTAGTAAAGACATGAAATCAACCTGAATGCCCATCAGTGGCAGACTGGATAAAAAAATGTGGTACATATACAGCATGGAATACTGTGAAGCCATAAAAAAGAATGAGGTTATGAACTTTGCAGGAACATGGATGGAGCTGGAGGACATTATCCTTAGGAAAGTAATGCAGGAACAGAAGACCAAATACTGCATGTTCTCACTTATAAGTGGGAGCTGAATTGTGAGAACACATGAATACACAGAGGGAAACAACAGACACTGGGGCCTTTCTGAGGGTGGAGGATCAGGGAGGGAGGACAAGGAAAAATTACTAATGGGTACTAGGCTTAACACCTGAGTGATAAAATAATCTGTACAACAAACCCCTGTGACATGAGTTTAACTATATAATGAAACTGAACATGTACCGTTTAACTTAAAAGTTAAATTAAAAATAAATAAAATAAATCTGTGTCTTTTACATAAGCTAAGAAAGAAAAACAAATATATAAACATAGAATTTGTTATACTAGCCTTTTAATTTTCCATTTCTGTTTTTTAATTTCTTCCTATGAACCCAAGTTACCATTTGTTTAATTTCTTTATTCCAAAATATCTTTAGTCCCACCTGCCCCCTTTGTGCTGTTATCATCAAATACATTGCATTTCTATACATTACAAGCCCAACAATATAATTATATACATATCATTTTTTATGTGATCTCTTTTTATATCAGTTAAAGAAAGATAGAAGAAGAAATATGTTGTTATACAGCCTTTTAATAATTACCTATATAATTACCTTTGTTAGAAATTTGTTTTTTCATATGGATTTGAATTACTGTCTAGTGTCACTAGCCTTAGCCTAAATAATTTCTTTATTCTTTCTTTTTTTTTTTTTTTTTTTGAGATGGAGTCTCACTCTGTCACCCAGGCTGGAGTTCAGTGGCGCGATCTCGGCTCACTGCAAACTCTGCCTCCCGGGTTCACACCATTCTCCTGCCTCAGCCTCCTGAGTAGCTGGGAATACAGGCGCCCACCACCACGCCCGGCTAATTTTTTTTTGTATTTTTAGTAGAGACGGGGTTTCACCATGTTAGCCAGGATGGTCTCTATCTCCTGACCTCATGATCCGCCCACCTTGGCCTCCCAAAGTGCTGGAATTACAGGCGTGAGCCACCGTGCCCGGCCTATTATTTCTAATAATGCAGGTCTGCTATCCATGAACTTTTTCAGCTTTTGTTTATCTGGGAATGTCTTTCTTTTACTTTTGTTTTTGGAAGATATTTTTGTTAGATATAAAATTATTAGTTGAGAGGTTTTTTTTTTTCCAGGAGTTTCAATATGTCATCCTACTGCCTTCTTGCCTTCATTGTTTCTAATGAGAAATAAGCTGTTAATCTCATTGAAGGTCCTTTGTATGTGATGAATTGGTTTTCTTTTAGTGTTTTTGAGTTTTTCTTTTGTATTTGGTTTTCAATATTTTGACTATGATGTATCTGAGTATGGATCTCTTTCTGTTTATCCTACATGTAGTTCATTTTGGATGTGTAGATTAATGTCTTTCACCAAATTTGGGAAGTATTCAGCCATTATTTCTCTGAACATTTTTTTCTTCTCTTTTCTTTTTACTCTCCTTCTGGTACTCCATTACTCCCCTTCTGGTACTCCATTACTCCTGTAACACATATGTGGGGGCACTTAATGGTGTACTACATTTTTCTGAGTCTCTGTTCACTTTTCAATCTTTTTCCTCTCTTCTCCAGATTGCATAGTGTCTATTGATCTACCTTCAAGTTCACTGATTCTTTATTTTGTCAGCTCAAATCTACTGTTGAGCCCCTCTAGTGAATTTTTCATTTTGGCCATTTTCATCTCTATAATTTGCATTTGGTTCTTTAAAAATTTCTGGGCCAGGCATGGTGGCTCATGCCTGTAACCCCAGCACCTTGGGAGGTGGAGGGGGGTGAATCACAAGGTCAGGAGATCGAGACTATCCTGGCCAACATGGTGAAACGCTGTCTCTACTAAAAATACAAAAATTAGCTGGGCATGGTGATGGGTATCTGTAATCCCAGCTACTTTGGAGGCTGAGGCAGGAGAATTGCTTGAACCCAGGAGGTGGAGGTCGCAGTGAGCTGAGATCACGCCATTGCACTCCAGCCTGGTGACAGAGCAAGATTCTGTTTAAAAAAAAAAAAAAAAATTCTGATTTTAATTGATATTTTCTATTTAATGACACTTTTTTCAATCATAATTTCCTTAGTTCTTTAAATATAGCTTTCTTTAGTTGTTTGAACATATTTATAATAGCTACTTTGAAGTCTTTGTTTGCTATGTTCATCATCTGGGTTTTTTAAAAGGTAATTTCTATTTTTTGCTGCTTTCTTCCCTAGGTATAAGGTCAAGGTCATGCTTTTCTGTTTCTTGGCATAGGTCATAATTTTTTGTTGAAAAATGAACATTTTAGAAAATATGTTGTAGCAGCTCCGGATACTGATTTCCTTTTCTCCTTGACCTGGGGTTGATGTTACTGTTGTTGCTTGCTTGGCAATTTGTTTCTTTGTTTGGTAACTTTGCTAAGCTAACTTTGTTAAGTCTGTTTTCCTTGCATTGTGCAACCTCTCATGTTTCTGTTCTGATTTGCATTTCTTGTTTTTATTTTTTAGTCTGGCTACCTAGGAAGCACCCTTGAATCCACAGGTGGTTCTTATTGGTCAGATGTTGTGCTTACATTACTTTAGCCTGATAGATTCTTACCTCCTCTCCCTTTTGTGGGGGCTGTGTGTTGGGGGCTTAGAGGTTGCTATTACAGTCCAGGGAGTTTATATTTTGGCCCCATATTCAGCCAGGGACTAGCTTGGAGGTTCCTTTTCCAATCACTCCTGAAAGGGCATAGTCCTGGGCTTACATGCATTTTTCCAGACTTCCAGGGATGTGTGTGGATTTATTTTTAAGCCCAGTTGTCTAAGAGTTCCCCTGGGTTATAGTAGCTTATTGTTTAGCCAGTGTTTTATCAGAGGTTGTGCTTAAACTCCTTGTGTGTATGAGGCCTATGTTCTTTGTTGATAAAATCTGTGTTTTGCGTGGGGAATGCTTACAAGTCTGGCCCATCTCCAGTTTGATTGCTCCTGAGCGTGCATAGTGCATGTACACAATCTTCCTTATCCTCAGGGATTGCTATGATCCCAAAAGGTTCTTCTTGGCTATCTTTCATGCTGTTTGTTTCTGTCAAACTTCTGGACATTCTGCCATTTCACTGATACTGTTGCTACCATAATCATGGAGATACCAGCACCCTCGATTACCCTTCACCAACATCTCCTTGTTTTCAATAACACCCTTAGGCATGGAATTTTCCACATTCAGTTCCAAAAAAAGTCAGTTTAGTCAGACAATGTTGTAGAGTTCTTCATCCTTATGACCTATCACTTCCCCTGGGAAGAATATCTGCACCACTGCACAGGACCCGGAGTTGGGGCAGTGGACTGTTTCTCCCTCCCTCTGCAAGCAAGTATTGGAAGGAGTGGTAACCTCTTCTCAGCCTTTCTCTACAACCATGAAACCTCTATTTGATGAATGAGCTGGGGCCAAGATGATTGGAGCCTCAGTATGCTCAGCCTGCAACATCTAGGCTAGGGCTTCCACCATATGATAGGGGTTCAGTAGGCGCAGGGGTCCTCAGACCTTTTATCCATACCTACTCAGAATAGAGCTTCTGCAACATAGGGCTGGAAGGGCATGAGAAACACTGGAGCCCTGCCCCTCTCAAGGGTGAAAGTGTAGACCTAGGCTGGAAACTGGGGTACAAGGAAGCCTCTGTCTTCATGACCGAAATACCACAGACTCTTGCCATCCTTGCTGAAATTTAGTAGACTTTCTTGAATGAGTATTTCTCCATCTTGTGTATGCCCTTAGAACAATTGTAGAGACTATAAGTGATGTTTTCAAAAAATCACTTTTGCCACTTAAATTCTTGTTTTTCTGTTGAAAGCATATGCCAACCTATTCACTTTCACGTTCTTGAGGTCCCCAAGATCAAGTGTCTTCTTATCATTTAATCTCAATGCAAGAACGACCATGAAATACTTGACTCTTTTTCTTTTTTGTATCCAACTGTCCAAGAAATCCTGTTAGTGCTACGTTGGAAATTTGTCTAGTATTCAACCCCTTCTCACCTGCTCCACTGCTGTCACCTGGTCAGAGCCACTATCTCCCCTCACTTGCAAGAACCTCTTCCTTGGGGTTCTTGTTTCCACCCTTTCTCTCCTGCTTTCTGTTCTTGACACAGCAGCCAGAGTGATCCTATAAAAGCACAAGTCATAAATCCATTCCTCTAGACGGTCCCCGATGTAGTTTGGATATTTGTCCCTGTCTACATTGAATTGTAATCCCCAGTGCTGGAGGTGGGGTCTGGTGGGGGGTGTTTGGGTCATGTGGTCAGATCTTTCATGGCTTGGTGTTGTCTTTGCAATAGTGAGTGAGTTCTTATGAGATCTGATCATTTAAAAGTGTGTGGCACCTCCCCAACCCCTTGCTCCTGCTCTGGCCATGTGATGTGCCTGCTCCCACTTCATCTTCTGCCATGAGTAAAAGCTTCCTGAGGCTTCCCCAAAAGCAGATGCTGGTGCTATGCTTCCTGTACAGCCTACAGAGCTGTGAGAACCAATTAAACCTCTTTTCTTATAAATTACCCAGTCTCAGGTATTTCTTTATAGCAATGCAAGAGTAGCCTGTTACAGTCCCCTTTTTAACTGGCCCTGCATTACCTACCTGAGCTCCCTACCCTTTTTTTCACTCCACTCCAGCCAGTCTATTCTTCATTGAACAGACCAAGCCCACCTGTACCTCAGGGCTTTTGCAATGATTGTGCCCTGTGCATGGGATACATTTCTCCAATTATCTACGCTGATAACTCTTCACTCCAAGTCATTGCTTAAGACACCCTTCCTGAAGAGATCTATCCTCACCCCCCTTTATAAGTGCAACATGCCCCCTTCCTCCCAGTGCTCCTTATCCCACCTTCCTGCTCTACTTTTTCTCTTTTCCATGATGCTTATCACCTTCAAAACTACGACTTGTTTATTATGATGATTGTTTCTTGTCTACCTGTCCCCATTGGAATATGAGCTGCATGAGGGCAGAAATTTTCGTGTTTTTGGTTCACTGTTGCATCTTTAGCATTCAGAACAATACCTGGAACAAAGTAGATGCTCATTAAATATTTGTTGAACAAATTAATCATTCACATCCTCTGATTAGTTATGTGGACAGCATGCTGGATATAATTTGGGAAATAAATAATATAGATGAATGAATTTCGGGCCTTGGGTTCAGAATAACCTTGAGGCTTAATTAATGTACTCTTCTGACACCTTTCAGACCCTTGTTGGGGAAAATGAAAATTGCTCACTTGTGTTCCCAGGAAGATACAAAAGGCAAAAATGTAGTGTTGCAGTCTCATGAACATGAGTGTGAGACTTCTTTATCAGACTACAAACCTCCTCTTGACCAGAAGTTTGATAATTTAAGTCAATATGTTAAGAAACTAAAAGCTAGAGGTCTTTGTGGGGTGGTGATATGGCTGTCCCACTTATGATGGTTCCCTTCCTTCTGCTTCACCTCCAGTTTTGTTCTGCTCCTTTATTTACTCTGTCTCAGGTGAGGTGGAATGATGTAGCTGGCTGCTAAATTTGGAAAGAATAAACTGAACCTGCCAAGCTCAGCAACTTGAGTTTTCCTCTAGGAGATAGCCTACTTGCAGGTGTCAGTTCTCCTCTGCCATTTTGGGCCATAAGTCTTACCCCATCTCTCTACCCAGATGGGGAGGACTGTCCCAGTCAACCTGGAATGGGTAAATCTGCCTTCTCTTGTGATTCATTTAACAGGCCTATTTCATAATAAACTATGCTCTCCATTAATTTAGCCTTTATAATAATAAGGGTGAAATTTAGGCCCTCAAATGCCACTCCTTTTTCTTAATTCCCAAATCATTGAGAAGTCAGGAAGGGGAGAAGGGTGCAACGGTGAACCTCTTGAGAGACCCTTAGTATTTTGCTTTCATTATATTGATGAGAACCAGTTTACCTGGCCACTTGGCTGCAAGGGAAGATGAGAGAGCCCTTATTTGGCTTTTACACCCTATATATTGGAAGACAGCAGGGGAGGAGAGGTTTGGGTTGGCAGCTGAGTTAGATGTGCCTATCACAGAAGTCATCAAGATTTCTTGCTCCTTAAACCACTGGCACAAGCATCACCTGGAGCTTTTTAGAAACGCAGATTATAGGTGCTACTCCAGACCTATTGAATCAGAGACTGCATTTTAACAAGATCCCCAGGTGAGTTGTGTGTACATTAATGTTTCAGGGGCACTTCCTAGATCAGAGATCCCCAAACTACAGCCTGTGGGCCAAATCCAGCCTGTGTTTGTAAAGCTTTGTTGGAACACAGCATGTTTATGTGTTCATGAATTGTCAGTGGCTGTGTTTGCACTATGTAGTGGTTAACATTGAGTGTGAATTTGATTGGATTGAAGGATGCGAAGTATTGTTCTTGGGTGTGTCTGTGAGGGTGTTGCCAAAGGAGATTAACATTTGAGTCAGTGGACTGGGAGAGGCAGACCCACCCTCAATTTTGGGTGGACATCATCTAATCAGCTGCTGGCGTGACCAGAATAAAAAGCAGACAGAAGAACATGGAAAGACTAGACTGGCTGAGTCTTCTGGCGTCCATCTTTCTCCCGTGCTGGTTGCTTCCTGCCCTCGAACATCGGACTCCAAGTTCTTCGGCTTTGGGACTCTTGGACCTTTGACCACAGACTGAAGGCTGCACTATCGGCTTTCCTACTTTTGAGGTGTTGGGACTCATATTGGCTTCCTTGCTCCTCAGCTTGCAGACGGCCTGTTGTGGAACCTCACGCCTTGTGATCATGTGAGTCAATACTCCTTAATAAACTCCCCTTTATATATACATCTATCCTGTTCGTTCTGTCCCTCTAGAGAACCCTTACTAATACACACTGCAATGACAGAGTTGAGTAGTTGTGGCAGAGAACATATGGCCTGCAAAGCCTCAAGTATTTACTGTCTGACCCCTTACAGAGAAAGTCTCATTGTTCATATCAAGTTGAGAGCTGAAAGTGTGGCTTGGTTGACAATGCTGGGGAGATACTTGACAAAGAAATAGCTGTCTTTTTCTCCAGAATGAGAAAAATATGAGAGTATTGAGGGGTAAAAGGTAAGAGCTGGTACAGAGGGAGATGCTGATGGAAAGAAAGGCAGGGTGAGTTTCTGGTGGAGGGTGGGGCAGAATGCAGTCAAGGATGCAGGTTAGAGCTAGTAGCAAGAATGGGGGTAGGTGGAGGTTGAGTGAGGGTGAAGGTAACTGTTCAGGTGAAAAGAGGGGCGTTGACAGACTCCTGGTTGGGTGAGAATCTCCCACAATGCTTAGCACATAACCTAACATAAGGTAGGCACCAGTCAATGTTTTTGAATTGAAAAAGGTGAATTGAAATAAGCTGTGGTTTCCCATTGAGTACTTTGCTTTCAAACTCCAGGACTGTGTACTTTTGCACAAGCCCTGTGGGACAGGAAGGGGCTGGCCTGCGTTGTCTTATTCTTATTCTCACTTCACAGCTGGGAAATGGTGGCCACGGGAGGATAAGTAACTATCCCTGGGTCACCAAGCCAAGGGGCCGTTTGTAGCTGGGGCTAGAACCCAAGACTCTCCGCCCAAGACCTTTCTCCGGGAAGGCTGCATGAGAACCGCTGAGATTTGACTTGGGGGATTAGGGAAGGATTTCCCTCCAGGAGGGCTTGCTGTTAGTTTATGTTGGCTGCAAGGGAACACCAGTTATCTTTGTCAACAAATCAAAACACAAATTTGAGGTTTTTAGAGGAGGCCTCTGATTTTGTGATACCTGTGCCCAAAAGCGAGGATTGCATTTCTGTACCAGACTGAGCTCTTGTTGGAATGTGAGGTGAAGTGGGAGCCAGAAGGGGAGAGGGTGGGAATTTTGGCCAAATGCCTGAGCCTCAGCAGGGGGTGGGGGTGGGGGTGGGGCAGGAGGGCAGGAGGACCAGAGTGGACAGAAGAAGAAGATGCCAGAGGCGGTCTTTGTGGCCTTTCTTGTTTCTGGGGTCTTGCCCTTCTCCCTGCTCCATTCTCCCAAACATCCTCTTTCTTCACTGTTTCCCCAGCTGCCTGAGCCCTGCTCCCCAGGGTCTCCCTGTGGCCTGGGCTCCTGTGCGTGCTCTCACTGCCTTAATTCCTGCTCCCAGGCCCTGTGCAAACTTCTCCGGGCTGTGTTGCAGCCCCTCAGGAACATTTCCTAAAACGTTCATCCATGCTGACTTTTGACAGAACCTTGGAAACCCCTTATCCCATGGGCAAGAGCAACCCAGATGTTCAGGGGAGTCAGGGTTCCCCAGAGTAACCCTTGACCAGCAGGGATCAGAAACTGAAAGCGTAGTGCTCCTACCTCCTGTCCTTTGGGTGGACAGTCTGGGAGATTTCTGCATGTGTGTCAGGGTCCTGGTGGAAGGGAGTCCCATTCCCACAAGATCAACCTCAACACCAGGACACAAATTTATGTGGCTCTTCTTTCTTCCCAAACCCATCCTCCTTCTTCCCAAGTCCTGCTTCCTGGGATCCCCTCCAAAATAAACCACCTGCACCCAAGCTTGTTCAGGCTCTGCTTTTTTGGTTGAGTTGTATTTTTTAGACGGACAACCCTATGCCTGTAAATCAGAACGTTTTTGTCTCTTTTCTTCCAATATTTATGCCTCTTATTTTTTCTTATTTTATTCATTGCCTAGGACTTATTTTTGAAAAATATATCCCTGGAATTTGGCATCTTGGTCTTGTTTCTGACTTTTATGTGACTAATTCTAATGTTTTACCTTTCAGTATGATGCTTGCTTCAGGTTTCTTGTAGAAACTTTTTTCTTTTTTAAATTAAGGAGGCATTTTCCTACTATTAGCTTATCACAGTTTGCCAGTAGTTGTATGACAGTGTTTTAAGCCATGCAGGTGTTGAATTTTACCAAATGTGTTTTCATTGCATCAGTCAACTATTGCCACCGTAATATTGTGTAATGACCACTTCTGTACTAGTCCATTCTCACATTACTATAAAATAGTGGATACTGGGTAATTTATCAAGAAAAGAGGCGTAATTGGGTACAGAAAGCATGGCAGGGTCTGCTAGGCTTCTGTGGAGGCCTCAGAGAACTTACAATCATGGTGGAAGGTGAAGTGGGAGTGAGTCACTTCACATGCCCAGAGCAGGAGGGAGAGCAAGGGGGAGGTACTACACACTTGAAAACAACCAGATCTCATGAGAACTCTATCAGGAGAACAGCACTATGGGGAACAGCATTAGAAACCATGCCCTTGATCCAATCACCTCCCACCAGGCCACACCTTCAACACTGGGGATTACAATTTGACATGATATTTGGGCAGGGACACAGATGCAAACCATATCGCCTACATTCAGGTTTGATACAATAATTATTTTTCTCACTCATACTTTTGTAGTGTGGCTAGGTTTGGCTAATCTAGCTTGATTCTAAGTTTAGGTTGAATCTAGGGCTGTTTCAAATGTCTCATCTTCCTTGGACCAGTGGTTGAGACGGGGTGTGATAGCAGAACTACAAGAGGGAACAAGTGGAAGCAAATGATATCCCATGAAGCCAAGGCTTGGAACTGGCACACTGACACTCTTAGTTCCAGTTTCCACAGGCTAAAGCAAGTTCCGTGGCTAAGCCCAATAACAGTGAAATTGGGGGAGGTTACTCTGCTTCTGTTGGAAGAAACTCAAAGGATGTAGCAAAAAGGGTGGATGGGGTAAGAATGAAAAACTGGGAAGAATGCAATTGATCACACGCATCTACTGAGATATCTATAGATACTCGCTCCTACTCTTAGTATATTATATAATTACATTAATAGATTTTCAACTGTTGAAACATCATTGCATGCCTGGAGTAATCCCTGCTTATCTGAATCCATTATTAACATTAAATGGCTGGTTTTAATTTTCTAAAATGGTTCCTGTGATTAATAGGCTTCCACTGGTGATTGTGGGTTAAGGCAGACTGGACTCATTTCTGTGTGGAATCTGCCAAAAGTTTGTTTCATGAGAGTGGGTCTCTCCCCTTCCTCTGAGGAGTCAGTAGCCACCTGGGCCTTTGTGTTTCTCTGGCTTTTATGTGCAATTTCCTGCTTTGGTTCAGGTGTAGTTGCCTTTTCCTGGTACTTGGCACAGACAGGGGAAAAGGAGGGTCCAAATGCTAAGTGGTTCTGTCTACAGATATCCTTATAGAAAGGGGAAATTTGGACACAGATACACACATGGAGAATGTCAAGTGAAGATAAAGATATGGGCGATGCTTTTACAAGCCAAGGAAGGCCAAAGGTTGCTGGCAAAACACCAGAAGCCGGGGGAGAAACATGGAACAGATTCTTCCTCACAGCCCTCAGATGGAACCAACCCTGCTGATAGTTTGATCTTGAACCTCTAGCCTCCAGAACTGAGAGATGAAAAATTTCTGTGGTTTAAGACCCCCAGGTTATGGTATATTGTTATAGCACCACTAGCAAACAAATTCGCCTTCCCCGCCAAATACAACCTGTCCCCCAAATACGACCTGTCCCCCAAATACGACCTGTCCCCCAAATATGACCTGTCCCCATATGTGACCTGCCCCCAAATATGACCTGCTCCCCAATAACTGGCAAATTCTTCCAGACCCTCAGAACCCTCACTCACTCCTTTTGTCTGTTAATCTCAGCCTGGCGGTCCCTAGAACTTCTACTTCTCTAGCAGTTTTTTCCCTGCTTGTGTTTTTGATATTTCTTCCCATCTTTTTTTCTTTGTAGATTTGGTACTATTATCAACTTTCTAGTCAATGTTTTATGCAAATGATGTCAGTCTCATTTTCCAGAATACTATAGACTCATTCAACCTTACATACATGGTCATTTTTTGCAGTTTGAGGCCATCTACTTCCCGGAATCAATTTTGGCACAGATATTATAAACTCCATTTTACGTATGAAAACAATGATGCCAGATAGGGTAAGTTACTTGTCTCTGATCATGCAGTCATGGGACAGGAGACATCACAATTCTTAAAATTTTTTTGTATAAATTTATGAGGATACAGTGCAATTTTGTTGCAGGCATAGATTGCATAGTGGTCAAGTCAGGGCTCTTAGGGTATCCATCACCTGAATAATACCCGTTGAGTAATTTCTCAATATCTCTTCCCTTAACCCCTCACCCTTCCAAGTCTCCATTTTCTATCATTCCACTCTGTCTGTCCATGCATACACATTAGTTTTTTAGTACTCACTTATGAGTCAGAACATGTGATATGTGACTTTCTGGTTCTGGCTTATTTTACTTAAGATAATGACATCCAGTTTTCATCCATGTTGCTGGAAAATATATAATTTCATTTTTTTTTTTAATTTTTGAGACAGGGTCTTGTTCTGTCACCCAGGATGGAATTCAGTGTTGTGACTTTGACTCACTGCAGCCTCAACCCTCTGGGCTCAATTGATCCTCCCACCTCAGCCTCTCAAGTAGCTGGGACTACAGGTGCATACCACCACATCTGGCTAATTTTGTAGAGATGAGGTCTCACTATGTTTCCCAGGCTGGTCTTGAACTCCTGGGTTCAAGTGATCCTCCCACTTCGGCCTCCCAGAGTGCTGGGATTACAGTGTGAGCCACTCTGCCTGGTCAATTTCAGTCTTTTTTTATGGCTGAATAGTATTGCATTGTGTATATATACCACATTATCTTTATTCAATCATCCATTGATAGACACTTAGGTCAGACACCTGAATTCTTAAGACAATGTGTGTTTCACTGCAGGACTGGCAGGAAGATTTTGTCTGGCATGATATTCTAGCAGATGAGCAGAGTCTGCTTAAAGCACTTCAATACTGAGAAGGGTTCTGAGGCCTCATCCAAGGTCAGTGCTGTGATCGATTAGAGATGTCTGCCACAGGCAAGGGAGGGAGAAGTGGCAGGGGTCTACCTGGTCTACACTAGGTTTTGCTATTATTCCTCAGAATTTTGGCTTATGCTCTTGAGATGTCCTGGTGCTTGCAGACTATGTGGAAGGAGTCTGTGGGAATAAGATCAGTCATTGCAGCTGGCTGTGCTTTAATAATTAGCTTTCCTTTTAGGCACACTCAAGATTTGCATTTTAACATAAACTTACAAGTAGTGAGAGAACTTAGTCCTCACCTATCTATAATCCCTCCCCATCTTCTTCACTTCTCTTCTTTCCAGTTTTTCCAACAGATTTTCAGGTAACACCATAGCAGACCAATACTGTCTACTGGGTGGGATTTGGGGCCATAAAACTGTCTACTGGGTGCGATTTGGGGCCATAACACTTTTAATTGGCTTGAAGATCTCTTGAAGGATGGGAAGAAGGATGGGTTTCAAAGTGAGACTACTCAGGGCTCAAATCCCAGCCTTGCCAATGACTTGCTGGGTGAACTTGAACTGCTATCTTTGATCTCAGTTGTTTTCTATACATGGGGGTAACCATTCCTATTTGTAGACTTGCAGTGATAACTAAACAACATGATGGGGACAAAGAACATGAGGCAGGGTATTCATTCATTTGTGCATTCATTCATTCATTCAGAACAGTTTGCGGAGGGTCTGTATGTGTTAGGCTCTGGCAGTCCAAAGGTAAATAACACATGACTTCCCATGACGTTCTCAAAGCCTGGTGGGGGACACAAACACCCCACCACAAATTCTTTTTTTTTTTTTTTGAGATGGAGTCTCGCTCTGTTGCCCAGGCTGGAGTGCAGTGGCATGATCTCGGCTCACTGCAATCTCCGCCACCCGGATTCACACCATTCTCCTGCCTCAGCCTCCCGAGTAGCTGGGACTACAGGTGCCCACCACCACACCCTGCTAATTTTTTGTATTTTTAGTGGAGACGGGGTTTCACTGTGTTAGCCAGGATGGTCTCGATCTCCTGACCTCGTGATCTGCCCTCCTCGGCCTCCCAAAGTGATGGGATTACAGGCATGAGCCACTGTGCCTGGCCCACCCCACCACAAATTCTAAGAGTCATGTGTCAAGGTCGTGGGCAAAGGGGTGCACATGATGCTTCCCCACATGGGAAAGGGGTGGTCATGGGGAACTTCCCTAAAGAGAAATCTCCAAAGCTAAAATTTGAAAGACAAAGGAGATGCTTTCAGGAGGTGACAGGAGGGGAGTAGTCACCAAAGCTGCAACAGGAGTTTTCTCTTCACTATGTAGCAATGGTGTGTCTCATGGGCAATGCTAATCTTCTGCTCTGCATAATTTCTGGGGACTTAGAATTTCAAGCATCCCTGAGGGATCCTCTGAGACATAACCCTTCTCTTAAGGAATGATGTTATCCTCAAGATGCGATAAAGCAACAGCATATTCACAGTTGACAGAACTACTCCTTCCTCAGACCCAAGACTCTGGGTGGTTGGTCCTGTGGGGGCTGTTTCTGGGGAAGGAGGAGGCAGGAAGAGCAGGGGGCAGAGCCCAGCTCAGGGAAGATGGAAAGGCACAGCGTGGTTCTCCTTGAAGAAGTCTGTGGTTACCCATTTATATTTAGCCAGTAAAATGAAATGTGCCTGCGGAGGCTGGGTGTAAATTGTTATTTATTGCTTTGTGAGAAAACTCCCACATGGGGTTCTCTGGCAAGGGAAGCTTTGCAAAATATTTTTGGCAGAAGCAAGGTATGGCTTTGATTTCCACTTTGCCTCTAATGTTTGTCAACGTGTCACTGTTGAGAGGGAAAACAAAATCGGAGCATGCATTTTTGGCCAAGTATGTTTATTAGTTAGCATATATTTATTGAGCAACCACTGTATGCTAGGTGCTGGGGATATAGTGGTAATCAAGGCAGATGTGGTTCCTGTCCTTACAGATGAGATAAGACAGATGATAAACAATTTTAATAACATTTGGGGGTAAGGGCCCAAGAATCATCCACTCTCTCATTTGGGCTCTCAAGATGGGGGGCAATGAAACAAATGAAATCCAAAGTATTTGCATTATCAATGGCTAGGAAAGACCCAATAGGCTGCCAAATTCAGAACTCTCTGGTATCAGGCAAATTAAAGAAGTTGGATCAAATTTGAGGTCAAAGTAGAGCCTTCTGTCTTCCCAAATCTAGACCTTGGAACTTACCTAGAAGGAGAAAAAGAAAGAAACAAGTACTATTACCCAGCCAGCCTCAGGCCTGTTGCCAACAAACTAGAGAGAGAAAGACTGTGAAAGACAGGCCTGTTCCTTACAATGACTCTGCCCTCTTTTAACAAAGTGTGTCTTCAATAACATTCTAAACATCCTAAACATCCTAAACTTTTATTGGATATTGCTTGTAGAAATGGTTCTCTACTACACCCTTTGCAATGTAACTTGGCACTTCATCCTTCAAGACATAGAATCTCTTTTCCCTGCACTTGAATCCGGGCTGGCCTGGATTGCTTTGGCTAATTGAATGAAGTGAAAAGGATGGCATGCCAGGCCCAGCCTAAGCCTCAAGAAGCCTTATAAGCCTGCAGTCTCACTTTGGAAGCTTGCCACCACCCTATGAACAAGCCAGGACAGACAGCTGGAGAATGAGAGAACAGAGAATGGGGCCAGGCCCCAGGCAGGTGAGAAAGCCCAGCCAAGATCAGCAAAGCCATTCCCAGCCCACAGTTGATGGCAAATGCATGATCAGCTGATCTAGCTGAGATCAGCAGAACCACCCAGCTAGCCCAGAGAGTGGTAAGCAGTAATAAATGGTTGTTTAAAGCTACTAAGATTTTGTTTTGAAGACTCTATTTTTTTTAGAGCAGTTTTAGGTTCAAAGTGAAATTAAGCAGAAGGTACAGAGATTTCCCCTATGTCTCCTGCCCCTCCCCCATTATCCACATAGCTTCCTCCATTATCCACATCCCCTACCAGAGTGGTACATTTGTTACAATAGATAAACCTACATCGATACATCATGATCACCCAAAGTCCATGGTTCACGTTCGGGTTCACTCTTGGTGTTGTACACTCTGTGGGTTTGGACAAAGGTATAATGAGATGCATTCATCATTACAGTATCATGCAGAGTATTTTCACTGTCCTCTATATCCTGAGTTTGTCAGTTTGGAAGCTGAATTTACCCAGAGCTTAACATCACAGAAAGCAAGTCATAGTTTGTGAGTATATGGACAATGATCTTAGCTCCAATTCTGGCCACAGCATCTTATCAACATCAGCACTCAAAGTTACCAATGTCCATATGAGGGCCACCACATCTGATAAGAATCAGCAGCATAGAGCTGCCTAGTCCATACAACCTACAGGCAAATGGTTGAGTTAGCAGGGCCAGCATATACATGAATCAGTTCTAGAACCAACAACTTTGGGTTCACTGATTTTCATAGAGCAAGGGTAGGGACAGAAACATCCCTACGGGAACCAATCCCAGAGAGAAAGCTTCCCACTAGATTAGTATAAACCTGGAGGTTTCATAGTTCCGTGGCCCTTGCTTCCACTTCAGTGGTGACTGCTGTCCCTCTGCTCTCTGAACATGTGACAGTCGAGTCGTGGGCTGCAGATTCTGGACTTCACTCCAATGAGAGTCCTGGGAAGAATTCAGTCTATGATGCCTAGGTTGCTGCCAGGAAGTGATCGAGCGTCCGCACTCTCAAGGTAACTATTGGATCATCACAGAGGCTAAAGTACAGTGGCCTCCTATCCCTACCCCAAAGAAATGTGTTGGCGAGGGAGGTACGGTTGGGGGCGGAGATGGGATGGATCTTGATAAGCATGTTTAGCCTAGATAGATTACACAATTTTGTACTGTGTAATCCTCTTATGTAGAATAATTCCATAATGAATGCAAGTTGTTTAAAAAGGCTTCTGCTTGTCAGTTTTCAATTATGGTCAAAGCCAGGAAGGCTGAAAGCCAAGCTGTTTCACTGGAAATCTTCAAATGCCCATAGCTTTGACACGAAACAAATGTCTGGAGCCTTTAGGGTACATTGATTGACTAATCCCAAACTCCACAGCTAATTAGGAAAAAAGATAATGACACCGTTGTTCTAAATCAGGCTAGTCTCTCTGGTCACAAGGGCTCATCTATTCTTACTCTGACAGTTCAGGTTCTTCCTTTTGGTTCCAGCTTCTCCCCTGTGCCCTGTGCGGCTGGAGGGGCTTGTCAGCCTAAGGGTGGAAACATAATTTCCAGCTGGCTAATCAGAACATTGACAATGTAACCCAGCCAATCAGACCTTTTCTGGGGTTGATGTAGTTTGTGGGAGAAAAAGGGCCTCTCACTTCTCTGAGATGCTCTGTAAATTACGACCTCCAAAGGAGCTCCTAGACTCATCTTTGCCAGAAAGAGTGCATGAAAAGAAATTCACCCCAAAGAGAAACAGGGCAGAGAGATGGGGAGAAAGGAGCAGATACTGGAATCTCCTTGAAACCTGGATCTAGCTAGACTGGAATTCAGACGTACCTCTGGATTTTTGAGTTCCATGAATTCATAAGTTGCATTTTCCTTGATGTGGCTTTAGTTGGGTTCCCCTCCCTTATAAATGACCGTGCATAGAGGATAGAGAAAAGCCAAGACCTTCGGTATCTTTGTGAAGAAAGGCCAGAACTCCCCAACCATCAGGGCCCTGTAGGAAAATAAGTTTTGCAGGAATAAGTATAGGAGCCAGCAAAGGGTACTACTCAAATGCTCGCTTCGGCTGCTCTCAGTGCCTGAAGTCTCTGTCAGAAGAGCTTGGCCTTGGAGGCAGCATCATTTTTTGTTAAACTATCAAAGCCTCTGGAAGAGGTAGTACAAAAGTGACGGAGAGGCATCCTTGAGAAAAAATGTTACCATGGTGAAGGAAAATGGTTTTCTTTCACCATGTTAGCATGAAGTAACTCCTAGCAGACTGTGGCTCCTATGACATCATTCTAACTCCTGGGAAAAATACTTTTGACATCATGATCCCAACATTCAGTCTGAATGAGTGAGTCTTTTGAAGGCACTTCCAGGGTATTGGCAGGTTATTGGGGTGTCTTGTGGGTGCCCCTTAAGTAATATTGCATTTTGGCATCTACTCCACTTACACCAAGTGCTGGTCCTTGCCTGTTGATGGTCATTCCAGGTGTAACCATCCAGATCAGAGCTGCTAATTGAGGAACACCCTTCTTCTCTCCCTCAAGGGCGAGTGTGTGACTTTTACTTGAGTGAAATCTTCTGTTGGGGTCCAATTGAACCTGCAGATTGTTCTTGACTGACTCTTGACTATTAAGAGACTATACTATGTGGGAAAGCACACCATTTAGAAGCAGGGAATAACTTTCTGGAGGAATGTCACAAAAGACCCTCTCTACCTCCCCAGGAGCAAATCCTTCGCCTACAGTTCTTTTTCATTCTACACGTCTCCTATGCAATGAGACCATAATTAAAACACTGTGAGAAAGAATTAGAAATACTGCTTCTGAACTTTAATTATAAACTCCATACTCAGGTTCCTTGGGGCTTACACAGGCAGTCCACAGTCTTATTTGTTCTCTAGAACTTGGAATCCATTTCTCCACTAAATCATTGTTGGCAACATGCCCAGCCCAGGCCAGTCCATTATGGCTCATGTTAGCCATGGTTACCTGAGTTATAGTGTTAACAGTCCTCAACCAGGATTATCTGGTTGCAAGCAACAGAAAACAATTGTGACAAAAGTTAGCAAGAAAAAGAAATATGTTGGGAGGACATTGGGTAGTGTGTCAGTTAGAGTTCAATGAAGGGAGAAAGTTGTAATGATTATTACGGAATAAGAGATGTAGTAGGAATTTGACCTCACAAAGTTGTAGGAGGAGCTAAGGAAGAGAGGTCCAGCAAGACGAGTAAGAGATTCAGAGAAAAGTCATTAACCAGGCCTCTTGAATCACTGATGTGGGTGGACACGTTGAAGCTTACAGGATCATCAGGGAGCCAGTTACAGCTAGTGCTAGAGGGGAACCATGAAGAGGAGCTGGGGAAGAAGTCTACGGAGGATTACTGCCACTAACTAGTCACAAAGTCAGTGACTTTGTCTGGAGGTGGACTTGCTGTTGGTCTACAGACCTGGCAGTCAGGGGAAACCTAACCTAAGCAGAGTAGAGAGATGAGCCTGAACCTGCTGGCAGTTCAGCACCTATCTCTTGCTGCTCTTACCCGAAAGGAACTGCGGAAAATAACGGATGCTAAGTCACTTCCACTTTTCAGATCTAGTAAAAATTCTTTTTAATCCATTTTAACTTGAAAACATATAGGGAAGGTTGCAGAATCAGAGGAAAAACTATGTGGCCAAGCCCATGACAGATGGGTCTCAGTAGCAGGAACTTGGGGTTAGCTAGAGGCATGATTCAGTTCCAGCCAGTTTCTGTCATGTGTGTCAGATTCCAAGTTCAAATTCCATGTTCCTGGTAGGGTGGCTGTGGTCAGTCTAGCCTGAGCAGAACCAACTCTTTTGGTCAGAGTAGAGTTCTGTGATTTGCAGCCCACCGGAACTATCTGGGAGAGGGAGAGGGAGAGGGGCTCCCTCAAAGAATATACGTTTGCTGGATCAAAAGAGAGGGAGTCTATTCTTAGCTCTTTCCACCATTGTTTCAGAGAGAGAAAACTCATCGGCATTTCCAGTTTTCTTATAATTCAGCTCCTGCAATGTAGGCGCTTAGGATTTCTCTCCCTTTCTTCTGAAGCCAAAGCCATAGTGTATCACTGGAAGGCAGATTTTTTTTTTTTTTTTTTTTTGAAACAGAGTCTTGCTCTGTCACACAGGCTAGAGTGCAATGGTTCAATCTCAGCTCACTGCAACCTCTGACTCCTGGGTTCAAATGATTCTTCTACCTCAGCCTCCCAAGTAGCTGGGATTACAGGCATGCACCACCATGCCTGGCTAATTTTTGTATTTTAGTAGAGACAGGGTTTTGCTGTGTTGGCCGGGCTGGTCTCAAACTCCTGACCTCAGGTGATCTGTCCGCCTTGGCCTCCCAAAGTGCTGGGATTACAGGCATGAGCCACCACACCCGGCCTGGATGGCAGATTGAGGAATTAAAATGATTTTAATAGGCTGGACAAATGGACAAAATTGAATGGAGGTAATTATATGCTACATAAATCAACTGCAAAATAGTCCACGTGGAAAATATGTTAGGAGGTTTGGCATTGGGAGGGTCAGTTGAGTCAACAGGAGAATGAGGCCTTAAGAAGTTTAATGCCTTTCAGAGCCCTGTTATGAAAAGCTGGTATCCAGAACCAGACTGTAGATAACTCCCTTGCAGTGCATGAGTCAGGCAGGGCCCCTTGCAGAGGGGCAGGATTTGGGTTTCTATTGGGCCTGGAGCTAGGAGCCAGCCTTGCCATAGGCCTGGGACCATGGGCTGGATATTCCAGTACCCTTGTGTGTTTCTTGACTGCAAAACAACTGGCTGGATCTGTATTGCTCTGATGTTCTGTGATTCCGTGAGCCCTTGGTGTTCACCTCTAGGGCCGCATGGTTGAGAAGGGGAATCAAAACAGGGAAACCAGTAAGGAGAAAGAACTAGAAAATGTGTCCCATATTTAGAAACTGGGGCAGGGAGGGCTTGGGGAGGGCCAACACTCTAAAACATGAAAGGATTTCCTTATGGACTAAAGAGAACACTTATTCTAATTCTTGCACAAGTGGACATGGGCTTTCAGTTTAACATATCCAAGAATGTTCTAAGAGGTGGCCCTCATTGTGAAGTTGTAAGATCTTCGTCTCTGGGGGCTTTCAAACAAAGGCTCAGTGACCCCCCGCTCAGGAATGCCCTTCGAGGAGCTCGTATCATGTGGCCTCAGATATACATCTTTCTTAGGAGGTCATTCAACCCTGAATATGTCAGCTAATGGCAAATGGCCCAGACTGCATAGGCATTGTGAAGTATCCTGAAGATATGGAAAACAAGGTTCCTGTGCCTTGGGAAGTCAATGAGGGGAACACATATACCCCCTTTTTATTTGACAAGAGTTTTCTGTCCTGACTGACAGCCACTTTCCAGGGCAGGAATGGTGCCTCCCCACTGCTCAGGCCTGGGACACTATAGTCCTTTACTCAGTTCATTATTTTGTTGTCTGAAGGAGTTTCCTAGAAACATACTTCCTCTTTCCCAGCTCTCGGGTCAATATGAGAACATGATGACTTCTTAGAAACAAGAAGACATTCTGCCTTTTCTCTGGCCTGCCCACAGTTTTGATTTTTTGAAAGAAGGCTTAAAATATTTTTGAAGATATATATAGAGCCCAGTCTTTCTGGAAGAAGCCACTGGTAGTAGCAAGCTTCCCACAAGAAATGCTCCCTGACCTTAGTTGTTTTGTTGATAGGTCTCAGCTCGGCCACCATCTCCCTGTCCAGTGAAAGTTGCTGATGAGCTGCAGCATTCCAGAATGGAATGTGATGCTGTCTGCTTCCGCCTGCCCCCTTTTTCAATTGTCTGGAGTCAAACATGCGAGATTCTAGCCAAGGAAGGGCAGAAGGAGGAGTAGAGAGAGACAGCGTGCAAGGCGAGTCCATTAAAGAGATGGTCCCAATCATCTCGTTGTAAGCAATTTCCAACTCCCCTAATCAGGGGCTCTTCAAAGTGTGGTCCATGGAACAGCAATCCTCCTTGACAAATCTGTTAGAGATGCAAATCATAGGCCCTACCCCACTCCTGCAGAATCACAGGAGATCTGTAATTTTTGTGTTCAAAAGCCCTCCAGGTGATTTTTGTGCATGCTTAAGGTTGAGAAGCACTGGAAAACCACACTTTGGAAGTTAAGTATTTTAGGCAGAATAGGTGGCTGGTGATTATACAGAGAATTTAGGGGAGCAAATAAATATGCCCTCCCATCCAAGAGAAGTCACCCACTCCCCTGGCATCTGCTACCTATGCCTAAAATCCCTCCATTAGAGCAAAGCTTTGGGTTGTATTGGGTTCAGCAAATGATATCCCAAAGTGAAGGCTTCAAACGCAGCCTCAAAAGCAAAGTTTCTTTCTGATCTTCT
Organism: Pongo pygmaeus; assembly: GCF_028885625.2. Taxonomy (NCBI): domain Eukaryota; kingdom Metazoa; phylum Chordata; class Mammalia; order Primates; family Hominidae; genus Pongo; species Pongo pygmaeus. The sequence goes on along the minus strand of NC_072394.2, from coordinate 29,290,533 downwards.
GCCATCCTGTCTCTCACCCCTCATTCTCCAACCCCTGAGCCCTCAAGGCAAGTCACAGAAACTAGACCCTCTCCTCCCCAAGGCAGGTCATAGGACTTGAATAGATATTTCTTAAAAGAAGACATACAAAAGGTCAACAGGTTTGTGATTATTAATTTACATCATTAATCACCAGAGTAATACAAATTAAAATCACAATGAGATATCACCTCATACTTGTTAGAATGTGAGGTTTATTATCAACAAGATGAAAGATAAAAGTATTGGTAACGATGTGGAGAAAAGGGAACCCTTGCACACTCTTGGTGGGAATAAAAATTATTATGGCCATTATGAAGAAAACTACGGTGATTCCTCGGAAAAAAAAAAAAACTAAAAATAGAATTACCATAGAATCCAGCAATCCCACATCTGGATATAGATCCAAAAGAAATGAAATCAGTATGTCAAAGGGATATCTGCACTGCTATGTTCACTGCAGCCTGAAAGACCATGTCCACCCATGTAAGAATTAGAATAAGTGTTCTCTTCAGTCCATAAGGAAATAATTTCATGTTTTAGAGTGCTGGCTCTCCCAAGCCTTCCCTTCCCCAGTTCTTAAATAAGGGATACATTTTCTAGTAGCCAGGATATGGAATCAACCTAAGTGTCCAGCAGTGGATAAGTGGATAAAAATATGGTATATATTCACAGTGGAATACTATTCAGCCTTTATAAAGAAGGAAATTCTGTCATTTGCAACAACACAGATTAACCTGAAGGACATTATGCTAAGTGAAAGAAGCCAGGCACAGAAGACAAATATCACATGATCTTACTTACATGTGGACCCTATACAAAGTTGGACTTACAGAAGTAAAGAGAAGAATGGTGATTAGCAGAGGCTGAAGTGTGTGTGAAGGGGTGTATGGGGGGTGTATGGGGAAATGGAAGACATTAGTCAAAGGTACAAAGTTTCAGTTAGACAAGAGAAAGAAGTTTCAAGATCTGTTGCATAGCATGGTGACTGTATTAACAATAATGTATTGTACATTTCAGAGTTGCTAAAGGATTAGATGTTAAACATTCTCACTAGATAAAATGATAAGTATCTGAGGTGACAGATATGTTAATTAGCTTGATATACTCATTCCACCATGTACATATATCAAAACATTACATCATATCCCATAAATATATATAATTATTTGTCAATTAAAAATATATTTTTAAAGTGCGAAAAAAAACCACAACAACCCAGAATCCCTTTTCCTCAAAGCCAGCCATAAAACCTGAAAATATTACTTTAACCTTCCCACACCTTTCTGTGTAAGAACTGGCCATAAAGAAATTCTCTGATTTGCCTTGTTTGATTGTAGGTCATAAGACCCCCATTCCAGAGAGGGTCCTGCCCCATCCCCAGGAGGAAAGAATGCTATGCAGAAAGGCCAAGAAGAATCTGAACAGGCAGGCCTTGCTGGTTTTTCCCACTCAGTCTGGAAGCATTAGACCATACTCTTTTTGTTCAATCTACACAGCTGGCCTGTCCTTTCTTCATCGAACCTAAGCATAAAAATGAATAGTTTCCCCTGTATCTCTGGGTCTTTATTCTGAAGGTTCTTGTGTCATGTAAAATTATGATCAAATAAATTTGTTATACTTTTCTCTTGTTAACCCGTCTTTGTGATAGGGGTGTTGGCTGTGACCCTTATGATGGGGAGGAAAGGGATCATGCCCTTTCTGCCCTTACAGTTGCCATTCTGTCTCTGATAAAATGCAACCATTATAACTATCTCAGTATGCCATCTACCTCCAACCTTTTCTTACCCCTTTCCCTCTTTCCTTTTGAAGAGAGTGCTCAAAAGATATAATGAAAACAGCAGAGGTTCCAGAAATGGGGGTGGGTGTAACCATGGTGGAGGTGGGGGCTATTTTAGGACTTGAAATGCTCAAATCCCAAAGTACTAGCCCTAAGTGACAACTGATGTTGGCTTACTGGTCACATATCAGGGCGTAGGACTGATCCATTGTCTTACACCTGGCTCTGCCACATAGTTCCAGCATCTGTCTGGACCGCAGAGGTGCTGGAATCTCTGACTCTGCATTCATTGTTAAAGTCATGTATTTTTTAACAGTCATAAAATTAGCTTTTAACAGCTCATTGTGTCTTCTTGTAAGTAAGGAGAAAGTTACTCCTTTATACTTAGGTTGCCCTAAGTGTTTTAGGAGTATGCCGGGAAACACACAATGTCTTGTGTTCCTAATGATTTAAAAATAAAACTATCATGGCGGGGCACGGTGGCTCATGCCTGTAATCCCAGCACTTTGGGAGGCCGAAGTGGGTGGATCATGAGGTCAGGAGTTCGAGATCAGCCTGGCCAAGATGGTGAAACCCGGTCTCTACTAAAAAATATTAGCCTGGCATGGTGGCGGGCACCTGTAATCCCAGTTACTCAGGAGGCTGAGGCAGGAGAATTGCTTGAAACTGGGAGGTGGAGGTTGCAGTGAGCTGAGATTGCACCACTGCACTCCAGCCTGGGTGACAGAGTGAGACTCCGCCTCAAAATAAATAAATAAAATAAATAAATAAAAATAAAACTACCCTGGAGATTGGGAACGCACTCCCCACAGCCTCCTGGAGCCAAGCTCCTTGGAGCTGCTCTTTGCAGCAGGGTGGGGCCTGAGAGCTGGGCTCTGAGATCAGCTCTCCTTGCCCACCTGTCATGGTCCAGGTGTAGCCATTGTCCCCAGGACCCAATTAACACCCAGCATGACACTGGCACTCAACAATGGTAATTTCTAGGGTTGTGATCATTTTTCTCTGCATGGCAAAAACTGAATAGAAAATGACTGTCCTCCGAGGGAGAACTGAGAAGCTTTGTGTTTCAAGGGCTCTCTCTGAAGAAGATTGCATTGTTTGTTACACTGAGGGAAGTACAAACTGTTTAAAAAGTGTGAACTGAGCTGGTCTAAAATAATACAGCTGGGTCAGGTGTTTCAAACTCAAAACTGGGCACTGGAAATTATGCCTTAAAGATTCTCTTCTTTTCGCCCACTCTCTGTGTTCCTGGCTAATGTCCCTCTGGTTTCCCTTTGATCAAAATGACAATTATAAGGCAGTTTGGGAGATCATTCTGTAATGTTGCTACAAACCCACTTCAAAACTTCGTTCAGAAACTTGCAGTCTAAACCATGCTTTAGACTGTTCTGGGGTGAAATGGTTCAGGTTCTTTGAGAAAATAGTTTCTGGAAATATAGCATAGGAAGTGGTATGTGAAAGGCAGGCGTGCTGGAGTTTTGCCCAGGGCTGTCTCAGCTGTGGGTGGGTGGGAAGAGGAGGAAGACAGAAGTATGTGTCTACTTACGGATGTGTATTTAAGTCAAGTCATGACAGGAGGAAGCTTATGTTCTAACCCCTGATTTATTTGGAGGCAGCCACATAAAGCAGCCTTCATTGAATGGAAGAGTGGTTTCCAAATGTCCTTAGGCTTGCTGGAGACCTGCAGCTTCCCTCCCAGAGGCAATACTGAGCACTCTGCCTCCTGCAAAGAAGCCCCCAAGACACACAGCTGCCTTGGGCAGTAGGAGGGTAGGAGAACCCTGAAGATCTGTTTCAGAAGCTGCTCAAATGGGTTATCAGGCTTGTCCCTGCATTCTCTGTTCTCAGTCATATTCAGAAAAGGCAGAAGGACCACTGGGCTATTGTTCCCAGTTCTCTGGGGACATCCAAAACATTCCAAATTGTGTGAGATGCCTTTAAGATGGCTTTCAAGTGCTGATTCCATCTTTTTCATCAACCTCCTGGGCTCAAGTGATCCTCCCACCTCAGCCTCCCAAGTAGCTGGGACTACAGGCATGCACCACCACACCTGGCTAACTTAATTTTTTTTTCTTTTTGTAGAGATAGGGTCTTACTATGTTGCCCAAGCTGGTCTCAAACTCCTGGGCTCAAGCGATCTTCCTGCCTCGGCCACCCTGAGTGCTGGGATTACAGGCATGAGCCACGCCCAGCCCATCATCAACATTTATTTCTATTTGAAACTCAGTTTTGACAATGGCTAAAAGAATTTCCTACTTCTTTTTTTATTTTTTAGACAGATTCTCACTCTGTCGCCCAGGCTGGAGTGCAGTGGCGCAATCTCGGCTCACTGCAACCTCTGCCTCCTGAGTTCAAGCGATTCTCCTGCTTCAGCCTCCTGAGTAGGTGGGACTCCAGGTGCATGCCACCATGCCTGGCTAATTTTTGTGTTTTTAGTAGAGACAGGGTTTCACCGTGTTGGTTAGGCTGGTCTCGAACTCCTGACCTCGTGATCCGCCCACCTCGGCCTCCCAAAGTGCTAGGATTATAGGCGCGAGCCACCATGCCCAGGCGAATTTCCTACTTCTTTAGGTCAAAACTAAACAATTGACTAAAGAAGTAGGAAATTACTTCTTAAAGCAATTCTTAAAGAACTACTGTGTAATTCACTACCCAATATATTACTGTAACTGACTTGTATTAAAGAAACAATTATATCCAAATAGTACAAAATGAGAAAATGTAAAACTTCTTTTTCAAATAATTGAAATATTTTCCTTTTTAAATGTGAGTGTAGGTGCCAGTTATCTTTCCTTGTGAAGGACTGTTCATGATAAGGTTAGAGCCTTCCTAATTTTTTGTTTCTTTTATTAAATGATAGCAACAGGAGATAACAGGCATTTTATCACCTTTTATCACCTAATCTCCCAAATGTCTTCTAAACTTTTACAAGTATAGAATTAAAAAACAATGGAAAAATAGCCAGGCATGGTGGCTCACGCCTGTAATCCCAGCACTTTGGGAGGCCGAGGTGGGCGGATCACTTGAGGCCAGGAGTTTGAGACCAGCCTGACCAACATGGAAACCCCATCTCTACTAAAAATACGAAAATTAGCCGGGCATGGTGGTGTGTGCCTATAGTCCCAGCTACTTGGGAGGCTGAGGCAGGAGGAGGTTGCAGTGAGCTGAGATTGTGCCACTGCACTCCAGCCTGGGTGACAGAACGAGACCCTGACTCAATTTGAAAAATAAATAAATAATGGAAAAATAGAGGAGATAAAAGTGTCAGTAACAGAGGGGTACAAAAGAATAGAAAGGCTTTGGAAAAAGCCAGAAAAAAGGCCTACACCACGACTTGTGAGCTGAAGAGTTTCAGTGCCAAGAGTGACGGGGTTTTGTTCTGGAAGATCTAAAGGGAAAAGAGGATAAACAATTAGAAATTTTGTCATTATGAACAAATGAAAAATTTTACCTTACTTTTGGTTTTCTTTAAAATGTTGTTTATACATGTCCTATTTTAAAATATTTCTAAAGGTACCCATTTAAAGAGTACTTACTGTGACAGATATTAAGCTGAAAAGTGATCACTTTGGTATCTAGATAAAAGGTGTATGTTGCAGGGGACCCTCAGAATACTTGAATTAATTGTACTTGATAGCATTATGTGGTCTTCCAACTGGAGCATCCAACAGAATCCCTGGAGGGATTGTCAAAGCACAGATTCCGGGGCCTCACTCGCAGGTTGCTGATTCAGATTGCTGGGTCCGAGGTGGGCCCCAGAAACTGCTTTTCTAACAAATTTGCAGATTACCTGATACTCTTGCCCTGCCTGGGAGCCACACTTTGAGAACCACTGCTTTAGGGAACTATTTCTAAAGGACGAGAAACTCACAAGTTCTGAATCTCCGCATAAAGCAATAAAGGGATGATGAATATAAAGAAAATTCATTGATTATTTTTGAAACCTGTGGGAATGCATATTCTGTCTCCAGTACTTTTTCCTTACTTTTAGCTTCTTATATTTCCAGACCCTTTGATGTTTTTCAGGTGTTCAGTATACAGCCTAGGCAGTGATCCTCAACTAGATTTAGACTTTGCACATTTATAAACACTCAGAATGTCACTCATCATTTAACTTTTCTTATCATAGTTTTTTTGTGTGTGCAAAAGCCCTTACATTTTTCTTTTTTTTTGAGACAGGGTTTTGCTGTGTCACCCAGACTGGAGAGCAATGGCAAGATCATGGCTCACTGCAGCCTCAGCTACCCAGGCTTAGGTTATCTTTCCACCTTACCCTCTTTCCATTTATTTATTTATTTCAATAGGTTTTTGGGGAACAGGTGGCATTTGGTTACATGAATAAGTTCTTTAGTAGTGGTTTCTGAGATTTTTATCCTCCCACCTTGGTCTCTTGAATAGCTGGGACCACAGGTGCGCACCACCGTGCCCACAAAAATATTCTCTCACCGTATTAGTTTTTCTAGGGCTGCTGTACTAAACTGGGTGGCTTAAACAATAGAATTTCATTCTTTCATAGTTCTAGAAGCTAGAAGTCAAGCTGTTGGTGGGGACTTGCTCTCTCTGAAGATTTTAGGGGAGACTCAGTTCCAAGCCCTCCTCTTGGGTTCTGATGTTGTGAGCAATCTTAGTGTTTTTTGCTCATAGATGCATCATTTCAGTCTTTGCCTCCGGTGCCATGGCGTGCCCTCCTCATGTGTCTGTGTCTTTCTCTCTGTTTTTACTCTTATAAGGACACCTGTTCTATTGGGGTAGGGCTCATTCTAATCAAGTTAGACCTCATTTTGGCTTAATTATATCTGCAAAGATCTTATTTCCAAATAAAGTCACATTCACAAGGACCAAGGCTTAGGAATTCAACCTATCTTTTTAGCAGGCAGAATTCAGTCAACACCACCTGCATTTTCTTCTATTAGTTTTGTCCTTTTTCCTTTCATTTTTACATCTGTCATCCAACTAAATTTCACCCTTGTGTAAAGCATGGGGTTTATTTTCTTTATATAGTGAGACAGATTTCCTGATATTATCTACTCAAGTGTTAACTGGATCAACAGCATGGGCATCACTTGGGAACTTGCAAATTCTTGCATTCCACCCCATTCCTACCAAATTATAAATTCTCAGGATGGGGCCCAGCAACTGCATTTAACACCCCATGTCCCTGCCCCTGTCCCCACCCCGCTAGGAAAGACTGTTCACATGCAGTTTGAGAACCACTGCACTGAAGAATTCATTTTTGTCCACTGATTTGTGATGCTGTCTTTATCACGTTTTAAGTTTCCATATATAGATGCATTTGGTTTTGAACTTCATTTCTGATCTGTTGATTATTTTGTCTGGTCTTAGACCAGTACTTTGCACTTATTGTTGTTGTTCTTAATACTAAACTTTAACCTGTCTTAATATTGGTAAAATAAGTCCTTTTGCTTTTCTTTTTTAAAATTGACTTAGCTTTTTGTGAGCGTTTATTTTTCTATATAAATTCAAGAATGATTTTATCAAGATCTTCAAAAAATCTCTGCAGGAATTAAAAAAAAAGCGACCAAACTTATAAATTAATTATCTTTTTAATATTAAGGCTTCCAAATAGTGAATATTACCTTCTCAGTTTATAAAATAGTCTTTTATATTTTTAATAGTGTTACAATAATTTGTCCACAAAGATCTCATGCGCTCTTTTCATTAGGTTAAATCTTAGGTATAGTACAGTGTCTCTTGGTAGTTTCAATGGTATTGTGCTTCTGAAACATGATTGTAGGACCTAGTTGGATTTTGCTGGTGTAGAGGAACTCACTGGTATTTGTAAGCTGAAACTTAGAAAGTTGTGTCCAGTAACTTTCCTGAGCTCTAGTTTGTTGAATCTTTTAGGTTTCCATATCATCTGTAAAAAATGAAAATTTTGTCTTGTATCTTCCAATCCTTACACTTTTATTCCTTTTCCTTTGTTATTGTGGAAGCCTGCAGCTCCAGTACTATGTTGAAAGCAGTAGTAATAGTAGCCATCCCTGTCTTTTTCTCATTCTAAAGGGAGTGCATCTAAATTTTCTCCATTAATTGTGATGTGGCTTTTTGGAAGATGTTCTTTATAAACTGAACAAAGTTAACACATGCCAAATTTGAATAAATGATTACTCTGTTTTCTTGCACCTAGCATTGCTACTGATATCAATCTGATAATTTTTCTTATGTGGATGGGCTACCATTGCTCTCTAGAAGGTTTTATGTTACTCCCTTTGTCTCTGGGGTTTTTAAATTTGATAATAATGCATCTAAGTGTTTTTTTTCTTATTATATCTTCTATTTTGCACTCTGTGATCCCTTTCAACCTGAAAGGGATCTTTAATTCTGGGAACTTCTTGATTATTATTTTTTAACAACCACATTTCTTTATTTTTCTCTCTCTTTCTGGAACTCATTCTACACCTCTATGTGCTATATTTCTTACCTTTTTATGTGTATTTTTACATTGCTCCCCACTCCCCATGTGTTTTGACTTGTTCTTCATCCTGACCTTGGAGCACATTAATCCATTACACCATTGTTTTCATTCTGCTATTCAACCCATTATTGAGTTCTTTATTTCAGTTATTATATTTTTTTCGTACTTGATATTTCTACTGATTCTTCTTTTAGATTTATAGTTGCAGTACTTCTGCTTTGCTTTTTATGGGTTGTTTAGTTTGTATTCTTTTATAGAGGTAGCAGCAGTCCTCAGCTATCATGGTATTTTTCCTTGTGGGCATATAATCCTCACTGTGGGTTCCTAACCTTGTCTGTACATCGAAATCACATGGGAGTTTTAAAAAAATACTTATACCTGGATCCCATCCTCAGACATTTGATTTAATTGGTCTGAGTGTGACTTGGACATCCAGGTTTTTTTAAAAAAAAATCTCTCCAGGTGATTCTTTTCTGCAGCTAAGATTAAGAAACATTTCAACTTCCAGTATCAGCTAGTTTGGCTACTAAAGTGTTCATGGAGAAAGGGGCTAAAGTTCGAGCCCTGGGAGTGAAGTGAGAGGGAGTTAGGTGTGGGAACTTCCTTAAGAGTAGAGAGCCACTGGGGCTACCATCTATCTATCTGAAAGGAGATTTTCCTGTTTGCCACCAACTCAGCTACCTCCCTCCAGGTCATTCACAAGAACTTACCTTTTCCAAGAATGTTATGTGTAGATTGAAGTCATTCTACCTTTGGGGCATGGTGGAGTTTGGAAAAGAGGGTGAACAGGGCTGATAAAGGGTATCTTCCCCAAAAAATGACCGCTTCTATGTTTATGCTGGTTACAGTCTGTTCTCTCCTTCAGCCAGGCTTGAATGGTGCTATAATAATACTTTCTGGTACCCACACTGGGCTGTTTCTGACATTTTTCTTCCTTATGGAAAATGGAGCACATAATGGTTTATCTAGAACATTGTGGGAAAAGGCAAGAACATAACTTTAAAAACTCCATTCTCAGTCTTTTTTCTCATCCATGGTGCCAGGCCCTTTTTGGCTTTCTTCTAATACCTGTGTCTCCCCAGTTAATAATTTCTCACTACCCCCAATTTCCTCTCATTTGTGGCAATTCCACCATTGGTTTGGGGGAAGGATCCAGTCTCTCCAGCTACTCAGGCTGGAGGAAATTGTCCAATGCTGTGAAGTACAGTAGAAAATTTTTATTCACTTGGAAAAACATGAAAGTGGATCTTTACCACATATCATATGCAAAATTCAACTCCAGGTGAATAAAGAACTTAACTGTCAAACCCAAAAATGTTTAACTCTTAGTAGAAAATCTAGTATATATATTTAAGTCCTTGATAAGGAAAGATTCTTAAATAAGATACAAAAAGAATCTATTATAAAATTGATAAATTCCATAATACTAAAAATAAGAATGTTTGCTCACTAAAGGATGTTTTCAAGAAACTGAAAGCCAAGACACAAACTGGAAGCAGATATTTGCAATGCACATTATACGGTGAAGGACTGTTATCAAAAATATATAAAGAACTTCTGCAGATCAAGAAGAGGAGCATAAATTCAACAGAAAGGTATTAAAGAGATAGGAACAGGCAGGCACGGAGAGGACTCAAATGAACCCAACAAGTATATGACGAGTTGCTCAGCCTTGTGATGACTCTACGAGAGCCACAAGGCCAAAATGAGGCATTATTTAATTGGTAATAATTACAAAGACTGATGGTATAAAATATTGGAATGGATATAGCTCCACAGATGGTGGGAGTGTAAATTAATGTAACCAGTTTGGAATATACTGTGGCATTACCTTCAAAAGTTTAAAATTCACACCCTATGAATGAGCTACTCAACTCCTAGTCACTGCCAATAGGAAACATTATGTCTGTGCAGAAGAAAGTACAAATAAGAATGTCTGTAACATTGTTCATAGAAACAAGAGCCTAGAAACAACACAAATGCCCATAATTGGGAATTAGATGAATAAACTGGAGCATATTCACACAATGAAATACACAGCTGTCAACATAAAGGTAGTATGGCTACAATTTAATGAATCTTGGAAATATTAAGTGAAAAAAGTTAACTCTCAAAAGATTACACAGAATTTAGAAAGATAAAAGTACTAAATATATAGTTGTCAAAAACTTTTGCTCCGTGAAAACCCATGTAAAGAGGATAAAAAAAGAAGTTAGAGACTGGGAGAAAAATACTTGCAAATCACCTGTCCAACAAAGAACTAGTACAGTATTGAGAATTTTTAAAAATTTTCAAAACTTAACAGTAAAAAACAATTCAATTAGATGGGCAACAGAAGTAAAGAAATTCACCGAAGAGTATATACAGATGGCAAATAAGCACATGAAAAGACGTTTAACATTAGCTACAAGGGAAATGCATATTAAAATTACAATAAGGTATGATTACAAACCTCTCAGAATGGCTAAAATTAAAAATACCGACACTACCAAATTCTGGAAAGGAGGCAGGGAAGGTAGAGCGCTCACATGTTGCTGGTGGGAATGTAGAATGTTTAGCCACATAGGAAAACTGTGTGGCAATTTCTTATAGAATTAAACATGCCATTACCATACAACCCAGCAATTGTATTCTTGGGAATTTATCCCAGAGAATGAAAACTTATGTTCACACAGCAATTAGCCCAGATGTTTTTCAACAGGTGAATAGTTAACAAATGACCTAGTTTTGCACTCACATCTTTGTCTTAAATGCTTCTTCTAGGGGTACCTAAACTAAGACAATGTGAATAAAACTAGCAAGAGGAAAATTAAAACTCAGGAAAGCAGATGTAACAGATGTCTGAGAAAACAAACAACAAACAATTCAGTTTACAAAATTATGTGCAAAATACCACATCTCTACTACACTCAAATTAAAATTAACAGATAGATTTAACAAGATGTTGTAGCTTTAATGTACATAAGAGCAAGTTGCTACTTGAATGGAACAATCAAGGAACAATGACAACAACAAAATAACTTCTGGAAGTTAAATTTGTGATTTGCAAAATAAAAACAAATATTTAATAGTTGAACTTGAAGATAAGATCAGGAAGTTTCTCAGAATAAAGACAAAAAAGACATATTGACTCACCCTCTGATAAAAAGAATGGCTAAGCCCCAGAGAGAATCAATCAGTTCCGGAGTTTCGTCGCATTCTTCACATTTGCTTTCTTCTGTTGTCATGATTTTTGTGGTTCTTTCCTCTTAAGCGAATTCTTTAGAACTGTGCCTCTTAGTGTCTAAACATAAAGAGCTTCTTTCTTGTTTTGAATGATTTGTTTTTATTTATCATTATTTTAATTGTATTTTGATCAGATAAATTGATGTATCTGCTACTCACTCTTTAGAATTGGTTGAGATTTCTGAGCCTGTGGACAATGAATGCTTCTTGAGTGCCTGTTCTTAGTGTGATTAAATGGAAAGTATATGCACTATGGTTGGATGCTGGGTTCTGTATACCCATTAACCAAGTGCTATAATTGTGTGGATCACTTTTCTAAATCCCTACAATATTTTTGTCTGCTTGATCAATTAGTTTTTGAGAGCAAGGTATTTATAAGTACCATCTCTGGATGTGGATTTGTCCATTTTTGCATTGAAATTTTGCCAATTTTTTTATTTATGTTTTTCAAGTCAGTGTCATTTGGCGTTTGCATTTGTATGACTATTATACTTTTTAGGTGTATCCTTTAAATAGCATATATTAATAGCATGATTTTGCTTGTTAAAATTCAGTCTGGGACTTGTACTTCTGGGAAGATGGAGAATATATATTTTTTTCTGTAATTCCCACTAACTAAAATCTCTGAACATTATATATAAAACAAACATGAGACTTTGAAAGGTAGTGGGAAGGAGGCAGATTGGCTAGGGAGCTCAGGACCTGGGGAAAAACATGGTAATGAGTTTCCTTTGTTTTCATTTTGCCCTATATATCCCAGGCTACATACTGAAGAAGCTAACACCTGGAAATATCAACAAACAGATAAATAAAGCCTCAAAGAAGGCTTACTCTACCCAGCCAAAGCCCAGGAAAGAGGCAGCCGAGAAAGACAGAAAACTTTTAGGCAGCAGCAGTCCTAGTCCTGCCCAAACAACAGGAAACACAAACGAACAAAAAATCTGTATCCCATTCCTACCACTGCCAGAAAGGTTCCAGTGGGGAGCCTACACTTCCACCCTCCCAGGGCTGTTGTGAGATGCTCCAGCCATTTTGGTGTTATCATGTTTCATGAGATACCATATGGATGTTAACAGCTCCTCTCCTCTACATTGTCAGTGGATATCATAAGGAAAGCCGCTTGTACCTGGCAATATCAAAGCATCTCTGTCCCTCCCCACTAATATGGTATCAGAAGACACCTCGTAGGAATTCAGGACTTTTACCTCTACTTAGTGGTAATGATACTGCCCACTCCCACAGTGTCAGTAGAGACCATGTGGAGAGCCTAACACCACCTCAACCTGATGTTAATGGGGCCTGCCTCTCACCCAGGTGTCATTGGAGGCTGAGTGAAGAGCCTGGCCTTCCAACCCCATCTGGGAGTACGGAGGTGGCATTGTGTTCATCTACCAGAGTGGTGTCAGCAGAGATCGGCTAAAACACAAGATTTAAATAAGATCTAGAGCCTCAAAAGAAAGTACCACAAATGTCTAGGATCAATTTTAAAAAATCAGTCACCACCAGGTGTGGTGGCTCACGCCTATAATTCCCAACACTTCGGGAGGCCGAGGTGGGTGGATGACCTGAGGTCAGGAGTTTGAGACCAGCCTGGCCAACATGGCAAAACCCCATCTCTACTAAAATACAAAAAAATAGCTGGGCATAAGCGTGATGGTGGGTACCTGTAATCCCAGCTATTCGGGAGGCTGAGGCAGGAGAATCGCTTGAACCTGGGAGGCAGAGGTTGCAGTGAGCCGAGATCAAGCCGCTGCACTCCAGCCTGAGCAACAAGAGCAAAACTCTGTCTCAAAAACAAAACAGAACAAACAAACAAACACTCATTGTATTAAGAACCACAAATATCTCAAACTGAATGAGAAAAGTCAATTAACATATCCCAACACTGAAGTGACACAGATGTTAGAATTGTGTGGTATTTGACATCATAAAATACTTCAGTGAGCAATTATGAACATGCTTGAAACAAATGAAAAAAAGTTTCAGCAAAGAAAAAGTACACGTCAGCGAAGAAATAGAAAACATAAAGAACAAAATGAAAATTTCAGCACTAAAATTTACAATAACTGAAATAAAAAAACTCAAGGATGGGCTCAACAGCAGAATGAAGAGGGCAGTGCAAAGAATTGGTGCAACTGAAGCTAGAACCATAGAAATTACTCGTTATGAACAACAGAGAGAAAATAGAAAACCAATGAACAGAGCTTCAGGAATATGCGGGAACATAAAAAAGATTATAAATTTGTGCAGAGAATAGAAATAGAGTAGGACTGGAAAAGTATTCAAAGAAGTAATAGCTGAAAAATTCTAAATTTTGCAAAAGATATAAGGCACTGTGATTCTACATAGTACTGGAAGTTCTAGCCACTGCAGTAAGGCCAGAAAAATAAATAAAAGGCATACAAATGAGAAAGCAAGAAATACAACTATCTTTCTTTGCAGATGACATCACAGTCTATGTAGACAATCCCAAAGAATTTATAAAACCTTCTAATAAGTGAATTCAACAAGATCACAAGGTATAAGATCAACATACAAAAGTCAATTTTATGTTTGTATACTAGCAATGAATATGTGGAAGATAAAATTACAAATATGGTAATATTTATAATTGCTCAAAAATGAAATAATTATTTGTAAATCAGACAAAACATATATAGGATGTTTATGCTAAAAACTATAAAACACTAATGTTTTCAGGATCTACTTATTTAGCTCTTTTATTTAAAAAATATCTAAACCAAAGATCTAAATAAGTAGATCTAAATAAGTAGAGGGATAAGTAGAGAGATATTTTGTGGTCTTGGATTAGAAGAATCAACATAGTGAAGATGTAAATTCTTCTCAAATTGATAAAGAAGTTTTAAGCAATTTCTATCTAAATCCTAGTAATTTTTTTGTATATATAGATAAGCTTATTCTAAAATTTATATAGAAAAGTAAAGCAAGAAAATATCTAATTCTTAAATAGGAAGTAAGTCAGGAGGAATCACTTTACTTGATTTCAAGACTTATTATATAGCTACAGCAACCAAAACTGTTTGGAATTGGCAGAGATAGGCACAAAAGTCAACAAAATTTTATAGAGAACCCAGAAATAGCGCCACATAAGTATGTCCAACTGATTTTTGACAAAGAAGCAAAAACAATTCAAGGGAGGGAAGACCATTTTTTCAACAAATGATGCAACTCTATATCCATAGGTATAAAAATGAGTCTTGACCTAAACCTCAAACTTTGTATAAAAATGAACTCAAAATGGATCATAGATTTAAGTGTAAAGCATACATCTATAAACTTTTAGAATAAAAATCTTCAGGACTTAGAGCTTGGGGAAGAGTTCTTAGATATTGCACCAAAAGCATAATCCATAAAAGAAAAAAAATCTATAAAGTGGACTTAATTAAAATTAAAAACTTTTGCTCTGCAAAAGATTGTGTTTGGAGAATGTAATACAAATTATAGACAGAGAAAGTATTTACGAGCCATGTATCTGACAAAAAACTCTTATCTAGAATACATAAAGAACTTTCAAAACTCAACAGTACAAAAACCAAAAAATCCAATTAGAAAATGTATAAGAGGCATGAACACACATTTCACCAAAGGTGACATTGCATGCCATAAGCACATAAGAAGATGTTCAGTGTCACTAACCATTAGGGAAATGCAAACTAAGACCATAATAAGATATCACTCACACCTATTAACATGGGCCCAATAAAAAAACGGTGACACCACCAAATTCTGGCAAGGATGCATAGAAGCTGGATCTCTCATACATTGCTGGTGGGAATGTAAAATGTATAGCCATTCTGAAAAATGGTTTGGCAGTTTCTTAAAAAACTAAAGTTACACTTATCTTATAAATCAGCAGTTATACTCTTGGACATTTATCCCAGAAAAATGGAAACTTATGTGTGCATAAAAAAGCGTATGGGGCCAGGTGCGGTGGCTTACGCCTATAATCCCGGCACTTTGGGAGGCCGAGGTGGGTGGATCACAAGGTCAGGAGATCGAGACCATCCTGGCTAACACCATGAAACCCTGTCTCTCCTAAAAATACAAAAAATTAGCCGGGCGTGGTGGCGGGCGCCTGTAGTCCCAGCTACTCGGGAGGCTGAGGCAGGAGAATGGTGTGAACTTGGGAGGCGGAGCTTGCAGTGAGCCGAGATCGTGCCACTGTACTCTAGCCTGGGCAACAGAGCAAAACTCTGTCTCAAAAAACAAACAAACAAAAAAAAACGCATATGGGATTGCTCATAGCAGCTTAATTTGAAATAGTGCAAAACTGGAAACAATGCAAAAGTCCTTCAATGGGCAAATGAATAAGCAAGGTATAGTAAATGTATTCCATGGAGTACTATGCAGCAGTGAAAAGAAGGGACTATTGATACAAACAACAACTTGGGTGGATCTCAAGGGCATTATGTGAGTGGGAAAAAAACCATCTCAAAAGGTCACAGACTGTATGATTCCGTTTATATAACATTCTCAAAATGACACAATTGTAGAGATGGAGAACCGATTAGTGGTTGCTAGGGATTAGGTATAGTAGGGAGAATGGGTATGGCATGAGTGAGATCTTTGTGGTGATAGAATAGAGATCTTTGTGATGATGGCTGTATCCACACAAATGTACACATGCGATAACACAGAACTGCAACAAGTTGTACCCATGTCAATTGTCTGGTTTTGATGTTGTACTATAATTATGTAAGATGTAATCATTGAAAAAAACTAAATGAAGTTTACATAGGGCCTTTCTGTACTGTCTTTGTAACTTCTTGTGAATCTATAGTTATTCCAAAATAAGGATTAGAAAAAAATCCAACCTGAGATTTTTCAGTCCCTCACACTAAGTGAGTTTAATCATTTACATTTATCATGATTCCTGATACATTTGTATTTGTATTTATTGTTATTTTTTCTATTTACTGTTCCCTTTTTCTTCATCTTTCTGTGACCTCCTTTCTTGCATTCTATAATGTTGATAGTGTTTGCTATGCCCTTTGGCCTCTCCACTGTTTGGAAGACCATTTTTAATTACATTCTTTTAGTGGTTAAACTAAAAACTTTACCGCATTTACTTAACTTTACATGTTTCTCACACAATCTAAAGCCAAGTCAATCTCTCTTCTCCCTTTAAATACGGCAATTATCTTAGAATTCTCCTATCCCCTCTACATCCTGTATGTTATTTCTGGGGTATAATTTGGTTTCACTTGGTTTTTAAACATGAAAATTATTACTTATATACATTATATTTTCTTTTTAGATTTATGAACTTTAAAAAACCAATTTACTCCCTTTTATTTAACATTTCTTGGATCTCATTTCTTCTCTTGGGGCTTATGTTTATTCTTGATGAAGTATGTTTTTAGTAACTCTTTTCAACCTTTGTATGCCTGAAAGTATATTTAATTTGCTCTCGCTCTTGAATGGAAGGCTTAGCTGGGTATAGCATTCTTTTCTCTTTGCACCTTAAACATATTGTTCCTTTCTTCTCTGGCATCTATAGCTGATAGTGAGAAGTCAGCTTCTTTGTATGTGACCTGTCTTTTGAATTTCTAGGAGCTTAAATTCTTTTTTGGTGTTTGAAGCTCTATAGTTATAGCATGAAATGTTCAGATATAGCATAAGAGAGATATTTCTGGGGATAGAATAGTCCTGAATCTTTTTTTCCCTTGAGACTCCTGGATCAGAGACAAAAAATAGTTCTGAATCTTGAATGTAGTGGCGGTTTCACAAATCTACACATGTAATAAAATGGCACAGACTCTCCCCCACACATATGGTACCCATCTCGGTGAGTTTCTCAGCTCTCATAGCAGTTATCAATATCTAATGTTATTTCATGTGTTTGTTTGTGGGTTTATTTTCTTTCTTTCCCAAGTAGAACATAAGCTCCATAGGGGCAAGGACTCTATTTTGTTCCCTGGAGTGCCCAGGACAGTGACTGGCAAATAGCAGATCACTGAGCAATAGATTTCATTGCCAATGGACTCCTGAGGACACAAATAAGTAAGTGAACAAAATGATCTATAAAGCATCCCTAAAATTAACAAATATAATTGACAAGATATGACATCCATAAGGTAAGTATAGCTTTGATAAAATGAAACAGAGAACAAGAAAGAATTTCTTGGAAATTAAATATGTAATTGGCAAAATAAAAAATTCAATGGATGACCTAGAAGTTGATGTCAAATAAATTTCCCAAAATGGAAGAGGAGAAAGACATATCTTTTTACCCTTTGATAAAGAGAACAGATAATCATAACAGAGAATCAATTTAGGAGTTCCAACATCTAACAGATACATTTCCCTTCAAGCATGTTTTCTGTACCCCACAAGTTTTGCTTTCTTTCCTTGTCATTCACTCTTAAATGTTTTATAATTTTTCATGCTGAATTTTGCTAAGAAGTGTCATTTAGAATTGTGTCTTTGAATGAGTAAATATAAATCATTTGTTTTGCTTTTCTTCCTCTTCTTTTTTTCTGTACTGCCAGAGACATGGGAATCCCTGGCTTATGCCCAAGCTTGGCACAAATTCGTGTTCCAATCACTCATAAGTGACTCTATTTCTATTTTCTCATATGGCTTAGAAGGGATCAACAAGTAGAGATTTTTCTACCCTCATTCATAGATAGAACATTATTTTCTGGTTCCCTGTGATGCACAAAACCTGAGGCCTTACATCCCAGGCCTGTGTGATCATAAGTCCCCATTCCCTTGTACATGTATTTGGTCTACACTTCTCCCTCCCCATCCTCAGTTCACCCAAGGACCGCGTGGATCAAATGTGCTCATTGCTTTAAACATAGGTTTCCTTTTCATTTTTGACACCCGGAATGTTTTTCTGTTTTTACCTTTCAGCTCAACAATGTATGTGTAAACATCACATTTTATCCATGTATGTCTGCTTATTGGAGTAGCACAGGTGACTCTTGCCTATAGTCAGTTTGACGTCTTTACCTTGGCTCCTTCTCCCAGTTCACCAATGTGCTCTTTAGCTATGACCTTCATATTATCCAATGTCTTGAGTTTTTTATCTCATCAACTTTTTCTTTTCTTTATTTCCACTTATTTAAATTGATAATAATTATGTATGTTTACGGGGCACAATGTGATGTTTTGATCTATGTATTCATTGAGAAAAATTAAATCAAGCTAATTAACATATGTATCACCTCACCAACTTATTTTTTATGGTAAAAACACTAAAAACATTGTAGCAATTTTGAAATATACAATACATTATTATTAACTGTGGTCACTATGCAGTGAAATAGATTACTGAAACATATTTCTCCAGTCTAACTGAAAGTTTGTAATCTTTGGTCAACATATTCCTTTTCCTCATCCCTTCCTTTTTCCTGCCCCCAGCCTCTAGTAACCACCCCTTTACTCTCTGTTTCTATGAGATCAAATTTTTTAGATTCTACATGTAAGTGAGATCATATGGTTTTTTTTTCTTTTTGTCTTTCTGTGCCTGGCTTATTTCACTAAGCATGATGTTCTTCAGTTTTATCAATTTTTTTTCTTTTTTGTTTTTTGAGACGGAGTCTCACTCTGTTGCCCAGGCTGGAGTGCAGTGGCATGATCTTGGCTCACTGCAAGCTCCACCTCCTTGGTTCATGCCATTCTCCTGCCTCAGCCTCCCAAGTAGCTGGGACTACAGGTGCCTGCCACCATGCCTGGCTAATTTTTTTGTATTTTTAGTAGAGACAGGGTTTCACCGTGTTAGCCAGGATGGTCTCGATCTCTTGACCTCGTGCTGCACCCACCTCAGACTCCCAAAGTGCTGGGATTACAGGTGTGAGCCACTGCTCCTGGCCTCCATGTTGTTTTAAGTGACATAATATCTTTCTTTTTAAAGGCTATATAGTGTTCCATTGTGTATATATACATTTGCTTTATCCATTCATTCACTGGTGGACACTTGGGTTGCTTCCATATCTTGGCTATTGTGAATAATGCTGAAATGAACATGGGAGTGCAGATATCTCCTTGATGTACCAATTTCAATTCCTTTATATATATAACCAGAAGTGGGATTGCTGGATCATATGGTAGTTCTATATTTATATTGAAGAACTGCCAAACTATTTTCCAAAATGCCTGCATTAGTTGTCTTTTCTCCATATCCTTGCCAACTTGTTATCATTTGTCTTTTGATAATAGTCATTCTAGCAGGTGTGAGGCCATATTTCACTGTGGTTTTAATTTGTATTTCCGTGATGAACATTTTAAATATATATCTGTTGGCCACTTGTATGATACACAAAGTCAGAGAAGTACACTACAAAAGAAGAAAACTACAGGCTAATACCCCTGATAAGCATAGATACAAAAAATCTCAACAAAACACTAGCAAAGCAAATTCAATAGCTCATTAAAAGATTATTAACTATGATCAAATGGGATTTATTCCAGGGATGTGAGGATGGTTTAACATACATGAATCAATAAATGCAATACACCATATTAACAAAACAAAGATTGAAAACCACATGATCATCTCAGTAGATGCAGAAAAAACATTTGACAAAATTCAACATCTTTTTATGATAAAAACTCCCAACAAAGAAGGTATGGAGGAAAGTAACTCACCATAATAAAGGCCATTTATGACAAGCCCACAGCTAACATCATACTCAATGATGTATCTTGCATATTCAACAAGATAAGAATTTCCATTCTCCACTTCTATTCAGTATAATACTGGAAGTCCTAACCAGATCAATTAGACAAGAAAAAGAAATTAAAGGCATCCGCAGAGAAAAGGAAGAGGTGAAATTGTCTCTGTTTACTGATGCCGTAATTTTATATATAGAAAACCCTGAAGACTCCACCAAAAAAAAAAAAGGTGTTAGAACTGATAAATTCATTAAAGTTACAGGTTACAAAATCAGTAGTGTTTCTGTACATCAACAGCGAACTATCTGAAAAAGAAATTAAGAAAGCAATTCCATTTATAGTAGCATAAAATATTTAGGGTAAACTTAAGGAGTTGAAAGATCTGCACTCTAAAAACTATAAAACATTGATGGAAGAATTAAAGAAGCACAAATGAAAAGATATACCATGTTCATGGATTGAAATAATTAATATTGTTAAAATGTTGATACTATCCAAAGTGATCTACAGATTCAATGCAATTCCTATCAAAATTCCAATGTCATTTTTCACAGGAATAGAAAAAAACCATCCTAAAATTGTATAGAACCACAAGAGACTCTAAATAACCAAAGAAATCTTGAGCAAAAGAACACAGCTGGAGGCATCATGCTCCCTGATTTCAAAATGCATTATAAAGCTATTGTAATCAAAACAGCATGGTATTGGCATTAAAACAGACACATTGACCAATGGAACAGTTTAGGAAGCCAAGAAATAAACCCAAGTATTTGCAGTCAATTGATCTTTAACAAAGTTGCCAAGAAGATGCAATGGGGAAAGAACAGTCTCTTCAATAAATGGTGTTGGGAAAACTGGATATCCACATGCAGAAGAATGAAATTGGACTCTTATCTCACACCATATACAAAAATAAACTCAAAACAGATAAAATAGTTAAATGTAAGACCTGAAATTTTAAAATGACTAGAAGAAAACATAGGGGCAAAACTCTACAACATTGGTCTGGGCAATAATTTTTTGGATAGAACTCCATAAACACAGATGACAGAAGCAAAAATAGACCAATGTGATAACATCAAACTAAAAAGCTTCTGCACTGCAAAGGAAACAACAGTGAGGAGACAACTTATGGATTGGGAGAACATATTTGCAAACCATACATCTGATAAAGGGCTAATATCCAAAATCTATAAGGAACTCAAACAACTCAACAGCAAAAAAAAAAAAAAAATAAAAATAACCTGATTAAAAAGTGGGCAAATGACATGAACAGACATTTCTCAAAATAAGACTTACAAATTACATCACATTTTTTATTTCCAAGATTCCTAGTTGGCTCTTTTATCAGACAGCATGTTCTTATTTGATAGATATTTATGTTTCTCCTTGTCCCAGGTGTTGGTTTTTCTTCTTTGTTGAGTTGGGGTTCTGTCTGTGAATGGCGTTAGTTTCCCTCAAGAGTTTGATTAGCCGTGTGTGTGTGTGTGTGTGTGTATGTATTTATTTCTCTATTTGAAGCCTGCATTTGTTACCTGCAGCCTATCTCCAATAGGGGCAGGGATGGATATGATGCCAGTTGTGTAATATATTATCTGGGCTTGATGGCTGCCTGCCCCTTTTGGGAATCACTAGCCTTTATGATAAAGCATTGGCACCCAGTGCTACCATGGGGAGAGGGACAGGGACAGGGAGGAGACAGAGTTTATCCCTAACTAATTTTCCTATTGGTATGTCTCAGATGCCACTCACTTCATGTATTCATTGACTCTGAGCTTGGAGCATTTCTAGAGTCTCTCCTGTCTTTTGCAGCAAGTTTCTCTGAACATCTTTTGGGTTGTGGTTTCCTCCTTCAATCCAATTCCATCTACTTTTCATAATTCAGGTATGTCTTACAATTTATGGTCCACCTAGGACCACCAGTGCACTCCTTGTTTGCTGATATTTCCATGGAGTTATTCTTTGTTTTTTTTTTTTTTTTTTTTTAAGGCAGGGTCTTGCTCTGTTGTCCAGGCTGGAATACAGTGGCATGTGATCATGGCTTACTGCAACCTCAACCTCCCAGGCTCAAGCAGTTCTCCCACCTGAGCCTCCTGAGTAGCTGAGACTACAGGCATGCACCACTGTGCTTGGCTTATTGTTTCATTTTTGTGGAGACAGGGTCTCCTTATGTTGCCCAGGCTGGACTCAAGTGACCCTCTCACCTTGGTCTCCCAAAGTGCTGGGATTATAGGCATGAGCCACTGTGCCTGACCACATTTGTTCTTTCAAAATTATCTTTTCTGTCATTTCTAAGGATCTTGCAAAAGAAAGTGAGGCTAGTACAGCTTCTCAATCTGCCATCTCCTGAATATTTCTGCTATTATTTGAACTCTTAAAAACATGTACCACTTTTTCTAGAAAAATGCAAAACACTAGAGAAATGTTATTCTGAAAGAATGTAATGATGGCTACTATGTGAGACTATCCAAGACAATTTTAAAAAGAAAAGTAATATAAAGAGACTTTTACCACCAGATATTAAAAGATATTTTAAAGCCAAGTTAATAAGAAGATGATGTTGGCATAGAACAAAATGGACAGATCAATGGAAAAGATTAGGAAATCCAGATACAGAATGTAGTATATAATAAAGTTGGCATTTTGAATCAATAGACAAAATATTGTGTTTGCACAAATGGCTGACCATTTAATAATCTTGGGGTAGGAAAAAACCTTTTCTAAGCAGACAACAAGTCCAGAAACCAAAAACTGATAAGATTTTATGAGTTAAAAATAACATTTTCAGTACAGCAACAGCAATCATAAGCTCAAGAGATAATTAACAACTAGAAATACTTTCAATATGGGTGGTAAACAAAGGGTTAACATCATTAATATATAAATATTCAGATTCCAAAAAAGAAGAAAAATAACTAGTATACTCACCAATATACCATCTTTTACATGGAAAATAATATATATATATATATATATACCATTTTTATACACTTGGATTAGCAAATATTAACCAGAATGATAACACCCAGAAGTGACTTGGGTGTGGTACCTACTACATATCTGTAAATGGGAAAGGAAAGTAAGGATAACCTACAGGGAGGGAAATTTGACGTGATGTATCAAAATCCTTAAAAATGTGTCCAGAATATTTGATTCAGATGTTCTATTGCTAGGAATATATTCTAAGAATATGATCAGACAAATGGACAAAGATGTGTATGTGTGTGTGTATATATATATATATATATATACACACACACATACACGCACACATATGTATACACATAAGGTAGTTTATATCATGGCATTGTTTGTGATAGGGAGAATGTATAACAACTTAAGTATCCATCTGTAGGGAA
Source organism: Pongo pygmaeus (assembly GCF_028885625.2). Taxonomy (NCBI): domain Eukaryota; kingdom Metazoa; phylum Chordata; class Mammalia; order Primates; family Hominidae; genus Pongo; species Pongo pygmaeus. The sequence continues at coordinate 29,267,072 of NC_072394.2, read as the reverse complement.
ATGATAAAGCAGTGGTTGTCAGATGTGAGTGTGTGTGTGATTTTTTCCCCCCAGGAGGCATTCGGCAGTGTCTGGAGACATTTTTGGTTGCCACAACCGGGGTGAAGGGAGTGCTACAGGCATCTTATAGGTAAAGGTCAGGGATGCTGTGAAACATCCTACAATACTCAGGAAAGCCTCCTACAACAAAAAATTATCCAGTCCTAAATGTCAACAGTTCCGAGGTTGAAAAACCTTGAAATAACTGTTGGTACCTTCATAGAGTGGGAAGCTTTTTGTGTACTCAAGATGAGCCTGTATATTTCCATTTATTGAAATATAAATATGGCCATGAATTATTATGAAAAAATGTTGCTAGTTATAAATCAGAAGTAGCAAAACAAAGCTAGACTAAGCAGTGGTTGAAACAGTTAAGGTATCTGATTGTATCCAAATATTAACTGTCTCCAAAATTGCTCTAAATGGTGTATCATCTTTTTCAAAATAATTAGTAACTACCAAATATTTATATGTAGTTGTTTTAGTAAGGAGACTTTTAAAAATAGCTTCTATTTCTGGAGTTCTTTGTATATGCCAGGTATTGTACTAAATGGTTTATTTCACTTCTCTTTTTAAAAAAGAAAGATTTTTATTAGTACCAAAGCAGGACATGTAAATTGTACAAAATTATAAATATGTATAATCAAGCATTTACATTATTAAGATGTTCCCACTTCCCAGGGGACCCCATTTCACAAAACATTGGTGCATATCCTTCCAGATCTTTCTCTGTGTGTATACTTTTATACATATATGTAGTAAATGAGATCATGGTGTTTTGTAATGTGTTTTTTTCAATTCACAATCTGCATCTTTCTGCTACAGTACACTTTTATATCATCCGACCAATATTCAGACCATATGCAAACTTTCCCAAATGATCCAACAATGTCACTTGGTTTATCTTCCAAAAAGAGAGAGGGAGAACATGAAAGAGAAAGAGAAAAGACACAGAGAGAGAGAGACAGAGAGAACAGGAAAAAATAAACCTAATTCATCTCCATTTGAAACAGCTATTTGGAAAATGGTAATTAAAGGGGAAGAATCAAACAGTTATACTGTCTTTCCTTTAGGAACTGAATTTTAGGGTGACTGGAAAGCTCCCGTTAATGAAAGAAAACCCTGTTTTACCTGTGTGCCCTTTGACCTGAATCTCTTGCATAGGTTAGGAGCTCAACAAATGTGTGTTGATTATGGATGAATGCTGACCACTTGGTAGCAAGTAGCCAGGAGTAACTCACTTCCGGAGCGATAGCCTTGGAAAAATAGATCTAGGAATCACGGCCAGGTCAGCCTGTGAAGAACCAAACTGCCCATCTCCTATTGGCCTACACTTAAGAAACAGTTCATATTTTTAAGTATTACGTTTGCTTCATCTACAGACGATAGCATGTGAGAGACTGTATGAGTCAGAACTGTTGGCTGGAAGCAACAAAAACTGCTTCTGATTGGGATTTATCAGAAGGGTTTTGGACAGTTTACAGAAGACATGGGGGATCCAGAGAGTGAAAGACGCAGCCACAGGCACTGTCTGACTATGAGGACCCAGTCACCTGAAACACTGTTCCTTCCACAGCAGGCACCTGCACCATACCCTGCCTGGCATCCTCTATTCCACTCCAGTCACATTGAGAAAACTTCAACAGATCATAGTCCTTTGTGTCATTCCTTTTACATTCAAAATCCTGGGTCTGAATGCCTGATTGGCCATGTTTATGTTGTGAACCCATATTTAGTTGCCAGGAGGCATGGAAAAAGAAATATCTCCCCAATTTCCATAGCCAAAGTTGGGCTACCTCCCACTCTTCCTTGGATGACCCCGTAGTGGAAAAGGAGTTTGCATGAACTCTGTGCAGTGGAAATGACAGCTGCCCACTCTAGAGACCAGTGCTCAGAAGCAGTAGATGTATGATTAAATGTCCCCAATATTACAATGAGCCCACATTTTCTCCTCTACTCCTGGCCCTGGTTCCATTGTCTTGATTGTATAGATAGGAAGCTGAGCCTCAAAGAGGGTGAGCAGAGTCCCAGATCCCTCAGCAATTAGTAGTAGAGGTGGGATTTGAACCCAGATTGTTAAAGCTTTTCCCATTGCACTGTAAAATGGTAATGGCTGTAGCCAGGAAATCAAAGAGGAAAGAGGGTTTGCCAGAGATATACACTAGGGTTCTGTGAGGAGCCCGGGAGACAGAAAAACTATGATCACCCTTAGTACGCCTGGACTCAGAAGCCATCGAGCTTTGGAGCAGGATGGGACAGAAGTTTCTTTTTCAGAAGAGGGGAAAGTATAAGAGAATGTTTATTAACTGCCCCATATAGACAAGGCTTGGCAAGATCTTCTTGAAGCAGTCCTGAACAGCCCCTTTCACAGCCCACCCAATCCTCCTGGAGCTCTCTCCCCTGACACTTCACAGGGGGGTGGGGACCTCCACTAGCCCCTTCATGCCAGAAAGTCCTGCTTCTTCTGACTTAGCTGTAAGCTCAGCGAGTTTGAATGCAAGTCCTTCTCCATCTCCTCTTCTCTCCTCCTTGGTGCAGTCAGCAGAGCCTGGCACGTGGAGGGGACCATCCCCTTTGTTGACTTAAAACTGGATTTCAAAATCAAGGTAAAGGTCAAGGAATAGCTGTAAACCCACTTTCATGTAATCTTTCTAGCTTTTCTTGAACCATTTTGGGCAGAAGGCCTTACCTGTAAAGTGCACAAGGTCAGAGTGATGCACTTTTGAAAGAGAGAGAAGAGGAGCTGGTTGTCCTACAGACCTGGGTTTCAGAGCTGTGCAGGAGACCCTAGGCAAACTACTTTCCTCCCCAAGCCTCAGTTTTCTCATTAGTAAAGTGTGGATAAACATAGTACCATCCCCATGGGTTTGTGGTGGGGCACAGTGCTTGGCATTTGTATGAGTGCTTCATGAAACGTCTGTATTTAACAGAGGGAAAGAAAGAGTTATTTAAAACTGAAACTGGCTTTAGCAAACTTCTGCCTTTTAAGGGAAGAGGCAGGGGAAGCCAGAAATACCTGCATTAGTGGACACATAAATTTCTACACTGCTCTCTTGTACTCATGGAGGGTCCAGGGCTGTGGGTGGGGGAGGAATAACTGGAACTTCAAGTCTCTGTCAGGTCTTCTGAGTGGCTCAGGACCTGCAGTGGATGGTTCTTTGTTTAGAGGGCACTTTGAACATCTGTATGTGAAAACATATGTCTGGAGCCAAGTAGAAGGTGGGGAGCTGTTACTGTTCATAATGAAGAATGGGTAAAAGCTGGCAAGAGAGGAAATAGCCAATGATGAGGGGTTTCACCTGCAGAGAAAAGCACAGAGAGAAATTCTCAGTGGCAGGGTGACCCAAACACTCAGGAGAACAAGAATGTCTGATATTCATTTTTAAGTTGTTTGTGTTGCCGTGACATAAATAGCCCCGTTCAAACCTTCAGCAAAGTGTGCTCTTGACATTGATGTTTTGTGTGGGCAAATTAGGGGAAATCAAGAAAAAGAGGCTGGATTTCATGTCAGACTGGAGCGGAGAGAAGCAAAAAGCCATTGCAAGTGGCACACAAGTGAGGTCAGGACTTGGTGGAGGTGACCCTGGAAGCAATGCCAGGGAATTGCAGAACACTCATAGAAGGGCACTGGACTTTTGCAGGAGGAGAGATGCTGATTCAAGCCAGTTTTACTTAAATCTCAAAGACAGAATGATCTCAGTCAATATCTGAGTTCCATACATGTGGCTGAGAAATCACATCATGGAAGAAATAGAGAGGCAGAAATGGTGATTGCAGCTGGAAAGAGGAAACGTATAATTTTTTAATATTAAAAATATCTAGAGTATGAGGGAGTATAGTATTCATTTGGGGCTGTTTGCAAATGTTCCATGTCTTTCTCCTTCCAAGCACAGGGCAAAATTACATTTCCCTATATGTCTGAAGTTCGATGTGGTCATTGATAAGCCTTGGCCTGTGAAAGTGAGTGGCGGGTTCCTTCCAGGCAGGAGCTGAGTCAGTGCAGGCCTTGAGCCTCTCTCTTTTCCGTCTGCCTTGGTGACTGGCAATGGCTTAGAAAGTGACTGCTTTATCACCCTGAGTCCTCATTGAGGACAACATCAGTAAGCCTTAAATAAAAGTTTTTTTTTTTTGGTTTGTTTTTAAAGCAACTGAAATTTGGGGATAGGGGATTGCTATTGCTATATAACCTAAGCCCATCCTAAGCCCATCCTGAATGATACAGGAATTTGTGCAAAACCTTCCTTTATTAAGGAGGAACCTGAGACTTAGGTGCAGTGGCCAGCCTTGGCTCACTGAGAGACTGTGCAGAAAATCTTCAGCTAGAACCCAGCTCTCCTATTTCCCAGCAAGCAGCCACCTCAACCTTGAATGTTCCACCTGCTGGGAGTGTGATGCAGTGATGCTGAGACATCTACATGCAGGCACCAATGAGAACAAGCTCCAGACAGACAGCCCAAGCCACTTATGGGAAAATTCCTTAGAGTTCTCCCTCTGCCTCACCTGCCTCCAACTTGGAGGGTACTCCACTCATTTGTGCTTGATCTCTTGACCCCCAGTCCACCTGTCCTGTGTGTGCATGTTGCTTCTCTGATGATGGAGTTTATTAATCCTATTTGACATCATTCTGCCTTTGCCCTTTGTCCCCTTTGCGTTTCTGATTAATCTGGGCGATGGCCATCAAATAAGCCATATAGAGCCAAAATAATACTACATAACAAGAACCCTAAAACCTCACTGGTATTCCACAATAAGTGCTTAATGTTTGAGCATCTCTTTTATCATCTTCCTGGAAGCAGCGGCCCAACCCAGGAATCTCATTCTCCTGGTGCTGGCAAAGGTACCAGAGAACAAACAGAAACAAGTCTGATTGTCTCCTGCCATGCAGGCTTGTTGGTAGGACTCTCAGAGTCCCAGGTGGTATTATCCAGTGCATATAAACAGCCAAAGACAAGCTGAATAAGTATGCTGGATGGCAAAGCCTTTGTAAAAGATTTATTGGCCCCTGCAGAAACAGCCTTTAAATCACCTAAGACCTGTAATTGCATTGGGTGTACAAGTAAATGCATTTAGCTAGCACCTGTGAGTCCAAGTTCACCCTTTACCACTTCTTACTGGCAGAGTATCCATTCCTTATTTATTGAGTACCTAATAGGGATTGCACACTATACCAGGCCCTAGAGACACAAGGAAAATATGAACAACATTCTTCTCTTAAAGATCTATGAGGTCTACAGTTGGGTAGAAATGTATGGTATGATTAAGAGTAAGGGCACAGAGAGAAAATACTTTCTAGTACTGCAGAGGGGGCATAAAGGGAGGGTTGGATAACAAACTAAGCTTTGAAGTTGCATAGAAATGGATGTGGTAGAGACAGAATGAGCATTTAGACAAAGGGAATTTCATGGTGGCTTAGTTTGTGCTGCTGTAACAAAAATATCATAGACTGGTGGCTAAACAACAAGTTATTTCTCATAGTTCTGGAGGCTGCGAAGTCCAAGACCAAGGCACTGGCAAATCTGGTGTCTGGTGAGCACCTGCTTTTTGTGGTGAGCACCTGCTTTTTGGTTTGCAGAAGGCTGCCCTCTTGTATCCTCCCATGGTGTGCACACACACATGCAGAGAGAGGGGGGAAGAGAATGAGAGAGAACGAAAAGAGAGAAAGAGAGAGAAAGTAAGCTCTCTCCTGTCTCTTTTTTATAATGGCACTAATCTCATCACAAGGGCTCCACTTTTATGACCTAATTACCTGTCAAAGGTCCCACCTCCAAACACTGTCACACTGGGGATTAGGATTTCAACATATGAATTTTGGGGGGACAGAAACATTCAGTCCCTAGCACTCGGGAAAAGGCAGGAAGAAAGGAGCATGGATATGATGTGTGTTTGCACATAAGGTGGATGAGGAGTGAGTAGGCAGCATGCAATTCTAGCAGGGTAGGTTTGGGTCTGATATTCTAGGACCTGAAATGCCAATGTAAGGACTTAGGACTTTATCCAGTGAACATTTGGAATCACTGAAGAATTTTAATTGGAGGAGAAAGAGCATTCAATGTTTGTTTTTGAAGACACCCTTCGTGTAATGTGGAGTATGCATTACAGAAAATGACATCGGTTTGGGGACAGCTGTAAAGTGTCTAAGACAGAGACAGCAAGGCTCTGAGGGGTGGACAACAGTACAGTATGGGGAGGACACAGCCAGAGGAGACTTAGTTTTCTAAGCTGGGTGCCTTAATAGGAAGCAGTGTCATTAACTAGGAAAGATAATGTGGAAAGAAGAGGGGCAAGTTTAATATGGGTTTGAGATGCCTGAAGGTTGTGTGGGTGGCAAGGCTTAAGAGCTTTGGAGCTGTGACTCATGAGTGTGGAAAGAGGTGGTTGGAGATTGGGATCTGATTAATTTCCTCAAGGAGAGTGTGCAAGTTGAAAGAACACGAGAAAGAGTAGTCAAAGTTGTAGCAAGGGAATAGGGAGAGAGTGGTGTTGAGAAAGCTAAAAAGGAATTTTGCAAACAGAATAAGGCTGGATAGATCGGCCAACCATGTACAGTTTTGAAGGTTGTGTTACAGCACAAATTTAGAACAAACGATTTCCAATATAGATTATGTGAATGAAGCCTTCTGGAATTGTGCAGCATGCGGCCAATACGGCTGTAAATGTCAGACCTGGTCACAAGGCTGGTTGGAAGACACCACTGGATTTGATGCCCAGACTTTACCTTATACCAATTAAATCAAGAATTCCAGGAATGGGAAGATAAAATGTAGGTATCAGTTTTGTTTTTGTTTGTTTGTTTGAAAGGAGTCACTTAGGGGATACTTAAAAGCTTCCCAGGTGATTCCCATGTTAAGACGGGATGGAGAACCACAGTGTCCTGCCCTCTCTCCACCATCTCAGTCCTGCATCCTAGCAGCAAAGCATTGCTTAACAGGCCAGCTTCAAGTCAGTTTCATGCTTACCTACCACAAATGAACATTCAACACTGCTCAGGAGTCGAACCATGTTACTCCAAGAGCTACCTTCCCGTGATACAAGATGACCGCTTTCTAGCTCCTTCTCAGTCCTCAAAATATATCCCCCAATTCCCATTCAGCTTATGATCTTACCTCAAATGTCACTAAGAAAATCCGCATCGTTAGAATGAAACTGCGTAATCTTCACACCACCAAATCTACAGTCTTACTAGAATCTCTAACCATCTCAGTGCCTGCACCATCTCAGGCCATGCCCCTTCATGTACTGTAGACTCCACACCCACTCTATTCTGCATCTTCAGCCCTCTTTTTTATTGTGGTATTCTCATCTGCACCCAGGCAACCCTAATATCTCACTGTTGAGGGTACAGGCTGTTGTGGTTATCCATACTGGGTGACACACCACTCCAAAATTTAATGACTTAAACAACAACCATTTTGTTGCTCAACAATGTGAACAGCTCAGTAGAGATGGCTTGTGTCTACTACTCATGATATTGGCTGGCACTGTTCAACTGGGGCTGGAGAGTCCAAGATGGTGTCATTCACATGTCTGGCACCTCAGCTGGGGAGGCTCCGTCACCTGGAGCTTGGCTGGGGTTGTTGGGCTTCTTTTCTTCTCATGGGCTCCCTCGTATATCTGGGGCCTTAGTTCTCCTCCACATGTCCTCTGTTTCCATGTGTTGTCTCATCTATCAAGACCTCTCTCCACTTGACCTCTCTCTCTAACAGTACAGTGTGGACTCTGCACATGGTGAATTTTCCTCTGAGCAAAATCAGGAGTTACAAGGCACCTTCAGGGCTGGACTTGGAAATCTCAAATTTCATTTATGCCAAATGTGTCTTCTGGTCAGAGCAAGTCACAAGAGCCATCCAGATTCAAAGGGAAAGGTCCACCTCTGGATAGGAGGAGTAGCACTCATGCCCATGGGAAAATGGTTGGTGGCCATGCATGCACATTGATACTACCTTGACTCTCCATATCAGAGTTCTGTGTAAGGAGGGAGTATTGCAGGAGTCAGACAAATGAAGATCGAGGTACAGAACAAGTTTTGTTGGAAGTAAAGCTAAATTTGTTTAGGCAACAACGGGCTAAACATAAGCTTGTTTTAGGCAACAGTGAGCATCCTTCTTCTTTGACCCTGAGTTGGATTTACTCACTTGTTTAAATGTACAACCTCAGACCTTCCTAGCCTTAGGGGCAGAGCCTTCCTGGCAGAGTTCACCCAACAAAGGAAGATGGAGTGGGGCAGAAACTAGAGGCAGAGGGCAGGTGCGAGCCACCTGAGTTCATTCATCCTTCTAGCCTCACTACCCACTCAGTCCCTCCTGATCCCATGGAAGAAAGGAGTAGGGATGAAGAGGAGAGCAGAAGACTGCTTCCCAAGAATGTGCTGGTCTTTCCATGTCTTAAGGACCTGACTTGGTGTGAAGGCAGGACAGCAGGGGAAGATGGTGCTCTCAAATACACTGGAGTCTGTCCACTTACATACAGGGTCTCAACTATGGTCAGCCAAGGGTGTAATCACCTCCTAAGGGGAAGAGATCAGTAATTTCTTAGGGGGCACTCACTGGCATAGTCATGTGGCCTCACCCCAAGACCAATCAACTGTTTCATCATTCTGAGATCAAGAGTATAATCTAGTTTTCTTTAAAAAATTCTTTTTATAAAGCTGTCTTGACCAAGTCAGGGCCAGGTACCAGACAACTAGGGAGAACCTGTATGCCCCAGAGCCCACGAAATTGTTCAAATGAGCCAACCCACAGAGAGCCTGCAAACTCTAGCTAACCTCACCCTCACTTATATACAGGCAGCCCCTACATCTTTAGATTGCTGTTACCTTGCCCCCCTGGGCACAACCCCCCATGTGTGGCTCTGACTGGCGGCATTCTCTTGTTTGGAGCTGTGCATTACCAGAGTTTTGCCGTTCATCTATGCAAGTGTCATTGTATTGTGTCTCGTCAGCAGAAGAACACTAAAATCTTATAAAACACAGGGTGGGCCATCTAGCTCTTTCCCTGAAAGCTCTGAAATAGATGAGCACTGTACGTTAACTAAATCAACTCTAAGACTTACATCCTGTGCTGACAATTCACTCTGTTCTGTTCCCATCTCCAATGATGGCCTGTTGCACAAAACGGCTCAGCTGAGGGCATGTAATGAGCTCCAATGATAGATTTTAATAACTCTATTATCATAATAGTGGTGATATAAAACCGTCCCAAACTTGAAAAATAGCATTTAGCCTCCCACTATCAAATATTCAAATACCTGCTTGTAAATCTAGTCCAAGATACAGAAAATAAAAATTGTTAAAAACTACATGAAAATTAAAATCTCCAAATCACCCTTGTCAATGTTAACTCTACTGTCACAAAAAAGAGATGTCATTCATATGCCTAAGAATATAAGGAGAGAGTCTACATCCCTTCGGCAGCCACAGTCAGGGTGTCGTTACTTCAGAATATCCAAGCTGAATTCATCTAACCCAAAGTCTAGTGCCTCATGTTTTATAGAGAAGAGAGTTAAGAGGACACATAAGACTTTCACAGCTCTGATGCACACCCATGGAATTCAGAAATACAAGAAAAAGAAAAAGGCTGCAAAGCAACTATTCCAGGAAAAAGTTGTTATTTGCATTAAACCAAACATATATGACCATTGCTGAGATGTAGCATGGTCTGAGAGAGGGTAAAAGGTTCATATTGGTTTCAGCTTCATTGTGATGCCAGCCTCGAGCTATGCTAGTTGTCCGGTGTCATGAGAACAAAACTCAAGTAGGAGAAATTTCCCATCAAGGGGCTAACTAGAGGACTTGTTTTCCAAATGTGGTTGATGCTGTTGGCACCCTCTCTGCATGCTCTCGGTCCTCACTCTGCCTGTGACGTTGATAGCTTCCTCCTGCTAACACTCGAGACTCTCCAGCTGCAGGCTTTCCCTGAGTATGGGAAGAGGTGTAGGACTGGCCAGAAGTGCTCATGAGTTAAGGACCCAGGAGCAGCCCCCTCTATGAAATGATGGACAGGAGGAGTGCTGGATAAGCACCCCAGCTTCCTCGCTGCTTAAGTGGCACAAATCCAAGGTGCATTGCACCACAGTCTCTCAGAGGGTCTCCAACAGGACTGGGTCTCAGTTGCCCATGCAATGCCCTTTGTTGATTTTCCTTCCTTTCCTGACCCACTTCCTCACTCTACTGTTAGTGCTTTGGACCATCTCCCAAATAATCTACCTCCACCAAAATCTTTGTCTCAGGTTCAACATCTGGAGGACTCTGACTTGAAACCCCATACCTGTGGGAAAAAATCCATGCTACATCCTCTTTTCTCTCTCATAGAGTGGCTTTTTAGATACTTTGATTTTTCAGCTAAATTTTAAATATATAGTATTGACATAGCCAGTTACCAAGTGTTGACTGAAGTGTTCCTCTTTAATACCTTGTGGGTATAAAACTTCATTTCCAAATTCCCTCTCGATTTTTTTTTTCCCTGAGATTGAGTCTTACTCTGTTGCCCAGTCTGGAGTGCAGTGGCAGGACCTCAGTTCACTGCAACCTCTGCCACCTGGGTTCAAGCGATTGTTGTGCCTCAGCCTTCTGGGTAGCTGGGACTACAGGCGCACACTGCTGCACCTGGGTAATTTTTGTATTTTTAGTAGAGATGGGGTTTCACCATGTTGGTCAGGCTGGTCTCGAACTCCTGACCTCAAGTGATCCGCCCGCCTTGGCCTCTCAATGTGCTGAGATTACAGGCGTGAGCCACTGCTTCCGGTCTGAATTTTATGCTCCCTGAACCCAGAGATAAACTGAGTTTAAGCAGAGCCTCCAACACCTCTGGTGAGTATTTATATTGATTTTCTCAAGCTCATGAAGCTCATTAAATCCTGAGGTGCCAGGGAGCTGGTGAGGACCAACACTCTATCATTTGCCTTTTCCCCAGAGCCTGGAATGTGTGCCACTTGGGTGGCAGCTACAAATCTTTCTGCTGCCACTTGGTTCTCTGTAGCACTCTCTGTGTCATGTGAACCTCCAGTGTTCATTTCCCTCTGTCTTTTATCAGGGAGTTTTGGATATGTTTTTAGCATTTTGACCTATTTCTTAAGTGGATCCCCTGTCCTTTTACTCTACACATAGGGCCACCAATGTTTTATGGGCATAAATGCCTTTTTCCTCATATTTCCTCCCAGCCTGTTTCTCTCAGACCCAGATTCACCTAAGTACACCTAAGGATTCTGTCTGGCAGAGTCTCCCATCATGAGAGAGGCGAGCAGAGTCATTAGTGGGGGTTATGGTTAGGGAATATAGTTGTGTGTGTGTGTGTGTGTGTATGTGTGTGCGTGTGTGTGTAAGAATTAAATCTTGAGTAATTATGAGAATCAAAGATCCAGAGGGAACTTGAGGAATCAGAGAGGGAGTCCCTAGCCAGCCAATTTGAGAAGCCAAGCACGTCTAGCCTATGAAGCGGAACTGTGAAGTGGAAGCTCATGGGAGGTCTCTGGGAAGCCCCCACCTCTGTGGTACACAAGCATCTGGGGTGAGCCTGAGGGGGCGGTTGGTCAGCAGAACCAGTAATTAGACCAAAGAGCTGGAAGCTGAGTGGGGAGGGTGAGAGCAATCTGGATCCTCTGGCACCTCTATGTCTAGTTGCCACCATGTGACCAGGACCTTCAGAGAGCAATGGCCATTGCTAACTGCCACCATCTAATTGCATGCAGAGGTTTTTCTGGCATACTCTAAACTAGAACTGTAAAGGGAGAGTATTATGGGAGACAAAGCTCCCCGTTTAACCAAGTTGACCCAGTACAAACTACCACAGAGATATAAAGTAAATTGTTCAAGTAAGTCTTGTCTATATTCTCCCCCATGAATTAGATAAGCCCATCTATATGATCAACATTTTACTATTATTGCTCAGCTTGGCTTCCCTGGGCATGTCTCGCCTCTCCTTTGCCTTCCTTTGTGTCCTGATTCCCAAATTTTCCAGACATATTTCCAAGGGCACATGCCCTGAGGCTCACCTAGTGATGTGTTCCATGCATTCTTGCTAGGGACCTTCCAAATCTGTCCATACCATCTCTAAGCACTTGAGAAAGGGCTACTTCCCGTGTAGTTTAGTAAAGATTCTCTATCCGCTACTTTAAAAAGCTGAGGCTTCTCAATTGTTTCTTGAATCTAGGCCCCCTCTGGGAAAGTTATACCACTCAACTCCCTGAAACTGTGTTTCTTTTCCTCTGTTAGATTTCTTGGGGTCTCAATCTTCCTGATACAGGAAGAAAAAAAAGATAGTTTCCTCTTCAAGAGGCCACAGTGAGCTAAGAGCAGGTGTACAACTGGAGCAGGCAGCCACAATATAGGCTGCTCCTGCACCTGCCAAAGTATAAAGGATTGTTAGGTTTGGTCTTGGGCTGAGCCAAAGCCTGTCTCTTTGGCCCCAAATACTTGTCCTTGTACCCATTTCTCAAGGTTTCAGGCCTTTGCATCAATATGTTGGGGGTTTAAGGTAACAATAAATCATGTCTTTTTCCCCCATTTCTTTCTGAGTATGAAACCAACTGGGAGACAACCACAGGATTCAAAGAGAACTTAAAATATCAGCTTGATTATTACAGTTATGCTTGAGGATGATGACTTGACCAATTAGGCTTCCTAATACTTCATCCTCATGATGGGCAGGGCTCTTAAGCCTCCCCTTGCTCAGAGCAGAGCTGGCTCTTTAGGTGGACCAGGTGGAGGAGAGGAGTCCTACAGACCCATAACCTGGGTAGGGATCCTCACGAGAGAGCAACCAGGAGCTGCTGGGCCTCACTTTCCCTGTCCATGCTCACAAACCTATCAACCCCATAAGCCATTTTCCTCCTGGGAATGAAAGGCAGGGAGAGAAGAAACATTCTTCAGGTACATTTCTCTCTTGGGGAGAAAAGTTAAAAATTGCCTTCCTCTATGGGAGTCTGAGGTGTGGAGGAAGAAACAACCCCATCTGCTCCCACCCCCTAAAAGCCAGCTCCTTTCTTAGCGCCCCTGCACTGCTCATGGCAGTGCAAATGTGTAGAGTCATCAGAGAAGGTGGTTGGTAGTTAGGACTGAGGCTGAGGACACTATGACCCAGCAGTTTCACTCTTGGGGCTACATTGCAAGTGAATTGTCTCATGGTCCATGAGAGGACATACACAGAGATGTCCACCACAGCAACTGGAGGCAGCCTCGAGTCCCAGAGGAATGGAAAGGAAGTGCAGTGGACCCTCACTACTGAATACTACACAGCTCTCAGAGCAATGAGGCCGAGGCATGTATAACCACGAGAACAGAGCTTTTCAAAAAAAAGTGTTGAGTGAAAGAAGAGAGAAATAGAACAAGGTCTGTTGCACAATGCCATTTATGTAAATTAACAGGACAAATACACAAAAAGTAAGCATTTCATTTTTGCAAAAAGGCATACATGCACACTCAAGGACAGGAGTCAAAAACATGAGCACGAGAGCCTGTGGGGGTCAGAGGTCAAAAGGAAAGCACAAGAGATAGGCCTTGCACAAAACGATGATGAAAGTCTGCCATGAACTAGGACTCTGGCCAGCTCAACCCTTGGCTCCTGAGGTTAAAAAATACCCTTTCCTCGACCCCATCAGCTCCGGCTTTTCCTCCTTTTCCCCTGAACATTCTAGGAGCCTTCAGTGTGTGGCACCCCTTTCTTGCCCCTCTCTCACTCATGTCCCTCTTTGGCTGGTTTTCCATGTCAGTGGTCCCCCCAGACTGCTTTTCCAGAAGTCACCGATGACTTCCACATGGCCAGATTCATTGGGCATTTTTTATTTATGTTCTTCTTCATTCTAAAACTTAAGGTTAAACGAACTCACCTTCTTAAGAGTACAGTTCTGTTTTGACAAACGCTACCACCATTGTAATCAAGATATAAAGTAGTTCTACATCCCCCCAAATTTTTCATGGCACTCTTTTTTATTCCCTCTCCCCATCCACCCCTGGCAATAGTGAATCTGCTTTCTGTTCCTGTAGTTTCATCTTCTGGAGAATGTCACATAATGGGATCATACATTTTCAAGTGTACGATTTTGATCCAGATTGTGTGTGTATCAGTAGCTTGTTCTCTTTATTACTAAGTAGGATTTTATTGTATGGAATGATCACAGTTTGTTTATCTACTCACCTGTTGAAGAGCATTTGGGTTGTCTCCAGGTTTGGGTGATTACAAATATACCTGCTATAAACATTCGCACGCAGGTGGCCATAGGTTTTCATTTCTCCACGTAGAGACCAAGGAACGGGATTGTGGATTATAAGGCAGGTGTGTGTTTATCTTGTAAGAAACTGTAATGGACATTTTAGAGTTCTCATTTTGCTGGAATTTTCAGCATCTTGTACCATGGTTGACCTCCCCTTTCTGTGAGGTTACTTTTTCCTGTTTCTTTATTGTTCCCCCTGCCCCCCTCCCCCAGCTCCCAGCCAGACTGGGATGCTTCCTGGGCTCAGTCCTGTGACAGTGAAAAGGAGGCCCAGTATGGCTACCTCCATTTCGCTCCTAACCCCCTGCCCCCTGAAGGTGATATCTTCTAGGTTAACTGCTTTTGCTCATCTCTGCACATAGACCAAGCTAACTATAGGAGGAATTTAGTTTACAGTTTAACTTTAAAGCAAGGATGAAAATAATCCTTTCCCAAAATTACCCCCCAAGAAGATAAGGAGGGTGTACGAACAAAAACCATGTTGTATTCAAAATTTGTGGGAGCGTGTGGCCTGACCAAGGACAGAGAGGATTCATGGCCTCATCAGACAGTCACTGGTGCCCACAAGTCTGCAGTTGTTGGTCACCTCTTGATCCCAACCCTTTCCTCTTCCCCCTGCCCCTAACATAAAAAGAGCCTGAAACTTTTACTGACATAAGATGGTTCTTTAGAACATTAGTCCACCATCTGCTCAGTGTGCTGGCTCTCCAAAATAAAGCTACTTTCCCTGCTCCAACTCCTTGCCTCTCGACTTACTTGCTGTGCTGTGGCTAGAAGAACAAGTTTGGACTTGGTTACAGTCCGGGAGTCCCTTCCCTTGGGTGACTGCAGCTGTTTCATGGCTATACCATAAATGCGGTCTCTGGTTTGTGGCTCCCACATTTATAACTCTCTCCCCAGCCTCTTCTAAACCCCAGGCTTATGAGTCCCGCTCTGAATATGCCATCATCTAAGAGCTTTCTGCCATGACTGAAACACTGATGTCCTCTCCACTCCACCCCACCTCGACTGCTTCCCCTCTGGTTTTCCCACCAAAGTGAAGACATCTCCACCCACCATTGCTTAAGATAAACACCAGTGAGTTATTCTTTATACTCTCCTTGTGTTTGTTATCTGTTGCTGCCTAACAAATTACCACAAACTTAGTGGCTTTAAACCACACCCATTTATCATCTTACAGCTTCCATGGGTCAGAAGTTGGGCACAGTGTGGCTCAGTTGGTTCCCCTGCTCCAGGTCTCAGAGGGCCAAAATCAAGGTATCAGCAGGGCTGTGCTCCTTACTGGAGGCTCTGGGAAGAATCTTCTCCTAAGTGTATTCAGGTTGATGGTAGTTCCTTGCAGTTGTAGAACTGAGGTCCCCATTTCCTTGCTTGTTGCCATCCAGGGTGCCCTTACTTCTTTAGAGCCCTCTCTTTTTTTTTTTTCGTTTTTTTTTTTTTTTGCACGTGACTCTATGTGTTGTTAAGAAGCAACAACAATTTATTGTGGTACCGTTTACAATAGCAAAGACTTGGAACCAAAGCAAATGCCCATCAATGATAGACTGGATAAAGAAAATGTAGCACATATACACCATAGAATAATATGCAGCCATAAAATAGGATGAGTCCATGTCCTTTGCAGGGACTTGGATGAAGCTGGAAACCATCATTCTCAGCAAACTAACACAAGAACAAAAAACCAAACACCACATGTTCTCACTCATAAGTAGAACACATGGACACAGGGAGGAGAACATCACACACTGGGGTCTGTCGGGGGGCAGGGGGCTGGGCAGGGAGAACATTAGGAGAAATAACACCATGGCGCATGTATACTTATGTAACAAACCTGCACGTTCTGCACACGTACCCCAGAACTTAAAGTATTAAAAAAAAAAAAAAAAAAGCAACAACAGCACATAGAACCCTTTTCATGATTGGCATCTCTGTTTTCCCCTGGTGCTGCAGCTCTCTGATTCCGGCAGGAGGAAGTTATCTGCCTTTAAAGACCCATTCAGTTAAACTGGGCTCACCTGGATAATCCAGGCTAAATCCAGGATAATCTCCCTATTTAAAAATCAGCAGTAACACTGCTATGTGTTGAACTGTGTCTCCTAAAAAGATATGTTGAAGTTATAACCCCTGGTACTCATGAGTGTGACTTTATTTGTAAATTGAGCCTTTGCAAATGTAATCAAGTTAAGACAAAGTCAGATGAGGAGTAGGTGGGCCCTGAATCCAATCTGACTGGTGTCCTATTAAGAAGAGGAAAAGACCCAGCACTTTGGGAGGCTGAGGCAGGCGGATCACCTGAGGTCGGGAGTTCAAGACCAGCCTGACCAACATGGAGAAACCCCATCTCTATTAAAAACACAAAATTAGCTGGGTGTGGTGGCACATGCGTATAATCCCAGCTACTTGGGAGGCTGAGACAGGAGAATCACTTGAACCCGGGAGGCGGAGGTTGCGGTGAGCCGAGCTGAGATTGCGCCATGGCACTCCAGCCTGGGCAACAAGAGCGAAACTCCATCTCAAAAAAAAAAAAAAAAAAGAAGAGGAAGAGGAAAAGAGAAAGAAAAACACACAGAGGCTCTGTCATATGAAGACAGATGCACAGAGGGCAGATGGCCGTGTGATAACAGAGCCAGAGACACAGGTTATGCAGCTGTAAGCCAAGGAATGCCAAGGACTCCCAGTAACAACCCAGAGCTGGGAGAGAGGTCACGGCCCTGCTGACACCTCGATTTCAGACTTTTGGCCAGCAGATGTGTAAAAGAACACATTTTTGTTGTTTTATGCTACTCAGTTTGTGGTGCTTTGTTACAGCAGCCCCAGGACACAAATACAAATCCCAATTACATCTGCAAAGTCCTATGTAAGGTCACATATAGGTATGGTCACATATAATGCCCATGTATAAGGTCACATATGGGCATCAGATTCACAGTCCCAGAGATTACAGTGTGAAATCTTCTTGGGGCCATAATTCTGCCTACCTCCTCTCCCCGTTCCATGTAGCTAATCCATCACCAAGTCAATTCTTCCTTAAAAAATTTTTAAAGTTTTTGAACTATTTATCTGTATCTCTACTGTAGTCAAGACACTTTCATGTCCTACCTGGATTATTACAATAATTCACTAACTTATCTCCTTGTTTCTCCTCTTGCCTATCTCACAAAATTCTTTTTTACAAAACAATCAGATCATTTTAGAACACAAATTGGATCACATCATTTATATCAGTGTAGAATTTATTCAGGAACAAGTAAGAGAAAATCCAACTTATGATGACTTGAAAAAAAGAGAGATGCCTATTTTTTCTCACATGAGAACGCCCAACTCAAGCAGTCCAGAGCTGATGCAGAAGCTGAATAATGTGATTAAGGACCGAGTCACTTTCTACATTTCTGCTTTGCCATTCTTAAATTTATTTACCTTCTGTCCTCATGGTTGCAATATGATTGCCATGCCTCCGGGCATCACATTTGTGCTCAGGATGGAAGTTAGTGAAGGACAAATGAAAAAACCTGCCAAAGTTTACTTCCCTTTTTATTAGGTAGTCCAAAAATTTCTCAAAAATTGTTCTTACTGAACATAAGCTTATATCTCATTGTCTAAAACTGTATCACGTGACTATCCCCAGCTGTGAGGGAGCCTTGGAAACTGAATATTTCTTTAGAGAAAGGCATGAGAAAATGGTGTTGAGAATGGGTATTCCATGAGCCTACCTACATCATCTCCCTTACCACTGTCTTGTTTAGAAGCTCTCTGTCTGACTTATTATTATTATCATTATACTTTAAGCTCTGGGATACGTGTGCAGAACGTGCAGGTTTTTACATAGGTATAGACGGCCATGGTGGTTTGCTGCACCCATCAACTCGTCATCTACGTTAGGTATTTCTCTTAATGCTACCCCTTCCCTAGCCCCCCACCCCCCGACAAGCCCCAGTGTGTGATATTCCCCTCTCTGTGTCCACGTGTTCTCATTGTTCAACTCCTACTTATGAGTGAGAACATGCGGTGTTTGGTTTTCTGTTCCTGTGTTAGTTTACTGAGAATGATGGTTTCCAGCTTCATCCATGTTCCTGCAAAGGACATGAACTCATCCTATTTTATGGCTGCAGAGTATTCCGTGGTATATATGTGCCACATTTTCTTTATCCAGTCTATCATTGATGGACATTTGGGTTGGTTCCAAGTCTTTGCTATTGTAAATACTGCTGCAATAAACATACAAGTGCATGGGTCTTTATAGTAGCATGATTTATAATCCTTTGGGTATATACCCAGTAATGGGATTGCTAGGTCAAATGATATTTCTGGTTCTAGATCCTTGAGGAATCGCCACACTGTCTTCCACAATGGTTGAACTAATTTACACTTCCACCAACAGTGTAAAAGTGTTCCTACCTCTCCACATCCTCTCCAGCATCTGTTGTTTCCTGACTTTTTAATGATCATCATTCTATCTGGTGTGAGATGGTATCTCATTGTGGTTTTGATTTGCATTTCTCTAATGACCAGTGATGATGAGCCTTTTCTCATATGTTTGTCGGCCACATAAATGTCTTCTTTTGAGAAGTGTCTGTTCATATCCTTCACCCACTTTTTGATGAGATTGTTTTTTTCTTGTATATTTGTTTAAATTCCTTGTAGATTCTGGATATTAACCCTTTGTCAGATGGATAGATTACAAAAATTTTCTCCCTTTCTGTAGGTTGCCTTTTCATTCTGATGATAGTTTCTTTTGCTGTACAGAAGCTCTTTAGTTTAATTAGATTCCATTTGTCAATTTTGGCTTTTATTGCCATTGCTTTTGGTGTTTTAGTCATGAAGTCTTTACCCATGCCTATGTCCTGAATGGAATTGCCTAGGTTTTCTTCTAGGGTTTTTAGGTCTTACATTTAAGTCTTTAATCCATCTTGAGTTAATTTTTGTATAAGATGTAAGGAAGGGGTCTAGTGTTCTGCATATGGCTAGCCAGTTTTCCCAGCACCATTTATTAAATATGAAATCCTTCCCCCATTGCTTGTTTTTGTCAGGTTTGTCAAAGATCAGATGGTTGTAGATGTGTGGTGTTATTTCTGAGGCTTCTGTTCTGTTCCATTGGTCTATGTATCTGTTTTGGTACCAGTGCCATGCTGTTTCAGTTACTGTAGCCTTGTAGTATAGTTTAAAGTCAGGTAGTGTGATGCCTCCAGCTTTGTTCCTTTTGCTTAGGATTGTCTTGGCTACATGGGCTCTCTTTTGGTTCCATACGAAATTTAAAGTAGTTTTTTCCAATTCTGTGAAGAAAGTCAATGGTAGCTTGATGGGGATAGCATTGAATCTATAAATTACTTTGGGCAGTATGGCCATTTTCATGATATTGATTCTTCCTATCCATAAGTATAAAATGTTTTTCCACTTGTTTGTGTTCTCTTCTATTTCCTTGAGCAGTGATTTATAGTTCTCCTTGAAGAGGTCCTTCACATCCCTTGTAAGTTGTATTCCTAGGTATTTTATTCTCTTTGTAGCAATTGTGAATGGGACTTTACTCATGATTTTGCTCTCTGTTTGTGTATTATTGGTGTATAGGAATGCTTGTGATTTTTGCACATTGATTTTACATCCTGAGACTGCTGAAGTTGCTTACCAGCTTAAGAAAATTTAGGGCTGAGATGATGGGGTTTTCTAAATATACAATCATGTCATCTGCAGAGACAATTTGACTTCCTTTCTTCCTATTTGAATAAGCTTTATTTCTTTCTCTTCCCTGATTGCCCTTGCCAGAACTTCCAACACTGTGTTGAATAGGAGTGGTGAGAGAGGGCATCCCTGTCTTATGCCAGTTTTCAAAGGCAATGCTTCCACTTTTTGCCCATTCAGTATGATGCTGGCTGTGGGTTTGTCATAAATAGCTCTTATTATTTTGATATATGTTCCATCAATACCTAGTTTATTGGCTTTTTTTGTTTTGTTTTGTTTTGTTTTGTTTTGTTTTTGAGATGGAGTCTTGCTCTGTTGCCCAGGCTAGATTGCAATGGCATGATTTTGGCTCACTGCAACCTCCATCCCCCAGGTTCAAGTGATTCTCCTGCCTCAGCCTCCTGTGTAGCTGGGATTACAGGCGCATGCCACCATTCCTGGCTAATTTTTGTATTTTTAGTAGAGACGGGGTTTTGCCATGTTGGCCAGGCTGGTCTTGAACTCCTGACCTCAGGCTGAGATCATCTCAGCCTACCAAAGTGCTGAGATTAAAGGTGTAAGCCACCACGCCTGGCCTCTGTTTGGCATTTTAATGCAGTATAAATAAAATTTGAATTTCCTCACTGCCTCTCTAATATTATAATTTATGGCTCGTCTCCCTCTCTGGGTGTGCCAGTCACTGCAACATTTTTTTTTTTTTTTTAAGACTGATTCTCACTCTGTTGCCCAGGCCAGAGTGCAGCAGTGGCATGATCTCGGCTCACTGCAACCTCTGCCTTCCGGGTTCAAGGGTTCAAACGATTCTCCTGCCTCAGCCTCCCAAGTAGCTGGGACTACCGGTGGGCACCACCACGCTCGGCTAATTTTTTATATTTTTAGTAGAGACGAGGTTTTCACCACGTTAGCCAGGATGGTCTTGATCTCCTGACCTTGTGATCCACACGCCTCAGCCTCCCAAAATGCTGGGATTATAGGCGTGAGCCACCGGCCCGGCTTCACTGTAGCCTTTTTCCTAGTTCTTTCCTTATGTGGAGTCTTTGCTCATGCCTTTCTTTTTGTCTAGGAGGTAGATTGCATTATTGCTCCTGATTCTTCACTCTGTCCCTGTAATAAAGTGTCTACTCATGCACTTTGCAGAGCCTCTCTGTGGGGGAAGTAAGACATGTTTTCTTGCTCCAGTACCTGGACTGATGTATGTTCATAGATGTGATGCTAGCAGAGGCTTTAGATGTGTTTGGGATGTTTGTCTTGGCCTCTTTCACTTCTGTCATCCACCATGAGAGATCGTGTTTCTGTAGCTTTTTGGCTCTGAGTGAGACACTGGAGCTAACTCAAAACCAACCTGCAGCCTGGTGCTGAGCCCAGCTGAGTCCAGCCAAGATCACCCAGACTCCAGCCAAATCTGAGACTGAGTGAGAACAGTAAATGGTGTTGCAAGCCAATGAGACTTTGCTTATGATTGTGATGCAGAATTAATGCTGCAAAATCTAACACAGTCTGAATTATTCTTCCTCTCCCCCACACTTTAACTTATACTTATCTTTTGGGTCCCAAATGAAATATGACTTCCTCAGAGAGCCTTTTCCTGTATCCCCAAAGTTAGTTATGCTAAGCTTTCTCATAGAATTCTATTCTTTCCTGTGATTAAATCTAGTATAATTTGTAATTGTAGCTTTGTTCTCATGTTCATTTGTTAAAAATATACTGTCTACTATAGACTGTTAGCTCCCTGAGTGTAAACTCCTGTTTGTTAATAAATCAACACCAAACACCAAACACAAGGCCTGCACATAGTAAGTGCTCAATAAATGTGAGTTATCATTTATTGAACAAGTATACCCTTAATTGAAGAAATATGATTGAGTTATTCAAAATTTTGTTCTTGAAGAATTTTTCAATGACATATAACCTATAGTTATAGAATTATGATCCAAATTGTATGAACAAATGTGAATGTATTCATATAAAAATACTCAAAGGGACTATACCAAAGAATTAATAATGCCTATCTCTGTGTGGAGGCCTTATACTTTATTTTTTTATTTTTTATAATTTTCTGTATTTGATACAGTTCTTCTAATATTGTGGCAATATATTACTTTTGTAATCAGAAAACATAACAAAAGTTATTAAAGATATACATGTATCTTTTATACGTGTATGTGTGTGTGTGTGTGTGTATGGACTTCATCATGCTTTTCTTAGTGATGTAATGAGAAGATTCTAAAGAACATCAGAACAAAGCCTGGGTGGGTGGCCAGAACATTCTGAGTTGGAAATAGCTTGTCCTGGGTTTCTCTGGTTTCAGGGCTCCCCAGAGTCTGTTCCCTGCCCTCTGGGAAGGTGTCTGACAAACACAAGGGACATTAGGGTCAAGAGGAAGGCATGGTCCCTTGGGACTAGGCTGACTGGGAGTACGAGTAGCTGAGTGAGACTAGATAGTTTGGTGGGAAGTTTGGGCCAAAGCCATCTTGAAGGGTGGACCAGGTGAGCAGCCCAGCAGAGATACCAGATGGAACTGTACATGGCAATTTGCCTCTCCAGAGACCATGATCTTGAAGCAAATGAGCACCTTGATTGGCTGTTTGGATTTCATAGGCCAGACGTTTCCAGGTAGGATTTCTCGGATACCAGGGTTCCTCAGGGACATCTCCTGTGGGACCAGGAAGGGCAAGGGGGAAGCTGGAAGGGCCTCCCATCCCCTTACTTCAACCCAAGCAGGTCCTCTATTATCTGTAAGAGCCCACTAAAAGCAAAGGAACAAAGGGTTCTATTGCTAAAAAAGGAGTTGGGGTGGGGAGTGGTCCTTAAAATCAATGACAATGATAGGAAGCCACTGAAGACTTTCAAGGAGGGGAGTGACTTATTCAACACAAGGCTGCTGTTTTCACAGCACCCAGCAGGCCAGGCTGCAAGGCCAGGAGGCTTGAAGAGAGACTGGAAGACAAGAGACTGTTGCAATCGGTGAATAATGTGACCGTGATAATAATAACAATAATATTTATTGAGTCAGGCACTGTTCTAATTCCTTTACCTGTATTAACTCATTCTTTCCCATAACAATCCTGTGAAGTAAGTACTATTATTATCTTCACTTTATCACTGAGGAAACGGAGGCACAGAGATGGCAAATAACTCATGATAAATCACACAGCCAGAAAGAAGAGAAGCTGGGATGTGATCCCAGACAGGCTGAGCCTTGCCCAGAGGGAGGTTGAGGACAAAAGTCCATCTGGCCTAATAGACTGGCCTGACTTTCCTTCATTATGCCCGCTGTTGCACTGTCTCTTGACCTTTTAATAGTGTCTAGTGGATTTAGGTTATTAGCCAGACAAACAAGCTCCCATGGCATGAGGTCAGATGGGATAGGGGTGGGAATAGGAGAGGATCAAAGCCATACTGAAATGTCGAGTCTAAAATCCTTGGAGGCATTGACATTGAAGGAATAAGGTAAACCAGGAGAAGGTGATGCTGAGTGGAATGTGTCCAGTTTGGGATGATGAAGTTACCCAAGGGACATGCAGGTGGAATCAGTGACTGTAACAGCATGAACCATTACACACCTGCATGTTTAGCATGAATCAGAATCACCTGTAGTGTGTGTTAAACCAAAGATCCCTAAGCTTCATCCCCGGAGTGTGTGGCTCAGTAGAATTTTTATTCCTAACAAGCTCCCAAGTGGTGCTGATGTTGCTGGTTCCGTGAACTACACTCAGGAGTACTGTTTGGCATCTCCCAGCCAGCAAAGCCCTTATGCATGTACAATATCATGAATTCTTCTGAAATGCTTCCCTAATTATATATTGGTGACGTTAGGGTTTTGAGAGATAAACATGTGAACTCGTTTTCTCTTGTTTCTGACACCCTTTTCTTGAGTCATCAAAACCCCTAAGTAGCTGTCCTACATCTGTGCCTTTACATTAATTGTTCCTACAGTCAGCTATGCCCTCCCTACCCTGCCTCCAAATTTAGCTAATTTATTTTATTGCTTAAAAGTTTATCTTCTCTAGGAAGCCTCCTCTGACTTCCTAATCTTGTTTGGTTGCCCCTGCTCTGTACTCCCATGGAACTTTCCACCTACTTCTGCCATGCACTCAGCATGCGGCACTATATCTTTAATTGTCTTTCTCCTCCACTGACATCATAGACTTTGTATCTTGCAGTGCTTAGGGCAGCGCTTGGCATATGGTAAATGCTCAATAAATATGTGATGAATTCAATTAAGTGAATGAATAAACACTTTCTTCTTTATCAGAGCTAAATCTCTTTCATGGTGCATTCTTTTTTTAATTAAGGAAAAACTTTTATTGAGATGCATGAAACTATGAATTCATAACGTAAAATTAACCATTTTAAAGGGAACAACTCAGTGGCATGTAGTGCATTCACAATGTTGCTCAACCATCATCTATATCTAATTCCAAAACACTTTAATTCCCAAAAGGAAATCCATGCTCATTAAGCAGTTATTCCCCATTGCCCATCTCCTCAACCCCTGGTAACCACCAATTTGTTTTCTGCCTCTATGGAATTAACTATTCCTGATGTTTCATATAAATAGAATCATACAATATGTAACCCTTTGTGTCTGGCTTCTTTCACTTTTTGAGGCTCATTCACATTGTAGCATGCGTCAGTACTTCATTCCTTTTTTTATGATTGAGTAATATTTCATGGTGCATTCTTAATAGCACACTCTAATCTCTAGAACAGGCATGGAAAATGTGCTTTGTCTTAGATTCCAGTTCCTATCAATTACTGTACAGGCGATTTTGAGGCCATATCTGGGCACAGCAGAAAATAACAAGTGATTGATCACTGTTATGGGCAAGACTGTGGGGAGTGGGGGTGATAATGCCATATATATGTCACTCCCACTCTAGACTGAATTGATTCTCCTCTCCTCCTGTCCATGCTAAGGATGGGGAGTTTCGATAATAGGGCTTATGATACAACTGGACCCAGTGCATTTTTCAGGAGTATTGAGAAGGCAACATTGTGAATCTGGGGTAATCAGGGAGGGCTCACTGGATGCAGTGACCTCAGCAAACGGAATTCTCAGCCTCTGAGCTGGCTGCTCAGAAAAACAAAACTGATTCTCCTCAGACGGAGACAGGTTGGCTGAGGGAACATAGGGTGTATGGCCTTAATGCAAAGTGACCAGTGTCTAACACAAGTTTCTTTCTTGTTGCTTGAATTTCCCAGGGTAGAGAGCCCCAGATTGGGTATTCTGGCCCTAGGGAGAGTTAACAGATCTTGGCACATTTTTGGACCAGGGCAGTTTCCAAATAAAGAACTGCATATCCTGACTGGTTGTCAAATGGAATTAGTGGCTTTGAGTTCAGTCTGTTCCTCACTAGAGTTACCACATATAGGGAATGTTCTGGCAGCAGAGGGAATACCAAGGGGCCAGGGCCCGACCAAGAGAGTGGAGTTGTGGGCAGTACAGATGCTCCTCAACTCATGGGGACTATGTCCTGACAAACCCATCAGAAGTTGAAAATGTGCTAATTTGAAAATGCATTTAATCCAACTAACGTGCCGAACATCATAGTTTAGCCTATGCTGCCTTAAACATGCTCAGAACACTCATATTAGTCTGTGGTTAGGCAAAATCATCTGTCAACATAGCATACTGTAGGGTATCCGTTGTTTACCCTCCTGACTGTGTGGCTGACTGGGAGTTGTGGCTTGCTGCCACTGCCCAGCATCTCAAAAGGGTATCATACCTCATCTTGCTAGCCCAAGAAAAGAACAAAATTCAAAATTTGAAGTACAGTTTCTACTAAATATGTGTTGCTATAGCACCATCGTAAAGTTGAAAAATTATAAATCAAACCATTGCACATCAGGGACCGTCTGTACAAGCAAGGCCGCTAGGGTGAAGAGATGGGGACTCCAGGGAGCTCAATTTCCTCTGAGGGTGTTCCTAATTAAATGGCTTTGCTTTTTCTTATTTTAGGCCACAGTTAAAATTCTAAGTGGATCAGTTACTCTTGTTAGGTAAAAGATTTTCCACCTTTTCTCTGGCTGGAGTCTCAGTTGCACTCTCTTTAAAATCCAATGCTGGAGACATTCAAGGCTTCAGAACAAATTTGGGAAAGGGATTCTCCTTCCAGCCTCTAGACCATGTGATATGGGAAATGCCTTCTTGAGCTCAGCCTTGAGGTCTCTCCAACCTAGATCTCCCTCAACAGATGTTCTGCCTAATCCCCCAAACACTGCCACTATGAGTCCTTTGGCAAGGGATTTCCCCACTTCTCCTGGTTCACTTTATGCACCAGCCTAGATTATTCTAGCTAGTATGTAAGGCATATGTCCCAGCAATTAGGGCATCTGGGATCTGTCTTTGTTTTATGTCTTCACATAAACATTTAATGTTAAAGGACACAGACCAGTAGGATACTGTCATCCAAATGCGGACCATCTAAGTAAGAGTCATTGTCAGCCCTTGGGGTAGCTCTGGATAGAGGTACTATTGTGAATCATTCCTAGGGCAAGTATTAATAAAGAATAGTTTGTGAATATAAACAGGTGTTCAGCCTTTGGAATTTATCAGAGAGGACGGCCATTTGTCACTCAGGGGTCTGGAGGAAAGCTCCTGAAACACAGTGATACAAGTAATAGCATTCTATTAGATTAGTTCTATGGTCAAGTAACTTGCAAATTCCACACGGCATATGGAATTTGTCACAAGACAGGTCTGTCAAAGGCCATTAAGATTTCCTGTAGTAAGGAGCATATCTTCGTTTGGCAATTTGGCTTGCTTTGTTTTTGTCCTACTTACTTAAGTAGATCAAAAGGGTCTTGAAGGCAAGAATTATGACTTTGAACCAATGCACATCAGCACCCAGCCCACACTCAGAAAATTATGAAGTTAGGGCCGGGCATGGTGGCTCAAGCCCGTAATCCCAGCACTTTGGGAGGCCAAGGCGAGCAGATCACTTGAGGCCAGGAGTTCCAGACCAGCCTGGCCAACATGGTAAAACTTCATCTCTATTAAAAATACAAAATTAGGCCGGGTGCGGTGGCTCAAGCCTGTAATCCCAGCGTTTTGGGAGGCTGAGGCGGGCGGATCATGAGGTCAGGAGATTGAGACCATCCTGGCTAACGTGGTGAAACCCCATCTCTACTAAAAAAATACAAAAAATTAGCCAGGTGCGGTGGCCAGCACCTGTCGTCCCAGCTACTCGGGAGGCTGAGGCAGGAGAATGGTGTGAACCTGGGAGGTGGAGCTTGCAGTGAGCCAAGATTGTGCCACTGCACTCCAGCCTGGGCAACAAAGCGAGACTCTGTCTCAAAAAAAAAAAAAAAAAAAAAAAAAAATTAGCCAGGTATGGTGGTGTGTGCCTGTAGTCCCAGCTACTCTGGAGGCTGGGCAGGAGAATCCCTTGAGCCTGGGAGTGGAGGCTGCAGTGAGCCAAGATTGCATCACTGCACTGCCTGGGTGACTGACTAAGACTCTGTCTAAAAAAAAAAAAAGATAAAAAGAAAATTATGAAGTTAATCCCTGCGGTCACAGCCCCTTTAGAGTATCCAGACAGGTCCCCCGTGGGTGCAGTCCTACAACATCACCCCCTTGTCCTATTGTGCCCTGCCCTCCTCCTGTGGACATCAGAATGAGCAGCCAGGCCCTGCTTTTCAGGCCTGGGAAGATAGAAAGAAAAGCTATTTCCAGAAGGAGGCCAGTCGGGATGCCGGAAGAAGATGAGTTACCATGGTGACAGGATAAGACTTTGTCACTTTGAAAATGAATGACTTTTTTTTTCCTATAGGAAAGCCATTCAGTGCGCAGGGATGGTGGCTGTAACTGAGGCTTTTGTCAGCTACGGTCCTTTATCAGCGTGGGTGTTGGTGCACTGTCAGATAATGCAGAGTGTTTCTTGTATAAGGTGCTATGCTGGACCCAGGAAACAGGGCTGGGAGTTGGGACTCCTGGAGCCACTTCTGCCTTGACACAACTTGTAGGCTTAGGCAAGTTGCATCATTTCCTCTAGGTCCAGTTTCACTATTTACTAAATGCATAGCTGAAAATTTGGAGCAGGAGTTTTGGTGAGTTCCAAATGTTGCATCATTCAGTTAAAATCCAAGCAGGGTCTTTTTTCTTTTTTTCCCCCAGAGATTCCAGAAATTAAGTTGATTCTGAAATGTATATGGAAATGCAAGGGTCTAGAGTAGCCAAAGTAATCTTAAAAGAGAATAACAACGGGCCGGGCGTGGTGGATTATGCCTGTAATCCGAGTACTTTGGGAGGCTGAGGTAGGTGGATGGCTTGAACCCAGGAGTTTGAGACCAGCCTGCAAAACAAAGTGAGAACTTGTCTGTATAAAAAATACAAAATTAGCTGGGTGTGGTGGTGCACACCGATAGTCCCAGCTACTTGGGAGGCTGAGGTGGGAGGATTGCCTGAGCCTGGGGAGGTTGAGAGTGAGCCTTGATCCTCAACTGCACCACTGCACTCCAACCTGGGCAAGAGTGAGACTGTCTCAAAAAAAAAAAAAAAAAAAAAAAAAGAATAACAAAGTGGAGAACTTACAAACTTAGATAATTTCAAGACTAACTATTAAGCTACGATAGTTAAGACCATGCAATACTAGAGGAAGAACAAAGAAATCTATGAAACACAAGAAAGAGCCTGGAAATAGACCCTCAATAAATAGTCATTTAATTTTCAACAAAGGGAATCCAATGGAGAATGGACAATCTTTTCACTGAACAGTCTTGAGACAAATGGATATGTATATGGAAAAGAAAAAAACCTCAACTCCTACCTCATATCATATACAAAAATTAAATCAATTATATTAAAAAATACCCCGCATTCTTATGTTTGTTGTAGAACAATTAACAATAGCAAAGTCATGGAACCAACCTATGTGTCCATCAGTTGTTGATTGAATAAAGAAAATGTGGTACATATACACCATACAATAGCACACAGCCATAAAAGGAATGAAATCATGCCCTCTGCAACAACATGAATGAAGCTGGAGGCCGTGATCCTAAGTGAACTAACTCAGTAGAAGAAAATGAAATATCATATGTTCTCACTTATAAGTGGGAGCTAAACAATAAGTACACATGGACAGAAAGTTGGAAACAATAGACACTGCGGACTCCACAAAAAGGAGGATGAGAGGAAGATGAAGGGTGAAAAATTACCTGCTGGATACAATGTTCAATATTCAGGTGACATGCATATTAGAAGTCCAATCTCTACCATTGTACAATATATCCATGTAACAAACATGCATGTGTACCCCCTGAATCTAGAATAAAAATTAAAAACAATAATTTGGGATGAATGGTATACCTAAAGGGTAAAAGTGAAAGCTTCTTAAAGAAAATGTTTCATCAAAATGCGAAATTCTCCTGTGTGTGTTCACCACGTGTTCCCCACAGACCTCCCTGGGCCTTGTCCCATGGCTCCGCCTGTCCTTAATGTGTTCCAGGAGTTCATTTAAGCACCTGTGGTGGTTTGTATTATTTGGCAAATTGTCTTAAGATGAGAGTTTAATAGTTCCTCTTAAAAGTGCACCAAAATGGGATGGCCTTATCCAATGTAGAAAGTGGCCTTAAGGCTGGGTGTGGTGGCTCACGCCTTTAATTTCAGCACTTTGGGAGGCTGAGGTGGGTAAATCACTTGAGGTCGGGAGTTCGAGACCAGGCTGACCAACATGGTGAAACCCTGTCGCTACCAAAAATACAAAATTAGCTGAGTGTGGTGGCGCATGCCTGTAATCCCAGCTACTCTGGAGGCTGAGACAGGGAATCACTTGTACCCGGAAGGCGGAGGTCGCAGTGAGCCAAAATCATGGTATTGCACTCCAGCCTGGGCAACGAGAGTGAAACTCTGTCTCAAAAACAAAAACAAAAACAAAAAACAAACAAAACCAGAAAGTGGCCTTATTCAAATATCCATTACTCATAAAATGAGGGAGCTTGTCCACAATGTGAACTTTTGGGATCTTTCTGGTTTTAAATGATGGAGGAAGTGATGACTCCCAGGCAAAATGCTCAAGATCCACAAGCAAATGGCCCAAACTCTAGTCTGAGATCGTGGGTTTTAAGGATAACAGGTCTCTCCAGATTTCGAGGCCAACCTGGGCTGGCTGGGCACAGTGGGGTGGAGGAGAAGGGAAACAAAAGGAGAAGGCACAACTCAACCACTGATTAGTCCTGGCATAGAGAGTTGGAGTCACCCAGTGCATGTTCCAAAAACAGCAAGAAAAATAGCCCCTGCTCCTCCCCAGGGTTGTGGGGGAGCACTAGATGGCAGCTAACAGACCCTGGTTCTTTTTTCTTTCTTTTTTTTCTTTTTTGAGACAGGGTCTCCCTCTTTTGTCCAGGCTAGAGTGCAGTGATATGATCTCGGTTCACTGCAACCTCTGCCTCCCAGGTTCAAGTGATTCTCCTGCTTCAGCGTCCCATGTAGCTGGGATTACAGGTGCGCACCATCAGGCTCAGCTAATTTTTGTATTTTTAGTAGAGACGGGGTTTCACCATGTTGGCCAGGCTGGTCTCGAACTCCTGGCCTCAAGTGATCCACCCGCCTCGGCCTCCTTAAGTGCTGAGATTATAGGCGTGAGCCACTGCGCCCGGCCCAGACCCCAGTTCTTACCCAGGATGTCACTGTTGACTTTGGGCACCTGCTGGGCCTAGGCTTTCTCATTTGTAAAATGAGGGGCTTAGGTTCAGGAGTTGGGTTTTTCTTCTGTTTTTAACCTAACATCTTGTTTCATTGATTAAATACTTTTTAATAACTCACTCCCTTCAATGTCTCCCCCTCACCCCCTTCTCCTCCCCACCACGGCACCCTTTCTGTTGTGTTGAGTGTGTATCTTTTGTTTAGCTGTCTTCTTGCAGAATATGTATTGCTGTGCTGTGGCCGCCATAGTTCAGGTAAATGTTACCATATTCTATTATCTCAGTCTGTCTTATTTCGCTTGGTACTATGTTTTTGAGATCTATGCTAGTTGCTGTAGGTACATCTAGCCTGATGAGTCTAGCTCCAATCAGTTGTTCACAAACTGTGCCTTGGGAAACCCTAGCGGTTCCCCTTGTCACCTTGAAGAACACTGGAGGGAAGAGGAGGAGATGTGGATTTCAGAGTTGCCCACCACCCCGGGTTTAATTCTCCCACCTCCACTTTTATCTGTTTTATGCACTGAGCCTATGTTCACCTGGGATTTTGTTCTGTTGTTAAAATCCCTAGCCTAGGAAGGAACTGGAGTTCTTCCCAGCTTGGCAGTCAGGAGCTATGCACCTAGAAGGAGTTGAGCAGGTATAGAAACCACAGACTTGGCTCAACAGTAGCAGGTCCAGTGAAGGAGGCTCAGTGGAGGCCATGAAGTCACAATGGGGCTTGTATGGTAAGGACTATGATGTGGAAGGAGCCAGGAACCACCCTTCTCTGTTCTCTGGTCTGGCCCCCAGGTCTCTGATGATGGAAGAATTTTACATAGACCCCTTTCTCTCATGGCTACAGGAAGGTTTTCCAGGTGTCAAAGTGTTGGGCAGGCTTCTGAGCCTGCAAGAGGCTGTGAACTGCACATTAGGTCAACACTCCTTTGCAGGGTAGACACCAGCAGTGTATCTATTTGACTTAAATCAGACCCAGCCCCAGTTTATCCTAGGCTGACTGTCCACAGAGCAAGACAAGGTGTCCTAGGTAAACATAGCTCTATACATCACAGAAGATCTTGGCTTCCCAGATAGAGTCAGGCTTCATCCTACATTGTCACCCAGGAAAGGTTGGGTTGCAGGTTTGGGACATGAAGGATGACTCCAGATGGTTGCGTCAGACAGATTGGCAGGGTTTTGACATTCTAACCACAGGTGTGGGTTCTGCTCTTCAGCTCTTTTCATGTTGGAAGTGAGTCTTTATTGCTGCCTTGGGAGCAATTAGATCCAGCTTCTTCTTTTTTTTTTTTTGAGACAAGTCTGCTCTGTTGCCAGGCTAGAGTGTGGCATGATCTCGGCTCACCACAACCTCTGCCTCCTGGGCTCAGGTGATCCTCCAGCCTCAGGCTCCCGAGTAGCTGGGACTGCAGGTGTGTGCAACTACGTCTGGCTAATTTTTGTATTTTTAGTAGAGATATGGTTTCATCATGTTGACCAGGCTGGTCTCAAACTCCTGGCCTCAGGTGATCTGCCCGCCTCAGCCTCCCAAAGTGCTGCCACTGCACGCTGGCCTAAATCCATCTTCTTATATACACAAGACGCTAGAATGTCAACTTGCCATTAACCATGCCAAAGAGACAGGAAGTCTTTTTCAGTCACTCAGGACATTGTTCACTCACAAGAAAGCACACAGTGACTGACAGAATTAGCAGAGGGTGACCTCATGGGCATGGGACCAGGAGAAGTAGGTGGTCTTAGGGGAAGATAAGCTCATCTGTAAGATGTATCCCCAAGGATGGCAAGGACAGGGTCTGGGGTGTTTGGGGAACAGTGTTAGTGCAGCTGGAAAAAAAATTCCTAGAGCAAAGGTTTACGGATTAAGAGAATGGGAGCAGAGAGCAAATTGCCTTGTAAATCCCAACTTTACCCCTTAATCTCCCTCCCATGTTTCTTGTGACATGGATCATTTAAAATTTCCATATTAGCCCTTGTCACATGCTGCATTATATTCATTTTAGAATATAACAGCACATCTTTTCATTAGAAAAGTTAGAGTTGACCAGGCATGGTGGCTCATGCCTGTAATCCCAGCACTTTGGGAGGCTGAGGTGGGTAGATCACCTGAGGTCAGCAGTTTGTGACAGCCCGGCCAATATAGTGAAACCCCGTCTCTACTAAAAATACAAAAATTAGCCGGATGTGGTGGCGCGTGCCTGTAATCCCAGCTACTTGGGAGGCTGAGGCAGGAGAATCACTTGAACCCAGGAAGTGGAGGTTGCAATGAGCTGAGATCACACCATTACACTCCAGCCTGGGCAACAAGAGTGAAACTCCATTTCAAAAAAAAAAAAGAAAGAAAAGTTACAGTTAAATTTTTACAAAGAAAACAAGATTGTTGTTGACATCACATGACTTAAACTCCACAATTCTGAGTATTACCCCATTTCTACCACTAAATAGCTCTGCAACTTGGGCCAAGCCACACAAACACAGAGTGGCCAAGTGGTGGGAGCCTACTGGTCTGTGCCTCCTGCCCTGAATCATGACCGGTACACACACATCCATGTCCGCTCTGCTCCTTACAGCCTAACTCTAAGCAGTGCTGGCCTCCTCCTGCCCGAGGCAAACTCTTTCATCCATGCTCAAGGTCCCTCCCCTCCTACATCCGTACTGCCCACTTCCCATCAGTCAGTACCCCCGTCTCCTTTTTTCATCCTCAGCCATGAGTCTTCCTCGTTCTGAAGTCCTGCTATGCGTTCTCTCTCCCGTCCTTCACAGCAAACTCTTTGTAAGAGTGGACATTGCTTTCTGACTTCAATCTCTCTCATGATTAAAGAAATCCAAATTTAAAAATGAAATACTGTTTTTCACATATCAGACTGGGGGGAAAATTAACATTGATAATACCTAGCGTCAATGAGGGAATAAGAAACAGACATTGTTTCCCTACTCTTTTTGTGGAAACATAAACCATTGCATCCTTTTTTGGAGGACATTGGATAATATATGTCAAAATTCAAATTATTTGACCCAACAAACTTCCTGCTAAGAATTTACTGAGAGTGCATCTATATAATGTATATTAGGCAGGTTTTTTTTTAAAAAAACAGATTTATATATAATAAAATAAAATATGCAAGGTACAGAACAGTGTGTATGGTATAATCTCTTTTGTGTTAAAAATAAGAAGAAAAGAAAAGTGAATAGACACATATTTTGTTGGGTATGCATATTTTTTCCCTGAAGGGAACAATAAGAAATTGCTACTGTTGATTAATTACCAATAGGAAAGGGAATATGGAGTGGAAAACTTTCACCTTTCATTTAGAAACTTCATATATGGCTTGAGATTTCTTAATTTACACACAATTATTTTATTTATTATTTTTACATATCAGGAGTTACCTGAATAGAGACAGTAGAGGTCAACTTTTATTTTCTTCTTTGTATTTCTGTCTACTAAGAAATACTAAAGAAAACAATAAGGGAGAATGATAAGAAATAGTTATAGAGAATATAAACTATGTAAAAAGAGTTTTGCTTTTCAAGTACAGTAAATTCTGGTCCTACATATTCTAGCCTTTAGCCCCATGAGGTTGGTCTAACTATGAAGATACCTAGCCCAACTTCTTTCTTTCCCACATCCCAAGCCTGTCTCAGTCTTGCAACTCTCACTCCTTAGGAGTGAAGGCCCCAGGAAAGGAAAGTCCTGGGGGAACAACGGTGTCTCCTTGCAGCAAAAGGATCTGAGTGTGTTCTTGCAGTTGGCCCAGCTGGCCCAGGCACTGGTTAATCTGTGGCAGACACAGAGCTCACCTGCTTTTCTCTGAAGCCCTGGCTGTTGTAATAATAAAATTTAGCTCACAGACAGGATGGGAGCATCATTCTCTCAGCTATAATCACAATGAGCCTGGGGATACACAATTTACGTCCTGAATACAAAGCAAAGGAAAGGGCAAAGGCAGCAAGGGGAGGGAAGATGAATAGGAAAATAAAAAGTGATAAATATCTCTAGGAGCTAAGGAAGGGACAAAGAGAGGAAAATGGAGTGGGAAGAAGGAAAATCCCAGAAAAAAAGATAATGAGAAAGAGAGAGAAAAATCATGAAGAGAAGGCGATGATAAAAAAGAGAGACAAATAAGAAAGAAAGGAGAGGTGAGAGGAAGAAAGAGAAAGGGGGAAAGAAGGAGGGAATTTTACCTAAGACACCACAAAACTTTCATAGACAGTAAGTCTCTCCCATAAACAAGATGAGGATGAGTTAAATTAATAGGAATTCAAACATGTGGATCATATTTCCCTTCAAAGCCACATGGGTTTCTAAAAGAAACAGGCTAGGGGTTGGAGACAAAATGCAAGCAATGTTTTTCCAATCTCATCATTTGACAAAAAAAAAAAAAAAGTATTTGCAGTTAGAAGAGTTTGACATGCTTTTGAGTTCAGTGAATTCTGTGTTCTTATAATCACCTCTTCTCTCTAACTCCTGCTTTTGATTATGGGAAGGGATGCAGCTTCTGAGAAAATAACATCTGCCATTTTGGAAACAAAAAGGAAATGAATGCACAATCATTGTCTCATCTGAGGGAGGCCTCACAAATCATCCAGGTGTGTGTTGTGATGTTGGCCCTGCAGGGATGGTAAGGAGGGTATGGGTTTTATTTGTGGGGACCAGGCCATCTCTCATGCATACAATAGCCTTGCACAGAAGCTGAAGGGACACCTCTGCCTTCAGACCCCAGAGGCCGTGTTCCTCACGATCTAACAAGAATATTCTCACTGAATCAGCAGTCCCAGTGCCCTAGGGAGAGGGGTGGGCGAATAGGTGCTCACGACCTATCCCTGTTGGCATTTCCTACCCACCTATTTCAGTCTGCCTTCTAACTGGCTCTGAGCTGGCTGAAATCATGCCCACAGCTTGCATAGGAGCCTGGCTGATAGGGCCTGAGTGACTTCACATGTCACCTACCAGTGACATAGATCAGAGCTTACAGTGAACTGATAGAAGAGCTCAGAGAATTTACCATGAATTGTTATAAACCAGAAGGTGATTCCACCTGCCTTGGACTTTCTCTTACTGATATTCAACCCTCTGTTGCCTCAGGACTCAGACAGTGCCTACAAAATGCCAAACCATCAGAAAAAGCTAAGAGCTTATTAATCATCTGGAAACTTCCAAAAGAAGTCAATCAGTGATGTAACATGCAGCAAATGCACGTCTGTCATGTGTCCTGCAGTGACAGATGCTGTCCTTGTTCTAATCAAGCCCCCTCAGTGAATCTCCTTACAGTTTGTACACTGCCTCTAGCTCATGTGTGCTTTGCTTCTAGTGGCCTGAACCTATGACTTCCTTCAAATAACTGAACCAACCCTTGGAGCTACTCTGCCCAGGCTTGGAGACCTTGAAGTGCCTGGTAGTTTACATCCCCCAGTAGCCAGACTGCCGGGGCAGGAGCCTGAAGGCCTTTTGACTCAAGGGGTCACTTGCAGACAGGGTCAGGCCAAGGCTGGGACTCCCCCTGCGATCACCTCCTTGCTTGGCTTCTTCCCCTCCCCTTTTCTGCTTATCCTACTCTCTTACTGGTCTCCCCTGGACGCACTTCCTTAAGAAATCATTTGCTCTTGTACTGTTGCCTCAGAAAAACATCTTAGAGAACCTGACCCAAGACATCTGCCCCATAATAGGCACAATGAGGAGAAAAATAAAACTCTTGCCTTCAATGTGACTGCCCCACAACAAAGCAGTTAAGAAAAAATGTATATATTTTTGAGACAGGGTCTCATTCTGTCACCCAGGCTGCAAGCAGTGGCACAATCTTGGCTCACTGCACCTCCACCTCCTGGGTTCAAACAATTCTTGTGCCTCAGCCTCCGAGTAGCTGGGATCACAGGCACGTGCCATCACGCCTCACTAATTTTCGTATTTTTAGCAGAGACAGAGTTTCGTCATGTTGGCCAGGCTGGTCTTGAACTCCTGGCCCCAAGAGATCCACTCACCTTGGCCTCCCAAAGTGCTGGAATTACAGGTGTGAGCCACTCTACCTGGCCAAGAAAAATATTTCTTAAACAGCAACAAGGGGTCAAAAATGTTGGGGTCCAGTTACACCCCATCTCTGTCATTGAATTCTTGTCATGGTGCCAGCACAGAGTAATGTTAATGTTACTAGAAAAGAAGAGTGAATAGAGCCAGAGGAGAGATAGGGGCACTTTCAAAAGAGATGGACTTTGAGACATGGGTAGAGCTCACAGCACTTGGTATAATGTTGGCACTAACATTGCACATGAACTCAATTCCTCCCTCTTTTGATCTGGAACTCTGCTTAGAAGCAGGTTCAGGGGCTGAGAGAGAGAAACTTCCCCAGGGATCTGCCTGCCCTTTTCACCACTGCCTAATTCAGGAGGGGAGTTGGCTGCCAGAGTTGTTCCTTGTGAATTATTTGTGTCCAGACCACAGTCCACCCGCTTTGATAGTCAGCTTTTTCCCAAGGTCTTGTGATTTGAATTCTCTTTGGGAAATAAGGGCATGACACGAGATATGTTATCCAGGGAGGTGTGAAAAATGCTTCAGGTTTAATTTCTGAAGAAATAAACCCCGTCTTGCTTTCAATTCCATTTTCTGATTGACTACCTTGTTGATTCACTCAGCTATCATTACCCAGCACCGACTGTGTGCCAGGCATTGAACTAACCTCCACTCACTCACTGTCTAATACAGGAGCAGACATATAATATTTTAGTTCAGCATGATGAGGGCAATGATCTAACAAGAATATTCTCCCTGAATCAGCAGTCCCAGTACCCTAGTTGAGAGACCCACATGGGGCTCATAGAAGTACAGAGAAGGGGACCCTACCCGAGCCCACCACTGCCTACCACGCTTAATCAAGGCCAATTGCTCTTGAGTAAAGCCATGTGCAAATCAGTAGTCAAGGTCATTCTTTGGGTGACTACAACCTTTTTTACCACATACTTGTCTACATCACAGCTTTCAAAATAATTATTTTTCGTATGAAAAATCTCTTCCCCTGTAGCCTGTGTTTCCAAGGGTAAAGAAAATGAAGCATTATGTAAACCACTTCTCTCATACAAATATGAGGAGCTTTCAAGTGGTAGATTTATGGTCTGTGTGTACACTGTTGGTTAGATCCCAACAGAAAAACAAAATGTCAGCTAATACATACACAGGTAGGAGAAATTCATATTTCACATGATATCCCAAAGTGATACCCACAGTGACACTCGCTAAAACATCATCCTACTTCGTTTCTGGGTATCATCTCTGTGAATATCTTTGCAGCTATTTTTATGAGCTTATTGGCAATCATGTGACCTTTTAGTGTCAACAATGCAACTTTAAATATTGTTTCTGTAGGTTTGATCTCTTCTCTATATTTAGAAAGAAACCCCCGTAATTCCATCTTGAAAAACATTATTTTACACTCTTTCTGACTGGGGGTGTGGGACTCATTTAGTTTACTAAGGAGGTGATTGCATTGTATTGGAAAATCCCATAAATGCTTAAACGGCTTTTATGCTGCTGTTCAGCCATGGCTTTGAGGAAGTCAAATGGATTGACTGAATTCAGTGAACAGATGTAGAGAGTAAGAAAGATTAAGGGTTCAGGGTTGACCCTCAAGTTTCTAATTTGTTGGCTGGTGTGTGGTGAAGCCCCCAGTTGAGAGATAGAATCCAAAATCAGTAGCATTTTGGAGGTGGGAAAGGTAATGAATGCTATTTTAGATCTGTTGAGTTTGAGGTACCCATGGGGCATCTAAGAATTGTCAGTGTCTGTGAGTCTTCTGTGAGTGCATGAGGGTCTAGGATAGAGGGGTGGGTCTGGAAGTTATCCGCATATGGTGGCAATTAAAACTGAAAGCTAATAAGGTCATTGCAGGAGTTAGAGAGCAGTGGGGATGGACTGACCTTCAAGGGGG
Organism: Pongo pygmaeus; assembly: GCF_028885625.2. Classification (NCBI taxonomy): domain Eukaryota; kingdom Metazoa; phylum Chordata; class Mammalia; order Primates; family Hominidae; genus Pongo; species Pongo pygmaeus. The sequence continues at coordinate 29,228,604 of NC_072394.2, read as the reverse complement.
AAGCAAGGGAAGAGGGTCCCCAAAAAGGAAAGAAGACAGTGCTAGAGAGACCTCAGGAGAGTGCAGTCATATGGAAGGGAAGGGAATAGAATGTTTTAAAGAGAAGGGAGTGTGCTATGGACAGGATGTATTCTCCCAGAGTTCATATGTTGAAGCCCTAACCCCTAATGTGATGGTATTTGGTGATGAGACCTTGGGATTCAAATTTATTTAGATGAGGCCTTTGGCCTTTAGATTTAGATGAGGTCATGAGGGCAGGGTTCTCATGGTGGAATTAGTGCCCCTATAAGAGAGCAGAGAGGTTTCTCCCTCTCTCTCTCTCTTCCACCATGTGAAAACATGGCCATCTGCAAGCCAGGAAGAGAGCCCCCACAAGGAACCATATAGACTTCTCAGCCTCCAGAACCATGAGAAATAAATTTCTGTTGTTTAAGCCATCAAGCTGATGGCATTTTAAAAAATAGCAGCCCTAGTAGACTGAGACGGAGAATTCCAAAGATACAAAGAAATCCAGTGAGATTAGAACTGAACATGGTATAGAGGTAATGTGTGACTTTGCTGGGAGAGTAGTTGGAATAATTGGCAAAAGCAAGGTCTGATTTCATGGGTAAAACAGTGCCAAGTATTCTGGAAGGATGTGGACAAATAGGGAAGGAGAGCCATTACAGAGCAGACAGAGGGCAACAAATAAACATGACTGTTTCGGATGTCAGGCTTGTTTAGAGTCTGAGAGGAAGCTTCCAGCGGAGAAAGACAAATGGAAAGTGTTAGGGAAAGAGGAAGACTGGATTGAGGGGCTGGCCTTGTACAGGAGAAGGTAGGCGATGGCTGTTAGTGTAGATAGGCATATGAGGGTGTAGGGGTAGGAAGCTGGCGTTCATGTCTGATGGCGTTCATGTCTCCATGAAGCAGAAGGCAGAGTCATCACTGACAGTGAGAAGCAGGGGAAGGCTTCAGTAGGGGCTCTATGAGGGCAAAGAAGTTTAGAATAATTGAGATGGTGGAGGGAGATGAATCCTCCTCTCCCTCCCCCAGAAGATGAGTAACAGAATTGCTTAATTCAGGCACCAAATTAAGTTTGGAGAACTTGAATTTATAATGATCTGATTTTCTCCAGCAACCCTTGGCTTCAGAAGTGGAGAAAATGAATTGGGTATTGACCCTGGGTGTGCATTTTGCAGGACAGGTGAGGCAGACAGATACATGTACAAGGAAACTGAGCGTTCTGGATAGAAGACAATCTGATGAAAGTGTTCCATCTGAGAGAAAACAAAACAAAACAGAAAACAGGCCAGGATGCAGCTGAGATGCAAGATACATGATATGGGAGGCATGTCAAGGGACAGAGACCTCTATGAGGTAGAAGAAGAGAAGTGGAAGAATCCAGGGTTGAATGCATGGCCAATCCGTCAGTGCCAGTGGAACTGAAAGGCTGAGATAAAACAGAAGTGATAGAGCAAGCACCTAGGAAGAAAACACAAAGTGTGCAGATGGGCTGTCAGAGGGCCAGCTTGCTGGGATCACCCAGAACAACGTCAGGAAATGGTGCAGAGGAAGGACCACAGACTGGAATTCAAGTGGTTAGTGAATGAGATGGCAAGGCGAGGAGGTGGGCAATTTAACCAGATGAGCCACAGAGTGGCAGACCTGGATGATGGGGACATCAAAGGAAGAGGGGTTTTTACTCAATGGTCTCTCAGGGTCCAAACCATCATCAGAGGAGTAAAATGGGATCAGGAGGATGTCCCAGTGGTGTGTGAGTGTGAGAAGAGCAGCCCACAATGAAGAGGGCTGCAGAAAAGTCAGGGTCCTCAGGGAGAGTTCCTGCTAGTGGTTTAGGACACAAGGGGGTTTGCTTATAATGGAAGGAAAGTTCCAGAGAGGTACTAGGATGGAATAGGGATGGGTAGGCTGGGCATCTATTGAGGGGATCCAGGAGGAGAAAAAGATAAGTTCTGCAAAGAATGAAGGGTTGGGGAGGGAGTTTCACCCACTTTTGTGAGACAGGGTCTTGCTCTGTTGCCCAGGCTAGAAAGCAGCGGCCCAAACATGCCTCACTGAAGCCTCAACCTCCAAAGTTCAAGAAATCCTCCCATCTCAGCCTCCTAAGTTACTGGGACTACTGGTGTGCACCACCATGCTGGGCTAATTTTTTATTTTTTGTAGAGACAGGGCCTCGCCATGTTGCCCAAGCTGATTTTGAACTCCTGAGATCAAGCAATCCTCCCGCCTCAGCCTCCCAAAGTGCTGGGATTACAGGTAGGAGCCACCATGCCCAGCCAAGAGTTGCCCTTTTATGGATTCCAAGCTGTACAGGATGAGAGACATGATAGGAGTATCCTCAAATGCCTTCACTGTGGCACAAGCCAGTTTAGTTTTAGAGTCCCTGAAAACCCTAGGGGTGGATTATTTAGCCTCAGAAGAGGCAAGGCCTCCCCACATGCTCAGAATGGTGATGGGAGCTCCCAGGCTACAGAAAGATGATGGAGGTACTAACTTCTCTCATCTATCGTGGGTTTGAAATGCTCTCCCTCATGTAGAATCTCACACAATGCTCATACAGCCTGTTGGTTTATGCCATTCAGGGATAACGACCATCAGGCTGTGAGACCTCAACAGCAGTTAATGCCCAAAGTAAGGAAAAGGAGATTTGGAGCCAGGAGACAAAGCTGGGTGTACCCACAATTTTGCTGAGGCTTCACCATAAGCACATTCATCCAAGACATCTCAGCATAGCATATGGGACAAACACAGGGACTGGGTCTGACCTGCAGTTAAAACCTGAATCTACCACTTTCCATGAGCAAATTCTTGGCTCTTTGAGGTTCATTTTTCTCATGGGTGTAAAATGGGGCTTTCAGGGATAAAGCAATGCATCATTTATAGTTCCTAGCTAATGGTAGGTGTAAAATTAAAGATTTATCTTCTGATTTCTCAAAGAACTAAAAATAGAACTACCATTCAACTCGGCAATTCCATTGCTGGATATATACCAAAAGGAAAATACATCGTTCTACCAAAAAGACACTTGCAGTTGTATGTTCATCGCAGCACTATTCATAATAGCAAACATGTGAAATCAACCTAAGTGCCCATCAATGGTGAATTAGGTAAAGAAAATGTGTCACATATACACAATGGAATATTATGCAACCATAGAAAAAAATAAAATCATGTCCTTTGCAGCAACATGGATGCAGCTGGAGGTCATTATCCTAAGTAAATTAATTCAGAAACAGAAAAATGAGATATCATATGTTCTCACTTATAAGTGGGAGCTAAATCTTCGGTACATACGGACATAAAGATTGGAACCATAGACACTGGGGACTCCTTAAGGAGAGAGGGAGGGAGAGAGCAAGGGCTGGAAAACTTCCTATTTGGTACTATGTTTGCTATCTGGCTGATGGGATCAATAGAAGCCTAAATCTCAGCATCACACAATATACCCTTGTAACAAACCTGCACATATACCTCCTGAATCTAAAATAGAAATGGAAATTGGCCGGGTGTGATGGTTCATGCCTGTAATCCCAGCATTTTGGGAGGCCAAGGTGGGTGGATCACCTGAGGCGGGGAGTTCGAGACCAGCCTGGCCAACATGGTGAAACCCCATCTCTACTAAAAATACAAAAATTAGCAAGGTGTGGTAGCAGGTGCCTGTAGTCCCAGCTACTTGGGAGGCTGAGGTGGAAGAATTGCTTGAACCTGGAGGCAGAGGTTGCAGTGAGCCAAGATTGCGCCACTGCACTCCATCCTGGGCGACAGAGTGAGACTCTGTCTCAAAAAAAAAAAAAAAAAAAAAGGAAATTAAAAAAAATTCTGTCCCCTTGCTATCCAGATACTACTTATTTATGAGGCCCTGAGCAGCTGCCTAAATGTTACCCTGGATTATTCACCAAAGGTCTCTGCCTACCTATAAGGTGTCTTGGGAGGAAGTATCTGCAGCTAATGCCTTCTAAACAAACATTTTCTGCCTTTTGTGTTTCCTGCTCATTGACCTCACCCAGGGCATGGGGAGATCTATGTGGGGTTTAATGAATGATTGCACTTTACAGGATTTAGCTCACACTATAAATAGGACCTACATTTCAGTGGTGGGATTTATAAACTGCGGGTGGTAGGCTGCCGGAGGATTGGCATGACTATAGGATTTGTCTAAAACCCCAAGTGAGTGAGTGAGTAAAAATAGCCACCAAGGAACCTGTCTGGCCCAGGACACATTCATCAGTTTGCTGGAGCCTTGTCCGGCATTGCCCCAGGGGCTGGGCAGGAGCTGATTTGAGTGGAGCCTTTTAGGATCAGGAAGTGACCTGGTGCCAGATGGGGAAATGGCATTCCTCAGCAATCAGCTGTCCTGGTCCTGGGTGGGCAAGGAAGTAAGGCATTTTTCTCCATGGAGGGTATTGGCCTAATACCATCTCTAAAGCCAAAAGCTAAACATGATCAAATATGGCTGGATGTGGAGTGAAGTTCTAAATTTTAAAAAATCTTATGAGAAGAAAATAAAGCTCATTAAGTATGTCCCAGAAGTTAGAACCAGGCTCCTGGAGGTGGGCCAAACCCCAGGTCTTATTCTTTCCCCAGTGTGGAGGGACTCTGGGGAGTTGTCATACCCCCAGGTAGGTCCCAGTTTGGACATGGGAACAGGAGGTGTCTTAGTCCTTTCCTGCTGCTATAACAAAATACCTTAGATGGCATAATTTATAAATAATAGAAATTTATTTTTCATAGTTCTGGAGGCTGGGAAGTCCAAGATCAAGGTGCTGGCAGTCTTGGTGTCTGGTAAGGGAGGGTTGCTCTCTTTGCTCCCAAGATAGTGCCTTGTTACTGCATCCTCACATAGCAGAAGGTGGAAGCTGGAGGCAACTCTCTCAAGCCTCTTTTGTAAGGGCATTTATCCCGTTCATGAGGGTGGAGCCCTTATAATCAGTCACTTCCCAGAAGCCTCCTCCTAATACCATCACCTTGGTGATTAGGTTTTAACCTATGAATTTTGGAGGGACATATACATTCAAATCATTGCAGGTGGTTTAGAGAAAGGTGATACGGAGCCCATCCCTGCCCACAAGAAGTACTCACAGCCATTCCAACCACACTTGGGGCTGTTCATCGAGCCAGGACTGGAAGGAGATGATGGTTTGGACCCTGAGAGCCCAACTTCTGCTTTGTCCACAGCAGGCAGGAAGAGAGAGACTATTACCAAATCATGGAAGATAGGATATTGGACAAGCAGCCCCAGAGAGATGGGCTGAAACAGGCCACTCAGCAATTCCTTGCTAAGACTTACAGATAGCCACATACTGGTGGCTGTTCCAGATATCTTCTCTCTTATTCAGCCCATTCAGGGCTATACCACCTTGAAAAAGTCATTCCTTTGCAGCCAGGCAGAGTTGGGACAAAAGGAGTGGTAACTCTACCAGGAAAACTTTGCTTGCATAAGTTGACCAGTAGTCTTCTTGTAAAGGAAATGGAGTCCAAGATGGCATGGTTTTGAATGGTGAGGGATATTAGTAGATGCAGAAATATCTGGAATACAATGCCTGACTCATCGTTGGTACTCCATGAATGTTGGTTGAATATGCATTGCAATTTGTGTAATGAAGGGCTTTCTGTATTTCTTTTTTTCTCGTTTTCTATTCTTGGTCTGTTCGCATGAAATATTTAAGTTGGATCTCTAGTCTAAAATTAAAAGCTCAGGTTAGAACAAGTTTGCAGAGATGAATCATATGCACTCAAGCAGTTCTTGCTTGGAGTGGTTGACCACAGAAAGAAATCACCACTCATGAACATGATTCAAGGTCACAATAAATTGTTTTTCTTTGTTTCTGTCCCATTGATGATGGCCCTTGTTTCTAGGGAAAGGACTACTCTGGGGTTTCCCACCAACTGTGGCTTTTTATTCCTCCCTAGTCACTCATATTTATGAATCCCAAATTCCAGGCATCACCAGATAATTGTCTTTGTCACTTTATACTGCATGCTGTGGTTTGACTATTTGTCTCTTCCAAAATTCACGTTGAAATATAATTGCCATTATAACAGTATTAAGAGGTATTAAGAGACCTTTGGGCGGTGATTAGTCTGCCTTCATGGGTGGAATTAATGCCATTATAAAAGGGGGAGTTTGGTCCCCTTTCGTCACTTTGCCCTTCTGCCTTCCACCGTGTGATGATGCAGCAAGAAGGCCCTTGCAAGACGCCTGTGCCTTGATTTTAACCTCCCCGCCACCAGAACTGTGAGATAATAGATTTCTGTTCCTTACAAATTACCTGGTCTTCAGTGTTCTGTAATAGCAGCACAAAATGGACTGAGATGTTGCACATGGCTTTATAACCCGATGATTTTTCCTGAAATCAAGTGTTTCCAAGAAGTCTTGAACAGGGAGAAATGGGTCGTGGGGAGGAGAGAATGAGGCAGTGGCTGGGAGACCCATGTCACATTCAATAGATCATCTCTATTTTCCTTGGTTGTAGGAGTGGGGTCACTGTGAGGGTCTGTTGCAAACCACACTGGACAGCTGGGATGGGTTATTTTTAATGGTGAGAGAGGAAGAACTTCCAAAGATAGAGTTCACGCCCACACTCTGCTGTGCCAGTTTAGACTTGGGGATGGCTGGCAAAATGTGCTGGCGGTCCTAAGCCAGAACAAACAAGTCTCCAGGGCCAATCCAGGTGAGGGCTTCGGATGGTGGCAGGTTCCATAATGCACATGGAATGAGCTCCATAGGGTTCTGCATTCAGTCCCTTCTTTTTCAATGGGATTTACAGCAGGAAGGACACGTTTCCTTTCTTATTTTGTCTTTTTTCTGCCCAACTCCTGACCTTTCCCTCCCTCCAGTGACCCTGATAACTTTTCCCATCCCTCTCACTGCTAATGGCAACCAAGGCTCCACAGCACAGGGTGGGGTGGATGAGTGGAATTCATGTTTGGAACCAGTTACACATAAACAGAGTAGACAGCCCTTACGGAGTGTGGCTTTAAAATCCAAAAAGGCTGTGCATTCCCCAAACTTGGCCCTGCACAGGCTGGCATGCCGCCTGCAATTCCCCCATAAGAATGAAGCATTTCTACAGAAAGCCCGTGTGAACATGCAGACCTGAGACCTGAAGCGGCAGTGCCTTCTCTGGGAGCAGTGGTGAGCTGAGACCTGGGATCAGCCTTGGTTAGTCAAAGGTTTCCTGTGCTGAGTGCTGTGTGCTGCGGGTCTGAAGCCCCCTGTTCAGGTGTTTTCTGTCCCTCTTCAGCCTGCTTCCCACCCTCGGGAGGGGCTCTAACAAACATATTCACACAGAGGAGAAATGACCCTGAGACCGTCTCCTAGGGGCCTTTGCATCTCAGCAGATGTTCAGGGCATAGGAGATGCTCTCGTGCAGGATTTGCAGGACCATCAAAGAGGTGGGGGAAGAATTTTTGGTGCTATTGTTTGGGGAGATCCAGCCAGAGGGACCCTGACTTCTTTGCTTAGGTTTAAAGGCTGTCTCTTTTGGTGTCTCAGGCAGGATGGAACCCTGGAAGGCAAACCTTAGCATAATTCAATCTTGAGTGAGTGAGTGAGTGTGTGTGTTTAATAGATAGAATTTAATTTTTGGAGCAGATTTAGGCTCACAGAAGAATTAAGAGGAGGAAGCAGAGATTGTGTGTATACTCCCTTGCCCAAACATACTCACAGCCTCCTCCACTATCAAAGTCCCACACCAGAATGGTATATTTGTTACAACTGATAAACCTATATTGATATGTCACTATCACTCAGAGTTCTTAGTTTACATTAGGGTTCACTCTTGGTGCTGTACATTTTATGGGTTTGGACAAATGTATAATGACATATATCCACCATTATAGTATCATACACAGTGGTTTTACTGCTACCCAAAAAACCTTTTGTATTTAACTTATTCATTCCTCCTCTCACCCCATCCCTGGCAGCCACTGATTCTTTTACTATCTCCATAGTTTTGCCTTTCCCAGACTGTTATATAGTTGTAGTCTTTTCAGTTTGGCCTTTTTCACTTAGTAATGTGTGTTTAAGGTTCCTCCATGTTGTTGTTATTGGGTTTTTTTTTTTTTTTTTTTTGAGACAGGAGTCTTGCTCTGTCACCTGGCCAGGCTGGAGTGCAGTGGCACAATCTCAGCTCACTGCAACCTCTGCCTCTCAGGTTCAAGCAATTCTCCTGCTTCAGCCTCCTGAGTAGCTAGGACTACAGGCACGCACTACCATGCCTGGCTAATTTTTGTATTTTTAGTAGAGACGGAGTTTTGCCTCATTGGCCTGGCTGGTCTCAAACTCCTGACCTCTGGTGATCCACCCGCCTCGGCCTCCCAAAGTGCTAGGATTACAGGCATGAGCCACCATGCCTGGCCTCCTCCACATCTTTTCATGGCTTGATAGCTCAATGCTTTTTAGCAAATGGTCTAAATATGCCAATTAAAAGAGTTGGTCAAAGTGAATTAAAAATACAATACTCAACAATATGTTATATATAAAAACCCCACTGTAAGTATAAAGACTTACATAGGTTAACAGTAAGGGTGGAGAAATATGTACCATGCTGACACTAATGAAAAGAAAGTAGGAGTAGCTATATTTATTTCAGACAGAGAAGACTTCAGAGCAAGGAAAGTTAAAAGGGAAAAGAGGGATATTACATAATGATAGTGGGGTCAATTCTCTGAGAAGACATCATAATCCTCAATGTGTATGAGTCTAACAACAGAGCATCAAGATGCGTGAGGCATTGGTGCTAAAGTGATTATTGATGTAATTGGATTAATATCTACCATATTTGTTACTGTTTTCTGTTAATTGTTCTTGTTCTTTATTTTTATTTTTGTCTTCCACTCTTTTTATTCCTTTTATGGTTCTAATTGAATATTTTACGTTATTTCTTAGGACATCAGTTATACATTCATTTAAAGCTTTTTTAAGTGGTTGCCCTAGAGTTTCAATATACATTTATGACTAATCCAAGTTCACTTTCAGATAATACTATACTACTTCATGGATAGCATAAGTACATTATAATAAAAAATAATGCTATTTTCTCTGTCCCTTTTATCATTGCTGTCATCCCTTTCATTTATACATAAGCATACATATGTAAGCATACACAATTGAATACATTGTTGCTATTATTTTGAACTGTTATCTGTTAGATCAATTAAGAAAAATAAAATTTTTTATTTCACATTTACCTATTCCTTCTCTGATGCTTTTCATTTCTTTATACAGATCCATGTTTCTGAGCTGTATCATTTTTCTCCTCTGTAAAGCACTTCTTTTAACATTTCCTATAAGGCAGCTGTTAATACTTATAGGAAATTCCTCAATTTTTGTTTGTCTGAGAAAATCTTTATGTCTCCTTCACTTTTAAAGGGTAATTTTGCAGGGTACAAAATTCTAGGTTGATGGATTTTTTTTCTCTCAACACTTCAAATATTTCATTTACTCTCTTTTTTCCCTTGATGAAGAGAAGTCAGATGTAATTCATGGTTGATGAGAAGTCAGATGTAATTCTTATTTTTGCTCCTCTATAAGTCAGGCAGCTTTTTCCCTCTGGCTTATTTCAAGATTTTTTCTTTGTCTTGGATTTTCTGCAGTCTGAATATGGCATATCTAGGTATAGTTTTGGGGGCATTTATCCTGCTTGGTGTCCTCTGCGTTTCCTGGATCTGTAGTTTGGTGACTGACCTTAATTTGGGGGAAATTCTCAGTAATTATTATTTCAAATATTTCTTCTTTCCTTTCTCTCTTTCTGCTTCTTCTAATAATCCCATTACATCTATGTTACACTTTTTGTAGTTGTCTCAGTCCTCAGATATTTTATTGTTTTTTTCTAGTCATTTTTTTCCACTTTTCTTTTTCCATTTTGGAATTTTCTATTGACATATCTTCCAACTCAGGTTCTCTTTCCTTAACCATGTCCAGTCTAGTAAGCCCCATCAAAGGCATTCTTCATTTCTGTTACAGTGCTTTTGATCTCAAACATCTCTTTTTGATTCTTAGAATAATCATTTCTCTACTTACATTGCCCATATGTTCTTGCCTGTTGTCTACTTTATCCATTAGAACCTTAAACATAGTCATCAAAATTGTTTTAAATTCCTAGTCTGATAATTCAAAACTCCCTGCCATATCTAAATCTGGTTCTGATGCTTGCTCTATCTCTTCAGACTGTGGGTTTTTTTTTTTTGTCCTTTTAGTATGCCTCATACTTTTTTCTTGAAAGCTGGGAATGATGTATTGGGTAAAAGGAACCCTGATAAGTAGGCCTGTAGTAATGTGGTGGTAAGGGGTCAGGGAGGGGAAGTATTCTTTATCCTAGGATTAGGTCTCAGTCATTTAGTGAGCTTGTGCCCCTAGGTGCTTCTGAGTCCACCCCAACCCCACTGTTAGGTGGAACAAAATGGCTAGAGTAGAATGGAGTTGGGTATTTCCCTTCCACCACATGGAAGCCTACAGGATGCTGAATTGGGCATTTCCCTTCCCTCAGTTCAGTCAGGCGCTGAAAAAATCCCAGTACTTTAAGCTCTAATAAAACGGTTTCTTTTAAGGACAGGCCTTGTTAAGAAGAACAGAATGCACTGGCCATTCTGGACAAAAAGTGAGTGGTTACTTTTTCTCCCCTCTGGATTTTCTCTGATACTTACTTTGAAAACCTGGTAGAGCTCCTGGAGCCAAAACTCATAGGGGCTCCCCTATGACTGGGTGCCCCCTGGAGTTTTTAGCTCTCAGACTTGTCCGCACTGAACCCCTAGCATTTGTCAACTACAGATTTTTCTACCCCAGGGCTGCTGTCTGCAGAGGTTTCTGGTCATGGGTTTTTGCTCTGGTAAGTTGTGATTCTGCATATCCTCCTGTGTGTCTCCCCAAATTTGGGGCAGCAGTTTGCCCTGTGACCTCACTTATCTTGTAGATCTAAGAACAAACTGATCCTTCAGTTTGTTCAGCTTTTTGCTTCTTGTTAGAATGGAGTGATGACTTCCAAACTCCTTATAATCCAGACTGCAAACCAGAAGTGTAGCGAATTTTTTATTTAGGGGAAGAAGAGAGAGCAGAAAGACCCCGAAACCTTGGCCATGCTGCCTTACAGAGAGATTGATCCCAGGGTTTTTTTTATTATGAAGCAATCATTTCTGAAAGGAAAAATTGGCAGCTTCATGGTGATTTGCTTCACAGCCCACCTGTGAACTTCTGCACATTTGTGATACCAAATGTCCACTTTGGAACGCGGTGTCTGCGTCTTCCATTAATTCTGTAGAACAAAGGTTCTGATGGATGCTGTTGTGTGCAGGTATTTGGAAGATTTTCCCAGCAGTGTAGGAGTGGCAACTAAAAGAGTCTTGGCTTTGCAAGAAATCTCTTGTGGTTTTGCTCTAACTAGACGGGGGACTAGAGATGGTTCTTTCAACAGAAAGGATTGAGCAATTAGGCCACTACCCAATCAGAGTGTAAATTTCCTGTGGGTCAAGAAACTCGATGCTGTACATGAACTCAGGGTATGGTGTGAGGTGGCAACACAGTCTGGTGTGTTCTTATACATGGTGACTGTTTAAAATAATAAATGGTACCCACAGGACCTGATTTAAGTGCACCCTTTTAGCTTCATCCACAAATTGTAAGTGATTTTTTTTATTTGTTGCTATAGTTCAGTTTGTCTTCCAATTCCTATTATGATTTCTTCTTTGACATATGAATTATTTCAAAGCTTTCTAAAATATGCAAACACAAGAGAATCAAAAGAGGAGACACACTCTAAATTCCCAGCTGTGAAGGCCATTCCTTTTGTCAGACCAATCAGCACAGGGCATGATGCTCAATAAATGTTTACAGAATGAATACACTCATGAAAGGATGGCATAGCCCTGCGTGTGAAAATTATTAAGAGGATGGGAAATGGATATTTATCAAGAGCCTGATTAGTGCAAGCTCTGGACCGGGCATATAACACAGAGCTTTATTTAATACTTGCATTATCCCCATGAGATGAACATTAAAGCACAGTAGTTAAGAGCACGTTCCTCAAAATCAGATGGAATTCGAATTTCACTGCTTTTAGCCTAGATCATTTGGAAAGTTATCCAACAATATGATTAGCGAGAACAGTCCACAAGCCCACCCTCACTTGTGATCCCAGCTGCAAGGTCAGGGTGTTACCAAGACAGCCCTCAGTTTCTATAATTTGTTAGAAGGACTGACATAACTCACTGAAACCTGTTATACTCACAGTTACAGTTTGTCACAGCTAAAGGATTGAGATTAAAATCAGGCCAAAGAAAAAGAGCATAGGGGACACTCTGGGTAAGCTTCCACTGTCCTCTCCCTATAGAGCCAGGAGCATTATTTTCTCAGCATCTATATGTGAAAATATGCATAGAGTATTGCCAACCAGGAAGCTCACCTGAGTTTTTATGTCCAGAGTCTTTATTGGAGTTCCATTACTTAGGCATGGTGGATTGTCTACATGGCTGATGTCAATTTCTAGTCCCTCAGGAAGTCAATCTCATACTGGGTGACCTAAAGCTCCACCCTAAATCACACTGTTTGCATCTGGCTGGTCTAAGTCTCCCCACCCCAACCCCAGCAAACAAAGACACTCCTATCAGGTATGACATTCTAAGGGGTTGGAGATCACCTCCAAGAGCCTAGGGTAATGGTCACACCTCCCTTTAGGCAAGATTAAGTTCTTTACCACACAATAATAGTCACATAATGTTTTAAAGCTATAATTTTTATTCACCTGTGAAAAGAGAACAAACACTGGCAGTCTTCAGAGACATCACTGTAGTTAAAGGATACATATTTAAAAAACTTAGCCGCTGATATTGTTATTTTCCTTTATAGAGGAATGAGTCTCAGCTATTAATTGGCAGAGTTGGCATCAAACTTTATCATCATATTTTAAACCTCAATCTCTGTTTCCACCCCTCCTTCCTCTTAGTGTCACTGTGTCTCTATCTAGACACTTGCTGGCAGCTGCATGCCCTGTGTCTGTTGTTCTGACAAAGGAAACAGATTTCACTGTTTAGGACTCAGTGTGTGCTTCCCCTGTATTCGTGTACTTAAAATTACTCTTCTAAATGAATTATTTAAACAACTCACTGAGCAAAAAAAGAAATCATAATTATATTGAAAAGATTGTTTAAAAACCTGAACTATAACAAAAAAATCAAATATCAACACTTACAGATGCAGCTAAAGAAGTATAGTAAATGAAGAGTTAATATTTTAAATGCTTATATTAAGAAAGAAGAAAGGCTAGAACTTAACGAACTTAGCATGCAACTTAAGAAGTTATTTTAAAAAGAAAAATAAATGCAAAGAAGTAGAAGAAATGAAACATCAAGATAAAAATAAAAATCCAAAATCTAGTAAATGTTTTATAATTTAGGGCATTAATAAAACTAAAAGTTGGTTCTCTGAAAATATTAATAGGCAAATATCTGGCTAGATCAATCAATAAAAATGCAAAAAGCAAAATTAAGTAATATTAGAAAGAAAAGAGGAAAAACTACAATAGATGTAAAAAACTAAAAACATAGGAAGAGATTATAAGGAATAACTTTTTAAATCATAAATTAGAAAATAGATATGAAATGGATAAATTCTTTTAAAAATACCACTTAATAAAATGGACCTGAGAGGAAATAGATAAGTATTTTATAACTACACCTTGAAGAAACTGAATTAGTAGTTTAAAATTTTTCTTCAAAAGTATACTAGACTCTGATGGTTTTAAAGTCAAGTTCTGTCAAGCATTTAAGTAACAGATAATTTCAATCATATGCAAACTATTTCAGATCATAGGGAAATAAAGAATATTTTCCAATGAATTTTATGACATGGGTGTAACTTTGATACCCATAACAGGCAAGACATAATGAAAGAAAAATTATTGACTAATCTCACTCGTGAACTTATTTACAAGGTCTTAAAAAATTACCAAGTTCAACTCAAGAAAATATCATCATGACCAAGTTGGTTTGATCCCAGGAATACAAGAAAGTTTAACATTAGAAAAGCCATTAACAGATTAAAGGATAAAGACCATATGATGGTCTCAACACATGCAGGAAAGGCAACTGATAAAATTACATATCTATTCATGATTAAAAGCTCTCAGAAAACTAGAAATAGAGAAAACTTCCTTAACCTGACATAAAGCATCTATAAACTGGCAAAATAAGGATGTCATCTCTCTCCCTTTCTGTTCATCATTGTTCTGGGAGTCTTGGCTAGTGAAGTAACCCAAGAAAAAGAAATACAAAGTATAAAAACTAAAATGGAAGACACAGGACATTGTATATAACATTGTTTATGTGGGAAAACTTTACCAAGAGATATAAAAGAAAAATTTGATAAATTAGGGGGATATAAAATGTTCTAGTATGGGAGAATAATATTGTAAGGACTCAAATTCTACCCAAATTAATCTCTAACATCTTTTTAATAATTTTTCTTTCTTTAGAGTTCCATAGAATTACCTGAAGATCTTTTAGAAGAACATCAAGAAAGAATAGCCAAGAAAAAGAAATTAAGAATTCTAAAGATTTCATTCATCCTGCAAATTAAGAAAAATTATAAAAACCTTGTAATTTAAATACTTTGTTCCTGGAATAATAGACAGAAATAGCAAGGTACCCAAATAAAATGATCAAATGAGCTAATCAAAAGCATAAAAGGAGACATTCACAGTTGTGAGGGAGAATACAGTTTGGGGACCCGGGTTTATTTGGAAATGATATTAAAGTTTTACCTCATAAAATATGTTATTAAGTGAAAAAAAATTAAAAAATAATTTGTAGAGTATAATCTCATTTTTATAAAAATAGTTAAAATTAAATTTGTACACATACACACAAACACAGAGACTCTAAGAATAAAAGCAAATAGGTCAGGGTGCGGTGGCTCAAGCCTATAATCCCAGTACTTTGGGAGGCCTAGGAGGGTGAATTACTTGAGGCCAGGAGTTTGAGACTAGCCTGGCCAACATGCTGAAACCTCGTTTCAACTAAAATTACAAAAATTAGCCAGGTGTGGTGGCGGGCACCTGTAGTCCCAGCTACTCTGGAGGCTGAGGTGGGAGAATCGCTTGAACCCAGGAGGTGGAGGTTGCAGTGAGCCAAGATTGCACCATTGCACTCCAGCCTGGGCAACAGAGCAAGACTTCTCAAAAAAAAGCAAATAGTTAATGCTGTTAGCTCTGAATAGTGGCCATAGGTTATTTTTATTTTCTACTCTTTGTTTATAATTTTCCAATTTTTTTAGAAAATCTTGATTTTTAAAAATTTACCAAAAATACCAATTTGAGGTATGGCCTTGTCTCTGTCATGTTTTGGGCATGGTTTAGACAGAGTTGCCTTGTCTGAATATTGGCTGATTAAAAAACTTGCCTTCCTGGTTAGTTATTTCCAGGTAATGTAAATCTAAGTACTTCTAGCATATACACTGAGAGATTTTTAAAAATATTCCAAATATCTGGAATTCACTTTTTCATTTGTATGATAAAGACATTAAATATGAAATTGTGGTCCCCAAATTTATTTAAATATTCTTCTAAAAACACTTGCACTACATTATTTTAAACAGTTAACAACAAAACCATCAATGAATTTTCATGCAAAACAACAATCAGTTATGCTCCAGTTATATAGAAATGTATCTATTCAAAATAGCCTATTCCCCAACCGTGTCGGACCAACCAGTATTACCACCTGTGGTTACACACACGCTTTCTTTCCACCACTTTTTCTAAATTGCTGCACGGCTTTACAAAGTTATTTTTTCAAGCTGAAATTTTCCATTCTTGGTCCTCTACCAAAGGTGATTTCACTTGGGAAAGATTGAAAAAATGTATAGCCCAAAGTGTTCAGTCATTTTTGCAGTTCTGTAAGGCTGAAGAAAAATACTCTCTCTATTTGAAAACCAATTTAAAAGGCTTTTCTTCTTACCCAACAGTAACTCTAAGTGGCTTGTTTGGGGAGGTTTAATAGTTGCAACCCACCAGTACCCAAACAGCAGTTTTATCTTTAGAAATAGCCTGTTGTTGATCTCAATGCTCTGCTTTCTTTATTCCTTCCTTTTTGCAGCTTTTCTAAAAGAGAAAGTATAGTGTAGTGAGCAGTGCTAGAAGCTGGAGTTAGAAGCTGCTTCTGAGTTGGAGTGTTAAAATGCACTATCTGACCTTGCACATACCACACGAAGTCTGGTGTGTGTTTTGCAGAAGGAAAATGGTTCTTACCCCTGCTGGCCATGGTGAGCATAATAGGAGATACATATAAGAAAGCTCACTGGAGCTGGCCAAGCTCTGTGAAATGAAAGCGAGTCACACTGTGAGGCCAACCATCTGAAAGGTGTCCCGGCATCCATCTAATGGCTGGCTTATGCTGAAAACCCGGTGTAAGCAGCATTTGCCTTGTATTATGAAAAACAACAAAGATAAACCAGTAAAATAAACTCCTCAGGAACAGAGTACACTGAGCATTACATTGGAGGTTATTCTTAATGGGTGGTTCAACTTTATTTGACTGAACCTCACTTAGATGGTGTGACAGTCCCCGGGCTGTTGTATATAGTCACACAGGTTGTACACTGCAAAATTCTAGGGGGTCTGCCTTCCCGATCCCATTTGCCAGTGGAGAAGAGCACTGACTGAGAATTGGAGAGGGAAGAAAACGCAGTTGCAATATAAATGTATACAAAATTTTACATTATAAAATGATGCTCTAGACACTTAAAAATAACACAGTAATTTTATTAGACATACCTTGGGATTTGGTTGCAAGTTATTCTAATAAGACAAGTTCAAGGGAAGCACAGCTAATAAAGTGATACTGAGCAAGTAAATTCAGAGGGAATTACATAGATATCTGCTTTAGCAATAAGAAAATGGATATGTTATTACTCCAAATGCATATGTATCTTAAGGCCTGATAGCTGACAACAGTGGGCCCAAACCACTTGTGATGAAAATATGTACCTGTCACTACCTACCACAGGGTTAAGTAAACAGATAGATAATTAAATAAAACCAAGAAAAATGTGAAACTATAAGGCAAGAAGTGCCTTAATTTGAAACTCTAACCAACTCAAGACAATAATAATAACCAAACATTTATATATTGCCTACTTGGTGCTGGGCACTAGTCTCTACATTTTGCAAATATTAACATCTTTAGGCCCTACAATACTCTATGAGGTGGGTATTATTTTCTGTTTTACAAGTGAAGACACTAAGACACAGAAAGGTTAAACAGTAGCATTGCTGGGTTTCTTCGATGGACACCCAGTGGTATTAATATCATGCCCTTTGCCCTGTAACTTTGTAGTCCCCACCCATTCTAAATATTGGGCTGGTCTCATGACTCGCTTTGTTTAATGGAATACAGCAGAAGTGAGAACAAGCCTGGGCTAGTCTACTGGAAGATGAAGGAGGTGAAGGAGAGCCAAGAGGCAGCCAAGCCCACTGAAGCTGAGCCACTCAATTCTTAATCACCCCCAGCACTGAGGATGCAGGGAACAGAGTGCCCCTGATGCCTGCACGGGAGGAACTCTGCAATTACAAAGTGTGAGCCATATTTCAGAGAACACCAAATCTGAATCCTCAGAATAACCTAGTCACACATCAGAATACTAGGAGGCCAAGTACTGGTCATTAGCCCTTATTCATACATTAAAATGTTTAGAATTATGCATCAGTTGCTTATAAGAACTGGGGCCAGTTCTACAGAAAGTGCTGGAAACTTGGTGACTGGGTGTCTTGGTAATTTTTATCCGGTAGGTAAAAGGATTGAAGCAGTTTCAGAGAGTTGTCATTGGCAAAGAAGCAATGATTACTCCTATCAGTGAGAAAAGCAAAAATAAAAAGAAAGTCTTTATTTTGGTGGTTGAGGTATGGCTTTGTCTCTGTCGTTTTAGGCATGGTCACAGAGTAGCCTTTTCTGATTATTGCTTATATTCTGTGAAAGTTGTTTATGTTCAGTTGGGAACATTTTGCTTCAGCCTAGTTGTTAGCTGTTGGCTGCCAGCTGTTGGAACCATTTTTACTTTCTCACAATCACTTTGTGACCCATAGGCAGGTCTCTGATAAAACCAGGAAGTGGCCTGAGAGCAGTGCATTCTGGGGTTGATTGTATGCAGGTATTGCCTCAGTGGTCCAGAGAACCAGGTAGGAGGATGAGTAACTGTGGGAGCAAAAGGGAGAGGTTACTGGGAATGGGGAATTTGATCACGAGCCTACACAGCAACCTTACTCTTGGCTGTGGTTCTGAGAGGTGGCCTCAAATGCCAAAGAAATGAGTGGTAGGAAAGATGTAGACTACCTGTGGAGAGAAAGGGAGTCAAGCCGGCCAGGGAAGAGGGAAATGGGACCTATGGGAAAAGTTGAGCAGAACTCCAAAAGGAAGTGGTATGTCCAGAAGATGCAGGGGACAGGCCTGCTCTCAAAATGGTCACCAGCAGTATCCTGAGGGCATTTTTCAGAAACCTTGTGGCATTCCCAGCAATGTGCATAAAGTCAGGGCTTGTACTACATTGGTGCAAAAGTAATTGTGGTTTTTGCCATTATGCACCAACCAAATACATATTGGGAACAAAAATCACAAGATTATAGGCAATTATTCAAAGACACCTGGATGAGAAAAGTAGACATGTACAAGATTGGAAAGGATGTAAAGAAAAGAGATAACTCCACAAATGCTGAACTTAAAATCACATTTGAAGATAGTAAAGCACTCACTTGTCGAGGTAGGAGCATGCCCAAGTGACATACTATGCAAATCTGAGTATGCAGGGAAAAGACAGTGAGATGAAAATGGTGAGAGAGAATGTGATAGAAACAGAGGATGGAGAATAGAAAACCCAAACACCAGAAATCCTCAAGGAAAGATCAAAACAAATGCAGGTGAAATCAATGCCTCACGTTTTCTGTTGTACTGTTCCTGTCATTTTGATCTTTCTGAAATTAAGATGCATCTTATGTTTTAAATTTTGCCTGTCATTCCCTCCTGCCCAAAAGTAGTCAGTGATGTACTTTTTCAATTAATTTCATATTAGAACCAAGAAAATATGTTAAGAGAAAAAAAATCCCTTAGAGAAAGATTCAAGTTATGCAGATTGAAAGACTCACTTGGGTTCTAAGGCATGTTAATGGAAAATACCCTAAATTAAGGACTTCTTGGCAAAAACTTTTAACTCTTGGAGAAAAAAATTCTACAATTTGCCAGGCCTAAATATCAGATTACACAAAAAAGAATAAATGCTGGGCTGTCTTTTGACTGCTCTCCAACACCAAGGGTTGAAAGTTCACAGAGGTTAAAAGTTGTGGCCCAGGAATTTTTCACTTAGCCAAGTTGTTCATGTTTAATAGCTATAAAAAGACATTGCCAGAACATACTAGGTGTATCAGTCAGAGTTCTCCAGAAAAACAGAACCAATAGAATATATATATAAACAGAAACAATAGAATATATATATTATATAAGTATATATATTCTATTAGGAACAATAGAATATATATATATACTATTATGTATAATAGAAACTACAATATATTATAATATATATTTTATATATAATAAAAATTTATGTCTCTCAGAATATATTCTATTATGTATAATAGAAACTACTATATATTATAATATATACAATATATATTTATATATAATAGAAATCTATATATATTTACACATTCATATTACATAATATATTTCTATATATAATAGAAATATGTATATAATCTCTATATACTATAATATATCAAAGTTTCTATGCAGCTAAATATATATGCCTCTGTGTGTGTGTATATATATATGTGTGTATATATATATATATGGAGAGAGAAAGAGATTTATTTTAACGAATTAACAATTTAGAAGGAAAAACAGATAATGACATAACATTGAATGAAACTAGAGCTACATGAAAGAACAGGTAGCCTCCTAAATTCCTCCTAAATTGTTTATTTTAAGGAATTGGCTCATGTAATCATGAGGCTGGCAAGTCTGAAATCTGCCTGCAATCTAGAAACTCAGACTGGGTTCCTATTGCTGATGGAGGCCGCTCAGGGAAACCTCAGTTTTTGCTCTTAATGGCTTCAACTGATTGAATGAGCCCCACCCACATTATGGAGGGCAATCTTCTTTACTTAAAATCAACTAATTGTAAATAATCACATCTACAAAATGCCTTTACATCTAGACTGGTGTTTGATGAAACAATGAGGCACCATAGTCTAGCCAAATCGACACATAAATTTGTCCATCACATAAGGATTCACAAAATATTTTGGCATTTTAAAAAACAAATTTCTTGGTTGGGTGCGGTGGCTTATGCCTGTAATCCCACCTACTTGGGAGGCTGAGGTAGGAGAACTGCTTGAACCCGGGAGGTGGAGGTTGCAGTGAGGCAAGATCACATCATTGCACTCTAGCCTGGGCGACAAGAGTGAAACTCTGTCTCAAAAAAAAAAAAAAAAAATTCTTGAAGACATTTCCTGAATACAAAATATAAAACTAAGAAAACAATGGTTAAAAAAATGACTATTGGTGACACTGAAACCAATTAAAGTAAAAATGTGGAGACTGTACATCTGTTTTTAAAATTAAATGAAAAAGCCAAAAACACTCTTGAAATGTAAGTACTCTAATGTTAAAAATAGTATAGTAACTATAATTTATATATAGAAGCCCAGATTATATTAACAAAGAAAATAGAGGAAAAAGACAATGAAGGTTTTATCTAAAGATGTAGGAATAAAAAAGTACTAATTTATGTGCTTAACTCTGGGAGTTGTTGGGCAAACATAATTTAAATAATGATTTCAAAATAGTAAATTAACAACTAGTAGAATTTTAAAAATTATATATTATCTTCCAAAACACTGAAGAAAGTAGACTCTTACTCTACTAGCTTGTGGATACCCAGCCAGGTAACTATCATTCGAGTCCTTTGTCCCTGCATCAGTAATTCACACCTGGTAATATGTAACACTTGGTTCTTAGCCCCTGGCTGTGCATTAGAATCACCTAGGGTGCTTGTAAGCATCCTGATTCCCAGGTGATGTCCCAGACCAGTTGCATCAGAATCTCTTGGGATGTGGCCCAGTCACCAGTTGTTTCTAGAGCTCCTCTGATGATTCCAAATTTGTGCAGCCAAGTTTGAGAACCACTGGCTGAGGCCTTTGCCCTTCCTCATGTTTCTTTGGGAAGGGCTCTCTACTTTAGCATAAAATGTACATAGTTACCCGCCCCTCCACCTTTCCTCTGAGTCACCTTTCCAGTGATCCTTGGTTATCTTGGTTCCAATCTACAGTTCCTTACTCACAGCATGGCCCAAGGACCCAGCAGCCTCAAAATCTCTTGCGAGCTTCTTAGGAATGCACCTGTTCCATGGCTGTCTTCCTCAGTGGCCTTCTTGCCTCCTAATCTCCTTCTCAAAACTTCTAATAGAATGATCTTTGCAAAATGCAAATCCAATCATGACATAACTTCTTCAATGAATAATCAGAAACTCCATGTGAAACCATCTTTGCAAAAATTATAACTGAGGAAATTATGACACTGAAAGAGATCAGACCTAACCAACTCCATCTTCCTTCTAACCTTTAAGCTGTCCTTGTTCATTCCTGGGCATAGACCAAACTGACTTTGGGAAGGAATTTAGTTTATGGTTTGACTGAAACAAAGTTGATAATAACCCTTTCCCAAAAAGACCCCCTTCTTGCCTGGGGACCAACCTGCCTTTGTAGGATTAACAAAATAGCTACAAGATTAGAAATTACAGCTTAGGAGTCATGAAGCCTCTGGCTGCAAGAGTTTGAACCTCCCCAAATTGCTCCTGGGGATAACATCACTACTGTAAAACATAAGATTAGTGCTTGAGATATTTTGTAGACCCTGTACTTGATGGATCAGCTGACACCACCAATACCAGTAATCTGGCTCAACCAGTTCTGCGATCCCACCCAGGAACAGAAGGCAGCAAGAAAACCTCACTTTGACCGCTATGATTCCATCTCAAACCTGACCAATCAGCACTCCCCACTTCCCAAGCCCCTACCCATCAATTTATCTTTAAAAACTCTGATTCTCGAATGCTCAGGGAGACTGATTTGAGTAGTAATATAACTCCAGTCTCCCTCACAGCTGGCTCTGCATGAATTACTCTTTCTCCATTGCAATTCCCCTGTCTTGATAAGTCGGCTTTGTCTAGGCAGTGGACAAGGTGAACCCTATCAACTGTTACACATGTTTCCTCTATTGTAAAATCTAAGGTCCTGAAAATTAAATTCAGGGTTCTCTAAGGATTTAGCCTCTTTGTCTTGTCCCAAATTTTCTTCTCAGCTATATTTCCCACTCTCCTAACTCCAAACACACCAGGCCATTAGCCATTCACCCAATGGGATAGGGCTTTTTACTCTTCAGTTCTTGGACTAATGTTTTCTTCAGCTGTGAATGTCTCTTCCACCATTTCCCACTAATTCTTAGTCTTTTCTTGGAGGTCAACACAGACGCCACCTCTGTGGGGAAGCCTTCCCCAATCTCCCAGTCAAAAGGGATATCACATGCAAATCAAAACCACAATGAGATTCCATCTCACACCAGTCAGAATGGCTATTATTAAAAAGTAAAAAAACAGATGCTGGGGAGTTTGTGACAAAAAGGAAACACTTATACACTGTTGCTGGGAGTGAAAATTAGTTCAACCATTGTGTAAGACAGTGTGGTGATTCCTCAAAGATCTAAAGACAGAAATACCATTCCACCCAGCAATCCCATTACTGGGTATATACCCCAAAGAATATAAATTGTTTTATTATAAAGACACATGCATGGGCATGTTCATTACAGCACTATTCAAAATAGTAAAGACATTGAATCAACCCAAAAGCCCAGTGGTAGACTGGATAAAGAAAATGTGGTACATATCAGCCATGGAATACTATGCAGCCATAAAAAAGAATAAGATCATGTTCTTTGCCAGGGACATGGATGGAGGTGGAGGCCATTATCCTTAGCAAATTAACACAGGAAGAAAACCAAATACTGCGTGTTCTCACTTGTAAGTGGGAGCTAAATGACGAGAACACATGGATAGAGGGGAACAACATACACTAGGACCCATCAGAAGGTGGAGGGTAGGAGGAGGGAGAGGATCAGGGAAAATAATGAGTACTAGGCTTAATACCTGGTGATGCAATAATCTGTACAACAAACCCCCATGACACAAATGTAACCTATGTAACAAACCTGCACATGTACCCTTGAACTTAAAATTCAAAAAACTATA
Organism: Pongo pygmaeus; assembly: GCF_028885625.2. Taxonomy (NCBI): domain Eukaryota; kingdom Metazoa; phylum Chordata; class Mammalia; order Primates; family Hominidae; genus Pongo; species Pongo pygmaeus. Next base: position 29,205,317 of record NC_072394.2, on the reverse strand, counting down.
AAAAAGGGATTTCACTTTGTTCTTTCATGTAGCCCTGGTTTCATTCAATTTTATGTTGTTAACTTGTCTGTTTTTCCTCCTCAATTGATAATTCTTTGAAGGGAGGAACTATGCCCTTTTGTTCCCATTCCCTAATCAGCCAGCCAGTGCTTGTAGAACAAATGTCTTTATAGCAGCATGATTTATAGTCCTTTGGGTGTATACCCAGTAATGGGATGACTGGGTCAAATGGTATTTCTAGTTCTAGATCCCTGAGGAATCGCCACACTGACTTCCACAGTGGTTGAACTAATTTACAGTCCTACCAACAGTGTAAAAGTGTTCCTATTTCTCCACATCCTCTCCAGCACCTGTTGTTTCCTGACTTTTTAATGATTGCCATTCTAACTGGTGTGAGATGGTATCTCACTGTGGTTTTGATTTGCATTTCTCTGATGACCAGTGATGGTGAGCATTTTTTCATGTGTTTTTTGGCTGCATAAATGTCTTCTTTTGAGAAGTGTCTGTTCATGTCCTTCACCCACTTTTTGATGGGGTTGTTTTTTTCTTGTACCAATACAAATGTCCAACAATGATAGACTGGATTAAGAAAATGTGGCACATATACACCATGGAATACTATGCAGCAATAAAAAATGATGAGTTCATGTCCTTTGTAGGGACATGGATGAAATTGGAAATCATCATTCTCAGTATACTATCGCAAGGACAAAAAACCAAACACCACATGTTCTCACTCATAGGTGGGAATTGAACAATGAGAACACATGGACACAGGAAGGGGAACATCACACTCTGGGGACTGTTGTGGGGTCGGGGGAGGGGGGAGGGATAGCATTAGGAGATATACCTAATGCTAAATGACGAGTTAATGGGTGCAGCACACCAGCATGGCACATGTATACATATGTAACTAACCTGCACATTGTGCACACGTACCTTAAAACTTACAGTATAAAAAAAAAAAAAAAAGAACAAATGTCATGGGTCACACTCTCAATGCCTGTAGGTGAATTATTTTAGCAGGATCAACTCTCCCCACATTCCAAGGGTACTGCAGGGGGCAGGCCCAGTCCACACTATTTCAGCATAAGTGAGTATTTATTGCAAAGACTCTCCTAACCTTGGCCTATTAAGTAACTCCTTGATATTTTAGGGAATTTCTGTGCTCTCACATCATCTTCATCTTTCATTTCGCACTGGTGGAGTGCCTGCCCTCTCCTAACACTTTCTTCATTTTACCTTCATTGACACTTCCTTTTTGGGGGACTGGTTTGTTCCAGGTGAACTCAAAGAATGAATCAACTTTATTAGGACAGTGACTCACCTTCTTTTAAATCTGAGGACAATATTGGAAGCTCAAACAAAGTGTCTAAACAATTTCCTAGGAGCATTTGCTTGAGGAGGGGGTGTGGAATTTCAGCATCAACTGAAGAAAACATCTGAGCTTTTTGGCAACTTCTAAAGAGAATAAGACTGTCTGCCTGCCTGGAGATGCACTCAAAAGACAAGGCATTTAACAGCAAATCAAGGCTGTCCTGCCCAGGAATCATCCTAATCATACAGTCACAGATTCTTGCAAGGGTCACTGCAGCCCAGGTCCCTGACAGGCCAGCACATAACCCAAGCAGTCCAACTGTGACTGCCAGGTGTCAAGTGCCTGTACTGAACACATTGAAAGGTGATAAACAGAGGTGACTTGGGAGGTGGCAAAGCCCTAGATGAAAGCAATCTATGAGGACAATATATTTTCCAAATGTTTTTGCCTCTCTGCATGATCCAATCCAAATATTCTACTCCTTTCGTGTTCTCTCCTCCCTGTAGGTATGTTGTTTACTATTGTGATTGGTAATGTTGTGTTATTTGTCCAGAGACCCCAGGCCAATTTCCCAAGCACTAGAAGCCAGATTCTACATTCACCCTCTTGATCAAGTCCCTCCTCTGCGCTCTACCATGGGAATAAACCAAAAGGGAAGAAGATATGTGATACCAGAATAGAGAATACAACCCAGAAGAAAGGCAAAGGAAATTTGAATGTGACAATAAAAAGAAATCTTAGGGTTACAGCTGCTCATCAGGCCTAACAGGCCACCAACTCAGAGGAGAGTAGAATGGAAGTTTCCAGAAAGCCTGTCTCTAAGAAAAAAGTAGAAACTACAGTTTACATGATGTGATTGGCCTTGTAGAAAATCACACTGAGAGGAAGCTGTGGGGAGAGTTAGCAAGAGTAAAAAGAAGTCTAAGCAAATCAAAAGCAAGGCAATTATTAACTTTAGGAAAAACAAAAAGTAAGAAAAGAGACATCATTGTAGTAAGTTACAATACTCTGCTGTGAATTATATTTGTATAAGCATAACACCGTAAACACAGAATAAAATTTAACCCAAATAGTGATATTAAGAGAATGAAGGATGGGAAGCAGAGGGAATAGCATTGAAATTATTGCAGTGTAGTTTTAATTTAGATGTCTTATATTACAATTAAAGCGATTCCAAAGTAAAACTGAAAAACTAGTTCAGGCCATGATGGAAAGAGGGGGTTGGACATACCTCATTATCCTCCCCTCCCTTTGGAATTCAGGCACAACTGACCAGCATTAACATTTAAAATAGAGATCCTAAGACTGATAAGAACAGACTCTTTGTGGCAATGAGATGCCAAATGCCAACTAGCATAACATCACATGACACATAGCAGGCCTTGAAAGAAATTGAAGTATTTTACCTGCAAATACATTTATTTGATATATTTTGAAATGGCCCCGTAAAGCTATCTCTTATGGGGAAAGTCTACATTTTGTAGAGAATCCCATTCCCTTTCCAGGTATTTTCCTGATTTAGGAGAGATTTAACTAAGAGTTTGGCACCTTTTAAAGTCTGATAAGAGATATGTACCATCTATTCTCTCTGACACCTGCTACCTGGATACTTATCTATATAACAAGAACCCTTAGCTTCCACAGCCCCTGTTATCTTAACCCTAAGCATTTATTTCTACTAATTTGAATACTTCAGGCAAAACTTGACTCTCTCAACCAGTTGCCAATCAAGAAATCTTTGAATTCACCTATGACCTAGAAGCCCCCCAAAGCTTTGAAATATTCCACCTTTTCACGCTGAACCAATGTAAATCTTACGTGTGTTGATTTATGTATTTGCCTGTAACTTCTGTCTCCCTAAAATGCAAAAAATCAAGTTGTAACCAAACCACCAAGGCCAAATGTTCTCAGGATGTCCTGAGATGAAGTCACAGATCATGGTCCTCACATTTGGCTTGGAATAAGCCTCTTTAAATATTTTACAGAGTTTGACACTCTTTTGTAGACATTGAGCATCTTTTCATATTTTAATGGGCCACTTTTATTTCTTAATCTGTAAATTGTCTTCATTTTTTTAAATCAAATTTTATTGGCTTGTTGCATTATTCTTTCTTAATTTCCAGTAGCTTTTTCTATATTAAGATTAGGCATTTGTCTATGAGTTGCAATTTGGGGAGTATTTTTTCATTTGTCTTTTGACTTTTTATGTGATATTTTGGTCATGTGACAGCTTTGTATTATTAATTTAACACAATTTATCAAAGCTTTATTTTATAACTGTGAACTTTTGCATTATTTTTAGACAATCTTTCCTACTCTAATGTAAAATAACTCATCTTTTTTCCTTAATTAGTTTATTTTATTTTTTACATTTATATTATTTTGGAACATGTAATAGAGACGTGGATCCAGCTTTATCTTTCATCACATAGTTCCTCAATTGTTCCAATACACTTTTGGAAAAAAAAAATCTTTATATATTTGACTTGCCACCTTTATCATATACTAAATTCCCATGTGTATCCAGATTTATTTCAAGGCTTATATTTCTATCCCACAATCCATCTTTCTATCCATGAACCAGTAGCACATCATTGTAGTTATCGAAGTTTGACCATACTTTTAATTCCTGGTAGAGCCAGACATTTTCAGAATCTTCTTGGCTCCTTTTGCTTATTTTTCCAAACCAACTTTAGAACTAGTTTGTCTAGTTCTAGGGAAAAAATACCCGGTAAGCTGTTAGTATTTTTATAAGAATCATATTAATTAAATATTAAATTAATTCTGAATTAAATAATTAAATTAATAAGATTAAATTAATATAAATTTAATATGATTTCAATAAATTAGTGAGGGGAAATGACTCATTAGATGTTGAATATTCCTATGCAAGGACATAGTATATCATTCTAAAAAGGTGACAATTATCAAAAAGACATAATACTTTGAATTTCTACGTACCTAAGTACCAAATGATACAGTTTGATAAAGCAAAAGCACAGGAGCTACAAAGAGAAAGAAATAGGAACACACTAACAATAGGGGATTTTAATTTAGCATTCTTGGTCCAAGACAGATCAAGTGGACAAAAATTAACTAAGGAAAATAACCAACGAGGTAGATATAGATGGAACTCTGCATCCTAATAACAATAAGTGCATCTTCTTGACAAAAGCCCATGATCATTGATGATAAGTGACCCCATATTAGCCACCAGAAAAGCTCAATGAATTTGAAGAAGCAAGTATAATACAGGCAATGATCTCCAATCACATCATCACATTGCAATGAAACTAGAAATTAATAACATCAGAAAAAAACTGTGAATTAAAATAAAACCCTTATTTTTTCTATTTAAATTGCAGTCTGTAAACAGCAGCATCTGTTTCTCTTGTGAGCTTGTTGGTAATGCAGAATCTTGGATGCCCCAGGTCTTAGTTGGCACCTACATTTTATAAGATACCCAGGTAATTTGCAAGTACATTTATGTTTACTCATTGTTTCCAGAAAACAATGATAATTAAAATACACATCAGAACTATGAGACATAAGCAGAGCAGAGCTCAGAAAAATTTTAGTCTTAAATACTTATATCAACAAAATTAAAACTAAGTAAATCAATGCATTAAGTATCTAACTTTATTTTATTTTATTTTATTTATTTATTTATTTTGAGACAGAGTTTTGCTCTTGTTGCCCAGGCTGGAGTGCAATGGTGTGATCTTGGCTCACCGCAACCTCTGCTTCCCAGGTTCAAGTGATTCTCCTGCCTCAGCCTCCCTAGTAGCTGGGATTACAGGTATGTGCCACCACACCTGGCTAATTTTGTATTTTTAGTGGAGACGGGGTTTCTCCATGTTGGTCAGGCTGGTCTCGAACTCCCGACCTCAGATGATCTGCCCGCCCGCCTTGGCCTCCCAAGGTGCTGGGATTACAGGCATAAGCCACCATGCCCGGCCAAGTATCTAACTTTAAAAAATAGGGAGAAAACACAAAATAAACTAAAAGAAGAAGGAAGAATTTTATAGTGATGGAAGCAAAAATGAATACATTAGAAGAATTGTAGAATTAACAAATTAGGATCTATTTCTCTTAAAAAATGAATAAAATAGATTGACAAGCAGTAAATTTAATCAAGCAAAAGGGAGGAAGCACAAACAATAAGAAAAGGCAAAAGAAAATAACCTCAACAACATAATAATTTTAAAAAATAAGGCTATTTGTACAATTCTATACAAGTAGCTTTTCAATATGCAAATGTGAATGAAATTCTAAAACCTGGATGTAATAAATAATTTTCTTGGAAGACATAATTTACTAAAATTAATTCCAGAAGAAACACAATGATTGTATGAACCAAAACTATATGGATGAATTTTCATTAGAGAAATAAAGTATTTTAAGAATAAGCCTCCATCAACACATAGAACATATATATCAGCCCAGATAGTGCCACAAAGGAATTATTACTAAGCTTCCATAGGATAGGTTATTATAATGCTATTTGAACTTTTCCAGGACATATAAAAAGTTGCAAAATTTTTTATATAATGTGGATAACATTGACACCAACATGTAACAAAAATTGTACAAAAAAACCTACACATTAATCTCACTTGCAAATATACGTATTAAAGTTGTAAATATAACAACAGCAATTAGATTCAAACAGCTCATTAAAAGACTAGTAGCAGGACCACAAAGTTTCCATTTCAGAAATGCCAGGATGGATTAGTTATTAGGAAAGGTATTCATTACAAGTCAGCATATGATATGGTTTTGCTTTGTGTCCCCACCCAAATCTCATCTCCATTTGTAATCCCCAGGTATTGAGGGAGGGACCTGGTGGGAGGTGATTGAATCATGGCAACGGTTTCCCCCATGCCGTTCTCTTGATAGTGAGGAAGTTCTCACGAGACCTGATGTTTTAAAAGTGTTTGGAAGTTCCCCCTTGCCCTAGTCTCTCCTGCTGCCATGTAAGACTTGTCTTGCTTCCCCTTCTGCCATGATTGCAAGTTTCCTGAGGTCTCCCCAGCCATGTGGAACTGTGACTCAATTAAGCCTCTTTCCTTTATAAATTACCCAGTCTTGGGTATTTTTTATAGCAGTGTGAAAACAGACTAATATAACATATTAATAGATTTTAGGAGAAAATTTTTAACATATTGATGCTGAAAAGGCATTTGACCCATTCTTAAAACACTTTTTTAAAAGGAATTTGTAAACAGTAGAATTAGGAACACAATAAGGATGCTCATTATTGCCTTTTCCATTTAATATTGTGCTGGAAGTATTTGCCACTCCTATTGGACAAAACCATGATACTTCAGGTATAAACACTGGGAAAAAGAAGGTTAAATTCTCCCTATTTGTGGATAACATGACCTGGAAAATCTAAAAGAATCAACTGAAAATCTTTACAAACAAAAAGAGACTGCAGCAAATAAATGGGCTATAAAAATTAATGTGTAGGAATCTACAGCTTTCATATATAACAACAGCAATGCGTTGGAAAATGTAGTGGCATAGATGCTTTTGTTTTTATTAGCAACAGAAAATATAAATATCTAAATATAAACTTAACAAGAATCATGTAAACTTATATGAGGAAAAGTTTAAAACACTCCTGAGTGGACATGGAGTCTTCATTCTAACAATCTATGTATTAGTTTGAATAATTCAATACCCAATGTCTATAATTATCTAACCATGGTTAAGGCACTCCCTTGCCAGTGATTTTAGGGATGGATGTATGACCCATTGCTGGCCATTGAGATGTGAGACAATATCTGCTGGTATAGGGCAAAAGTTTCTCACCCTTAAATGGAACCCCAAGGAAGATGCAGACTCTTCGTTTCCGCAGATCTTATCATGTCTGGATAGGATGCCTGAAACTGCCACAGTTAATTTGCAACCATGCCCAAGGCCAGCAGAGTCAGGATGCTAAGTGGAGATCTGGTAGGAACTGGACTTCTTGGTGACATCCTCGAGGCATTGATTATGTGCTGCTTGGAGCTACCAACCTGTGGACTTTCTGATAACATATGGTAATATATTTCCTTAATGTTTCAATTAATTTCAAGCAGATTTTTCTGTTTCTTGCTGCCAAAGCATTCTAGCTGGCCCCATCTGTCTATTCCATCCCCAGAACTAGTTTTAATTGCCATTGCTTTATAATGTTTCCGTATACAATCACCTTCTTTGGGGTGAGGGAATAATTCTTTAACTTTCTTAATTTCTTCCTTAGGTGATTTAACCAGGTGATTCCAATTGAGTCAATTCTATTCATCTAAATTTCTTAATACAATTTCCATCTTAAATGATTTTCAAAATATAAGCACTTTATTATACTGTAATTTTTAAAAACCTCTATATAAGTTCTAGCCATTTTTTTCTTTCTTTTTTTCATTTTGATTAAGGCAGTTTAAAATTAGATTTTCCAGCAGCTGGACCATTTTACTGATTCTTTTCAAAGATGTTCTCTGAGATTCATTATCTATTCATGCCATTGTGCGTTTTCCTGCTGCTGATTTTACTTTTTGTTTTTATATTTTAATATATTTATTTCTGCTTCCTTTGTTCCTTTTTTCTTCACTTTTTAGTTGAAATTATTTTCTCTTGCTTTTACTTTTAAAAATGTAACATACATTTAATACTACAATTTACTGAGAACAACTTTATGCATATTCCATAATCTTAAATGTGAATTATTCTGATTCTCATTATTTTTCAATTAGCTGTTTTCAAATCCCTTTATTTCCTCATTAATCAGAAATTTATTCAAAAGAGTATTCATAAAATTTGTTTAATCTTTTGTTGTTGTTTCCAGTTAAGTTATACTTTCCTTTGAGAACATAGGTTGCATATATTCATCTTTCTGACTTATGATTTTTGTTATTATTTTTCACATGGCTGACTACATTTTTCAATACTTTTTAATATCCTGTGGCTAATTAGCAGGAAGATGTATTTTGCAATGCAAATACAATATGCTTTATAAGATAAATAATAATTGCATAAGACAAAGTTTGAAATAGTTATTAATTGTAGTTTACTAATTATATTGTTTCAATCATTCATGTCATCATTTTTATATACTTTATGATGACAAATATGAAAGTTTGAGGAATTGGTGTTGGGAAATTCTAAGGGTAGAACCCATAGTTAGGCTTAGGCATAAGAGTAGTGGAGTGGCTGTGCATGACCACAGATTTGTTGTGATGGGAATTTGCAGGAGAGAGGAAGCTGCTTGTGAATGGCAGAAAAACACAAAGTACTATAACTACTGTGTTTAATGGCCCTGCTGGGAGAACAGAGGAGCTGCTCAGTAACTGTTTGCTCCATGAAAGAATAAATTTTTTCCCCCTCAAACTGTTTGGTTGAAAAATGGGCTGTGCCAAAGGCAGTGAAGTTAATTATCTCCAGGAGAGGCAGGCTAGGTAAGAAAAGATAGCCCTGGGGACCATATTGGATTGCTCTGAGTTGCTGGATGTTCCAGGAGGAGGGAAGAGATGATTTAGCTTGAGCTTTTCAAACATGTTTTGTTTGTTTGTTTGTTTTGCTTCAAGGATCCAGAAAGTGGGATTTTTTTTAAAATCGCAGAAGTTATTTTATGGGGATTGGTGTGCATTGGACAAACAGCATGAAGAACCAGGAGCAGACACTGGCCCTGTCCATAGCACTTAGGCCTTACTACTTCACAGAGCCCCTTCCCACTCGTGACTGCCAGTATCTCTATTCTGCGTGAGGGTTCTCTCTAAATTCCCTGAAGGTCACTCTACCCACACTCATCATAGGGCAGCTGCAAGGGCTGGTATCAACTCTTCTGGGAGCAGACCTCAACCATGGTCTGCCCAGAACTACTGTACAGCTATCCCAGATCTTCTGCTTCTTGGGTGAGAAAACTCTAAGGCATGTGCTCTACACTTGCAATCAGAAGTCTCCACTGGAGATGAAGCTCTGGTTGCCCTTTGTAGTAGCTGTCCTAAGAATGAACCCTTTACTGGCTCCCTTCCCATCCCTGTCTCACTGCCTCACTTCAATGCTGGTGTTCTCTGCACCTTCCAAATTCACAACTTGCACTTGAAACCTTGTCTCAAGGTCTTCTTCTGGGAAAAACTAAATTAAGACAAATAGTAATTTTTATTATTTGTTTTGGCCTCGTCAATCTTTGTAAACAAGCATTGCTGGGAGAGGAAGGTGAAAAATGTTCAAGCTAAGATGTCATGCTTGGCTGCCTCCACGAGTATTTGAAAATGTCATACAAGTCGTTTATCACACTGTGCTTGAAGAGGCCAACTATGGGTTCTGCGTTAGAATTTCCCAACACCAATTCCTCAAAAGCCCTAACTCAGTCAACTGGCTGTACTGAGACCAATGAGCAATCTTCCATCCATTAGTTACCACGAATAATATTAAATTACAATTCCTCCTGCAGTTGTAACTTTCTCCTGGACTAACTGGTTGACAAGATAAATAGTCTTTCTCAGGCCAACTAGGAGGAAGTCCCAGCCATGGGCACAAAGATATGTTTATTACAATTATGATCATGGCTGTTTTCAGAGAGGCAGAGGCTAGATTTAAAGTAATAATAATAATAATACTGTCCAGAAATTATTGTGGTGTACCAAAACAGAGATATAGATCAATGGAACAGAACAGAGCCCTCAGAAATAATGCTGCATATCTACAACTATCTGATCTTTGATAAACCTGAGAAAAACAAGAAATGGGGAAAGGATTCCCTATTTAATAAATGGTGCTGGGAAAACTGGCTAGCCATATGTAGAAAGCTGAAACTGGATCCCTTCCTTACACCTTATACAAAAATTAATTCAAGATGGATTAAAGACTTAAACGTTAAACCTAAAACCATAAAAACCCTAGAAGAAAACCTAGGCATTACCATTCAGGACATAGGCATGGGCAAGGACTTCATGTCTAAAACACCAAGAGCAATGGCAACAAAAGCCAAAATTGACAAATGGGATCTATTTAAACTAAAGAGCTTCTGCACAGCAAAAGAAACTACCATCAGAGTGAACAGGCAACCTACAAAATGGGAGAAAATTTTCGCAACCTACTCATCTGACAAGGGGCTAATATCCAGAATCTACAATGAACTCAAACAAATTTACAAGAAAAAAACAAACAACCCCATCAAAAAGTGGGCAAAGGATATGAACAGACACTTCTCAAAAGAAGACATTTATGCAGCCAAAAGACACATGAAAAAATGCTCATCACTGGCCATCAGAGAAATGTAAATCAAAACCACAATGAGATACCATCTCACACCAGTTAGAATGGCAATCATTAAAGTCAGGAAACAACAGGTGCTGGAGAGGATGTGGAGAAATAGGAACACTTTTACACTGTTGGTGGGACTGTAAACTAGTTCAACCATTGTGGAAGTCAGTGTGGCGATTCCTCAGGGATCTAGAACGAGAAATACCATTTGACCCAGCCATCCCATTACTGGGTATATACCCAAAGGACTATAAATCATGCTGCTATAAAGACACATGCACACATATGTTTATTGCGGCACTATTCACAATAGCAAAGACTTGGAACCAACCCAAATGTCCAACAATGATAGACTGGATTAAGAAAATGTGGCACATACACACCATGGAATACTATGCAACCATAAAAAATGATGAGTTCATGTCCTTTGTAGGGACATGGATGAAACTGGAAATCATCATTCTCAGTAAACTATTGCAAGGACAAAATACCAAACACCGCATGTTCTCACTCATAGATGGGAATTGAACAATGAGAACACTCGGACACAGGAAGGGGAACATCACACTCTGGGGACTGTTGTGGGGTGGGGGGAGAGGGGAGGGATAGCATTAGGTGATATACCTAATGCTAAATGGCAAGTTAATGGGTGCAGCACACCAGCATGGCACATGTATACATATGTAACTAACCTGCACATTGTGCACATGTACCCTAAAACTTAAAATATAATAATAAAAAAAAGAAAAATAAAAATTTAAAAAATAATAATAATAAAAATAAAAATACAAAAATTAGCCAGGCATAGTGGCATGCACCTATAGTCCCAGGTACTTGGGAGGCTGAGGCAGGAGCATCGCTTGAACTCGGGAGGCAGAGGTTGCCGTGAGCCGAGATCGTATCACTGCACTCTAGCCTGGGCCACAGAACAAGACTCCATCTAAATAAATAAATAAACTTACATACATAAAAAAAAAAAAAAAAAGAAATTATTGTGGTGTAGAAGATCCTGGATCTTCCTCCAGGAGGCCTTACCTGAGACTCTCACTTGGACTTTGTGTTCTTCCGTGAGCCCATGCTGCCCTATCTTTCCCACATTATGGTCCTTAACCTATTAAATTTTAATGAGTATTTTATTTATCTAACCCCCAAGCATACTTGAAAGCAGTGATTATATCTTTCATTGTTATATCCTTGTCATAGAGCTTGGCACTTAAAGGCATAGACAAATAAATAAATAGAGAACTGTAACAGGTAAAACCAATGAGAAAAGACCCTTGAGAGAAAAACTGGAAAATATTTGAATTACAATTTTAAAAATACTCCTTTAAGTCTCATGATTTAAAACAAAATCAGATTATCCATAAGGGTTCAAGTTTGTGAATGCTATCTTTTATATTCAGAGAACTTGTTATTTATGTGGAAATGCAAGAGAAGGCCAATTTGAGACATTCAGAGGCTTGAGAACATCCCATCAGAAATCCTTGAAAAAATTACTTTAAATTGTATGCTAAATAACAGAAAGATAAAGCAAAATACAAGCACATAAAAGGATGTGATGTCATAACAGATGAGTAACAACAATAAAGAAACAGGGAAGTGTAAATAATTTCAAAGGCCTACTTTATAAAATAGAATACGGAGAGAATAAATAGAGTTAAAGTGTTCTAAAGACCTTGAATTATACAGTGGTAAAATATTAATGTATATTATATTCTAAATCAAGAATAAATGCTGTGATTTTGAGGGTAACATTTAAAAATAGTAAAAGATCATATAACCGACAAGCCAATAGAGGGATAAAACAGATCAATAAAAATACTTGATTGGTCAAAAAAAAAGGCAAGAAAGGGATAAAAAGGAACAAATAGAGGTGGGCTAATAATAGAAAATAAATTGTAGAATAACAGATTTAAACTCAAATATATCATTAAATATGAATATGTAGACTTATTCCATTTAAAAGACAAAGATTGTGAAATTAGACTTAAAAACTATTGCTTATAAGAAACACACTTTAAATATAAAGATACAGAAAGATGAAAAGTAAGAGGATTATAAAATATAATCCAACATGCATACTTTAAATAAAAGACCAAGGATGTGGGTATATGGTTATTGCATAAAGTAGATAAGAGATAAAGAGAAATATTTTATAATGACAGAAGAGTCAATCCAACAGGACCATAAAACAATTCTAAATTTCTATGTACCCAATAATATAGCTTCAAAATATCTAAAGCAAACACTGACAGAAATGAAAGGAGAAATAGACAAATCCATAGTTAGAATCAGGGATTTTTAGCACAGCACTGCATCCAGCAGCTGCAGAATGCACATTTTTTTTAAGTCCACATGGAACATTTGTCAAAATTGATTATATGCTGCTGGGATATAAAGCAATTTTCAAAAAAATTCAAAGTATCAACATCCTAAAAAGTATGATCTCTAAGCACAGGGGAATAAAGCTGGAAAACAATAATACTTGGCCAGTTGGTTGCATTTGGAGTGAAAGATGGAGAAAGGTGATGGGAGCAACTGGCTGGAGTGAATCATAGAAGAGTCACATCAGAGAAAAGAGCAGCTTTTGACAGATATGTATCCAAGGACAGTGCCCTGTAGACTGAAATGCAGAGCTCCTGGAAGTAAGGAATGGAGCAGAGGATGGGTCTGTGGGTCTCAACGGCAAACTTAATCAGCTGTATAAGTTTGTGGAGAGCCAGTCACTATGGAGAAATCCTGGCTATGCTTCCACATTGCTGAAATTGCGTATCAGATAAATTTTCCTTCCACCATAAAGCAAATCTTTCTTCTATTCAATGTCTATTTGCCTAGTGGAAAGCATCACACTATTAAATTCCTCCACTCTCTAAGACTGTCTCTGTTGAATATTTCTGAAGGTCACCAGTATGCAGCCTAATGGGCCATTTGATTTTAGGCTACTGAAAAAGTATTACATGCATCTTCCAAATGTGGTCACAGTTCATAAGTAGCTTAGGCACCAAGAGAAGCTAGGTTGGGGTGCAACTTGTTCCATCAGGGGTGCTGCATTTTAGGAAGTGAGGACTCCAGATAATGCTGTGGTAGGTTTCAACATGTTTTCATTTTTTAACTGTCAAATTCCAGCTTCTCCTTGATTTTTCAGGCTTAAAATGAAACACCAGGAATGGAAAGATATTAACCCTATATTCAAGTTCCCTCTGCCCTTCATTCCCCACTACAGAATTTTCCTGAAATTCTTTTCACAGACTGCCATGCTCTGTACAAAGTACAGAGTTAAAAAATATTTCCTGAGTTGACTTAAAGAATGCGGAATACACTTGCTCATTTCATTAATGCTTTAGTGGCATATTATATCCAAAGAGTTTAGCCACTGTAGCTTGTTTCCTGGTTTGACAGAGTATTGCTTGCTATTTGAATTCATGAGAAATTTCGAACTAGGTCTTCCAGTGTGATAAAGAAATAAGCCAACTCATACTTGCATAGAGAGATTTCTTTCCATCCCAAAGGTTCCTGAAAGATCATCCCAAAGAAAGAATCCTTGGAAATTCTCCTACTTAAATGAGAAAGGCTTTGGATAGTCAGATCACAATGAATGACTCCATTGGTTTGCCCAGAGGCAATGGGGCTTGTTAATCGAGACACAGAGATCCTGGAGGGTGGCTCTATTACCACATGGCGGCTAGGAATATTGTGAATGGCAATAATCAGGCTATTTTAGCCTGGTTTCATTCTCATGTGATTCCTATGGCAAATTCCATGAAAAAGGATGTGTCCCCACGGCCCAGAGCCTCCCTGTTCCTCCCCAGCCTCGAGGCCCAGAATCCCATAGCCACGGTTCTGGCCTCCGCTACTCCCTTCTTGCATGGGGTTGGTTCCTTCCCAGGTGAGCCCTCTTCTTTACAGTATCATTCCCCAGGCCACACCCAGAATGGAGATCTTTCAAATAAGAAAGGTTTCTGCAGATAACCAGGTCTCCATATTCTTCATCACACAACTCACCCCACCAACTTCCCTGCACCATACATAGCACCCTTCAGCACATATGAAAACACTTGTTTGCCAACTGGGCTAACTCTGGTTGGTCCACAAGGTTATTTGGTACTAATTATCCATAGAACAAATACACTACCACCAATGACCTACCTTACTTTCATCTCCCACTTGACTTTATACCAGGGAGACTTGGTACCTGCAGAAGGTGATGAAACAGGCAAACGTTGTTTGCCAATAATCGCAATGAGGAAGGGACTTTGTCACTTCCATCCATTCAGAGGCTCCACAGTGCTTTGGACATTTCAGAGTTGTACTTGTCAACATTAGGAATTATTTCTCTTCCTCCTTCTGGGCCGGTTCTGGTCTATGCAGACAGCTCTTAATCCACATTCCAGACCATCCGAAGCTTTGGCTGGTGTTCTAGGTTTGGCTCTGCTGTGCATAGAGTAGGAAAGAGAAGAGTATGCAGAGGTGCAAAGATCCCGCTCCTGAATGCTAAATAAAGGAAATGCAGCATTTTTTTGCCTAATAAGATCAATGCAATAATCCAAGTTTCCACTCCATGAAATATTAACCCTCCAGCAGAACAGATAAACAAAAGGAAAAGAAAAGAATATTAACAATGTTGGGAATAGGAGACAATGAGTAACTATAACGTGCAAGGGTAAAAGCTCACTCTATCTGCCTAATAAAATAGAATCATTTGTTTGAAATTCACATGTGGTTATGCTTGATTTATCTTTAGCCAATCCAATTAAAAGCCCAGTTCCAGAGCTTTCCTCCAGAGTGACTTAAGTGGTCAAACCATAATACATTCAGTTTGCAAGTGGCATAATTAAAACAAGATGCCAGTTAAGGGCCTTGGAGTGGCTTAAAATAAAATCTGACTCCTCATCAAAAAATGTACACAAAGGTATAGTGTGGCAGGAAGCAAGAAGGGAAATTCAGACTTTCGTTCTATTCCTGGCTGTGTCTCTAACTTACTCCAGACTGCGTGCCAGTCACTTAACTCTTTAGGTTCTGCTCTGTTGTCTTATCTTTGAAAATAATGAGGAGTAAGTCTCCTGCCTGCCTCCAGCAATACTGCAAGGTTCAGAGGAAACACATCTAGAAATATACAGAAAGAAAACAGCCCATTTGACATAGGGTATGATAGTATTGATTACAAATGTTGGTTATTCGTGGTAATGGGGATGGTGGCATTTGTAAAAACGTTGCTGGGATATCACTGCAGGGAGTGTAGAAGGAAGCCAGGCTTGATGTCTATTAAATTCCAGGAAAGCACAAAATAAAAATATTTTAGTGATAGAACAAATAATTGAAGTGACATAGAAATGGCAACAGTCTAAAGTCCTAAAAAGGTTGGTTTGGTCCTTCTGAGTGTAGTTTTGTAACTGTGGCCATGCTGGTGAGCGGAGGGGGAGACCAGGTCTGGGAGCTTTTGAGCCTGAAGAGGGAGGAGAAAACAAGGAAAGGATGTGATGGGCAATCCTTAGCCAGCTCAGAGGATAAGATCTGGATCCCTTTAGGGAGGGCATGGATGAAGCAACTGAGTGGCTCATTTTCATATGAGTCAAGCAGTGATATAACCAAAGATTGAACTATTTGTATCGAGGTTCCGTACCAAACTGGTGCTCCTTAACTTTCTAAGATCATGGACTCCCTTGAGAATCTTATGAAAGCCAGAGAACCCTCATCTTGGGAGGCTGGGGCAGGAGGAAGTGCACACACACGTCTGTACAATTCTGCTCCTGGAAGCCCGGGTGTGGAATGTTGGCTTGGAAACCCCAAACCAGGCCTTCATCTCCAAGAATGCAACATACATTTTTATTTGTCTTTCTAGCATTTCTTAAGCAGGGTTCCTGGGCTGCTCCTGGAATTGACCAAGTTCTGATGAAAGAAATTACCTAAAGTGTTATCTACTTTGGCTGACAGTACTAATTGCATTCACCGAAGTAAGGCTAGCCTTATTGATCCTTCATAAAGAAGTCAAGGATGTTTATGTTCTAGAAAGTTCATGGGCAGGAAGGCTGCAGGTTGCCAAGCATACCCTCACCTAGCCCCAGGTTTGGCCTAAATGGAAACCTCACCCTTTCATGAGCATTCCCACTTTAACTGAACCATCTTCTAACTCAGGCCTTAAAGAAGGTCCACATGGCCCTGCTGGGCTGCTCCCCAATCCTGGTCTCAACCAAAGGTCCAAGGTGAACATATGACTGGAGGAACCAACTTCCTCAGGAGTCCCCTTGCCCTCACAGACTCATTTCCACCTCCAGGCCTTTGCATGGGCTGTCCCTTCCACCTAAAATGCTGTCTCCCCTTCTCTATGTAAGTAAAAATGGGAATTAAGGGGTACAAACCCAAACGTAAGTGCATTGAGCATGTGATATAATAGCCCAAGGGGTAATTCAATATAAATATCACAAAATCAAAAAATCTTAAAATCTTAGGGTTGGTTTACTCCTCAAAGGTCATTTACTCCAACTATCTAACACTAATACTAATATTTATAGCAATAAATAGTGATAATGACATTAATACTAATATCACCAGTAATATCATTACTAACACAAGCAATCCATCTCCTTGAGTACTGATCTGGCCCATCAGTTATTTTTCTTTTTGCAGGACAATTAATTCTTATACACACACACACACACACACACACACGCCATATATTTAGACAAAGAAACATAGCATAAGACTAAAGTTGCATGACCTTAAAAAAATAAAAAATTGAAAATAGTTACTATTTCTGTGTACTCCAGGATGACCTTGAGGAAAAAACAGACAAGAATCTGATAATTTAGAACCATGCGTGCACACATACACCCCTCATTTTGTTCTGGGAAGGTAGCCCAAACCTTTCAGTTTTTGTGCTAATATGGCCCAAGAAGAAGGGGGCAGGGGTCTTAATGAAAGCTTTGTTTTGTAATAAAAAGAATGAAATCAGATCCACCATTTACAAATGACTGCATGTCACAAAAGTCTCTTCCTGTCCTTCAAATGCAGAGACTTGATCAAATACTCAGTCAAATGCTCATCCACCTGCCATTTCAACGCTCAGATTTTCTTCCCAGAAACTCCTCTCCACCACCACTAGATCTTGTTAACTCAGGTGTTTCCAAAAGCAAGGGTTGCCTCCTTCCCTCACCCCAGAAAGCTAGCAGAAGTCATCCCTCCATCTTTGCATCCCCTGGGTCCTTCCAGAGATCAAAGAGCACAGAGATACAATACTTCCCATCACTCACCCTGAAAACATCTCCCTACAGGTTTGGATTCTACCACCAACCTTCGGCCCAAGTTGGCGCAGATGTGGGGCATGTGTCACAGCCATGTGGCAAAAGCAGCAGCTCATTTTTCTAGCCCACATTTTTCACTGTAGACAAAGTATCTGGAAATGGCTCAGGCATCACATTATTGTGAAAGCTCTCATACTAAAGGCTAAGCTCTCAGTGTCAATTTATGAAAGGCTGCAGAAAATTATTTGCTAGGTGCAAGTTGTGCATGGATGTGTATAAACATGTCTGGAGGTTATTTCTGATGATGGAGAGGCATGTTTTTCCATAAAGGAATAGTCTAAAATAAGGAAAAATATTACTAATGTAGTCCATGTGGAGACAGTTTCTCTGTTCAATTACTTTTTACCTGATGTTTTGCCATGCTCCCCACAATGTGCTTTACCCGTGCTTAGCATTTCAGGGTGCCATCCCACAACACTGTCTCACCTTCTCCTCCTCATAGACTTGTGAGGTTAGCTCCCCTTCACATGTGAAGAATGAGGTATCTCAGAAAGGGGCACTGTTGTGTATATTGCATGCTGTTCACAAAAATCTGTTTCTTCTTCTTTTTGGGCGCACAGCTAGACTACCTTTCCCAGCCTCCCTTGAAGTTAGTTGTGGACTAAGTTCCAGCCAATGGAAAGCAAATTGAAGTTTGCCTTTCCCAGCTTCCCTTGAAGGCCTTTCCCAGCCTCCCTCAAAGTTAGTTGTGGCCATGTGAATAAGTTCCAGCCAACGGAAGGGAAATTGAAGTGATGCGTGTAGCTTCCAGTACTGACCCATAGCTATCACCCACATGTGATCCTCTTTTCCCTTCTAGCTGATGGGATGGTGCCCCATCTCCCCAGGCAAGCTTGGAAGTCACATATGTAACACTGGTGTCTAAAATGGCTGTGTGATGCAGAAACACACATACACACACACACACACACACACACACACACACACACATCTTCCTGCTAATCTAGAATCTCCCTGGAGTATTCTGTAAGTGAGAAATAAATGGCCAAGTGTTGAGCTATTACACGTATGAGTCTTTTTGTTACCGCAGTCTACCCTGGCCAAACTAGCACAGAAACTTGTCCCATGAAGTGGAATGCTGCCATATTCAGAAGACTAAAGCTGTGTGGCAGGGGCTTAATCAAAAGACTACAGTTGTGTGGCACGGGCTTAATCAGGCAGCAGTGGTGGGGTAACCCACATAGCAGGAGGAGAGACGGAGACTCATTCGATGTGGTGACAACACATTCATTAAAATGAAACCTTCCATAACTTCGAAGGCAGACTACATGCATGCTGAGTCCATGGCTCTAAAGAAAACGCTGGAATAATTCAGAGTGATGGTGTATGTTGGCTATTGCTGGGTTTAGCAAGGTGTTGCAGTATTACAAGAAAGAGACGAGCTCAAGCAAGTTTGGTTTACGGCGAAAGGAACAGGGAGTGTTCAGAGACTGCAGATCTTAGAGTGTTGGAGAGACTTACTCCTTTTGGACCTTAAATAGTAAGAAAAAGGATTTTAAAGGCAAAGTCTCTAGGGCTTTTCAGTAAAACAAAGAGGATGAGACCTATGGCACAGCTCAGATTAAGAATATTGCCTTCCCAAACCTATTGATTCAGTTGGTCTCAATATAAGTATATTACATTGGGAAAAAGAGAAGTATGGGCTGGGAAGCAAAAAAATAAAGCAAGCTTGAGGAATATATTTGGGAAATAATATAAGGTGTTGTTTCTGGTACATGGAACCAACTGGAAGCAAACCAAAGAGAAGCACACCACATTTTTGAAGCAATTGTCAGAGAAACTCTGAGCCTGGCTTAAAAAACCTGTGATTGTAAAGCTACACCGAGGCCTCAAACTTGCAAGAGTAGGGTGAATTATGTGAATATACTGCCCCCAAGAACTGCATCCTCCCCAGTAGAGAAATACGGTCAAGGAAGCAGCTCCCATCACCTCCAGGACAGAGGCCTGCCTGAGAGGATCCCGTCACTGATATGGGCCAGTTTCTCCTCTTTCCTCTGTCAAATGGGGACTTTCATTGTAGTTTTCTAGTTCCTGTTATACCATTGTATAAAGTTTCACCATTTTCTCATGAATACTCACATTCTTTTTTTTAAATACCCACATGAAGGAAGTAAGGTGAGTATCTATCTTAAACAATTGAGGTTGTTATAACAAGACGCCATAACTTGAGTAGCTTATAAACAACAGAAAATTATTTCTTACATTCTGGAAGCTGGGAAGTCCAAGATGGAGGCACCAGCAGTGTGAGTGTCTAGTAAGAGCCCGCTCTCTGGTTTATAGACAGTGCCTTCTCACTGTGTCCTCACACAGTGGAAGGGGCGGGGTGACTCTGTGGGGTCTCTCTTATTAGTGCACTAATCCCATTCATGAAGGCTCCACCCCCATGACCTAATCACTCTCCAAAGGCTCCACCTCCTAATACCATCATATTGGGGATTAGGTTTCAACATATGACTTTGTGCAGGGATGGAGAGCCGTCTGTAACAGTATTTTAATTCCCAGTTTTACCAGTAACGAAACTAGACCCAGAGAGGTTATAACCATGATAGTAGTTTTGGCCATACCATACCCAAATATCTAGTCAATTCAATTTTAGGAAACTAAAAATTGTCATTTCAACTAGCAACATTGACATTCTACACCAAAAGATTCTCTGAATTCAGGCAGTAATCCAGTAAAACCCTCAACAATGATGCCAACACAATAGCCAGCTAGATGGCTGGCTAGCTGGATTTTGGACAAAATTTACCACATTGATTTGCGCCAGAAGTCTTGGAATCATAGTCGAAGACGCAGGTTATATCTGGAACCCCCAAGCCAATGATCAATTTGTTCAATTCGTTTCCCAAATCAATCAATCTGGTGGGAGTAAATGTTACTCAAATTAAATTTCACCTCCAACTCTTGCTTGTGCCTGAGGAAATGATGGCTCTCTTCCCTTCTCATCTTCCCCCAGTGGCTGCTTCAAATGCATGGGCCTGGGTAGATCTAGTTTGAGGGAGAGTGTGGAGTTGGTGAGACATATGTCCTGTGCTTTTCCACTTGTCCTTTTGCATGTAAAAGGAGATACTGCTCCTGTCTTTGCATCCCTATGGCAGCCTTATAAAGAGAGTCAAGTAAATAATATGTCTTTGGGGGACTGGTTTCATTCCCATAATTACCTTTTGGACAAGAAACATATATATATATTTAGCTGAGTAACTGGTCCAAACAATAATTAAAGTTGACATCAAGCACTTGATTAGAAATAGGGCCTAATATAAAAGGGCCAAAATCATTCAGAGAAACTTAATGGAAGGCTGAATTCACTGGGCTTATGGTATGAAGTGGCAGTGACATGTTAGGTTGAGGAGGGTGACTGGGTGCAGTGGCTCACACCTGTAATCCCAGCGTTTTGGGAGGCCAAGGCGGGTGGATCACTTGAGGTCAGGAGTTCAAGACCAGCCTGGCCAATATGGTGAAACCCCATCTCTACTAAAAATACAAAAACTAGCTGAGCATAGTGGCACATGCCTGAAATCCCAGCTACTTGGGAGGCCGAGGCAGGGGAATCGCCTGAAACCAGGAGGAGGAGGTTGCAGTGAACAGAGATTGTGCCACTGCACTCCAGCCTGGGCAACAGAGTGAGACTCTGTCTCAAAAAAAAAAGATTGAGGAGAGCGACATATAACTGCACTGTAGGACACATAGCTGGGCTAGAGGACATGCACGTCCTTCTTAGAGTCTGGGCCATATGTCATAGTAAATAGTGAGTTTAATAGAGGTCCATTGCCTGAATAATCTTTGGGAGAACCTCTTAGACAATACTCCATTGTAACATTGAAAGGACATACAGTCATTCTTTTGCCTTATTTCCAAGTTTTGTAGAAGTTTTCATAACAGCTTTTAATCAAATCCTTATTTCTTATTTATAAAATAAGAAATACAACTATTGTAAGATGATATCTGTAGTTATAATACTGATTGTACCAAGTGACAACTAATTATTTTCTAAGCCCAGATTCTAAAGAACTGGGCTTTTGTTCAGTCTGCAAAACCACATCCTGGTGGGTCCAGGCTTTCCAGAAGTGTGTGCATGCCACAAACATTCAGTATTAGCCTCCCCAGGTGTAAGGACATGAGGCCTCTGTTTGGTAGAGCCAAAAAGGGGCTCTCTCATTATCTCTGAACCTTGAGCTGCTTGGAGGTGCCTGGAGCAGACCCCTAGTTGATGCCCTGTGGGAGGTCTTCTGACTTATGTCTCAGAAGATGACCAAGGCCTCCATGGTCTCCCTCCACCCAGAATCCCAGTCTGGAGCTGGCTCTGGGGGTATGGTTGTGCTCTGTAAGGCTGTCTCTCAACCCTAAACCTCCCAACCTCCTTCAATGTCACAGGCCTATGATGACAACACCCAACACTTCATACTTCTCAGAGTCTTTTCTCTCATTTCCTTTCCCATCATATGCCTCTCTCTTCCTTTTCTCCCTCCCATTTCCCTTATCTCCTTTCTCTTCATCTTTATCTCTCTTTTCCCCACAACCCTTTTACGTTTGATCGTGTCACTCTCTTGGTTAGGATAAAACACAAACCCCTCCCCATGGTTTCGGTACCTGCTATTCCCTCTGCTTGAGACACCATTCCCTCTAATATTCCCTGGGCTAGTTCCTACTCTCTGCTAGGTTTCTGCTTAAACCTCATTTTTCTCAGAAAGAATTTCTCCTAACACCTTCACCCCACGTTAAGTCGTTTCCTTTTATTCTTTCTCATATTGCTCTGTTCCTATAGCTATAGCAATTATCTCCATTTTAATTAAATATGTATTTGCATGTTTATGTGTTTAATATTTGCATAGGCATTTGGATGGAGACTTTGTGGGCAGGACTACACCTGTGTTTGCTGCTCCCTCTGTGGTCTGCACCCACCACTGTGCCCAATTCATAGTAGATGCTCCATCGTTGGTAAACCTGGTGCCTCACCCACTCCTTCTCCACTGCCACCTTCTCTAAGCTCACATCTTACTTCTAGAATATGATGGGATCACTTGCAGTAAGGAACATCCAGCTCGAAGAAGGCAGCTGGGAAAGGATTTTAAACACACTCAGACCCCCAGTGCCTGACACCATCCCCGTTTCAAACCTTTTAGCATTACCAGTTCCCAGTATTTGTTGAACGAATGAATTATTAATATTATTCTACCTAATTTCAAAGCACTATTTCAGACATTTAACCATGAAATACTAGGAACAAAACCATTTGACACAGAGAGAAAGATGATGTACCTGCAGGAAAGACTGCTCTGGACATCGCTAGACCCAGGGTTTGGGGTAGGGTGAAGAGTCAGTCATTCAAGCATTGGTGGTAACCAGGGAGCACACTCTGGAGCCACAGCAAGACCAACAAGGGCAGGTGACTTGTAGGAAGAGCATGGCCGGGAGGCAGTTCCAGCTCCTCCACCCCTCCTAGTGACCTTGGGCAGCTCACCTCACCTCCTGTATCACTGTCTTTCCAGCTGGATTCCTCAAAGGACTATTCTGAAGAACAAGTAAAATCTATGTTTAAGGTATGGTGAAAACCATCATCAGTCAGTAGAAGGTGCAAATGAGAGCAGGTTGACCTTCAGACCTGTGGATCAAGAAGAAACATGAGATGACCACAGGTGAGCCATAAATCACACCAAAGTAGCTGCTGACGAAAATAGTCTAACTCTGTAAAATACTTGAGATTTATTCTGAGCCAAATATGAGTGACCATGGCCCATGACACAGCCCTCAGGAGGTCCTGAGAACATGTGCTCAAGGTGGTCAGTGCAACTTGGTTTTATATATTTTGGGAAGGCATGAGACATCAATCAAATACATTTAAGAAATACATTGGTTTGATTCAGAAAGGCAGGACAACTCAAAGTGGGGGCTTCCAGGCTATAGGGAAATTTAAACATTTTCTGGTTGACAATTGGTTGAGTTTGTCTAAAGACCTGGGATCAGTAGAAAGGAATGTTCAGGTTAAAGATAAAGGGTTGTGGAGAGCATGTTTATTGTGCAGAGGAAGCTCTCAGATAGCAGACTTCAGAGACAGCAGGTTGTAAATTGTTTCTTATCGGACTTAAAAAGGGTGCCTGGCTCTTAGTTGATTATCTCCTGGATCTGGAAAGGAAGGAAAACAAAGGGGGAAGGGGATTCTCTACAGAATGTGGATTTTTCCCACAAGACACTTTGCAGGGCAATTTCAAGGTATGTCAAGGGAATATATTTTGGGGTTAAATATTTTTTCCATTTCTCATAATGTTAAGCCAAAGTCAGATTGAAAGTAAGTCACAATATATAGGGTCCAATAAAACCCATCCGATGAGAATTTATGGTTTGTAGGGCATGACTCCATAGACTCCTTAGGTAGGAATTTGGGTAAGATAAAAAATCAGAGCTTAGTCCTCATAGCAAAGGGAAGAGGTAAAAGTTCACTTACACCAAGAGGTTCCTGTGAAGACCTAACAACATGACTCCTTCCAGTTGTTGTTGTTTATCGTTGAGACAGGGTCCCTCTTTGTCACCCAGGCTGGAGTGCAGTGGTATGATCATAGCTCACTGCAGCCTCCAGCTCCTGGGTTCAAGTGATCCTCCCACCTCAGCCTCCTGAGAAGCTAAGACTAGAGGCATGAGCCATCACACCTGGCTAACTTTATTATTTTGGTAGAAATGGGTCTCTGTGTTGCCAGGCTGATCTCAAACTACTGGCCTCAAGCTATCCTCTCACCTTGGCCTCCCAAAGCACTGGAATTACAGATGTGAGCCACTGCACCCGGCCTCCTTTGAGTTTTCTTTTTCTTCTTTTTTTTAATTTTAATTTTAATTTTTTATTATACTTTAAGTTCTGGGGTACATGTGCACTACGTGAAGGTTTGTTACATAGGTATACATGTGCCATGTTGGTTTGCTGCACCCATCAAATTGACTGCTTGCTTAGTTTGAGTCACTGTCAAGCCAGCCTCAGACGTCTATAAATAATACCAAGAGCTTTTCCCTTCTTGGTGCCTGCGGTTTGCCAAGTTTCTCCTCTGCCAATGAGCCCTGTGAATTGGCCACTACTTGCCAATACCTCAACTATGATGTTCCATTCCATTACCCTTTGCCTCAGAAGAAGCAGGTGGGAGCCAAGTCCCCATGCTGGCTCTGAGGGAGCTCATAACCAATGTGTCTGGATTGGTTAGAATCAGCTCAAATTAAGAGTATATGTGTTTGCCTTTGGGTTAGATTTTGTTTGTTTTTTTAAAAAGAATCTGGGAAAGTAACCAAGAATTTTGTAAAAAAACAAAACAAAACAAAAAAACTTTTCCTAAAGGGGCACCTCAAACCTGGTTCTCACAGCACAGAAAAATTACACAGAAGGTACAATTTGTTCACCCACTGATTTTATCCTCCAAAGAGCAAGGTATAAAAATGCCATCTTCTCAACCATTTTTACGTTTGTAGGGTTTCCATGGGGAGGGATTTGCCCCGTCTTTCTTTGTTCCTCTGAATGTAATGAAAACAACAGTTGTTTTTCTCTCATGTCTTTGAATCGCCACCTTCCCTGATGCAATGCAGATGTGTTGGTTTTGCAAATAAAAAAAGGGTGTGTGGGTGTCAGAGCATTGACCCCGGGAGATGTACCCTGAAATGCTGAGGCTGTGGAGGAAGAAGGGGCTGGCAGGACCCTCTGGCTAAAAAATAAAAGTAGACCTACATCAAACTAAAACGCTTCTGCACAATCAACTGAAACAATCAACTAAATGGAAAGGCGACCTATGTCATTGGAGAAAATATTTGCAGCCCATATATCTGATAACATCCAAACTATGTAAGAACTCATACAACTTAATAGCAAAAAATAATAATAATAAGTAATCTGATTTAAAAATGGACAAAGGACCTGAATAGATATTTCTCCAAAGATAAACAAATGGCCAACAGGTACATGAAAAAGTGCTCAACATCACTAATCATCAAGGAAATGCAAAATTAAAACAATAATGAGATATCAGCTCACACCTATTAGGATGACTATTATAGAAAAGACAAAAGCTAAGTGCCAGTGAGGGTATGAAGAAAAGGGAACCTTCACAGACTCTCAGTTGGGAAGGTAAATTGGTACAACCACTCTGGAAAACAGTATGACAACTCCTCAAAAAACTAAAAGTAGGAGTATGACATGATCCAGGAATCCTACTCTGGGTATATATCTAAAAGAATGTAAATCAGTGTCTTCAAAAGATATTTGCACTCTCATGTTCATTGCAGCACTATGCTTAATAGCCCAGGCATGGAAACAACCCAAGTGTTTGTCAACTGCTTAATAAAGACAATATGATGATATATATACTGGAATATTATTTAGCAAAAGAAAAAAAAGAAATCCTACCACAAAAGAAATCCTTGCAATAATGTGATGAAACTTGAGGGCATTGTGCTAAGTGAAATAAATCAGACAAAGAAAGACAGATACTATATGATCTCACTTTTATGGGGAATCTAAAGAAGTCAAACTCATAGAAACAGAGAGTAGAATCAGAATGATGTTTGCAGGGCCTAGGGGAGAGGGTTATAAAGAGATGTTGATTAAATGATACGAAGTTTCAGTTATAAGATAGGTGAACTCTGGGATTCAATGCACAGCCTGATGACTCTAGTTAGCAATAATGTATTGTATACCGAAAATTTGTTAGGAGAATAGATCTTAAATATTCTCGCAACAAACACAAAGATATGTGAGGTGACAGATTAATTATCTGGTAAGCCATGGTAATCATTTCACAATGTGTACATATATCAAAACAACATGTTGTACATGGTAAATATATTGAGCTTTTATTTGTTCATTATACCTCAAAAAAAGTGAGAAAAAGATGGTTATAAATCTGAGTTAAATGAAGGTAAGTTGACTTTTTTTAGCTGTATAAATTTACCTTGCTCTAGTGAATTTTATAGAAGAAATATTGATATTTCAGCATCGAGATTTTAATGAAAAGTCTTTAAATATATTTTAATTAAGACTTTTAATTTTCTAGTGAGAGTTAAGAAACTATTCTACAATAATAAAGAAAAGAAACTGTTCTACAATAATAAAGATTCATGTTAATTACCTGTAACTACTTCTCCTAACCCTTAAACTAGAAAGGGCCATCTCAACCATCCCTGGGTCTTAAGAGCACAGAGCATTATCTTCTACAAGCATGGCATTGGCGAAGCCATTTCATGTGATGCCAGGTCTACCAATTGTGTGCATGTGAGTGGTATGTGGCTGTGTGTGCATGCATGCACGTGTGTGTAACAGTAATATATAGTCGCTAGTTTTGTCTCTCAGGTTTGAAGGGATTTTCATTTTCTATTTTGTATTTTCTCTTCACTGTCTTAATTTCTTTTCAATTGTGTTATTTTCATAATCATAAAAAAAGCTATTTCCATTTTGAAGAAAAAATAGATGGTTACTTGTTGGTGAATAAAATTATTCTTTATTTTCATTTCTGAAAGCTGTGTTTTTGGAGAGCCAAAATTTAAATGTAATTGGGCAGAGTGACAACAGAAATGCCCAAGATAAGCAGCTACAGTCACTTTCCTAAACTCCTCCCTATTCCAGGGTCTGCCCTCAGTTTTTCTGACCAGGGTCAGGTACTCTGTGTCTCCTCCGTCTCCATCCCTACAACTCTTCTGCCCCATCTCATAAGATATCATGGGCATTTAAAAATGTTTAATAACATGCATCTCCTTGGGTTTGGGATGTTGCAAAGGAAAAAAACGACCCTGAAGCCACTGAGTCCAGCTTCTAAACAAAGGGATGGTGGGACTATTATTTAGCTCATTCCAGTTTTGTGCCCACTAGATGTGACAACTCTCAAAGGTCTTCAGTCTTTTTTATTCTGTTTCAAGTGAACAGATCCTGCTTATAATTTTACCAGGAAAAAAAATTATCTGTCTGTGCTAAGCTTCAAATTTCCTTTATTTTCCTCTGAGAAAAAAAGCAACAAAACACTTTTTTTTTTTTTTGCTTTATTTTTTTCCTAAGTATAGCTAGCTGGTTCTTTTGCTATTTTATATCCTATCTTTTCTTCTGCTTTGTATCCCTGAATTCAGTGCTTCTTAAATTTTGATGTGTACAAGAGTTATCTATGGATTTTGTTAAAGTGCAGGTTCTGATTCAGTAGGTCTGGGGTGGGGCCTGAAACTCTACATTTTTAAAGCATACCCAGGCGAAGCCAAAGCTGCTGGCCCAGAGACCACACTGAGTAGTGAGGCTGTACCTCATCTGGAGACATAGGGAGTTAAAAGTAGGTACTGCATTCTACTCAGATGGCCTATTTCTTTCACACCCTACAAGTGCTTGCAGCTCTGTATTTAGCCAGCTCTAAATGGAGCACTTAACTAATGCATACTGTTGTTTTAATAATATTAGGTAAATAAAAATGCAAAACTTAAATTGCAGGGTTACTAACATCTCATCACTCCCAGTTGTCCAATCTCTAGGTGTTCTTGGAATACTCATCCTTGTGTTCAACTCTCCCATTATCTACTTTGGGGCCTCATGCCTGCTACCTCTAAGTGGTCTAGTGTTTTTGTTTAGAGCTTTCCTTGGAGCCTGCTGTCACTAAGTCAAATTCAAATGCTACCACTTACATACTACATGTGCTGCGTGACCCTAAGCACGCTGCTCCGCTGTCTGAACCTCAGCTTGCACGAGTCAAAGAAAAATAAAATCTACCCTATACAGTGGCTGTGATATTTAAGTGAAATCCTGGTCTCTAGCAAGTTGATCCATTCTGACCCCACAGTCTCTTCTAGGCTAACCCCAGGGCCTGAAATCCCTTCTGTCTCATGCCCTTGTTATATTATCTTCACCAGTCTTGATTTTGATGTTAAACATGTGTCTGTGGGACAGCCGCAGATCCAAGCTTGTTGTCCCACTTGGAGCAAGTGGGCAGAACACGCACAGTCAGACTCTTTTGAATCTCGGTTAATTTTTACCTAATTAGCAATCACAACTGCTTTACTACTTGAAAACTATAGCTGTTCCTAAGAATTGCATATTGATGTGAATATTCAGTAACTTGGGACACCTCTGTGCCAGATTCCTTATTTGCTTACAAAGATCATTATTTATTCATTGACAATTTAGTTATTACCATTTTAATTGGATGATCTGAATAGCTTGAGGCAAGGGAATAGCTTTCGCCTGGCATACCAAGTCTGCTCAACAAATTGATGATTGGTAATGTTCCTCTGGAGTATGTTGTTAAGAAAGATTCTGAGGCTGCTTCCGTCTGGGCATGAAGGAGTACCTGATTATTAGCAATAGCCCCGGTGGGAAGGCCATCCCTTGTTTAAACCACAGGGATTTTTTTTTGGCGGGGGGGTACAGGGGAGGATTATATCATTCTTTCCTTATCTTCCCAATTTCGTCATATTATAAAATATTGGTAGAAATTTCTACTTCTTGGATCAATTTTATAAACTTTGCATCCCTGACTTAAAGTTGGATTCTAAATTTAGTGGGAAATCCCAGGAGAACAAGAGCTAATTTTCACATTCACATTCAGAATCAATTATTACTTACTCTTTGAGTCCCTACTCCATGCCACACAGGCCCTGTGCTAGGCACCCTCTCAAGTCATCCTGAGATCATGGACCCCACCAGCTGTTCTTTCTTTCACATCTACAAAGCACATGTAAAGGTAGACAGGACTTGTTATTCTCCCTTGTTGGAGGGTCTCTGATTTCAAATATCG
This sequence comes from Pongo pygmaeus, assembly GCF_028885625.2. Classification (NCBI taxonomy): domain Eukaryota; kingdom Metazoa; phylum Chordata; class Mammalia; order Primates; family Hominidae; genus Pongo; species Pongo pygmaeus. The sequence continues at coordinate 29,175,720 of NC_072394.2, read as the reverse complement.
ACACAAATATATTTTTTCTAAGTATATTTAATAAATCTAATCTCTTCAATTAAAAAACAGTTTCCCAGTGTTTAAAGTTCTCTAATGAGTTTCCAGAATTTTCTATGGTAGAGAAGGAAATGTGATTGCCTTTCGGAAAGCAGTTGTTATAATTCCAACATCTCATCACAACAAGCATGTTCGTTTCTCAAGACTGAAGCAGGAGAAGGGGAACTAACTTCCCACAAGAAAACCCACTTGGGGTAGCTGCCGTCAGATGCATGGGGGTTAAAATTGTGACAGAGGTGAGGAAAGGGCATTGAGAATAGTTGCACATGCAATCCAACAGGTTCATTGTTTTTTCTTCTTCTTCTTTTTTTTTTTTTAACATACACACTCTTTATCTTGCAAAGAACCAACTGGAAGAAGTACTAAAGACAGGATACATCTCTAACCACCAACAGCGGCCTTGGCATTCTTAACTCTTTCCTGTCAGCACTGTCATCTTTGGGGTCTATAGACATCAGCTGCTCCATTCCCTTCTTCCCTAGCTCTCAGGTCCTTATCATTCCCTGAAATCTCCCTGAATACACCCCAGGTCTGTGGGGCTCTTAGGCAAACACTTCTGCCTCTGAGTAGCAGGTCCACTGCCTCGTGTACTAGTGGTCCTGGAAACCCTCCCTCACAGCTGCCTCCTGTACTTTCTTAATTCCTTAAAGTAGCCAGAAACCTTTCCCATCAACACTTTAAATCATCCTGAACAGGATGCCCCTATGTACCAGACTCCTAGCCTGGCAGTCCCATCACCCACTCCCTCCCTCCCTCTTTTTCTCCCTCCGTCCCTCCCTCCCTCCCTCCCTCCCTCCCTCCCTCCCTCCCTCCCTCCCTTCCTTCCCTCCCTCCCTCCTTCCTTCTTTTCTTCCTTTTCTCTCCCTGAACCCCAGAACTTCTGACCTCTGTGTGGCCGCTTTCTTTGCCTACAGTGCTTCCTCACCCTCCCACTCACTCCTCTTCTCCTAATGAATTCGTTCTCTTTCTTCAGAGGTCAGTTCAATTGCTTCTTCAAGGAAGCCCTCCCTGACTTCTCTAAGTCAGATCTTCCTAGTAAATGATCTCATAGCACCATACCCCTCCCCACTGTACAATTTTACATGTGGGTGATTATTTGATTAACGTTTCCATTCACCACCAGATGTAACTCCTAACAGATGAGAATAGTTTGTGATTTTTGCTCACAGAAATTCCAATGGAATTCTTAGCATCTAGCATTTTCCCTGACACTTAGAAGGTGTGCAGTAACTATCTGTTGAATGTAATCATGAGAACAATTCCATTTATCAAAAGCCATTATTCTGTTTCACCCAAAACTGGGTGTACTACCATAAAATTTGAATGCTGACCACCTGGAGTTATTTAGCATCAGGCCCCACAAGTTACAGGCTGAATCCCCCACAGCACTGCCTCCACTTCAGGGGCCCCCAGGCCACCCGCACTTCAGACTGACTATAAGTTTGGGGTTCCCATGACCCCCTCAGATTTGATAATTCACTACAGTGACCCACAGAACTCAGGAACATGCTACACTTATGATGACAGTTTTATCATGAAGGATATAGATCAGGAACAGCCAAATGAAGGGACGCACAGAGCAAGGTTAGAGGGATGCAGAGCTTCCACGCTCTTTCCCTGTGGAATCGGGGGCAGTACCTGCCCAACACATCTGTGCTTTCACCAACAATGAAGCTCCACTGAGCTTTGGTCTAGAGTTTTTACTGGGGTTTCATTATATAGGCATAACTGAGTAAATTATTGGCTACATCCTTGAACTCAATCTCCAGCCTCTCTCCCCTCCTCAGAGGTCCCTCTGATCCAAATTTCCAATCTCTCCTTCCTCCCTCCCTCCCTCCCTCCCTTACCATTCCTTCTTTTCCTTCTTTTCCTTCCTTCCTTCCTTCCTTCCCTCCCTCCCTCCCTCCTTCCTTTCCTGAGTCACCTCATTAGCATAGCAAAGATACTTCTCTCACTCAGGATGTTGCAAGGGTTTTTGAAACTGTGCCAGGAACTAGGGATAAAAACTAGATATATCATTTATTATTCCACAGTCATAAACAAAATTACAGCAAAACAATGCTGTTTTGTTTCATTAAAACTGGGGGAATTTGGGACACTTCAATGATGGTGGGAGTGGGGAGAGGGAAGCCCTCTCTAGCACGACTGGCGGGAGGTAAGTTGATCAAAACCTCTATTATGGAAGCAACCTGGAAATATGTACTGAGTCTTAACATGTTTGTACCCTTCCCCAGTAACCCATAATTTGGAATCTATAATAGGGAAGCATCCAGAAATACATAGGAAGATTTATCTGCAAGTATGTTTGTCACAGTGTTATTATATGAAAAAAATGAAAATGTCAAATTCCAGTGATAATAAAATGTTAAAGTTCCTTCTAAGTGTCAGGAAAAATGCTCTAGGATGAATAAATTATGGCAACTTCACACAATGAAATAATACGTGTCTATTAAAAGCATTCCACAGATGATTAATGACAGAGGAGCATGTTTTAGCAAACTATTAAGTAAAAAAAAAACACAAGATTTTAAAATCTGTATAGTATAATATTAATAGTGGCTAATTCTTGGAGATAACATTGTGGGTGATTATTATTTTTTAATATTTTTCTGCCATTTCTATAATGATTGTATTATTTTTATAATCAGAAAAAATGACATTGTAAAGAAAACCTCCCTTAAACCACTCGGGGCCTAGTTGAATACAACTATGAATTATAATCACAAATTATTCTTTCTCATTCATTAAAGTACATCTGGCAAGACCTTTACTTGGCACCAGTTCCTTCGACATTAATTTAAGAGACCAGTTTATAGCTGAGAACAATAAAGCTTCCAATCTTTCCAAATTTCATGTGAGTTTTCACAAGCTGTCCCTCTCCATAATTTGTTCAGAATTATGAAATTTTTGCCTGCTCTCGTCTCTGGCAAGCTCACAGGAATACGTGACAGTCAGTGCTTGGCAGAACATGTCTTCTGCACCTGGGCCCCTCAACCCACTTAGCTCTGGAAGGCAATTAAAGGGTGGTTTGATCATAAGCCCCTATCTTTTATCACCCGCCTATTGTCCCTGGAGAGCCCTTAGAGCTGCATCCTGGAATCACTTTCAGGGAGCTCCTGTCTACCTTCTCTAAAAGGCACACTCCTATTGATGGCACCATTCTTTGCTTGTAGCTCTGTTTCAGAGCAGGTGCCCTTCCAAATCAGACTCAGGATTTCAAGAAGAAACTTGTCCTCCTGACCTCAGCCCTCTGTAGAGGGGAGCCACGTCTCCTTGACATGACTGAGAACTCCCCACAAAGAACTGTTTTTTCAATTAAAGTATGAATTTCCTAAAGCATCTCAACAGCGTAGACATTCCCCAAGGGAAGCAAGTGGCCCCCAAACCAGGTTGGGGTCCCCCCAAAGCAGTGGGATACTGAGAATGGGTGGTGGGCGGTGGGAGTGGTCTACCCAGGTAAAGGCAGTAAAGGGGTACATTGTCTGTAGAGAATATCAAATCAATGCTAAAAAGGTGCTTTTTATTATCATGTGTGAAAGCCATTCTAAACAATGCCTGTGATACAATTCTTCTCCTCAAAAAAATCATTTGTTAGACCACTTTCTAAACAATGGTGATGATTGCTATTGAGTTTTAATAATGCATATGTAAGCCTCTTATTAGTACATTTTTATTATCCTTCATAAATATTGTATTCTACACAGGAGTTAATTTGAAGCACTCCCAGTTATAGAGTCAGCTTCGACACATAGGTGGGCTCAGCCTCACCCATTCATTTCAAAAGTCGGCTCTTAAAAGTTCCAGATAGTTTGAACTGACTTCCAGCATTGTTCTCGTATCCAACACTGTTGGCTCTCCATGTTCCTCTATTTCGACAGTAGATTCAAAATAACAATCACAGCACAGTGACTCTAAAGAGTACAAAACCAAATGAGTTATTTCAATTGTCATTTTATGAAACCACTCGGAGTTGTACTTGTGTTTAAATTTTAAAATAGTAAAACAGTATACAAACATCAAGGGGTCATGTTTTTGTTTGATACGTGCAAATTTTAATTCGTACATGAAATATGTTACCAAATTTGAATAATGTTTTTAAAGTGCAAATATAGTATTTTTTATTTTTTTAAACTAAAGAATAAATCAAGAAAATGGTGATTATTACTAATGAGTACATGATTGCTACTGAAAAAAATTGTTGCTAGAGGAGAAGTTTTAAAAATTATCTGTTTGGGGTTTTTTTTTTTTTTTTTTTTTTTTTTTTGAGACGGAGTCTCGCTCTGTCGCCCAGGCTGGAGTGCCGTGGGGCAACCTTGGCTCACTGCAAGCTCTGCCTCCCAGGCTCACACCATTCTCCTGCCTCAGCCTCCCGAGTAGCTGGGACTACAGGCGCACGCCACCACGCCCAGCTAATTTTTTGTAGTTTTAGTAGAGATGGGGTTTCACCGTGTTAGCCAGGATGGTCTCGATCTCCTGACCTCGTGATCCACCCGCCTCAGCCTCCCAAAGTGCTGGGAATACAGGCGTGAGCCACCGCGCCCAGCCCTGTTTGGGGTTTCAAATGTACAAGGTCTACCATTGTCACAAGTCACAGATTCATGTCCTCTTGTTACTTTCTATTAGTCTGGAAGCCACTACTATTTCCTAAATTCAAAGAATCAAGGAAAAGACAGGTTCTGATTTCTTATACTTTCAAAATTTGGAAATGCTGACCAAATATTCAATGACAGGTTGTCCTAGGCATGTTAATTTAGCTGGTGTGTTGAGGTTAATACTAGAATGGAGCTTGGAGAAGGATAGACCTGGGTGTTAAGCCTATTTACTGGTGTTCTAATTTTAGACAAGTCATGTATCCTATCTAAACCTCAGTTTTCTCATCTGTAAAATGGGAACTTAATAATGCTTAGCATAGTGTTCATGAACATTAGCAAAACAATACAGTACAACTACAAATAATAATATGAAGAAGAAAGAGGAAGAGCACACAAAAATTTTTTAAATAACCAATCTACGTGAAATTAGTCTCACATTTCTTCTACTTAAAGAAATTTTCTGTTTTCTAACCCTAGACATATGCCACATCTCTAATTACTCCAGTTTATTTTAAAACTGTCATCATACGAGCATGCTTTACAGAAAGTAGTAATTCTATGAAAAGCAATTTACAAATCCTAATACCGCTTGGTTCCTAATACCACATGGTAGAAAAGTGGGAGGTATTTTAACAACACTAAAACATCATAGAATCCCAAAGCAAACTCTTACTCTTCCTGGGCATCCCTAGGCCCTTATGGCAAAGGCCTGTTAGCACACTGAACTACAGAAGCCAGTGCCCACCTGCCTTACAAAGAGCAGGACATTTTATCAGCCTCAGAATAGGCTTTGCTACAACTTGAGCCTAATTCAAAGACATAAACTTTCTCCAAAATTTACCGAAGCAGAACACTTTCTCTGCATTTTAACATGATCTCCAACGTTCTCCCAAGTCGACCTTTCCTTAACTGTAACAATCTACTTTCCCTTATTAACCAGGACTCATCCACTTTTTTTAAGGATTTCTGTCCCTCCGTGCCATTAACCCGTGTATTCTCCCTGGCCCCTGATTACCACAGCCTCATCGATGTCTGACATCTGTTACTGAAACTCCCATGTCGCACAGATCTGTATATACCTATGGACAAGGTGACCACACATTTCAGTTTGCTGGGTCAGTCCTGGCTCCAGTATGTTGTTTTAGACAGTTCTTCACAGCGCCCCCTTTTTTCTCAAAAGCATCTCAGTGTGAGTAGTAAGTTACATGTTGCCCTATCTATGGAGAAGAATAAATCTGTGTCCTCAATTTTCATAAAGAACTGTAAATATCCCCTAAGTATCCTCTAAGGTTGTTTAAAAAAGAGAAGTAGAGGCCAGGTGCAGTGGCTCATGCCTGTAATCCCAGCACTTTGGGAGACTGAGGTGGGTGGGTCACCTGAGGTCAGGAGTTTGAGACCAGCCTGGCCAACATGGTGAAACTCCGTCTCTACAAAAATACAAAAATTAGCCGGGCATGATGGCAGATGCCTGTAATCCCAGCTACTCAGGAGGCTGTGGCGGGAAAATCACTTGAACCCAGGAGGCAGAGGTTGAAGTGAGCCCGAAGTCACACCACTGCACTCCAGCCTGGGTGACACAGCAAGACTCCATCTCAAAAAAAAAAAAAGAAAAAAAAAAGGAGTTAGAAAGACACTTCTCCATCATAAAAATTCTAAGCTGAAAAGACAAAAAGATCAAAGGAAGAGAGTTAAGACTTGGTGGAGGCTGCAACTCCCAAGAACTTGTAGGATACAGATTTCTGATCCTGGCTTTTAGCAGATAACAAAAACTGACTTGATTTTTGAGTGGAAGTGGTAGGAGGTGGTGAGTTACAGCCTGTTTCGTAGTTCAGCCTTTCTGGGATGTCTCCTGATGCCACACAGATGCTCCAGCTTTTGGTTCAAGAGAAATTAGAGTTGGATCCACTCCCCAGGCAAGTGAAAGCCTCAGCCTTTCTAGAACCATTGTCTGGTTTTGACTAGATCTCCAGGGCACAAAGGTGCTGCCAGTCCTGGCTATAGGAAGATGTCCTGCCTCTCCCAAGTGTCCCCAGGCTACACTGCCTGCTGGCTCTGCTCCACCTTATCCCTGGTACCTCCAGAGCCTGAGTTCTTTCCTGGGGTCCAGGCTGCTCTGCATAGACCCTTTGGGCCCTTGCTGGGATGTCAGGTCTCAAACCTCTTCTCTACATCAATGTTCCACAACGTCCTTTGAGAGGCTCTGTGATAAAGTCCCTGAAAAAATGCACTTTCAAAACCTGCCTTTTGGAGATTGACAATGCATAATCACTTATAAAATGTTCCGGGAAGAACTACAACAAAGAAGCATGTTTAACTGTTTAGCCCAGTGTTCCCTGTATTTTTCACTATAGAATGCCCTCATTTTTTCTGTACACTTAATATCCCCCAATATTATACTTCGGGAAATTCCACTCTGATTTCTCTCTCTTCTGTTAAGTTTGGTTAAAATAGAATCACTCTCCAGCTGCTAAGGTGGTTTCTAGGCTCTGATGAGATCAGAGGTCTCTTAACCTTTTATTCTAAGCCAGTGTTTATTGCAAAAGGCCACTGGCCTGATGCTGAACACCATCTTTCCTTGGCATTTATCAGTGTCACAGCAGCTGTCCCCAACAGCCAGATTCCCTATATCTTCCTTTTTCCGGCATATTTGAGTTGGTGGTAGGCTAAGACCTAAGACAGAAAAATCACTCCTCCAGAGTGGAGCAAGCACTTGGGGCATGGTGATGAGAGAAGTCAGTTGTGAAAGCAGAAAGAGATTTATAGGGTAAAGCCAGCCTGCGATAGGAGGTAGGGGTGGTAGAACAATGCATGAGCCTCATACAGTGACAAGTAAAGACTTTTGATTGTTTTTTGCTTGTTTGTTTTGGGGTTTGTTTTTATTACTCACACCCTAGTCATGTAGCTGTGTGGTGCTTTTATTCCAGAAACCAGACTTAAGCAAAAGGGCTCCAGCAACCTAAAGGAGTGGAGAGAATGTGTACCCTGAGAATGGAAATGGCCACAGCTGACTAAGCCCAGCAAAGCAAGACTTAGTCACTAGAGGCACGATGAGAACCCGGTAAGGGAATAGAACAGACCCTGCGGCCAAGTGCTGACCTCTGAATCATTGAGCTAGTGCTGTAGGGCTTCCTGAATCCTACTAAAATGGGACAAGGACTGACCCAGGGCCTGAGGCAAAGATGGCCCTAAAGTAAAGTCACTAGCGTCATCTTTGAGAATTAAAAACTTGCAGTAGCATAAAGAGACTGTGATGTTAAAGCCTGCACTTCTTTCTAGAAAAGCTAACAAAATCTTATTTTCCCTCTGAGATACAGACTCTCAGTTCATCCTCAATACTAAGAAGGGGTCACCCTTCATTCTATAAGGGGATATTAGTTATCTGTTGCCACAATAATGCTGCATAATAGACAGCCACTGAATCTCAGTGGCATTCTGCAACAAGCATCTATTTCGTTCATGCATGTGGGGTCAGCTGGGGTCACCTAGGCAGCTCTGCTGATCTTGGCAGGGCTTGCTGTGGGGCTGGGGCTGGGGCTGGGGCTGGCTGGCTGTCAGCTGGTAAAGGCTGGCCTTGGCTGGGACACCTGGGACAACAAGATCTGTTTTGTTCAGAGCTTCTTGGGGTCTAGGCTCAAAACTGCCACACTGTTTCTTCTGCAACAGTCTGTTGACTAAAGTAAGTCACACGGTGAAACCCAGATCAAAATGAAACCCAGATCACCAATTAAATAGGTGAAAAAGACTCCACCTATTTAATGAAAGAAACTAAAAACTTATGTGGTGAAAAGTGCAGCTATGGAGAGAGGTGAAGAATCAGGGCTGTTAATGAATCACATTATCACAGGGGTAATATGCCCAGTACCCCTTTGCTAATTCTGACTCCTGTTTTTAAAACTTAATCAGAGCCTTCCTTCTGTAACTAGAGGTAAAGTGAATGAGTGACTACTTGGGCAGCTCTATTTATTTATGTGGCATAAAGATTGCAGAGCTAGGTTTAACCAGGGTGACTATGAAATAGTTTAGGAGAGACATTCTGCCAGGTGGGCGTTCTCGCTAGTCTTTCAGACCCATCTGGGGAACCAGAGGGAAAAGGCTGGTGCTTCTCCAGCACATACCCAATAAATGTCATCTACCATCTGAGAAGCACAGTCATGTGTGCACTTCATTTTAGCATCACAATTCTGTGAGGTTGCAGGAGGCCTGAGAGAGATCTCCATTTCCTCCTGAGGCTGTGAGAGCTAAGGCACCTCCCAGGTTCACTCTGCAGAAAAGGCAGTGCCCAGACAGGACCTGCTCCCCTGCCCTTCACCCTTGGCTACCTCTGCCCCTAGGCCCCAGCTGCCTCTGGCAGCCTGCAGATACTGGTCCCTGAAGCATCCTTGGCCACCCCATTCTAAGGGCAGCATGTGGACATTAAAGAACCCAGCCAAGCCATTTTCAGGAGGCAATGCCTCCTTTTTCTCTGACAGTTTCGACAGCAGATTCTCACACAGCCAGGCCACAGCTGGAATTCCACTGGCTGAGATAACAGCTTTCAGAGCTGGACAAATGTGTAATGGAAGACCTTGCTTGTCTTCAGGAGGCACTTATTTTGTTCCTACTTGTTTTTCTGCCAGCTCCTTGGGCAATTGTTATGACTACTTTGGTGCATTTCCAAGAGATGCTAGTAACACTCCAAAGGCAAGAAACCAAAAAGGAAGTGAAATGCAATAATGCAGCAGTTGCTGTGATAGAGGACACAGGGAGATGCCATCCAGCACCCTGCTCCAGCTGCAGAAACTGTGACACATCACCACTTATACCCCAGGGGAAGAAAGCCCAAGAATGAGAAAATCTGGGCAGCAAATAAAAATGTCACCACACTATCTCAATGGCCTATAAAGAGGGGCAGAGTGAGGAAGTCAGGCTGAGAGAATCACTGGGGAAGGCTTGCAGTAGTGACAGCCTGCTCTTGCCACCCACAGATGTTTCTCTCCAAACTGTTTTGAGGCATAATGACATACACGGGGCCCCTTGCTAATAAACAGATTGAGCACTAGAACATTGATTTCCTAAACCTCCTCTCTATTCATATGGTAACTTGCTAAATAGGAAAACAAACATGTTTCTTGGAGAAGAATGTCTGGACTTTTCCATCACACACTCATATATATCTTCATTTAAATCTACTGGGTTTTCAATGCTTGCAACGGATGGCACTCATTCTCATTTCAGCAGGTCTATTGAGAATCAAATGTAAATTCCCAGTGGGAATTTGAAAATAAAATTATCTGTCAAAATATGTGGCTTGACACATCAATGAAAACAATACTCATAGCCATAGAGAAGACAAAAAAGCCATAGGTACAGTAATAGTCACAAAAGAAGCCAGTGTTACCCCAAGACAACCCAGTAGAGCTGGAATCCAGGTCTCCAGACAAACTGGGAAAGGCTTATTGTAGAGGAGTGCTGTTCCATAGAACTTTCTGTGATCATGGAAAAGTTCAATATCTGTGCTGCCCAGCATGGTAGCCACAAGCCACATGCGGCCATTGAGCACCTGAAATGCAGCCAGGGCAGCTGAGGACCTGAATTGTTAGCTTTTTAAAATGTTCAATTAATTGAAATTTTAATAGCTGCATGCAGCTAGTGGCTACCGCATTGGACTACACCACTCTAGTGTCTTGCTTTTTCTACTAAATTGCATTTTGTTCTGTTGTGTTCACCAGTATTTCTGATGTCAACTTTAGCTGCTTGGAGTGTTTGGTGGTGTTCCCATCCCCTGTGGCAGGGGCTCAGGAATGCAAGGTTGATGGAATGGTCCTCACTTTGGAGGCAGCCAGCCTGAGGGGACAAGCCTCAGCATGGGAAAATTTGGGATCAAGTATGTGGGTGCCTAAAGGTCAAGGTATTTGGACTCCTGGTACAGAAGGAAGAGAAAAGCTGAAAAGGAAGACTTCTTGATTTTTGGAGCCTGCCTTCTTTGGAATGTGTCCTTTACAGACAGAAAAATAAACTGGCCTTTTGAGGAAAGAGGAAGGAGGCATTTATAAATGTGTTATCCTTACAGCCAGATGAGAGGAAAGAGAAATGAAGAGTGACTAGAAATTAGAGATGCTAGGCAAGGCATTTCAGAACCAAAACAGGAGGGGTCAGAAAAGCTGTTCTCTCCCATGACTTTCTACTCTGAGAGGGGTGACCCCCTAGCTTCAAGATGATTCTTGTGCAAATATGCTCAGTGTGTTTTTCATTAAGTATCAAAACAAAACAATGGAATTGCGGGAAAAACTTGGCCACTGCATGAGGTGAATTCTAGGGTTTGTGGGTCTATGTATTCAAGGGGGCCAGAAGCACCATGTGAATACCCTGTTGGATGGGAGGTCTGCAAAGACAATTCCTATCACTTAATAAATACTCCATGAGGGGGGCATGTGTAGGAATGGGGACTGGGGAAAGAGAGCTGATGCACGCCAGTGAAACAAGGACTCTAGGATGGGTCACCCACATTGTGATGCCATCCAGAAGACCCTAATCAGTATCCTGTTTAAGGATGCATTTGTGTGACAGCTGGTGGCCTGAGGGGGCATAAACCCTATGATGATGACTAGGGAACAGGGCTTGAGGGAGAAACACGGGTAGAACTAGTATCTCTTGAGTCCTTATTCTTTCCCTCAGAACATTGCTGATTTCAACATGGCCCCAAGAAACACCCCTAAAACACATCCTGTCCATCTCAACCCAGTCACAAACTTCCTTAAGCAGTTTAGTCTCATGTCTAAACACACCAATATTTTATTTCTTAACAACTCCCTGAGTTTAGATTATGACTGAGCTCTCCTTCCAAGTCAGTGAAGAGAGGAGTTGACAACATTGGGTCTCCATTTGGGAAAAGAAAGACAACATGTTGGCTTTCTACCTTTTCTCATGGTGAGAGTTTAGCCAACTGCAAAGTTAGAACAGTCCACACAAGGCCACCCTCACTTCTGACAGCAACTGTAAGTGTGGGTGGCTCCCCAAACCACCCTCAGTTTCAATAATTCACTAGAAGGACTCACAGAACTCTGTTATACTCATGATTATGGTTTATTATAGGGGGAGGAAAGAGATTAAAATTAGCCAAGGGCAGGAACTCACTGGGTGGAATCCAGGGACGTACTAAATGTGAAGCTTCCATTGTCCTCTCCCTGTGGAAGCAGGATGCGTTACTGTTCCAGTATTGGTGCATGACAGTATGCACAGAGTATTACCAGCCAGGGAAGCTCACTCAAGCCTTGAGTTCAGAGTTTTTATTGGGGCTCCATTACATAGTCATAGTTGACTGATTGATTGCCCATGTGTTTGAGTTATCTCCATGTCAATTGATACCTCATGACCCTAAGCTGCTATCCTAAATCACATGGCCAGTCCCTACTTTAAGACATGGCCGGCTCGACCATAAATTGTACTATTAGACTACCCACTGTGACCCAAGGCTTCCAGGCAAACCAAGACACTTCTTTCAGGAATATCATGTCAAGGCCTGAGGGTATAACTCCCAGAAGCCAACATCAAAGGCTAGATGTCTTTTGGGGCAAGGTTAAATTCTTTACTACATACTCATAACAATAAACTCAAGGTGGCTTGAAATAAGTTAAAGATACATAATAAAATATGAAAGTTTTACAATCCTGGGGTGTAGATGTTGTCTAAACATATAATTAAGCCTATAAACCATATAGGAGAAGATTGAATACATAAAATATAAAACTTTTAAACTAAAAAGATACCACAAACAAAATGAAAAGATAATCAAAATTGGAGAATATATTCACATCATATTGAAGTCAACACATGGACATGAAAAGACAGTGCATTAGAAAAGTGGACATAATCTATAAGGTACAGAAAAAATTAAAGAAATGAATATACACTATTGATGAGCATGTAGGTCAGTATAACCTTTTGGATCATTAAGACTTTTGGGTCATTAAACTTGTGGGTCATTTAGAGTCATTAAAATGTAAAATTAAAAATGACATTTTACCTCTAGGAATATGGTTTATAGAAATTGTGTACAAGCTCAGAAACGTATGTATGTGTGTCTGTACAGCATTGTTTGCAATAGAGACACGAAACACTCTAAAACTCCAGCCCATATAGAAAATGTTATGCTATACAGTCTACACAAATAATGAGAGAGCTCTACAAACTGATGTGAAAAGAAGTCCATAGGCATTCACTGAATACATAAGTTACAAAAGAATATTTATGGCCTGATTTTGGCTTTGTATATAAAAAGTATGTAAATATATATAATCTGTTCATGTATAATGATGAATATACACATATGTGTTACATCTACACACAGGAAAAACAAAGACTTTGAAGGTGTTACTCCAAGATAGAAATGGAAGGATTAACTTACCTGTTTTATACTCTATGATTTCATTTGAATTTGTTCCAGCAAGTATGTGTGCATGTGTGAGTTTTGCAACCGTGCACACACGTGTATGAACAGCGGTTTTGCAGTGTGTCACCTTGGCTGCACCGGAGCTGCTTCTTACAATCCCCCTCTCTTTAGGATTCTAAGGTAGAGTTGCTGAGAAAGAAGTTTGCAGGAGACATAGAGGGCAAAAGTAAATCAACAGCCTTTATTCTCCAATAGCCTTTGTGGCCAGATCTAGTGACAAAGACAGACAAAAAAGTGCTGGTAGATTCTACCTCATCCTAATTTCTCCCCTACTCAGCAACCAGGTCTCCTCAACTCTGGCCCTGCTGACCAACAGCTGCCTTCCCCCTGATGTGGGGCTGCAGTCTCACTGCAGCGGTGGCTATGAGCAGCCCTCCACAGCCTCTCCCTTCCCCTTTGCAACCCCACACTGGCAGCTGGTGCATCTGGCCACCTCCCCACCTCCCCTGCAGACTCCAACTTGTCCTCCCATGCCAGTGTTTCCGGAGGGCTAGAGAGAGAATTTCCTCTGACCTCCCAACTCCCCTTTTTGGACCTTTATTTTGCAAGCCCCTCCCACATTTGTGAAGGTTTAATGTCCATGTAAGTCTCTCATTTCATAATAGTCATGATGGTTCTGCTTTCCAATTGGATCTTGACGGATACCACATGTCCACATATTTTAGATATATATATGTAAAATATATATATCTAAAATATATATATAAATCTAAAATATATATAATAAAACATATATAGAGAGATATATATGTGTGTGTGTGTCTGTGTGTGTATCATGTATGATGTGAGGAAAGTTTTCTGATGGGAAAGCTGAGTTTCACTTTTCCCCTTTGAGACTCTCATGCCATCAGCCCTCAGGCCTAGGATGCACCCCTGTCACACTCTGGCCCACTTGGGAGCAAAACTCCCCTTCATCTTCGTCATCTCAGCATAGCTTAGATAACCAGAGACATGAAAAAATGCTAAACCCTAAGGGAAATCAGCAGAGTCCTCACAGTATCAAAACAGGACAATTTCCAGAGCAGGCTGGGATTCCTCCAGAGCTAATTTGATTTGGGGGATTCTTAGATTCCATCACACATCTTAGATGTGGTGGATGTCACCCTTAAATTCCTTCCCTAAAAGTCCCTTCTTTAGACTTTTAGATCCAGTGAATCCTAGTGGCAATGGGAATAAAAGTGAGGAAGAGGGAACAAGTATTTCAGCATTGCCTGCCATGTATTGGGTACTTAAACTGCAAACATCCTCTTACTTTTTTTTTTATTATACTTTAAGTTCTAGGGTACATGTGCACAGCGTGCAGGTTTGTTACGTACATATACATGTGCCGTGTTGGTTTGCTGCACCCATTAACTCGTCATTTACATTAGATATTTCTCCTAATGCTATCCCTCCCCACTCCCCCAACCCCACGACAGGCCCTGTGTGTGATGTTCCCCTTCCTCTGTCCAAGTGTTCTCATTGTTCAATTCACACCTATGAGTGAGAACATGCAATGTTTGGTTTTCTGTCCTTGCGATAGTTTGCTCAGAATGATGGTTTCCAGCTTCATCCATGTCACTACAAAGGACATGAACTCATCCTTTTTATGGCTACATAGTGTTCCATGGTGTATATGTGCCACATTTTCTTAATCCAGTCTATCATTGATGGACATTTGGGTTGGTTCCAAGTCTTTCCCATTGTGAATAGTGCCGCAATAAACATATGTGTGCATGTGTCTTTACAGTAGCATGATTTATAATCCTTTGAGTATATACCCAGTAAGGGGATCGCTGGGTCAAATGGTATTTCTAGTTCTAGATCCTTGAGGAGTCGCCACACTGTCTTCCACAATGGTTGAACTAGTTTACAGTCCCACCAACAGTGTAAAAGCGTTCCTATTTCTCCACATCCTCTCCAGCATCTGTTGTTTCCTGACTTTTTAATGATCACCATTCTAACTGGTGTGAGATGGTACTCTTTGTGGTTTTGATTTGCTTTTCTCTAATGACCAGTGATGATGAGCATTTTTTCATGTGTCTGTTGGCTGCATAAATGTCTTCTTTTGAGAAGTGTCTGTTCATATCCTTTGCCCACTTTTCAGTGGGGTTGTTTGATTTTTTTCTTGTAAATTTGTTTAAGTTCTTTGTAGATTCTGGATATTAGCCCTTTGTCAGATGGATAGATTGCAAAAATTTTTTCCTATTCTGTAGGTTGCCTGTTCACTCTGATGGTAGTTTCTTTTGCTGTGCAGAAGCTCTTTAATTTAATTAGATCCCATTCGTCAATTTTGGCTTTTGTTGCCATTGCTTTTGGTGTTTTAGATATGAAGTCCTTGCCCATGCCTATGTCCTGAATGGTATTGCCTAGGTTTTCTTCTAGGGTTTTTAAGGTTTTAGGTCTAACATTTAAGTCTTTAATCTATCTTGAATTAATTTTTGTATAAGGTGTAAGGAAAGGATCCAGTTTCAGCTTTCTACATATGGCTAGCCGGTTTTCCCAGCACCGTTTATTAAATAGGGAATCCTTTCCCCATTTCTTGTTTTTGTCAGGTTTGTCAAAGATCACATGGGGTTGTAGATGTGTGGTGTTATTTCTGAGGCCTCTATTCTGTTCCATTGGTCCATCTCTCTGTTTTGGTACCAGTACCATGCTGTTTTGGTTACTGTAGCCTTGTAGTATAGTTCGAAGTCAGGTAGTGTGATGCCTCCAGCTTTGTTCTTTTTACTTAGGATTGTCTTGGCAATGTGGGCTCTTTTTTGGTTCCAAATGAACTTTGAAGTAGTTTTTTCCAATTCTGTGAAGAAAGTCATTGGTAGCTTGATGGGGATGGCATTGAATCTATAAATTACCTTGGGCAGTATGGCCATTTTCACGATATTGATTCTCCCTACCCATGAGCATGGAATGTTCTTCCATTTCTTTGTATCCCCTTTTATTTCATTGAGCAGTGGTTTGTAGTTCTCCTTGAAGAGGTTCTTCACATCCTTTGTAAGTTGGATTCCTAGGTATTTTATTCTCTTTGAAGCAATTGTGAATGGGACTTCACTCATGATTTGGCTCTCTGTTTGTTATTAGTATATAGGAATGCTTGTGATTTTTGCACATTGATTTTGTATCCTGAGACTTTGCTGAAGTTGCTTATCAGCTTAAGGAGATTTTGGGCTGAGACGATGGGGTTTTATAAATATACAATCATGTCATCTGCAAACAGGGACAATTTGACTTCCTCTTTTCCTGATTGAATACCCTTTATTTCTTTCTCTTCCCTGATTGCCCTCGCCAGAACTTCCAACACTGTGTTGAATAGGAGTGGTGAGAGAGGGCATCCCTGTCTTATGCCAGTTTTCAAAGGCAATGCTTCCACTTTTTGCCCATTCAGTATGATGCTGGCTGTGGGTTTGTCATAGATAGCTCTTATTATTTTGAGATACGTTCCATCAATATCTGGTTTATTGAGAGTTTTTAGCATGAAGAGCTGTTGAATTTTGCCGAAAGCCTTTTCTGCATCTATTGAGATAATGATGTGGTTTTTGTCTTTAGTTCTGTTTATGTGATGGATTATGTTTATTGATTTGCATATGTTGAAAGAGCCTTGCATCCCAGGGATGAAGCCAACTGGATCTTGGTGGATAAGCTTTTTGATGTGCTGCTGGATTTGGTTTGCCAGTATTTTATTGAGGATTTTCGCATTGATATTCATCAGGGATATTGGTCTAAAATTCTCTTTTTTTTTGTTGTGTCTCTGCCAGGCTTTGGTATCAGGATGATGCTGGCCTCATAAAATGAGTTAGGGAGGATTCCATCTTTTTCTAGTCATTGGAATAGTTTCAGAAGGAATGGTAGCAACTCCTCTTTGTACCTCTGGTAGAATTCGGCCGTGAATCTGTCTGGTCCTGAACTTTTTTTGTTTGGTAGGCTATTAATTATTGCCTCAATTTCAGAGCCTGTTATTGGTCTATTCAGTGATTCAACTTCTTTCTGGTTTAGTCTTGGGAGGGTGTATGTCTAGGAATTTATCCATTTCTTCTAGATTTTCTAGTTTTTTTGCGTAGAGGTGTTTATAGTATTCTCTGATGGTAGTTTGTATTTCTATGGGATCGGTGGTGATATCCATTTCATCATTTTTTGTTGCGTCTATTTGATTCTTCTCTCTTTTCCTCTTTATTAGTCTTGCTAGCAGTCTATCAATCTTGTTGATCTTTTCAAAAAACCAGCTCCTGGATTCACTGATTTTTTGAAGGGTTTTTTGAGTCTCTACCTCCTTCAGTTCTGCTTTGATCTTAGTTATTTCTTGCCTTCTGCTAGCTTTTGAATGTGTTTGCTCTTGCTTCTCTAGTTCTTTTAATTGTGATGTTAGGGTGTTGATTTTAGATCTTTTCTGCTTTCTCTTGTGGGCATTTAGTGCTATAAATTTTCCTCTACACACTGCTTTAAATGTGTCCCAGAGATTCTGGTACATTGTGTCTTTGTTCTCATTGGTTTCAAAGAACATCTTTATTTCTGTCTTCATTTCGTTATTTACCCAGTAGTCATTCAGGAGCAGGTTGTTCAGTTTCCACGTAGTTCTGCAGTTTTGAGTGAGTTTCTGAATCCTGAGTTCTAATTTGATTGCACTGTGGTCTGAGAGACAGTTTGTTGTGATTTCTGTTCTTTTACATTTGCTGAGGAGTGCTTTACTTCCAACTCTGTGGTCAATTTTGGAATAAGTGCAATGTGGTGCTGAGAAGAATGTATATTCTACTGATTTCGGGTGGAGAGTTCTGTAGATGTCTATTAGGTCCCCTTGGTGCAGAGCTGAGTTCAAGTCCTGAATATCCTTGTTAACTTTCTGTCTCGTTGATCTGTCTAATATTGACAGTGGGGTGTTAAAGCCTCCCATTATTATTGTGTGGGAGTCTAATTCTCTTTTTAGTCTCTCAGGACTTGCTTTATGAATCTGGGTGCTCCTGTATTGGGTGCATATATATTTAGGATAGTTAGCTCTTCTTGTTGAATTGATCCCTTTACCATTATGTAATGGCCTTCTTTGTCTCTTTTGATCTTTGTTGGTTTAAAGTCTGTTTTATCAGAGACTAGGATTGCAACTCCTGCTTCTTTTTTTTTTTTTTTTTTTTTTTTTTTTTCTGCTTTCCATTTGCTTGGTAGATCTTCCTCCATCCCTTTATTTTGAGCCTATGTGTGTTTCTGCACGTGAGTTGGGTCTCCTGAATACACCACACTGATGGGTCTTGACTCTTTACCCAATTTGCCAGTCTTTGTCTTGTAATTGGGGCATTTAGCCCATTTACATTTAAGGTTAATATTATTATGTGTGAATTTGATCCTGTCATTATGATGTTAGCTGGTTATTTTGCCCGTTAGTTGATGCAGTTTCTTCCTAGCATCAGTGATCATTACAATCTGGCATGTTTTTGCAGTGGCTGGTACCAGTTGTTCCTTTCCATGTTTAGTGCTTTCTTCAGGAGCTCTTGCAAGGCAGGCCTGGTGGTGACAAAATCTCTCAGCATTTGCTTGTCTGTAAAGGATTTTATTTCTCCTTCACTTATGAAGCTTAGTTTGGCTGGATATGAAATTCTAGGTTGAAAATTCGTTTCTTTAAGAATATTGAATATTGGCCCCCACTCTCTTCTGTCTTGTAGGGTTTCTGTAAAGAGATCTGCTGTTAGTCTGATGGGCTTCCCTTTGTAGGTAACCCGACTTTTCTCTCTGGTTGCCCTTAGCATTTTTTCCTTCATTTTGACCTTGGTGAATCTGACAATTATGTGTCTTGAGGTTGCTCTTCTCGAGGAGTATCTTTGTGGTGTTCTCTGTCTTTCCTGAATTCAAATGTTGGCCTGCCTCACTAGGTTGGGGAAGTTCTCCTGGATAAGATCCTGCAGAGTGTTTTCCAACTTGGTTCCATTCTCCCCGTCACTTTCAGGTACACCAATCAGACGTAGATTTGGTCTTTTCACATAGTCCCACATTTCTTGGATGCTTTGCTTGTTTCTTTATATTCTTTTTTCTCTAAACTTCTCTTCTCACTTCATTTCATTAATTTGATCTTCAATCACTGATACCCTTTCTTCCACTTGATTGAATCGGCTACTGAAGCTTGTACATGTGTCACTTAGTTCGTGCCATGGTTTTCAGCTCCATCAGGTCATTTAAGGTCTTCTCCACACTGTTTATTCTAGTTAGCCATTCATCTAATCTTTTTTCAAGGTTTTTAGCTTCCTTGCAGTGGGTTCAAACATCCTCCTTTAGCTCAAAGAAGTTTGTTATTACTTACTTTCTGAAGTCTACTTCTGTCAACTCGTCAAAGTCATTCTCCGTCCTCCTTTGTTCCGTTGCTGGCGAGGAGCTGCCATCCTTTGGAGGAGAAAGGGCACTCTGGTTTTTAGAATTTTCAGCTTTTCTGCTCTGGTTTCTCCCCATCTTTGTGGTTTTATCTACCTTTGGTCTTTGATGATGGTGACCTACAGAAGGGGTTTTGGTGTGGATGTCCTTTTTGTTGATGTTGATGCCATTTCTTTCTGTTTGTTAGTTTTCCTTCTAACAGTCAGGTCCCTCAGCTGCAGGTCTGTTAGAGTTTGCTGGAGGTCCACTTCAGACCCTGTTTGCCTGGGTATCACAAAGCAGAGGCTGTAGAATAGCAAATATTGCAGAACAGCAAATATTGCTGCCTGATCCTTCCTCTGGAAGTTTCATCTCAGAGGGGCACAGGGCTGTATGAGGTGTCAGTCGGCCCCTACTGGGAGGTGTCTCCATGTTAGGCTATACGGGGGTCAGGGACCCACTTGAGGAGGCAGTCTGTCCATTCTCAGAGCTCAAACACTGTGCTGGGAGAACCACTGCTCTCTTCAGAGCTATCAGACAGGGACATTTAAGTCTGTAGAAGTTTCTGCTGCCTTTTGTTCAGCTATGCCCTGCCCCGAGAGGTGGAGTCTACAGAGGCAGGCGGGCCTCGTTGAGCTGCGGTGGGCTCCACCTAGTTCGAGCTTCCCGGCTGCTTTGTTTACCTATTCAAACCTCAGCAATGGCGGACACCCCTCCCCCAGCCAGGCTTGCCACCTTGCAGTTTGATCTCAGACTAGCAGTGATCAAGGCTCCATGGGCATGGGACCTGCTGAGCCAGGCATGGGATATAATCTCCTGGTGTGCCGTTTTGGTAAGACCATTGGAAAAGTGCAATGTTTAGGTGGCAGTGTCCCAATTTTCCTGGTACAGTCTGTCATAGCTTTCCTTGGCTAGGAAAGGGAAATCCCCCGACCCCTTGCACTTCCCAGGTGAGGTGACACCCCGCCCTGCTTCATCGCGCCCTCTGTGGGCTATACCCACTTTCCAACCAGTCCCAATGAGATGAACCAGGTACCTCAGTTGGAAACGCAGAAATCACCCGTCTTCTGTGTCCATCATAGTGGGAGCTGCAGACGGGAGCTGTTCCTATTCGGGCATCTTGGAACAGACCCCCTCAAACATCCTCTTACTTAATCCTCACAACATCTTGTGTTCTAAAAAGAGAAAATGGAAGCTCAGAGATGTTACACAAATCTCCCAAAGTCACACAGCTGACCACTGAGTAGCAAGACCAGGACTCAAAGTAGTTAAGTTTGAATATTAGACATGGCTTGTACACATGATCTGGTCTTTGAGATGGATCCACTTCAGCTGCCTCCTGAATTAGTCAGCTACCTTGCACAAACTAACAAGCTCAAGCTCTTCACGGCTCACAGCAACAAGCACTTATTTCTTGCTCATGTGTGGGTTGGCTATAGATTGGCTGTGGGTTGCCTGGGCCCAGTTGAGCCTAGGTGGCCTCAGGCTTGAGGTCTGGTGAAGGTCTGTTGTGTGTCTTCATTCTGGGGCTGGGACCGAAGGAGCAGTGACTACTCGGCCATGTTCTTCTCACGGTGGATGGTACGTGCTTAAGACGGCGAGTGGGAACTTGCCATGTTCTTAAAGCCCAAGCTCAGAACTGGCACACTGCCCCTTCTACCCATGTCTCTTTGGTCCATAGCAAATTGGCCTATAGTCAAGGAGGGGCAGAGAAGTACCCTCTTTCCACAGTGGGAAGGAAAGGGAATGAATATTTGTCAACATTCTTCCCGAAAGTCCTGACCCCAAATTTCACTTTATCTTCTGAGACAACATCCTTGCATTCAAGGAATGAGGGCTTCCCTTCTAGCAGATTCCTGTTCAACCAACTACAGTGTAACTTGGTTTTAGATAACAAAATATCAGTATAACAAAATGACTATTGTATTCATTATCTGTTGTTAGGTAATAAACCACCCCCAAACTTAGTGTCTTCAAATGACAACAATCATTTATTTTGCTCATGAATCTGTAATTTGGACAGGGCACAGTTGGCATAGCTTATTTGCTCAGGTATCAGTTGGAGTGGTGGGAGTGACTCACCCTCTGAG
Source organism: Pongo pygmaeus (assembly GCF_028885625.2). Taxonomy (NCBI): domain Eukaryota; kingdom Metazoa; phylum Chordata; class Mammalia; order Primates; family Hominidae; genus Pongo; species Pongo pygmaeus. The sequence goes on along the minus strand of NC_072394.2, from coordinate 29,154,259 downwards.
GCTGTAATCTCCCAAAGACTCACTGCACTCACTCACATGTCTGGTAGTTGATATTAGCTGTCAGCTGGGACCTCACCTGTCAATCAGAACACAACGTGCATTCTCTCCATGGGGTTTCGTGGGCTTCCTCAGTCTGATGGCTAGGTTTCTAGTGTAAGAGTCCTTACAGAACAAGGCGGAAGTGCATGCAATTTTTATGATCTACCTTTGAGAGTCACATAACTTCACTTCTGCCATACTGTGCTGCATGGGTAGTCACAAAAGTCCACTCAGGTTCAAGAGAAGGGAATAGGGACCCCTACCACTTCATGGATGGAGTATCAGTGTTACACTGTAAGAAGTAGGTGTGGGATAGTACGTGTTATGGTAGCCATCTTTAGAAAATATATATGCCACAACCATATAATGGCAACTCATGCCAACTGATGGGGGAGGGCATTTTTCTTCAATGGACAAAAGTTACTAAAATGATAGTCAATCTTTCAACTCCTTTAACGGGAACTGAAAATCCCTCCACATTTTGCAGCTGTACTCACACTTTGTGGCACTACTGATCATGACTGACTTGGACCAAGCCAGTCCTAGGTAAGCCTGGGAGTAAGTTAGAGTAGAACGACAAAGTTTGCATCCATGGATTGAGGGATTTGTGTGGCATTAAACATCAGCAAGACCTAGCAAGTCACAGGCATTTCTCATTGGGAATTTTTTGAGAATTCTATTCAAAACTCCCAATAATTGTCTTGGCGTTAGTGTGAAGAAAGAAAACTAATATTTGTGATGCCCATGTGCCAGGCACTCTATGACATGCTTTCCATTTAACCCTTTGTTTAGCCCTTCTGGTGGATATGACTCCAGGTAGATCTCATTCTCCCCATTTGTGGATGAGAGAGTCAAAGACAGAGGGGTTCAGTTACCTTCTCAAGACCACACATCCAATAAGTGACAGAGCTAGGAATTATCTCAAAGAAGGTAAAATTGGGACAAACCCTTTGATAGTCTCTGATTTAAAAAAAAAAAGCCACTGTCACAACAGAGGAGAAAAACATGTCAATCTCACATGTAAGCAGATGGTGGGGATGCAAGTTAATTACAGTGAGAGGGGAACTTGTCACCTGCAGACAGAGCTTTTGAAGAATTCTGCTCCAATCTAACAGCTTGTCAAGTGACTAGTGACCTAGGACAGTTGGTCACCACAAAACCAAGTGTCACAGCAGGGCTACATCAACCTGCCTGCAAAGCCTTCTAAGATTCTGCTCATGTTTGGAGGTGAGAAGAGGGAAACCCCAAGAGAACTCCCCACATCAATGATGAGCTAAATCCATCTCCTTATCTCAATTCCAAGATCTTTCAGAAGATGACAGAGGGAAGTTTTAAGAAATCCTTATGCCCAGGTGACACCCTAGATCAATTAAACCTGAATCCCTGGAGTGAGACCCGGGAATCAGTAATTTTTAAAATTCTCTAGGTGATTCTAATTGCAGCCAAGTTTAAGTACTATTGCTCTACTTACAGTTAATGCTTATGGGAGCCAAGAGGAGCCTGTGAGTGGCACACAATGCAAGAAAACAACACCATTTCCTACTCCATAGTTCTGCATGTTTTCCCCCTTCTCTGGGTTTTTAGTACTCCCAATAAACAGGAAGACCTTCCCTCTACACCCCTTGCCCTGCTGTCTTTTTTTCATAGCAAATATAGCCCCTGCTAGGATACTCTATACTTATTTGTCTACCTGTTTATTATCTGTCATCTCCACTAGAGTGTTAGGTCTATGGGCCAGCGGACCACATTGCACAGCTCCAGAAGTTGCCATTTATATATGATACAAGATGAGTGATGCCCCCTGGAGTTGTGTGATGTATTAGCCCTTCATGGGGGCGGACATTTTGTCTCGTTCACTGTTTCCCAAAGGCCTAGAACAGTACCTAAAATATAAGAAATGTTCAACAAATATTTTTTGAATGAATGAACAAATGAATGAATATAGAAAAGTAATAAGGATTCTCCTATGGAAAGATCTAGTCTCCCTCCAGCCTAAAAGCTTGACTCTGATGCTCATCATCATCTTCTTCATCCTCATCACCATCATCATTATCATCATCATCATCATCATCTGTTATTAAGTCACCACCACATAAAATTTCCTTTGAAGGCAGGTTTCCACGACTAAAAATAAAAGCATGAAAACTAATCCCCTGTCGAGATGAACTAATGTTCACCTCGCCCTAGACTCTGCCCATCCCCCACCTCAAATGGCTTTGGAGCTGGACAGACTTGAGTTTAGAATCTGCCTTCATCTCTTACTAGCAATAGGACCCAGGGCAAATATTTATCCTTAAATGGTTATAACAACGAGTTTAGTAGACTATTATAGATTAAAAGAGTCCATATTTAAAGTGCCAGTGACAAATAAATATATGAAAACATGCCCAATTTCACTAGCATCCAGGGAAATGCAAATTAAAACAATTTTTACTCATCAGATTGGCCAAAGTGAAATAATGTGTTGGTAAGAGAATGCTAGCTGCTATTAACAGATAAACCTCAAAAATCTCAGCAACTTAATACAGTAGACTTAATTTTCTCTTCAGCTAAAGACCAATCAGCAGTGACAGGGAGAGATGCTTAGTTCCATGACGACATTCACAGGCTCAGACTGATTCCCTTCGGTGGCTCTGTTTCCCCCTATGGGCCTTAGAGCTTTTCACTAGATCCTCTGCCCCCCTTACAAGAAAGGGATTGCACCAGAGGTTTGTACGGGCCAGCTCATTACTTCTGCCCAATTTGATTTGGGCAGACCAGTGACATGGCCTTACCTAAAGGCAAGAGAGGCTGGGAAATGCAGTCTTGACTGGGTGGCTGCCTCTTAGCAACAACTCTAGACTACAGAACAAGAGCAGGACTCTAGTGGACAACCGGTTACATCTGCCACACATAACATCAATGTCATGAAGATGTGGGTAAGTGGGTTCTCTTACATGCCACTGACAGAAAAGTGAACTGGTTATAGGCTCTGTGGAGGACCCAAGGCAGTGACTTTTAAAATTTAAAACGTGGTTGTTGTGTGTTCCAGCAACTTAGCTTCTTGGTAGCAATCCAAGAAGCCCTAGCAAATGGGCTGAAAAAGGCATACTAGAATGTTTATTACAACACTGCTGCAATCATGAATACAAACAAAATGTCTATCAACAAGGGAAAGTCCAAATGAACCATGTCTATCCCTACTGTGGAATACTATGCACCAGTTTGAATAAGATAGATCTATACCTATTTGCACAGAAAGTATTTAAAGTCACTTTGTTGAGTGAATACAATTTTCCAAATAATACTTACACTATGATAGTGTTTATATAAAAATAGCTATACAATACTACATATTTTTGATATGGTTGTAAATTTAGTAATGAATAGAAAAAATGTCTGGAGGCACAAGAACCAAAAAGAAATAACTATTCTAGAGAAAGATAGGGAGGAGGAGAGGGATAGAGGGAGGAAGAAGAGTTTGACAGTCACAGAAATATGAAGATCTTACGGCTGAGCAAGTGCAGACCCACACTCTTATAAAAAGATGATGCATTAATTTCACTCCTAGGTATATACCCAAAGGAATTGAAAATAGAGACTCAAACAAGTATTTGTATGTACATGTTTGAGGCAGCATTATTCACAATAGCCAAAAGGTGGAAACAACCCAAGTGTCATTAACAGATGAATGTATAAACAAAGTGTGGTATGTACATACAACGGAATATTATTCAGCCATAAAAAGGAGTGAAGTTTTTACACCTACTACAAAATGAATGGACGAACCTTGAAAACATTGTGCTAAATGAAATAAGCTGGGTAGACACAAAAGAAAATATTGTATTATTCTACTTAGTTGAAATATCTAGAATAGGTTTATAAAGATGGAAATTTATAAAGATGGAAATCAGATTAGAAATTACCAGGGGCTGGGAGCAGGGGAATAGGAAATTACTGCTTTATGGATACAGAGTTTCTGTTTGGGGTGATGAAAAATTTTTTGAAATAATGGTGGTCATATCTACATATAACATTGTAGATATGATTAATGCCACTAAATTGAATGCTTAAAAATGGTTAAAATAGCAAATTTTATGTTATAAATATCTTACTAAAATAATAAAATGAAGAAAAATAATCAACTGATCTACAATTGAACTTCAAAAAATATATGTGATTTAATATACTCTCAACTTGCTTTCAGAGAGAATCAAATAGGTTCTTCCTGAGTCAAGAGAAGGGGAATGAAGATTATAGGGGTCCTTGCTAGAAACCAGATTTTCCTCCCTTCTGCCCCAACATATGGCTTCCAACATTTAGGTGTCTGACTTTGCTGTAGACTATTTTAAAATGACAGACTTGTGTAAGGAAATGAAAGAATGCAATTAAATCTAACGACGAGTGTGCTATTTAAATCTCCTTAATAGGAAATCTTCTGAATTTAGTCATGTACTATGAGGAAATGATAATAGAAGTAGAAAATGCAAGATATGCTGTAGGAAGTTCGACTTTGAATCAGATGGAGGGAGACTAGCTCTTCCTCCTTGGACTAATTGCTGTATTGATGCAATTCTCCATAGTGCCATGTGTGTTTTGAGGGGGTGGAGGGAGGGCGGTTGAATGATTTATGTGTTTAATTTCCCTCGATGCTTAGAAGGCTGCTGCCCTGCACTCTGAACAGGGAAATTGATTAAAATAACAATTGTGGAGAGCACAATCCCTAGCAATCAGTAACAGGGAGCTGTTTTCCTCTCCTGGAATTAGAATCCTGATCTCTCCCAGATGCCTGGGGTCATCTCCTTGGCCTTGGGGACCAGTGTGGAATTTTCAAAGCTAACAAGACTTGACCTTAACTAACAAGTTCAGTGGAAAGAGTAACAAATTTGACAGGGTCCAAAAAGCAGAGCAGAGTTTGTCTCTTAATGGTCTCTGCTTTGCTCCTGCTCTTCAGGGACTCTAGTTCTCAGATAAATGCATTTGTGATCAAATAAAAATTAACAAATATTTATGGAAATAGTGTTGGGGAGAGAGGATATGGTTTCTGTGTGGAACTAAGGGGACAAAAGTCATAAGGACTGACAGAAGAGAAAGAGAATTTTGGCTTTGGAGGTGATGTTGTTTAGCAGAAGGACACAGGTGTGGAACCAGCAGGCCTTGTCACTTATTAACTTCTGTGACTTGAGCAGCGATTTTTTCCTCTCTGAGCCACAGCTTCCTTGTCTGCACAGTAAGGATGATAATAATGTCTACTGCATGATATTGTATGCTAGAAGGGTGAGAGGTGTAAAGGCCTGGTGCAGAGTAAAAGCTTAGTCAGTGATTGGCATTATTGGTGTTGCTGGGTCTGGATCACAAAAGTGGAGAACTGAGGCCTGAACTCTCGGGGCACTTAGGGTGAGATGAGAGAAGGTGGCATTGGGATGGGCACCGAGTCAACTGACAAGCTAGGAATCGGACGGGAAAAGGGATTTGTTCCATTTCTACCCTAACTGGTCTGACCCCACCTGGATGTTCTCCAATTCAACTCAGGTATTAAGTACCCAGAGTTAACACAGACCCCACAGGTGAAGGGCAAAGTCCTCCACAAGCCTGCCCTCACTTCAAATGCCAGCTGCACTTCAAGGGCCCCAGGCCACTTCCGACCAACTGGCTGTAAATTTGGGAGTTCTGGTGACCCTCTCAGGTTCCATAATTCACTAGAATGGCTCCCAGAGCTCACAGAAAGCATTGTACTTATGATTGTACTTTTATTATTAAGGATACATGTAGGGGAAGATCTGGAGGGGTCTTGGATGCAGAGTTTCTGTGCTCCTTCTCTTTGGAGTCAGGATGTATGACTTTCCCTGCACATCAGTGTGGTCATCAGCCAGGAAGCTCCACCATGCCTCGATGTCCAGAGTTTTCACTGGGGTTTCATTACATAGACATAATTGATTAAATCATTGGCCATGGGATTAAAATCAATCTCCAGTCCTCCTATCCTCTCTTCTTCTCTCCAGGAGGACTGAAAATCCCAACCCTCTATCACATTTGGTGTTTCTAAGGACCAGCCCCCATCCTGATGCTAGCTACCAGGAGTCACCTCATTAGCATAACAAAGATACTCCAATCACTCAGGAAATTCCAAAGGTTTCCGAAGCTCTGTGCCAGGAACCAGGGGTATATTCTTTATTATATATAAATTATTATATACCAGATATATTCTTTATAGTGCCACAGGGTTGGGGCTTGAAGAACTAGCTTTGAGTCAGTCCCAACTGGTTTGTACAGGACCAACCTTGACTTGTTTGTCCACCTGGATTTCAGTATCTTCCTCTGTAAATGAAAGCACTGCACTATTACCTTTAGAAGTCTGATTCAGCAAAGAAAAGAATGTGCATATAGAAAAATCCTAGAAGGACATAAATCAAAATAGTTAATGGGAGAATTTCTGTTCTTTATAATTTCTGTAATATAATGTCCATATTTTTTATACTTTTTAAACAAGTAAAATGTCTTTTGATTCTATAATACTAAGAAACTCACAACTTTTAAAATTGAAGCATATAATTTACATATTTATAATACATAGATTTTAAATATACACAGAGTTGGATGAATTTTGACAAATATATACACCCATGTGACCAAACACCTAAATCAAGATGTCGCACGGCACCTTTCCAGTTGATCCTATCCCACCTCACCCCAGAGCCAGCTCTACTCTGATTTTTAATACCACACATTAGTTTTGTCTATTCTTGAATTTTACATAAATTGAATCATACAGTATGTACTCTATCTCACTTTCTTTCTCTCAGCATATTGTTTTGAGATACATTCAGTTTGAATCAGAAGTTCATTATTTTTTATGGCTGTATAATATTCCATTGTATGACTATGCCACTATTTTGTTATCAATTCTCCTGTTGATAAACTTTTGAGTTGTTCCCAGGATGTGGCTATTATGAAAAATCTGCTATAAACATTCTTGTACAAGTGTTTTTTGTGGACATAGGCCTTTATTTCTCCTATATATATACCTAGGAGTTATGTTAATTTTTTTTTAATGGCCAGGTTCCAAAGTCCCTGTATCAGCTAATGTTCCCACCAGCAATGTATGAGAGTTCTAGTTGCTCTGCCATCTCACCAACACTTGGTATTGTCCATCCTTAATTTTAGTCACCTAAGTGAGTGTGAAGGGATATTTGTGGTATTAATTTGTATTTTCTTGATGACTCATATTGGGTATCTCTTCATTTGCTCTCTGGGCACTCATGTATTTTCTTGTGTAAAAGTTTTGTTCAAGTCATCTGTTGTTTTTATTTTTAATTGGAAAAATGCTTAACTTTTCACAGGCATTTTTATATCAGCTTCCTCATTTTATTCTCTTAAAGAGCCCGAGATGTGGGTGGCTCAGCAGTGATCCCTTGTTACAGATGAGGACACTGAAGTTCAAAGAATGTTCAGCAAATGCTTCACAGCAGGGTGTTGGAATAATGGAAATTGGAAATGGGACCTTCTCATCCTGTTCTCTTTTAGATCCTGTTTTCCTTCTCTAAGGAAGGTTGTGATGCTGGGAAGACAATAAGCAAATGGGCCCAAGTGATATGCTTGAAGTTCTGATTTGTTGTGAGCAAGCATGGGAAGGGAACACCCTTGCTCTTCCTATCAGACCTTGGTGCCTGCCTCATACAACCAACATGGTGGACGTACTGTGACCAAGTGGAGAGTGCTCTTCAGCAGCTGCTTGACAGCCCCTCCGGTGAAATGGTGGGCAGACTCTGCTTCTAAGTTCCTCAAACATCGGTTTCAGCACAACCCTGGGACCACGTGGCCCCACTGAGTGAGGCTGGGACATCCAGGCCAAAGTAGGGCAAGGTAGTCCTGGCACTCTCCAGAATGGTCACTTTGCCATACACCTCACATGGAAGGGGAACACATCTCACACCTCTCTGTGCAGTGCTCACACCTGCAGTCCCAGGAAAATGTCCAGTTCATTCAAACAAGGGAGCAAGTCTCTAGATGACCCATCATTGCCCCCAGCCACTCACTTTTCCCTGCCCATCCCACTGTTCCACTCTCTGCCTGCCTTGACATTGCTTGCTGCCTGGACTCTGAAGGTGGGTAATTTACTTTAATTAACTTTTACTGATCACCTACTATAAGCTCAGAATAGTCATGGTTTCTTCCACTTACATTATTTCATTATCTTGTTCTTTTAAAAATTCATCTGCCTCTACCATTTCATGCCTTTAAAGAATCTCTATCCTAAAAGTGTGTAACTTTTTAAACCTGTGTGGCCCATCACCCAGCTCAAGATGTAGAACATTTGCAGCACCCCAAAATGTTCTCTCAAATCCTCCCAGCCAATATTCTGTAAAGATAACCACTATTCCATCATCATCAATTAGTTTTGCCTGTGCTGGAAATTCATATACATGGTATTATGCAGCGTGTATTATTTTATGTCTGGCTTTTGCTAAACATTCATCCATGTTGCATGGAGCAGTAGTGTTTTATTTTTCATTTCTGAGGAGTAGTATGTAGTAGTATGAATATATCTCAACAAGTTAATCTAGTCTACTATTGATGGAATTTGGTTTGTTTCCAGTTTGAGGTACTATGTAAAATGCTACTATAGACATTTTTGTAGATACCTTTTGGTGAAAATAGGCACTCAGCCCATATAGCCAGGAATCATAATGTAGTTATGTTTAACTTTATAAGAAACTATAATACAATTTTTTGAAGTGTTTGTATCAAGTTTTAATCCAACAGAAATATATGACAATTCTAATTGCTCAACATTCTTGCCAACCTTTGGTATTTTCAGACTTTTTTCTTTTGGAAGAACATTGTATTATAGTTTTATTTTGTATTTCTTTTTAAAGTTTTAAAAAAATGTTTGCTAAATTAGTCAGAATTCATATTAAAAATGAAACAACTGAATTAATGTTGTTGTTTTTAAAATTTCACACTCCTGGATTTGTAAAGCAGTGCTTGATGGATTGAATGAGATCATCTAATACTCAGGTTTGCAAAAACATAGCAATTACAGTAATGAACTCCAGTCATATTAGCATTTCCATTACTAAGGGACCCTTTCAAAACTTCAGTCTCCTCTTGGTAGCTAGACCTTTGGAAACCTCATGGGGTTTGTTTTCCCACCATCTATACTATGGACAAAGGACTTCTCTGCAGGGCCACTTAAAAATATAGATTCTTAAAAGGCTCAATATGGTAAGAAGGATTGTAGGTGAATGGCCCAATGAATTCCTGCTAAAGATTTCTCATAGGAAATCTTTGTTCAATTTTGAAAAATCATTTATTTGACTTTGGAGTAGTCATTTAATACATACATGTCCTGTGTTGAAGGCAAAGAATGATCTTTAATTTTGAACAGTTACTTGTTTCACGAATTTGTGCCTTATTATTTAAATGATTTGAATTCTTCCTGAGAAGGGACTATGTCTACTTGTACATTTGCATACAGACCAATATAACAACTGAGTCAGGGTCTGGCACGTAGTAGGAGCTCAATAAAACTGGTAAATGAATGAGTTAAAACTGTTCCTTCTCATGTATATACAGTACCTAACACAAAGCTCTGCAAATGACAGCCAACCCAGAAATGTTTGTGAAAAGAAAGTAGAAAAGCTGTAAAGAAAGATTAAATGAGTGGAAGGGAAGAAAAGAGAATTAATCCTGGCAAAACTCTTTTTACATCAGCAAGGCCTTTTTATTTTCATAATACACACTCTCCGCAACAAACACCCAGGCATCAGATACTTGAATGTCCTGCAGACTCCTCAGTTTAACATGTTCATAACTGAACTCACCATAACACTGATTTTTAACCCAACCTTCAAGACCTCCTCCTACTGTATATCCTCTTAGTTAATACTACCACAAGGCAACACTGTTCCCCAAGCCAGAAACTAAGAGTAACCCTCCGCTCTTCTCTCTTCCTCACCAACCTATTCATTCATAAATTAGTTCACTCAATAAATATTCATTAAGAGCCTTTTACACACCTGACTTTGTTCTTCAAGTTGAGGACATGCATTTTGGACAATCTCACCCTGAGGAGAAGTTTTCTTATTTAAGAACCCAACTATTATAATCTTGATTTCCTAGGCAACAACCTATCATGTGAAGCATGTTCCAGACTTGAGAACAAAGGCTGAAAACTTCATTGCACAGCTTAATTTTCCATTCATAAAGGATGAGTCAAGGATGACTCACCTGATAACTATTTCTATTAAGTTGCCATGTCTAGCTGAGAGAAATATCTCTATTCACAAAATTCTTCCTCTTCTTTCTTACCACTACAGTAGAGAGACAATATGTATTTAATCAGGTGTCTCAATTGTGTGAAACTCAACAACTCAAGTAGAGATGGAGTTTGGCATGGATCAAGAGGATTTGTGATGCCTGGGGGTAGGTCATTCGCATATACGCATGAAGTCATGGAACACACTGACCCAGCTGAAGGATGGGAGAATGTACCTTAGACCCAGAAATTTTACTTTCTGGCAATGTCAATGTCAAACTCTAGACAATGGAAATGGTAACAAAATGAGATATCACAAAGTATTCAGTTTTATAAGCATTTTATGAGAGGTTATTATGGACAAAGCAAATACAGACACTGCTTAGGTTAGGAATGTCTAACTCTCCAAAGACTTATTCATGTAAAATTTAATTTTGATTCATCCCCCAACTTCCTCTGACCACTCTGAAATCCCCCAACCCCCCACACTCTCATGCCTTTCCTCCAGCTTCAGACAGCAACCAAGAAGGAAACTGGTACAAATACCTGTCTGACCTGATATTTATTTCTAAATATTCCCTTTTCCATTGCCTTTCTCCATTCATGGTAGGGAATTTCACATCAAACAAGACATTTCTCAATTTGTAAATCCATCATTAGACATGTTCTCATCCTCCTTTTTCTCTTATTTTTTCTTCCTCCCTTTTCCTCTCTTACTCTCTCTCCCAGTTCCTGTGGTCTGAATGTGAGCCAAAAACAACCTTAATCAAGGTTAAGATGAGTAATGCTTGGGCTACACTTCAAGAAAAATCAAAGTGTTTAATGACATCTACTGATGTCCAAAGACTGGAAAATTCTTTATCAACTTTCTTTTCCTCCTCTAATACGTGTCCTTGTTATCAACCGTCAATATTCAAGACCCCCCAGAAATGCCTTGATCATATTCAATACTAGCATTTGGTATACTATTTATGAATATTGAAACTTTATATTTTTATTGTGAATATACAACATTTCAGCCACATTGAGTGATATAGGCTTTTATGGGGACACAAACACCATTAAGAATATTATTACTAAGAAAAATGTCAACGACAGCGTCCAACCATCAAACCCAAAACATCTTTGGAAATCCAATCTGCAAATTGGGACTTCCAGATTTGGAAGTGTCTTTGTTTCCTGGGTCTACAGGTTTCTGTAGTTTTCATACACAAGTCATTAACCAGGTATTGGGAGAACAAGCACTGACACCTTCATAGGTGGCAAGTCTATGCAGATATTGTGCCTGTCAATGTGTGTGCATGTAGGAAGAGATGAGGGTGCTGAAGAGATGTTTACTTTCTGTCCCCCAAACCCATCTCCTTGGCCACATAGGAGTGGGTATGTTGGAGATATTCTTCAAGCTGGTCCAACAGAGCCCCAAAGGCAGAAGGAGACCAGTTGTTAGGGAGGGAAGTCCTCCTGTCCAGAGGCTCCCAACAGCATGGAATGCCAATATGACAGCCAAGGTGGGGTGCCTCCAGGGGAGAGCTGGGTAACAGAATGGGCTCCACCAGATTTTCAGTTCCCCAGATTCCCACAGCCAAGGTTATGCATTTCCGGTCCCTGAGCTGGGACATGTTGGAAATCAAAGCCCATGTACTTCTTATGATCTTCTGGACCAAAAGTTCTTCTGATTCAACCAACTCTTTTGTAATCACTCATTTACCTTAATCTCTTCTTGGTTTACAGCCAAATCACACCATTTACTTGTAAGAAACATCTTTCTGTAATCATACTTAGCTCTCCCTATTTTTTTCTCCTTCCCTTTCTACTTCCAGTAGGAACCTTAGGCACCGGGTAGGCCCTACATTGGCACTATATCCCTATTTATAGATGAAGAAATTGAAGAGTATAGAGTTTAAATAACTGGTTTCACAGGTAATAAGTATTGTAGTGAGATTTGAATCTAAGTCCCCTGACTCCAGAGCTGAGCTCTTAACTATCATGTTACATAACCTCTCCAACAAGGAAAGAGAACACTGCTATAATCATAGCATGTACCTTATAGGGTCATTGAGGGGATTAAATTAAATAATTTAGGTTCAGCATGTGGCACATAGTAAGATGTAACAAATGTTGGAGATACTGTGATAATGAACATGGTAATGACAATGATGAGAAAGGAGGATGAGGAGGAAGAGGAGGACAAGTATAAGGAGGAAGAGAAACAACAAGTTTCACCTGTCTGCTTCTATTAATAATGATCCCCATGTGCTTATCATGGAAGGTAGGTAGTCTTCATGGTGGGAGGGAGCAGAGTTAGGAGGTGATTGGAGAATGCATTATAATTTGGAGAAAAGCTTGGCCTATATAGAATTTGAAGAAGGGTTTACCTTTTGAGCTTGTGGGTGTCACATTGCTTACCTCCTTGCTTCCAATAGGCATTTGAATGTTTTATTTATTCCCCCAAGATTGCAAGTGGACTGATCTTGGGTCCATTTCCTTACCCTGGAAGTCAGGCAAGTGATTACAGAGGGTGGTGAGATGTGAAAGTAGAGGAGGCTGGGAAGACCTGGGGACAGTGCTCTGATATTGATAACGGGTCTTCTCCTCATCCAGATCTTAATCATAGACAGTCCTGAGGCTAATTGGCCATGTTCTAAATGCCATTCTGTTGATCGCAAACATTAGGGTGTACAAGGGGTCTGTCCCCATTGTTGGAGCCCTCTCCAGGGGAATGATAGGGCTGGAGTTTAGGGGAAGCCAATCTAGCCATCAGAAGACAACTAATCAAATGTGCTGAGCTCTGTGTTGGGGAGGAGGTATTGGATATTAATTACCAGAGGCCTCCTGACGTTGTGTTGGAGAATGCAAATCTAAGCCAAAAGCAAATGTCAACATGCTCATGGGTGCCTGTGATGGCTGGAGAGAGAGGTCCAACATGTGAACGGAAGAGAGGCCTAGAGAAGGAGACCCATGCATGGGCAAGACCTTTAATGCTGGGGATTCTGACCCACAAGTAGATATGGCCTTATCATGTCTGCAAGCTGAGCAGTGAAATTAAGCAACTTGCCTTTATTTTTTATTTTTTTGAGACGGGGTGTTGCTCTGTCCCCCAGGCTGAAGTGGAGTGCAGTAGTGTTATACAGTTCACTCCAGGCTCTACTTCCTGGGCTCAGGCGATCTTCCCAAGTCAGCCTCCTGAGTAGCTGGGACCACAGGTGCATGCCACCATTTCAGGCTAATTTTTGCATTTTTTGTAGAGATGAGATTTCACCATGTTGCCCAGGCTGGTCTCAAACTCTTGGACTCAAGTGATTGTCCTGCCCCAGCCTCCCAAAGTGCTGGGATTACAGGCATGAGCCACCACACCTGGCCATCTTTGTCTTTGATAATGGACAGACACTAGTAAGGAGTGGGCAAAACCCAGCCAGAATAAAGACAGAGCAAAAGGAGTATCTCCCTCTTCACAGGACACATCTCTTGGTACCTCTAATTCTTCATCTATACAATGAAGATTTTATTTTATAAGCACTTATATAATACTGGGCACTGTTCTGCACATTTGAGTCCTCATTTGCCCCATGAGGTACTGGCTATTATCCCAATTTTGCTGATGAGGAGTCTAATGAGGTATAGATAAAGTAACTTGCCCGAGGTCACAGTCACCAATTCTTAAATCAACTTTATATATATATACATATATATATGTGTAAATATGTGTGTGTGTATATATATATAGAGAGAGAGAGAGAGAAAGAGGAGTAATATTTATATATCATATATAATGAAGGAAGGTTCTTGAACCTTTAAAAGATGCTTATGCCAAACACACTCATAACCATAGAACTTTCCTGGTAAAATGTTTTTACTTTTGCTAACACTACTTCCTTCTACCTTTTCAGCAACCCACATGGCCAACACACATGTGACTCACTGCAATGTTGCATGAACACAACACAATCAAATGACCACTTTGTTCTGGGCACTATGAGTCTGTATTTGCCTCCCTGACACTTGGCACAGTTTGACATTGCTTAGCAATGTGTTCCCCCCACTATGCTGGCTGTCATTGTTCTGGCCCCAGCTTGAAGGGGTAGGCATTCCACCACCTGCCCCCACCTCCTGTCCAGTCTTCTGCCCATGCCACCAGGTCTTGGTCAGATGGCATCTCAGGAAAGGAAGAGATTTGTGTGGGATGGGCAGGTCTTCTTGATCTCCTTTGAGGAGGCTGGGCTTTGGCTGGATTTTGAAATATGGGTAGGATTAAGGCAAGTACAAATTCTATGAGAGAGTTATTCCTAATTTTGGAAATGGTAAGAAAGGACATAATGGAAACAAGTCTAGGGAGACAGAGGATCCTTCTACAGATCTAGGGAGGAAAGTGTGGCTGGACTGGAAATCAACAGGCTGAGGGAAGGACAGGAGGGAAGCTAAAACCCTGAACATACTTGGCCCCTCAACACAGCAGGAAATGGGGGAGAAGGGCATTCACCTATGTCCCAGGACTGAAATGAGAGATAAGCCTGCTCCACTGTGAGACAAAGAGTAGGACTAAGGGGCCCCAGAGCCCTTACTCAGGCATTCCTAACTTCTTCTTTTTTTTTTTTTTTTTTTTTTTTTTTTTTGAGATGGAGTCTAGCTCTGTTGACCAGGCTGGAGTGCAATGGCACCATCTTGGCTCACTGCAACCTCCGCCTCCCGGGTTCAAGCGATTCTCCTGCCTCAGCCTCCCAAGTAGCTGGGATTACAGGTGCCCGCCACCACGCCCAGCTAATTTTTATATTTTTAGTAGAGACGGGGTTTCACTGTGTTCACCAGGCTGGTCTTGAACTCCTGACCTCGTGATCCGCCAGCTTCGGCCTCCCAAAGTGCTGGGATTACAAGCGTGAGCCACCATGCCCGGCCCCTAACTTCTTTTTATGCTGTGGACTCCTCTAGAAGTCTGGGGAAGTAAACTGACTCTATTTCAGAATGATGTTTTCAATAAGACAGTATAGGAATACAAAGGAAAACAATTAGGTTGAAATACTGTTATGAAAACATTTTAAAAAAACATGTTTGCTTCCCTGTTAACCCATTAAATCAGTGCTTTTCAAACTATCTGTCAAAAAGGATGAATTTATTTTTCCAATCCATCTTGGACTGACAACTTTTATAAAATAAAAATATGAAATAAAAAAGAATAGGAAATATAAATCCCATTATTCTCAGACCCAAAGTATATTAAATTATTGTGTCAAATTGTTGTAAAAGTTTCTAAATCTTCCTCTCAATGCCTCTTCTTACTTGGTCATGAATCTGTAAGAGTTCATGGGCTGGCACCTGTTTGTGAACCATTCTCTGAGCAGCTCTGTATTCAATACAAGACCTAGCTCTAGGTCTAATAATGACTCTAATTTTGAAGTCGTGGTTAACATAAACAATCTGTCACTGATGTGTAATATAAAAATATCTGTGAATTCCATTGATGACAAAGTTACAGTTACTTCTAATTCCATTAGACTGTGTTAGCTACTTCCATAATAGAAGGAAATGCTAAATTTCAACCATAAATCCATTAGAAATGAAGATGTAATTCTTTCCTGTCCAAGTCCACAGGCCCCCTAAAATTTTATTTCTAGACCCACATGGAGCTTTAGATTAGGGTCCCCTGCCTTAGACAATGGAAGGCGCAGTGAAGACTAGAAAAGGAGGAAAATGACCCACACCATGGGGGAGGCTCTCCCCAAAACTTCAGCCTTCTTGCATCTGGGGTCACAAATTTATAGGGTTAGCATGATGGTTCTGACCAGGGGAGGAAAACCCCTGCAATGGGGTAGCTTAGGCCCTGGCTTGAGGTAAAGGGGAGCTCAGCACATTCGAGCTGGATTCTATTGGAAACCAGAAGCCCAGGCAGGAAAGGTAAGATAAGTGGCAGCCACCGGGGCAAGTGGAGAAGCCGACAGCCTGAACAAGGCTTGCCAGCTGCCTTGGCCCCTGCAGCTCAGAGAGACATGGTGGCCTGAGTTGCCTGTGGGGGGTCTAATGGAGACCCCTATTATTCTCAGAATTGTATTTTTCACCATTGTGCTCATCCAGGCTCAGAACCATCTCTCCTCATTCATGGACCCCATCACTGAAGGTTACCTTGTGCCAAACATGGAGGTAAACATGCCTCTTCTAGTTCAATCCTAAAAGCCACCCTGTAGAATATGTGTTCTCATTATCCCCACAAGTAGGGAAGCAGGTTGAAGAGCACACAGCTAACTGGACAGTAAGCAGCATTGCTGGGACTTCCACTGGGACCCTCTGAAGGCAGAGCATGAGAGGACTGCGCGCCCCTTACATGCCAAATCCTCTATTCACTCGGAGCACTGCAGGCAAGTTCTGCTAAGCACACTCAGGGAAATTAGATCTCCTGGTTGGGAAGTGCAAGGAAAAAAATAGCCCTTCCCTTTTGACATTCCTTGTATAGTCTGCATTTTACAACAGCACACATTTTGTTTTACTTTATTTAAGGAATAAATATCTGCATGAGGCCAACAACATGAGATGGCTGGCTGCAAGATGGCTGGTGTTGGCATCCAGGTCCCCACTGGGCACTGGAATGTTTCCAAGGGCACCTAAGGGCTTGATGTAGTTCAAGATTCTGCATTTGGGGCCAACAGTGCCCCCTAGAGGGCTTGGGGCTGCACTGCTTTTCCCAGGGTCAGGCTTTGGTGGCAGTTGAGGTGGGTAGGTAGGGTTTTGTTTCACAGAAAATGGGGCAGCACCTGGAAGTAGCCACCACAAAGCCAGAGAACACCAGAGGCAACCAAGACTTAATTCATCCAGTAGGTTGGCAGGTAGCTCATGGGCTACCTTGATTAGCTACCATAAGTAAAGGGAAGAAAGAAATGCCCAAGGGCTGTCCTGGAGCCATGTTGGAGAGTGCTTTAGGACCCTGTCCCTCAGGCTTTCCTTGGGTCCTAAGGACCAAGGGACAAGGTTAAGGCTAAATTTCCTGTCATCAAAACTGAGACAGTCACTGCCTGTGTGATGCTCACACTGTGTGATGCTCCACATTTGCAGGTGGGGACTGTTGAGAGGATCAAAGTCAAAGCATTTTGTCTTCATGGTTAGGTCTGATTATTATTGTCAATATATAAAGCACAGCCTGTTTTCTAGGGTCTGTCTCTTTCTTTTCTCACTGACTATCAGGAATAGGAATAGGCATGGTTGGTCCCTATAAAGGCTTACACGTTCCTTATTTTAAGGTACAGCACTGGGAGCCCACATAGCTACAAAGGCTCAATTTCAAAGGAAGCTGCTGTCCTCTCTCTGGGAAATCAGGGATTCTGTGGCAAAAAATTATTAAAATAAAAGCTGAGAGGTGACATTATGGACAAAGAACAGGAACAAGACAAGGATGCCTGTTTTCATCACTGCTATTTAATGTTGTACCAAAAGTCCTAGCCAGAGCAAGTATTCAAGAAAAAGAAAAAAAATAAAAGATAGATATATTGGAAAAGAATAAATAAAACTATTTTTATTCACAGATGACATGATCCTATTATAGAAAACTCCAAAGAATCTACAAGAAAAAAGCTACTAGAGGTAATAAGCAAATTCTGAAAAGTTACAAGGTACAACTTGCAACACCCCAAAATAATTTGTGTTTCAATAAACCAACAATGAACAATCTGGGAAGGAAATTAAGAAAGCAATACCACTTATAATAGTATCCAAAAGAATAAGATGCCTAAGAATAAATTTAATCAAGGAGGTGAATGACCTGTACAATGAAAGCAATAAAACATTGCTGAAAGAAATCAAAGAAGACCTAAATACATGAAAAGACATCTTGTGTTCATGGATTGGAAAAGTTAGTATTCTTTAGATATCAATACTACCCAAAGATATGTACAGATTTAATGCAATCCCAATCAAAATCTCAATGGCCACTTTTTAAGAAATGAAAAAGTCAACAATCAAATTCATATGGAATTGCAAGAGGCTCTAAATAGCCAAAACAATCTTGAAATGGAAGAACAAAGTTGGAGGACTTACACTTCTCAATTTTGAAACCTACTACAAAATCTACAGTGATTTTTTTTTTTTTTTTTTTTTAAAGGGTGGTACTGATAACAGTGGTGGCCCACATGGAGCGGCTGCTGGGAAGATGCTGGCTGCAGGAAAAGAGGCGTGGCCAGGGCTGCAGGCTCCATGGAGAGGATGGGAGCCAGGAACAGGCCAGAGCCCTGTCCCCTTCCAAGCTGGTGGGGTAGGAGCCCTGCCCTTCCGGGCACAGCTGCAACCGCCCAACCATGGCTGTGGACCCGGGCATCCCTGCACTCTCAGGGGCCCAGGAAGTCCCCCTCTGCCCCTACAGGCTTGGGAGTGCCTCTTCCCCCTGCTTGGCCTCTCCCTACTCCAGGAACCCACTCTGATTTCAAAGCAAAGTTGAGGCCGAGCCCAGGCACTGTCATGACCTGGCCGGGTGTGCGTGCCCTTGGGGCAGCACTGACATGCCAGACCCCTGCCACCTCAGCACTCTCCCGCCTCAGCCCCCTCTGAACTTTCGATGCCCACAAGCACAAGAGTGAGGCTGAAGAGGGAGGCCAAGGGTGGCTCAATGCAGGCCTGCAGGCACTCCTCAGAAGGAAAAACTCAGGCACCGTGGATGGCATGATCTATGGTGGCAGGAGGCAGACAGACTCCTGGGCAGAAAGGGGCTGGTCCCCGTGAAGCCCCATCCTCAAGCCCGGGATGGGCTGAAGTTTGAGGGGTGGGCTGTCAGTTCTGGGTGGAGTCCCAACCTGGAGAACTTATGGTTTTTCTGGGCCCACCCATGGCTGACCATGGACCAATCAGCACACACTTCTCCACTTCTGAAGCCCATAAACACCTCAGGACTCAGCCAGACTCACAGAGACATCGGGATGACCAGCTGTGGGCAGGAGATACCAATTCAGGTCTCCTGAGAGCTGTTCTGGTGCTCAATGAAGCTCCTCTCTGCCTTGCTCACCCTCCAGTTGTCCTCATACTTCATTCTTCCTGGACACAGGACAAGAACTCAGTACCCACCAAATGGTGGGACTGAAAGAGCTGTAACACAACAGGGCTGAAACACATCCCCCATTCACCACATTCGTTGTGGACATTGAGGAGGAGAGAAGAGCTACAGCCCTTCTGGGAGCCAAACCTAGGGGATCCCCAAGCCAGGGCTGTGACACCCTCTTTGGGACTCTGCAGTTCCTGGCATCTCCAAGCTTCTGGGAGCCACCACATTCCAGATGAAGGTGCCCACAGTGGAAGCCACGTGCAGTACATCTGGTCCAGCTGCAGCCTTGTACAGAGCTGGCACCTGTAGTTGCCTGCCCTGCTGCAGCAGCTGGCATGCCTGGCTGTGTGCAGTGGCTGGACCCCGCGCTCGCTCCCTCACACACCCCTCACCACTCCATGCCTAGCTTGTCCTTGGCAGGTGTGGGATCTGGGCTGGTAGCACAAGCTAAGCACAGTCTGCTGGGCCATGTGAGCAGAGCGAGCTCAGCGGGCATGAGCAATACTCAGGCAGAAGGCCCCGCTGGCCACAGAGGTTTCCAGCTGGTGAAATGACAATCCAAGGATCCCGTGACAGTATTGGCATAAGAATAAACATATAGACCGATGAAATAGAACAGATAACCCAGATATTATATAAACCCTTGCATATACACTCAATTTTCAACAAGAATGCCAAGACCATTTATGGGGAAAAAACAGTCTTTTCAACAAATGATGTTGGGAAAACTAGTATCCATATGCAAAAGAATGAAATTGGATCCTTACCTTATAAATACACAAAAATTAAATCAAAATGGAAAAAAGATATAAACTTAAAGGCTAAAATGATAAAACTCTTAGAGGAATACACAGAGGTAAATCTTGGTGACCTTGGATTTGGCAATAGACACTTAGATATGACACCAAAAGTACAAGCAACAAAATAAAAAATAGTTAAATAGGACTTCATCAAAATT
The DNA here is from genome assembly GCF_028885625.2 of Pongo pygmaeus. Taxonomy (NCBI): domain Eukaryota; kingdom Metazoa; phylum Chordata; class Mammalia; order Primates; family Hominidae; genus Pongo; species Pongo pygmaeus. The sequence goes on along the minus strand of NC_072394.2, from coordinate 29,134,018 downwards.
ACAAACTTTTGCCCATCAAAGAACATTATGAAAAAGTGAAAAGACAACTATAGAATGGCGGAAAATATTTTGCAAATTATACATCTGATAAAGGTCTAGTGTCCAGAATATATAAAGAATTCTTACAACTCAAGAACGAAAGAAACCAACTTAAAAATGGGCAAAGGACTTGAATAGACATTTTCCCAAAGAAGATATATGAATGTCCAAGAAACACATAAAAAGATGCTCAGCATAATTCATTATTGGGGAAATCCAAATCAAACCCTCAGTGAGCTATTACTTTATATACACTATGATGGCTATAATCAAAAAACAAAAAGTAAGTGGAACATGTACATTGTTAGTGGAAATTTAAAAGGTTGAGCAACTGAGGAAAACAATTTGGTAATTCTTCAAAAAGTTAAACATAGAATTACCACATGACCCCACAATTACACTACTAGATATATACACCAAAATATTGAAAACAGGTACTCCAACAAGTTCATTTACACACATATCCATGGCAGCACAATAGCTGAAAGATGGAAACAGCACAAATGCTCATCAATAGATAAATAAATAACAAGTTGATGTATATACATATGATGGAATATTATTCAGCCATAAAAAGGGATGAAGTATTGATATATGCTACAATGTGGATGAACCTCCAAAACATTATGCTAAGTGTAAGAAGTCAGGCACATAAGATCACACATTGCATGATTCCATTCATATGAAATATCCAGAAGAGATAAACTCATGGAGACAGGACACAAATTAGTGGATTTTGGGGACCATGGGGAGGAAATCATGGGGAGAAACAACTTAATGGGTAAGAGGTTTTACTTTGGAGTGATGGAAATGTTTTCAACTAGGCAAAGGTGGTAGTTGCATAATATCGTGAATACACTAACTGCCGCTAAATTGTTCACTTTAAAATAGTTAATTTTATGTTATATAAATTTCACCTAAATAAATTATCTTAAAACAGAAAAAGCAAGAGCTAAGTACTTGGGATTGTTGAACCATTGCCTCCTGTGGTGTCGTATATAATACGTAACAATTTTTTAATCCACAAAACGATACCTAGTGGCAGGTCAGAGAACTTCCCTGATTTTAAAATAGTGATGAGCATAAAAAATATTTTGGGATAGCTGTAAGAACTATAATACAATGAAGGACCTGTAATTTCTACTGGTAGCAAAGTCACAGGTACTGTTAACAGTTGCTTACGTTCACACTATAAGGAAACACTACATTTTAATTATAGGTTAATGGAAATTAAAATTGATAAAAAAATTTTTATTTTCCTAGATTATGAGCCTCTAGGCTAGAAACCCTTGTTCTAGGGTGGTAAAAATTGGAAAAAGATGACAGGAACTCACTACAGAGGAAAGGTAACTGCTGTTCCCAACTGGGACTGACCTCTTAAATCAGGGGTCAGTGAACTACAGTCCATATTTTTTCAAATAACATGTTTTTGGAATACAGCTGTGCCTTCTGATTTACATATTGTCCGTGGCTACTTTCACACTCTAACAGCACAGTTGAGTAGTTGAAACAGAAACCATATGGCCTACAAACCTAAAATATTTACTATCCGGTTCTTTCAGAAAATACGATTGCTGATCCCTGCCTTCAAGGAATGCTGGCCAGTTTTCTGGAGACTCCCAGCCTCTTAGCTGAGATCACAGGTAGTTGGTCAGACTGTATACTGCAGGAGGTACCCTGTGCACATGAGTAAGTAGCTTTGACATCTAATATGCCTCTAATTGGAAGTGGCAAATGTTCACTAATACAAAAAAATTAAAATTAAAAATTTATCTTTCACAGGCCCAAGCAAAACAGAGTAAATGTCCTCCAATGTGTCCCCGCCACTAAGTACAACTGTAAAACCTAGACAGAATTCATGGAGCAACTATTTGAGGACTCTGAAAAGCAAATAGCAACAGGCAGATGGGGAAGATCAGTATTCGAGGTGTGCATTAGTGCCAACAGAGAGAGATCCAGGAAAAATCTCCTAGTTCTTGATAAAGGAGTGGGAAATACCTCCCAATGCTTAGACAGAGTAGGGAAATTCCTTGTTGTTATTGTTTCTTTTCTCCATTCTCTCACACCCAATAATCTAATCAGTTCTCCATTGTGGTGGTGGCCATGACAATAATGGCAGTAGGGCTGCAAAGGAACCTAAAACTCTAAGGAAGGATGTACTAGAGTTCTTCAGAGACACAGAACCAATAGGAAATAGATAGATAGATAGATAGATAGATAGATAGATAGATAGATAGATATAGAGATTTATTATGGGAATTGATTCATGTGGTTATGGAGGCTGTCTTCTGATACATCACCTGCAAGCCGGAGAACCAGAAAAGCCAGAAGTGTAATTCAGTCTGTGTCCTCAGGCCTGGGAACCAGGAGGAACTGATAGTGTAACTCCCAATCTGATATCCAAAACCTGAGAACCAGGGGGCTTGGGATAAGTTGCTGGTGGTAAGTCCCAGATTCCAACCCAAGAACTAAAAGCTCTGACACTTGGGCTTAGACCTGCTATGATAGGATTAATGTCACTATAAGAGGAAGAAACACCATGTTTCTTCTCCATGTGAGAATACAGCAAGAAGGCAGCCAGAAATACTGCCAGAAATATGGCAAGAGGGCAGTCAAAAGGCAAGCCATAGAGGGCCCTCACCAGGACCTGACCATGCAGACACCCTGGTCTTGGACTTCCAATCCTTTAGAACTGTGAGAAGTAAATGTGTTTAGGTCACCCAGTGTATGGCACTTTGTTCTAGCATCCCAAGCTGATGCAGACAAGGCACTTCACCAAAAATGATATAAAGATTATCAAAAACCACATGAAAACGTATTCAGCAGCATCAGTCATGGTGTAATGCTAAATAAAACCACAATGAGATGCTACACACTTGTTATAATGTCTCCAATGAAAAATACTAACAATACCAAGGTTGATGAGAATGTGGAGAAATTGGAACCTCATATGGGACAGCCACTCTGAAAAACAGTGTAGCATCTTCTTATAAAGTCAAACATATACTTACAATGTGACCCAGCAATCCCATTTGTAGGCATTTACCCTAGTGAAGTAAAAATTTATGTTCACACCGAAATCTGTATAGGAAGGTTTGAATCAGATCTATATTCATAATTGCCAAAGATTGACAACAATCCACTGTCTTTCAGTGGGTGAAAGGATAAACAAACTGTGCTACGTCAATCAATGGAATACTACCGAGCAATTAAAAGGAACAAACAATTGATACATGCAATAATTTGAATGATTTTCAAAGGCATTTTGTTGAGTGAGAGAAGTCAGTTTTAAAAGGTTACTAATTGTATAATTTTTAATTATATGACATTCTTGAACAGCTAAACATTAAAGTAACAGCATAGTTCAGTGGTTGTCAGGGGTTGACAGGGAGTCAGGTGTGTAACATCAATAGAATAGAAGGAGGGAGGTTTTTTGGTTTTTGTTTTTTTAAGTCATGCAAATGTCTGTATTCTGTTTGTTGCAGTAGTGGCAAGAATCTATATATGTATTAAGATTGACATTGCTTCTGAATCCCAAAAAGTCAATTTTATTCTCCGTTAATTAAAAAAATAAAACGTTAGCCTCCCTAGAAGTAATGTTAGCAAGATAGCAGAATAAAAGTTTCCAGGGCTCATTCTGTCACAGAAACATCAATGTGAACAACTATTAATGCACGAAAATCCCTTCACAAGAACTAAGGAATCCAGATGAGAGATTATATTACCTAGGTAGAGCATGGAAATAAAAAGAGACATATTGAAGAGAGTAGAAAGGATAGCTTCACCCATGTTACCCCTTCCCCAAACACAGGCAACACAGTGAGGAGAGAGATTCTCTCTGAGTCAGGGAAAGAGAGTGAGGTGAGCACCCAATTTCATCATGGACCTTAGCACCAGGCCCACTCCAGTAAATCCCAGCACTAGGCTTGCCTCTGCAAGACAAGACTCCAGGCCTACCCCATGACCAAGCCAGCCCCTGAAACTCCAGGTTCCAGACCTGCCCTCACAAATTCAGGCACCAAGCCAGCCCCTGTAGACCCAAGCACCAGGCCAACTCACTGGAGGATTTCAGCAGCAAGCTTACCAAAACTTCACCAGACAGGCTTCCTAGAATCTCTGGACAGGCTTACTGGTGAAGGAATTTCCCTGCTAAATCCAGTCTGCAAGAATGGAAGGGGTGCCTACGTCTTCAAATACACAGACACCAATGCAAGGCCACAAAGATAAAGAATAATTGGAGAAACATGGCAGTGTTAAGGAACTAAATAAGGCACCAGTAACAGACCCTAAAGAAATGCAGATCCACAACTGTCTGACAAAGAATTCAAAATAACTGTCTTAAAGAAGTTCAGTGAGCTATAAGAGAACACAGATAGACAACTAGACCAAAAAAATCAGGAAAACAATACATGAACAAAATTGGAAATTTTACAAAGAGATATAAACCACAGAAAAGAACCAAACAGAAAATTTTGGAGTTGAACAGCACAATGATTAATCTGAAAAATTCAATAAAGGACTTCAACAGAAGATTCAATTAAGCAGAAGAAAAAAAATCAGTGAGTCTGAAGACAGGTAATTTGAAATTCCCTAGTTAGAGAAACAAAAAGAAAACAGAATGAAAAAAAGTGAAGAAAGTCTACAGGACTTATGGGACACCATGAAGCAAACCAATATGATAACTCACATGATGAGGGTATCACAAGGAGCAGAGAAAGAGAAAAGGGCAGAAAGTTTATTTAAAAAAAAAAAAAACCAGAAGAAAAAAACTAATAATAATCAAATTGGAAATAAATGAAATATAGACTAGAAACACAATAGAAAAGATGAATAAAACTAAAAATAGTTTTTTAAAAAATAAACAAAATTGACAAATTTTAGCTAGATTAACTTAAAAAAGAGAGGACTTAAAATCAGAAATGAAACCATAAATATTACAACTGATAGAAATATGAAAGATTATAAGAGACTGCAAAGAACAATTATACCCTAACAGATTGGATAACCTAGAAGAAATGAAGACATTTCTAGAAAAATACAAGCTGCCAAGACTAAATCATAAAGAAATAGAAAATATGAACAGACCAATAATGATTAAGGAAATTGAAACCAAAAACCTCACAACAACAAATCCAGAAATATGCGGTTTCATCGATAAATTCTACCAAATCTTTAAAGAAGAATTAACTTCAGTTCTTCACAAAATCTTCCCAAAAATCAAAGAGGAGGAAACACTTCCAAACTTATTTTATGAGGCCAGGATTACTCTAATATTAAAGTCATACAAAAACACTGTAAGAAAAGAAAACTACGGGTTAATATCCATGATGAGCAGTAATGCAAAAATCCTCAACAAAATACTAGCAAACTAAATTCAGTAGTACAGTAAAAAAGTCATACACCATGATCAAGTGATACCTCTAGAATTCAAGGATGGTTCAATATACACAAATTAATAAATGTGTTACACCATATTAACAGAAAGAAAAATAAAAATCACATGATTATCTCCATAGACACAGAAAAAGCACTGGACAAAATTCAACAACCTTTCATTATAAACACACTTAACAAACTAGGTATAGCAAGAATGTACTTCAACATAGTAAAGGCCATTTATGACAGACCCACAGCTGACATCATACTCAGTGGTGAATAGTTGAAAGCTTTTCCTCTAAGCTCAGAAACAAGAAAAGGATATCCACTCACACCATTTCTATTCAATACAGTACTGGAAGTCCTAGACAGAGCAATTAGGCAAGAAAAAGAAATAAAAGGCAGCCAAATTGGAAAGGAAGAAGTAAAATTATCTCTGTTTAGAAATGATATGATCTTATATATAGAAAACCCTAAAGACTCCACAGAAAAACAGTTAGAACTAATAAAAAAAAACTCAGTAATGTTGTATGATCCAAATCAACATAGAAAAATCAGTGACATTTCTATACACTAACAACAAACTATCGAAAAAAGAATTAAGAAAATAATCCCATTTATAATAGCATTAACAATACTTAGAAATAAATTTAACCGAAATGAAAGATCATTACCTCTGAAAACTATAAAACATTGATGAAATGAGAGGAAGATAGCCCATATTCATGAACTGGAAGAATTAATAGAGTTAAAATGTGCATACTTACCCAAAGCATTCTGAAGATTTATTGCAATCTCTATCAAAATTTCAATGCTACTTTTTATTAAAATAGAAAAAACAATTCTAAAATTTGTATGGGACCACAAAAAAACTTGAAAAGCCAAAGCAATCTTGAGCAAGAACAAAGCTGGAGGCATCACACAAAATGTACTACAAAGTTATGGTAACCAAAACAGCATAGTATTGTAATAAAAGCATACATACAGATCAATGGAACAGAATAGAGAGCCCAGAAATAAATCCATGAATTTACAGTCAATTAATCTTTGACAAAAGTGCCACGAATATACAGTGGAGAAAAGAAAGTCTCTTTAACAAATGGTGTTGGAAAAACTGGATATCATAATCAGAAATACTAATTTGCACCCTATCTTATACCATATACAAAAAATCCCTCAAAATAAGTTTAATACCGAAACTATAAGATTCCTAGAAGAAAACAAAAGAAAAGACATTGATTGGTCTGGATGGTGACTTTTTGAGCACAGGCAACAAAAGTAAAAATAAACGAATGAAATGACATCAAACTGAAAAGCTTCTGTGCAGCAAAGAAAACAATTCCTAAAGTAAAGAGACAACTTGTGGAATGGGACAAAATATTTGCAAATCATATATCTGATAAGAGGTTAATATTAAAAATATATAAGGAACTCAAACAACTCAATAGCAAGAAAACAAACAGACATTTCTCTGAAGAAAACATACAAATAACCAACAGGTATATGAAAAAATGCTAAATCGTTAATCACCAGGGAAATACAAATCAAGACCACAAAGAGATAACACTTCATACCTGTTAAAACGGCTATTGTAAAAAGGACAAAAGCTAAGTGTTGATGAGGATGTGGAGAAAAGGGAACCCTCATGCACTGTTGGAGGAAATGTGCATTGGTACAGCCACTATGGAGAACTCTATGGTGGTTCCTCAATAAATTGAAAACAGAACTACTATATGATCCAGCAATCCCACTTCTGGGCGTATATCCAAAGGAAATGAACTCAGTATCTCAAAGAGTTATCTGCAATGTTCCTTGCAACATTATGTACAACAGCCAAGATATGAAACCAACCTAAGTATCCATTGATGGAAAAATGAATTTTAAAAACTGTGGGGTAATTAATTATAGATATATCTCTATCTATGCCTCTCTCTCTTTTTCTCCCTCCCTCTCTCTCTCTCTCTCTCTCACACACACATACACACACACACACACACACACACACACACATACACATACATACATGCTGGAATATTATTCAGCCTTTAAATAGAGGAAAAATCTGCCATTTGTGACAACAAAGGTTAAACTGGAGGACATTATGCTAAGTGCAGCCAGTTAGACACAGAAAGGCAAGTTTTGGATGATGTCACTTAGATGTAGAATCTTAAAAAGTTAAACTCATAAAAGCAGAGTAGAAAATTGGTTACCAGGAGCTGGAGAGTCGGGGGATGGCGAGATGTTGGTCAAAGGTTGCAAAGTTCAGTTATGCAGGATGAATGAGGACTAGAGATCTACTGCACAGCATGCAAACTATAATTAATGTATTGTAGACTTGAAATTTATTAAGATAACAGATCTAAATGTTCTTACCATAAAAAATAAAACTGGTAACTCTGGGTGATGATGGACTGTGGTAATCACTTCACAATGTATACGTATATCAACACATTACATTGTACATCATAAATACATACAATTTTTGTCAATTTTACCTCAGTAAATTATGGGAAAAACAAAGTTTTTAAATTTATCTTTCAAAATTCACAAAATGAGTAAAACGGAAATTTGAATATTTTAAATTTCAAGTTTTTTTTTAAGTTAATAGCATTCATACTTCTCAAGTTATTGAAGATTAAAACTGCACTAACAGCCGGGCGTGGTGGCTTATGCCTGCAATCCCAGCACTTTGGGAGGCTGAGGCAGGTGGATCACCTGAGTTTGAGACCAGCCTGGACAATGTGGTGAAACCCCACCTCTACTAAAAGTACAAAAAATAGCCAGGTGTGGTGGGGCATACCTGTAATCCCAGCTACTCAAGAGGTTGAGGCAGGAGAATCACTTGAACCCAGGAGGCAGAGGTTTCAGTAAGCCAAGATTGCACCACTGCACGCCAGTCTGGGCGACAGAGTGAGACTCCATCTCAAAACAAACAAACAAACAAACAAACAACTCCACTAAGACTTTTGGGACACCCTGTACATACCTGACCTGCCTTTCCATCTTTAATGCTCTTCCATGCTCCCCAGCCCCACTTCAATTGCGTACTGGACAAAGTCATGACTGCCAAGTAGGGAACCCCAGGATCTCCAGGATCTGGCATCTAACCACATCTCCAACCCTACCTCCTAGAACCCTTTGCCTCTACTCTCCCTCCACTGCCATTGGAGCCCCACAGATTCTGAGTTGCTTATTGATTCTGCATCCTTGCCAGTGCTATGCTTTTTAACAAAATGCAGGCTCCCTGTTGCTTCCATCCTCTTTTTTGCAAATTTCAACTCAGATATCTCTTCCTTCAAATGAGCCTTCCCTAAAAAACAATGTTCCCTACCCTTCCGGCTGTGCTCCCTCAGGATCCTGTGCACGTGTCTGTCCTGGGCTTAACTCACAATGTCACTGCCCTATGATTCTGTCTTTATGAGAAAGTTTCTCCTTCTCCACTGTGAGATTTCAAGAAGTGGGCTCAGAAGTGAGAGAATAAGTGAAGGAGGAAAAAAAAAAGACTCATGAATTTAAGAAGCAAACATCAAGGGTCTTAGTAATTGCTATTGATTATTTGTGTCTTATAATTGGCTTGACCAACTGAGTAGCTGGTCACTGTTCTTCCATTTATTAGTCGTGACATTGGGAAAACCCTTTTACTTCTCAGTGTGTTTCTTGTCTCTCAAATAACAAAACATTCAACCCCTGTTGGCATGGTAAATTTGGATCTGCAATCAAATGAAATTAAAGATGTGAATATGCTTTCACATCTAAGATCTACACTTGCAAGATGTTTTTATTGCAAGCTTCTGAATCACAGTATAAAAACATGAAATTTGGAAACAGAAAAGGCTAGGAGATAACAAAGTTGAAGTACTTCATTTTCAATGGCAAATACATGGGATCAACCTAAATGCCCATCAGTGTTAGGCTAGATAAAGAAAATGTGGTACATATACACCATGGAATATTATGCAGCCATAAAAAAGAACTAGATCATGTCCTTTGCAGAAATGTAGATGGAGCTGGAGGCCATTTTCCTTAGCAAACTCATGCAGGAACAGAAAACCAAATACCACGTGTTCTCACTTATAAGTGGGAGGTAAATGATGAGAACACATGGACACATAGAAGGGAACAACACACACTGGGGGCTACCTGAGGGTGGAGGGTTGGGGGAGGGAGAGGATCAGGAAAAATAACTAATTGGTAGTAGGCTTAACACCTAGGTGATAAAATAATCAGTACAACAAACTCGCATGACACAAAGTTTACCTATGTAACAAACCTGCACATGTACCCTGAACTTAAAATAAAAAACAAAAAGAAATCATTTTATTAATAAGGAAATGAGATATGAGTGAAAAGAGACTTATCCAAGATCACACAACGAGGCAGATTTAGAGCTTTCTCAAACCTGGGGCTCCTGGCTCTTTCCAAAACCTTGTTCTTATTTTCTATTTTATTTTTCTTCTTTCTTTCTTTTTTTACTTTCTTATTCTTTCTTCAGCAGAGCCCTTCAGCTCTTTCTTTCCCCCAAATAGAAGAATCACTCTTTTCCCACCAAATAGAAGAATAGCCATAGTTTAGTGCCGTTGATCTTTGTTGACTGAAAATCTAACTTTGTGCATGCCTACACCACGTCCCCAACTGCCATGTACTTGTTAGCATGGACACTTAATGGGCCAAGAGGCACACAGGAAGCCCCTTAAAGTATTTACTCCAACCAGACCCAGGGAAAAATGAAACTGGGTTGTCTTTTAGGGATATTGTCTTTCAGGGACTAAGTTACCATGGCAAGCAGAGATCTACTGCCTTGGCTTACAAACTGTTCCCCTGTGAGGTCTTCCACAGGCCAATTGCTCTATAAAACTATGTTGTTTAATTTTGAGTAAAGGGATAGAAGGGTTCCCTAGGACAAAATGCCAGGGAAAGAAAGAAACCCAAAACTGAGTTTTCCAAAAGACTAGATTTAAATCTCCTTAGAACATTGTTACTTCTTCGTTGCTCAAAGAGTGTCTTTGTAAGTCAGGTCAGCGGCGGCTGTCGCACACTGTGGGGGAAGATGTGTGGCATTTCATCAGAGGGGCAGCTCAAGCAGCAGACTCAGATCAGGAAATTAGAAATGTTTCCCTGCCTGCCCAAGAAAGGCTAGATTCACAGTTTTGGTTCAGACGTGTCCCAGAATTTTAGTCAACCATGGAAGTCTTTGGAGCTGAAAATCAAGCTGTCAAAATGTCTTTTCTAAGCATCTGCTATGTGTAGTCCTGTGTCAGATGATGACAGCGATGTTATCATCTCCACTCCCATGCTTTCCTATGCCAGTCATCCCACTGCGCACTTTGCATACATTTGCTAATATTATAATGACCCTTTGAGATAAGTATTATTATTCTCATTTTTCATACAAAGAAGATTAGCATCCTCAAACCAAACAACTTGCAATTGTTCAATATATGGTCTTTCGTACCTGGCTTCTTTCAATTAGAATGTTTTCAATGTTGTAGCATGTATCAGTAGTTCATTCCTTCTTATTGCCAAATGATATTCAATTGTATAACCCATTTTTAAAATCCATTCATCAGTTGGGGAACACATGGGTTGTTTCTACTTTTTGGCTATCATAGCTAATTCTGCTAGGAATATTCATGTACAGTTTTTGTATGGACATATGTTTTTATTTATCTTAAGCATATGACTAGGAGTGGAATCACTGGGCCACATGGAAATTCTATAACATTTTCAGGAACTTTCAAACACATTTCCAAAGTGGTTGTACCATTTTACAATCTCACCAGCAATATATTAGTGTTTTAAGTTTTTCACGTCTTTGCTAATATTTGTTATTGTCTGATTCGTTGATAGTAGCCATTCCAGAGGATATGAAGTGATATCTCATTGTAATTTTGTTTGTTTGTTTAGAGACAATGTCTCACTCTGTTGCCCAGGCTAGAGTATAGTGGAGCAATCATAGCTCACTGTAACCTCAAACTCCTGGGCACAAGCGATCCTCCCACCTCAGCCTCCCAAGTAGCTAGGACTACAGGCATATACCACCATGCCTAGCTAATTTTTTAATTTTTTGTAGAGATACAGTCTCCCTATGTGCCCAGGGTAACCTCAAGCTCCTGGTGTCAAGTGATCCATCCACCTCAGCCTCCCAAAGTGCTAGGATTACAGGTGTAAGCCACTGTGCCCGGCCAATTTGAACATTTTTAAATGTTCTCATTGATCAGTTAAATTTCTTCTTTGGGGAATGTCTATTCAAATCCTTTGCCCATTTTAAAATTGGGTTATTTGTATTTTTATTGTTAGGACAACTCTTAAATTTTATTTTATTTATTTTTTGAGATGGAGTCTTACTCTGTTGCCCAGGCTGGAGTGCAGTAGCATGATTTCAGCTCACTGAAACCCCCACCTCCTGGGTTCAAGCGATTCTCCTGCCTCAGCCTCCTGAGTAGCTGGGATTACAGGTGCATGCCACCACTCCTGGCTAATTTTTGTATTTTAGTTGAGATAGGGTTTCACCATGTTGGCCAGGCTGGTCTTGAACTCCTGACCTCAAATGATCTGCATGCCTCAACCTCCAAAGTGCTGGGATTACAGGCATGAGCCGCCGTGCCCAGCCTGTTAAGATAACTCTTGAGAAGTCTTACATATTTTGGATATAGATCCTTTATTATATGTATAATTTGCAAATATTCTTTTCTCCATTCTATAGGTAAATCTGCAGAGACAGAAAGTACTAATGAGTTTCAGGAGGTAGGAGGGAAAGAGGAGTATCTGCTAATGGGTATAGGGCTTCTTTTAGTACTGATAAAAAAATTTCTAAAATTAGTGGTGAAGTTTGCACAACTCTTTAAATATAATTTTAAAACACAGAATTGTGTACTTTAAGATGGTAAATTTTGTGGTGTGTGAGTTATATCTGCATAAAGTTGTTACTTTTTTTTAATTGAACAGCTTGGAAGTGGTAGGACTTGGATTGGAATTTAAGTCTACCAAACTCTAAAGTCTAACTATGTTACACAGCCATGGGGAGAGGGAACAATGTTGGACAGAAAAAGTACAGAAAAGAAGAGGTGGAATACACAGACATCAAGCTACTCACAAAACTAATTGTGGAGATGGATCTAGATGATGCACTGCATTTACATAAATACCCTCCTTCCTGAATGACAGGAAGAGATTATTTTTAATAAAAATGAATTTAATGTAATTTAAGTAATGTCAGAAAGGTAGGAAGCATTCAACAAAGAAAAGCCCAGGACTAGAAGTCTTCATGAGTGAATTCTGCCAAACACTTAGAGTAAAATTAACACCAACATTTATTAAACGCTCCAAAAAAATGGAAGAAGAAACACACCTAACCTCATATTATAAGGCCAGCATCACCCTGATACTAAAGCCAGAAAAAGGCAACACAAGAAAAGAGACTACGGGCCAATATCCTTGATGAACATACATGCAAAAATCTGCAATAAAATACTAGCAAACTGAATTCAACAGCACATTAAAAGGATCATACACCATGATGGGGTGGAATTTATCCTTGAGATTCAACCATGGTTTGATATACAAAAATCAATCATTGTGATACAACAGATACTACATTAACAGAATGAAAGACAAAAACCACATGATTATTTCAATAGATGCAGGAAAAGTATTTTGACAAATTCAATATTCTTTCATGATAAAAGAAACTCTCAACAGAATAGGTATAGAAATAACTTATTTCATCACAATAAAGGCATATATGAAAAACCTACCTCTAGCATCATAATGGAGAAAGACTAAAAGTTTTTCCTCTAAGATCCAGAACAAGGCAAGGATGCCCAGTCTTGCCACTGCTATTCAACATAGTACTGGAAGTCCTAGACAGAGTAATCAGACAAGAAAAAGAAATTAAAGGTATCCAAATTGGAAAGGAAGAAGTAAACTTATCTCTGTTTCCAGATGGTATGATCATATATGTAGAAAATCCTAAAAATTCGCTAAAACAAAAGTTGTTAGAACTAATAAACAAATTCAATAAAGGATTTGCAGGATACAAAATCAACATACAAAATCAGTGGTATTTTTATACACCAACAAACTATCTGAAAGGAAATTAAGAAAAAATTCCATTTATTAATATATTAGCAATGGCAGCAGCAACACATAAAATATTTGGGAATTAACTTAAGCAAAGAGATGAAAGACCTATATACCAAAAATTATAAAACATTGATGAAGGAAATCTAAAAAGGCACAAATAAAGGAATAGATATCCCATGTTCATGGATTGGAAGAATTAATATTGTCAAAATGTTCTTACTACCCAAAGTGATATACAGATTTAATGTAATCCCTATCAAAATCCCAATGGTATGTTTCACAGAAATAGAAAAAAAAATCTTAATATGACACCACAAAAAGCCCTAAATAGTCAAAGCAATCTTGAGTAAGAAAAATAAAATTGAAGGCATCACACCACCTAATTTCAAAATATACTACAAAGCTATAGTAATCAAAATAGTTTAGTACTGGCATAAAAACACATAGACCAATGGAACAGAATAGAGAACCCAGAAATAAACCCACATATATATGATTAATTGGCCTTTGTCAGGAGTGTCAATAACACAAAACGGAAAAGAACAGTCTCTTCAACAAATGGTGATTTTTAAAAATCTAGATATCCACATGCAAGAAAAAAATTTAATTAGACCCCTATTTCACACCATATACAAAAATTAACTCAAAATGGATTAAAGACTTAAATGTAAAACTTGAAACTGTAAACCTCCTAGAAGAAAACATAGGAAAAACCAATCTTGACATTGGTCTTGGTAGTAATTTTTGGTTATGACCCCAAAAGTTCAGGCAACAAAAGCAAAAATAGACAAGTGGGATAACATGAAACCCAAAAACTTCTGCATAGCAAGAGAAACAATCAACAAAATGAAAAGACAACATATGATATAAGAAAAGTATTTGCAAACCTACATCCAATAAGGGATTAGTATCCAAAATATAGAAGGAGTCACTACAACTCAATAGCAAAAATAAGCAAAAAGCATGATTTTAAAATAGGCAAAGGACCTCAATAGACACTCCATGAAAGAACAAATTTAAATGGCCAGCAGGCATATGAAAATGTGCCCAACATCAATTATCAGGGAAATGGAAATCAAAACCACAATGAAATCCTACTTCTTAACATCTTAAAACAGCTGTTAAGATGGTTACTTATCAAAGAGGCAAAAGATGGTTAGTCAGGATGTGGAGAAGAAGGAAACCTTATACATTGTTAGTGGGAATGTAAATTACTACAGCCATTATGGAAAACAGTATGGAGGTTCCTCAAAAAAATTAAAAATGAAACTAGTATATGGTCCAGCAATCCTACTTCTGCGTGTATATCCAAAGGAATTGAAAACGGGTTTGTAGGCCAGGTACAGTGGCTCATGACTGTAATCCCAGCACTTTGGGAGGCAGAGGCAGGCAGATCACTTGAGGTCAGGAGTTCGAGACCAGCCTGGCCAACATGATGAAACCCTGTCTCTACTAAAAATACAAAAATTAGCCAGGCGTGGTGGCACACTCCTGTAATCCCAGCTACTAGGGAGGCTGAGGTGGGAGAATCACTTGAATCTGGGAGGCAGAGGCTGCCATGGGCTGAGATCATGCCACTGCACTCCCGCCTGGGCAACAGAGGGAAACTCAGTCTCAAAAACAAACAAACAAACAAAAAAAGGCCAGGCACGGTGGCTCATGCCTGTAATCCCAGCGATTTGGGAGGCCGAGGTGGTTGGATCATTTGAGGTCACGAGTTTGAGACCAGCCTGGCCAACATGGTGAAACCCCATTTCTACTAAAAATATGAAAATTAGCTGGGCATGGTGGTGCACACCTGTAGTCGCAGCTACTTGGGAGGCTGAGGCAGGAGAATCACTTGAACCCAGGAGGTGGTGGTTGCAATGAGCCAAGATCGGGCCACTGCACTCCAGCCTGGACAGCAGAGCCAGACTCCATCTCAAAAAACAAACAAAACAAAAAACAAAAAAACCCATGTTCGCAAAGAGATATCTGTACTCCCATGTTCATTGCACATTATTCACAATAGCCAAGATATGGAAACAACTTAAATGTCCTTTGATGGATGAATGCATAAAGAAAATGTGGTGTATGTGTACAACAGAATATTATTCAGCTTTAAAAAGGAAGGAAACCCTGCCAACTGTGACAATAAGAATGGAGCTGGAAGGCATTATGCTAAGCGAAATAAGCAAGACACAGAAACAGAAATACTACATGATCTCTCTTATAGATGAAATCAGAAACAGTCAAACTTACAGAAGTGGAGAGCAGAATTGTGGTTGCTAAGGACTGTGGGGGAAGGGGAATGAAGTGATGTTGGTCAAAGGGTACAAAGTTTCTTTCATGCAAAATGAGTTATTTCTAGAGATCTTAGGCTCTGCTTCTGGGGCAATCCAAACTAAGACAGGTATTAAATAGAAATTTAAAAGCTTTATCTTTAAAGTCTTGCAATTGAATTGGGAAGATATTTACAATTTTACACAATATTAGGACTCTTAAATCAGCCCTATCTTAAAACATTTAATCAAGTTTTACCCTCTCATTAGCCATTGAAAATAAATCAGTGTAGATTGGTACATCATGGGCCATTTAACATTCCTTGGCATTTATTTGCAACAGCTCATTATTATCCAAAAGTTAGCTGCTGCCAAATTTCCTCTCCAATAGGCAAAGAAATTCCCAGTTGGGAGGTGAGCTAACAACTCAGCCTGCCTGCTTATTGGGTTTCATGCATCCTCTCCTCCTGCCCTTCCTCAATTGGGCAACTTACAGGACCTCCAAAGTGCTTTCTCCTTGGGGAAGTATATTTCTCCTAAGAGTGGTTCAGAAAGATTAATGCTAAAGAAACTTCCCCAGTTTATCCCTCTTTATCGATTTCCATCTTCTAAAGACTTCAGCACTTTGAAGCTTAATCAATTTGTATCACAGTTAGTTCCATGCCCATGTTTTGGTCTTTAATTCTTTAATGAATTCCTCTCCTTTTGAAAATGAAAGAGGCAGATACTTAGCTTTAAGTTTCTATCTGCCTTCAAGTCCCATTTTGTTCAGAGAAATTAATATAATCTGGGGAAAATAAACCTAAAATTATTTGGAAATAGAACTCATGTAATTTCTTATACAGGCAATTTTTTGCTTTGACACCCAGGAAACTTTGAATATTTGCATGAGTTCAGCTTGTTTGGAGGTAAGGCATCTAAACTGACCCTAATTTAAGCAAAAGGAGGGGTTTATTGAAAGGATGCTTGGTAGTTTATAGAACTAAAGAGCTTAATAAACCAGTCTCTGGAAGTATGTAGTCAGGAAAGATTCAGGGATCTCATAGACAGAAATTCCCAGACTTCATCATTACACTGTTACCTTCATACAACTCAGAACCAACCATCTTACCTCCCTGGGCATTCCCACTCAGATGCTCCCAAGAGAGGGAATTTGGCCTAGCTTGGGCATGTGCTCAACACCTGTGTTCAGTAGAGCAGGAGTGTGGGTTATCCTCTGTTGAGTTTCTCTACCAGAAGAGAATATTGGTGGCAGGGCATGAAGGAAAGGGAGAGGGGCCTGCAATTCTCCCAAAGAAAGAGATGCTGGGCAGATGGAAGCCATAGATATCCACTACATTAATTCCTCTGGCTAGCCATTTGTCCATATTTCCATTCACAGAATTTTACAAATGCTGCCATCTAACATTACAAAATCATACCACGTAAATCTTCAACTGTACTCCTTCCTGAAAGTCTCAGCCAGCTATTGCACCCGGAAGCAAGGCCTCCAGGCCCCTGTTCTCCCAGGATAGAATCTCTAAGTGCATCTCATATCTCTTTACCATGTACTATTTCAGTACATGCTGGCCCTGACTTCCAACTGCCAGCACTCTTTGCCTGTAGGCTCTCTCTGGCCACTGGAGACTTCTCTGACCATTTTTGTGATAGGGAAGGAAATGTCTAAAAGTTATCACCACTTTGGGAGCAGCCCTCAACCAATGACTAAAGGAACTAATAGACAAATATATACTTTTCCTCACCCTTCCTGGAGCTATTGGAAGAACTCTTAGGTGTATATTCTAGTTTTCTAGAGTGCTTAATCCTTTGGGATTATGCTCCAGTTGCTCACACTGATAATATGCACAGTAGTGTATCCTTTATTGCCTGCACTTTCTCTTCCTCAATCTCACGTTCCCACTGTCCTACTGATACTTCCTAGAGTCACCTCTCAAATAAGTGGCATGAACCCAAATTCTTGTCTCAGTGTTTGCTTCTATGTTATTGGGTATTTTTTATTCATCCTCTAGGTCTGCCATAATACCATCTCACAATTTTGTAACCTATGGACTAAAAGATAGGTTTCACCATGACTAACTGGTCTTTATGCAGCTGGTCACTATGCTGTAGCTATTATGTGTGAGTCCTGCCCATTTGATGTTGTTTTGCCCTTACTCAGTCTTTCAGTCAGTAGGATTCCTTCCAAGTGGAGTAACCAGTGTTTCACTCCTGAAAGCCTCTAATTCCTCAGAAGTCCTTCTTTTGCTTTTTCTGTGTCTTTAACAGGACATTCCACCATTTTATGAGGTCAGCTACTTCTGGGTTATAGGGAACATAATGTGATAAGACCAGTGTATCCCATCAGCTCATTGTCTTCCATTTTGCACACTGAGGTGAGTCCCTATTTAGGAGAAGTGTAGTATGGAATAGATGCCATAATAGTGAACAAGGCTCTCAGTACATCCGTGTGTAAGAACAGAAAACTCAGCTCCCAGAAGTGTTTATTAATAGTTTGATAAGAAAAATAATGACTGCATGTTCTGTGATGAAAAGGGTCCGGTGGAATTACTAGCTACCAGGTATTCAGTATGGCTTCATGTAAGGGTCTTGAGGATAATTGTTTTGCTGCCACATTGGGGTGTCAGCAGTGGTGGCAAGGGAAAGTTTATTTCGCTATAGCTTCCCTGGTCATGTGCAATGTGAGCAACACCACAGGTGGCTGGAGCAGGTGGATGACTGACATCCAAAGGAGATAAGCCCATCCTTGTTTGGTTATTAAAGTAGTCTTCTGAAGTGAGGGATTTCTAGTACTGTGTATACAATATAGAAATATGCTCATATTTTGGACTCACATATGTTTCCTGAACTTCCTTATAGTTCATGTTTGAATCATTCTCTGAGTTCCTAACCTTCACCCAAAAAATTAGCTACTGCCCGACTGTCTGTGTAAATCCTTACAATTGTTTGTCTCTCTGTCCAGGACAAGTGGGAAATAATATATACTGTAATCACTAAAGTTCTGCCCACAGAAAAATTTCCCATTTTTTATTATGCTTCAAAGCTACATCTGAGTAGGGCTCTAATACCACTGTAATCCATGATATATTATGCATAGTCACCTGCATAGTCACCTGTAAACAAAGCTCTAATTTTTTCCTCATTAATTAACCAATCATAAGGAGCTCCTCATGTGTCCAGATGCAGATTAAGGGAGGGCAGCAGAGAGAGAGGAATAGGGGTTCTGAGAGGGTTTACAACCCACAACTTCTGAAACTAACCTGCACGTTCAGGACCTGTTGAGGCTTGATCTTGCGTGTATCTCTTCCCCTTGATGACAGAGCACGCTGAAGATGCCTCCCTTTATGATGGATTGAATAAAATTGCATCCAGATATAATGGACTGCTTGGAACTCATGGCCACATGATCTTTCAGATGTTTAATCTCAAACACAGCACAATATCAGGCCCAAAGCTGTTACTTAAGGGAAAATTGTCACTTACTGGAAGTCTAATTGCCTTGATCCAAAATCCTATGGGTGTACTATAGTTTTCATATTGGAACTTACCAAACTCTTTATATGACCTCCGTAACTGCTACAAACATTTTGAAGATTATTGGATCCATCAAATAATATAGGTCAGGTGAATCCAGCCTACATTACCTGGAGCCACTGAAGGTACATCCTCATGGGTGCTGGGTGCCACTCAGAACTGGCGTCTATGTTCACAGGAGAGATTGTTCTCTTTTCTTTCTCTCCATAATGTCTTTGTCTTCTTTTGTATCAAAACAATTTTTTCATCATATTTTCTTATTCATATTAAAATTGAGAGTATATTTTACTCATTGAAGAGTAAACAATTTCAATCTATGAAAAAATCTTACACATTTATTTAAATTATATATCTGTTATAAAAAATATAAAGTCAACAATTTATTAGGTTCACTGTTTAATTTACAATACAATTTTGCTTTAATGCTCTATTTTCCTAAATATAATGAACTAAAGTAATGATGATAGAAAATTAAGTAGACCTGCTTAAAATTTATAAAAAGTTAAAAAATAGGAAGAATTCAAGAGTGAAGCCATCTGGACTGGACCTGAAATTTTCTTTTTGGAAGATTTTTAAAATCACACATTCACCTTCTTTAAACAGATGTATGATACTGAGATTTTTTTCTATTTTTTATCAATTTTCATAAATTGTGGTTTTCTTGGATTTATCCATGTCATCTCTATTTTCAAACTTATTAGCATAAAGTTGCTCATAATATCCTCTTATCTTTTTACAGCTTTATTGAGGTATAATTGATATACACAAAAACTGCATATACTTAATGTATACAGTCTGATGAGTTTGGACACATATACGCACCCATACCATCATCACCACAATCAAGGTAATAAATATACCCATCAACCCCTAAAGTTCCTTGTGTCTCTTTGCTTTTGTGCGTGTGTGTGTGTGTGTGTGTGTGTGTGTGTGTGTGTTGTCATGTATCATGAGATCTACTCTCCTCAATGGTTAAGTGAAAACACTGTATTATTAACCACAGGCACAATGTTGTACAGCAGATCTCTAGAATTTATTCATCTTGTATAATGTTGTCTTTATACCCACTGAGCAACAGCTCTCCATTTCCCCCTTCTCTCCTTCCCTGGCAACCACCATTCTATTTTCTGCTTCTAAAAGTTTGACTATTTTAGATTTCTCATATAAATAAAATTATGCAATATTTGTTATTTTTTGACTAGCTTATTTTACTTTGCATAATGTCTTCCAGGTCCACCCATGTTGTTACAAATTTCCTTCGTGTTTACGGCTGAATAATATTCCATTATATATACAATGCCACATTTTCTTTATCCATTTATCTGTCAGTAGACAATTGGGTAGTTTCCCAACACAAATGCCTTGGCTATTGTAAATAATGCTACAATGAACATGAGAATGCAGATATGTCTTTGAGATTCTGACTCCAATTCTTTTGGATGTATACCCGGGAATGGGATCGCTGGATAGCATGCTAGTTCCATTTTTAATTTTTTTGTGAAGGCTCCATACTGTTTTCCATAGTGACTGCATTTCACATTTCTACCAACAGTGTACAAGAGTTCCAATTTCTCCATATCCTTGCCAACATGTGTTATCTTTAAATAAGAGCCATTCTAACATTGATTAAGATGTTACCTGGGGGATTGTCGTAAGTGGCCTTTATTATGTTGAAATACATTCCTGCTAAACCTAGTTGGTTGAGTGTCTTTATCATGAAGGATGTGGAATTTTATCAAATGCTTTCTCTGTATCTATTGAGATGATCATGTGATTTTTATCTTTCATTCTGTAAATCTGGTGTATCACATGTATTGATTTGCATATGTTAAAATATCCCTGCATCTCAGGGATAAACCCCACTTGATCATCGCATATGATCTTTTCACTGTGTTGTTGCATTTAATTTGCTAATATTTTGTTGAGAATTTTTGTATCTTTACTCATCGGAAATAGTAACCTGTAGTTTTCTTTTCTTGTAGTGTCTTTGTCTGGCCTTGGTATCTGGGTAATACCGACCTCATAAAATGAAGTTGGAAGTATTTGCTCCTCTTCAATTTTTTGGAAGAGTTTGAGAAAAAATGGCATTAATTCCTCTTTAAGTGCTTGATAGAATTCACCAATGACATCATCTAGTCCTGGGCTTTTCTTTCTTGGGAAGTTTTTGATTGCTGATTCAATCTCCTTACTCATTATCGGTCTGTTTAGATTTTCTATTTCTCCATGATTCAGTCTTGGTAGGTTGTATGTTTATAGGAATTTCTCCATTTCTTCTACGTTATGCAATTTGTTGATGTATAATTGTTCATAGTAGTCTCTTATGATCCTTTTTATTCCTGTGGTGTCAGCTGTAGTGTTTCCATTTTCATTCCTAATTTTATTTATCTGAGTCTTCTTTCCTTTTTTGTTAGTTAGGTCAGTCAAGGGTTTGCCAATTCTATTTATCATTTCAGAAAACTAATTCTTAGTTTTGTTGTTTTTTTCTATTGTTTTTCTAGTTTCCATTTTATTTATTTCTGCTCTAATCTTTACTAACTTTTACTAACTTTGGGTTTAGTTTGTTCTTCTTTCTCGAATTCCCTGAGGTGTAAAGTTAGGTTGTTTATTTGAGACCTTTCTTCTTTTTTAAGGAAGGCATTTATCACTATGAACTTCCGTCTCATTACAGTTTTTGCTGTACTCCCTAAGTTTTAGTATGTTATGCTTTCATTTGGATTCTCTCAAGGTATGTCTTGATTTCTCCTCTGACTCATCGAATGTTCAGGAGTGCGTTGTTAAATTTCCACATTTTTGTGAGTTTTCTAATTTACCTTCTGTTGTTAATTTCTGATTTCATACCATTGTGGTCAGAGAAGATATTTGATATGATTTAAATCTTAAATATGTGAAGACTTATTTTGTGGTCTCATGTGTGATCTATCCCAAAGAATGTTCCATATGTGCTTGAGAAGAATGTGTATTCCTCTGCAGTTTGGTAGAGTGTACTACATCAAGGGAGTCCAATCTTTTGGCTTCCCTGTGCCACATTGAAAGAATAATTGTCTTGGGCCATACATAAAATACACTAACAATAATAATAGCTGTTGAGCTAAGAAAAAATTGTGACAGATCTCATAATGTTTTAAGAAAGTTTACGAATTTGTGTTGGGCTGCATTCAAAACCATCCTGGGCTGCATGTGGGCCACGAGTTGGACAAGCTTGCTCTACATATATCCATTAGGTCCATTTGGTGTATAGTGTGGTTCAAGTCTGATGTTTCTTCATTGATTTTCTGTCTGGATGTTCTATCCATTGTTGATTTGATGTGTTGTAAAATGTCCATCAGATTTGTTTTAATCATGTGTGATAAAATACACGGGCACAGAAATGACTATCATGAAGGAAGATTTTTGTATTAATATCTACATTTCTGTAGAAGCAGAAGGCACAGCATGCCACAGAGAAATACATGGGGAAGCAGCAGGGTCAGCCAGGAGCAGAGGGAGTGAGGGGGAAACATGGGCAAGAGTATCGTGTTGGTTGTGTGTGTGTGTGTGTGTATGTGTTTGTGTGTGTGTATGTGTGTGTGCATGTGTGTGTATGTGGAAAGAGATGGCCAAGGCAGGGTAAGTGTGCTAAGTAGGTTTATGATTGGCTAATTGGAATAATTTCAGCAGGCTCGAGGGAGAAGGGCCACCCCTGGTTGTAGGAAACCTGGACCTGGGGTGATCGGAGCAGGGAAATAATGGCAAGGCATGTGAGAGCTCAACAAAGGGGGTTGTTGAACTGGTTTATTTGCATATGAAAGGAACCCTTGCAGGCAAGTTCTTCACTACGTCTAGGAATTGGGTAGCCCTAAGAGGAAAAGTCTATCCAGGATCAGCACTAAGAGAGGGAAGTCTCTGAGATGCGAAGGCTCTCTAGGATCAGCAAGGCCCCAGATGCCAAAATGTTAGAAAATAAAAAGGTATGATTAATACATGTCTAATAGATTTGCAGCAGCATCAAATTTTTTAAACTCCTAATATTGGTATTTGTGCTGTCTCTCTTTTTTTCTTGCTTATTATTGCTATTGCTTAGCGTTTATCAATTTTATTGCTCTTTTACAAGAACAAACATTTGTCTGCATACTAATACATTCCCAACTTTTTATGGCATAAATTAATGGCTACTTGAATTCCATCTGGTGGAGTATGAACTCTAGCACGGTGAGTAATAATGAGTCACTTTGATTGGATACCAGAGAATGCAGGACTTTACTGTGATCACTGTGTGGGCAGTGATAACAACTCAGAAATAACATGCAGAGATAACAACCTCATCCTCTGCTCTTCTCATAGACACACAGAACCTTTAGAAATTCATCACTGCGGCAATGTCTTCACAGAGTGGTCCTTGGAGAACCAGCATAAGAATCACATGAGGACCTTGTTAAAAACTCAGATTCTACATCCCCACCTCAGACCTACCAAATCAAACATACAGCTAGTAATATGCATTTTTGGAAAAATACCTTAGTGAATCTTTTGTAAGATAAAAGTTTTAGAATCATAAAAATTTCAGAATAAGAAGTCTAATGGAAAAGGCACAGACTTCACAATTTGAGTTTGCCTCATTTAAATGAGAAAGACACAACATGGCCATTTAGGAAAATGCACATAAGTGTTTGCAGAAATCCCATTGCTAGGAACTACATCATGGTTCTGAATCTATTGCCAGTCCTCTGACCTTGGCCACCTTGCTGGCCTCCACATCCCTGGGGTGCTTGGTACAAATCTTATTTGTCAAGTTCAAATGGCTGAAGCTTTAAAAACTGTAATCAGAAAGCTGAGGCTGCTGGATCTGCTTCAAGTTCCCCAATCAAGAGTCTCAATTTTAAACCTGGAAGCAATTGATTACAAAGAAGCCTAACGAGATCTGAGTTTTAGTGGCCTCCATTAATTACCTAAATGGAGGGTGAGACTTCACTTGGACAAGGGCTGGCACCAAATCCTGCTTCAGCCTTTTAGAGTTGGCTCATAAATCAGAGGATAAGACCAAAAAGAATTTTAAAATTGGACAGAATCATGATCCCATCCAAGAGCCATTTTTATGTAATCCCATCCCTGCTTGGTAATTACTAGGCTATGACAATTAATTACCTGCTTTGGATTAAAACCCATTCAGTGCTAGATGGATCATATTTTAGTCTGGTAAGATAAATTGTACTTCATTTTACCTGTGCAGAGGTATCAGCAGATGGAGAATGATAAGCTGAACAAAAATGGTTTATTAAAAATAGTCCAGGGACAATTAGTACCTAAACAGCCTGCAGATTCTTTTTTAAAAGGGGTTTTTACTGACTCATAGAGAGCTGGAGTTTCTAAAGTCTTTACAAAGGAGCAGCTTCATTCAGCTTCTATATTGAGAACATAGAAATAGTAGTTAGTGCAGGCAAGACCAGTTTTCAGAAAACTTGAAATGTAGAAACTCAGATTTGCAAACTTTATAAATAAGGGGATACTCATTACAAAGCTGGGCTGGCTTCCTACCCAGCTCCTGTTCCCTGTAGATACATTCACTAAGCCATTTTCCTGCTGAATCTTGAAATAATGCATGTGGGGGGATTTCAAGAGCCCTCTTATGTCTCCAAACCATATCCTATAACCACCCTTATGCCTCAATCTAGTAATAATAGCAACAACATTTATTAAGCCCTTAGTAGTTACCAAATAATATTTTCAATAATTTTAGGCTTTATTTCATTATGTCCTCACAATAACTCTATGAAGTAGGGACTATTACCATCTGCATTTCACCTAGGAGAAACTGAGGCTCAAAATAGGTAGTTAACCTTCCCAGGATCACTGTATCAGTTCTATTGCTGTGTAGCAACCTACTAGATTAAAAGAATAACCATGTATTTGGCTCATAATTCTGTGGATCAGCAATTTTGGCTGGGCTCAGCTGGGTGGTTCTAGTCTTGCATGAGGTCTCTGTAGCATGTGTAGTCAGATGCACATCAGATGTGCTCATCTTGACTGGGTTCTTACACACGTCTGAAGCCTTAGGTGGAACAGCTGAGCTGACTTGTCTCTGCCCCTGTAGGCTAGTGCAAGCACGCTCACATGGCAGCTAAACAGGATTCCAAGAGAGGAAGCTGAGGTATGCAAGGCCTCTTGGGCTGTAGGTTAGAACTGGCACCGCATCACAATTCTGCTCCTTTCTTTTGCCCACAGCATGTCACAGGCTAGCCCAGATTCAAAAGATGGAAAAATAGATTCCTCCTCTTGATAGAAAGAACTGCAAAGTTACATTGCAAAGAATGGGAATATAGGGAGGTGTGGAGAATTGAGGCTATTTGGGGTTTTCTTTTTTTTTGGCCATCCCTCTACCTGGTTATATAATTGGTCAATTGTAGAGCCAACATTCAGGGAATCCTCTGACTGCACAGCCAGCACCCCGACCACTTTGCCATATTGTCTTCATAACGATGGTTTATCTTCTTTCTGTAACTGGGCCTTGGTTTTACTATATGAATAAACTCTCTACTTTAGTTAACCTGCTGCTATTCCAATTTTTCCAGGTCTTTAGATCTGCCTGCTTTTGACCTTCGTCCCAATGCCATTCTGCATTAGAGCACTGCTGGACTCTGCTAAAAGACCTACCCAAAGGTGACGGTCTTCCTGCCAAGGGCTATGCCCTGTGATTGGCCCAGACATCCTACTTTGCCATGTGTCACCAAATTCCTTGCATATACTGCTCTGTCACCTCCCAGCACCTCCAGAATTTGGCCTAGCACTTCAGTGCACTTGTTCACTCATCCATGGATTCGACCCTGTCTACCACTGAGCAGCTCCTATAGTCTTTCACTTCGAAAAGTGATCCATTGTAACAATCTTCTAAATGACTAGTGCCACCCCCTGTTTAAAACAGGATTGTATTTCCTAAAACTCAATATGCAAAGTTTCTGAAACATAGCTATTGCATTGAGTAAGACCCACTGTTAACTATGAATTCAACTCGAAATTTTTCTCTCCTCTTTGGAGTCAGATATTGTAGCCAGCCATAGCTCCCCATCCCTGATCTTACCCTAGTTGCTCCTTTTATACCTTTTATACCACACCAGGACTGCCTCCACATTCTTCCCTGAACCCTGCTGTGGCTAAGAATCACACGGCTGTAACCACTGGACAAGGGATCTCATTATCCTCAAGATCGTGTATTAAAACCAGATATTTATCTGTAGTTGGTGTATTTGCTTTTTTGCAGACACTCTTAGTTTTGGAAACTTTAAAAAGTAAATTGTTAGACACACTGAGACAGAGCAGAGCCATGGTAGGTCAACAACTTCACTAAGTATTGTCACCTTTGACAAATTGTTTCTCTGTTCAGCACTTCAGTTTTCTCATCTACACACGGAAATTATTAGACTAGATGATTGCTCAAGTCTCACCAAGTTTTAACATTTTCTTTGTTTTTCCCTCCCTTCCTCCCTTCCTCCCTTTCTCTCTCTCTTTCTTTCTTTCCCTTCTTTCTTTCTTTCTTTCTTTCTCCCTCTCTTTCTTTCTTTCTCTCTCTCTCCCCCTCTCTTTCTTTTCCTTCCTTTCTTTCTTTCTTTCTTTCCTTCTTTCTTTCTTTCTTTCCTTCCTTCCTTCCTCCCTCCCTCCCTCCCTCCTTTCTTTCTTTCCTTTCTTCCTTTCTTCCTTTCTTTCCTTTCTTTCTTTCTTTCTTTCTCTCTCTCTCTCTTTCTTTCTTTCTTTCTTTCTTTCTTTCTTTCTTTCTTTCTTTCTTTCTTTCTTTCTTTCTCTCTTTCTTTTCTTTCCTCTGTCACCCAGGCAACTCCAGTGTACACCACTGGAGTACAGCCATATGAACTCACTGCAACCTCTGCCTCCCAGGTTCAAGCCTTCCTCCCACCTCAGCCTACCTAATAACTGGGACTATAGGCATGAACCACCATACCCAGCTACTTTTTGTTTGTTTGTTTGGTAGAGACAGGGTTTCGCCATGCTGCCCAGGCTGGTCTTGAACTCCTGGGCTCAAGTGATCCACCTGCTTCAGCTTCCCAAAGTGCTGGGATTGCAGGAGTGAGCCACGATGCCCAGCAGTTTTAACATTTTCTGATTTGAAATATTTGTTCAGCACCTACTATATACATGGAAGGATTAGAGTCAGCAGCAGAGGAGCTACTTGAGTACAACACAGGACATCAGGTCACCCTAGCAGGAATGTTCATAAAGCCATTAGCCTGCAGCATGTCTGAGGCCATACTATGCACCCCCTCCTTGCTCATATCCTGATTGATCATCCACATCCTGTGATAATGCCCCACAACATCTGCAGTATTGCAGGTAATATTTCTGAATTCTTCCCATTGCAGATTCCAGTTGCAAATAACAGAATCCTCTCTGTCTCAGCATTTTTAAGCCAGGGTATGTCTACCACTCTTCCCAAGACATGAATAGTTTTAAGGGAATCAATTGGTATAATCTCATTTTCCATATGTACTTTCATAAAACTGTTCTACTTGGAGTTGGGGTGTTTTGTTGGTTTTCTATTTCTACCTTCTCATTGAAAACTGTTACTTACTTTTCAAAATAAAATCATAACATTTTATTAATTTTGAGCATAAAAATACATAACATTAATTAATTAATAAAATGTTATGCACCAATCCTATGGTGCATTGACCTAGGATTTAGAAATTTCCAGGGTATCGATCAAAGGTACAATTTCCAATATTTGTGTCAAGGAATCTCCTTGATCCAAGGCATATGAAGACTGGTACTTCTTATATTGCATGTACATCTATTAAGGAATGACTATGGCATTAGAAACAGGCTTTTGGCCTGTGTTGAGGTGCCCTCTTACATCGTAGACTGGGGAGAAATGTTATAATGACCTCACCACTTGTAACTCTTCACTCTTGGTAAAGAATGTATCAATCCTTATGGAAAGTGCGTATATTATAGACTAGGGAGAAGTGTTATAATGATCTTACCACGTGTATTTCCTGACTCTTGGTAAAGGATGTGTCAATTTTTATGGAAAGCAACCTAAGGACAAAACAAAAAGCCTATACATAAGAGCTGGGGAAGCTGGAGGCATCTGATTTCACCCAGGTGGCAAGCTTTCAGCGAGGATGTATGCTTTATCCAGTCTGCCCTTCTGTCTTGGACATGGAATTCAGAAGTTAAATGGCTGTCATAGGAATGCATAATAACATGCTTATTTGAATTGAAAAATGGAGTCAGAGTATTTCTGACAGAAATTAAGTCTGACTTGGCTCATTAATTTGACCGTGAACACTGGCTTTGTCCATTAGGCTATATGGCAGGCATTTTTCATAAATTGAATGAGCTTGATCCGCAGCTCTAAGATTTTGAATAAAAACGTTATTTAAATTACATCATAAAAGTATTTTACCACAAAAAATGCATTGGTAAAAGTGTATTGAAATTAAGAATATTTTTTATTCCTCCAAACCTTTCTGAATTATGAGGTTAAATACAGTTTCTTTAAGTGAAAGAGAAACAGCTATAATTAATAGTCATTTGTAAGTCTGGAAATGATTGCCCAGCAATTGAGAAAGTGGATGAATCTGATGACTCGGCAACAATTTTCTTTTTTACCCCCCTTTACAGATTAGGAGATTCTTGCTTTTTTGTTTAAAAAACTGAAGGAAAACCAGTAGAATTTTTCAATAGTCATTAAAATAATTTTAAGAGCCATTTTATTTTGGGAAGGCATTCAGAGAATTGAATGACACTGCTATGACAAAATTCCTTTCATTCCCATCTACTTATTTATGTAAATAAAGTTTTTCAGTGGTTACATATATAAAAATTAAAAATGAAATAGAATTGATGATGAAACTCTCTCATTCTAGTAGAAGTAACATTCATTCATGTGAACATAATCTAAATGGAAAAAACTAGCTTCATCCATCTCATTGGGAGAAATGTTTCCAATAGCATCAATTTTTATGTTTAATAATTACTTATTTAATGTGTAACGTATTCATACTCTTTTGATTAATTATATATACTAATAATTGTAATAATAACAATATATAGGTAAATTCTAGAAATTGAGGATTTTTATGATCACAGAAAATATCAAACAATTAAAATTTCATTTTATAAACTTTTTTTGGCAATGAAGTATATTAGGGCTAGCAATACAAATATTTGAGAATAAAATACATACTATAAGGACATAATTTATGGTAGATATGAAATGGAAATACAAATTCAAGGAGGAAATATAAACATTATACAATTTCTAACTGTTAAGGAGGACTTTGTGTACTTTTAAAAGTGAACAATTAAGGATAATAAATCACCATGGTAGCTAGATTCCATTGGATACATTTAAAAGAATGATGGGGCTATTATATTTTGAAATCTCAATGCAGTATTTACAATATGCTAGAAATTACATCCTTTTAATTTTATTTATCCTATTAAAATTTGTAATAAAAAATATATTTGTCCACTTAAAAATGTGCAACTGGGTCCATGTTCTCTTCAAATCCAACCAGATCAGATTGCCAAATCCAGATTCTCATTGCCTTGGAAATCTGTTGTCTGCAGCCATTTCTGGTGCCCAAACCAGAACTCATCCGGGTTTGGGTGCATGCAAGAGATTCACTTTAGGTAGTGTCACCAGCAAAGGACTTGAAGTAGGGGATTTGGTGCTCCCAAAATTGTTCGAAATGTCAAGAGAACTCTAGACTGAGCATCCAGTTGTTTCTGCAGAGCCACTTTATCCTGTTGCAGCAACTGATGGATCAGAAAACTCCTAACACTGTCACTTATTGAATGAGCATATAACCTGACATGACCAGGAATGCTATACTACTGCTCTAAAATTATGTCACTTCTACCAAAATCCCCACCAGCAAAAGAGACTCCCCACACCCTTCCTTTTCTTTCCATGTCTCTAGGTTGCACAAATTCACCTAATTGGTGGAGCCTAAACATAGCTGGAACTCTAACTCTAAGGTGGTACAGAAATTATTGTTTCTAGCTTTCCAGCATTTATGTAATGGGAGGGGTTGTAATGGAGGCAAGTGAGCCACCATACTATCTTCCATAAGTAAGGACTTTCTTCTGCATAGAAGAAAAGGGGACTCCCGATATGTTATTCAGGGGATTCCAGATACGATCAGGGAATTCCCTATCTGTCTGCTGCCTGTCACACTGCCTGTCGGCCCATAATGGAGCACTATTATTGATGCTTTCCATGAGCCCCTTATTAACATGTAAACATTTCTATAAGATTGAACAGATAAAGGTCTAATCCATTATTAACACTTACACAAATGTCAATTAGCAGTTGATTGAGAGAGAGGTATGTGGTGGGGAGTGGGGAAGAACCCTAGAAGATGGTAGGATGTCTAAGTAGGAGGCAAAAGACTGTCAAAGGCAAATTGCTCACCTACACAAATGAGCTCCTGGACATTTCTGACTTCTTTTCGAATAGAAAGGCCAGTTGTCCTGTGACAAGGATGTACATAACAGAAAGGCAAGATAGCAAGCACAACGAAAGTTTCTCCTGTCTCCCAGCAAGCCCTGGCTCTCAAGCTCTCTCCCAGCAAACAAATGCAAGGCAGAATTCAGAATACAAATGTCTTCTGATGTATCCTTCTCCAAGGGCAGGAGGGCTGTAGAGATTCACATATTGATTGGGAGCATAATAATGTAATAAAAAATTCAAAGACAAGCCAATTTCTCATGTTTGCAAGGACTGGCAAGTCCAGCAAGGTTATTGATGAAGAAATTAAGCAGAATGCAATGCAGCCTGCTCCAGCCTCAACTCTCTTATAAAAAAATCTACACCAGAAGCATTTCTCACATGACATCAGCATGCTCCAGTAAAGGTGTACACTCCTGGTGGTTTTTGGTAGATGGATACTGATTGCATTCCAAGGGATGCTGTGGTGACAAGGAACAGGAAATCTAGGTTCTAGTCTAAAATCTGACACTACATTGCTGTGTTACCTAACACAAGTCACTTGACAACTCTGGGTTTCCATTTCTTCATTGGTAAGGCAGAAATAATAATATTAATCTTGCTTGCCTCCTAAAGAAAATGGCCTTAACTCGAGGTCCATGGATAAGTTTCAGACATTCTTGGAGCCCCCTGAAATTATAGACAAACTTTTACATTTAGGTGGATATACTGAAGATAATTTCCCACATAATTCTAAATTGGATAATCATATGCAGGAGGAAAAGAGGTCCACGGCTCTTTTTAAAAAGTTAACAACTAATGGCCAAGAGAATCAATGGAGACAAGTTAATCAGTGAGAACTGCTCCACAAACTCCTGAAGAAAATAAGAATATTTCATTCAAGTTTACAAATAATAGCCAAAACCCACTTGCCTTATTAGTACAGTGTGTACTGTCTCCCTTCTGGATTTTTCTGTCCTATTTGTGTCCAAATTTGCAGTTTTTACTTGCTAAGATTTTTCAGTTCATATATACAACCACCTCTCAGATTACCAAATGATTTTAAGAATCCAGACTGAGTTATCCCACTTTATGAGCCCCTCACAGTTCCAAGGATCCACACCACTGGTCAGGCAAGTTTCCTTTTAGGTCTTAAAGTCCATTTTCACTCCCTTTTCTTGGTTATTCTAGCTAATCACCTGTAACTGTAAGGGAGGCTACTCTTATGACACTAGAGAACTCTAAACTGGTCTTTGGAGGAAGCTTACTCTTGATGTAATTTCTCTTTGCTGTTAGATCTGACATAATTGAAGCTGCCTCTCCCTTCTAAACCAGACCAATTATGATTTCTTTATTTGCAATGAGATGCAATTTAGGGCATCAAGAAAGGGAATTATCCAAGAATCTCATCTTCCCTTTACCCTCAGTTAGATGCAGTGTTCATGCAGTCTCTAGATGCTGCTCATGATTCTTTCGGCCCTGTCTAAGCGTGGATGGATTCACTCGGTCACCGAGCTCGCCTTTCTACTCTGGTGATTATAAACAGGAAATGATAGCAGAATTACTCATAAGCTTTAGCCAAAGCTTTGTTGGGCTTAGGCTGTTGTTCCAGCAAATTCAATGTATGTCTTGACCCTTTGGTAAGACTATTTTTGGGATAAAACTTTTTGGCTCATGGCAAAATTTGCTCAACATTTTCTCCTTGACCAAGTCAATGTACGCCTCTATCCAGGATAATTCTCATTGAAATAGACATTTCATTTATTTGGAACACAGAGACAAGTCTCTACCTAAATGAATTT
Organism: Pongo pygmaeus; assembly: GCF_028885625.2. NCBI lineage: Eukaryota > Metazoa > Chordata > Mammalia > Primates > Hominidae > Pongo > Pongo pygmaeus. The sequence continues at coordinate 29,101,508 of NC_072394.2, read as the reverse complement.
TGGATATATACCTCTCAACAAGAGACCTAGAAAGGTTCTTAAGCAAAGACTATATTATTAAGTACATTGAAATTTATACAGCAGTGTAAACATGCTGATATCAGTGAGCTTGGTTAGCTTCTAAAGAGCCAAAGCCACAATTAGCCAATAACGGCAGAGAAAATATATATATGTCAACTTCCAGGAAGTTTATTACTCATGTGAAGATTCTTTCTATGACCCCTTCTTTTAATCCCCTTTCTGGTTTGTAGCCTGCTTTAGTGATTTTAAGGTGAGTTTATGTCACACCTCTTATCAGTTATTTTACATATATATACACACACACATACTATATATACATGTAAAATAAAAACTTTATGTGTGTGTATGTTTGTGTGTGATCCTTGAAAATAAACTTTTTATCTTTTTAGGTACCCATAGAATATTTATAAAATAACTCTATATTAGAACAGTTGATTCAAATAAGACACAATTAGAGCTGTAATCAAATACTATTCTCTGATACTAATGCAATACATCGAGAAATGTACAACAATAAAATAAAAAATTTAATTTTTTTAATTTAAATAATTCTGAACTAAAAAAGAAAATTTCAGAACTGACAATTGTGTAGAATATGAAGATATATGATAACATATGAGACATAGCTAAAGCAGTGTTCAGAGGAAACTTTTAGCCTTCAATATATTAATAATTGAGATCAAATGAAAATAAATAAAGTAAGGTCCCAAGTCACAAGTATTGAAAAATATCAAAATAAACCTAAAGATTACATATTGAAAGAAAAACTTAATATAAAACAGAAACATAAATTAAAAATAGAAACACAAAAAATAATAAAATTAATAAATTATTTTATTAACTAATTGTTTGAAAAAATGTGAAATTAAATAAACTGTCAGCTATCTTAGTCCAAAAAAGTGGGGGTAGGCACAAATATGGAAACCAATCACAGTATGAAACTGTCACTGTAAAGAGGCCGCCCAATGCACTATATTTCCAAGCAGTACCATCTTTGTATCTAGGGGTAACCACATGACTAATTCTAGCCAATGGCACATGAGCAGAAGCGATATGTGTGTGTAAAAGGATTTGCACCAGCAATTCACAAAAAGGAAGTGCAAATGGTTTTAAAACAATTGAAACAATGCCTAATCTCACTTAATATAAATGTTAATTTAAACTACTACAACAAAATGTACTACTTTTCACCACCCATATTGTCAGATATCAAAACATTTGACAATTGTAAGAAAAATTACTAGTAATTATAGAACATGTACTATGTGCCCGGCACTGTTGCAAATACTTAACACATCTTTAGTCCTCACAGTAACTCCATGAGGTGAATCTCATTATTACCCCCTTTTACAGATGAAGGAACTGAAGTACAGATAATTTAGTAACTTGCCTATGGGCTCCTATCATGTTGGCAAGTGTGTGGAAAATAGTCATTTTCATGCACTGCAGTGGAAATGCACATTGCAAAAGGCAATTTGGCTATATCTACTGAAATTACAAATGTGTATATTTTCGACCCAGCAATTCGGTTATGAGGACCATACCTTACAGATCTAGTTATTGATTGGGCAATGATCAGTGTACAAGACATTAACTGCAATGTTGTTTTTAGAAGAAAAGCCTTCAAATAAGAAGATTGAGAAGAGTTGGGATGGCTGCTCAGGGCTGCAGCTGGTATAAAGCTGTCTCTGTTCTATGGCTAGAGGACACAGAGGAGAGCACACAGCAACACCTGCACTGCAGTATCTCCTGCTAATATCATACTTCATAATGAGAAACCCCATGCTTTCTCTTTAAGATGGGAAACAAGGAAAGGATGTCTTCTCTCATCAGTCCTATTCAGCATGTACTAAAAGTCCTACTTGGTGCAAAAAAAAATAAAGTAACAAAATGTATACAGATTGGGAAAGAAGAAATAAAATGGTCTTTGAAAAAAACGCCTATAATCAGGAGCTTCTTGTTGATTCCCAAAAAACCAACAAAAAAAATTCTTGATTACAGCAAAGTCACAGCATATAAAGTTAATATATAAAAATCAATTACTTTCCTGTACACCAGCAATGAACCAATTGAAATTTAATATTAAAAATGCAATATCACAATACCACCCTAAAAATGAAATACTTAGGTAAATATGCGTATAATCTATTTGCAGAAAACTATAAAACTCTGATGAAAGAAATAAAAGATCTAACTAAATGGAGAGATATTCCAGGTTCATGGATTGGAAGATTCAATATAGTTAAGATGTCAATTCTTGATAACACCTGACTTGATCTGTAGATCAAATACAGTCCCAATCAAAATTCTAGCAACTTATTTGGTGTATATTGTCAGACTAATTCTACAGTTTATAGAGGAAGACAAAAGACCCAGAATAGACACCATGATACTAAAGAAGAACAAAGTTGGAGGACTGACACTACCAGAATTCAAAACTTACTATAAATCCACAGTAATCAAGACAGCGTGGTATTGGTAAAAGAATAGACACGTAGATCAATGGAACAAAATAGAGACCCCTAAAATAGATTCACACAAATTTAGTCAACTAATCTTTGAAAAAGGAGCAAAGGCAATTCAATGGAAAAAGGATAATTTTTTCAACAAATTGTTTTGAAACAATTGAACTTCTAAACGGAAAAAACAAAAAAAGTCTAAGCACCGATTATACCTTTTACAACAATTAACCCGAAATGAATGATAGAACTAAATATAAAAATGTAATACTTTAAAACATCTAGAAGAAAACATAGGACAAAAATCTGTGGGGTCTTGAGTTTGCTAATGAGTTTTTTGACTCACTAACACTAAAAGCATAATTCGTTGAAAGAAAAAGGTTAAATTAGACTTTATTAAAATTAAAGGCTTTTACTCTAAAAACGACACTGTGAAGAGATCAAAGATAAGCCATAGACTCGAAACGTATATTTTTAAGCCATATACCTAATATGGGATTTGTATCCATAAAAACTCTTAAAATTCAACAATAAGAAAACAAACAATCCCATATTTAAAATGGGCAAAAGATCTGAACAGACATCTCACCAAAAAATATGGCAAATTAACATATGAAAAGGTGTTTAATATAATTTGTCATTAGAGAACTACAAAGTAAACCAACATGAAATGACACTGCATGCCTATTAGAATGGCTAAAATAGAAAACATTGACAATATTAAGTGCTGGTAAGGTTGTACAGCAACACGAACTCTCACTCATTGTTGGTGGAAATACAAAATAGTACCACCCCTTTAGAAGACAGTTTCACAGGTTTTTCTGTAGAGCTAAACATAGTCTTATTATACAATACAACAATCACACTCCTAAGCATTCATCCAACTGATTTGAAAACTTATGTCCACATAAAAGCCTGTATGTGAATGTTTACAGCAGCTTTACTCATAATCACTGAAAACTGAAAGCAACCCAAATGTCCTTCAATAAGTAAATAGATAAACTGTGGTACATCAATACAATAGCAATAAACAGGAATAAACAAGCCAAGCAAAACATGTATGGATTAAAAGCATATTGTTAAGCTTATAAAGCCAATTTTAAAAGCCTACATAATATATGATTCCATTTATATGACATTCTGGAAAAGGCAAAACTATAGAGATGGTAAACAGGTCTGTGGTTACCAGGGTTCGGATGAGAGGAAGGAGTTGAATAGGTGGAGCTCAGGGAATTATTTTGGGCAGTGACTATTATGTATGATGCTGTAATGACAGATAGATAGAACTTAATACAAAGAGTGAACATTAATATACACAAATTAAAAGAAAATTACTTAAGAGGTTGGGAGATCCCATGATGAAATGCAGACTATGATGAAAAAAAGTCTAATTGTATTATAAATGTGTGAAATACCCTTATTGAAGGGTGTGTGTTTGGGCAGGGGGAGATGCTGACCTAAGTAACCTTGGAAATGAGTGAAGACTGTAAGACTAAAGGCAAAAGGGATTCTATATAAGCATGGTACTGTAGTTGATAAAGTTGTTTCCCAAGGGGGCATGGGTTCACAATTCTGATACTGGTTGACATGTATACTGGTACTGAAGTATTAAGTAATTAGAGGGTGGATATTGGGAGTCAGATTTCTTCCTGTTAGTGTAGGAGATTGCTGACATATAAAGGAGGAAGAATAGAATGATTCATGTAGTGTTAGATTAAAGTTAGAAAAATGAGCAAGAAGTCACATTAAGTCAAAAGGACACAATTTTGAGTTGTTATAACCATTTATGTACAGGTTTTCATGTAAACCAAAGTCTTCATTTCTCTGGGATAAATGCCCAGAATTGAAATTGCTGGGTGATATGACAGCTGCATGTTTAGTTTTTAAATAAATTGTCAAGTTATTTCCCACAGCAGCTGTATTATTTCATATTCCCACCAGCAATATATGAGTCATCCAGTTGTCTGCATCCTCAAGCTAGAACAATTTGAGCAACAAATTCACCCCAAACTGTAACCAGAGAGTCCAAGAGCTGATTGTGGTAGTCCATACTGGTGGGCCTCCCAGAGCAAAGAGCAAAGTGGAAAAGGATAGTAGGTGTCCGAGTAGCACACAAAAAATATCCAGCACAGAGAAGTTGTGCCAATCACCTGAAATGTTTATCACAATCAACTGCATCCCTGGACATCAGACATGACTTTTAACCTCAAGAAGTTTACAGTTTCAGGTTAGGGATAAGATATATGTGTGAATATAACCATCATCAAGGCAGGAGGTAATCAGAGCCACAAGAGAACCCCATGAATCAAAAAGTGGGAGATTAGAGGAGACATCACGATGAACATATCAGATGAATAAAACCTTGAAGAATCACTAGACTCTGCCTTGCCTATCAGGAAGGGAACACATGCACATACTTATGGTTAGCTTACAAGAATAATTCCCTAAATCTGCTTTGCATTTATGGTTTGTAAACATTTTCATACTCATGTCTTATTTGATCACCATTTTATGTAGATAGTGTGTATGAGTCAGGTATTGATGTATAACAAACCACCTGAATGCAATTCTTATGCTAACGACCCAGAGTTACATCAAATTTCACAGATAAAGAGCATAGTCTTCCAAAAGACTGCTTCACTTCAGACACCATCAGCAAACTCCAGGGTTCCCAGACCATTCACACTTCTGATCAACTGGCTACAAATTCAGGGATTCCCCCTACCCTCTCAAGTTCCAGAATTTGCTAGAATAACTCATAAAACACAGGAAAATACTATACTTATAACTATAGTTTTATTATAAACAATACAGTTTTGGGACCAGCCAAAGGAAGAGACTGATAGTGTAAGGTCTGGAAGGGTTCCAACCATGTAACTTCTGTGTCCTCAAGATGTTACTGTCCTGTCACATTGATGTGTATCACCAGCCAGGGAAGCTCACCAGATCTTTGGTGTCCGGAGTTTTCTTTGGAATTTCATTATGTAGGCATAATTGATTGAATCATTGGCTACATGATTAAACTTGATTTCCAGACCCTCTCTTTTACCAGAAGATCAGGCAGATATCACCAAAGCTCCGACCCTTTGATTACATGGTTGGTCTTTCTGGTATGACCAGACCCCATCCTGAGTCATCTCATTAGCATAAACTTACCTGTGATCCAAGGGACCCACCATGAATAACAAAGACACTCCTATCACTCAGGAAATTCCAAAAATTTAGAGGTTCTCTCCCAGAAATGGGAAACAAACTAGCCAAATTTTCAGTTATAAAACATCACTTCAATACTCAGTAGTTTAAAACAGAAGTTATTTATTCTTACACACCTATAGCTTAGCTGATCTAGGATAAGCATGACTGGGCCCAGCTTCAAGCTACGGTAGGGTCCAGGTCAACTCTATACGTCTCTCATCTTTGAACCAGGAGATGAGATAGGACCTATTCATAGAAGAATCAAAAGAGGACAAGCCCAAAGCTTCAAGCACAGTACAAGCCTCTTCTTGCATCATGTTCACTAACATCCCACTGGCCCATCAAGTTATCTAGCTTAACTCAACATCAAAGGAGGTGGGGAAGTATGTTCCACCCATAATTGGAGATGCAAAGGGGCAAATATTTCCTGAAAAATAATCTGAACTATCATATGAGAAAAACATTATATTATGTACTCTTTTATGATCTTTTAGCCCCTTTGTGGCAGAAGCTGCCTGCTAAAGATGATTTCTAAATATTCAAGAACACCATATTATGCCCCTAACCACCGGCTGTTTATATCTTAAGTGTCCTCCATAGACTAGTATCCCTCGGGCTTGAGGGTTTGATCAAACCAAAATGGGTCATATATTAGTGTGTTACCAAGTCTTCACAAATAAATGTTTAACAAAGTAATTAAACTCTCAGCTTACCAGCAAATAGAAAACAGCCATCATTGGAAAAAAGAACCCACTGATCTTCAACTTGTGGTCTCTGACTTTCTTCCTTCCTTTTTTCACTCTCCTTTTCATAGTTTGCCCTTAAAATCCTTCTGCTCTCTTGATCTCCAGACATGAATCATGCTATGTAATATGAATAATAATGAGTGATGGTAATAATTGAAAAGATGAAAAATCTGCATTTGTTTGTTATCTAGAAAGATACTAAAACAGCTGCCAGGGAGTGTTCAGAGACTCTACAGCCCATTCCATAATTTATGAATGTGTGAATGCTCCCCATGAACAGCCTGGATGAGTCAGATGTTTTAATTGGGCTGCCTTAAATTTAGAACCAAAGGAGCTTGATTCCTACTCCACTGGGTAGTCTCATGAAGGGTGTTCCAGCCAGAGAGGAGCCAGAGTTGACACTTATATACACAAGTGGGTAGAATAAAGTACAAATGTTAATGTTTGTAAGACACTACATTCTGGTTTTGTTCTTTGATTTTAAGGTTGAAGAATTTTCAGAGAAGCCTTATTAGGGAAGACTTCTCTTTTATATGAAAGTTACCTCATTGTGTCCTCTCCTAGGCAACAATAACTTGAGTGTGAACATCAGCTGGGATCCCACATTGCTAAGCATTTCTGAAAAGGGATCTTTAATGCGGCACTCCATAAAAGAGTTAAAAGATTTGTTGAAAAATGACCACATCCATGCTCTGTGAAAAAGAAATATAGGCAATTTATGAATTTATATTCATGACATAACGTATAACAGGTTTATTCACATTGATTCATTAAATAAGTGTGGAGTGAGGCATGTGTCTGGTACTGTCCTTGGTGCTGATGCTAGCGACATGAGCAAGAAGAGTTTGTGTCTCACGGAACTACAGCCTAGTGGAGGAGACAGACATTACTCAAGTGTAACTGGATATTAAAATTGAAGTTTCAAATAAGGTATCATAATACATTCCAAAATGAGTTGCCAGATCGACATTTGAGTTTTAAAAGTTTCTGACAAGCCCCTTCCCTAAAGACCAAAAAATGAGCATTGAATAGTTGGAGAAAAGGAGAGGATTTGAAAGGAGGATTTCTTACAAGTGAGCATTATCATAAGCTTCCCCACAACGAGGAAGGATGAAGGTGCTTTTCTCTTCATCCAAGCCCAATAATGAGGTCTTTAATGTGACCACTTGGAGATCTGATGTGTATTCCTGCAATTATAGGGAACAGTAATGTATTTCACAGGTCTGAGGACTCTAAAGGTAGCCTAAGCTAGAAGAGGGAGGGAAAAGAGAGAATTGTGCTATTTTTGAAACTAATTGCTCTCCCTTTCAAAAATATGTCAAAGGTACAAGAATTCAAGACATACAAATTTCATGTGTATCAATTATCTATTGCACAATAATGCTGCATAAAAAACAGCCACAAAACTTCTGTGGTGTAGAACAAAAAGGATTTATTTTGATCAAAAGTTTATTGGCCACCTAGGATGTTCTTCTGGTCTTTGCTGGGATTGGCTGATTTTGGCTGATCTTGGCTGGGTTTGCTCCCACATCTACATTCAGCTGGTGGGTTTGCTGTAGGCTGGATAGTCTAGAATGGCCCCAGTTAAACAACTCATCTCTCTTCCATATGTTCTTATCCTTTAGCAGGTTAGCATGGGCTTCTTTATAGGAGTCAGATCCAGTTTCCAAGAGAAACTGTGAAGAAATTGCAAGCACCATGAACAGACTATTGGTAGAAATCTTGACTTTAAGAATGTTGATGGTGAGTGCTGAATAGAAAGTGAGAAATACGTTACTGAAAATGGGAGAAAGGGAGATCCCTGTTATGTACTGGCAAATGCTTATCACAACTGTATTCTGTAGTCATGTAGAAAACACAACATGTAAGTGATAAATTTGGACATGTAGCTAAGTAAATTCCCAAGCAAAGTGTTGAAGGTGCTACCTGGCTTCTTTGTATTCTTTACAGCAAAATACAAGATCAGATAGACAAATTGAGGGAAGAACTATTAAACAAAAAGGAATTGGAAAGACTTTGGAAATTCTCAGCCTCTCCAGATGTCAAAAGATGCTAAAAGTCCAAAATGGTTGCTGAAAGTGTGAAGTAGAGAAAAGTCTGAGTTTGTGACTGTACGACCCTTTGCTGAAACCTCAGATCTCATCTAAATCTTTCTAGTTGAGAAGGATAATATCAAAAGGTCAAAGTACTTGACCACACAATAACCTTCCAAGAGATAAAGAATGTTCCTCACAGATATTCTCAATCAAACCAAAGGGCCTCAAGGAAGTTTAAAATCATTGTCCTTCATCCATCTCAGCAGAAGCCAAAATTAGATTATCTTGAAAATATTTGTGATGTGGCTCAAGCATAATGGAATAAACCCTGAAGACATCCACAAGAGATTCACAAAGTTCTTGAGAACATTATATCAGCAGAAACACTACCAACTTGATTGAAGTGGACAGAGACAATACGTCCCAAAGGAAGGCTTTCAAACCTCCAAAATTCCACTGGTTCAAAGCAGGCTGGTAAAACTACTATGCTTCAACCACTTGCTATCTTCTATGAAAAATGAATCACTTATAGGGCAGAACCAAGAACCAGAATGCAGAGCCAAGGGCCCACAGAACAAAGCCAAGAGCCATGGAGGATTATTCCCAGGGCTTGAAACCTAAACAAGGAACTTTGGCTAAGGTTTTTCTGGCTAAATTTCAAAGCTGCTTTGTACCAGTGACTTCATTTTTACCTTCCATTCCCCATCTACCAACACTTTTGAACCAGAATGTCCATAACTATTAATCTACGCATGGTCTTGCCATCATATGTTGAGAGGGTTGGGAGCAGATAACTTGTCCCTTTAGTTTCACAGGTCCACAGATGGAGAAGAATTGTGACCCATGAATTTGCATTCTCCATGAAATTTCATAAATCATCATCATTTGATTTAAATTATGAGAATTAAGACTTTGACCAAATGAGATTTATTTTTTTATTGTGGCAAGAATCCTTAACATGAGATCCACCCTCTTAAATGTTTAAGTACACAATTCAATATCGTTAATGGTAGACATGATGTTGTACAGCAGATTCCTAAAATGTATTCATCCAAAGAAGACATACAAATAGCCAAGTATATAAAAAATAATCAGTATCACTAATCATCAGAAATGTGCAAATCAAAACCACAATGAGATATCATCTCTCACCTGTTGGGATGGTTGTTATAAAAACAACAACAGACCAGGCGTGGTGGCTCATGCCTGTAATCCCAGCACTTTGGGAGGCTGAGGTGGGTGGATCACCAGAGGTCAGGAGTTCGAGACCAGCCTGGCCAACATGGTGAAACCCCATCTCTACTAAAAATACAAAAATTAGCCAGATGCGGTGGCATGCGCCTGTAATCCCAGCTACTTGGGAGGCTGAGGCAGGAGGATCACTTGAACCTGAGAGGTGGAGGTCACAGTGAGCCAAGATGGGACCACTGCACTCCAGCCTGGGTGACAGAGTGAGTCTCCGTATACAGGAAAAAAAAAAAAAAAACAGCAAAATGTGGAGAAGTTGTAACCATTATACACTGTTGGAGGGAATGTAAAATGGTGCAGCCGCAGCCACTGTGGAAAACAATATGTAGGTTCCTCAAAAAATTAAAAATATAAATACTACATTATCTAGTAATCCCACTCCTTCTGGGTATTTATTCAAAATAACATATATCAATAACTTCTTCAAGAGATATCTACACTTACATGTTTATTGCAGCATTATTCATATTGTAGCCAAGATGTAGAAACAACCTAAGTGTCCATCAATGGATAAAGGAAATGTAGTGCACAAATATACATGGAATATTATTCAGCCTTTAAAAAATAACAAAATTCGGCCATACGCGACAACATGGGTGAATCTGAAAGAGATTACACTACGTGAAATAAGCCAGCCATAGGACAAATACTGAATGATTCCACTTACGTGAAGTGTCTGAAATAGTCAAACTCACAGAAAAAGAGAGTAGAATAGTGGTCATCTGGGGCCAGAGGGGAGAGGAATATAGAAAGTTGCTGAGCTAATTTAGGTATAATTTTTAATTTGAGTTGATGCTGCAGTGGATTGAGACTCCTGAAGACCTTGGGAAAGAGTAAGTGAATTTAGCACATGGAAGAGATGTGAATTTGGGGGACCAGAGGTGGACTGTGGTGGGTAGAATCCTAAAATAACCCCCTAAGATATTTCATCATATCATCCTTGGTATTGTGACTATGATGAGATAGCATACCCATAATTATGTAATAATACATAGCAAAAGGGATTTTTCGATGTAATTTGGTTACTGATTAGTTGACTTTGAGTAATAACAAAAGAGATTATATGGGTGAGCCTAATATAATCATATGAACACCAAAAGCAGACAGTTTTCTTCAGCTGGTAGCAAAAGAGGAAGTCAGTTTCAAAGCATGAGAACTTGACACACAACTGGTGATGTGAAAATGGAGGTCACGTGACAAGGAATACACGCAGTCTCTGGAAGTAGAGAACAGTCCCTGGCTGATAACCATTAAGGAAACAAGGACCTCAGTCCTACAACTGCAAGGAATTAAATTTGGCTAAAAAACCAAGTAAGCTTGGAATAAGCTTCTTCCCCAGATAACAGCCCAGGCTGGCTGACACCTTAACTCTAGCTTTGTGAGTCTCAAAGCAGATGAACCAGCCAAGCCTGAACTTCTGACCTAAAGAAGTGTGAGATAATAAATGGCTCCTGTTTTAAGCCACTATGTGTGTGGCAATTTGTTACATAGCAATAGGAAACCAGGACAGCCTCTGAAGGCTTAGGCTCAGAATTGACACACTGTCATTTCTGCGGTATTTTACTGGTCAAACAAGTCACAAGGCCAGGCCAGATTCAAAAGGTGGGAAGATAGAACTCATCCCAGGAACATTGCAAAGGACTTAGATTCATGTAGGTAAAAACAGCTGGGGACAGCCTGCCACACAATATAGGAATGTTGACTTGGGGTTATTTTGAAAGGAAACCTGCTTAATAAGAGAGTTTCTGCCAGAAAGTAAGGAGACCCTACCAGTGGGGTGAAAAGCTGGGAAATCAGAAGCCAAGGGAGCAGTAGGAGCAAACAGTTAAAGGAGGGTCGTGAGAGGGGTCCGCCTGCTGCAGATATCCACCAGACCCAGAGAGGCCAAAGCCATTTGACAGTAGTGCCAGTACCGGTAGAACTTTTTGGTCTTCCCCACCTACATGGCCATATCCAAAAGGGTGGGCTAATCCCTGGACAGGCCCACTGAGCTTAGGCTCTCCTAGGTCTTTAATTCATTTGCTTATTTATGGATTGGTCATTTTTATATAAGAGCAATTTAACTGGGCTTGTTTGATTTTTGCCAATATTGTGTAACCCAGATGGCACCAGTGACATAGTAAAACATTGTACCCAGAACTTGGAAATTACAGCTAGGTGGTTTAGGTTGCTAGATGCAGTTCTTCAACCATATTAGATAAAGTGGAAATTATGCTGGAGTTTGAGTGTGACATGATTGAAGCATGAGGGGCTTGCTAAACCCCACGCCCTTGACTTCGGCTTCTCCCATAGTCTGGCAGTACTCTAAACTGGAGGAGAAGACCACCGTACCAACAAAGTGCATTTCTCAAGAATTCACAAGCCCAAATAAACATATCAGGGACCATCCTTCAGTCTAATGTTTCCTGTCGATAACATAGGCCTAGAGAAAACTGTTACTTCGGTAATATTTGGGTATCAGAGCTCTGTATTTGCCAAGTCTTTATCACCTCCTCTGTAGGACAACATCAAAGGATCAGAAACAGCTTCTACCTACTAGAGAAGGTGAGCTGTTCCCTGAAAATGTGTCACAAATCATGCTTGTTCAGCCCAACAGTTACATGTTTGATAGGTATGAACTCCTCTGCACACTCAAGGTAGAAGTTTTTTTATTTCTTAAACTGGTTGGAACCAGCTCCCCTAAACTGGTAGAGAGACTAGTATCACATTTTGGAGGCTTCACTGACATCACTCATTAAAGAACCCTTGAGCTTACACAGCACAAAATGGCAGAACCATCGAATTCCACTTCAGGCTGGAAGAGCTCCATCTGGTGTCTGTTGAACTGATGTTATCTTTACTGCCATTGGTTTGTGCTGCCTGTATTAGGCTGCTCTTGCGTTACTATAAAGAAATACCCGAGGCTGGGTAATTTATAAAGAAAAGAGATTTCATTGGCTCACAGTTCTGCAGGCTGAACAAGCACTGTGCCAGCATCTGGTTGGCTTCTAGGGAAGCCTCAGTGAGCTTTTGCTTATGGCAGAAGGTGAAGCAGAAGTACCTCACATGGCCAGAGAAGGAGCAAGAGAGAGAGTGGAGGGGGTGGGGTATCAAGAACTCACTCACTCACTCACCAAGCCATAAGGGATCTGTTCCCATGACCCAAATACTTACTACCAGGCCCCATCTTCAACAATGGGGATTACATCAACATGGGATTTGGGAGGTGGGACATCCAAACTATATCACTGCCACATGCTGGTCCTCCACCATATATTCAGTGCTACTGCTCAGCTATAGAAGCAACTGCAGCCATCAGTGGTAAGCTCAGCAACAGATGCACTTTACTGAGACTTCCAGGCCACTGCTATCATTTTCCATCCCTCACAGACACCCACAGAGCATTCTCCAGAACTTTGCCATCTCAGAGGTGATGGCTATACTAGAGTGCATTAGGCATCTGCCTTTCAAAGAATCCACTTCCAAGTCTTGATTTCAGCCCCATGCACATACACTTGTAGGTTGGGCTATTTTCTTTCCTAACTCTCCAGATTCAAAGGTTAATTCCCCCTCTCAGTCAACTCAATAGGATTCCTTGCCCTGATAAGTCAAGAACAGGGTCTTAAACTTGAAAATAAAAATGTTTGAACCTCCTTTTAAAGAAAAACATTCTCCCAGACTTCCAGGATTCAATTATGGAATCTACACAAAAGACATGCTATAAACTGTCAGCCATTTGGCTGAAATGAAATTATTGCTCCCACTATGATTGTAATGAAGACTGCCACAAGATCTTTTTAAATTTAGCATAACTTTGCCTTGCAATCAAATTCTTCTACCACTTTGCTCCATTGTTGAGCAAACTGCCACCACGCAGTGCACCAGAAGACTCACCAGCTTACCCCTGCTGTGAAGGATCACTTATAAATTTAATCCACCTAATTCTGTAGTTGGCCTGATACCAGCAGGATCATAAACACAATGAATAAGAACATTGAAAAATCACAAGGCAGGACTCAGTTATCTTAAAAATCCATAAAATGCTTGCATTAATATATTTAGCTATTGTCTAAATGAAAACCTCCAAATTTTTCATCTCCAAAGAATTGTATATATCACAGAAATTATCATAATTAAATCTTTAGCAGGTACCTCCATTCTATATTTTATAATTTTCTCTTTTTTTGGCAGAGTCTCACTCTGTCACCCAGGCTGGAGTGCAATGGCGCAATCTCTGCTCACTGCAACCTCCGCCTCCCGGGTTCAAGTGATTCTCCTGCCTCAGCCCCCTGAGTAGCTGGGATTACAGCCACACACTACCACACCTGATTAACTTTTGTATTGATCATTTTCTAATAATATCAAGAAAGGGAAGTACAGGATGTGCTGTGATGTATTCTTACTGTGCAGCAGCCACCCAACTTCAGTGGTATATAATGATAAGCAGTTATTTTGCTCACTCATCTGAAGGTTGGCTGGGTTTTACCTGATCTAGGGTTGGACTCAGTTGGGTGTCTCTAAGCAGCAGGCTGGATCCAGTTCTGCTCCATGTCTATTTTATCCTCTTTGGACCAGTGGACCAGCCATGGCATGTTCTCATGAAAATGGCAGAAGCAAAAAGGAACAAGAAGAGACATATTAGGCTTCTTAAAGCCTAAGTTGGGAACCAGCATCCTGCCACTTCCACTGGCCAAAAGCAAGCCACATAGTGAAATCCAAAGCTAATGGGCTGGGATGCACATTTCACCTTAAAGGGAAGAGTTGTGAAGTCCCATGGTGTGTTAGTCCATTTGGATTACTATAAAGTAATACCTAAGACTGGGTAATTTACAATAGGAAATGGTTTATTTGGCTCATGGTTCTGTAGCCTGTACAGAAAGTGTACCACCTGCATCTGCTCAGCTTCTGGTGAGGGCCTCAGGAAGTTTACAGTCATGGTGGAAGGCAAAAGGAGAGCCTGTGTGTCATATGGCCAGAGGGAGCAAGAGAGAGAGGAGAAGCCAGGCTCCTTTAAACAACCAGCTTTTGCATGAACTCACCAAGCAAGCACTCACTCATTACCATGAGGAGGGCATCAAGCCATTCATGAAGGATCCATCTCCATGACCCAAACACCTCCCACCAGGCCCCACCTCCAACACTGGGAATGACATTTCAGTGTAAGATGTGGAGGGAACAAACATCTAAACCACGTCACATGGCAATGGGTCAGGATACAAGGAAGGATGAAGAGCTGAGACGGACAATTCCATCTGCCATCTATGACCAGGGAACTTCATCTATTCTGGGGTGGCAAGAAAGCCTTTCCTGAGGAAATGAAATTTTGGCTGAAAAGTGGGAGGGGGGCAGGGAGCAAGGGTTACCATGTAAAGTAGAAGGAATAGCATTCTTCCATAGGGAACAGCATCTGCCACAGTCTTGAGGCAGGAGGACCATGGCACATTAAAAAAGGGTGGCAAGGATGATGAGAAACAAGGCACAGGAGAGGAAGCAGGAGGGCAGTCAGGAGCCCGAGGGGGTGGGGCCTTACAGGCCATGCTAATGGCTTTTGACCTTTATGAGCATAGGGAAATCATCGAGAAGTTTTAACCAGAGAAGTGAAATTTTGCATTTGAAAACTATTTTCAGCTTTATACAGCAGAAACATCAACTCAGAATGGCTTAGACAATAAGAAAATGTATTATGTGACTAATACAAAAGTGGAGCCCCTCCAAGTCGGTAATTCAGTAACTCTGAAACAACACAAAGGACAAAGCATTCCCCAGTTGCATGTCATCATTTACAATAGATCAGCTCTGTCCTCTCCTTGATTCTTTTGAGTCCCAAGATGGATACATAGGTTCCAGACGTCACATGCAGAAATGACAGTGTCCAGGTGAAGAAATGATCCTCTTCTCCCTCCTTTTTAGGATTAACAAAAAACTTTCCCAGAAACCCCCAGGGGAAGTGACATCTCATTGGTCAAAACTAGGTTACAAGCCCACCCTTGAACCAATCCCAGGTAAGAAGAATGAGATTGCCATGACTGACTCGGACCAATCAAGACCTATCAGCTAGAGTCCTTACGTAACAAAGACAAAACCATGAGGGGGAACAGCTTCTCTCAGCAAAACTGTGATGTTCACTAGGAAAGAGGGACTTGGCACATGGCCAAGTCCAGAATTAAGGGTAGAAAAATACACCCCACCTTCAAGTGGGAAGGAATGCAGAGCTACATAGCAAAGAGTGTGAATACAGGGAGGGGTAAACATTTGGAACCGTTAATTCAATATGCCACCATACTTCTAAACATTCCCACCGACTGGACACACACACACACACACACCCCCACACCCACGGCAAAATTATCCCATTCTGTGGCATTGAACACATAGCAAATTGTATATATTTCTCACTTGAAACATGATTGCATACCACCTTGTCTTTATTATTGCATTAGTCTCTATTGCTACTATAAAAAGTTATCACAAACCAAGCGTCTTAAAAAACATATATTTATTATCCAACAATTCTGCATGTCAGAAGTCTCACATGGGTCTCACTAAGCTAAAATCAACACGCCAGCAGGACTGTGTTCCTTTTTGGATCCTCTAGAGCAAAATCCATTTCCTTGCTTATTCTGATTTTCAAAGCCAGGTCGAGCTCGTCTCACATTTTGTATCTTTCCTTCCTTTTCTCTGGTTCTCACATCTCTCCAATCTTGTGTGCCTTCCTTTTTTTTTTTTTTTTTTTGAGATGGAGTCTGTAGCCCAGGCTGGATGCAGTGGCACAATCTCAGCTCACTGCAACCTCTACCTCTCGGGTTCAAGCAATTGTCCCTGCCTCAGCCTCCCAAGTAGCTGGGATTACAGGTGCATGCCACCACACCCGGCTAATTTTTTTTTTTTTTTTTTTAGTAGAGACTGGGTTTTGCCATGTTGGCCAGGCCAGTCTTGAACTCCTGACCTCAGGTGATCTGCCCACCTCAGCCTCCCAAAGTGCTGGGATTATAGCCACCTCGCCCAGCCCCTCTTCCACTTTTAAGAACCCATATAATGACATCAGGCCCACCTAGGTAATTGAAAATAATCTCCCTGTTTCAGAGTCTCTTGCCTTAATTCCTTTTGTTTTGTAACCCAGCATTTCACAGGTTTCATGGATTAGGATGTGCACATCTTTGGGGGCCATTATTATACTTACTTCAAATTTATTAAGCAACTATTAAATGATTGTTCAGCTTTGAGTGTGTCTCTCCGAGTCTTTTGAGAGCACTGTGAGTTTAGAGACTGAGTGTAAATGTTCCTGTGCTCTCCACCTAACCACTCAGTAACAACATGGAAAAAAATGAACCTGATATACAGGAAAGCTTTAATATCATTTAAAAGAGAGAGTTTTATCTAAGTGGTCTATTCCTAACACAAGAGAGAAATCCTGCTGTTTAACACGTGACATGGTTCTGTCCTCTACCTGGATAACTGTACCAGCAATAGCCCAATAGGCATCTGTGGTAGAAGATATTACACCAAGGAGGAACACAAAAACATGAACATTTTATTTGCTGTCCCCTGTAAGTACTTACAAAACATTTTGGCAGAGACCAAGGGGAAAATATAACATCTTAATGAAAAAGGCTCAGTGGGAACCCCCGAAATCTATCAATGCCGCCTAGGGGGATTTATAGCAGAGGATGAAAAAGGCTCTAGGCCGGTTTCTGGGATGCTAGCATATATTTGCTTTGTGGTGAATGAGCTAATGCAGGGTTTCCAAGTGCTCCAAACAGATGACGCACACACTGTGAGCTTACTTTGCATGTCCTCAGGGGACTTTGTCCAAGAATTCTCCAAGTATCCTTCACCTAGACGTCTAAATCTGCTGGGAAAGAGGGGAGAACCAAGTGGCAGATGGAGAGAAACTCCAGGATAGCACAAAGCAAAGGATGCAGAGTCAGAAATACACCCACGGAGACAGGGAGCAGAGGAAGAAAGCCACTGGGAGACACTGAGACCTCGAGAGGTGGGGAGGGGAAGGGAAAACCTCATCAACAGAGGAAACAGAAATAAGTAACCCCTAATCCGCTCAGTCATGGGTTCTGGTAAAACCCCTTTAAATGTTGAGAATCATTTTAAAGAAAGGTAAAAGCTGCTATGGTTCATGGAGTACTTAGTCATTCCACCTGAAACATTTTAAGGAGAGAAATCAAAAGCCACTGCAGTGGGAGATACAAGAATTGGGTTCCTGCTCCAGGTCAGCCATAGAGTATTTGTGCAGTCCTGACATTTTGCATCCCAAGGCTCAGTCTCCTCATCTTTATATGATAGAGGGGTTGGCCTGGGTCAGGGTCCCCAACTTGTGATCTGCAGCCCCAGAATTGAGGGAATTGGTAAAATTTGCATAGAAAAAATTTTTATTTTTTTCAGCATCCAACTGAAATTCAACATGTCCTTCAATGATGAATGTAGGCAATTAGTATTAATACCATCTATGACTGTCGCCAATAGAAATAACAGATGTTTTATGTCACATTAAGGAGTCTGCAAATATTTTATAATATCTTTTATTCTCATTACTACTTAAAAACTGAAGATTGGCTGGGTACAGTGTCTTCTGCCTGTAATCTCAGCACTTTGGAAGGCAGGAGAACTGTTTCAGTCCAGGAGTTCGAGACCAGCCTAGGCAACGTAGGGAGATCGTGTCTCTATAAAAAAAATTTTTAAAAATACAAAAATTTTAAAAACTGAAGTTTTTAAACCTGTGTCTAGATCTTATTTTTAATGTGCATTAATGAAACACATATATGACTATATTACAAATTTATTTTCTCTTAACATTTTAATAAATAGAGTTTAATCTAGTCAATTTTCTTTGCAATTCAATGTATTTTATTCTGTTTATTTAGTGATAATTTTCTAGCACAAACATACACACACACAGAGTTAACAAAAGAAATCTTGGACTAGGCTGGGCGTGGTGGCTCATTCCTATAATCCCAGCACTTTGAGAGGTCGAGGCAGACGGATCACCTGAGGTCAGGAGTTCAAGACCAGCCGGACCAACATGGTGAAAGCCTGTCTCTACTAAAAATACAAAAATGAGCCAGGCGTAGTGGTGGATGCCTATAATCCCAGCTACTTGGGAGGCTGGGGCAGGAGAATTGCTTGAACCTGGGAGGCAGAGGTTGCAGTGAGCCAAGATTGCACCACTGCACTCCAGCCTGGGTAACAGAGCAAGACTCTGTTTCAAAACAAAACAAACAAACAAAAAGAAATCTTGGACTAGATGTTCTCTAACATCCCTTGAATCCTGTGAATTGATTGACATTACAAATGTTTGCAGATGTCCTACATATCAGGCCCTGAAGAGGTTAATAATTTGCCCAGCATCTTACAGGTAGCACAGAGCAGAGACAGAACTGGAACTCAGGTCTCCCCCACAGAATGTGGGCACTTAATTACATGCTACACTGAGAGGTAAGTCCTCTCAACCACTTTTTTCTCCCACCACCACGTCTAACCATCTACCTGCATCTTTCCACCTGCTACTATAGAAAAATTGCCTAAATTCAGGTCAACTTCTTCACTGGTAAATCAAGCTGCATCTTCTCTTACCTACAGAAGAACGTCCCTCTGGAAATTATCCTCTCTTGCTCCTACATCAGCTTTTCCCTCACTACTAAATTCTACCCATCAACCCACAAATATACTATTCTTTGTCCCATCTCAAAAAAATCAATATTAGTTATATTGCTGCATAACAAATTATCCCCCAAAGTAGCAGCTTAAAATAGCAAGTGTTTCTTATCTCACAAAATTTATAAAGCTCAGGATGCTGGGAGTGGCTTATCCTGGTGGTTCTGATGTAGGGCCTTCCATGTAGTCATCTCAAGACTCAGCTGGGGCTGGAGCATCTGCACTAGGCTCACTCACCTGGTTACTGGCAGGCCTCAGCTCCTCATGGGTTGTTGGCTAGAGGCTTCAGTTTCTCATCATGTGGACCTACCCATAGGGCTACTCAAAATATGACATATTTTCTCACAGAATGAAAGATCCAAGAGAGCAGAAAAGTAAAAGAGCATCTAAAATGGAAGCTGCCATCTTTTATAACTAACCTTAGAAGTGATATACCATGACTTCTATCATATGCTATTGGCCACATGCACCAACCCAGGTACAACATGAGAGGGGACTATGCAAGGGTGTTGATAGGGTTTGGCTGTGTCCCCACTCAAATCCCATCTTGAATTCCCATGTGTCGTGGGAAGGACCTGGTGGGAGGTAACTGAATCATGGGGACGGGTCTTTTCCATGCTGTTCTCGTGATAGTGAATAATTCTCATGAGACCCGATGGTATCATAAGGGGGAGTTTCCCTGCCCAATCTCTCTGTTTGCCTGCTGCCATCCACGTAAGACATGACTTGCTCCTCCTTGCCTTCCGCCATGATTGTGAGGCCTCCTCAGCCATGTGGAACTGTAAGTCATTAAAACTCTTTCTTTGGTAAATTGCCCAGTCTTGTGTTCGTCTTTATCAGCAGCATGAAAACAGACTAATACAGGTGTGAAAACAAGGAGGTGGGGATCACTGGGAGCCGTCTTGGAGGCTGATTGCCACAAATCCTTTCCTTGCACCTACATTCTTCTCCACATTTCTTTGCTCCCTTTAGAGCAAAACTCCTTAAAAAGTTGTCTATGTCACTGTCTGTAATTTTCCTTCCTCCATTCTCACTTGAATCCCTTCTATTCAGACATTTGTCTCTCATGTTCTACTCTTGTCAAGGTCACTCAGGACTTCCACATGGCCAAATCCATTGGTCAGTTCTCAGTCCTCATTTCATTTGACCCATTACTAGCATGTAACACAACTGATCACTCCCTTTTCCTGGAAATACCTTCTGCATTAGACCTGCAGGATATGACATTCTTCTGATTCTACTCCTGCGTCACCGGCTGCTTACCAGGCATTTCACAGACACGTCAAGGCGTGGAGGGGGAAATACTTAGCAGTTGCAGCAAAAATGAAATAAACCTTAAAATGAGCTCAACAATGATCAATTTCAGAAAAAAATTAAAATTTGCAAAAGGGAGAAAACATTATTAAAGTTTATTATTTGGTCAAACAATGAATAATGTCTGAACAGGCAGAATACTCTCCAAACAGTTTAATCAATTTTTTGCATAACTATATTGAGAAGATTGAATAAGGAAATTTGGAGGAGAAAGTTGTACAAGAAAGACGGGATATAACTTTGTAAAATGTTAAAAGTGATATACACATATTATTTAGAAACATAGAAGTTCTTGCCAGAAGCAACAGTTAAAAAGTTGAAAGTGGTTACCTCAGCTGTATGCTAGGTAAATTGGACAAACCATCACACTGAAAGTTACTAGAAAATGTGGAGAAGAATTAACTGATGAAAGGCATTGGCTAGCTAACAAACTAGCAAAGAATTGTGGATTCAAAATACAGGAGAAGAAAAAACGCAGAGTTTTTTCTCTGGAGAAGAGTGCCAATTCTGGAAAAGGTGACTGAGAGACATTTAAACTGTGTTTTCAGCTCCAAGGAATTAAAAAGACAACAATTGAAGTTCAAATCCCAATAAGCGGTGAAACTCTAACTCTGGTTAGAAGCTTAAAAGGCTATATCTTAAGAGAAAAGGCCAACTAGAAGTAAACCCACCCTCCCTCTTACAGACTAAGCTTAGCTGTAAATCATCTCAATCCCTAAAATTAAACTAAGGTGATCTCAGATTGCTGGGGACCTCATCCCTTTGCCAGAAAATACTATAAATCCCTCAGAATGAAGGCAACATTATCCTAGTCCTCAAATTATTTCTGTAATTTTTCATGAACAAGGACAAGCTGTCCATCAAAAAATAACCATCTAAATGAGGGAACATAACAACGTGAATGAAAAACCACAGACAGTAGAAACATACCCAAAGAAGTTCCAGATAACAAAGATTTCAGATACACATTTTTAAATAACTACACTTGGGATATGCAAGGAGAGAAAACGTCATAAATTTTGGCAGAGAGTTAAAAACTACAAAGAAATGGGTATTTTAGAAATGAGAAGCAAAGTAACTGGTATTCAGAACTCAGTGCACATAGATTTAACTGCAGATTAGACTCAAACAAATAAAAAATGAGGGAACTGCATAGAAGTCATAAAGAAAAAAATTCAGAATAAATCATAGAGAGACAATGGGATGAAATAGAGGAGCGGGTGTAAAAGATGTAAGATATATAATGAGAAGGTTTAACCTACGTGTATTGGAAGAGAAGACAGAGGACACAGAAATAGCTGAAGGGATGATAGCTGACAATTTTCAAAACTGATGAAAGACATTAAGTCTCAGATTCAAGAGTATCTATAAACTCCAAGCAGAATAAACAAAAATAAGCCCACACATATTAAAGCACATTGTAGTAAAATTGATACAAACCAAAGAGAAAATAACAGATTACCTTGAAAGGAGCAACAATTAGACTTATATCTCACTGTTGAACAGAAACAATGGAAAGCAAAACAAAGTGGCATCTTTAAGTACTAAAAGAAAATAACTTCCAATATAGAATACTACATCTAGTGAAAATATTCAAGGATGAAGGTGAAGTGAAGATATTTACAGACACAAAAAAAATTGATAGAATTTGTCATCAACTGAAATGATTAAAGAAAATGCTACTAATTACTATATCCTAAAATAGAAGGAAATGATCCCAGATTAAAAGTCAGGAAGGAACGAATGGGGAAAAATTAATTTTAAACTCCTCTCTTTTCACTTAATACCTTTATTACTAGTTCTTATTTTCACTTAATGCCTTTATTACTAGTTCTTATTTTTTTGTATTAATGTTGTTACCTCTACCTTCTTTTGTTTTAATTTGTTTGGCATATTTTTCTCAATTCTCTTATATTTAAATTTTTGGGGTTTTTGTGGCTTTTTTCTGATAAGCAATATTATTGGATTTCTAATTCAATCTGAGAGTTTTTATGTTTAACTATGGGATTTTATCTTAATTTATTTAACACTGATATTTATGATTTGTCTTCTTTCATTTTTTTCTATACTTTCTCATTAAAACCATACACTAGGCAGTCTCTTCATCTCTGTGAACCATGAAATTTGATACCTTCAGTGGTCTCACACAATTGCCACAATCTTAACTCAATGTGCAATAGATTGAACTACCCAAGTCCCAATCTAAGATTCAACCTGAGGTGACACTGATGAACAAAGGAATAGAGATGGTAAAGCAGAGTTAATCTACTAACAGATTATCCCAAATGTGTGCAAATTAGTGTATGGTTTAGGCTAAGCGTTTAAAGATGTTTCTGTGACCCAAATTATGCAAAATGCCAAATGTTTACTCTCCTTTAATCTCTTAAAGTTGCCAATTTTTATTTGTACTTTGAATTCTGTTTTATGGTGCAAGCATAGTCTCTTTTTTTGTACAAATATTTATGATAAATCTTACCCTTCATGATTTTGTTTCTCAATATTTTTATTCCTCTATTAGTCATCTAAAGTTTTTCAAAGGCACTCTTTAACTTCTATGCCTCTAATTGCCAAAGTCAAAAAGGAAATTTTATTATTCGAGTGTTGCTTTTTGAAACCACCAATTTAGCCACACTTTTGCTTGTCTTCCTCCCATCTTTGCTAATATAATCTGGGTTTTAAAAGCAAATGACTGTTATGACATGGTTATTTTTATGTTATATACCTTACTTTTAGAGAATGGTTTTTTATATTTGCATTTAGCTTTATAATCAAACATACCATAATTGCTTGACATCTCTATTTTAACTATTTTTAACACTTTCAGTTTTTTTCCTTGCTATGATTACCCCAATTGTTAGCTCTTTATTTTGTGCTTTTCTGCCAGTAGGAACACATCTTTAGATAGACACATTGATTCTGCGTCTTTGAATCCCTGAAATTTAGGAAGTATTTTGTGTTATTTTAATTCATAAAATACACACGACCTACCTTCCTTCCTTCCTTCTTTCCTTCCCTCCTGCCTGCCTGCCTGCCTGCCTGCCTGCCTGCCTTCCTTCCTTCCTTCCCTCTTTTCTTTCTTTTTTGAGACAGAGTCTGGCTCTGTTGCCCAGGCTGGAGTGCAGTGGCGCAATCTCAGCTCACTGCAATCTCTACCTCCTGGGTTTAAGGGATTCTTATGCCTCAGCCTCCTGAGTAGTGGCTGGCATTATAGGTGCACACCACCACACCCGGCTAATTTTTGTATTTTTAGTAGAGACAAGGTTTCACCATGTTGGGCAGGCTGGTCTCGAACTCCTGGCCTGAAGAGATCCACCCTCCTTGGCCTTCCAAAGTGCTGGGATTGCAGGCTTAAGCCACCACACCAGGCCCAAATTGCATCATTTATTTCTGACATTTGGAGTTGACAGTGAAAATTTAGATCAGCTTGATGTTTTTCTTCCCTTAAAGACAACTTTTTAAATTTGGGAGTGAGTGGCCTATTCGGGTATTTATTTTTCCTTTATCCTAAAAATTCAAAATTGTTGGCCGGGCGCGGTGGCTCATGCCTGTAATCCCAGCACTTTGGGAGGCCGAGGCAGGTGGATCACGAGGTCAAAAGATCGAGACCATCCTGGCTAACATGGTGAAATCCTGTCTCTACTAAAAATACAAAAAATTAGCCGGCTGTGGTGGTGGGCCCTGTAGTCCCAGCTACTCGGGAGGCTGAGGCAGGAGAGTGGTGTAAACCCAGGAGGTAGAGCTTGCAGTGAGCCGAGATCGTGCCACTGCACTCTAGCCTGGGTGACAGAGCAAGATTCCGTCTCAAAAAAAAAAAAAAAAATTCAAAATTGTTTACAGTTTACATTTAGTTATAGGTCCTTTATTGAATGAGTCTAATCTGCATGAAATATATCTTTCTTCACATCAGGAAAAATGAATCCATTATCTCCTTAATATAACAGAAATATTAGTGCATAGGAATGCTCTTCCCACTGTCACGTCTCCATTTCTATATGTATCTTACTCTTTCACAGCTGCCCCCTTTGCTTGTCATTTTCCTCCACATTCTCAAGCTCATGGTCCATATCACTAATTTGGCTTTAAGCTGTATTATTTAGGCATCATGCTACCTCTAAAGTGAGGTTTAAATCTGCAGTTGTGTTTTTAGTTTCCTAATAATTCTTCCTTATCTCATTTCAAACTTTATCTTTTTATCTTGTAGTCACAGTCTATTTCTTCAATGTGGTTCTCATTGCATAGAACCAGGCACTTGTCCCAGAAGAGTCCACAGTCCTTGCTCCTCCATGGACCTTTAAGACATTTGTACTAACTGCTCAGCAAGGCCACCAGCTGCTGTAACCATTCCTGACACCCTAGACACAGACTGTACCTGAAAACAGGAGCATGAGTTAAATGGAACTTGGAAGTCTTTAGTACTACTTATTTCATAGTTTGCTTTGAATGTACCAAGACCTAATCAATAGATCATTCATTAACAAATGTTTATTGAACACCTGCTATGTGCTTGGTATTGAAGATAGTGAGCAAAAAAAGCCTGATCTCTCCCTCAAGAAGCTTTCATCTTTATTCATTATTCAATGCTCACAAAAACAAATACACCTCCCAAGCCCTACTCTCTCACATCCTCTCTGCCAATTCATTTCATCAGCTATTGCTGCAGCAACCAACTGCACACAGGTGGGATGACAGCACCTTGCCTCAGCTATTAATATATCAAGCATCACTTGTCTTCTGTTCCAGGGTTTCTCTGGAGCAGTTACAGTGAAAGAACAGGAATCCATTCACCCATTCTGATGCATATGTCAACTTGAAGAGTGTGGAAGTTCGTACCCTATAGGACAAGTCTTCACTGATAGGGTACAGCAGCCAATGTAAATGCTCCTTTCTTTTGTCCTGCAGGTGGACATTTTTGAGGTTCATTCTACATGGCTCTTTGGAGAGTCCTTAGCAGGACAAGCCTACTGCAGTGACCAGCTCATTAACACACTTTAGATTGACTTTCCCTCCTGTCATGTCTCAGTCCTCCCAGTCTCTACCTCCTGTTCCCTGGGATCACTCCCCCAAACTATCTAAGCTCTGCTTCTGGGACACCACAGTCTAAAATTTAGTTACAAATAGCAAGTGTTTTTAAGGAAAATTGTGAGGTGTTAAGATAGCTTCTGCAATGGACTTGATCTTGTCTGGGGTATCAGTGAAGGATTCTCCAAGAAAATAACATTGAGGCCGGGTGCAGTGGCTCACACCTGTAATTCCAGCACTTTGGGAGGCCGAGGAGGACACATCACCTGAAGTCAGGAGTTCAAGATGCGCCTGGCCAACATGGTGAAACCCCATCTCTACTAAAAATATGAAAATTAGCTGGGTGTGGTGGTGGGCACCTGTAATCCCAGCTACTCAGGAGGCTAAGGCATGAGAATCGCTTGAACTCAGGACGCAGAGGTTGCAGTGAGCCAAGATCATGCCACTGCACTCCAGCCTGGGGGACAGAGCGAGACTCCGTCTCCAAACAAAAAGAAAAGAAAAGAACGTTGAAACAGGTATTTGGATAATAAGATGATACGCACTGAGGGTGAAGGGATGAGGAGGACATTCCAGACGGGGAAATCAGTATTTTCAAAACCTTTGGGTTAGAAAGGATGCTGGAAATTTGACAGACTGTAAGAACGTCAGTGTCACATGCATCCAAACATAAAAGGGAAGGTAGGTGGGAGGGGAGGTGGAGAAAGGCCAATCCATGTAGGCATTGGTGCAGGAACATGACTAAGGCTTTGTTAAGAGCAATGAGAAACCTCTAAGGCATTTAGTCAAGTGAATTGATGTGATTAGGGTTGGTTTTCAAAGGTCACTTCTGCTGCTTTGTGGAGAACCTATCGGGAAGAAGTGATGCTGGATGTAGGGATGATGATTACGGAGCTAGCACAGTGATCCAGGCAAGAGATGAAGGAGCTGAGCTGGGTGGTTGCTTAGAGATGGGGAAAAGTGGACAGATTTAAGAGATGGAAGAGGTTGATGGAACTTGGTGATGGCTTGACTATGAATCAGATGGGAAGGGATGGTAATTAATTGAACATCTCAACCAAAAATGATGAAGTTCCCTTAAAGCTTCCATCCTTAGGCTAGGCAGAGTGGAAAAACAAGAAGTAAAAGACACAGTCTGACATTCAGAGAGGTAATGATTCAGTTGTAAAGGTAGAATGCATGAAATATCTGAAAACCTGCTGCTGGCTTCACGAAAGACTGTGCTGGGTGTATAGAACATGAAATAGGAGATGCTCCAAGTCAGAGATACGAGTATTCCACCTAATGCTCTGTGATGATGATGATGGTGATGATGATGATGATGACTATAACAATGACAATAATGATACAAAAGTTAATGTTCACCAAATGGTTTCGATATGACAGGTGTGGTGCTAAAAAATGTGGACTCCATCCTTAGGGAAACAGGGAAACTTGTCATGTGTTAAGCAATATGGCCATCATCCTTAGCAAACTAATACAGGAACAGAAAATCAAATATCGCATGTTCTCCCTTATAAGTTTGGGAGCTAAATGATGGGAACACATGGAGACATAGAGGGAAACAACACACACTGGGGCCTATCGGAGGGCAGTGGGTGGAGGGTGGAAGGAGAAAGAGGATCAAGAAAAATCGGTAATGGGTACTAGGGCTTAATACCTGCGGGATGAAATAATCTGTACAGAACAACCCCATGACACAAGTTTACCTATGTAACAAACCTGCATTTGTACTCCTTACCTTAAAATAAAAGTTAATTTTTTTTTTGAGACAGAGTCTGGCTCTGTTGCCCAGGCTGGAGTGCAGTAGCCTGATCTTGGCTCACTGCAACCTCTGCCTACCGGGTTCAAGAGATTCTCCTGCCTCAGCCTCCCGAGTAGCTGGGATTACAGGTGCCCGCTGCCATGCCCAGCTGATTTTTGTATTTTTAGTAGAGACCAGGTTTCACCATGTTGGCCGGGCTGATCTCAAACTCCGGACCTCAAGAGATCCACCTGCCTTGGCCTCTCAAAGTGCTGGGATTACAGGCGTGAGCAACTGTGCCTGGCCAAAAATTTTTAATTTAATTCAAAAAAAGAAATTAGTGATTTGATCAGATTTGCACTCTGGGTTTCTATGTAGACAAGAGATCAGAGGGTCCAAGTGAAAAAACAAAGAGGAGTAGACCAGTTGAGAGGCTGCTGCAATCATTCAGATATAGGATGGAGCTCTGTAGCAGATGTGGTCAGTAACCTGCTCATGCCCGCCAGCTCTCACTGTTGCTGTATACACCCAGGGCATCTCACTGTCTGAGGGCTGTCTCTGACTGTTGAACCATGCTGGGGTTATGTGCGGGGCAGACCAGAAGTGTTAAGGAGTTAATAGCCCCAGGCATGACCCTCAACAAGAGAGGGGCAGAAGATGATAAATACTCCAGGTTCCTCATCTCTCAGGTGGGCACCACCAAGTTCCCAGCATGACTGAGCCTCAGCTGCCCACTAATCTGCTCCTTAGTCATCCTGTAGGGCTGCCTTCCCTTCCCTGTCTCACTTCCCCACTCCCCCACTAGAAACTTCTAAGATCACCTCCCAAATAACTACTTATACTCAGATTCTTATCTCAGGGTTTGCTTATAGGAGATCCCAACCTAAGATAAGTCCTTGACCAGGTGGCAGTGGGGCTACAGAGAAGCCTCCAATGTAAGACATATCAGAAGTTGGTGATGTTTCTTATGGGAAGCCATGAGACAGCTGGGACTATGGCTTCTTATACTTTCAACAAGCAAAGGGGCCACCCAAGATCCACGAGAGAGCTAGGTTGATGGACACTCAAGGAAAATGAGCCTGTTTTTTTACCAAGACACTGTAGCCCCAAACTCCATTGTGGAGTCCCCAGCCCTTGTAAATTAGGCTAGATCATGGCAGCCACAGGAATTCGTCTTGTTTCTTTACTCAAACACATACACTAAAGGCATAATGGTTGCTGTGTTAGTTATTTAGTTCTGAGTAACATATTACTGCAAACTTAGTGGCTTAAAACAGCAGTAAGCTTTATTATTTTCACAGTTTCTGTGACTCAGAATTCTGAAACAACTTAGATGGGTGGTTCTGGCTCAGGGTATTTTATGAGGTTACATCAGATTTCAGCTGGGGCTGCACTCATCTGAAGGCTCAACTGGAGGGTCCATTTCCAAGGTGGCTCACCCACTGGATGGCAAGTTGATGCTGACTCTTGCTGGAGAGCCTCAGCCCCTCTCTGTGTGGACTCCTCCCAGGGATACTTGAGTGCCCTTACGACATGGCAGCTGGCTTACCTCCGAATGAATGATGAGAGAGGGCCAGGTTGAAACTATCCTTTTGATGACCTAGTCACAGGAGTCATGTAGCAGCATTTCCATCACATTCCATAGTTAGAGGCAAGTCACTAAAACCAGCTCACTTTCAAGGGAAAGATAATTAGTTTGCACCTTTTGAAGGGAAGATTGTCAAAGAATTTTGGGGCATACTTTAAGATCACCACAGTTGCCTAATTGATCCATTTCCCTAGATTCTTACCCTAATCTTGACCCTGATGATCTTTCCAATCCTATGACAAGAAAGAAGCTAGAAGCTGAGGCAGGGGGATTGCTTGAGCCTAGGAGCTCGAGGCTGCAGTGAACTATGATGGCATGACTGCACTCCAGCCTGGGTGACAGAGCAAGATCCCATGTTAAAAGAAGAAATGGAGAAAGAAGGAAGGAAGGAAGGAAAGAAAGGAAGGAAGGAGAGAGAAAGAAAAGAAAAGAGAAAAAAGAAAAGAGAAAAGAAGAGAAGAGAAGGAAGCTGGCTGGAAAAGATGAACACGAGGAAATGAGTGTCGAAGTGAAGACAGAAGTTCCTCTTTGAACCAAGAACAGACCTGGTCCAAACTGCCCCTCCCTGGCTTTCTGAAGCACTTCTTGCCACACCTTAGAGCCCAAGAGATCACGTTTGTGAGGCCCTCCATGACAAGCAGCAAGAATGGAATCTTCATAATTCAGAAAGAAAATGAGTGTATTGGAAAGTTGCAGGTATGTTAACAAAATCAAAGAGAAAGATTCTTCTTTCTTCTTCTCTCTGCTTGTCTGTTTTCTCAATAGTGAACTTATATTCCTGTTACAAGAAAAAAGCAATAAAAAGCTTTTTAAAGAAGGACTCTGAAATTATTAGGTTAAAATAGAAACTCGAATTATATGGTGCTTTCAAGAGACAAACCTAAAACAAAACCCATTTTTAACTTTGAAAAGTTAAAAATAAATGTTAAAAAAAAAAGAAAAGTCAAGATTTATCAGGCAAATGCAAAATGGCAAGAATAACAATTAGTTTCAGACTACGTAGAATTCAAAGCATTAAAATGGAACAAAGAGATTCATTTTATATTGAAGAAAAGTAGAGTACTTAGTGAAGATAGAAGAGATATAGCAGGTGGCCCCATGGCCATTAAACATGTTTTATCTCTACTCTAGTGACAGGTGTCAGAGAATCCCTGGGGCTCCTTTAAAAGGATAATTCCTATTGAGTTATAAAAAGTGATGGGATAAAATACAATTATAAGTGGACTTTACAGTCTCTTAGTAAAATTCAGACTTGAGTTAAAAAGGTATGTAAGAAATACAGGCCTTTGAAAAGAGGGAACAAAATAGGATTATTCCTATTGAATCATAAAAAGTGATGGGGTAAAATAAAATTATAAGTAGGTTTCATAGTCTTTTAGTAAAATGCAGACTTGAGTTAAAAAGCTACATAAGAAAAACAGGCCTCTGAAAACTGGGGACAAAACAGGACGGCGAAGAAAAAACATGGAATCAGCAGTTGGCTATCTGCAAACAGCACCTCCCACTCCCTTGTCATAATGGCCTGGGAATGGAAGGAATCAGAAGCACCAACTGAACAGGCCTGGAGTGGGATGCACCTACAACTGCCCTGAGGGAGTATCTGACCGTGTACCTGGGGTGGTAAGAAGGAATTCAGGTTTTGGACAAATGTGTCCATCCAGGTCCGTGTCTCAGACCTTCCAGCATTCTACAGCATCCTGATGCTTCTCCCATTCTTGTCAGGCCAGGGAAGGCCAGGGAAGGCATAGACCACAGCACAGCAAATCTACATTATGGGGCTGTTTCTTTCTCCAAGAGTCAAGGACACCACTTGCTGCATGGCTTCCTGCAGGCAGGAAAACAAAAGCAGAAAAAGGCTCAGTCTCCTAGTGCCCTGGAGGAGCCACAATAGGACACTGGAATTCAGGGGTCACAACAGTTAGAGATGCTTCATCTGGGACCCAGGGATAGAATTTGGGTAAACTTGGATGGAAAAACTATACTCTTTTGTTTTCACTTTTCTCTTACTGAAATTGGGCATTTCCTTCATTTGATGATGGAAGCAACAAGCCACAGGAGTGATAGCAGAATTCATGACTATAACTAAAAGAAATCCCGGAGTTTCAAGTCACATGACAGTTGGCGCAGACACCTCAAAATGCCACCTCCATTCAGATGGGACTTAAAAATCACAGCCACCTGGCTGCTAGATCTGGTTATTTAGTACTTAAATAAACATGAACATTTATTATTATGTCATCAATTTTTTTTGAGACGGGGTCTTGCTCTGTTGCCCAGGCTGGAGTGCAATGGCGCAAGCTTGGCTCACTGCAACCTCCACCTCCTGGGTTCAAGCGATTCTCCCACTTACCTCAGCCTCCCGAGTAGCTGGGATTACAGGTGTGAGCCACCACTCCCGGCTCATTTTTGTATTTTTAGTAGAGGCAGGGTTTCATTATGTTGGTCAGGTTGGTCTTGAACTCCTAGCCTCAAGTGATCTGCCCGCCTTGGCCCCCCAAAGTGCTAAGATTACAGGCGTGAGCCACCACGCCCTGCCCATCAATTTGGTTTTTGTAAAAGTATTTTGATAACTGTTTTTCAGTGTAATTGATTTCCTTTGCAGTTCTAAATGTTTTTTTTAAAGGTAAAATTCTGAAAAGGTTTCATAAGCTTCACCAGATTGTCAAAGGGATCTGTGGTCCAAAGGAGGCCGAGACCCCTGATGATTAGATGCCTTGCCCTCTCCCTACTGCCCCTCAAGCCCCTTAAAGAGGGGAGTAGAGCCTCACCCCATCCCTCTGCACCCCCAGGAGGAGTGAGGGAACTATAGAATACGGAATTTTGTGGAATTTGTTAATTCAGTCTTTTTTTCTTGTCTTCTCCCTCTCCTTTCCTGCCCGCACTCCCCTCATATCACAGCCCTCCAAAGTGACCCATGCTGAGACTACCTAATAGGTAATCATCCACATTTGGATCCGTGCTCTTATTTTAATATTCAAACATGAATTTGCATATATGCATATACTTATGTATTGACATATATGCATATACATAGCGATTTTCCAGCCTTTTCCCATGCATAAGAGAAGCATCATAAATAAATGGAGAAGAGATGGATTTTCTGAGATAATATATACTCAATAATTTTATATGTAATATATTGCTGAAAACTGGAATCACAAGACATATGCCATTCAAAATGCTGTTTTCTTCTCATTAATGTCGTATTTTTTCTGTAGTATTGAATTCTATTTAAAAACTGTAGGCCGGGTGCAGTGGCTCACACCTGTAATCCCAGCACTTTGGGAGGCCAAGGCGGGGGGATCACAAGTTCAGGAGATCGAGACCATCCTGGCTAACACGGTGAAACCCCGTCTCTACTAAAAATACAAAAATTAGTCGGGTGTGGTGGTGGGCGCCTGTAGTCCCAGCTACTCGGGAGGCTGAGGCAGGAGAATGGCGTGAACCCAGGAGGAGGAGCTCGCAGTGAGCCCAGATAGTGCCACTGCACTCCAGCCTGGGTGACAGAGCGAGACTCCATCTCAAAAAAAAAAAAACTGTTTCTAATGACTGCATGTATGTCACATAAAAATGCAACCAAACATATTTAATCATCTCCCCATTAGACATTAACATTTTCCAATTTTTTCTTAAAAATGCTATGATGGGACAGGTGCAGTGGCTCACACCCGTAATCCCAGCACTTTGTGAGGCTGAGGTGGGCAGATCACTTGAGGTCAGGAGTTCGAGACCAGCCTGGCCAACATGGTGAAACCTCATCTCTACTAAAAATACAAAAATTAGCCAGGCATGGTCGTGCGTGTCTTTAATCCCAGCTACTCAGGAGGCTGAGGCAAGAGAATCACTTGAACCTGGGAGGCAGAGGTTGCAGTGGGCTGAGATCACACCATTGCACTCAAGCCTGGGCAAGAGTGAGACTCAATCTCAAAAAAAAAAAAAAAAAAAAGTACCTATTATGAACTACATGAAATAATCCTTGCATTATATATTAGGTTGAACTCTATAAAACTGATGTCTTCATGGCTCAAAACTATATTATCAATTTCATATGAGTCAATTTATTAATATTAACATTATTACTGGAGTTATGTTTTCTCTACCACTTTTCCATCAGCCCCTAGTCCAGATTCATATTGTTCTATTTAGTATAGCTTTGTGATATGTTTTAATCTGGTATAAGTTTGCCCTCATTTTAAATAAAATGTTCTTACTTATTTTTTTCTTCCAGGGTAACACAAGAGAAATTTAGAATTATTTCATTAATTTCCCATGAAAGTCCCATTAAGACTGATGACAAGTTGGTGGGTGCAGCGCACCAGCATGGCACATGTATACATATGTAACTTACCTGCACATTGCGCACATGTACCATAAAACCTAAAGTATAATAATGATAATAATAATAATAATAATAAAAGAAAGAAAGAAAGAAAAAAAAAGGAATGAATGAATAATGAATGAATAAACACAATATGTATTCTGAGAAAAAAAAAAAAACTATTTTAAAATTACAAATGATGTATAAAAGAATTTATATTGTTATTTTTTGAGGCTTCCTAACCAGGACCATAATTTGATGTTTTACTTATTAAAGTTTTTTTTTTCAAGCTAGTTTCTCAGTGAAACTTTTCATTAAAAAAGAATTGGAGTTCCTACTCATTTTTGGTTACATTTTTGCTTAGGCTTTTCATACTTTGTTATTGTTACAAATGAAGATTTTCCTTTCTGCTTTCCAGCTTGTAATTGTTGGCACATAGAAAAACATTTTTCTAAGATATTACTTTTGTATCCAACCATTTAATTTACAATCTCACTTTTAACACAGCATTTGCATTGATTTTTTTAGTTTCTTCTGTTAAATTATAACATCTTCAAATAATGACAGGGTTTTTTTAAAAATCCTCTTCCTTTCCAAGTGTTAAAAAATATTATTCCTAACTTATTTCTTATTAAAATGACCAGAACTCCCAAATTTTCAAATTAAAAATGTACTCTGCCTTCTGGTTTTTGTTTTAGTGAGAATGCCTGCTGTGATCTAAATGTTGAAATCCTAACCCCCAAGGTGATAGTATTAGGAGATGGGGCCTTTGGGAGATACTTAGGTCATGAGGAGTCCTCATGATTGGGATAAGTGCCCTTATAAAAGAGACCCCAGAGAGCCAGCTGTCCCCTGCCACATGTGAGGACACAGCAAGAAGGTGCCATCCATGGGGAAGGAGGAGGGTCCTTCCTTGCCAGACACTGAATCTGCCAGTGCCTTGATCTTGGACTCTGCAGCCTTCAGAGCTGAAAGAAATAAATTTCTGTTGTTTACAAGCTACCCAGTTGATGGTATTTCATTATCACAGCCCGAAGGGACTAAAGCAATGCCTTTATTGTCTAAATGTCAAGAATGGCATTCACTGTGATTATAGTGGAATGCTGTTATAATACTCAGTATAAGTACATTGATGGTCCTAGGCAGTGGTACTCTGCTCCTGGTTTACAATGAGTTTCCTCTCAGTAATGATGACTGAGATGTAATTGATTATGTTCAGGATTTATTGAGATTACCATATATTTTCTTTTTTTAAGGATAATTTCTATTATTTTAATTATTTTTATGTACAGAAAACTCAACAGTGTACATTTAACCCAGTTTAGTCGCAAGTTCTTTAGCCTTTGCCTTTTTTAGCTTGGTGATGCGAGCCACAGACTTGGGACCCAGGACATTACCTCCCCAGTGACAGCAGATATCATCGTATCTGTCGCTGTAATTGGTCCTGATAGTTTCCACCAGCTTAGCCAACGCTCCTTTGTCTTCCATAACCTGTGTGAAGGCAGCAGTGGTGCCTCTCTTCTTGTGGACTAGACGTCCCAGTCTTGCCTTCCCCTTGATAAAGCAGTAAGGGCCCCCCATTTTTATGGCACAGGGCAGGCAGGAAGACAACCAGCTAGAAGAAAGCACTAGCTGAAGAGCATATTTTGACCAAAAGCAGTAAATTTCAAAGCTAGCTTGGTAGCAACTGCTCTGGGTTAAAAAGTTCACGTATCTGCACTTCAAGGCAGATGACTATATATTTTCTCATGTTTCCTATGGGTTTGATGTGTGATGTTTAGATTTCTCCATAGCAAGCAATTCTCCCATTCTTGGGATAGATGCTGTTTGGGGAAGGGTCACTCTGGCAGAGGCAAGTCTGCACACCTGGGTTGTTGCTTTTTGCACACACACACCCGCCCCATTTTACACTGCACACCACAGAACTTCACCGTTTCACACATCCAGAAATGAAGGTCTCCGTGGTGCAAACAAGTTGCCCAGAGCGACGCAGCTTCCAGGACGGAAACCTTTGGATTGTTGGTCCAGTCGATTTAACTGTAGCTGAATAGTGTTTGATTGCTTGTGTGATCCTGGCTGGGAATATTCTCCTTTCTGGACTTCAGTTTCCCCATAAGACCTTATACTCTTCTGTAGACATTCATTCTACGGCCCAGGAGAGTACCTGCAAGGGACATTAATTTCTCTCTCCCTTTTCCCCACGGCCTATGCATTATTGTTTCAAGCCCACCTCCCCCACGGCCCATCTACCCGCAGCCAGCTCTGACCTGAAGGCCGGGTCAAAGGGGTGCTAGGAATTCCAGGTCGGTGATTGGCCTTCTTCTCTTACTCTACGTAGACTCCAGCCTATCTGCAAGGGCTCAGGGTCTCGGGTACAGACAGGAACTGGCTCCTGCCAGGGGCATTCCCAGGGCATTGCTCCCGGAATGGACAGAGGGACCAGTGGGCAGGCCAGTAATGCCAGCATTCAGAGGGTCCTCCTGCCGGCGGGGGCTTCCTGGAGGAGGTGGCCCTCAAGAGGGGCTTGCTTTAGATAGTGGGGGTGGTGTTGTATTCATTCCGTGCGGAGGGACCCTCCAGTTGTGTGGAGGAACCGCACAGTCGCTTTAATGTGGTATGTCTGTACAATCACTCCGTCTTGACGCCTAGCCCCACTCCAAACGCTCTCAAGCCAAAGCAAACAGAAGCAAGGCCCAGGTTTAAACTTAAGAGGCTGCCTTCAGATTCTGTTTACTTGTCCAGATTTGCATCCTTTCAGGACCCACCAGGGCCAGTTTCTTTTTCAGACTTTGCACTGGGCTATGAGGGCAGAGGGTGGCGGGGAGGGCAACGTCCCATACCATCTAAATCTCGCCCGTACGCTGCCACCTGGGAAAGTGGGCAGAAAGGGGCGGGGGTGCTCTAAACTGAGGCGCAGCTGGAGGGCTCTGAGGAAATGCCCCGGGGCACCCCCTCCCCGAGGCAGCCTGGAGTGGACGCGCGGCTGACAGGCTTCCCGCGGAGGACCCGACTCCGGCGGTGCCCGAAGCTGGCGCGCCCTCTCGCGGCCACGCCGGGCACGCCGCCGGCTGAGACCCTCGCATCCTTGGGGAAGCAGCCTGTGGTTCGTTCCAGCCTAGGCCCGGCGAGCAGCAGCCTACGCTGGGTGTTTGAGGGCAGTGAGGAAGACGACCTATCTGCAGAGATCGTCTCTGCTGCAATCCTTCTGCAGTCCACGCTGGGGAATGCCCTGGTCAGCGCGACAGAGTCCTCCGCACTCCTCGGCATCCCCTGTCCAAGCATTTCTCCTCTGCCCCCTGATGTCAGCTACCCCTCCCCCTGCCTCTTTTGCTCGACTCCTTGAATTAACTCAGCCTCGTAGGGGTGTTGATGACTGCTTATTCCTCCCTTTACCCTAGCCCAGCAGGATATTTCACAACTTTCCTCCAAAGCAGCGGTCAAGATCTGAGTTACCTCCACGGCTTGCTGACTCTCCTCATGCCTCAGGTTCCTCATCTATGAAATGGGGATAACCGTAGTGTGTCCTGATTTGGTGTAAGGTTAGTGAGTTACTACGTGTGTAGCAGACCCGTGCCTCCACACATTCCCTCGGTGCCCCTCCTTCTTCCTGTGCCCCTGTCCTCTGTGTGCCTTCTCTGGAGGGAGACAGCCAGCATCTGCTTGCTTCTCTATTGCAGGGCTGTCCCAGGCTGCTGGAGCCACCCTGGACGACATGCAGCAGCCTGGAAGTGCCAGGGATCAGGGGACGTATTTACCTATATTAGAGTTCCCCAGAGAAACAGAACTTATGCGATTACATATATACATGTATACATATGTGTGTGTGTATATATGCATATGTATGTACACACGTGTGTGTATACATATATGTGTGTACATATATATATATGAGAGAGAGAAATCGATTTATTATAAGGAATTGCCTCAGGATCATGAAGGCTGAAAAGTCCCAAGATCTGCATTGGCAAGCCAGGAGATCCCATGGTTCGTTCCAATCCTAAAGCTGCCAGGCTCAAGAGCCAATGTTTCAGTCCAAGTCCAAAGGCAAGAAGAAAGTTGATGTCCCAACTTGAAGGTAGTTGGGAAGGAGAAATTCCCTCTTAATTGGAAGAGGTTCCACATTATTGTTCTATTCAGGCCTTGAGCTGATTGGACAAGGCCCACCCACATTGCAGAGGTCAATCAGCCTTACTGATTTAAATGTTAATCTCATCTAAAAACACCCTATCACAGAAACACTCAGAATAATGTTTGACTAAACATCCAGACAACCTGCGACCCAGCCAAGTTGGCTCATAAAAGTAACCATCACAGCCCCCGGGGGCAGATCTTCATCATGACAGGCGGTTGGGGGAGCAGGAGCCACACTGCAGCTCCACTCTGCACTCTCGCCTGGCCTCCTTCCCTTCCCAGTCCCAATTCCTCACTCCCTGGGTTTTCCTGAGGCCTACCCCTTAGTAAATTACTTTCAAGTGAATCTTCCTTCAAGGGTAGGAGTCTGCTCCTTGACATTCCTAATTCACCGTCCTTCTGCCTGGGCTGGATTGATCCCCTCCTGGTGCTGGAACAGTCTGTTCCTTCCACAGGATGCTCAGAATGTAAACCATCATTGCAAAGACTGAGGCTTCACAGGGAAGATTCCTTCAAACTCATGGTAAAACACAAACTGAAAACATGAGAAATTGCACATTTTTCTGCCCATCTCCTAGGCACACAGAAGGACACAAAGAGCTTGGCTCCTCACATCACCTTCACGGCACTTTATCGTGGATAACATGAGAACAAGTCCAGCTGATAACAGGATTACGTGATTGTAATTAGATGGATAATTATTCACACATGGAAGGGTTTGATGACTGGGTCTTGGAGAATAGGAGCTATAAATACACATATTAGAAAAGGATTCCATTAAAAGTGAACCTAAAGCAATTGAAAAGCTTCTGATGGATCATTAGCCATTTAAAGAGATTTTTGTTGCTAACGCGTCGCTCTTTCCACCTTTTACTAAAAGGCTTCAAAAAGGAAATCAAAGCATCTGACATTATAATGTAAATCAATGGGGAGAAGGCATTAAATTTATAAAAGTTCAGTTTTTATGCAGCTTCTCCTAAACCCAGCTGTGATACAAGTTGAAGTCTATTTTGTGTACATTGGCATAAAATGAGGTCCATTATAAACACATATTTTAGTAAATTCAATGTGATGTAGATGCAGGTTGAATACAGCAGCCAGTTACCTAAATTGAATGGGCTGAATTTCCCAGAAGAAAATCTGAAATGAACATGAAATGCTGTTACTCTGCTTCAACTAACCAGACACTCTTTAGACAAAAGTGTGCCAGGTGGAATATCATTTCATATCGTGTTTTCAGATATCCAACTGATCTTCCACATTTGCCCAGCCCTGCCCTGGTAAGCAATACACAAAAATGAAACACCCAATGTTTGCTTATTAATTTATGCCAGGGACAGATATCAGTTGCATTAAATAGGCTTCTAGTCCAGGAATCAGCCAAGAACAAGACTCTTGAGCATAAAAGGATAAATTTAAGACACAGACTTTTTTTAAGAAGGCAGATTCATTATGGCACACATATATATGTGATGTCTGTGTATTTTACACCATAAAGACACACATCAAATGTAGTAGTGATTATTTGTGGTATAATTGTTAAAATTATAGAATAGCATAAATAATAATTTTATGTACACTCATGTATCCACCATCAAGCTTAAAAATGTAACACCTTAAACCAATGCAGTTGAAACCCCCTGTGAATGCCTCCAGGACCATGTCTGCCTGCTCATGTTCCCTAGAGCGGAACATTATCTTGAATCTGCTATTCACCATTCCCATGCATTCATTGAAACATTCACCACAAATGTATGCATCCTCAAACACTGTCTAGTATGTTTAAACTTTAATAAATGAATGCATCATAACACATGAAATCCTCTGCAAGTTGGCTTTCTGCTTATCTTTGTGATATTCTTGTGGTTTTGTTTTCGGTTTTGTTTTTGAGAAGGAGTCTCACTCTGTCACCCAGGCTGGAGTGCAGTGGTGCCATCTCTGCTCACTGCACTGCAACCTCCGCCTCCCAGGTTCAAGCTATTCTCCTGCCTCAGCCTCCCGAGTAGCTGAGATTACAGATGTGTGCCACCATGCCCGGCTAATTTTTGTATATTTAGTAGAGACGGAGTTTCACCATGTTGGCCAAGCTGGTTTCAAACTCCTGACCTCAGGTGATCCACCCACCTTGGCCTTACAAAGTGCTGGGATTACAGGCATGAGCCACTGTGCCTGGGCTGTTTGTGAGATTCTTCTGTGGGGATCTGTATAGCTGTAACTCACTCACGTTTATAGCTGTTATTTTATATTGTGTAATTAATCACAATTCATTTATTCATCCTATTCTCCTGTGGGTGGATATTTAAGTTATTTCTAATTTTTTGCCCTTATCAACAGTGAGACTATGAAAAATCTTTATTTATGTATATGAACCATTTGAAAATAAGTTGCAGAATGTCCTATAATTCTTTCCTCATTGTTAGATTCAGGTTATACTTTTTAAATGTACATTTGGGCTATAAATTTACCTCTAATGCTCATTTTACCTTCATTCAACAAGTTTTCATTTTTTAGATATTATTTTTTAAAGCCATTTAACATGTTCAGAATGCTTTTCTTTCTCTCTCATGCATATTTTGGATGTTATTAAAGCTCATAACAAATAGTTTAATTTATTTTTATTCTTTCTTTTCTAACAAGTTTATCTTAGAATAAAAATTTTACCTCTAAGGACCACTTTAGTTTCATCTCACAAATTTGGCGAAGTAAAATTGGTATTATTGCCTAAGATAAATATTTCAGATTTTCTATTATGTTTTCCTTATTAATCCCTGAATTATTTCAATTTTATTTCATTGAGATCAGAAAAATGTGGTCTGTAAAAGAATTCTTTAGAATCTGTTGAAATTTCTTCTGCAGCTCAATATACGGTCAATTTTGGGAAAGATTTTGTGTGGTCTTGTGAAAAAAAAACTGTATGCTTGCAATAATTGACAAATGGAATCTAATTAAACTTAAGAGCTTCTGCACAGCAAAAGAAACTATCAACAGAGTAAACAGACAACCTACAGAATGGGAGAAAATATTTGCAAACTATGCATCTGACAAAGGTCTAATATCCAGCATCTATAAGGAACTTAAACAAATTTACAAGAGAAAAACAACCCCGATTAAAAATTGGGCAAAGGACATGAACAGACACTTTTCAAAAGAGGATATACACACAGCCAACAAGCATATGAGAAAAAGCTCAATATCACTGATCATTAGAGAAATCCAAATCGAAACCACGGTGAGATACCATCACACACTAGTCAGAGCGGCTGTTATTAAAAGTCAAAAAATAACAGATGCCATTGAGGTTGCAGAGAGAAGGGAATGCTTATACACTGGGGATATGTGTTGGTGGGAGTGTAAATTAGTTCAACCATTGTGGAAAGCAGTGTGGTGATTCCTCAAAGAGCTACAAACAGAGCTACCATTCAACCCAGCAATCTCATTACTGGGTATATACCCTCCAAAACATAAATCATTCTATCATAAAGACACATGCACGCAAATGTTCATCGAAGCACTATTCACAATAGCAAAGACATGGAATCAACCTAAATGCCCAATAATGACAGATTGGATAATGAAAATGTGGTACACTTACACTGTGGAATACTATACAGCCATAAAGAATGAGATCACGTCTTTTGTGGGAACATGGATGGAGCTGGAGGCAATTATCCTTAGCAAACTAATGCATGTGGCCCCAAACCTCTAATTCTGATTCTGTGTCTATTTCTTTTGTGACTGTATAATTTATTTATTGTTCTCACTTATATGTGGAAGCTAAATGATGAGAACTCAAGGACACAAACAGGAGAACAAAACACACTGGAGCCTACCTGAGGGGGGAGGATGGGAGGAGGAAGAGGAGCAGAAAATATAGCTATTGGGTACTAGGCTTGGTACCTGAGTGATGAAATAATCTGTACAACAAACCACCATGACATGGTTTACTTATAAAACAAACCTGCACATGTACCCCTGAACCTAAAAGTTTAAAAATGTGTATGCTTTCTATGGGGTCAAAGATTTCTGTTCTCTCTCTCCATTTCTCCTCCCCTCCTCCCTCCCTCTCTCTCCTCTCTTCCCTCTTTCAGCCCCTCCCTTTATGCTCAGGTGTATTAATCCTGATTTTCTTATTCATTCATTCATTGGCCATCCTGATTCTATTTCTTTTCCTTTCACTCTACTTTTTTTCTTTCTTTCTTTCTTTCTTTTTTTTTTTTTTTTTTTTGAGACAGAGTCTCGCTCTGTTGCCCAGGCTAGAGTGCAGTGGCACAATCTCAGCTCAGGCTAGAGTGCAGTGGCACAATCTCAGCTCACAACCTCCGCCTCCTCGGTTCAAGTAATTCTCTGCCTTAACTTCCCGAGTAGCTGGGATTACCAGCATGCGCCACCGCACCAGCTAATTTTTATATTTTTAGTAGAGACGGGGTTTCACCATGTTGGCCCGGCTGGTCTCTAACTCCTGACCTCAGGTGATCCACCATCCCCAGCCTCCCAAAGTGCTGGGATTACAGGAATGAGCCACCATGCCTGACCATATTTTTTTTTCAATGTTTTAATCTATTCTAAGAGATGTGGCCCCAAACCTCTAATTCCGATTCTGTGTCTATTTCTTTTGTAACTGTATAATTTATTTATTGTTCTGAGACTATCCTTCTAGGAGCATACAAGTTCCTGTGTTGTATTTTCTTGGTGGACTGTTTCAGTATGAGAAATCCCTCTTTGTCCTTTTTACTGCTTTTTTTCCTAAAATTTTATCTTGTCTGATATTAGCATTGCTGCATTATCTTTTTTATTATTATTAACATTTGCCTGGTGGTTGTCCCTTTCATTTTAACGTTGTGGTGTCTTTTGATTTATGTTTCTCATAAATAGCATAGAAATACACTTCATGTAATTGTGGCTTTTGCTCTAATCCAAAACTATCTGGATATCTAGATCAGGTGACTGTGAGGGGACTATCACCTATTTTTTATTGTGATTACCATAACATTGGACTTATTTCTGTCACTTAGTGCTGTGTTTACTACTTAACCTGCTTCCTCTTTGCTGACTTTTTTTCCTTCTCTGACTTCTGGTAGATTGCACATGC
The DNA here is from genome assembly GCF_028885625.2 of Pongo pygmaeus. NCBI lineage: Eukaryota > Metazoa > Chordata > Mammalia > Primates > Hominidae > Pongo > Pongo pygmaeus. The sequence goes on along the minus strand of NC_072394.2, from coordinate 29,058,955 downwards.
TTTCTTTTTTTATCTTATTTTTATTTTTTATTTTACTTTAAGTTCTGGGATACGTGTGCAGAACGTGCAGGTTTGTTACATAGGCATACGTGTACCATGCTGGTTTGCTGCACCCATCAACCTGTCATCTAGGCTTTAAGCCGCACATGCATTAGGTATTTGTCCTAATGCTCTCCCTCCCCTTGCCCTTCACCCACCGACAGGCCCTGGTGTGGGATATTCCCCTGCCTGTGTCCATGTGTTCTCATTGTTTAACTCCCACTTATGAGTGAGAACATGTGGTGTTTGGTTTTCTGTTCCTGTGTTAGTTTGCTGAAAATGATGGCTTCCAGCTTCATCCATGTCCCTGCAAAGGACATGAACTCATTCTTTTTTATGGCAGCATAGTAATCCATGGTGTATATGTGCCATATTTTCTTTATCCAGTCTATCATTGATGGGCACTTGGGTTGACTCCAAGTCTTTGCTATTGTGAACAGTGCTGCAATAAACATATGTGTGCATGTGTCTTTACAGTAGAATGATTTATAATCCCTTGCGTATATACTCAGTAATGGGACTGCTGGGTCAAATTTCTGGTTCTAGATCCTTGAGGAATTGCCACACTGTCTTCCACAATGGTTGAACTAATTTATACTCCCACCAACAGTGTAAAAGCATTTCTATTTCTGCACAGCCTTGCCAGCATCTGTTGTTTCCTGACTTTTGAATGATCACCATTCTAACTGGCATTGCATGTCCATTCTTTATTCCCTTTTGTTCTCCCTGCCTGCTTGGAATTTAAATATTTTTGTTTTATTCATTTAGTAGTTACTTTTATATTTGTCATAGGCATCTTAATTTCATATATTTCTCACAAATCAGACAGTGTATCCCCTTTTTAAACAAGGTTTGGAATTTTCAGTTCTTTCACTTTCCTCCTAACTTAGCTCCCACCAGCAACTATGTCATTCTTATCTACGATTTTAGTTCTGACTTCTTTTAAAACATAAATTGTTCTTTTGTTCATATAAATTATTATAATTATGGCTAAATCTTTTATTACATCATAATTGCTATATTATATCATAATAAAAGGCATAGCCATAATGATAAAAATTTATATTGTTATTTTGAGTGAATACTTACCATATTTATCAATTATATATGAGATTTGCATTGTTTCACTATTTAACTTCCCTATGATTGTTTCACTATTTAACTTCCCTATGATTGTGAGGTTAAATTCTGTCTTTAATTATAATTGATTTTTCTGTCTTAGAAGTTCATAAAGTAGCAGTATATCTTATGTAACAGTGTATCTTATAATCGGTAACATCTTAGATGGGATGAAATAAAGTGTTTAGCATCACCAATGTATTTTCTTATCAATTTCTTTGCTCATTGTTGCTTCTTGCATCCCACTCCTTCCAGAGTTCATTTTTCTTCTTGCTGAAATATATTCTCTAATTCTCACAGTGAGGATCCATGAGTTCCTTATTTTCTGACTCCTTGAATGTCTGAGAATGTCTTTATTTTACACTCACGATTGAATGATGCTTTGGCTGGGAATAGAATTCTATGATCACAATTTTTCCCTTAGCATTTTACAGATAGTTCTTCATTTCCTCTGACATCTGTGGCTGCTGATTAGAAGCCTGCTGTCACCTGTCTGTGATTTATTTGTCCATTATCTGTCTTTCCTCTCTGTCTTATTAATGTTTTCTCTTTATGTTTTGCAGCTGCACTGCAGGTCTAGGGGTGCAATTGTCAAGGTTCCCGGCTTGGAATTCAGTGAGCCATGTCTTGATTTCTGGAAAACTCTCTTTGGACATTACAGCTCCACTGAACTCTTGTCTCTTTTCCTTCATACTTTGCTTCTCAATATCATTACTAAATCCTGGGATTTTCCCCCACTCCTGTCTTTTAATTTCCCAGCCATGCTTTCAACTGAAAGCAAACTATACTCTACTGAGGGTTTTTTTTATGACCGCATTTTCATACCCCAGATTTTTTTTTTTTCTTTTTTGAGGCAGAGTCTCTCTGTCTCTCAGGATGGAGTGCAGTGGCGCAATCTCAGCTCACTGCAGCCTCTGCCTCCTGGGTTCAAGCAATTCTCCTACCTCAGCCTCCCGAGTAGCTGGGATTATAGGTGTGTGCCAGCACGCCTGGCTAATTTTTGTATTTTTAGTAGAGACAGGGTTTTGCCATGTTGGCCAGGCTGGTCTCAAATTCCTGACCTCAGGTGATCCACCTGCCTCAGCCTCCTAAAGTTCTGGGATTACAGATGTGAGTCACCGCACCTGGCCCATACCCCAGATTTCTAACCAAGAGGTTTTTTCTCCCATATCTGCCTCTTCTATTTCAAAACTGCCTTCTCTTATCCCATAACTTCATATTATTTCATGGATACTATGCTGTCCTTTATTTATGTGAGAGTTTTTAACTTCCAAAAATTATTATTTCACTTAATTTCATTTTTATTTTTATCTATTTTAATGTTTTATTCTTTCTTCATGTATTTATCTAAACCTGAAAGTCTTAATGTCATTTTCAGATGGCTTTATTATGTCTATTTCCTCAGTCATAAATTCCTCATTTTTGTGGATCTGTCATTCTTGGTGCTAGATTTTCTCATGTCTTTAGAATCACGTGTTTAGAAATTCACGTTTGACAGCCCCTTTTCCACAGGAGGGCTTTCCCGCAGGTACACCTCTCATCAGGGCCGTTTTAAGGCTTTTTTTTTTTTAAAGGATCTACAGGGTGCCTAGCTCCCAAGCAGGTCTTATGGTAGTGGCTGAGCTTAGGCTCCACATTCCAATGGGTGGAGCGGTTTTAGGACCTGGCACAGGCCTGAGCACTTGTCTCATCCACGGCCTCTGGCAAGCAGCCTGGAATCTGGCTACAGCCGATGGTGTGTGGGCAGCATTCTCAGCCCCTTCCATGATCAGGCAGCTGGTCCTGGCCCCGTGCCAGTGCAGGGTGGCCAGCTCAGCCCCTGCCGGGCAGCTTTGCTATCCCAGCCCCTCTCAAGCCCACTTGTCTTCTTAGCTCCCCACAAGTGTGAGCTCCTGCTTTCAGCTGTGACCTTCTCCCATTTCTTATCCAGAGGTGTGGGTTTCTTGTTTTTAATCACAGTGACATTATATTTCTCATTTTTATCTAACTACCTAGTAGCCTGTGTGTTGGGAGCAGTCAATCTCTCCTGTGGACCTGGCACTCTGGTTGAAGTTCAGTGTTCTAAGGCATCCTGAGATCTGCAGAGGCACGGCCAGCTGACGGTGGGGACAGTGACGTGTGATATGATGGTGGGGACAGTGGGGTGCTCTGGACACACCTCCAGCTGCTATCAGGGAGCTCTACTTGCAGGGGTTTGTATACAAGTTTATATACAAAATCTCTGTTACTAATAAACCAAATATTTGGAACCCATACTCTAGCCTAAGCATCTCATTTTCCAGATGGAGATGAGGTTGTTAGTTCCAGAATCAGGTGGGAAACTAGGTCTGCTCGTGCCCTGTCTGACACTCTCAGAACTGCACCAGGTATAGGTCTGCTAGGCGCCCTGTAATGCCCATCTCATCCCACATGATGGGGTCACATCCCTCACTTCATCCCCAAGACGAAGCAGTTGGGAACTCAGCCCAAGAAGAAAATTACTTCCAAACCCATCTGGAACACTGATTCATGTAACCAAAGCCACCTGGCTGCCCGCCTGGAGAAGGTTCTGGGTTGTGGCACTGCAGGATCCAGTGAGGCCCGGGCCTCTTTTTACACACATTTCAAAGAGAGTGGACCCCTCTCAGAGCTGCAGCAGCAGCGCCTCAGGGACCAGTGTCCAGGAATTCCCCCAGCTCACCTGGCAGTGCTGCCTAAAGATTTAGGTCTGGCCGGATGCAGTGGATCATGCTCCCACTTTGGCCTCCCAAAGTGCTGGGATTACAGGCATGAGACCAGGAGCTCAAGAACAACTTGGGCAATATAGCAAGACCCCTGTCTCCACAACAACAACAACAAAATTGTTTTTAATTAGCCAGTTGTATTTGTGTGTGCCTGTTATCCCAGCTTACTCAAGAGGCTAGGGCTAGAGGATTGCTGAGCTCAGTTCAAGGCTGCAGTGAGCTGTGATCTATCCACTGCACTCCAGCCTGGGTGACAGAGCAAGACCCTATCCCTAAGGAAAAAAAAAATGTAGCTGAAACATTGACCCATTCGTAAGGTAGGTGACTCAGAGTGTACTTCCAGCTGATTCTCCGGCACAGCTATGAGCATCCAGTCAATTACTCAAAGGATTCTTGATGATGGCCAAAATATGTGTGATTTTTATGACATCTGGAGAGGATGAGGATGGTGCCAACATGTTTTCATTTGAGCAGCTACTACCACTCCCCAAAGCGAAATCTCCAGATCCTGCTCCTTCTGGTGCATGAGTTCTCTAAAGGTGGACCCTGCTGGATTCTGGGGTTCCTTGCAGGTGCCTCAGGAGACATCTCAGCAACACACATGTCTCCTTCCTTAGAAGCAACCAACTGTGCTGTGCCATGGTGAAAAGGAGCTGAACTGAGACAGGAGTCGTGTCTTCCTGGGTGACCTCAAGCCTCAAGCCTACATCAAACATGGTACCACATCGTAGACAAGTTACTAGTCAGGATTTTTCAGCCTCAGGGGACAGATGCCCAATTAGACAATGCTTAGGTGGAGAAAGGAGAATTGTTTGCTGGTTTGTAACAAATTTCAAGAAGGGCAGGAGTCCAAACACCATCACCTTTGCTCTCTCCAGCCCCACAACTGTCCATGTCATCATCCTCATCGTTTCTCAAGCTGCTTTTCTTAAAAGACAGGACCCATAACCATGGCCCAGATCCCATCTCTGCAGATCAGCCCCAGCAATCATGGCTTTGTTGTCTCCCTCCAGTTTAGAAAGGCCCAGAGAAGGAGTGTGATTAAAGCCCAGCTCTGGGGTTTGCTTCTGGTTTCTGACATTCTCCTGGCTGTTTACGTTTACAGTTTATGTTACTCATAACTCAGAGAGTTCTCAGTACTCTAATCTGTTTTATTGCCGTTCTTAATGCAAGTGTGTTGATGTAAGCGCTCTGCCAGATCTTTCTGTTCTTTGTAATCTCCCGTTCTGTATAAACGCTCTGCCCTTCATGCTCATCGTGTGCTCTGGACAATGGCTCTTCATCATGTCGGGTTTTCAGTAACAGTTTAGTTCATTTCTCTCTGTTGGCTGTTTTCCTTTATTGTAAGAGAGGGAATGCAAGGCATTGCTTACTGAATACCTACTGACATGTTCCAATTAGAAGGAGGCGCTTGTTGGTACCAAGCGTATCTCCCCAAACCAAAAATACTTATTTATTTTTAGAGAAGGGGTCTCTGTCTGTCACCCAGGCTGGATGAGGTTGTTAATTCCAGAGCCAGGCTGGAGTGCAGTTGCACGATTATAGCTCACAGGTGCCTCAAACTACTGGGCTCAAGCAACCCTCCGTCCTTAGCCCCTTGAGTTGCTGGAATTGCAGGCACATGGCCCCATGCCCAGTTAATTTTCTGTATTTTGTTTTTTGGTTTTTGGGTTTTTTTTACAGATGGGGGTCTCACTATGTTGCCCAGGCTGGTCTCAAACACCTGGCCTCAAGTGATTCTCCTTACTTGAGGGAGGCCTCAGCCTTCTGAGTAGCTGAGATTACAGACACAAGCCACTGAGCCTGGAAAACCAAAAATATTTAGATAAACCCTATGTCAGTTTCTTTCTACCAATTTCTACCCACATTTCAGGGTCCTCACGTGCTCCCAGCCTGGCATGATATGACATTGACTTTGTTACTGAAAATCATGTTAATGGGGCCATCCTCTTCTTATTTTGCACACATCTTTATTTTTCCTTTTTGCTTCTCACTTATCTCTGGTGCTTGGAACCAATCCATCATTTTATATGGCTTCTGGGCTTTGTATCATGCTTTGAAAGGCCTTTGTCCCTCTGAGGTTATAAAAGAATTCTCTCTTGCTTCTATCACTTTTATGAGTTCCCTTTTTAGACTCCTTTTTAGATTAAGTCTGACCCATCCAGGATTAATTTTAGTGTAATATAAAAGGTATAGCTCTAATTCCACATTTTTCCAAGTGGCCTCTCAATTCTCCAAATCCCCAGATTTCAATGATCCTTATTTTTTCCCTATTGATTTAAAACTCCACCTCTATTATGTAGTAAAATTCCATGTGCATTGGGTCTGATTCCTTAACTTTCTTTTGCAAATACCATCCGTCGATCTGTCTAATCTGTTTAAATCATTATAATTTTGTAACATATTCTAATATTTGGTAGCATTGTTCTGTCCTTCATTATTCTCCCTAGAGGTTTCCTAGTTATTCTTTTTTTTTAAATAACAAATAATAATTGTACATATTCATGAGGTACAATGTGATGCTTTGATATACGTATACTCTGTGAAACAATTAAATCAAGCTAATCATCATATCCATCACTTCACATATTTCTCATTTTTGTGGTGATAACATTTGAAGCTTACTCTCTTAGCAATTTTTAAATATACAAGGCATTAATTGTAGTCACCACAAAGCTATTCCTGAATGTTTATTTTTTCCATGTGAACTTTAAAAGCAATGAATCTAGCTCCTCCAAATCAAGTTTCTATTGATTTTTTTGTTAGTCCCCCTAAATTTTTAAATTAACTTGGGGAGATTTTGATGGTATTGAGTTTTCCCATCCAAGAACAGGGTCTGCCTTTCCCTTTGTCCAAGTCTCTGACCTCTCAGAAGCATTTTGAAGTCTTAGGCAAATCGCTTTTCACATTAAATGTAAGCCTGTATCTTCCATCTTTTTTACTGGTATGGTAAATGGGACCTCTTCTTCCACTGTATCTTCTAACTAGTTGCTATTTGAAAGCTATTTTGTTCCATATGTTAATTTTGTACCTGCCAGTTTACTGATTACCTTGCTATGTGTAATATTTTATCATTTTATTTTCTTCGATTTTCTGGATGCACAATTGTAACACCATCTCAAATGTTGATGATTTTCCTCCTCTTTTCTAACTTTTAAACTCCTAAAATCATTCTTTTTTGGTTAATTGCATTGACCTTTAGAATATTAAATAGTATGGTGGTAGTGGATGGCTTTTCTCCTCCCAAACTTATATGAAGATGCCTCTAATGTTTTCCCATTAAACACGATGCTCATGTCTGGGTGGAGATGGATATATTTTATACCACTAAGGATGTGTTCAGCTCCACATTGGATAGCAGGTTGATTCTCGGTTTCAAATACATACTTTCTATCTGGTTAAGAAAGAATCCATAGCACCTATTTGTTTTTCTCGTTTTTTGAGACAGGTTCTTGCTCTGTTGCACAGGCTGGAGTGCAGTGGTGCATGGCCTCATGTGATCCTCCCCCTTCAGTCTCCTGAATAGCTGGGACTACAGGAACACGCCACCTTGCCCAGCTAATGTTTCTAAATTTTTGTAAATATGGGGTCTTGCTGTGTTGCACAGGCTCATCACACCTGTTTTACTAGAACTTTAGGTTTGGGACTAGATAACATTTAATTACAGCTTCAGTACCCATCTACCAACCATAAGATATTCATAACCTCTTTGAGCCTCAGGTAAAATGTGATAATACATCCCTCCTAGAACACTGTAAAGTTTAATTGAGAAGGAATGAATGGAAGGCACCAACACAGTACTTGACACACAGCAAATGTGCAGTAAGTGATAATTCCTTCCATTCTAATTAACAGTGTAGGGTTTGTTTTGTTTTGTTTTGTTTGTTTGTTTTTGGTTTTGGTTTTTTGAGATGGAGTTTAGCTCTTGTCTCCCAGGCTGGAGTGCAATGGCACGATCTCGGCTCACTGCAACCTCCACCTCCCGGGTACAAGCGATTCTCCCACCTCAGCCTCTTGAGTAGCTGGGACTACAGGCACATGCCACCACGCCCAGCTAATTTTTGTATTTTTAGTAGAGATGAGGTTTCACCATGTTGGCCAGACTGGTCTCAAACTCCTGGCCTCAAGTGATCCGCCCACCTCGGCCTCCCAAAGTGCTGGAATTACAGGCATGAGCCACTGCACCCGGCCTACAGGGCAGTTCTTTTTGGTTTTCATTCTTTTTGCTTTTTTAAGTGAAAGCAAGTTAATCTGAAAGTAAAGGAATAAAAGAGTGACTACTCCATCAGCAGAGCAGCCCTTTCTGGGTTTTCTTAATGTGACCATGATGATAATTTTCCTTCCATCCAAACTATAAACTCTATTTGGTTAAAATATGTAAATATCACTAATCCACATAAAATATTAATATGATTAATAAAATACAATTTTATATTTTTGCCAATTGTGAGATTCTCAGATTGGTCCCGTACGTTTTACTTTTGGCCTTGGCCGATTTTTTAACTTAAAACATGTTTGTGTCATGATTTTTTTTTTTTACGTATTTTGGAACATTTACTGTGCTACTGTCTGGGAGTGGGTGGGTAATTCTCACCCACGGTGCGATCTTGAATTCCTGACCACTTTGGAATGTGTTGACCCTGCACTGCTTTTACTCAACACTAGGGGGCAGCATTGTAAAAGAAACCTGGCGATGCTTCCCGCAGCACCATGAATGTTAACCGGATTAGAGCCTGAGTTAAAACGCTCTTGAAGGAGTTTAGTCTTTGCCATTTCAGTCTATTTCAGAGGCCTCTTCATAAAACTGTGGGTGTGTCCTCGGGTGAGGTGGCTCGCGCCTGTAATCCCAGCACTTTGGGAGGCAGAGGCAGGAGGATTACTTGAGGTCAGGAGTTAAGATGTGCCTGGCCAACACAGAGAAACCCCATCTCTACTAAAATACTAAAAATACAAAAATTAGCCGGATATGGTGCGAGCTTGTAATCCCAGCTACTTGGGAGTCTGAGGCACAAGAATCGCTTGAATCTGGGAGGTGGAGGTTGCAGCCTGTGGGACTGAGGGGGAAAAAAACTGTGAGTGTGCAAAAAGCACTCAGTAAATAGTGTGAACTAGCACAGCCAACTCTCTCACCTCCTTCACGTTTTGATTCAAATGTCCCTGACCAACCTGTATGAAACTGCAGCCTGCCCACTGGCCTCACCTCCCCATCCTTCTTACCGTTCTCTACTTCTTTCCATAGTATTTAACAAGTTCTAACATTTTAATTTCCTTGTTTATTATGGCTTATTGTGTCTCCCTACTTTTTCCCTAAAATCTAAGCTCTACAGGGGCATCGTCTGTTTTGTTCAGTGGTGTACCCCAAGTGCTTAGAACAGTGTCTGGCACAAAGTAGATGCCTAAATAGTTCTTTGTTAATGATGTGGAATTTGTCATGACAGTGCTGAGGGTGGTGGCAATGTCTGAGGTAGGGGCAGTAGAGGTGGGGAGGCTGGTGACAGGGTGGAGACAGGGGTGATGCAGCAATTGTCATGATGCTTACTGTACTGTGGTTTGGTCAGGGTCCTCCGGCAAGTTGGAATCTAAGCCTGAGGCTGGATGAGGATTTCTAGAGATTTCCCGAGGGCTTGTCACCATGTGAGCACACACGATGGATTCCTAGGCAGAAGTGGGGGAAACCGTTCACACTCATACATGCATGCATACACACACACACATGCATGTGCACACACACATGCACACACACGTACACACACACGCACAAGTCTGTATTCCTGGCCCTCCAGCAAAGGTGCTGTACAAGGGAGTGATGGAGGAGCTAGGAAGGTTGACCAAACTATCACTTACCGAGCTCATCATGCTGGTTTGTTCTTCTAAGAAAGGATTCCCTATCACCATATTGCAGGCTCTAAGGTGAAGAAACACATTCAAAATCATGCCTGGAACCATCACAGTCTAGCCTGGTGAGGAGGTTGCAGGCAGGGCCCCTCCTGACATGGACAGGGCACAGGGCGAGAGGATCAGTGAGCGGTTACCACATATCTAGATATTTACAATGACAAACACACCTAACAGACTGTTAAATAAAACATATCTATCCTCCTCCATTAACAAATACACCCTCATGAAGCCCCGCAAGGCTGCTGGACTCTCAGAATTCCACACCAGGACACAGCAGCCTGGAGAGAAGCCCCCAGCTGCCCCCTTCCCTCATCCAACCTCTGAGGGGCACTGCACAAAAGATACCCCAATTTGCACATCCCAGTTCTATCCACACCCTCCACAAAAATGCCGACGCTTGGGCCCCCTCGGGCCGAGGGCTGTGCACAAGGATAATGCTGGCCCCTTGGGAGGACAGGCCCTGGGAGGCAGCCACGGCAGTCCTGGAAAGCATGCTTGGGGCTTCAGGGCTGGGAATTCTAGCATCCCAGGCACCCAGAGCAGGGGCAGAAGGAAGAGGGCAAGCTCTGGCCAGATGTGCCCTGGGCTGATGGGCCCCTTGCACCCTGGGGGAAACGCCAGTGAGGAACCTCAAAGTCCGATACCTGGGGCAGGTGCAGGTCTCCTGACTGCAGGAACCACCAGGACTACTGTTGTTCTGCAGGGCTCACAAAGCGCATCCCTGTTCAAAGAAAGTTTGAAGAATGAAGTCAGCGGTGGGATCCCCTATAGCTGGGGAAATGGAGAAGAAGAAAGGACCTTGGCAGGAAGTAGCCCAGCCATCCCTAGCAGCTGAGAAAGTCCCTCCACCTGTTGGAACCCTCCTCCCCCAATACTTCTCAGGCCAGAACAGAGGGAAGAAAGGCTGGCCTCAAAGCACATCTCCTTGGGCCTGTGTGGAAGGCTGACAGCCTCTGGCCCTGGCCCATTTCCTCCTCCCATCAACATAAGGGGCTCTCGGCTTCCGCTGGAGGTCTTCTTACTTGCCTTGGTTGCTCTCTCCCTCAGCAACCTCTCCACTCTCAAGGCTGTGACTCTCACCCACCCCACATCTGGATTCCGCTTCCGAGCCATGTCTACCAGATCCTCCGAGGCCTGCCTCTCACTCCCCATGTGGACAACCTCGCTCCCTTCCCTCAGCAGCAGCTCCTGCACCTGCCCTGGCCCTGCTAGGGAGCCTCAAAACCTTTATAGATGGAGGTGGTGGTTGCACAACCTTGTGGATGTACTAAGCACCATGGGATTGTACACTTTAAAATGGTTAGTTTTATGTTATGTGAATTTCACCTCAATCAAAAAATGAAATTAGGCTGGGTGCGGTGGCTCATGCCTGTAATCCCAGCACTTCGGGAGGCCGAGGTGGGTGGGTCACCGAGGTCAGGCGTTCGAGACCAGCCTGACCAATATGGTGAAACCTTGTCTCTACTAAAAATACAAAAAATTAGCCAGGCATGGTGGCGTGTACTTGTAGTCCCAGCTACTCAGGAGGCTGAAACAGGAGAATTGCTTGAACCGGGGAGATGGAGGTTGCAGTGAGCCGCAATCATGCCACTGTACTCCAGCCTGGGTGACAGAGCAAGACTTGGTCTAAGAAAGAAAGAAAAAGAAAGAGAGAGAAAGGAGGGAAGGAAGAAGAAAGAAAGAAAAAGAAAGAAAGAAAAAGAAAGAAAGAAGGAGAGAAAGAAAGAGAAAGAAAGAAAGAAAGAGAAAGAGAAAGAAAATAAAAATGTAAAACCTCTTCTGAGGCCTCCCATGGCCACACTCAGCCAATGATGTCTCAGGAATGCCTGCACCCACTGCTTCTCCAGCCAGTCCTTCTCATTTGCCGCAGGCCTTCCCTGAGGATGTGGATGTTTTGACCCTGTCACTGGGCTTGGGGGACAGGGGCCATGGCTGGGAATGGACCCTGCTTATGGATACCCAATGACAGCAAGCTCTTCTGACAACAGGCATTCATGCCAGAGAAGGTGGGTCCTTTGCAAAATGCACCCTGAGATTTCCCCCAGAAATCTCCCCAGCGCTAAGGGTCCTAGCTGGACACTCATCCCTCCTTCAGGGACCACAGATCTGCCTCTAAACCTTCATGCGTGGACTCTGCACCACTCACTCTAAAAGAATAGGGCTTGTGTAGTCTGGAGACTTCTATCTTATCCAGGGTAACCTCCCTCCGACTTTCTCAACATCTTCAGCCGCTGAAGATACAGCAGCTAGGACAGAGTCAGTCTCGAGGCCTGGAGGCGTGAACCCAATGTCTTTGTTATCAGGCCCTCTCGTTCTTCCAGGTAAACATCCCTGAGCGAGGGAGGTCTGAGGACAGGGCGCTCCTTGGGCACCCCTTTAAAAAGCAACATACATTCTGGTTACTTCACCCTGCAAGGCCAAATTCCCCAGGGCCACCACCAGTGTTCATTGTTGCCCTGTTGCTCTTTCTGTCCACACCAGTGGTACGAGGAGACCATATCTCAACTCTCACTCCCTGAGATAAATGTGAAATGGACACCTTATCTGTGTCTCCCTCCCTCCCTTGCTGCCCCTTCTGGGAACAGGACCCCACTGAGGACAATCGATTCACTTGGCTGCTTGGCAAATTGCAAGAACCCCTCTGCCTATGCCACTGATGCACAATGTCTAGGGCCGGCACAATGCAAACTCCTCCAAGAGCCGGTTCTGTCCCTCCAGGCACACAGATACTATCCATCACAGAGCTGGCAGCCTCAAGAATGGCCGTGGGGAGCCACTGAATGTTTTGAGCAGGGCTGTGACATGAGCCAATTGGGGGTAGTGGTTATGAGCAGGCATTCTGGTGTTGGGCTGCCTGGATTCAGATACCAGCACTGCCACCTATTAGCTGTGGGATTTAGGACAAGTGACCATGCCTCTCTGAGCCTCAGTTTCCCATCTGCAAAATGGGAATAACAACAGTACCTACCTCCTAGTGTTGTTGTGAGGACTGAGTGGGTAAGGCCCTTGCAATAGGGCCTGCTGTTTCGTGTTAGGTAAGAGTTAGCTTTTATGACTTCAACCTGAGCTCCAGCTGATGAAAAGTTACTTGGCATCGCTATGTGAGTTAGGAAAACAGGCTTTAAAACCAAAGGCCCTTGCAGTGATGGAAATAAGCAGTACCCATGCCTGACATAGCCAAATGGAGGTGGGATGGAGGGGAAGGAAGACATTTGAGCCACTGAGAGGCGGAAGGGAAGGACCAGTGAGGTGTGTGAACTGGGTGGGGGTGGGGAGGGAAAGGTGACCCAAGGGAAAGAGAGGCCTTGAGTCTAGGTGAGCAGGAGGAGAGTGATGCTGGCTAGGAATGCAGGGTCTTGGGGCAAGGCAGGAGAGAGGAGGTGAGGGGCTATCTTCGGACCTACAAGGCTCACGAAGGAAGAGGTGACCATCAGGAAGCTGTAACTATGGGGATGCGTTTGGAACTCAAGCAATAAGTGAAGGCTGAAAGTTGAGCTTTGAGGGGAGGTCATTCAGGCAGGAGTGTAAAGCTCCAAGATCCATGAGATTTCCAAAGGGAAGAGGATTGCAAGTGGAGAGAAGAGGGGAGGGGAGTAGACGGAGGAAAAGAGGAGAAGAAACTGGAGAGGAGGAGTGGGGAGAGGAAAGGAGGCCAGACAGCCTCCAGGGTGGTAACGAACACCAGAGCTATGGTGTCATACCTGAGTTTGAGCCCTGCTCTGTCACTAACTAGCTGTGTAACCTTGGGTAGATTGCTGAATCTCTCTGAGCCTTAATTTCTTAATCTGTAAATTGGGCATAATGATAGAAACTCCCATACAGGGCAACGATGAGAATTAAATAAGACTGTGTGTGTAAAGCCCTGATTTCAATGCCTGGCACCAGGGCAGAGCCCAAGGAATGGCAGCTAGGGTCATTAGGATTCTTATGAAATCCAAGTTAAATGAACAGAAGAAGGAAGAGGGGCTAGAGAAAAGGCAACGGAGTGGAGCTGCTTTTAAAAAGCCAGGAGAGCATAGTGGAGTGGAAGGAAAGGCAGGGAGATGTTTAGGAAACCAGGAGAGGTCAGCAGATGCCTGGCGCCAATCAGTACAGAGGCTAGAACTTAAGACAGTGCTTTGGGTTTGGCAACTAACATGTCTCTCGTAACTTTTGAAAAAGCAGTGTGATTTTTAAAATAAAGAGTAAGTGGGGCCGGGCGTGGTGGCTCACGCCTGTAATCCCAGCACTTTGGGAGACCGAGGCGGGTGGATTACTTGAGATCAGGACTTTAGGAGTTCGAGACCAGCCTGGCCAACAGGGTGAAACCCCGTCTCTTTAAAAATACAAAAATTAGCCGAGCGTGGTGGCAGGCGCCTGTAGCCCCAGCTACTCGGAAGCTGAGGCAGGAAAATCACTTGAACCTGGGAGGCGGAGGTTGCAGTGAGCCAAGATCACGCCGCTGTACTCCAGCCTGGGTGACAGAGCAAGACTCCGGCTCACAAAAATAAATAAATTAATTAATAATAATATTAATAATAATAATAATAAGTGGGAAAGACCATTGGAAGGTATGTTAGGGTGTCTTCTGGGGAAGGGCTGGGAGTAGGCAAGTTTGAATGCCAGGCCAGAGAGTCTGGATTTTATATTTAGACAATTACGTAACTTCAGAGGTATTTGGGTGGGTGACAGCCTGGTGCTAGTTTGGGATGATGTATCTGGGTGGGGCAGAGGGAGAGAAGGACCCATGCATCACACTTGCCCAGGTCAAAATTAGAATGTGATTGACCTAAAATTCCCATGTTGAGATTTTAACCACTCAATTGCTCCAGGGATTCAACGATTCAGGTTGACTGAAGTTTAACAGCAAAGCAAGCACTAGGCAGAACAGTATCATGCAAAGCCCCTAACTCTGGCATGGGGAGGGATGGGGGACAGATAAAGGAGAGAGGTTGGGAGGGGGATATTGCAGGATGGAGCCAGGCCCAGACAAGGTGGAAGTTGCAGCTGCTCGGATTTTTTACGATTGCTCATACCGTTCACCCGCAGCTCCCAAATCTGGAAGACTCTTCAGGGACATATAAATAGTAACTGTTATTTGAGAACCCGCAGAGCCTCACCTGTTCTAGCAACTGCCGGAGGCTTATTTCACTTAGCATAATGTCCTCTAGCCACAGTGCAACCTGTAAATATATACAGCTATTATTTGTCAATTAAAAACCACCACCACCACCACCACCACTGGGGGGCACTTGCTGAGTGTTTTATCTCAGAAGGTGACCTCGCTCTCCCCAGGTCTTGTCATGATACCGTAACTAATCACACAATGACAATGAGCACCAAAAAGGATGACATAGAGGACACACACATGACCAGTCCACTTCCTTAAAAGTACCTGGGGTCTTGTGATCCGGCCACCTGGACAGAGAACACAACAGTCAGGGGCTTGTTAAGGAACGATTGTGGTTTTGCTTAATTATGACTGAGGAACTGAAGCCAGTCTTCTATTTATGATTGGCAAGGTGGTCTCAATGCATCTGTCCTGCTTAAGAAAGTAACCCCCGCTTTCCAAATCTTTCCAACTTCTTCAAATTCAAAAGTCTGACGGAGGTTGAGACTGCGTGGGGGTGGGGGTGTTGTTCAAGACACAGCTTGTGGGATTAATTTTTGGCAAGAAGATCACAGTGTCAAATACAATGAAACTCTGTCCTGAGAACAGGCCTCTCAGGGAGCCGTTGCTGCTCTCGGACTGGCAGGGCCTGAGGAATTCATTACAGGAGATGAAAGATCTACTCAGAGCCAGGATTTATTCCTGCGTGGGAGACCCTGGGGTCACTGCATTTCCAAAAAAAGGGCTCATTTCATTAGACTCCAAGAAAGTGGATTTTGAGCTTCTAAGAGAAGGAACTATCGTGTTCTTTTGAAATTTTTGTTTGGATCATTGCAGACTAACTAGATGTTTTCCATTTGAAACGACCCCCTTTGTATGTCTCTGCCACAGGACCACAGGGTAACAGATGTGATTTCTGTGAAATGCACCTACCATGGGTCCTGGAACACAGTAGGTGCTAATTAAATACTTTCTTCCATCTGCCCCAGGTGGTCCTAAAATTTTCTGAGTCAGATCCAAGTTCTGTGTAAATGCTTACACCAAAGTGGTGTCTGTGGTCTTGAATTCCTCCTTCCAAGTTAGAACCCAAAAAGTGCCCTGATTCTGTAGCAACTTTAAGAATCTCTGTGATTTATTTGAGTGAATCTTTTAACTGAAAAAGTAATAAATTGTGACAGGCCTTCACCTGTTAGCAGAGAGTGACCCTGAAAGGTCACCTAGCTTTCAGGAGAAACGGTTTCTAAAGTGAGGATTCAAAGCAAAAATACTTGTGGAAAACAATGTAATGGATGAAATACATGTACATTCTCCTGTTTTTGATGGTGGTTAGGGGACACATTTTTCCTGCGCTACTTCTTCATTTGAATTTACTTTCCAAAGTAACTTTCATAACTTAATTATATCTTCAATGACCCTGTTTCCAAATAAGGTCACATTTGGAGGTACTACAGTTAGGACCTCACTATTTCTTTTTGGAGGCCAAAATCAGTCCATGTAAATCAGCTTTAATAAATGAGATAGCTGCCTTGTGCCACAACCCCACACTGAGCAATGTCATTTGGGTAAATATTTCATCCCGACCGTTTGTAATCTAAGGGTTACTGTTTGCCCAGCCAACAGAAGGGAGTATCTGACCTTAGTCCATCATTGTTACGGGGAGATGCTTGTTGCCATGTGGCCCACTCAAGGGCAGGCAGTTGAAACCAGGCATCCAGGTGCTTCCAGACCAGCCTCCACACCTCCTAGACTTTGCTCTCAGTTCTCTGTCCCATTATGGGAATGTGTGCCTAGAAAACGGGTTGTCCTGACTTTGAGTTTGTGATGCATCGTGTCTGTCTGTCTGTCTCTTCCATGTTTACGCATACCAGGTCACTAGTTCCCAATTGTACTAATTTCCTAAAGCTACTGTAACAAAGTACCACAAACGATTTTGTTGCTTAAAACAACATAGTTATTCCCTTACAGCTCTGGAGGCTAGAAGTCTGAAATCAAGGTGCCGGCAGGGTTGGTCTTTCTCAGGACTCTGGGAGAATTTGCTCCACTCTTCTGGTAACAACCACCAATCCTTGGAGTTCCTTGGCTTACAGATGCACCATTCTGATCTCGGCCTTGCAGGGGCCTAGGGAAAATGTCCCCTTTGCCCTCTGAAGGTTCACTGAAAATCAACTGACAAAAGGCAGATTCATTAGGAGAAAAGACAAACAAACTTATTTGGTCATAGTTTGTATCACCCAGGAGGCTTCAAAATGAAGACCCAAAGATATAGGGAAACTGGCCACTTTTATGCTTAGGTTCAACATACTATAGGCAGCTATGTAGAAATATAAGGGGACAAAGAGGATAAGATCTAATGTTAATAGGTTGAGTGGGGAAACCCATGGAGGCCTGTCTGTTTAGATTCCTATTGGCCTCTGTAGAGTGTTCCTTCTGTATTAGTCTGTTCTCACACTACTAATAAAGACATACCCAAGACTGTGCATTTGTAAAGGAAAGAGGTTTAATTGACTCACAGTTCAGCAGGGCTGGGGAGGCCTCAGGAAACTTACAATCATGGTGGAAGAGGAAGCAAACATGTCCTTCTTCATGTGGCAGCAGCAAGGAGAAGTGCAGAGCGAAGGAGGGCAAAGCCCCTTCTAAAACTATCAGATCTCTTGAGAACTCACTCACTATCATGAGAACAGCATGGAGGTAACCGCCCCCATGATTAAATTACCTTCCACCAGGTCTCTCCATGATATATGGGGATTATGGGAACTACAATTCAAGATGATATTTGGGTGGGGACACAGCCAAACCATAATACTTTCCTTCCGGGTGTGGGGCAGGACTATCTCTGGAACAGGGGCCTTATATGCTCTTATCAGATGAGATAAGTCAAATAATTAATGTCTTTATGGCCAGTTTTTATACCAAATGGCAGAGAGGGAGAGGGAAAGTTAGACTATTTTTGGGTTTTATGGCTGGCTTGGGGGGAAGTGGGCTCTGGTTTCTTTGGCCTACCCTGGGAAAGAGGCTGTTTCTGAGGCTTTCATTTTGGGGTGTCCAGTTCTCATTTCTACCAGCAATCTTACTACATGGCCATCTTCCCTCCGTGTCTGTGTCCAAATGTCCTCTTTTTAGAAGAACACCAATCACGTTGAATTAGGGGCCCACCCATCCTACTCCAGTGTGAACTCATCATAACTTAATTACATCTTCAATGACCCTATTTACAAATAACACTACATTTTGAGGTACTAGATTTAGGACTTCAACACATCTTTTGTAATGGACACAATTCAGTCTATAACACCAACCAGAGATTTTCTTACTGTTTTCCTCTACATTTTGAAACATTTTGCTTACCAAGCAAAATACATTAGTGAATATTTGTTTTCCTGTTTTTTTCTTTAATCAGTCACCCAAATGGGCTTTCCGTTCCAGAAGAAGATAGCACTGAGTCACTTTTCTCTGTTGCTACCCTCTAAATACAACTACATACCCCGCTAATTAGTCGATGGACCATGATACAAGGACTCTGAAAGCCAAGAGAAGGAAGGCAGACTGGCTGGGAGCTTCAAGACTTGAGAGGTCTGGTGAGTCCCCTAGGTTTCCTTTTTATCTCCCATGTACCTTCAGGCTGGGCACCCGATGGGCCTGCAACTTGGAACCACCAACAGGAATAGACAAAATAATCCCAGAGAAGCCTGCTTTGTCCAGCCAAACAAAAGGGAGAGCCCAGCAGAGCCTGAGTTGGGATCCTGAATCCTCCTTCCACAACCAGAGTCCCTGCAGCCCGTCTGATCCACCAGCTGGGCTGGCATCAGCTGAGCTCTGTGTCTCCCTGTTCTCCGTTGAGATTCCACAGTGTGCTTCCACCCCCAGAGAGCACCAGCAAAGGCTGAGTGTGAACCCCAGCAACACCAGAAGAACAAAGAGGAAAAACAAAACAAAACAAAACAAAACCAGAATAGAATTCAAAGGGCTCAGAAAACTAAACTGTCATTGATACAAATGCCCACAAAAGTCGACCAGATCCTATGAATCAAACCTAAACAAGGTGAAGCCTCATTGAAACAGAAGAGTTAGAATCAAGAATCTCCAACTGGGCATGGTGGCGCATGCCTATAGTTCCGGGACTTTGTGAGGCCGAGGTGGGTGGATCACCTGAGGTCAGGAGTTCGAGACCAGCCTGGGCAACACGGTGAAACCGCATCTCTACTAAAAATACAAAATTAGCCGAGCATAGTGGCACCTGTCTGTAGTCTTAGCTATCTGGGAGGTTGAGTCAGGAGAATTGCTTGAACCCGGGAGGCGGAGGTTGCAGTGAGCCGAGATTATGCCATTGCACTCCAGCCTGGGCAACAAGAGCAAAAAACCCTGTTGCAAAAAATAAAAAAATTTTAAAAAACAAAAAACAGAAAAGAGTCTCCTGACAGAAGAATCAAAATGTCCAGGATGCAGTAAAAAACTGCACCATATCCAGAACTGAGAATGTTTTTCCTACTCTCTTCTC
This sequence comes from Pongo pygmaeus, assembly GCF_028885625.2. Lineage (NCBI taxonomy): Eukaryota > Metazoa > Chordata > Mammalia > Primates > Hominidae > Pongo > Pongo pygmaeus. Next base: position 29,039,592 of record NC_072394.2, on the reverse strand, counting down.
TCACACATTCCTCAACACAATGCTTCTGACACTAGATGTGTGAGGGTTTCTCCTCACACACCAAGCAAGCAATTCTCCACTGGACAGCAGCTGGATGTCCCCTAATTTAATTCAATTCTGACACTTTCTACTCAGAGATAGCATCAGATCCCACAGGTTGGTAACTCTACCAGGTTCGTTGCCCGATGCACTGAGACACAGGGTTGCAGCAGAGAAAGAGGTTTAATCATAAGGCGGCCAAATGCGGAGATGCGAGGAAACCTCAAATCCACCGCCCAGAGGAGTTTGGGGCCAGAGGTTTTTAGAGGTTTGGAGTGGGCTGAGGCCTGGGGAATCACTGATTGGTCGAAGGGTACAGGGTAAAGCCAGGAGACAGGGAGATGAAGAAACTGTATTCTCAAGCTGATCTGGTTCCTTGTTGGGGGGGTCTTCAAACTGGTGGGTGTCAGCCGTTCCTGCTGGAATTCAGGATCTGAAAAACATCTTAAGCAATTCATAAAAGCCTTATGATTCTAACATCAGAAGTTCCGTCTATAGGAACAATGGGGATGAAAATAGTCTAGTGCGTGACTTTCAGTTAGCAAGCAGCCCCAAGGGAGTGGGCCAGAGTGCAGCCTGACCAATGCTTACTTATAACTATATTTGCTTTTATTTATTTATTTGTTTGTTTTTAAATTATACTTTAAGTTCTAATATACATGTGCAGAATGTGCAGGTTTGTTGTATATGTATACACGTGCCATGGTAGTTGGCTGCACTCATCAACCCACCATCTACATTAGTTATTTCTCCTGATGCTATCCTTCCCCTTGCCCCTCACCCCGACAGGCCGTGGTGTGTGATGTTCCCCTCCCCGTTATCATGTGTTCTCATTGTTCAACTCCCACTTAAAAGTGAGAACATGCAGTGTTTGCTCTTCTGTTCCTGTGTTAGTTTGCTGAGAATGATGGTTTCCAGCTTCATCCATGTCCCTGCAAAGGACATGATCTCATCCTTTTTTATAGCTGCATAGTACTCCATGGTGTATATGTGCCACATTTGCTTTATCTAGTCTATCATTGATGGGCATTTGGGTTGGTTCCAAGTCTTTGCTATTGTGAACAGTGCTGCAGTAAACATACGTGTGCATGTGTCTTTATAGTAGAATGATTTATAATCCTTTGGATATGTATCCAGTAATGGGAGGATATTTCAGGAGCTACATCCTTGGGGAATTGCCACACTGTCTTCCACAATGGTTGAACTACTTTACACTCCCACCAATAGTGTAAAAGCGTTCTTATTTCTCCACATCCTCTCCAGCATCTGTTGTTTCCTGACATTTTAATGATCACCATTCTAACTGGTGTGAGGTGGTATCTCATTGTGGTTTTGATTTGCATTACTTTAATGACCAGTGATGATGAGCTTTTTTTCATATGTTTGTTGGCCACATAAATGACTTCTTTTGAGAAGTGTCTGTTCATATCCTTTGCCCACTTTTTGATGGGGTTGTTTTTTTCTTGTAAATTTGTTTAAGTTCTTTGTAGATTCTGGATATTAGCCCTTTGTCGGAAGGAGAGACTGCAAAAATTTTATCCTATTCTGTAGGTTGCCTTTTCACCCTGATGATAGTTTCTTTTGCTGTGCAGAAGCTCTTTAGTTTAATTAGATCCCATTTGTCAATTTTGACTTTTGTTGCCATTGCTTTTGGTGTTTTAGTCATGAAGTCTTTGTCCATGCCTATGTCCTGAATGGTATTGCCTAGGTTTTCTTCTAGAGTTTTTATGATTTTAGATCTTACGTTTAAGTCTTTAATCCATCTTGAGTTAATTTTTGTATAAGGTGTAAGGAAGGGATCTAGTTCCAGTTTTCTGCATATGGCTAGCCAGTTTTCCCAACACCATTTATTAAATAGGGAATTCTTTCCCCATTGCTTGTTTTTGTCAGGTTTGCCAAAGATCAGATAGTTGTAGATGTGTGGCGTTATTTCTGAGGCCTCTGTTCTGTTCCATTGGTTTATATATCTGTTTTGGTACCAGTACCGTGCTGTTTTGGTTACTGTAGCCTTGTAGTATAGTTTGAAGTCAGGTAGTGTGATGCCTCCAGCTTTGTTCTTTTTGCTTAGGATTGTCTTGGCTATACAGGCTCTTTTTTGGTTTTATATGAAATTTAAAGTAGTTTTTTCTAATTCTGTGAAGAAAGTCAATGGTAGCTTATAGCATTACTTTGGGCAGTATGGCCATTTTTACAATATTGATTCTTCCTATCTATAAGCATGGAATGTTTTTCCATTTGTTTGTGTCCTGTCTTATTTCCTTGTGCAGTGGTTTGTAGTTCTACTTGAAGAGGTCCTTCACATCCCTTGTAAGTTATATTCCTAGGTATTTTATTCTTTTTGTAGCAATTGTGAATGGGAGTTCACTCATGATTTGGCTCTCTGTTTGTCTATTATTGGTGTATAGGAATGCTTGTGACTTTTGCACATTGATTTTGTATCCTGAGACTTTGCTGAAGTTGCTTATCAGATTATGGCGATTTTAGGCTGAGATGATGGGGTTTTCTAAATATACAATCATGTCATCTGCAAACAGAGACAATTTGACTTTCTCTTTTCCTATTTGAATACCCTTTCTTTCTTTCTCTTGCCTGATTGCCCTGGCGAGAACTTCCAATACTATGTTGAATAGGAGTGGTGAGAGAGGGCATCCTTGTCTTGTGCTGGTTTTCAAAGAGAGTGCTTCCAGCTTTTGCCCATTAATTATGATATTGGCTATGGGTTTGTCATAAATAGCTCTTATTATTTTGAGATATGTTCCATCAATATCTAGTTTATTGAGAGTTTTCAGCATTAAGGGGTGTTGAATTTTATCAAAGGCATTTTCGGCATCTATTGAGATACTCATGTGGTTTTGTCATTGGTTTTGTTTATGTGATGGATTATGTTTATTGATTTGCATATGTTGAACCAGCCTTGCATCCCAGGGATAAAACCGACTTGATCATGGTGGATAAGCTTTTTGATGTGCTGCTGAATTCAGTTTGCCAGTATTTTACTGAGGATTTTCGCATCGATGTTCATCAGGGATATTGGCCTGAAATTTTCTTTTTTTGTTGTGTCTCTGCCAGGTTTTGGTATCAGGATGATGCTGGCCTCATAAAATGAGTTAGGGAGGAGTCCTTCTTTTTCTATTGTTTGGAATAGTTTCAGAAGGAATGGTACCACCTCTTCTTTCTGCCTCTGGTAGAATTCGGCTGTGAATCTGTCTGGTCCTGGGTTTTTTTGGTTGGTAGGCTATTAATTACTGCCTCAATTTCAGAACTTGTTATTGGTCTATTCAGTGATTCAACTTCTTCCTGGTTTAGTCTTGGGAGGGTGTATGTGTCCAGGAATGTACCCAATTCTTCTAGATTTTCTAGTTTATTTGAGTGGAGGTGTTTATAGTATTCTCTGATGGTAGTTTGTATTTCTGTGGGATCGACGGTGATATCCCCTTTATCATGTTTTATTGTGTCTGTTTGATTCTTCTCTCTTCTTTATTAGTCTGGCTAGCAGTCTATCTATTTTGTTAATTTTTTTAAAAAACCAGCTCCTGGATTCATCGATTTTTTGAAGGGTTTTTTTGTGTCTCTATCTCCTCCAGTTCTGCTCTGATCTTAGTTATTTCTTGCCTTCTGCTAGCTTTTGAATTTGTTTGCTCTTTCTTCTCTAGTTCTTTTAATTGTGATGTTAGGGTGTCAATTTTAGATCTTTCCTGCTTTCTCCTGTGGGCATTTGGTGCTATAAATTTCCCTCTAAACACTGCTTTAGCTGTGTCCCAGAGATTCTGGTACATTGCGTCTTTGTTCCCATTGGTTTCAAAAAACTTATTTATTTCTGTCTTAATTTTGTTATTTACCCAGTAGTAATTCAGGAGCAGGCTGTTCCGTTTCCATGTAGTTGTGCAGTTTTGAGGGAGTTTCTTAATCCTGGGTTCTAATTTGATTGCACTGTGGGCTGAGACACTGTTTGTTATGATTTCTGTTCTTTTTTGTTTGCTGAGGAGTGTTTTACTTCCAATTATGTGGTCAATTCTAGAATAAGTGCGATGTGGTGCTGAGAAGAATGTATATTCTATTGATTTGGGGGGGAGAGTTCTGTAGATTTCTATTAGGTCTGCTTGGTCCAGGGTTGAGTTCAAGTCCTGAATATCCTTGCTAATTTTCTGTCTTGTTGATTTGTCTAATATTGAAAGTGGCATGTTAAAGTCTCCCACTATTATTGTATGGGAGTCTAAGTTTCTTTGTAGGTCTCTAAGAACTTGCTTTATGAATCTGGGTGCTCCTATATTGGGTGCATATATATTTAGGATAGTTAGCTCTTCTTGTTGCTTTGATCCCTTTACCATTATGTAATGGCCTTCTTTGTCTTTTTCAATCTTTGTTAGTTTAAAGTCTGTTTTATCAGAGACTAGGATTGCAACCCCTGCTTTTTTTATTTATTTTTATTTTTTATTTTTTGCTTTCTATTTGCTTGGTAAATATTCCTCCATCCTTCTAGTTTGAGTCTATGTGTGTCTTTGCATGTGAGGATGGGTCTCCTGAATACAGCACACTGATGGTCTTGACTCTCTATCCAATTTGCCAGTCTGTGTCTTTTCATTAGGGCATTTAGCCCATTTACATTTAAGGTTAATATTGTTATGTGTGAATTTGATCCTGTCATTATGATGCTAGCTGGTTATTTTGCCCGTTAGTTGATGCAGTTTCTTTTTTTTTTTTTTTTTTTTTGAGATGGAGGCTCACTCTGTCACCCAGGCTGGAGTGCAGTGGCATGATCTCCGCTCACTGCAAGCTCTGCCTCCCAGGTTCAGGCCATTCTCCTGCCTCAGCCTCCCGAGTAGCTGGGACTACAGGTGCCTGCAACCATGCCCGGCTAATTTTTTTTTGTATTTTTAGTAGAGACGGGGTTTCACCGTGTTAGACAGGACGATCTCGATCTCCTGACCTCGTGATCTGCCCACCTCAGCCTCCCAAAGTGCTGGGATTACAGGCGTGAGCCACCGCACCCGGCCGATGCAGTTTCTTCATAGTGTCAATGGTCTTTACAATTTAGTACGTTTTTGTAAGGGCTGGTGCCGGTTTTTCCTTTCCATACTTAGTGCTTCCTTCAGGAGCTCTTGTAAGGCAGGCCTGGTGGTGACAAAATCTCGGTATTTGCTTGTCTGTAAAGGATTTTATTTCTCCTTTGCTTATGAAGCTTCGTTTGGTGGGATATGAAATTCTGAGTTGAAAATTGTTTTCTTTAAGAATGTTGAATATTGACCCCCACTCTCTTCTGGCTTGTAGGGTTTCTGCAGAATGATCCACTGTTAGTCTGATGGGCTTCCCTTTGGGGGTAACCCGACCTTTCTCTCTGGCTGCCCTTGACATTATTTCGTTTATTTCAACTTTGGTGAATCTGACGATTATGTGTCTTGGGGTTGCTCTTCTTGAGGATTATCTTTGTGATGTTCTCTGTACTTCCTGAATTTGAATGTTGGCCTGTCTTGCTAGGTTGGGGAAATTCTCCTGGATAATATCCTGAAGAGTGTTTTCCAACTTGGTTCCATTCTCCCCATCACTTTCAGGCACACCAATCAAATGTAGGTTTGGTCTTTTCACATAGTCCCATGTTTCTTGGAGGTTTTGTTCATTCCTTTTCATTCTTTTTTCTCTAGTCTTGTCTTAACACTTTATTCCATTAAGTTGATCTTCAATCTCTGATATCCTTTCTTCTGCTTGATCAATTCAGCTATTGATACTTGTGTATGCTTCAAGAAGTCCTTGTGCTATGTTTTTCAGCTCCATCAGGTCATTTGTGTTCTTCTCCAAACTGATTATTCTAGTTAGCAATTCCTCTAGCCTTTTTTCAAGGTTCTTAGCTTCCTTGCACTGGGTTATAACATGCTCCTTTAACTCGGAGAAGTTTGTTATTACCCACCTTCTGAAGCCTATTTCTGTCAGTTCGTCAAACTCTTTCTCTGTCCAGTTTTGTTCCCTTGCTGGTGAGGAGTTGTGATCCTTTGGAGGAGAAGAGGCATTCTGGTTTTTGGAATTTTCAGCCTTTTTGCGCTGGGTTTTCCTCATCTTCATGGATTTATCTACCTTTGGTCTTTGATGTTGGTGACCTTCGGATGGGGTTTCTGTGTGGACATACTTTTTGTTGACATTGATGCTATTTCTTTCTGTTAGTTTTCCTTCTAACAGTCAGGCCCCTCTGCTGCAGGTCTGCTGGAGTTTGCTGGAGGTCCACTCCAGACTCTGTTTGCCTGGGTATCACCAGCAAAGGCTGCAGAACAGCAAAGATTGTTGACTGTTCCTTCCTCTGGAAGCTTTGTCCCAGAGCGGCACTCACCAGATGCCAACCAGAGCTCTCCTGTATGAGCTGTCAATCCCTGCTGGGAGGTATCTCCCAGTCAGGAGGCACGGGGGTCAGGGACCCACTTGAGGAGGCAGTCTGTCCCTTAGCAGAGCTCAAGTGCTGTGCTGGGAGATCCACTGCTCTCCTCAGAGCCAGCAGGCAGGAACATTTAAGTCTGCTGAAGCTGCACCCACAGCTGCTCCTTCCCCCAGGTGCTCTGCCCCAGGGAGATGGGAGTTTTGTCTATAAGCCCCTGACTGGGGCTGCTACTTTTCTTTCAGAGATGCCCTGCCCAGAGAGGAGGAATCTAGAAAGGCAGTCTGGCTACGGCAGCTTTGATGAGCTGCAGTGGGCTCCGCCCAATTCGGACTTCCCAGCGGCTTTGTTTACACTGTGAGGGGAAAACCCCTACTCAAGCCTCAGTAATGGCAGACGCCCCTCCCCGCACTAAGCTCGAACATCCCAGGTCCACTTCAGACTGCTGTGATGGCAGCGAGAATTTCAAGCCAGTGGATCTTAACTTACTGGGCTCTGTGGGGGTGGGATCTGCTAATCTAGACCACTTGGTTCTCTAGCTTCAGCCCCCTTTCCAAGGGAGTGAATGGTTCTGTCTTGCTGGCATTCCAGGTGCCACTGCGGTATGAAAAAAAGCTCCTGCAGCTAGCTCAGTGTCTGCCCAAACAGCTGCCCAGTTTTGTCCTTGGAACCCAGGGCCCTGGTGCTGTAGGCACCCGAGGGAATCTCCTGGTCTGCGGGTTGCGAAGACCATGGGAAAAGCATAGTATCTGGGCTAGAGGGCACCATCCCTTACGGCACAGTCCTTCACGGCTTCCCTCAGCTAGGGGAGGGAGTTCCCCGACCCCTTGTGCTTCCTGGGTGAGGCAACACCCCAGCCTGCTTCGACTCCCCATGGGCTGCACCCATTGTCTAACCGGTCCCAGTGAGATGAGCCAGGTACCTCAGTTGGAAATGCAGAAATCACCCACCTGCGTTGATCTCGCTGGGAGCTGCAGACCGGAGCTGTTCCTTTTCGGCCATCTTGCCCACGACCCCAGAAACATTTTAATCATAACTATATTTCTATTCCAGAACCCAGCATGTAACTCTTGTTAGCCCTGTGAGGACAGTTTCAGGCTGAGGGCCCAATCCCATAGGACTGCCCCCTGCATTTCACATGCCAGTCACAAGTATTAATAGTATGTTTTCACTTATACTTCTGACCAACCGGCTGTTAGTCACGGATTCCTATGATCTCCATCTGGAGTTTGATTAATCTGCTAGGGCGGCTCACAGAACTCAGGGAAACACTTTACTTATAGTTCCCCATTTATTATAAAGGATTTTACAAAGGATCCAGATGGGCAGCCAGGTGGAAGGGCATGTAGCTTCCACGTCCTTTCCTGGTGTGCCACTCACCAGGAGCCTCCACGTGTTCAGCTTCTGTAAGCTCTCCAAACCCTGTCCTTTTGAGTTTTTACAGAGGTTTCATAATGTAGCCATAATTAAATCATTGGCCAGTGGTGATCAACTCAAACTTCAGGCCCTCTCCTGTCCCCCGAAGTGGAGGATGGGGCTGTGAGTTCCAACCCATTAATCACATGGTTGGGTCCCCTGGCAACCAGTCACCCATCCAGTGGTTATCTAGGGACTCTCCAAAAACCACCTCATTAACAAACTCAAGTGTGGTCAAAAGGGGATTGTTATAAATAACAAAAGACATGTTCACCTTACAACTCTGGAGCTATTCTAAAACTATTTCAGATCCGAGGACAAAAGGTCAAATATTTTAACAAAAGATAATCCTACTGCTCTAGTCACTCAGAAAATTACAAGGGTTATGAGCCGGGAACTGTGGACAAAATCAAAATATATATTCCATAATATTACACCTTGAAACAAATGAAAACATAGAAAATCTCAGCAAAAAATAGAACCAAACAGCAATTATAGAAGTTAGAAATACTACAATCAAAATAAAAACTCACTAGATAGGTTCAACAGTAGAGATGACAGGAATAGAATCTGTGAACTTGAGGGTAAGTCAGTAGCATATACACAATCTGAGCAATGAAGAGAAAATAGACTGAAAAAAAAGAACAGAGCCTCAGATATCTCTGAGACAATCACAAAAGATCCAACGTTCATATCATTAAAGTCCAGAAAATAAGGGAGAAAGAACATGGACAGAAAAAGTATGCAAAGAAATAATGCTGAAAATTTCCCATAGGCCAAGCATGGTGGCTCACACCTATAATCCCAGTACGATGGGAGGCCAAGGCTGGCTGATCACTTAAGGCCAGGAGTTCAAGACCAGACTGGGCAACATGGCAAAACCTCGTCTCTACAAAAAATACAAAAATTCGCCTGGCATGGTGGTGTGTGCATGTAGTCCCAGCTACTTGGGGGGCTGAGGCAGAAGGATTGCTTGAAACTGGTAGGTTGAGGCTGCAGTGAGCCAAGATCACACCACTGCGTTCCAGCCTGGGTGACAAAGTGAGACCCTGTCTCAAAAAAAAAAAAAAAAAGAAAGAAAATTTTCAGCCAGGCACAGTGGCTCACTTCTGTAATCCCAGCACTTTGGGAGGCCGAGGGAGGCGGATCACCTGAGGTCAGGAGTTTGAGACCAGCCTGGCCAACATAGTGAAACCTGTCTCTACTAAAAATACATAAATTAGCCAGGTATGGTGCCATGTGCCTGCAGTCCCAGCTACTTGGGAGGCTGAGCCAGGAGAATCGCTTGAACCCAGGAGGCAGAGGTTGCAGTGAGCCGAGATGGTACCACTGTGCTCCAGCCTGGGCAACAGTGAGATTCCCTCTCAAAAAAAAAAAAAAAAAAAAAAAAAGAAAGAAAGAAAGAAAGAAAAAGAAAAAGAAAATTTTCCGAATGTGTCAAAAAACATAAAATTGCAGATCCAAGCAGCTCAGCATACTTCAAATAAAATCCACCCAGCATAACCTACCCCAGGACATATCATAATTAAATTTCTGAACACTGAAGACAAAGGTCACAGCTGGAGAGAAGCAACACATGGCCTGTAAAGGAACCCCAATGTGAAGAACAGGTTCCTCATCAGAAACCATGGAGTCCAGAAGGAAGTGGCATATCTTCCAAATGATGAAAGAAAGACCTCCCAATCATAAATCTTATATAGATGGTGAAACTATTCTTCAGGAATGTAAGGGGGAAAAAAGAGTCTCAGACATAGAGAAACTAAGAGAAGTTGTTGATAGCAGACCTACCTTTAAAGAATTGCTAACAAAATCCCTCAAAACAGAAAGACAATGATAATAAAAGGCTGGGATTTTCAGCCTTTTATTATTCCATTTCAGTAAAAATAGAAGTAAATATTCAACATCCATTCATTAGTTTCTTTGATCGTATTTATGGTTGAAGCGAAAGTTATACATTTCCTGATATGTATGTAGAGGTTATACTTAGGACAATTATATTTTTGTAGGTGTGGAGGATAAAGGAATTAAAAGGAAGTGAGCTTTCTACCCTTCAATGGAAATGGTAAGACATTGACACCAGTAAGCTGTGATAATTTACATATGAATAGAATAGTAACTAGAACCACCACTACAAAAATTATACAAAGTGGTATACTAAAAATATATATAAATAAATTAAAGTGGAACTCTAAAAAATATTCAATTAACCCACAAGAAGGCAGAAGGAAGATAACCAGGTAACAAGAAACAGGGAACAAATGGTAAACAAATTAAACTCTAACATGTCAATAATTACTTTAAATGTAAATGGACTAAATACATTAATTAAGAGACAGGATTACAATGGGTACAAAGTTATAATTAGAAAGGAAGAATAAGTTCTGATATCCTATTACACAGTAGAGTATCTCAAAACTGCTAGAAAAGAGGACTTTGTATGTACCTGTAACAAAGAAATAACAAATGAGGTGATAGATATGCTAATTACCCTGATTTGATCATCACACAATATATTTATGTATCAAAACATCACATTGTACTCCATAAATACATACAATTATTATTTGTAAAAAACTTTTTAATTAAAAATAAGACAAGATTAGCTGAGTAGATTTAAAAACATTACCCAATGATATGCTGTCTATAAAAAACTCAATTCAAACATAATGCTATAGCTAAGTAAAAAGTAAAAGCATAGAAAAAGATATATCACGTAAGTACTAAATTTTAAAAAGGAAGAGTGGCTATATGAATATCAAGGTAGACTTCAGAGCAAAGAAATTACCAGACACGGAGAGGAATTTTACATGATGATAAAAGATCAAGATCAATCTACCAACAAGAGATAGCAAACCTACGTGTGTATGCACCAAAAACAGATCTTCCAAATACATGAAGCAGAAACTGATAAAGCCAAAGGAAGAAATTGACAAATCTACTATTATAGTTGGAGACTTCAATGCTCTTCTCTCAGTAATTGATAGAACTACTAGATAGAAAATCCACAAGGAGGCAGGCGTGATAGCTCATGCCTGTAATCCCAGCACTTTGGGAGGCCAAGGCAGGAGAATCACTTGAGGCCTGGAGTTTGAGACCAGCCTGGGAAACTTAATGAGACCCTGTCTTTACAAAATAATAATAATAATTTTATTTTATTTTTGGCTATCAATCATGCCACATTATTTTTAATTACATACAAAAATCTAACATGCCATCCAGGGACCATTTTACCCACTGCTTTGATTGGTCGCCAATCTCTTGTCTCTCTCTTCAGCAATGGTGAGGCAGATACCTTTTCCTCAGGGAAGAGAAATCCATGGTATGTTGCCCTTGCAAACAACAAAAATGTTGGAAAGTCAAGTGGCAAAGCTGTTGCCATTGGCATCTTTCATGTGAACCACGTCAAAAGATCCAGGGTGCCTCTCTCTGTTGGTGATCACACCAATTCTTCCCAGGTTGGCACCTCCAGTCACCATACACAGGTTACCAGTGTCGAACTTGATGAAGTCAGTAATCTTGCCAGTCTCCAAATCAATCTGAATGGTGTCATTCACCTTGATGAGGGGATCAGGGTAGCAGATGGTACGAGCATCATGAGTCACCAGATAAGGAATTCCTTTGGTGCCCACAAATATTTTTTCTCACTTTTCACAACTTGTACTTGGCCTCCTCAGGTGTAATACGATGTACAGCAAAGCGACCCTTGGTGTCAAGATCAGACAGAAATTCTCTCCCATCTTGTCAATGCTGATGACATCCATGAATCCGGCAGGGTAGGTTATATCAGTTCGGACCTTGCCATCGATCTTAATGAACCACTGCATGCAAATCTTCTTTACTTCCTCCCCTGTCAGGGCATACTTAAGTCTGTTCCTTAGGAAAATGATGAGGGGGAGACACTCTCTCAACTTGTGGGGACTGGTGGATGGACGAGGAGCAAACATACAAGTCAATTTATCTAGCATCCAATGCTTTGGAGCTGCTACCTGCTTTGCTTTAGATGCTTCTTGGGACCACGAGCCATGGCTACATTAGGCACAGAAAGAAAAAAAATAACAATTTTAAAAATTAGCCAGGCATAGTGGCACAAGCCTGTAGTCCTAACTACTCAGGAGGCTGAGGCAGGAGGATTACTTGAACCCAGGAGTTTGAGGTTGTAGTGAGCTATGACTGCACCACTGCACTCCAGCCTGGACAACAGAGATAGACCCTGTCTCTAAAAAAATAAAAAAGAAAATAATGAGGATATAGAAGAATTGAACAACACCTTCAACCAACAGGATCTAACAGAACAAACAACCCTATAACAGCAGAATACATGTGCTTTTCAAGTGCCTAGGGAGCATTCACCAAGATTAACCATGTCCTGGATTGTAAACCAATCTCAACAAATGCTAAAAAAAAATAATAAAACTAGAAATCCCTAATCACTGCCCTCTTTTCCAAGCTGCCTGTGACTGTTACCCAGATGTTCTCAATACATAAGCTTTCAACAGGGGAGAATGATAGAAATTACTGGAGAACCCCCATTCCAGGTCACTGAGGCACATGACCTTCTACTAAAGAAATAATTTCCAGTAAAAGGATATAATAAAGGGAATAGACGTTCCCACTAGGCCTGGATTAATGAGTACTCTAACTTGGAGAAAAGTGATTATTTCCAGAGCTGCCTCTGGCATTCTTCCTCCACCCAGAAGTGATGCTGTGAGAAGTGAAATTACTTATAAATCAGTAGTGCCCCAAGCACTTTATAAAAGAGGTCCCACATGTAAGCTCCACTAAGTATAAATAATAACACTAATAACACCTCCCTCATCTTGTCTTTATCTCTGGGTCTTGGAGGATCAAAGCCATCTGAGAGGTACAGCTTCAAAGGCGTCTCCTTCCCAGATCCAGGAACGGGCGCACTCCAACAGGCTCCTACATTCTCAGCTTCCACATTTCACAACTGTTAGAGGCTCCAAAGCATTTACAGTGGTTGATAGAGTCTTTCTGAATATGATACCTCTTTTATAAAATTAATGGCACTATTTCCAGTGGTGGCATCAGCAAAGAAACTCCTTTTCAAGGGCAGCATGTCCCTCCCATTGTTTGATTTTCTGCCATCCCTTTAAGTGCCTTAATGGAATGCTTGTATGAATTAAGTTGACTGCCAACAAATTTTGCTTTGAATATCTTTTACATTTCAAGGCACCCCTGGAAACAATTGGAGACTATGGGGGACATGGAATTAGGGAGCTGTGGGAAAGCAGGGTTGACAGTGTCATCTCAAGATTTGGTGGACTTCATTATTCAGTGGCCAGAAGTAAGGAGGAGGGGAGTCTGGGGCCTGAGAAGAGGGTTGCCCTGATGGGCTGGACTGGCTCTGGAGTCACTGACTGAGCCAGGGACCAGATGCCTGCAGGAGCGTGGTTCAGCGTTATACCTGCAGGGAGACGAATCACCCAAGAGTGTCTAAAACCATCCTCATAGGGATCTGTGGAACTTCAAACTTGAGAAAGATGATTTAGGGTATCTGGTGGAAGAAATTTCTAAGCAGCAAAGCATTCAAGGGAAGCAGAGCATAGAAGTTTGGAAAATTTGCAACCTGAACATGGAATAGAAAAGAAAAACTCATTTTCTGGGGAGAAATTTGAGCCTGCTGCAGAAATTTGCATAAGTAACGAGGAGCCAAATTTTAACCTCCAAAACAATGGGGAAAGGTCTCCACGGTATGTCAAAAACCTTCATGGCAGCCCCTCCCATCACAGGTCCAGAGGCCTAGGAGGGAAAAATGGTTTCCTGGGCTGGGCTCAGGGACCCCTGCTGTGTGCAACCTAGGGACTTGGTGCCCTGCATCCCAGCCACTTCAGCTGTGGCTAAAAGGGGCCAGAGTACAGCTCAGGCTGTGGCTTTAGAGGGTGTAAGCCCCAAGCCTTGGCAGCTTCCATGTAGTGTTGAGCCTGCAGGTACACAGAAGTCAAGAATTGAGGTTTGGGAACCTCTGCCTAGATTTCAGAGGATGTATGGAAATGCCAGGATGTTCAGGCAGAAGTTTGCTGCAGTGGTGGATCCTCATGGAGAACCTCTACTAGGGTAGTGAGGAAGGGAAATGTGGGGTCAGAGCCTCCACACAGAGTCCTTACTAGGGCACTGTCTAGTGGAGCTGTGAGAAGAGAGCCACTGTCATCCAGACTCCAGAATGGTAGATCCACCAACAGCTTGCACCATGTACCTGGAAAAGCCACAGACACTCAGCGCCAGTCTGTGAAAACAGCCAGGAGTAGGGGGCAGTACCCTGCAAAGCCACACAGGTGGAGCTGCCCAAGGCTGTGGGAACCTACCTCTTGCATCATTGTGACCTGGATGTGAGACATGGAGTCAAAGGAGATCATTTGGGAACTTTAAGGTTTAATGACTGCCCTATTGGATTTCAGATTTTCATGGTGTCTGTAGCCCCTTTGTTTTGGCCAATTCCTCTCATTTGGAATGGGTCTATTTACCCAGTACCTGTAACCCCATTGTATCTAGGAAGTAACTAACTTGCTTTTGATTTTACAGGCTCATAGGAGGAAGAAACTTGCCTTGTTTCAGATGAGACTTTGGACTTGGACTTTTGGGTTAATTCTGGAAAAAGCTAAGACTTTGGGGTACTGTTGGAAAGGCATGATTGTGTTTTAAAATGTGAGGACATAAGATTTGGGAGGGGCCAGGGGTGGAATGATATGGTTTGGCTTTGTCCCCACTCAAATCTCATCTTGAATTGTAGTTTCCATAATCACCATGGGTTGTGGGAGGGATGCAGTGAGAGGTAATCAAATCATCAGGGTGGTTTCTCCCATGCTGTTCTTGTGATAGTAAGTGAGTTCCCACGAGATCTAGTGGTTTTATAAGGACGATCCCTTGTAACGGTTTTCCCTCTTTGTTCAGCACTTCTCCTTCATGCCACATGTGAAGAAGGATATGTTTGCTTCCCCATCCCCCATGATTGTAAGCTTCCTGAGGTCTCCCCAGCCCTGCAGAGCCATGAGACAATTAAACCTCTTTCTTTTATAAAAATAATAATAATAATAAAAATAAAACCATCCTCATAGGGTTAACAAGAATTTAGATGCCAGGTTTGGGGCAGAAATATAGTTATAATTAAGCATTAATCAGGCTGCACTCTGGCCCACTTCCTTAAACTGAAAGTCATGCAGCTCAAGATACTGACTGTTTAAATCCCCATTTTCCCCATAGATACAACTTCTGATGTTAAAATCATTAGGCTTTTGTTTAAGAATTGCTCAAGGTATTCTTCATATCCTGAATTCCAGCAGGAAAGGCTGATGCCAACCAGTTTGAAGACCCCACGAGGAACCAAATCAGCATGAGAATGCAGTTTCTTCATCTCCCTGTCCTATGACTTCACCCTGCACTCTTCCACCAATCCACAATCCCCATATCTCAGCCCTTTCCAAAGCCCTTAATATCCGTAGCTCCAAACTCCTTAGGTTGGTGGATTTGAGGTTTCCTCCCACCTCCTCATTTAGCCCTCCTATGATTATTAGACTTTTTCTCTGCAGCAATCCCCCTTGTCTTGTTATATTGACTTGCCAGGCATTGGGCAAATGATCCTGTTACATATCCACTGAGCCATATGTGGAAGGCTCGGCCAGTGCCAGTCAGTATCAAGGAATTTGGTCCATTTCTAGATAAGAATTTGGGGTTGTTGATTAGTTGGGGTAAGGGGAAGGAAATCATCAGGATGTCAAAACTGCATTCTTTGGTGACTCAGTTCCTGTGAGGTCCTTAAGACCAGCTGGCATCAGTAGTTTCACTGGTATGCAGAAACTGAAAGAGTATCTCAAATGGAAAATTTAATGTTTTATAATGTTGAAGTTGTTGTCTATAGAGCAGCTAAGGGGAAGGATCATCTCGTAACAGGGTTCATGTAATCCTGAGTCGATAGGCCCCAGACAGCTGTGAGGAAGTGGATCAGAGAGCAAGCGGACCTCATGGTTAATGCTGAGTGTGCTGCAAGCTTGGTTTATCTCCATTTCTCCCCCTTTCTTCTTCCCTGATTAAGTTTATAAAGTCTATAGGGACAGTTTCACCACTTAGATGTTCCCATCCCTCCTCTGCTGTCATCTCTCTAGGCCGGAACCCCAATGTGCATGGGCTCAGCATTGGCCAGACAATGGGAATGGTGGTCTGTTCCCACCTGCTCCCACCTCTGTAGTGACTTTTCTCTAGCAATTAACCCCTCTCTTTCCTGTGCCATCAACTGTCCCCATAAACCAACTCCTCCTCAGTATTCAAACATCTCCCCCATCTTAAAAAAACAAAATTGATCTTGATTCCCAGTCTGGAAGCAGCCCCTTCCCCTCCTCCACAAATAACTAAACTTACTTAAGAGTGCCCTGCATCTGGCCTGCATTCCCTCCTTGCCCAGCAGAGCTGCACCTGTGGAAACCAGGCTGTAGCCCTCGTGTTCCACCGCACCCTGCTGTGGCCCCGTCCACAGACCATCTGAACGGCACCTGACAGTGGGCATACCCCAGGACTCATGACCCTCCTCCTTGAAACTTCCTCTGCTGCGTTCGTTGCTGCCATGTTTTGTGTTCCTCCTGCCTCTCTGGTTTCTTCTTCAGATGCATGGCTGGTTTCCTCTATGTGCATGAGCTTTGGTCCTGCTATCTCTCTCTTTTCTTTTGCTCCTTAGCAGTACTTTATCCCTGGGTTCCAAGTGTCACCAATGTGCTGACAACCACTGGGCTTAAATTTCCAGTGCAGCCAATCCCCTGACCTCTGAACGCATCCTCCCGACTGCCTGCCCCACATCTCCCACCAGAAAATGGCACTTCTGTCCACATGAGTGTGAACCTACACTCCTGCCTTCCCTCATCCCTGCACCCAAACCCTCAGCAACCCCTGCACCTGCTCCCTCTGAAATCTCCTCTGCCAGCTGCTTCTCCTTACATCCACTGTCACTACTCATGTCCAGAGCACTGGCATCTCTCCCTCAACCTCCACAAGCCTTCCAGCTTCCACTCCTGCCTTCTCCAAACCCTGCACAGCCCTTGAGCCACCCATGGTCATCATGTCTCTTTCTTGCCCAAAGTCTTCAGTGGATTTCCATTGGCTTTCATTGAGAGCTCTAAGTCCTGAACATGACCTCCGAGGCCTGGCATCTGCTGCCATGGGCCCCCTTTCTTGCTGTTCTCATGTCCTTACCCCTTTGTCACTGTGTCCAGCCACACTGACCTCCTTTCAATTCCCTGAACTCACAGAGCCCTTTCTCCAGGTCAGGACGGTGCTCCCTCTGCTCCCTTTGCTTGGAGCAGCCTCCCTCCCGTTCTCTGGCCAGCTCACACCAACTCCTTTCTAGGTCAGTGCCATAAATACCCATCCCCAGGGAGGCCTTCCCTCCACCCCAGCATGCATCTCACCTTCCATTGTGATCTCTTGTCACACCTCAGCTTCTCCCTCTCAGCATGTATTACATTTTGCATTCTGAAATGTTCATTTGTGTGAATCATTGTTTAATATCTATTTCTTCCACTTAACAACAACCTAAGGGCAGGGGTGATCCCGTTTGTTTTCATCATGACTATAACCCCCTAGCTTTCAGAATAGAAATAGGCACAGAGTAGGGGTTCAATAAATTGTTTTGAATGAGTACTAAGTATTCTGCAGTAACAGATAAACACACAGACACACAGATGCTTATTAAATACAAAAGCGTGATTGCCTGTTGTAGCTGTTGGTGTCCCACCCAATCTCTTTCACTGTTCTGGAGTCTGCATCCTCCCAGCTGCTGTGTATATCGGCTTCAAATGTCTCACAGCTGCCCTGCTTCTTTGGGGAGCTGCCCTCAGCAGAGGAGAGCTGCCTGGCTGGCAACCCTCAGCGCCATGGATGGCAGGCCTGCCCCTTGCCTCCTGGTAGGGTCAGCAGGACAGGGAAAGGGAAGGCAACCCTGCAGTGCTGTTCATGCTCCAGGGTTCCCTATCAGTAGGCTGAGGCTAGACATGCCTGAGCCCACTTCTCTCCCTCTCCTGCTCCCATAACCAGTATTTCTTGAGAGTTCTCCCACCATAAGCCACTTGAACAAGAAACTCTGAAGTGGGACATAGTGGCTCATGCCTGTAATCCCAGTAATTTGGGAGGCTGAGATCATTTGAGTGGATCGTTTGAGCCCAAGAGTTGGAGACCAGCCTAGGCAACATAGTGAGACCCCTGTCTCTACAAAAAAAATTTTAAAAATTAGCCGGGCATAGTGGCACATGCTTGTAGTCCCAGCTACTTGGGAGGTTGAGGTGGGGGATCACTTAAGCCCAGAAGGTCAAAGCTGCAGTGAACCATGATCATGCCACTGTACTTCAGCCTGCAACAGAGTGAGACTCTTTATTAAAAGAAAGAGAGAGAAGAGAGACAGACAGAGAGAGAGAGAAGCAAGAAAGCAAGAGAGAAAGAAAGAAGAGAAGAGAAGAGACGAGAAAAGAAGGGAGGGAGAGAGGGAGGAAGGAAGGAAGGAAAAAGAAACTATATCCCAGGTTCTGCTTCTAGGAAGTCCAATAAAAAACACTTATAATGGGGAAGAAAATATATGTGGCATCAGGGATGAAAGGGAGGAATTAAATGAAACAAAATGAGAGAAAAGTCTTGTACCAGTGCATGTGCCTAAGAATTGAGGTGAATGAGTCAAATCTTGCATCTTTTATCCCTCCTTGGAATTATTGAATTAATAAATGGGAGAAGAGAAAGAAGGAGTGGAAGAGAGGAGAGCAGAGTGGAGGACAGCAGAGGATTTCTCTTTTAGTGCCCCTAGGAGGTCATGATGTGTCCCGTGAAGCCAGAAGGGGTCTGCTGGTCCCCAATCCCTTAATGGAATCTCAGCCGCTTCTAAAGGAGGAAAAATGAACATTAGTTCCCTAAGCCTCCTTTGCCTTGGAGCCAACCAACATGCCCTGTGTTCTACAACATAATCCTTTGTTAATCACTAGCTAGGGCACTAGGTAAAGCAGTTTTTCAAATCCTGGCTCGAGCTCATAGCATTTGAGATACACAAATATGTTGCCATGGTGACACACTGACAGATTAATTACTAAATCCTCCAGGAGTAAAGCTGCTTTAATGGTGTAACCTTAGTGGATAGGAGCTTGTGGGGGGGTGGGGGGGTGTAGTGATTCACAGCCCTCTCAGCACAAAGTTGGGGCCAGCAGATCTGGGGCTAGGGGTAGGTGGAGCAGCCACAACCCTTACCTCACACCAACATTTCCTGGAGCCCTGGGATTCCTATGTCTGTCCTGCCTGTAGAAATGGAACCTCTAACCCCAAAGCTTGTCCTTGAAAAATACCTGCATCATCCTTTTATCCACGCCTTTGCCAGTCATTATGCAGCCTGCATCTCTGCATGATTAATGAGCAAATCCTCACAGCCACTCCCCACTTCCCCCATCACTAAGCTCTTCCTAGCTGGAAAATCCTCTGAAGCTATTGGCTAGCAGGGCTCTGCCCAACAAGAGTATTAGTGTTAGGCATATGATTCCTCAAAGGAAGAGAGGAGAAAAATATTCCGGGACAAACACAATGGATGCAGATCTCATCAGGGAAACCAAGGTAGAATCTAGCCCACATTTTTAAGTTAACAAGATTAGAAAGTTATGTAATTCTCACAAATAAGCTTGTCCCTTATAATCCACAATAGACTTTTACAAATTCAGGTGGGCTCTTTGGCCCAGGCTGGAGTGAAACGGTGCGATCTTGGCTCACTGCAACCTCCACCCACTGGGTTCAAGCAATTCTCCTGCCTCAGCCTCCTGAGTAGCTGGGATTACAGGCATGCATCATCATGCCCAGCTAATGTTTGTATTTTTGGTAGAGACAGGGTTTCGCCATGTTGGCCAGACTGGTCTCTAACACCTGACCTCAGGTGATCCGCCCGCCTCGGCCTCCCAAAGTGCTGGGATTACAGGCATGAGCCACCTTGCCTGGCCTCAAGTGGGTTCTTATATGAGCCTTGGTAGCTCTCATTTCTCCCAAATGATGAGCTGAAATGAAGGCATATATATCTTTGACTGGTTATGGAGTTGAGATATTCACAGTAAGTTTGCAATAATAACAGAAGCGACTATTACCACACCTGAGTGGAAACGGAGTTTTCCAAAAAGCCGCAATTTCAGATAAACCTGACTCTAAGTGGGAAAAGAAAGAAGACATTAAAGGAGATATTTTGAAGCTTTGGAAAGGCATTCCAAAAGTTTTTAAGCCCATCTAACAACCATCTCTGTGTGTTTTGTCTCCTTTCTCTAATATTTAAATGTAATTTTGATGTCTGCCAGATTAAATTATCCATTGACCAATTTATGCCATTAAACTTAAATGCTATAATTATCCTTAATAAGTATAACTACTAGCCTGTTTTTGCTTAATGGTTGTAAAGTTTTATGCCTTTTAATAATCCTCCTACAGGTTTGAAGTTTGTGTTTTTCAGATAGCTGAAATTCTGCTCTGCATAGTGTCAAACCAGATCAAAGAGTCTCGCTTTGTTCACTGGAACAATATGAGCTTGAAAATGCGGGGTTGGAAGAAAAAACACACCAGAAAATGATGTTCTTTCAAAAAAACTGGCAAACCAAGAAAATCCTACACAAATTTTGCAAAAAGAAAGCTAATCTAGAATACGTTTTTCTCTACATACGCAGTTCAAGTGCAATTAAAAAAAGAATTTTTTCAGCATTAAGTTTATATAAAATGGGCCCTCTTTTTATTCTATCTGCTTCATAATCTTCTTTCTCAGGGATATTTAGAGTTGGATTTTTGCAGATGATACCCTGTTGTCTTTATGTCACAGCATGCGTTTTTTGTTTTTTGTTTTGAGAGCCGGGGTCTGGCCAGGCGCGGTGACTCATGTCTGTAATCCCAGCACTTTGGGAGTCCAGGGTGGGTGTATTGCTTAAGCTCAGGAGTTCAAGACCAGCCTGGGCAACACGGCAAAACCTCATCTCTACTAAAAATCCAAAAATTAGCCAGGCATGGTGGTGCATGCCTCCCAGCTACTCTGGTGGCTGAGGCAGGAGAATTGTTTGAATCCGGGAGGTGGAGGCTGCAGTGAGCCAAGATCGCACCATTGCACCCCAGCCTGAGCAACAGAGTGAGACCCTGTCTCAAAAAATAAATAAAATAAAATAAAATAAAGAGTTGGGGTCTGGCTCTGTCACCCAGGCCAGAGTACAGTAATGCAACCATAGCTCACAGCAGCCTCAAATTCCTGGGCTCAAGCAATCGTCCTGCCTCAGCCTCTCATGTAGCTTGGATTACAGGCATGAGCCATCTCACACAGAAAACAACATACACTTTTCATTCCAGATTTTACATCTCTCCACCCTGGGTTATTTTTTTGCTTTGGTTCTATCTATTGAGGTGTCTTATTTTCAACTACGTGTTGTGTTTAGGAACTTCTTTTTGTGGGTGAATGTTTATACTAACTCCCATCCTTAACCCAGAGTGGGATTAAGACTTTTTTCTTCTTTTTTTTTTTTCCCTTACTTATACGGCATCAAAAACAAAAGCAAAAATAAATCTTGGATTAGTACAGAGAAATCTGATTCCAAAAGGTCATCATACCAGCCTGGGTAACACAGCATAGCTCTGCCTCTATGACAAATAAAAAAATTAGCTAGGTGTAGAGGTGCACACCTGTAGTCCTAGCTCTCTGGGAGTCTGAGGTGGGAGAATCGTTTGAGTCTAGGAGTTTGAGGTTGCAGTGAGCTATGATCAGGCCACTGCACTCCAGCCTAGGCAACAGAGTAAGACCCTGTCTCATACAAAAACAAAAACAAAAAAGATTATTGTAAAGGTGAAGGAAACTGGCTACTAAAATAGGGAGAACTCTCTAACCATAAGATTTGCAAATGTCTCAAGAGTTAAGCAAAAAGGGGTTTTCTTTTATAGGGAGGAGAAAATGAGGCTAGAAAGTGGGGTAAATGGAAGTGGCATAATCAGAAAGCAGATCAGCAGCTGGGCGTGGTGGGTGGCTCATGCTTATAATCCCAGCACTTTAGGAGGCCAAGGCAGGCAGATCACTTGAGGCCAGGAGTTTGAGACTAGCCTGACCAACATGGTGAAACCCTGTCTCTACTAAGAATACAAAAAAATTAGCCAGGTATGGTGATGGGCCCCTGTAATCCCAGCTACTTCAGAGGCTGAGGCAGGAGAATCGCCTGAACCCAGGAGGTGGAGGCTGCAGTCAGCCAAGGTCATGTCACCGCACTCCAGCCTGGGCGACACGGTGAGACTCCATCACAAAAAAAAAAAAAAGAAAAAAAGAAAAAAGAGAGTAGATCAGAGAATGTTGCACCCCAGGTGGGCCTAGGCTCAGGAGGGGCTGCTGAGGAGGAG
Source organism: Pongo pygmaeus (assembly GCF_028885625.2). NCBI lineage: Eukaryota > Metazoa > Chordata > Mammalia > Primates > Hominidae > Pongo > Pongo pygmaeus. The sequence continues at coordinate 29,017,415 of NC_072394.2, read as the reverse complement.
CTTGTTCTGGCCCAGGCTGAGAGTGGGCCAAGTTCAGGGCCCTGGGGAAAGGAGATTTTGATTAAGAAGGGTTTTGTTTTGTTTGATCAATAGGGACATGCTGCTCAGCTAATCATTTATGAGGTAAAGAACAGGAATTTGGCAAGTTCCTGTCTGGTTTTGTCTAGGTAAACGAGGGCAGGGGTCCCCAGCCCCTGGGCCATGGACCAGTACCAGTCTGTGGCCTGTTAAGAACTGGGCCGCACAGCAGGAGGGGAGCAGCGGGCCAGCCAGCACTACCACCGAGCTCCACCTCCTGTCAGATCAGCACCCGAGTTAGCTTCTCACAGGACCACGAACCCTACTGTGAACTGCGCATGCGAGAGATCTGGGTTGCACGCTCCTTATGAGAATCTAGCTAATGCCTGATGACCTGAGGTAGAGCAGTTTTATCTCGAAACCACTGCCCCCACCCATCTGTGGAAAAATTTTCTTCCATGAAATTGGTCCCTGGTGCCAAAAAGGTTGAGAACTGTTGAACTAAGGACCATCCATGACTCTTATCTATGTTATATGTGGAAGGGGCGGGGAGCGTCTTTGCAGTACATGCCTTTTGTTTCCCAGAACACAAAAGTAGGGGGATTTCTTAACCCTCACTGTTTTCTAAGAGTTACAGGGTACTCTTAGGTGAGGTTTAGTGTTGTCAATGACCACATTCAAGGCCAGACTTCAAGAGGCCCAGAACACATCATGTGATGCTTTGCTGGTCTAGAAGCAAAAGAGAGCATCTATTTTGGCAGAAAGAGTGAACAGGGTTGTCCTATCTGGGGCATCAGCCTTTACTCATGCCCTCTTCTGCCTCCTCCGTAGTTCCATAGAGGCAGCAATGAGCTACCTGTGAACTGGAGAAAACTGTGACAATCTAGATTCTTTCCATTCTGCAGCCTACTTTCTATAACCTTATTACTTCATAACACAATAATCTCATTTTAGAATTTCATCTATCTCTCATTAGTCGCTGCTTTCAGAAAATAGCAATTTACCTTGCTATAAAAATAATGCATTTTTATCATTGACTATGTAGACATCATGGGAAGGATAACATCAGCAAGATGTCCAAGTAGGAAGCCCTGGACTCTCCTTCTCCCAGTAGACACAGCTCAACAATGGTGCATGGGCAAATTCCCTTTTTGAGGAATTCAGAAACTAATTGAGAAGCTCCTGCGCCCTGCATGAACATGAAACCAGCCGCATTGAAGCCAGTAGGAAAATTCAAAACACACTCTCATTGTAATCCCTACCCCAACACAGCACCATACCATCAGAAGGAAACCATCTGTTCCCAGCTTCTCCCTAGGGAGAAGAGTTGAAGCAGGTACCCAGCCTTCCAACTTTTCCAGGGGCTGCTCAAGGAATTGATTTCTGTCTCTTCTGTCTTAGAGCACTGATGAGACCTAGTATAATCAAGATGCCTTGGGGGCCTCTGAGAACAAAGCATGAAGGTTTGAGAGGCCCCCAAAATCTCTGGGCAGACTGACTGATGAGGATTTCCTCCTGCACAAGTTCAGTCATGAAGATAGGGAAAGGTGGCTGCATTTTCTAATGCATAGATACTGACACAAAAACTCAAGGAAAATGAAGAAACAGGGAAATATATTCTGAACAAAGCAACAGGATAAATCTCCAGAAACAGTCTCAATACAATGGCGATTCAAGCACACCTCATTTTATTGCACTTTATTGCATTTTGCAGACACTGTGTGTGTTTTTTTGTTTCCTTGTTTACAAATTGAAAAAAAAAAAAGACTCTGCATTAAGCAAGTCTAGCAATGTCACTTTCCCAACAGTGTGTGCTCACATAATGTCTCTGTGTCACATTTTGGTAATTCTTGCACTACTTCCAACATTGTCATTATTCTTATGTTTTTCATGGTGATCTGTGAGTGGTAATCTTTGATGTTACTGTTGTAATTGTTTTGGGGTACCACAAGCCATACCCACATAAGATGGCAAGTTTAATTGATAAATATTGTGTGTGTTCTGACTGCTCCACTGACAAGCCATTCTCCCATCTATCTCCCTCTACTGGGGCTTCCCTACTCCCTGAGACACAACAATATTGAAATTAGGCCAATTAATAATCCTACAATGGCCTCTAAATGTCCAAGTGAAAGGAAGAGTCCCACATTTCTCACTTTAAGTCAAAAGCTAGAAATGATCAAGCTTAGTGAGGAAAGGATGACAAAAACCAAGACAGGCTGAAAGCTAGGTTTCTTGTGCCAAACAGTCAGCCAAGTTGTGAATGTACAGGAAAAGTCTTTAAAGCATGTTAAAAGTGCTACTCCGGTAAATATATAAATGATAATAAAGCAAAGCAGCCTTATTGCTGATATGGAGAACGTTTGAGTGGTCCAGATAGAAGATCAAAGCAGGAAAAACATTCCCTTAAGCCACAGCCTAATCTAGAGCAAAATCTGAACTCTCTTGAATTCTTTGCAGGTTCAGGGAGGTAAGGAAATTGCAGAAGAAAAGTTGGAAGCTAACAGAGGTTGGTTAATGAGGTTTAAGTAGGAACACTGTCTCTGTAACATAAAAGTGCAAGGTGAAACAGTAAGTGTTGATGTAGAAGCTGCCTCAAGTTATCCAGAAGATAATTAAGATAATTGATGAAGATGGCTACACTAAACAACAGATTTTCAATGTAAATGAAAAAGCCTCTATTGGAAGAAGATACCATCTAGGACTTTAACAGCTAAAGAGGAGAAAGCCAATGCCTGACTTCAAAGTTTCAAAGGATGGGCTGGACTCTTGTTATGGACTAATGCAGCTAGCGACTATAAGTTGAAAGCAATGCTTATTTACTATTCTGAAACTCCTAGAGCCCTTAAGAATTATGCCAAATCTACTCTGCCTGTGCTCTAAAAATGGAACAGCAAAGACTGGATGACAGCACGTCTGTTTACAGCATGGTTTACTGAATATTTAAGCCCACAGTTGAGACGTACTACTCAGAAAAAGAGATTGTTTTAAATATTACTCCTCAGTGGCAATGTTCCTGGTCAACCAAGAGCTCTGATACAGATGTACAAAGAAAGTAATGTTGTTTTCATCCTACTAACACAACATCCATTCTTCAGCCCATGGATCAAGGAGCAATTTCAACTTTCAAGACTTATTATTTAAGAAACATATTTTGTAAGACTATAGCTGCCATAGATATTGATTCCTCTAATGGATCTGTGCGAACTAAATAGAAAATCTTCTGGAAAGAATTCACCATTCTAGATGCCATTAAGAAGATTTGTGATTTATGGGAGAAAATCAAAATAGCAACATTAACTGGAGTTTGGTAGGATTTGATTCCAACCCTCATGGATGACTTTGAGTGTATATCAGTCCTTTCCCACACTGCTGTAAAGAAATAGCTGAGACTGGGTAGTTTATAAAGAGGTTTAATTGGCTCATGATTCTAAAGGCTGTACAGGAAGCATAGTGGCTTCTGCTTCTTCAGGAGGACTCAGGAAGCTTCCAATCATGGTGGAAGGCAAAGGGGGAGTGAGGCAGTTCATATGGCTGGAGTAGGAGGAAGAGAGAAAGTGGGGAGGTGCCACATGCTTTTAAACAACCAGATCTCATGAGAACTCTATCATGAGGACAGTATTAGGGGGATGGTGCTAAGCCATTAGAAACCATCCCCATGATTCAATCACCTCCCATGAGTCCCCACCTCCCATCAGGCCTCACCTACAGCATTTGGGGATTATATTTCAACATGAAATTTGGGTGGGGACACAGATTCAAACTGTATCATTCTGCCCCTGGCCACTCCCAAATCTCATGTCCTTTTCACATTTCAAAACACAATCATCTCTTCTCAACAGTCCCCTAAAGTCTTAACTCATTCCAGCATTAACTCAAAAGTCCATAGTCCAAAGTCTCGTCTGAGACAAGGCTAGCCTCTTCCACCTATGAGCCTGTAAAATAAAAACAAGTTAGTTACTTCCAAGATACAATGGTGATATAGGCACTGGGTAAATACTCCATTCCAAAAGACTTGCCCCCATGATTCAATTACCTCCCACCAGGTCCCTCCCACAACATGTGGGAATTCAAGATGAGATTTGGGTAGGGACACAGCCAAACCATATTGTTCACCCCTGACTCCTCCCAAATCTCATGCCCTCACATTTCAAAACTAATCATGCCTTCCCAACAGTCCCCCCAAATCTTAACTCATTTCAGCATTAACTCAAAAGTCCACAGTCCAAAGTCTCATCCGAGACAAGGCAACTCCCTTCTGCCTATGAGCTTGTAAAATAGAAGCAAGTTAGTTACTTCCTAGATGCAATGAGGTTACAGGCATTGGGTAAATACAGCCATTCCAAATAAGAGAAAATGGCCCACAGCCCCCATGCAAGCCCAAAACCCAGCAGGGCAGTCATAAAATCTTAAAGCTCCAAAATAATCTCCTTTTACTCCATGTCTCGTGTCCAGAGCACTCTGATGCAAGGGGTGGGTTCTCAAGGCCTTGGGAAGCTCCACCACTCTGGATTTGTAGGGGTCAGCTCCTGCGACTGCTCTCATGGGCTGGTGTTGCATGCCTGTGGCTTTTTCAGGTGCAGGGTGTAAGCTAAGATTGGATCTACCATTCTGGGGTCTGGAGGATGGTGGCCCTCTTCTCACAGCTCCACTAGGCAGTGGCCCAGTGGGGACTTTGTGTGGAAGCTCCAACCTCACATTTCCCCTCTGCACTACCCTAGCAGATGTTATCCATGAGGGCTCCACCCCTGCAGCAGGCTTTTCTGCTTGGACATCCAGGCTTTTCCATACATCCTCTGAAGTCTAGGTGGAGGCTCCCAAGCCTTAACTCTTGCACTCTGAGCACCCACAGGCTTAACACCACATGGAAGGTGCCAAGACTTATGGCTTGCACTCTCTGAAGCAGCAGCCCAAGGTGTACCTGGGCCACTTTAAGCCATGGTTAGAGGTGGGGCAATTGGGACACAGGGAGCAGTGTCCCAAGGCTGCAAGGGGTGGCAAGGCCCAGGCTTGGCTCACAAAACCATTCTTCCCTTCTAGACCTCTGGGCCTGTGATGGGAGCAGCTGCACAAAGTTCTCTGAAATGGCTTGGAGGACTTTTTTAAATTGTCTTGGATATTAGCACTTGGATCCTCTTTACTTATGCAAATTTCTGCAGCCTGCTTGAATTCCTTCCCTGAAAAAAATGGGCTTTTCTTTTCTACCACACGGCCAGGCTGCAAATTTTCCAAATTTTTATGCTCTGGTTTCCCTTTTAAATACATGCGTGGGGGTGCATGCCTGTAATCCCAGCTATGCAGGAGCCTGAGGCAGGGGAATCACGTGAACCCGGGAGGCAGTGGTTGCAGTGAACCGAGATCATGCCACTGCACTCCAGCCTGGCAACAGAATGAGACCCCATCTCAAAAAAAGAAGTGTAGCCTGAAAATGTGACTAAATTGCTGCAACCCTCATGATCAAACTTGAATAGATGAGGAGTTGCTTCTTACAGATAAGCAAAGAAAGCAGTCAATCCACACTAAGACATATTATGTAGATGCTCTTGAGTTATGATGGGGTTACATCGTGATAAATCCATCATAAGTTGAAAATATCATCAGTCAAAAATGCATTTATTGCTGGAAACACTGCAGACAGTCTTTGATTATGATGGTTCAACTTATGATGTTTTGATGAGCCAGAGCAATTACTTAGTCAAGAAAAAGAAACAAAAGGCACCCAAAACTATGTCTGAAAATAATATGACCTTTTTTTTTTCCTTTAGATAGAGTCTTGCTCTGTCATCCAGGCTGGAGTGCAGTGGTGTGATCTCAGCTCATTGCTACCTCTGCCTCCCATGTTCAAGCGATTCTGCTGCCTTAGCCTCCTGAGTAGCTGGGATTACAGGTGCATGCCACCAGGCTCAGATAATTTTTGTATTTCTAGTAGAGACAGGGTTTGGCCAAGTTGGCCAGTCTGGTCTTGAACTCCTGACTTCAGATGATTCACCCACCTTGGCCTCCCAAAGTGCTGGGATTACAGGCATGAGCCACCACACCTGGCAACATGATCTTATATAAAGAAAACTCTAATGCATCCATGAAAAAAACTCTTAGAATAAACCAATTCAGTAAAGTTGCAGGGTATAAAATCAACACGTAAAAATCAATTGTATTTCTATACACTAACAATAAACTACCTGAAAAGGAAACAAAAAAAAAATCCCATTTATAGTAGCATCAAAAAGAATAAATTACTTATGAATAGCCTTAACAAAAGAGGTGAAAGACTTGTACACTGACTATTGCAATACACTGATGAAATAAATTAATGAAGACACAAATAGATGAAAAGACATTCTGTGTTTATAAAGTGAAAGAATTAATATTGTTGAGATTCCCACAGTACACAAATGATCTACAGATTCAATGCATTTTCTTTCAAAATCCCAATGGCATTTTTTACAGTTGAAGAAAAAAAATCCTGAAATTTGTATGGAACCACAAAGGACCCCAAATAGCCAGTACAATCTTGAGCAAAAAGAAAAGAGCTAGAGACATCACAACCTCCTGGTTTCAAAATACATTACAAAGCTACAGTAATTAAAACAGTATGGTACTGGCATAAAGACAGACATATAGATCAATAGAACAGAATAGAGAACCCAGAAATAAATGCAGGCATATATGGTCAACTGATCTTTGACAGGGTGCCAAGAATACACAGTAGAGAAAGAATAGTCAGTTCAACAAATGGTATTGTGAAAACCACATATCTTTATGCAAAAAAAAAAAAAAAGAAACTGGACCCTTATCTTACACCACACACAAAATCAGCTAAAATGAATTAAATACCTGAAATTTTAAAATTTCTAGAAGAAAACATAGAGAAAAAGCTTTATGATATAGTTCTGGCAATGATTTATTGGTTATGACATCAAAGGTGCAGGCAACGAATGCAAAAATAGATAATTGGGACTATATCAAACTAAAAAGCTTTTGCAAAGCAAAGGAAATAACTGGGTAAAAAGACAACCTATGGGATGAGAGAAAATATTTGCAAACCATATCTGATAAGGAGTTTAAAACTATAATACAATTGACCCTTGAAAAATATGGCTTTGAACTGTGTGGGTCCACTTATATGCAGATTTTTTTCAACCAAATGTGGATAAAAAATACAATATTTGGGGGAAGCAAAACCTGTGTATACAGAGGGATGACTTTTCATATACATGGGTTCCACAGGGTCAAATGCAGGACTTGAGTATGCATGAATTTTAGTGTACACAGGGGATCCTAGAGCCAATTCCTTGCACATACCAATGACAACCATACATGAGGAATTTCTACAACTCAATAGCAAAAAAAAAAAAGACGTGATTTGAAAATGGGCAAAGGACTTGAATAGACATTTCTCCAAAGAAGACATAGAAATGGCAGGTATATGAAAAGATGCTCAACATTACTTTAGGGAATCTTTAGGAAAATGCAAATCAAAACCACAGTGAGGTATCACTTCACACCTGTTAGAATGGCTATGATCAAAAAGTCAAAAGATCGCAAGTGTTGGTGAGGATGTAGAGAAATTGGAACCCTTGTACTCTGTTGACAGGAATGTAAATTGGTACAGTCATTATGGAAAACATTTTGGAGATTCTTCAAAAAATTAAAAATAGAACTGCTTCTAAGTATATATCCAATAAATTGAAAACCGGATTGCAAAGAGATATCTGCACCCCCATGTATTATTCATAATAGCCAAGAGAGAGAAACAATGTAAGTATCCATTAGCAGATGAATGGATAAAGAAAATGTGATATATACAGTACCTACAATGGAATATTATTCAGCCTTTAAAAAGGAGGAAATTGGGCCTGGCATGGTAGCTCATGCCTGTAATCCCAGCACTTTGGGAGGCCGAGGCAGGCGGATCACCTGAGGTCAGGAGTTTGAGACCAGCCTGGCCAACACGGTGAAACCCCGTCTCTACTAAAAATCCAAAAAAAACCCCAAAAAATTAGCTGTTCCTGGCAGTGGGCGCCTGTAATCCCAGCTACTCAGGGGTAATGTGGTGTTGCTATTCGATGGGTATAAAGTTCAGTTATGCAAGATGAATAAGTTTTAGAGATCTGCTGTACAACATTGTGCATATAGTTAACAATACTGTATTGTACACTAAGAATCTGTTAAGAGGGTAGATCTCACGTTAAACATTCTAATCACAATAAAAAGAAAAAAGAATTTAGAAATTCAAAAAAGTAATCTAAGTTCCACAAAGTAGAATGTAACCACAGTTAACATTTAGATACTTTTCTCTTAAGACTTTTTCAAATGCACAAATCTGTATGTGTACTTTTTTCATTGTATATTTCTTACTGGTTATCACAGTATATTTTATTGATATTTTACTGTTGTTGTTACTGTTGTTACTATTTGCATATGTGGTTTTTGTTTCTGTTTTTGTTTTTTGAGACAAGATCTCACTCTGTCACCCAGGCTGAAGTGCAGTAGTGCCATCTCAGCTCACTGCAGCCTCGAGCTCCTGGGCTCAAGTGGTTCTCCTATTTCAACCGTCTGAGTAGCTGGGACTACAGGCACACACTACCATGCTCAGCTAATTTTTGTAGAGACAGGGTCTCACTATATTGCCCAGGCTGGTCTCAAACTCTTGGGCTCAAGTGATCCACTTGCCTTGGCCTCCCAAAGTGTTGGGATTGGAGGCATGAGCCACTGTGCCTAGCTGCGAATGTGTTTTTTAATAGCCACCTGTCAATGCCTATCAGTTAAAGACCTCCAAGGAGTTGAACAAATTGGGTTTGCTGCTCATTGTAATCAAGAAAAATACACACCTCAGGGAACCCTAGGGTGTCTTAGTAGGAGGATGTTATAAAAGAATTAGAGGATTGGGGCTTGTATTAGTTGATTTTGAGAAGGGTTCCAGGGAGCAAGGCTGTGCTCTGAATTGGCTACTGTCTGGAAATAGGGACAGCTCTATGATTGGGTATCTGAATCACTGGTATTTAGAATTAGAAGGCAGGAAGAATAAAGTGAAGTAAAGAAGCAGAATCACAACTCAGCCTGGATGAGGCATGTTTGGTCACTTTTAATGTCTTCTTTTGGGTTCAGACATGATTACAGAGAAATTTGGGTTTTGTCTTGATCCATCAAGGAGACAAAGTGGCCTTGATTGATGTTTGTGTTCTGCTTAAGTGTTTATGTTCAACAGGAGATGACGGCAGCCCGCTGGTAATGCCCGTTCTCCGCTCTCAGGGACACTTCTAATGCCTTACTGAACTCTCTTAGAGTTTGCAATTGATTCTCTTGGACTTCTAGTTATGATTTTTTAAAAATATGTCACAAATTTTATATAATTTCTCTCTTTTCTCTATTCCTCTTATTCTTTTATAATTTTATACTGGAATTTCTAGAACATTATCAAAGTATAAAAATGGTAGAAGGCCTTGATCCTATTTCTTACTTTAATTGGAATGCCTGTAGTGTTTTTATCATTAAATATCAGATTGGCTGTTTGGGATGATAATGATGTCTGAAGAGGCTTTTCTTCAGTATACTAAATAAAGATCCTTCCTGTTAGTGTATTCAGAAATGACTGTTCAATTTTTTCAAATGTTGTTTTTTATCTATGAAGATAATCATATGCTTTTCTCCTTTTCTATTCTGATGTGATGAACCATACTAATGGATTTCCTATTATTCAAACATCCTTGCACTTTCAGAATGCCAATTTGAATTTTTCCTGAATGAGCATCTGAGTCTGAAGTACTGCATCTATTCACAAGTGAGACTTGTTTCTAAATGTTGTGATGTCATCTTGGCTGTGTTTTAGCATCAGTGCACCTCTAGTTTCACAAAACAAATTGGGAGATTCACAGCATTTTTATGCACCTGGAAACAAGTTACACAGAATAAGAACTGCCTATCCCTTTGGAGCAACACTGACCTATAGAACTTTCTGAAGTGACAGAAATGCTCTATATCTGTCTTCTCCAATATGGCAACCACTAGCCATATGTGGTTACTGAGCACTTCAAAAGTGGCTAGTGAAACTGAAGAAGAGAATTTTTCATTTTATTTAATTTTAATTAATGCAATAACCTATGAAACCATGTGTCCAACACCTTTCTTGATGTAATTTCCTAACAACTGTTTCCATTTTGCCTATGGTTATTATTCTGACTTTCTTTTCTTTTTTTTTCTTTTCTTTTTCAGACAAGGTCTTGCTCTGTTGCCCGGGCTGGAGTGCAGTGGCATGATCTTGGATCACTGCAACCTCCACCTCGCAGACTCAAGCAATCCTCCCACCTCAGCTTCCAGTAGCTGGGACTACAGGTGTGCACCACGCCTGGCTACTTTTTGTATTTTTAGTAAAATGAGGTTTCACCATGTTGCCCAGGCTGGTATCAAACTCCTGGGCTCAAGTGATCTGCTCACCTTGGCCTTCCAAAGTGCTGAGATTACAGGTGTGAGCCACCGTGACCGGCCTCTGTTTCTTTTGAAACAATTTTGGCAATTGATAATTGTCTTAGAGAAAAAATTTCCTCTGAATTTTCAAATTCTTAAGCTTAGAGTTGTGTATCATTTTTCTTACATGGTTTTAATCTCATTCTCCATAATATCCTCTTTCTTATTATTAATGTTACATAATTGCATTTTCTCAAGTAAGCTTATCAGAAGCTTGTCTCTCTTGAGGGATCTCAAACTTAAATGTCTACATTGCCAGGCAACTAAGCATTTGATTTTGAGACCCTCAAAAAGTTCCCCTGCTCCTTCTGAAGGCCAATCCCTATACCTACCTACCCCTAGATACCACCCCTACCCACCTTCTCAGGAGCCTCATGTGATTACATAGCCCCTTCCCCTTGCTGTACCTCCAACCTTTCTCTTTGTCTATTTAATTCTTCCACTAGCATTTAAACATGCCCTAATCTCTAGATTTCCCCTCTTTTTCCAGCGACTCCCTAATCTCCCTTCTAGTTCCTTCTGCTTCATGACTGTATTAGTTATCTATTGCTCCATAACAAATTACCTCAAAATTCAGCACTTTACAGCAACAAATATTGATGATCTCTCCAGGAATCCAGGAGTGGCTTAGCTGAATAGGTCTGGCTCAGGGCATCTCACGATGTCAGCTGGGGCTAGAGTCATATGAAGGCTTGCTGTGGTGGGAGGTCGGCGGGCTCAGTTCCTCCCCACATGGACCTCTCCAAAGAGCTACTCATGACATGGTGACTTCATTCCTCCAGAAAAAGTAATCCAAGAGAAAGAGCCACCAAGACAGAGCTACAGCATCTTTACAACCTAATCTCAAAAGTGATAGACTATTGCTTCTGCCATATGCTATTAGTCACACAAACCTACCCTGATCCAATGTGAATACCTGCAAGTGGGGACCTTGGGAGCCATCTTGGAGGGTGGGCACATTTTAAAAATTATTTTTCCCTGGTGCTAGGTTTTTCTTCAGGTCAAGAAAAGTTTCTTCTATTTTACCCCCTGATTTCTCTGAATGTTGCATCCCATCGCTATCACCAGTTATCTGATGTTGGGCCTCCTTCCTCTCTTCTCAATGTCTACTATTTTTTCCTGTCTTGCATTTCATCCTGTACCTTTTTCTCTCTATTCTGGGAAGCTTTCTCAAGTTTTCTCTCCACATCACTAATATAATTTTAAATAGGTTTTTTTCAGCTTTATTATTTTTTGAAGATTTAAACTCTGTAACTAAACTCTGCCTATTTTTTAACCCCCATTTAAGATAGCTCATCAGCCACCTACCTTGTCACTTCTGCTGTATTATCATTCACGATTAGTCTCATTTCAAGATCATATCTTAAGGATATTGAGAACACATCACAGGCATTCTCTAGAACTTGCTCCTTCTTTTAAAAAAAAATTTTATATCAATAGCTTTAGGGGTATAAGTGGTTTTGGTTACATGGATGAATTGTATAACAGTGAAGTCTAGAATTTTAGTGCGCTTATCATCTGAGTAGTGTACAGTGTACCCAATAGGTATTTTTTCATCCCTCACCCCCTTGACCCTCCCCACTTCTGAGTCTCCATTGTCCATTATACTATTCTGTATGCCTTTGCATACCCATAGCTTAGCTTCCACTTATAAGTGAGAACATGCAGTATTTGGTTTTTGATTCCTGAGTTAGTTCATTTAGAATAATGGCTTCCAGTTCCATCCAAGTTGCTGCAAATGACATTATTTTCTTCCTTTTTAAGGCTGAATTGTATTCCATGGTGCATATATATACACACACAAATATCTATATAACATTTTCTTTATCTACTCATCAGTTGATGGGCACTTAGATTGATTCCATATCTTTGCAATTGTGAATTGTGCTGCCATAAACACATGTGCAGATGTTTTTTTGACATAAGGACTTATTTTCCTTGGGTAGATACCCAGTGGTGGGATGGCTGGATCAAATGGTAGATCTACTTTTAGTTGTTTGAGAAATATCTGTACTGTTTTCCACAGAGGTTGTATTCATCTACATTCCCACCAGCAGCGTATAAGTTTTCTTTTTTCCCCACATCCACACCAACATCTTTTTTTTTTTTTAAACTTTTTAATAATGACCATTCTGGCTGGGGTAAGGTAGTATCTCATCGTGGTTTTAATTTGCATTTCCAACATGATTAATGATGTGGGGTATTTTTTCTTATATTTTTTGGCCATTTTTATATTTTCTTTTGAGAAATATCTATTCATGTCCTTTGCCCACCTTTTAATAGGATTATCTGGTGAGGTTTTTGCTGATTTGTCTGATTCCTTGTAGACTTTGGATATTGGTCCTTTGTCAGATGCATAATTTGCAAATGTTGTCTCCCATTCTATAGGTTGTCCGTTTACTCTGATGATTATTTCTTTTGCTGTGCAGAAGCTTTTTAGTTTAATTAGGTCTCATTTATTTATTTTTGTTTTTGTTGTATTTACTTTTGGGGTCTTAGCCATAAATTCTTTACCTAGGCTAATCTCCTTCTTGAATAAATTTTTTTTCCAAATAATTCTCCCCTTCTGTATCTCAATTCTCCATCTCTTAACTAAAAATTATTTTCCTAGCTGCCATATTAGTATTTTCTTTTTACTAATTTTTGAACAAAGAAAAGTCAATCCAATCCAGGTGTTTAGGATGCGGATAAGTAAAACATTTTTCCTCACTGTGAGCCTCTCTGTTATTAGTATCTTCCTCTCACTTCTTAGCTGGAGGGCCAGTTGATATAAACTTGTGATTCCAGTTGTACAATCCAACAACCTGGCAAAGGAGAAGAGGGAAGAAGATTCATGCACTCCCCTGCAAGGGAGCTTTATTTTTGCTCTTCTCTGTTGGGCAAAACCACTATCCCATGAATTAACTTTGTTTCTAACTTACTGTGTAGCTGTGTAGTGAAGAGTTTGGTCCTGCCCCAATTGACGTCTGGCCTTTGCCTTAGGCTCCTAGGAGGTAAACTATGCCATATCTAATAGGGGTGCCTTTGTTTAAGGATGGGGCTGGCCACACTGGGTTAAATGCTTAGGATAGAAGCTGGCCATGACAGAAAGCCTAATCATGTGACTTAGGATGGGGGCTTTGGAGCATGAAGTATCAATTGACCTGAAAACTAAGTTCAACAACAAGGCAATCAATTGATCAATCATGAGCACATAACAAAGCCCCAAATAAGAACTCTAGATACTGAAACTTTGGTGAGCTTCTCTGATTAGCAATACTTTGTGAGTATTGTCACATATCAATACCAGAAGGGTGACATGTCCTGATTCCATGGGGAAGGAATAGAAGCCTCACGTTTAGAGCACTCCCAGACTCTGCCCTATGTATCTCTTCCTTTGGCTGATTTTATTATTCTATTAGTTACTTAGTTTAGTTAATTAGTTGAACAGCCTCCCTCTGTCACCCACGCTGGAGTGCAGTAGCACAATCACAGCTCACTGTAGCCTCAAATTCCTGGGCTCAAGTGATCCTCCTGCCTCAGCCTCCCAAAGCAGTGGGATTACAGGTAACAGTCACTGTACCTAGCCTTTTGGCTGATTTTAATCTGTATCCTTTCCCTTAATAAACCATAACAGTGAGTATAATAGCTTTCAGTGAGTCCTATGAGGCTTTCTAGTGAATTATCAAAACTAAAAGTGTTTTGGGGGAGCCCTCAAACTTATAGTTGGCATCAGAACAGAGATTGTTCTTGTGCGGAAACTGTGTCCTCAAAGTTTGCAGTTTGGCTAATGCCAGGTACTGAACTATGCCAAGGTCCAGCCAAGACTATACACTACCTCTTACCTAAGGCTGCTGTTTTATGTTGGCTGAAGCCAACCCTGTAAATGCTGGGCAAAAGGCAGTCCAAGTATTGAAAGTCTCCCACGTGTCCCTAGCTCCCTTACCTCTGTACCTCATCACTTAAGTTAGAGGGTCCCATCTGGGTCCCATCTACTTACTGAGAGAGAGATCAGAAAGCCTACTGTCAACCTCTTCTTCAGTGTTGTCCTGTATATGCCACATTCAGTACACACTCCTTGAAATCCCTGACATGGATTATTTTTCTCCACTTATCATATTCAGTTGGTCTATTTTTTTTTTTTTAAGACGAAGTCTCATTCTATTGCCCAGGCTGGAGTGCAATGGCACAATCTTGGCTTGCTGCAACCTCCTCCTCCTGGGTTCAAACAATTCTCCTGCCTCAGCCTCCCAAGTAGCTAGGATTACAGGTGCACTCCTACGCTCGGCTAATTTTTGTATTTTTAGTAGAGACGGGGTTTTGCCATGTTGGCTAGGCTGGTCTTGAACTCCTGACCTCGGGTGATCCACCAGCCTCAGCCTCCCAGAGTGCTGGGATTACAGGCGTGAGCCACCGTGCCGGCGGTGAGTTGGTCATTTTAAGGGATACCATGGATTGTGAGGTGGTGAGAAAGGAGTCAGTTGGTGGAATGAGTTATATTGCTCTCTTAACAGGAAAAGGTGAAATAGACCTAAAACAAGATTTGAGCTAACTTAACATGTAATATTTTGTTGGGGAGGGAAACCATTGGAAAAGTGTGTATTTATTTTAATCTTTACCCCATCTATCTCTCCTTGCCATACCTGCCTGATATGGTTTGAGAATATCCCTCAAAAAGTTCATGTGTTGGGACCTTAATTCCTAAATGTAGCAGTGTTGGGAGGGGGTGCCTAATGGGAAGTGTTTGGGTCATGGGGCTCCACCCTCATGAAGGGATTAATGCAGTTCGGTATATATATACATATATATATTTGTTTTATTATACTTTAAGTTCTAGGGTACATGTGCACAACATGCAGGTTTGTTACATGTGCCACGTTGGTGTGCTGCATCCATTAACTCGTCATTAGGTATATCTCCTAATGCTAGCCCTCCCCACTCCCCCTACCTCACAACAGGCCCCAGTGTGTGATGTTTCCCTTCCTGTGTCCAAGTGTTCTCATTGTTCAATTCCCAATGCAGTTCTTAAGAAACTGGGTTAGTTCTCCAGAGAGCAGGTTGTTATAAAGTGGGTCAGCCCACTTCATTTCTCTGCTTTTCACAGGCACTGGCTTCACCTTCCACTTTTCCACCATGCTGTGACACACCATGAGGTTCTCACCATATGTGGCCACCTGATCTTGGACTTCCCAGCCTCCAGAACTGTAAACGAAATAAATCTCTCTTCTTTATAAATTACGCAGTCTTGAGTATTCTGTTCTAGAGGCAGAAAACCAACTAAGACAGTGCCTCCCACCTTCATTGAAATATTAAGTGAGCCACTGCCAATCTTGTTTCTTGCCTTTATAAAGTTCTAGCTTTAATTGTGAGCTCACCATAGAGACCAGAGTTATGAACAATAGAAAATATCATATCCATGACAACCAGGAAGCCCAATGCAGTGGCTGATTTCAACCATCTGGTTCTAACCTCCTTCTTTATGTTTCTCTTTTCCTCGTGGGCTTCCCTTACTTATATAAAGGGCAGGCACTGCTACACAGACAGGCAGGAAAATGTCCACAGTGTCTGCTGGAGGAGGTGATCCAAGTATCTGCATATGGTAGATACCATGTGAACAATTGAGAAAAGAGGAAACAACTACTGCTAAAGATATTAGAAAGGCTTCCTGGTTTCCTCATTTGAGCTCAGCCTTCAGGATGGCAAGTGAGTTTTGCTGGAGGAGGTCATACAAGTAAGCATTCTAGGAAGAACATTACCAGCATGCAAAAGGTGCACAGAAAGGAAAAAGGAAAACTATGCTTATAAAATGATGATGGACTCACAATGGATTTGTTTAGGGGATTAAGGGAGATAAGAACAAAAAATGGCTTAGCATCACATTGTGGAAATTTTTCAATGGTCAACTGAAGAGTCTAGACTCTGTTCAGAATCTTTTGCTTTTCAGTATAGTACTTGGAATACTTTATCTCCTTGAATTACATGCTTACCTCTCCTGAATGGTACAGATGGTCTTTTTTTGTGCTACATCATTTAACACAGTGCCTTGCCTAGTGATGGTCCCAAAACAGTCGTTGATTTCTATTGAAAGTGCTTAGTAGGTAATAAGAAGTCATTACTACCTAACTATATAAGAGAAACCAGAACCTACAACAGTTCCTATTGCCTTTTCACCATCCCTCCTTTCTCTACTTTTCAGGCTTAAATTTTGTGATTCACGTGTATAATCACTCACTTAACATACACCCTCAACTCTCTGGTCTTCACTCACCTGGCTAAACCCCAACCCTGGTTTAATGCAACTCTAACCTGCTGATTAACATTTCAGTGCTTACATGAGAGGAGACAGAAGACAGCCTTTGCCTAAAAAAACATGTTAGGGCTTGGGCACTAACTCATTCACCACCCACTGGGGTTCAACCTGAGGAGCAGACACACAAATTTCTCTAGTCTTACGGTAAACAGTTATTCATCCATTCAAACACCTTTACAAAAAACACACAAACAAGCTCCTAGACGTAAAGAGCTACTAAGTCATCATACCCGTGTATATTAGAAAAAGCTGGATAAATTGAAGATAATAGACTCTTCTTGGAACCATCAGAGACTGAGGTCACAGGGCAAACCACTACCCTGAGCTCTGGAGAGACAGATGCATTCACAGAGCTACTCCTCCTGAGATCTACTTACCTGGAATAAAAGCCATTAGAATCAGTAAGCTGGTGGGAACACTTAAATTATTACTTTGGTGAATTGCAGGAAGCTAAGTGCAGACTCGTATGAGAGGGAGAAACTCTGGTGAGGGCCTGCAGCCATGAGAGGGGCTTGACACTTACATGAACTGTCACTCCAGAAACCCCACTAAGTTCCCATGGGGATAATCTGAGAAAGAGCACCTTCTGGTCAAGATGGGAGAAGGGAAGAGTAGGCATCTTAAAACCTGCCCAGACTATCATTCCTAGCAAAGGCTTAGTCCCCAGGGAGAAAGAACACCTGGTCTGCAAAGGAACAGGATTACAGTGAACTTCTCATCAGAAACCATGCAAGCAAGAAGAAAGTGCAGCAAAACCCTTAAAGTGTTAAAAGAAATTGCCAATCTAAAATTTTGTATCCAGAGAAATTATCCTTTAGAAAAGGAGGAGAAATAAACACTTTCTCAGACAAAAACTGAGGGAATTTATTATCAGCATAGAATGTTAAAGTTCTTCAGGCAGAAAGAAAATTATTTAGGTCAGAAACCTTGATCTACGTAAAGAAAGGAACACCATCAAAGGCTAAACAAAGATAATACACAATTGTTTAAAATTCTTAATTGTTCTAAAAGAAAACTTGAAAATGGCAATTAACAGTGTATTGTATGCTTGGACTTCCCAGCCTCCAGAACTGCAAGCTATTAGATATTAAAAAATATCTAATATGGATAAGTGAAATAAATGATAGTAATGTCACAAGGGATGGGAAAAAGAAGTTGGGAATGCTGTATTATGAGGTACCTATACTAGATATGAAGTGGTATAGTATTATTTGAATGCGGGCTTAGGTTATTTTTAAGTGCAGACTGTAAAAACTCTAAAACAACCACTAAAAAGGTTTTAATAGTATAAATGATACTCCAGGATAAAAGATAAAATGGAATCATATAAAATAATTAAAACAAGAGGATGCAGAAGGA
This sequence comes from Pongo pygmaeus, assembly GCF_028885625.2. Lineage (NCBI taxonomy): Eukaryota > Metazoa > Chordata > Mammalia > Primates > Hominidae > Pongo > Pongo pygmaeus. Next base: position 28,999,285 of record NC_072394.2, on the reverse strand, counting down.
AGGAGTGAAAAGAAACAAAAAACAAATGAAAACAAAAACAGTTATGAAGATGGTAGCTTTTCATCCAACTATATATCCATAATCACTTTAAATATTATGTAAATACTGCAGTTAAAAAACAGAGATAATCAAGTTGAATGAAATTTAAAAAAGAAAAAAAGCAAGACCTAACCATATTATAGAAACCACTTTAGTTATAGAGGCCCAGGTAGAAAGTGAGGAAATGTACTGCTAACATAAGGATAAATACATAGGTCAATGGAATAGAATTGAGAGTCCAGAAATAAACCCTCATATTTATGGTCAATCAGTTTTCAAAAAGAGCATAAGACAATTCAGTGGGGAAAACTGGCTTTTTAATAAGTGGTACGTACTTGGGCAACTGGATATACACATGCCAAAGAATGATTTGGACCCCTACTTCAAATCATACACAAAAAAATAACTGAAAATGGATCATAGACCTAACCTCAAGAGCTAAATTGCATAAAATTTCTAGAAGAACATATTGGAGAAATCTTTGTGACATCGGGTTAGGCACTGGTTGTCTGGGTACAACACAAAATATGCACACGCACAGAAAAAATAGGTAAGTTGACTTCATCAAAATTTAAAACTTTTGTGCTTTAAAGGACGTCATCAAAAAAGTAAAAAGACAACTCACAGAGTGTAAGAAAATATTTGAAAATCATATATCTGATAAGGGGCTGGTATTCACAATATATAAATAAATCTTACAACTCAACAACAAAAAGATAAATAACTCAATCAAAAGTGGGCAAAGCCTTTGAATAGACATTTCTTCAAAGAAGAAATACAAATGGCCAACAAACAAAGGAAAAGACACTCAACACCATAAGTCACTAGGGAAATACAAATGAAAACTACAATGATTGCTGTCAGGCCTCTGAGCCCAAGCCAAGCCATCGCATCCCCTGTGACTTGCACATATACATCCAGATGGCCTGAAGTAACTGAAGATCCACAAAAGAAGTAAAAATAGCCTTAACTGGTGACATTCCACCATTGTGATTTGTTTCTTCCCCATCCTAACTGATCAATGTACTTTGTAATCTCCCCCACCCTTAAGAAGGTACTTTGTAATCTCCTCCACTCTTAAGAAGGTTCTTTGTAATTCTCCCCACCCTTGAGAATGTACTTTGTGAGATCCACCCCTGCCCGCAAAACATTGCTCTTAACTTCACCGCCTATCCCAAAACCTATAAGAACTAATGATAATCCACCACCCTTCGCTGACTCTCTTTTCAGACTCAGCCCACCTGCACCCAGGTGAAATAAACAGCCACGTTGCTCACACAAAGCCTGTTTGGTGGTCTCTTCACACGGACGCGCATGAAAATTGCCACTTCACATTCACTAGGAGGGCTGAAATTAAAAAGACAGACAATAACAAGTGCTTGTGAGGCCATGGATAAATTAGAATCCTCATACATTGCTGATCCTAATGTAAAATGGTACAATCACTTCGGAAAACAGTCCTGCAGTTCCTCAAAATGTTAAACATGGAGTTATCATAGATCCAGCACTCGCACTTTTAAGTATAATGAAAGAGAAATAAAAACACATGCCTACACAAAAACTTGTACATGAATATTCATAACAGCATTATTAATATTAGCCAAAAAGTGAAAACATGTCCATGAGCTGGTGAAGAAATAAGATGTGGGTATCCATACAATGGAATATTATCCAGCAATAATAAAGAACGAAGTGGGCCAGGCACAGTGGCTCACGCCTGTAATCACAACACTTTGGGAGGCCGAGGGGGGCAGATTGGTTGAGCCCAGGAGTTTGAGACCAGCTGGGCAATATGGCGAAACCTTGTCTCTACAAAAATACACAGGTTAGCTGAGCATGGTGACGCATGCCTGTGGTCCCAGCTACTCAGGAGGCTGAGGCTGGAGGATCACCTGAGCCTGGGAGGCAGAGGCTGCAGTGAGCCAAGATCATGCCACTGCACTCCAAGCTAGGCGACAGAACAAGATCCTGTCCCCCCCCCCCAAAAAAAGTGCTGAGACATGCCAACCGTGGATGAACCTTCACCTATTATGCTAAGTGAAAGAAGCTAGTGTCAACGAAGAGTCAAACTCTGTAAAATATTTGAAGTAATTTATTCTGAGCCAAATATGAGTGACCACGGTCTGTGACAAAGCCCTCAGGAGGTCCTGAGCACATGTGCACAAGGTGGTTGGGGTGCAGATTTGTTTTATACATTTTAGGGAGGCATGAGACATCAATCAAATACATTTAAGAAATACATTGGTTTGGTCTAGAAAGGTGAGACAACTCAGGGGGACTGGGAAGGGAGGGACGGAGGGCGGGGGAGGGGGTTGCTTCCAGCTGAAAGTTTCTCTCCGGGGCCTGCAAGCTTAAGGGAATGAATAACTCCTCCCTCCTCGGGCCCAGTCCCAAGGTGCAAGGCTACTTGCGCCAGCAACCTGCATCAGCAAGATAGAAGAAGCAGGAAGAGAGCTGGCCGGAAGACACGTACTCCCTGAAGACCGAGAGAGAGGCCGTCGGGGTACCGCGTAGCCGTCACATCAGACTGAGACACTTTCGGTTTACAGGAGACTATTAAACCCCTGCCCCGTCCTCATTTGGTGCTGACATCATTTTAGGTCTCAGCCCACCTGCACCCAGGTGCTCATTAAAACAACGTGTTGCTCCAAACCGCCTTGTGTTGTTTGTCGGCGCGCTCTCAGGTTTCGAACCAATACAAGAGCCTTGCACCAGCAGGCTGTAGGTAACATAGGTAAATTTATACATTTTCTGGTTGACAATTGCTTGAGTTTAAGACCTGGGATCTCTAGGAAGGAAAATGTTCAGGTTAGATAACAGATTGTGGAGATCAAATTTCTTTTTTTTTTGTCTTTGTTTTTGTTTGTTTGTTTTTTTTTTTTGAGACGGAGTCTCGCTCTGTCGCCCAGGCTGGAGTGCAGTGGCGCGATCTCGGCTCACTGCAAGCTCCACCTTCCGGGTTCACACCATTCTCCTGCCTCAGCCTCCCGAGTAGCTGGGACTACAGGCGCCCGCCACCGGGCCCAGCTAATTTTTTGTATTTTTAGTAGAGACGGGGTTTCACCATGGTCTTGATCTCCTGACCGCGTGATCTGCCCGCCTCCGCCTCCCAAAGTGCTGGGATTACAGGCCTGAGCCACCGCGCCTGGCCCAAGTTTCTTTTGAACTCTTATAGTGACTACCCTTGGAGACAATAGATGAGAAATGTTTCCTATTCAGATCTTTAAAAGGCACTAGACTCTTAATTAATCTCTTTAGGATTGGGAGGGCCTGGAAGAAAAAGATCTAGCTATGCAAATAGAGATTCTTTACAGGTGCACATTTTCCCCCACAAAGGACAGCTTTGCAGGGCCGTTTCCAGAAACATGTTTTGGGATAAAATATTTTTATTTTCTTTCTTGCCTCATAATGTTATGCCAGAGTCAGGTTGGAAAGTAAGTCACGATATATAGGGCTAAATAAAACCCATCTGATGAAAATTTATGGTTTGTAGGGCATGACTCCCCAGACCCCTTAGATAGGAATTTGGGCAAGATAAAAAATCAAAGCTTAGTCCTCACCAGTCACAAAAGACTACACACTGGATGATTTGATTTATATTAAATGTCTATAATAGGCAAATCCACAGAGACAGAAGGCAGGTTAGCGGTTGCCTGGGGATGGGGTGGAGCAAGGGATAGCATGAATAAGGAATGGCTGCTCCTGTGCAAGGGGTTTCTTCCTGGGGTGGTCAAGTGTTCTCAAATTAAATGTGGTGATAGCTTCACAACTCTATGAATATACTAAAACCACTGAGACAGACACTGTAAAGGGGTAAATCTTACAGTGCGTGAAATATACCTCAGTAAAACTATGTTTAAAAGTGAGGGGTAACTATATTAATAAAACCATGGGTGTCCAATCTTCTGGCTTCCCTGGGCCACATTGGAAGAAGAAGAATTGCCTTGAGCCACACGTAAAATACACTAACACTAACAATAGCTGATGAGCTAAAAGAAAACTGCACATGAAAAAAAGTTTCATAATGTTTTAAGAAAGTTTATGAATTTGTGTTGAGTCTCATTCAAAGCCATCCTGGGCTGGTCTCAAACTCTTGAGCTCAAGCAATCCTCCAGCCTCGTCCTCCCAAGGTGCTAGGATGACAGGTGCGAGCCACTGTGTCCGGCCACCTGGACTTCTATGGAGTGCAGAAGTCCATGGTAATGACCTGAACTTAGCATTTCCTCAGACTTGGTGATGAAGCCAGGAAACAGGGCGAGCACTGGGCCCTGACAGACAGCTTCCCATGGTGAGGGCAGAGGCGGAATATACTCAGCAGGAGGGTGCATGCTGCAGGGAGCAGTGGCTCCTGTCACTGTGAGACTGTATTGGGAAAGCCTCTGTAAATCAGCCCCATGGGACATCACACACCCTGGGAGAGAGATCCATGTCGTAAAACCAAAGGGTTTTATCCCCAAGGCCCAACCTCACAGTGCTCCAGGAAGGCTGGCTAGTACAACCAGAATAATGGAATCATTAGAGGCCCAGGTGGCTCTGATGGGAGCCCAACTTTGGCGACAAAAAGAAAATAACATTTTTAAAAATATTTATAAATGTAGTGCATTTTTGTTACATGAATATGTTGCATAGTGATGAAGCCTGGACTTTTGGTGTAACCATCACCCGAATAATGTAAATGGTACCCAATAGGTACTTTTTCATCCCTCATCCCCCTTCCACCCTCCCACCTTGTGGAGTCTCCAGTGTCTATTATTCCACCCTGTATGTCTATGTGTACACATTGTTTAGCTCCCACTTATAAGTGAGAACGTGGTATTTGACTCTCTGAGTTATTTTAGGTAGGATCATGGCCTCCAGTTCCATCCATATTGGTGCAAAAAACATTATTTCTTTGTTTTTTATGGCTGAGTAGTATTCCATGGTGTATGTATACCACATTTTCTTTACCCAATCATCTGTTGATGGACACTTAGGTTAATTCCATGACTTTGTTATTGTAAATAATGCTGCAATAAACATACGAGTGCAGGTATCTTTGTCATATAACGATTTATTTTCCTTTGGGTAGATACCCAGTAGTGGGAGTGCTGGGTCAAATGGTAGGTCTAGTTTTAGTTCTTTCGGAAATCTCCATACTGTTTTCCATGGAGGTTTTACCAATTTACATTCCCACCAATAGCGTATGTGTTCCCTTTTCTCTGCATCCTCACCAACATCTGTTGCTTTTTGACTTTTTAATAATACATTGACCTAGAGAAATAATTTATGACAAAGACCTCAAAAGCAATGCAACAGACAGGGTGCAGTGGCTCGTGCCTGTAGTCCCAGCACTTTGGGAGGCAGAGGCGGGTGGATCGCTTGAGGCCAGGAGTTCGAGACCAGCCTTATCAATGTGGTGAAATCTCGTCTCTACTAAAAATGCAAAAATTAGCCGGGCGTGGTGGCACACATCTGTAGTCCCAGCTACTCAGGAGGCTGAGGCACTGAGGTGAAATTTTTCCCTTGACCCCCTTCATGAGCAGGAACTGGAGTTGCTCATCTCACCCTGCAGTCCATGGATGGCTAAGTGTTAACAACTCGGTGAAGGGTCAGGGTGACAGCCTCCTGCACCTGCCCTTTTTGACACCCAAGTTCTTGTTTGGTGTCCAGGAAGAATCAGGTCATATGAACTATCTGAAGGGTAGTATGTGAAGGATTTTACTGGACAGTAAAAGTGGCTCTCAGCGGGACAGGGAATTGGAAGGGACATGGTGCGGGAAGGTGATCTTTCCCTGAAGCCACACCGTCTGAAGTTAGCTATGTCTATCCATAGTCACCGACGCTCAGCCGCATGTATCCCTGATACTCAGCAGCTTGCATCCCTGACCACTTGCATCAGCCGCTTGTGTTGTTCTTTCAGCTGAAGTCTTTTTATGGGCACAGCATAGGGGCGTGGCAGGCCAAAAAGGCAATCATTTGGGCAGAAAAATGGGGTCAGCTGTTTTCACTTAGGGCCGAGGTTCCAGGCTTGAGGGTGAAGTTTAGCCAGGAACCCAGACCTGCAGGGTCAGCTGCTTTCACTTAGGGCCAAGGTTCCAGGCTTGAGGGTAGGGTTTAGCTGGAATCCAGCCATTCTGTATAAGCAGGAGAATCCCTTGAACCTAGGAGGTGGAGGTTGCAGTAAGCCAAGATGAAGCCACTGCACTCCAGCCTGGGCAACAGAGCAAGACTCTCTCTCAAAAAAGAGCTCCTCCTGGAGGGAGGAGCTGCGGTGCTGGAACTCTGGAACAACTCTTTCTGTGTGTATTAGCATCTGTGTATCAGGGCTGGTCCCAGCAGATCTGTCCTGTCACTCTCTTTCCCCTGTGGCCTCCCCTCCCTAGGAGGCAGATGGGGTTCCCAGCTGGCTCCTGGGCCCTCGTGTTGGCCTGTCCTGCCATGTTATCCTAACTGGTTAGGCCCATGGTTTGAGCTTAAGCAGCAATCCCAGACACATGCTCCCAGGGTTCTTGGATGTCACTAAAACCCCTCACTTCTTTTACATCATTCAATTGGGCTGCATTCACAGATTGTTCCTCAATTTCTCCTCTAAACAGGTATGAGTTTCTTATAATCCCATTTCCAGGATGAGAGAGGCTGTCCTTTGGTCACTGACGTGGAGGATAAACTTGCAAAGCTCTCCCAGACAAAGAGAAAAATGATAAAGTGATGAAAAATGAGAGAGAAGATGATAGATATAAAAGTATAGAGACCAGAGATCAAATCCAAGAATAGAGGGTGTTCCTGAGTAAGAAGCAACAACCATTAGACTAGAACAAATAATCAAAGGCATAATTAAGAAAAACCAAAACTGCCATTGCAAAATTATAACTGAAACAGTGACAGAGATCTGAGCTAACCCACTCCATCTTGCTTCTAACCTCCAAGCTGTCCTTGTTCATTTATTGTTCATTCCAGGCTGAGCTAACTTTGGGAGGAATTTAGTTTATAGTTTATTGTTTGAAACAAAGATAACATCCCTTTCAAAACAAACCCCCTTCTTGCCTGGGGACTAGACTGCCTTTGTATTATAGGACTAACAAATTAGTCAAAAAATTAGAAATTATGGTTTAAGAGTCATGCAGCTGGAGACAGACTCTGACCCTCCCCAAACTGCTCCTGGGGATAATATCACTATTGTGAAACCTAAGACCAGTGCTTAGGATATTTTGCAGTTCCTGCACTTGGTGAATCAGCTGGTACCACCCAGATTGGTAACTGGCTCGTCTGATCTTGTGGTCCCCACTCAGGAACTGACTCAGCGCAAGAAGACATCTTCGACTTCCTATAATTTTATCTCTGACCCAACCAATGAGCACTCCTAACTCATTGCCCCCCACCACCAAATTATCCTTAAAAACTCTGACCCCGGAATACTTGAGGAGACTGATTTAAGAAATAATAAAACTCGGGTCTCCTGTACAGCCAGTTCTGCGTGAATTACTCTTTCTCTATTGCAGTTCCCCTATCTTGATGAATCATCTCTGTCTAGGCAGTGGGCAAGGTGAACCCTATTGGGCAGTTACAAAACTGTCCCAAGAATGAAAAGATTAAATCTGAATATTTAAATTCAAAGAACTCTTTACATTGCAGTAAACATCTGTGAAAAGAAGAGCTCTGTACCCAGGACATCCTGGCAGAATTCTATTTACTTTATTAAAAAGAAAATTAACTTTTCCATTATGAAAAGAATAAAGAATATACAAATATATTCTAAGAAAATACAGATTAGCAAAAGGAAGGAATAAAAATCATCCATTGTGCTACCACCCAGAAAAATACTCTGTTAATGTTTTGGCACATCTCTTTTAGTCCTATTAATATACATATTATTTTTTACATAATTGCAATTTGTGCAATATAAAAAATTTAAATTTTCTATCATTTAAAAACACTTTTAAAATTATAAAATTGGAGGGAAAATACGAAGAAAAAAGTTGCCCAGAATCCACTTACCCAGAATTAACCACAGTTAATACTGGGGTGCATTTCTTCATAGCCTTTTTATCTGCACCTTTGTACATAATCTAATCTAATTCTTTTTTTTTTTTTGAGACAGAGTTTCACTCTTGTTGCGTAGGCTGGAGTGCAGTGGCACAATCTCGGCTCACTGCCACCTCTGCCTCCCTGGTTCAAGCAGTTCTCCTGCCTCAGCCTGCCCAGTAGCTGGGATTACAGGCATGCGCCAGCATGCCTGGCTAATTTTTGTATTTTTAGTAGAGACAGGGTTTTACCGTTTTGGCCAGGCTGGTCTCGAACTCCTGACCTCAGATGATCCACTGCCTCGGCCTCCCAAAGTGCTGGGATTACAGGCATGGGCCAGCGCGCCCAGCTAATCTAATCTAATTCTTAAACATTGTTAATATGGAGCATTTCAGAGACTCCAGACAGTAAATGATGTAAAGGCTTATGGAGGGGATAAAAGGTTAGCAACAAGGTGATTTAATAGTCTTTCATTTTAAATAAAGCCTAAATACTCAAGATAATTCAAAATGAGTTTCAAACATGCAAAAACCCATACAAAACATGTAGTAACTCTTCTATTAATCCCTGAGGTTTAAATGGCTTAGCCACGATAAGCAGCACTGGAATGTGACAGCACACACTTAAGTTCCGTGAAGTAGTGAAGCTTTCGTGAGAAGCCTGTTTTCTGGTTCTAGGAAAGCCATACAAGTAGGAAAGGAGGAAGCAGAAGGGCCAGGCCTCATTACTACCACAGACTCCACATCATCCCATTAGAATTTGGACTTTGGGGTCCAAGCTGAATAAGTTCTTTTGTACTGCAACAGTTTCATGGGGGAAGAGAGGCAAGAGCTGTGCTCGAAGGGAAACGCATTGCCTTAAATGCTCTCATTGTGACGTGAGAAGAAATGGGAAAATTAACCCAGCACTCAACACAGTAACATAAAGAAGACTGAAAGAAGAATGTAATAAAAATAGCAACTAATGATGGAGAAAATGAAAAATCTGTAAATTGATCAATCCACCCAAGAGCCGGTTTCTGGGCTGTGGGTCAATTCACCAGAAAACAATTTGCTGACAATCAAATGCTCCCTCTCCCTCTGCCTTTGCACACTAGGGCCATCTTCTCATTGTGTCCTCACATGGCCTTTCCTGGGTGCACACATGTGGAAAGAGAGTCCTCTGTCTTCCTGCTCTTTTTTTTTTTTTTTTTTTTTTTTGAGATGGAGTTTCCCTCTTGTCGCCCAGGCTGGAGTGCAGTGGCGCCATCTCAGCTCACTGTGACCTCTGCCTCCTGGGTTCAAGCGATTCTCCAGCCTCAGCCTCCCGAGTAGCTGGGATTACAGGCACCTGCCACCACACTCCACCAATTTTTGTATTTTTAGTAGAGACGGGCTTTCGCCCTGTTGGCCAGGCTGGTCTCGAATTCCTGACCTCGTGATCTGCCCACGTGAGCCTCCCAAAGTGCTGTGACTACAGGCATGAGCCACCACACCTGGCCTGTCTTCCTCTTCTTATAAGGGCACTAGTCCCATCAGGGGTTCTAGTTACTTCCCAAAGTCCCCACCTCCAAATACCATCATATTGGGGGTTAGGGCTTCAACATATGAAGGGGCGGCGGTCAGGGGCAGTGGAGGGAGAACACAAACATTCGGTCCGTAGATGATACAATTCTAAAAGACTGAATTTATCATTTGATGAATCGACTGGGCCTGCATGGTGCATTTTTTAAATAAGCGAGGAAGGGGGAAAGCCTTCTTAAGCATGAACATGAAACCTGGAAGCCACAAAGGACATGATAAATGAAAGTGACTAACAATTTTAAATTTATTAATTTTTTTTTTCTTTGAGACAGTCTCACTCTGTCACGCAGGCTGGGGTGTAGTGGCACAATCTTGGCTCACTGCAACCTCTCCCTCTGGGGTTCAAGCGATTATCCTGCCTCAGTCTCCTGAGTAGCTGGTACTATGGGCGTGTACCATCACACCTTCCTAATTTTTTTAATTTTTAGTAGAGAGGGGTTTTGCCATGTTGCCCAGGCTGGTCTGAAACTCCTGACCTCAAGTGATCTGCCCACCTCGGCCTCCCAAAGTGCTGGGATTTACAGGCATAAGCGCCTGGCCACAATTTTACACTTCTACACTGTAAAGATATGTTTGTGCTTGTGTGTGTGTGTTTGCGTGTGTCTTAAATGAAATCAAAAGAAAATATCTGTAATGAAAAAGACCAAAATTAATTTCCCACTTATCAAAATGTTTGCATAAATCAGTAATGAGAAAAACCACCTTATTAAAAAAATTAGAGAAGTATGTGAACACTTATTACAGGGCAAAAAATACAAATGACCAATACACATGAAAAGATGTCCAACCTTCCAATAATGTAAATTTGAATCACCAAATATAACTTTTTAATGTATCCAAGTACCAAAATGTAAAAGATTGATAATAAGTTATGTTGGCAACAGCATGGACATGTGTTCTGATACCAGGAACGCAAATGGGTGTCCTTTTTTGTTAAGAAATCTGGCAATATCTATGAAAATTTAAAGTGTGCCCACTTATGGAATGTGTCTTACAGAAATCACTTGCACAAGGAGGCAAAGATAATGTACAAAGATATTGTATACAGAAGCATAAATTCTTGGTGTTGGAAAGGAACCTGTAGGGTACCCAGTCCAAGCTTTGAGGCCCACTCCAGTGCCAAGATGCCCTGGGCTACATCCCTGACTCTCTCTTCCTGGGTGTCCCTTAGATCTCCATGGTCGGTGACTGTATAATCTAGTAACATATAGGCCTTTCAAACCATGAGCAGAATATCTTCAGGAACTTGTGTAAGCATCAGACACCTACTCTCCTCCGAGTGCCCAATGGGAACACTTAAGGCAGCGTTTCTCAAACTTCAATGTACAAACAAATTATCTGAGGATCTTGCCAAAATGTAAATACTGATTTGGTCTGGGATGGGCCTGAGATTCTGCCTTTCTAACCAGCTCCCAGGTGATGCGGATGCTGCTGGTCCAGGGACCACAGTCTGAGTAGCAAGGTCATAAGACGTACTCCATTTTCTACCTTTGGTCTTCTTGTTTTCACACCTGGCTTTTCCATCAAGTATGTAGGCATCAGTCCCGTGACTCTCATGTCCTACAGATAGGCCCCATGACTTGGTCATGCCTTTAGCATTGACCTCGTACACTCATGCTCCACCCACTATTTTCACCATCTGTTCTCCCATAGAGCAGGCTGGTAGGTGATGGCTGTGGCCACCACAGACTCCTAACTCAGACACCAGACCATATGTCCTTCCTGCTCAAGGTCATCCCAGCTGCTCCTCAATATGCCAGGCAGACCGCTTCTCTGGCACCAGCACTTGCTGCCCCCTGTGCCCAGAATTCCACTCTCCCAGACATCCATAGAGGTTGACTCTCATTTCCTTCTAGTATCTACTCAAATAGGAGAAAGCAGGGCTAGAGATGCAAATTTGGGTGTCACCAGCAAACAGATATTGTTTAAAACCACGAGACCAGATGAGATCACTCGGAGAGTATAGACAGAGGCAAATGGGAGCCTTGGCTGAAGTCCTGTGGCAGCACCCACGTACAGGATGAGGAGGAGGACGAGGGGGAGGCAGCAACAAGAGGAGTGTCAGTGGGAGACAAGGGAACCAGGAACGGGGCACTCAAGAAGCCAAGAGAAGAGCATGGCTGGAGAAGGATGGTGTGATCAGCACTCCTGTGTAAAAGCAGCAGCTTGAACACTCATGAAAATACCATGGGCAGTGAGCACAGGGAGAATGGGGGAGGAGACGCAGCAAGGGCAATTTGGAGAGGTCACTAAGGTCAGTGATCCCTCCAGTCGAATGCTGGGCTAGCAGTGGGGAAGCCAAAGGCCTGCCCTATTTTTACCATTGAATCCCCAAAAGGCTGATTAATTGGTGACACCTGGTCCCTCTGGACATGAAGATGGAGGAAAACGCTGAAGTAAGGAGAATTGGAAAAAAACTGTTTAAGAAATTGTCAGATCCGCAGATCTCCCCAACTCTGTTTAGCCAGATCACTGACTTTCTGCCCTCCCCTGCAGAAAGCCAGAGATTCATTTCAAGAGGGTGAATACGGGATCTGGTTAGGAGACACTCAACTCAGTGGAAAGCAAGGTGTCACACTGAAAACAGGAGAACCACATGAGTGTCAGCATTGTGGATGCTGGGGCAGCCCTGTCCCCTCCCCCGGCCTCATTCCTCATGCAGTTCCCAGAACGCTAACCACCATCCCAACAGGAAGCAGAGAGGTTTCCAGTCAAAGGGCCCAGAGAGTTGCAGCTGCCAAGCCCCACCTGTGCACTCGGAGCATCCAATCAGCTGTGAAGGGCTCACCCTTCCCTGTGAGCAGATTGCCAGATGGCTGAGGAAGAAACGTACATGAAAGATAAATCCGAAACAGATGCAAAATAATCAGCTGGAAGACACTGAAACTATACGAGGAGAAGAAAAGTTCAAAAAAAATCATGAGCACTTTTAGAGCGAAGAAATACTATCCAGGAAATGAGACAATGGAGCAATGCCTACTGAACTCTGAGTTACATTATATGACACTTAGTTGATGTCTACCAGAGAACTGGGTTTTGGTGGGAAGAAATCCCCACACATGTTGGTGACCAGAGGTGAAGTATTGTGTAGTGAGTGTGAGTAGAAAATTTGTTTAAAGTTTGGGTGCTTTTTAAAAAATATTTCTTACAACTATATTTAGATGGTAGAAGAAAACAAATCCAGGAAGATTGCACAGCAGGTGTGATATTTGAATGTGGAGCTGGAAGTATACCAAGGATTTCACCCAGGTGGACAAAGATAGGGAGAATATTCAAAGCAGAGGGAATGATTTATACAAAAAAAAAAAAAGATGAAAGGGGCCAGGCGTGGTGGCTCACGCCTGTAATCCCAGCACTTTGGGAGGCTGAGGTGGGCAGATCACCTGAGGTCAGGAGTTTGAGACCAGCCTGGCCAATGTGGTGAAACCTCATCTCTACTAAAAATACAAAAATTAGCCAGGTGTGGTGGCAGGCGCCTGTAACTCTACCTACTCCTCAGGAGGCTGAGGCATGAGAATTGTTTGAACCTGGGAGGTGAAGGTTGCAGTTAGCTGAGATTGTGCCACTGCACTCCATCCTGGGCCACAGAGCGAGACTCTGTCTCAAAAAAAAGATGAAAGGGTAAGCGTGGTATGAGATAGCACATCAACCCAAAATTCATTGGCATTCAACACCAAATAATTGATTTTCACTCATGCATCCTCAGGTTGCCTGGGATTGGGCCAACATAGACTGAGTTTGGCAGGCTTGGATCTCAATTGCAGGTTGGATCCAGGAGTGTTTCATCCTCTTTGGACCAATAGCTGTCTAAGGCAGCCTCTTTTCATGATGGAGGCAGAAGAACAAGAAGACAAGCACATTTCAAGCTTCTGGACACACCACGTCCACTAACATGCCATTGGCCAGCATAATTTACATGGACAAGCTCAACACTAATGGGTTGGATAAGTATATTCCTCACTCACAAAAGCTTAAACTTTATTCCTGAACAATAAACTCTAGCCAGGTGGGGTGGGGAGCACTTGTAGTTCCAGCTACTCAGGAAGCTGAGGCAGAAGGATTGCTGGACCTCAGGAGTTTGAGACCAGCTGGGCAGCACAGTGAGACTATATCTCAATAAATAAATAAATAAATAAATAAAACAATAATAAAAGCCAACTCTTTAAAGTGTGTTTGGGGAATAACATGAACATATGTAACTTCTGTTTTTCAGTTACCTTTCTGTATGCATTTCCCTTATTTCCATCCTTCCTTCCTTCCTTCCTCCCTCTCTCTCTCCCTCTTTCTCTCTTTCTCCCTTTCTCTCTTTCTCTTTCTTTCTCTTTCTCCCCTTCCTTCCTTCTTTCTTTTTTTCTTTCATTCGTTCTTTCTTTCTTTTGTTCTTTCTTTCTTTCTTGAGATGGAGTGTCACCCTGTTGCCCAGGCTGGAGTGCAATGGTGCGATCTTGGCTCACTGAAACCTCCACCTCTTGGGTTCAAGCAATTCTCCCATCTCAGCCTCCCCAGTAGCTGGGATTACAGGTACTCACCACCATGCCCAGCTAATTTTTATATTTTTAGTAGAGACTGGGTTTCACCACGTTGGCCATGCTGGTCTCGAATTCCTCCCAAAGTGCTGGGATTACAAGCATGAGCCACCATGTCTGGCCCCCTTGTTTCTTTTATGACATAAGCATGTGCAGCTACAAAAGGAAACACAGGAGAGGCTCAGGAAAACACAAAGTCTCTTGGACTCACAGGTCCTAGAGACAGGAGGCATGGCAAGCCATGAAGGACCACACGGGAGAGACACCAGCATGGTCAGGAAGCAAAAGAGAGGAGGAGAAAGCCGAGGCTAGAGCCTTCATTGGGGCTTCAGTGGGAAAAGCAGAACAGGGCAGAGTAAACAGTTTAGGATTGGTTCGTTTGCATAATTTTGTTGATCTTTGGCCTATAGTAGTGATCTCTAGTTGCCCAGTGCCTGGCCCTGGGATGATTAAGGCAGAGGAATATTGCTTCCTGAGCTGCATGGGCCAGATAGGGGAGGTCTGGTTTAGGATTGGTTTGTTTTCATATCAAAGGCACATTCCTGGCTGGGTCCTTTGCTATCTCTAAGAATTGACTGGCCCAGGGAGGAGCAGTCTCTCTCCAGCTAAAAAGGTTTTTCAAGATCAAAATACACAGACAACTTAAAAAAAACAAGAGTAAAAGTTATTTGACCAACATCAGCCATGTGTGGCTAATGAACACTTAAAATGTGACAGGTGTGATTGAGGAATTAAATTTTAGTTTTATTTAAATGTTTTAATGTAAATTTAAAGAGCACATGTGGCTTATAGCTATGGAACATGCAGCTGTGAACACTATAGTTAAAACTGACATTTTGATCTGAGGGTTCCTTTTATTTAATCAGTTCTGAAACTGTAGTTTTCTACACTTATATATTTGTTCTATTGTGAATTTTAGGATTTATTTTGATGATGTACTTTTCCTTTGTGAAGTTTAGAAATGGCCATGGGCGTCATGTGGGCCAAATTAACTCAATTCCTGGACAAAAACTACTTCCCTGACCACCCCAAGCTTCTTGCCAACGTGTGCCCTTGGGACAAGAAAAGCTAGGAGAAGCTGTGGACAAATTAAGATAAATCTGGCAATATCATTAGAAAAATAACCCAAAGTGAATCCCTCTTCTGATGGTCAACATCAGATGGTCACACAGAAATGTTATTTTCCTATGAGTAATCTTGCATTATTGTTATGCATGATTTTCACTTACAAATTCCACAAATATTAAGCAAGTACCTCTCTACTGGGAAGGAATATAACAATTCCAACAAATAAACATAAAAGCAGTGTATACATAAGAATGCCTCTATACAATTTTTTGAGCACCAAAATCTTAGAAAGTTGAAAAATACCAATGAAATATAGCATTCTTATTCTTTCTCATTTCTTTTGTCTGTTCTTTAGAGAAAAAAAGATGGAGCAGAAAGCAAGAAAATTGTCCAACAGTATTGCAACCGACATAGTTTCTTATAAACAAAGAATGCATTGAAAGAGAAAACCTTGCCTCAGCAAAGGATATTACACAATAAGAAAGAAGAATTTCAAAGATAATAAAGATAATTTCTCACAGATGTCTGACCAGAAAGATATTCTCAACTTTCTAAATTTTTCTATCATAATTTCACATATTTCTCTGGTTCATTTATAAAGGGAAAATAACTTGAGAATATTCCAAGATGAATACATCAGTATTCACATAGGTAACCAGAAACATGGGGTGTTAAATCAATTACAGGAGTAGCTGGGTTCCTTATCCAGACAAGACTGCGAAAAAACCAAGAAGCCAGTAGCCAGTGACTTTAAAAATTGTTCAAATATGCTTCCTCCTCACTTTGTCTCTTGAGGTTCTTTGTAAAAGCCAGGGTTTCACAATTAACTTTACAGCAATCAAAAAGCTTTAATCAGTCACTAAAACAAATGCCATTTTCACTTATCAAATTGGTAATAATTAGGAAAAAAGTGATAATATCATGCTGAGATATTCAGAGCACGCTTTTGTGGGAATCTAAATTGGTGCAACCACTTTGGCTGCATGCCTCAAAAGCTTAAAAATATGCCCATCTTTTCTGCACCTTCTACTCCTGACAACTTGTTTAACTACAGGGACGTTCTTCCCAGCTATGTGATATACAGCCATTAAATGGCTGAATACTATGCAGCCATTAAAATATTGTTGCAGAATATATTGTCATATGGAGTGGAGGCGGATCCTAGCTCAAAAATTATGATTGTATTTGGGTAAGGAAAAATTGTATGTATACATAAAAGTAATATGAAGGGGATAGACTTATGAATATTTTATAAATATTTTAGATATTTTCTTAATTTTCTTTTTTTCTTGTTTTCTTTAGTCTTATCTATATTTTCTAATATGTCTATTTGATATGTATTGCTTTTACAAGAAAAAATAACTTCAATAATCCTATAAAAGGAGGAGAGAGTGGGGAGCAAGTGTTTTAAATACTGCGACATGAAGCTGTGAAAGCTCTCAGAATCAAAATGAAGTCACCTATGTTAAAAATCCCAACAAACAGAGCCAGATGAGACCTTGAAGAGAGGGTTGTCATGTACAAAAACTATCGCAAGACTGCAAAAATCACAACCTTGCACAAAGTCCATCTCAACCTTACACAAAAAAAATACCTCTACAAGGACATCTGCCCAGCAACTGCCTGTCCAACCTCAGACTGGTGCTACCCTTGTTACTGAACCTTGTAGTCAAGGATAATTATCCCAAAACAGTTATGTAACCCTCCTTATTTTTCCTCTAAAAACCCTTGTCTTCCTTTACCTCCCTGAATAGGCACATAGTATATTATAGTACATGCATTTCCATCGCAATGCCTATTCCCAAATAAATATAATTTTCTTTTCAAAATGTTTGTTATTTAGGTTGACAAGGCCTGGCTGCCCACTCCGTGGTGGTTGCCATCTGTTGCTTTATTATAACAAACTTCATTTAACTCAAGTCAGGCTAAGTGGCTTTCTTTATGTTGCCGTCGATGCTCCCTAATACTCTAACCCAAACTTTGTATCATCTGGAATCTGGAGATATTTTTTAGCCAAAGAAGAAACCCATGTGTTGATTTGTGACATTTCAGCAGCACCACCTGCATCACCAAAGACTTTGAGACTTGTGGAAATAAATTCAAATCTTCAACATCTGTAATGGTTGAGACACATGTATAAAGAACAGAAATTTATTTCTCACAGTCCTGGAGGCTGGGAAGTCCAAAATCAAGATGCTGGCATGTTTGGTGTCTGGTGAGGGCTGCTCTTTGCTTCCAAGATGGCACCTTGATGCTGCATCCTCTAGCAGGGAGGAGCAGTGTGTCCTCACATGGCAGGAGGTAGAAGGGCAAGAGGGCCAAACGCTGCTGTGTGAAGCCTCTTTTAAAAGGGCCTGAATCCCATTCACAAGTAAAGAATCCTTGTGACTGAATCACCTCTTAAAGCCTCCACTTCCTAATACTGTCCCATGGGCCATGAAGTTTCAATGCCTGGGCCGGGTGCGGTGGCCCACACCTGTAATCCCAACACTTTGGGAGGCCGAGGCGGGTGGATCACCTGAAGTCAGGAGTTCGAAACCAGCCTGGCCAACATGGCAAAAACACTGTCTCTACTAAAAACACAAAAATTAGCTGGGTGTGTTGGCACATGCCTATAATCCCAGCTACTTGGGAGGCCGAGGCAGGAGAGTCACTTGAACCTGGGAGGCAGAGGTTGCAGTGAGCCAAGATCATGCCACTGCACTCCAGCCTGGGGAACAGAGCGAAATTCTGTCTAAAAAGAAAAAAAGTTTCAATGCCTGGATTTTGGAGGGGACACATTCAAACTGTAGCACCATTTTATATTATTTGTATATTAGGGTTAATACTTCGTTATCTCAGCCAAACCATTTCTAAGAAGGTAGAGGTTTGCGTGTGAGGCTTGAGCCACAGGTATGACACTCCATTGTCATGCACAAATTGTTACTTCCTTAGGATATGATCCAACAGACCTGGAGACCTGAATGCATTTAACACAAATGAAGGTTTCTGCCTCCTCCCTCAGCCCATTTGAGGTTCCATTTCCCTCTGACCCAATGCTCATTCTACCCTTTGCAGTCTCAAGATGCTTCTCCCTGGCAGAAAAATCAAAAGCAAAATATGAACAACTATAAGCCAGAATTTTCAGAATAACTTTCCAGATTGCTTCAAATGGCAGCATTTCCTATCCTGGTTTGTCTCATTTGCTTTATTCAATAAAAGAACAAGAACAGGAAAAAGAGAACACTACTGTGTATGAGCTTTGACATCACCTCTGACCATTTCTACTTTCATGTTGTTAATTTTGCCATTTGATTTTGTTTCCATTACATGCTATTAACTTCTGTTCAGATGTCACTCGTTTAAAAATGTGGGGGTATTTTCCATTGTTGTCCCAGTCAGGCAATTATAACTTAACCTAAAGCCAGCCCTACTCTCAGGTCAGCCTTGCCATAAAGTCCCATTCAAAGAAATAACAGTCCATCAGAAAAATGAAAACCATTAAAATCTTTGTGTGTCTCTCAAGAAAATACCACAGGATGAGTAAACAAAGCTGAAAACAAGATAGAGAATAGAGTCTCTCAAGAAAATACCACAGGATGAGTAAACAAAGCTGAAAACAGGATAGAGGATAGAAGCTGATAGAGAGTTAGAATTTTAACCTGTGACACGCCAATAGTAAGTGTTTTGAACACCAAGGGTTTGGAGGAAAAGAACGGTGTGGTCAGGACAGCAAGCCTGGAAGCTGACCCTGACTGGCAACACTCAAAGTAACGAGACAAAGATCTAGCTGAGGGAGGAGGCTCAGAGGGCCTCAGGATGCTGCCATGAAGAACAATCACACGGAGGGTGAAGGCAGTGTTCTAAGAGGATGCACTGCTCTCCCCCTAGAACACTGCGTGAGGGATCCCAGCTACCCAAGGTCAGGAGTCACATGAAAGCTGTTTGAAGATGTCCCTTGCAAACCTAGCATCTGAGAATATGGACCCACAAAATACATTCATTAAGGAGAGGCCCATTTTATATAATGTACATTTACAAAGTTAATATACTTTTGACATATTTTCACACTTTTATTTCAAAAACATCTTGAACTACCTGCAAACTTTCAGGAACTCATCACCAACAAGGTCCATTCATGATGTAGTGGGAAATAACCACCGTGTAATGATAGCATAAGCAAGTTGAGTTTTAATGAGAGGAAATAGGGGAAGAAAGTTGAAGATGAAACATGCTTCCTTTATAAATGCTTCTTTATTTTATTGTCCCCACTCCCAACCAACCCCCAAGGCCAAGTAAAGAGCTGGGAGTAAAAAGTTAGAGCACTGAAGATAGATTTGGGAGACATCTGGGTTCCTCACCTGCTAATGCAGGACCCAGTTTCCTACAAAACAGCGTCTGCCTGTCCAAGGATTGTGGAAATACAGGTGTATGTTCCTGCATGTGTATCCATGAAGAACAAGTCCCTTTCTCAGGCTCAAGCCCCTGGAGCCAGGCCCTCTTCATAGGCCACCACAGTCACCACCGTGGAGATTCTGGAAGCCTCAGGATGCCCCAGGGACTTCCCACCCCCAAGCCAGGTAGTACCCCAAGCAGAAGTGAAAACACCCTTTTTTCACTCCTTTGTTTCCCTAGAAATCCAGCAGCTTCTAAGGTTCATGTGCTACAACTCTTTCCATTTTTAATATCCACGCATGTGCAGGTGTGGTAATGGATCAACTACTGTGAGCAACTGGGGCTTTACCCCCCACAGAACATTCTACGAGATAGAGGGTGGTAGCACACTTCAGGTCATCCAGCCGCAAGAGTGAGGAGTTGGAGCATTTATCCACAGACTCCCATCTCCCATTGGGGAGAACTGCCCTGGGACCCCTGACACCACACACTTCGGGGGTGCTCCTAGGGGGAGTAGGGCAAGTTCAGACGATGCCAGAAAAAGTCCTCAGGCAGAGAAGAGAGAGGCAGGCATCAGGGTGGGAAGGTGTCAGCATTCTGGAAGCCTTAGTTACAGGTGAACTCAGATGGGCCAAGGGGACACACAGGACAAGGTATCGACAGCATCTGCCACAACTCTCTTGGGAGGTACACAAAACCACCTGAGTAAACATTTGTATTATTTCCTGGATATAGGAACAATACATTTTACATAAAGATGATGATTCTTCACAAATTTATTCTTAAGTGCAATGCCATTTCAATAAAAAAAACCCAACCATAGGTATCATGGAATTTGACAAGATTACAAAATTAATCTGGAAAGAGAAATAAGCAAGAATATCGGGCTGGGCACAATGGCTCATGCCTGTAATCCCAGCACTTTGGGAGGCTGAGGCGGGCAGATCACTTGAGGTCAGGAGTTCGAGACCAGCCTGGGCAATATGGTGAAACCCAGTCTCTACTAAAAATACAAAAATTAGCTGGGCATAGTGGTTCATGCCTGTAATCCCAGCTACTTAGGAGGCTGAGGCAGGAGAATCACTTGAACCCAGGAGGTGGAGGTTGCAGTGAGATTGTGCCACTGCACTCCAGCCTGGGTGACAGAGCGAGACTCCATCTAAGAAAAAAAAAATCAGAAAATATTCTGAAACAAAGAGAAAGTAATGGGTGATATGAGACCTACCAGGCATTGAAGTGCATTATAAAGCCTTTACCTACCTCATGGGTCTAATAAAGCATGAAAGGAAAAGCCTCTCCTCATGTGGCATCCCCTCCCTTGGTTGTATCAATTCGAATCACACTGATATGCCTTATGCAGAATCTACATAAAAAGAAACCTTTTAGGTGCACACCGAGGAAGGGGCTGAATGAGGGTAGCTGCTGATCATTCACTGGTATCGGGGACAAGAAAATTACCATTGCCTCAGGAACTGCCAGTAAAGACACAGGAAGGTTCTGGTTCCCAGAAATATAAAGTCAGAAGCCAAGCCCAGGGTGGGAACAAAGAAGATCAGAAAAAATCAGACCATTTCATAAAAGCTGTGATACAGAAGAAGTCCAGTGGAGGAGGGCTCAAGTGCAGCACAGGTTCCAGCTGATGCTGAAATTGTCTTGGGTAACTGAGACACCTCAGACCCGCCTAGACAGTTAGACATGGCTAGAAAGAGAAAAGGAAAATTTTTTCTAGACACCAAGGAGAAAATAGGAAGAAAAGTAATATGAGTGGATGGGAGAGGTTGCCCCACATTCAGGATACCATTTAACTGATTTTCCTGGGCAAAGCACTAGGAGTCATCTCCCAAGGAATTTATAGTCCAGTTAAAGACCAACAGGGCTTTAAATAATAATTTTTTTTTTTTGAGATGGAGTCTTGCTCTGTCGCCCAGGCTGGAGTGCAGTGGCAGAATCTTGGCTCACTGCAACCTCTGCCTCCTGGGTTCAAGAGATTCTCCTGCCTCAGCCTCCCTAGTAGCTGGGACTACAGGCATGCACCACCACACCCAGCTAATTTTTGTATTTTTAGTAGAGACAGGGTTTCACCATGTTGGCCAGGCTGGTCTTGAACGCTTGACCTTAGGTGATCCACCCACCTCGGCCTCCCAAAGTGCTGGGACTGTAGGCGTGAGCCACTTCACCAGGCCAATAATAATTTTTTAAATAATAAAGCAGTTTAAAATGGGACTGGATGATACAAGCCAGTTGCTGCTGGAGCTAGAAGGAAGGAGGCTGACTTCTGATGGGAAGATATAGAAGGATTTCAGAGAAAAGGACGCATCAGAGCCAGAACTCCACAGAAGAGAAGCAGGGTCAAGAAATTCAGGGCTGAGAGAACTACTCAAGTGGACCTTCAGCAAGGCAATTAAAGGAGGACAAGTGGTCCTGCAGGGCTTCGCCCAGGGAAATGCAAAGAGAAAGAGAGAGAGAAAGAGGCATCATTGGAAATGTTTCACAGAGACCTTGACTGTAAACTTTAACTGCACACACTGAAATCTAGCCATTAAGGAAGCATTGAATGCTTTTAACGGGTGGAGAGACAGGAATCATTCTGCAGCAACAGTGCAATAGTTTCTCCTTAAATTCATGATTCACATCTTTAGAGAAAATGTTCCTCACGCCTAAGAGAAGACCATACAAACAGGTTAGCTGTTTTCTTCCTCTGTCTGAAGTGCTATGCCATGTGATGCCTCAAATTGCTACAGCCGTCAACACCAGCTTGGGTAGGGCAGAGTGGAAACAGGGAAGAAACGAGGTCTGTGACAATATAAATATACCATTGAATGTACCCTGACCCGAAGAGGATCCTCCAGTATTGCAGTTCAAAACACCGTTTCCAGCGCCCACCCTCTCCTCCAGCTCCTGCCCACTCCTCTGCTCCCCGCAGGGTAAAACTCAGAAGTGTTGTCACTACTCCCTCACCTTCCATTCTCTCTTCAATTTGCTTCTGCCCCCACCAATCCATTGAAACTGCTCTCCTCAAGTCCCCAAAAACCTCCATGTCACCAAATCCAGTGAGCACTACTCTGTCTTCACATGACTTGGCCTCTCAGTAGCTGGCTCTGCCTTCTTGAAACACCCTCCTCTCAGCTTCCAGAACCCTCCTACTTCACTGGCTGTCCCTTTTCAGTCTCTTCCTCTGGTTCAAAATGTGGTCTCTGGCCCAGCAGCATCAGCATCACCTAGGCACTTGTTAGAAACGCAGGTTCTTGGACCCCATCCCAGACCTGCTGAATCAAATCTCTGGTCCGGGAGGGGCGAGGCAGCAATCTGTGTTTTAGCCAAGTCTTCCAGGTGATGCACACTAGAGACTGAGAAAGACTAATTCGAAACTGTGGGCATTCCTCATGACGAAGTCCTGATTCCTTTCTCTTCTCTGGCTACATTTTCTCCCATGATGATGTCATCTAAGCCCGTGACTGGAAATCACCTATACGCTGACAACTCCTAAATGTGTATCTTCAGCACCCATCTGGGGATTACACAGCCATCTCAAATTCAACATGTCCAAATGGAAGGAAGGAACTCCAGATGTAACCTCTAAAATCCGGTCGCCATCCATTTTTTTCCATTTAAGAAAATAGCTCCACCATTCTCCCAGCTGTTTATTTAAAAAAACTTAAGTCATCCATGAGTCCTCCTTTTCCCCAACTCCTTACCCTATTAGCAATAGTATATCTAGTGGATCTATCTCTAAATTGTCATGAATCTGTCCTCTATTACCACTATAGGCCAAGCCACAATTTTCTCTCCCCAGCCCACTGCAAAAGCCTCCACCCAAGTACTGCTCATGCCCACAAAACAACCAGAGTGGACTTTTAAGAAGGTAAATCAGGCTAAGCATGGTGCGCCTGTGATCCCAGCAATTTGAGAGGCTGAGATAAGCAGATTGCTTGGGCTCAGGAGTTCAAAACCAACCTGGACAACATAGCGAGACCCCCGTCTCTAAAACAAATACAAAAATTAGCCAGGCATGGTGGCTCACGCCTGTGGTCCCAGCTACTCAGGAGACTGAGGTAAGAGGATAGCTTAAGCCCAGGAGGCAGAGGTTGTAGTGAGCCGAGATCACCCCACGGCACTCCAGCCTGGGCAACAGAGTGAGACCCTGTCTAAAAAAAAAGAAGAAGGTAAATCATGTGGCATCATTCCCCTTCTTAAATCTTCAAGGGCTTCCTATCATATTTAATTATTAAAACCCAAACATCTGACATGGGCTGTCAGGCCCTGTGGTCACTGTCTATATGGCTTCCTGTATCCTCTTTGAGGTCTGAGGTCAGAGACTGTAACCATTTAATTCACACTAAGTGCTCAATAAAGTGGAGGAAATAATTCTCCTTTTGTGAGAAGATGAATTTAGAGTCTAACTTCTTTAGTTTCTCCTTACTTGCTGAGAAGGATCTATATGATGTGGACAAATCACTTTCAGCCAGGACCCAGGAGATGGGAAGGGAGACTTCCAAAGAATGACTTGATGATGCTGTGAACCTCAGCACAATAGGGCTCTGCGGGCAAACACAATAGGGTTTGACCTCCAAGGACAAACCCTACACCCCACTCCCCACCCAGTCCGGAAAATGACTTTCATGTTTATAGTGAGATATGGGTGGTTGTGTTCATGGGAGAGGCAATGGGAGTGAGTTTGGAATGAGGAATTATGCAGGGCCATTTGAATAGCCACTTCCTGTGGGTTGCCCACCCTTGGAGTGATTCATAAGGTCAATAAAAACTCCTAAGAATCCATAGGCCAGACCATCAACCCCATTGTGGCAGCTTTTAAAAATGGCAACAAGGTCTTTGATACTCTTCCCATTGAGGAGTGGGCTCCATGTCCTCTGTCCTTGAATCTGGGGGCTATATGACTTTTTTTTTTTTTTTTTTTTTTGAGACAGAGTCTCGCTCTGTTGCCCAGGCTGAAGTACAATGGTGCCATCTTGGCTCCCTGCAACCTCTGCCTCCTGGGTTCAAGCGATTCTCCTGCCTCAGCCTCCTGAATAGCTGAGATTACAGGCGCGCATCACCATGCCTGGCTAATTTTTGTATTTTTAATAGAGACGGGGTTTCACCATGTTGCCCAGGCTGGTCTTGAACTCCTGACCTCAAGTAATCCACGGGCCTCGGCCTCCCAAAGTGCTGGGATTACAGGCATGAGCCACCGTGCCCGGCAATGGGGCTATATAACTATTATGTCAACAGCATACAGTGGAAGTGATGCTACCTGACTTCCGAGCCCAGGTGGAAAGTGGCATTGCAGCTTCTTGTTTGCTGAAACTCTCACACTTGGAGTCCTGAGTCAACATGGAAGAAGTCCATCCAAGCCGAGACCACCAGGCCATGAGGAAACCAGGCCACACAGAGAAGCCACAGCTAGGCACCGCAGTCAGCACATCTTATCTTCAAGTCCTCCCAGCCCAGGTGCCACTCAGGCAAGTGCATAGGCTTCAGATGACTGCAACCCCCGACTATCAAGGTACCCCTAGACTTAGAGTCTTCTCAACTGACACCCCAAACATAATGGGGCAGAATCAAGTCCCTGCTGTGCCTGTCCAGCTCCCTGGCTTAAACAATCCATTGGCATAATAAAATGGTAGTTGTTTTAAACATCTAAGTTGTGGGGTATTTGCAGCACATCAGTAATAACCAGAATAGGTCATAAGTCAATCCCCTTTGGTTCCCTAATTCTTTCCCTCCAAGAAATCCCAGGCCATTTGAGCCCTTTCCTGATGGGAGGAAAGCAGTCGACCAGAACATACGATTCTTTTGAGGAAAAGATGGGTTTTAGCGTCTTGGAACCAAGCTTCACAGAGCGCCTTCTGCCAGTGGGCAGCCAGCCCCTTGCCTAGGCTGATCTGGTCACCCACTTCCAGCCCCACCCCGGCTCTGTCCTCCCACCCAGCTCTGTCCTCCCTGCAGGCCCTGAGCCTCTAGGAGACTCAGACACTCTGCTGCCCGCTGAGTTCATCTCCCAGTGAGCCATCTCTGAGGAAAGGAGGTAAGGCTCTGAACACGATGTCAACCTAAGCATTACATAACACTGATAGGTTGTAAAATGGCCTCGCTGCCTAGTGCTCATTCTAACTGGCCACAATCCAGTCGTCCCTGTTGCACTGAGTCAGCTCCCTCCAAAGGCGGCGCTTTCCAGGCCTCCCATTGCCCTTTCCCAGCAGAACTTTCAAGTGTTCACCCACACTCACATAAACATGGCCCAGGCACTGTTTACAGCAGCTCTCCTCTGTGCATTCTCCTGACTTCTCCTGTCTCTCGCCATTTGTCCCCCTCCCCTGCAACTTGAGTGACAGTGATTGGTCCTGAGATGCAAATATTTAATGCACATATGTTTACAAAGCAGCCTCAGCTTTTTTTTTTTTTTTTTTTTTGGGAGAGAGAGAAAGAGTGAGACAGGGTCTTGGTCTATAGCCCTGTGGCCCAGGCTGGAGTGCAGTGGCACGATTACAGCTCACTGCAGCCTCTACCTCCTGGGCTCAAGCAATCCTCCCATCTCAGCCTCCCCAGTAGCTGGGACTACAGGCCTGTGCCACCGTTCCCAGCTAATTTTTTTTATTTTTTGTAGAAATGGGGCCTCACTACGTTGCCCACTCTGGTCTCAAACTCCTGAGATCAAGCAATCTTCCTGCCTTGGCCTCTCAAAGTGCTGGGATTACAGGCCTGAGCCACTGAACCTGGCTGTCAACATTCTTAAATCTCTTTCCTTACATGCTTCCTAAACCTCTCACCCAAAACTAGGAGACTAGATGTCCTATTTTCCCCAGGGCATGCCTGGTTTACGCCCATTTCACTCTTAAAAGTGCCCAATTTGGGTAATAATTCATAAGATCCCCCTCCTTCTAAATCTTGTCCATCACTTCATCCCTCGCTCTCCTTTAAAATGAGACAGTTGTCAGCAAGAATCCTGGGCAAGAACACACCACCCTGTTTCGTAGAAGATATCTCAGGTAATGTGCAAAGAGGGGTTTTTAAACGGAGCGTATTTTTCTCATTTGTTAATATCACCACCTAAATCATCTCTTGCCTAAAACAAGGAGTAGAAAGTGAATGAACGAAGGAACAGGTGATGGTCAGTGTCCTTTCTACGCCTCAAAATTTAAGAGTTTATGTGAAAATTCATAAATATTAATCTCAATCCAGGGTAAGCAAAATGTTTTGCTTTCCTCTTTAGAAATTTCTGGTTGCCAAAGTTCCAGAAATTGCCTCCTCATTCCCGAGCCTTTCATTTTCTCGATTTCTCCATTATGTAACGGGGAGCTGGAGCTTTGGGCCGAATTTCCAATTAAAGATGATTTTTACAGTCAATGAGCCACGTCAGGGAGCGATGGCACCCGCAGGCGGTATCAACTGATGCAAGTGTTCAAGCGAATCTCAACTCGTTTTTTCCGGTGACTCATTCTCGGCCCTGCTTGGCAGCGCTGCACCCTTTAACTTAAACCTCGGCCGGCCGCCCGCCGGGGGCACAGAGCGTGCACCCGGCCGCGCGGCAATTGGTCCCCGCGCCGACCTCCGCCCGCGAGCGCCGCCGCTTCCCTTCCCCGCCCCGCGTCCCTCCCCCTCGGCCCCGCGCGTCGCCTGTCCTCCGAGCCAGTCGCTGACAGCCGCGGCGCCGCGAGCTTCTCCTCTCCTCACGACCGAGGCAGGTAAACACCCGGGGTGGGAGGAACGCGGGCGGGGGCAGGGGAGCCGCGGGGGCCGAGTGAGGACCCCGGGCCTC
The DNA here is from genome assembly GCF_028885625.2 of Pongo pygmaeus. Classification (NCBI taxonomy): domain Eukaryota; kingdom Metazoa; phylum Chordata; class Mammalia; order Primates; family Hominidae; genus Pongo; species Pongo pygmaeus. The sequence continues at coordinate 28,971,959 of NC_072394.2, read as the reverse complement.
GGGTCCCAGGCGCAAGGGTGCCCGGCCGGGCAGGGTCGGTACCCCAGTGAGTAGGGGCCGGGGGCTGCCCCGCGGGCGCGTGACGCGTCTCGGGCCTGCCCGGGTGCCCTGGTCTCGGCTCGGGTGAGGCGGCTTGGCTTCGCTTTTCAGGTTAAGAAAGCTCCCTTTACTCCGCGTGGGGGGCTGGAGATACTGGCGGAGCCCCGTTAGGGAGGTCGGTGGGCCGGGGTCTCAGCGCCCCCTGCACCCCGCGCAGGTCTGGCCCAGCAGGCGATCGCCGGCGCCCAGGGAACTCCGGGAGGGCCGCCAGCGGGCTCCGCAGGGCGCGGGGCGAGGAGGGGCGCCTGGGGGCCGCGGGGCTCGCGCTCCCCGCCCGTTGGCCGCCCCTCGGAGGCCGAAATCGGGGCCCAGAACGCCCCTTGGCAAGGCCTGGCGCTTCCGCGATGCCCAGAGGGTGCTTGGGGGGATGGAGAGAGGGGCGCCCGCTGGGGGAGTTCCGGGCGCCTCGGTGCCCCTCCCGCCGCAGCTGCAGCGTTCCTCCCGGGAGGCGGCCCAGCCCTTCATCCTCGCCGCCGGAGCTTCTCCGAGGGAGGCCGCAGCCTTGCGGCAGTCGCCACAGCCTGGAGAAGCGGCCCACGCGGACTGGCGGCCCGGGCCTCGGGCCTCGACGGGGGCGGGGTCCGGGGAGGCCCCACCCTCTGTTCTCCAGGGGCGGGGAGAGAGGAGCTGCAGGTCTGCGGCCTGGCCCCAGGTGCGACGGCGGACCGCAGCTTGGCCAGTCACATTCCTCCCAGTCCCCCTGGAGGGAGAACACTGGCCATGGGGGGCTCCAAGGAACAACTAGCCTCGGATGACGACCCTTGGGTCACCGGTCTCCCCACCTGTGCGGCAGGCGCCTTCACGTTTCATTATTAAACAATGGGGAGAAATCCATGTTTACTGTCCTTTTTAAGGAATTTTTTGCTCTTCTCTTTGAGATGGCTGTAGGAAATAGATTTTTTTTTTTAACCTCGCAATTCCACCACGGTCACATCCATCCTCGCCATCGCAAAGCCACAGCTCTCCGTTTTTGTTTCCTAGCCTCCAGATTCTCACACAACACAGTGCAGTTTCACTTCTATAATGATGAGGATCTTCATGGCCGCGTTATTTTCTTGTTCTGAGAGCATCACGGTTTAATTAGCAGTTCCCCATATGATTTGAGGTGTTTCCCGTTTCCTTAGGGAAAACTCCTGGTAGAATAGGATTAAGGATTTTTACAAATATAATTATCAAACACATAGGAACAGGGAATTGGATAAATATGTTAAACTTCTGGAAGAATCAACAACGCTCTTAGATTTGTAGAAGAAAGGGAAAAATCACCAGTGGAAAGGAGCAATTTTACTTACACAAACACGGAGAAGGTCTTACAGTGAAAAAAAGCTAACCAGTAAGGGGAAAAGCAGGCAGAGGGGTAGGATGTGATTTGTATGTTATTTGTATCTAACACAAGTCTTCCACACTGAAAGGAAAATATTAAGATTATAATAGATAAATGCAAAATGATGAGTCATTTACACAATAAAATGCAAATTAGAGCATGTTTGGGTTATCATTTTACATCTATTAAAATAACCAAAATAATTAATAGTAACAGCAACCCTTGCTGGAAGGTTGCCCAAAACTTGGCATTTTCAAGTGTCTGGGGAGGTGGCAGGGCTTTGGGGTCACAAAGATGGTTCTGCAGTCAATTTTGTGACTTTGGACAGGCTACCTAACTTCCTGATCCTCCTTTTGTCCACTCATAGAATGGAGGAAATGATAGCTACTTTCTGCGTCTGTATGTATGAGTTATCGGGGGCATTTCAAACCAGCACAAACCTTTTGTTAAGCAATCTGGTGATGCATTAAGAAGTTGGAAGCTGTGACCCAGAAACCCCACTCCTGAGAATTTACCTGCAATGGAAGAAACAAACAAAAAAAAACAGGCATGTTTTCCTAGCAGAATGATCTAAAATTAGAACACCTGGAAAAGAGCCTAAATGTATAACACCAGGGCAGTAGCTAAGAAAATTATGACACATTAACTGAAATGAACATTATATAACCATCAAAAATCATGATTTTGGAGCCTGTGATATGTGGGGAAAAACTGATAAGTAAAAAAGTGGGTTATTAACTGCACGTGTTTACTCTAACATGAACGCATATGTGAAAAATCTGAAAGGAAAAGCACAGAAAATGGACGTTTTCATTGAAATTATCGGTGATCTTAATTTTCTTTTGGTGAATATATTGCTCTCACTAAATAAGGACATTTAAAAAATAGTTCACAGTTTTTAATTTTTTAAATGAAATGGACCCACAGTTTTCTGTAAGAGAAAGGAGAGACTGTTATATTTGCTACTTAGAATAAAAGATTTTTAGCCAATCTTGTTTCCTTTTTCAAATATTTTTCCATTTTTTTAGTTGATTAATGATTTAGTAATTTGTACATTGGGTTTTTTTAAGAATCAGTTCTTAGATTCATTTATCAATTCTAGTTTTTTGTTGTTGTTTTTAAGGACTCCTGAATATTTTTCAAAACTGAACAATTTCAGCCATGTCTAAGCTTTCTGTCTTCCTGGAGGCACAAATCTAGTTAAGCTGAACCACAACAGATTGTACATATCCTGCAGAACCTCTGTGGTCTTAGGAAGGTTGAAAGTCACCAACTGTCACAAAAAATAGGGTCAGGAAAGGCTGTGATCACAAGCTCTTGATCCAGAGGCCACTTGGGTCCATCTGTGTAACTCACACCTTGTTGCATCATCATTTCTTGTAAAATCAGCTTAATTTTGCAGAGAAATGGCCACAGATTTTTAGAATTATGCTGAATTATGTAAGGGAGCAGCCATTTTAAAAATAATGTAATAAAATAACAATAATAACATAACAGAAGTTTCTGCACCACACTGACACTGAACATGGCTCTCAACCAACTAGCCAAACCAAGCTGAAAGATTCTCTAAACTTCCGTTTTAACTTACTTCGTCCATTCTCCCTTTTCAGATCTTATTTCTTCTTCCAAGGCAACTATATCCACTGTGAACTGCTGCATATTAAACATTCAAAACATATCTATATCTAACCCAGTGATGGCTACAGCATTATAAAATAACTCCTAAGTGAATAGTGTGTGCAGCAATTCTCACAGCTAGGAGAATTTTTTTTTCTCAATGTGTTAACCATTCCTTTTTCTCCAACTGCATTCTACTTAAACTGTTACAGTATTGTGTGATCACTTTAAGGGAGGTAATCCTTCAGTGAAAAGCATTATAAATGTTGAAGATTAGACCCCTGAGGACCTAGCACTGAAGCCTGATCACGGGTGCCAATTCCCTGAGAAGCTTTTACAGATTCCCAAATCCCATCGCTAGGCACTCTCTGACTGGCTTGTGATGGGTTCCAGCAATGTTGTTTTTTGAAAGCTCCTCAGGTAATTTTGATGATGGACCGGTTGGGGACCCTTTGCTCTGTTCAGTTTGTGGTTTCTAGGTGCCAGTGAGAAACCCCTACCCCCAATTTTTGCGCGAAATTTTTTTCAGCTTACATCAAGTTCTTTATGGACCTCAAAAAATTAAAATATAACAAGGGAATTTACTTAGCTCAGAAGAGACAAGGGACACTATGGGGTGAAGGTCGGAGGCTGTTTGACATTTGCCCCTTCCCAATGTAACTAATTAAGCTTCAAGTTGTAATGTGTTTTATGGGCTTTAGTGGCTATATTTGGATCTCAGCTCCAACACCTTGGACTGTTACAAATTTGGGATAAGTTCTTACTAGCTCTGACTCTCACTCCCCATCTATAAATGGGAATAAGATGAACGGGGTAATTTGTAGATTTTTTGGTACCCTCTCTCTAGTTCCACTGTTTTGCCATTCTGCTCATCCACCAATGCCATGTGATCTTATTGTAGCTTTGCACTCTGACACCTGGCAGGTCAAGTGCACCCTGGATTATCTTTTCATTAAAAATTTTCTTCAGTCTTTTAAGTTTTGAGTATAATTTCACAATGTCTTTTAAAATTTCTTTTGAATTCTTTTTCAAATTTATTTATTTTTTTCTTTGACAGATAAGATTATATGTATTGTGTACAAAATTAGAAAGAGAGCTTTTCCTCTAAGATCTGAAACAAGACAAGAATGCTCACACGCACCAGTTCTATTCAACATATGGTACTGCAAGTCCTAGCCAGGACAGTTAGACAAGAGAAAGAAATAAAGAGCATCCAAATTTGAAAGGAAAAAGTTAAATTTTTCCTATTTGGAGACGACATGATTTTACACTTATAAAACCCTAAAGACTCCACCAGAAAACCATTAGAACTAATAAATTCAGTAAAGTTGCAGGATACAAAATTAACATACAAAAATCAGTAGTGTTTCTATATGCCAACAGTGAACTATCTGGAAAGAAATAAAAAGAAAGTGCCATTTACAATAGCTACAAAATAAAATATTTCAGAATAAATTTAGCCAAGAAGGTGGAAGATCTCTACACTGAAAACTATAAAACACTGATGAAAGAAATTCAAGGAGACACAAATAGAAAGATAGCCCATGCTCATGGGGGAATAATTAATGTTGTTAAAATGTCCATACTACCCAAAGTGATCTACAGATTCAATAGAATCCCTATCAAAATACCAATGACATTCTTCACAGAAATAGAAAAAACAATCCTAAAATTCGGTGAAGGTGGCATCTTTGTCTCGTTTCAGATCTAAGAGGAAAAGCTCTCAATTTTTCACCATTAAGTATGATGTTAGCTGTGACCTTGTCATATGTGGCCATTATTGTGTTGAGGTACAATCCTTCTATACCTAATTCATTGAGAGTTTTTATCATGAAAGAATGTTGAATTTTGTCAAACGCTTTTTCTGCATCTATTGAAATGATTGTATGGTTATTGTCTCATTCTGTTACTGTGATGTATCACGCTTATTGATTGGTGTATGTTGAACCATGCTTGCATCCCTGGGATGAATCCCACTGTATCATAGTCAATGATCATTTTAATGAGCTGTTGAATTTGCTTTGCTAGAATTTTGTTAAGAATTTTTGCACCTATGTTCATCAGGGATATTGGCCTATACTGCCATTTTCTTGTATTTTTTTGTGGGACTTTGATATCAGGATAATGCTGGTTTCTCCTGTTATTAATTTCTAGTTTTATACCATCATGCTTAGAAAAAAAACTTGATACAATTTCAGTCTAATTAAGTTTGTTAAGACTTGTTTTATGGCCTAACATATTATCTATCCTGGAGAATGCTCCATGTGCTGTTGAGAAGAATGTGTATTCTGCAGCTGTTGGATGGAATGTCCTGTATTTGTCCGTTTGGATCCATTTGGTCTAAGTGAAGTGTAAGTCTGATGCTTCCTTATTTATTTTCTTTCTAAATCACCTGTCCAAAAATCTAAGAGATCCAAAGCAAACAGGGGGTTATAAAATTATCTTTGAATTCTGACTGAAATTGTGTTTACTTTATAGATTATTTGCTGGTGACTTGGTATCTTTCAATATTGGTTTCCTGAACAAAAAACGTTATATGTCTTTCTCTTTTTCCAGTCTTCTTTTATGTCTCAGCAAAATTTTGTAGCTTGCCTACTACTTATTTTCAGATTAAATCCTAGATATTTTCAATTTTTACTGCCATTATGAATGAATGTTTTTCCCCATGAAATGTTTAACTACAGCTGATTTAGGGACTCACTGAGTTTTGATTTGTTGATTTGAAAAACTACCACCCTGTTGAGCTCACATATTTATTCTAAGACATTTTTTGAGATTTTCCTGAATTTTCCAGGTAAAAAAATTATACCTAGATGAATTTATAGAACAACCTAATAGCATAAAAGCAATAGATTATTGTTCACCACATTAATGGGAATGCCTTTTCTCTTAAAATTATGATATCTTGGGCTTTGTGTTTGTGACAGAATTTCTTTATGATGGAAAGAGACTATCCTTCCAGTTCTATAGAAACGTTTTAAAAATAGCTTAAATTTTTAAAAATTTAGGAATGATATTGATTTTCTTTGAAAACTTTTCAATATCTGAAGAAAATCTTTTTTTCTTCCTAACCTATTAATAGAGCTCCTGATTTTCAACCATTCTTGTATTCCTAAAATAATCCATATTGGTCATAATGTATTCTTCTTTTACTAAACTGTTAAAATAAGTTGGGTGCTGTTTTTTTAGATTTTGGCACCTGTGTGAGAGGAGGGTGCCATGGCAGGGTGGCTAAGTGTGCCCACCTGCGTACTAGCATTTGAATTTTGGCCCCTTATCCCATTGGCTCTAAACACTACATCTCAGGTGAAGACGCCCAAATGTTTATCTCTACTAAGTTACAGATTCCTGTAACAATTGCCTAAATTGATACTCCCACTTGAATGTCTCATAGGTGTGGCAAAGTTTACATGTCCATACTGAAACTCTTGGTTTTCTCTCCCAGGCATGACCCTCCACCAGTTTGTCCTATTTCAGTAGATGGCATCACCGCCATCTCCCTGGTTATGGAAGCCCCAGACCCGGGCAACTCTCACTTCTCCATCCACTCAACCAGCAAGTCTTATTGGCTCTTTCTGTAAAATATGTCTCATTTATTCACAGCCTGCTAGCTGCATGGACTCCATCCCAGGCCATGCCACCATCTTCCCGCAGTAGTTTCTTAACTGGCCTCTCCATTCCCTTTCTTGTCCCACTAAATTTTCTTCTATTTAAGAAAAAATGTTTTGTAGACATGGGGTTTCACCATGTTGCCCAGGCTGGTCTCAAACTCCTGGGCTCAAGCAATCCTCCTGCCTGAGCTTCCCAAAGTGCTGGGATTATAGGCTTGAGCTGAGCTTTTTAAAAAACATTCTATGATGTTACTGTTCTACTAAGACCCTTTAATGGCTCCCCACTGCTTTCAGAGGAAAATAGAAATTTCTCTCTGTGGACCATGAGGCCCTCATGATCTGACCCTCACCACCTCCCTAGTCTCAGCAGTCCACCTGCCACTGTCTCATGGGGCTCCACAGATTTGATCTTCTTTTTGGTCCTTAAGCCCACCAAGCTAAGTATCTTATTCAAAACTGTGTCCTCAGCCCCTAGCACAATTCTTGACCCTTAGAATTCTGACACTTAAAATGTGTGTTAAGCTAATCAATAAATTATTGTGCCAGGCATGGTGGCACAATAATGTGTTGTGGGTCACCTATATATAGCTGTGGCTCACACCTATAATCCCAGCACTTTGGGAGGCTGAGGCCTGCAGATTGGTTGAGCCCAGGAATTTGAGACCAGCCTGGGCAACATGGCGAGACCCCATCACTACTAAAAATACAAAAAAAAAAACCAGGCGTGGTGGTGCATACCTGTGGTCCCAGCTACTCAGGAGGATCACTTGAGCCTACTGGGTGGAGGTTGCAGAGAGCTGAGATCATGCCACTACACTTTGGCCTGGGTAAGACCCTGTCTCAAAAAAAAAAAAGGTTATGGTACAGTAAATATTATATTACAGTGTATAATTTTTGACAGCTTTTTTTCTCCATTTCTTCTATGGTTATTGGTCAGTTCTAGTCTTCTATTTTTTTTTTAAGCTGACACATACTGGCTGGGCATGGTGACTCACACTTGTAATCTCAGCACTTTGGGAGGCCAAGACAGGAAGATCTCTTGAGCCCAGAAGTTTGAGGCGAGCCTGGGCAACATAGCAAGACCCCATCTCTACCAGAAAAGAAACAACAACAACAACAAAAAGAAACTGGCACATACTAGTTATTCCATAAATATTTGTTAAATGAATTAATTCTAAAGTTGATTTTTATAATTTATATCTTAATAGAAAGACAATCCATCTCAGAGATATTTTTATTCATTAAGGAAAGTTGTATATAGTAATTTATTATCTTTTTAAAGCATTCTCTAAGGCAATTTCCCCTTACAGAGATATGTTTTCTAGTGATGTGTGTGTGTTACATTTTCAAATAACTCTTAATTTTACTTAGAAATTCCACATTTTTGTAGGTTTTATTTATTAAATTCGATTTTCATCTCTTATTAATTTATTAATTTATTATTAATAATTCTAATTTATTTTGAAGTTTTCTGTTTTCTTCTTTTTGAGTTGAATAATCATTTACTTTATTTCACTTCTTCTATTCAGTTGTATTATCCATGTTCCTCTGATAGCCATGTAGGTTCCAAATCCTCACGTTTTTCGAGTTCCTTAAAAAAATTTTTTGTGCTATCCTGATAAGCATTAAGTGTTATATCATTTTTTTTATTTTTATTACATTCTTAATGATTTTGATTATCTTTTTCTATCCTTTTGGGTTTCTCTCTTAGGTAAATGATCAGTTATATCTTTTGGCCATTTTTTTCTGTTGGAATTACTGTCTCTTACTGCTCTTTAAGAATTCCTTGAAAGTTTTAGAAATGAATCCTCTATTAATTTTAAGTACTAAAGTCCCTTTTACCATTGTATACTCTTTCTATTAACTTTGTCCAGAGTCAGCTTTATCGTGCTGAACAAGAATCTTTAAATTTTAATTTTTTTTTTAATTTTTAAGTTCAAGGGTACAAGTGCAGGTTTGTTCCATAGGTAAACTTGTGTCATGGGGGTTTGTCATACAGATTATTTCATCACTCAGGTACTAAGCCTAGTACCCATTAGTTATTTTTCCTGATCCTCTCCCTCCCCCAGCCCTCCGATAGGCCCTAGTATGTGTTGTTCCTCTGCATGCATCCATGTGTTCTCATCATTTAGGTCCCACTTATAAATGAGAACATGTAGAATTAGGTTTTCTGTTCCTGTGTCAGTTTGCATATCCCTGCAAAGAACATGATCTCGTTCTTTTCTGGGGCTGCATAGTATTTGATGGCATATGTGTACCACATTTTCATTATCCCATCTATCACTGATGGGCTTTTAGGTTGATTCCATGTCTTTGCTATTGTGGATACTTTTGCAATGAACATACACGTGCATGTGTCTTTGTAATAGGATGATTTATATTCCTTTGGGTATATACCTAGTAATGGGATTGCTGGGTCGAATGATATTTCCGTCTTTAGGTTTTTGAGGATGTAATCAAATTCATCAATTATTTGCCTTATGGTTTGTGCTTTTTGTTTAAAAAGTTCTTCCCCCATTCCTCCTCCAGGTCACAAAGACATTTGCCAATATTTTCCTCTTCTAGCACCAAACTTGTACCTTTCACATGTAAGTCTTGGATCCATCTAGAGTTCACTTTTGTATGTAGTTAGGGATCTAGTTTTCTTTTTCTTGTTTCCCAGAAGCATGAAACCTTCCTCCTTTATTGATTTGTGGTGCCCATGTCAGCATACATCAAGTCCCTGTTAAAGTGTATCTATGTGGGTTTCTCTCTCAACTTGCTTTTCTGTTTCCTTTGGTCTCTCCGTCTATTCCTGAGCTTTACCGTCCAGTCTTCGTCACTGTGGTTTTGTAGTGATTTCGTGTCTGCTTTGGCAGATTCCCTCCTCTTTACACTTTTTTTTTAAGGTTGACCTTATTATTCATGGACATTTTCTTCCCCATAGAAGTTTACTGAACTTCTCAAAAAATCCACCTGGAATTTTAACTGGCATTTTATTGAAACTACCAGTTCATTTTAAGATAATGGACATCTTTATAATACTGAGTTATCGCCATCAAGACCATGGAATGCCTCTCCATTTTTTTCAGATCATCTTCTATGTTCTCTGTATTAGAGTTATAATGTGTCACCCATTGGAAGTCTTTTCTTAGTTAAGTCAATTCCTAGACACTTTACAGTTTGGTTGTTACTTTGAATATCTATATTTTCTTCTGGTCAGTTATTGCTAGTGTAGAGGAATGCCGTTGGTTTTTGTAGGCTGACCTTCAGTCCCACAACCTTGCACTCTAGCATTGGTTCTCATGTTACCTCTGTTATTCTGTTGGATTTTCTATGTGCATGATCACACTAATTGCAAATAGTGTCAGCTAGAGCACTTTCCTTGCCATTCTTACACCTGTTACTTCTTTGCATATGGCCTTGGACAGCACCTTGAGTCCCATGACAATGGATGTCCCTGTTGTGTTTCTGAGTGTATTCTTAGCATTCTTCTTAGTAATAAACAGGTATTGACCATTACCATATACTTAATAGGATATCTTGAAATATGCCAGAGGACTAGGCCACTACCTGACTGGTGACAGAGAGTATCTTAGATGTATAGGCCCCCAGACATGCCAGTGTCCTCTGTCACCACCCATCTCCACTCCAAAGTTGTCTGGCCCCACCCACCTTCTGTGCCCGGTTCTTCTCTGTGCTTCTCTCACTATGCCATGTCCTCGCCTGTTCAGGTGTCTCTAAGAGCTCATAGATCCTTAACTCTTACAGCTTTAAATGAGGCACATTCAAAGCCCAACTCAGTGTCATTCCCTGCAGCCTCCTCTTCCTCCCATCTTACCCACTTCAGGTAATATCTCCAGCCAGCCAGAGTCTACTGCAGTAGCTGGCACATGAAATAAATGTTTGTTTAACTGAATTGAAAATGTTAGCTGGCCATTGTCAAAAAATACTATTTTGTAAATTTATAAATACGGTTCTCTTTGTATATCCATTATAAATATTTAATATTTAGTTTGATTATTCCTTATGCTTTGTAACATGTGTTTTCCCATTCATTCATTTGTCTAGCATTTATTTTGCATGTCTATGGGTCAAGCGCTCTGTCTAGGAACACTGCTGTGAACAAAACCAAACCCCCACCCTAAAGGAGCCTGCACTCCCGTGGAGAACATGAACAATAAGCGCGGAGGAAATAACATATATCTCAAGTAGCTGTAACTGCTCCAGAGAATAATGAAGCCAGGAAAAGGGGTGGGCTAGGGGGTGCTATTTTAGTAGAGTGATGGGAAGAGCCCCACTGAGCAAACTTTAGCCACATGAGTAGCTGGAAGAAAAGCCTTCTAGGCCCAGGGAACAGCAAGTGCAACAGCCCTGAGACAGGACGGGCTTGTCGGGTTTGAGGAACAGTGGGAGGCCTGAACCAGGTCACATGGGGCCCAGCCAGTATGGCCACGACTTTGTGTTTTATCCAGAGTACAAAGGAGCCTCATTGAGGGACAAGGGAAGTGGTATGATGTGACCCGCATATTAAGAGGAGAGCACTCAATGGCAGCCAGGGGAGGAGCAGGGAGGCTGGTTGGGAGGCTGTTGAAGGAATCAGGTGAGAAGTGATGGAAGCGCCAAATAAGATGGTCATGTTGGAAAATGTGAGAAGCTGAGGTGCTTAGCATTGATTTTCAAGGTAGAGCTACTGAGATTTGCTGATAGATCCAATGCATGCTGTGAGTGAAAATGCAGTCACTCTAGAGCATTGGCTGGATTTGTCACCCATTGCAGTGAATGGAGAAAGTGCTGACATAAAAGCCCTTTAGACTGAAAGCTACTGACTGAGGGGATGGTGCCCTAGTTTGATTTCCTGGGGTGTATGAGTAGCAGGGAGGCCAAGAGCTGGGCCTCACGGGATCGTGGGGACTACATCAGGGAAGCAGGCCTGCAGAGAACCTGCCCCACAGACCCCCACCTAAAAGAGCCTCCAAAAACCCTAACTGGCATGACCTGAGTACTTTAACTCTGCTTGTAACTTTCAAATATGTTTTTATTTGCTTATGACCACCAAGGCAAAACTTCCCATTTCAATAATGTTAGTAGAAACATAAACAGGATGTTAATTTATTTATTTGATAATTCTTTTATGAATATTATCCAATTTAATCATTAGCTCTGAAGGAGATGAAAACTAATTTTCAAAAAAATTTGCAGCTAATTGGGTGATAAAGGTAAGGGGTTTCTGAGTTCACAAAAATGTTCTAAAATTGACAACAGTTATGGTTGCACGTTTCATTAAATGTACTAAAAACCATTGAACTGTACATGACATATGGTGAATTATATGATATGTGAATTATATCTCAACAAGCTAGGTATTGTTTTTTTAAAAAATAAAAATAAAAAAGGAGAAAGAGAGAGGGAAAAAAAATTACAGATCATCCCAGCACTGAGGACAAGACTAACTTCAGTGTTCCAGTATATGCCATTTTAGGTTTTATGGCACACAGTGATGATTTGGAGCCTATGATTTGACATAGGGTATAGCAGGTACTGTTTAGCAATCATTTTACTATTGTCATAGGTCTCTGCTTTTGGAGCTAAGTGCCCAGGGTAAATGAGATCTTTAATTTGAAAAGAGATTATTGATTTGATGAATGTACATTCTCCAAAGGGTCATAAATTGTCATTCTGGGTGTTTGATCTGTTTGTTGTTTTGGTACAAAAATTAGAAGAAAATAATTCACTCATAAAATGTTAAATAATGAACTAAAATTCATTCATCAAGTCCATAACTTAGGGTCACATTTGTCCTTGGAGCAGGAGAAAGAGTTGTGTTCACCCTTTTCTTACTTTTGCTTTTGTCCTAAGTGCTTCAGAGAAGTACAGGGTGGGAACAGTGTTTCTACTGAGCAGCTGATACCATTGCTATGCACTCATTCATTATGCAGCAAACATTTCGTAATTTTAACATAAATATGGGACTCTGACGTTCTCCTCTTCATTTTGCAGAGCAGTCATCATGGCGAACCTTGGCTGCTGGATGCTGGTTCTCTTTGTGGCCACATGGAGTAACCTGGGCCTCTGCAAGAAGCGCCCAAAGCCTGGAGGATGGAACACTGGGGGCAGCCGATACCCGGGGCAGGGCAGCCCTGGAGGCAACCGCTACCCACCTCAGGGCGGTGGTGGCTGGGGGCAGCCTCATGGTGGTGGCTGGGGGCAGCCCCATGGTGGTGGCTGGGGACAGCCTCATGGTGGTGGCTGGGGTCAAGGAGGTGGTACCCACAGTCAGTGGAACAAGCCCAGTAAGCCAAAAACCAACATGAAGCACATGGCTGGTGCTGCAGCAGCTGGGGCAGTGGTGGGGGGCCTTGGTGGCTACATGCTGGGAAGTGCCATGAGCAGGCCCATCATACATTTTGGCAATGACTATGAGGACCGTTACTATCGTGAAAACATGTACCGTTACCCCAACCAAGTGTACTACAGGCCCGTGGATCAGTACAGCAACCAGAACAACTTTGTGCACGACTGCGTCAATATCACAATCAAGCAGCACACAGTCACCACAACCACCAAAGGGGAGAACTTCACCGAGACCGACGTTAAGATGATGGAGCGTGTGGTTGAGCAGATGTGTATCACGCAGTACGAGAGGGAATCTCAGGCCTATTACCAGAGAGGATCGAGCATGGTCCTCTTCTCCTCCCCACCTGTGATCCTCCTGATCTCTTTCCTCATCTTCCTAATAGTGGGATGAAGAAGGTCTTCCTGTTTTCACCATCTTTCTAATCTTTTTCCAGCTTGAGGGAGGGGGTAACCACCTGCAGCCCTTTTAGTGGTGGTGTCTCACTCTTTCTTCTCTCTTTGTCCTGGATAGGCTAATCAATACCCTTGGCACTGATGGGCACTGGAAAACATAGAGTAGACCTGAGATGCTAGTCAAGCCCCCTTTGATTGAGTTCATCATGAGCCGTTGCTAATGCCAGGCCAGTAAAAGTATAACAGCAAATAACCTTTGGTTAATCTGGACTTATTTTTGGACTTAGAGCAACAGATTGAGGCTAAACAAATCTCAGAACAGTCTGAAATACCTTTGCCTGGATACCTCTGGCTCCTTCAGCAGCTAGAGCTCAGTATACTAATGCCCTATCTTAGCAGAGATTTCATAGCTATTTAGAGATATTTTCCATTTTAAGAAAACCCGACAACATTTCTGCCAAGTTTGTTAGGAGGCCACATGATACTCATTCAAAAAAATCCTAGAAATTCTTAGCTCTTGGGACGCAGGCTCAGCCCGCTGGAGCATGAGCTCTGTGTCTATGGAGAACTGGGGTGATGTTTTACTTTTCACAGTATGGGCTACACAGCAGCTGTTCATTAAGAGTAAATATTGGCACAACACTAAACCTCTGGCTAAAGGACATATTCACAGTGAACATAACTGTAACATATATGAAAGGCTTCTGGGACTTAAAATCTAATGTTTGGGAATGGTGCCCTTGGAGGCAACCTCCCATTTTAGATGTTTAAAGGACCTATATGTGGCATTCCTTTCTTTAAACTATAGGTAATTAAGGCAGCCAAAAAGTAAATTGCCTTCTAGACACTGAAGGCAAATCTTTGTCCATTTACCTGGAAACCAGAATGATTTTGACACACAGGAGAGCTGCAGTTGTGAAAGCACCATCATCATAGAGGATGATGTAATTAAAAAATGGTCAGTGTGCAAAGAAAAGAACTGCTTGCATTTCTTTATTTCTGTCTCATAATTGTCAAAAACCAGAATTAGGTCAAGTTCATAGTTTCTGTAATTGGCTTTTGAATCAAAGAATAGGGAGACAATCTAAAAAATATCTTAGGTTGGAGATGACAGAAATATGATTGAGTTGAAGTGGAAAAAGAAATTCTGTTAACGTTCATTAAAGTAAAATTATTCCCTGAATTGTTTGATATTGTCACCTAGCAGATATGTATTACTTTTCTGCAATGTTATTATTGGCTTGCACTTTGTGAGTATTCTATGTAAAAATATATATGTATATAAAATATATATTGCATAGGACAGACTTAGGAGTTTTGTTTAGCACAGTTAACATCTGAAGTGTCTAATGCATTAACTTTTCTAAGGTACTGAATACTTAATATGTGGGAAACCCTTTTGTGTGGTCCTTAGGCTTACGATGTGCACTGAATCGTTTCATATAAGAATCCAAAGTGGACACCATTAACAGGTCTTTGAAATATGCATGTACTTTATATTTTCTATATTTGTAACTTTGCATGTTCTTGTTTTGTTATATAAAAAAATTATAAATGTTCAATATCTGACAAATTAAACGAGCGAAGATGAGCACCACCTCCCGTGTCTGCAGTTGTATTTCCTGGTGCTCGCCCTGTATTGGGGACCGTTTTGGGGGTTAATCTGAGCCAAGTGGCACTTTCAGTCCTCCCTTCTCAAGTGATGGCCTATGGTTCACACACTTCTCCCTGTTCCTGCCCTCGTCCTCACTTCCCAGTCACCCACTAGTTCATCTCTGCGGCTTTTGCATTTTCTCCACAAGTATCTAAGTGGGCTTAGCACTGGTAAACAGCAAAGGCACTATTGCAGCAGGAGGAACAGTCTGGGAGCTTTTTATCAGTCCTGGATTTAGAAATAGATTTTCTTGATTAAAATGAAAATTAACAAGCTCTAAAGAACTGTTGACCCTTGAACAACACAGGGATTAGAGGCACTGACCTGCTGCACAGTGAAAAATCTGCAGAGAAGTTTTTTTGTTTTTGTTTTTGTTTTTGTTTTTGAGAGGAGTCTTGCTCTGTCATCCAGGCTGGAGTACAGTGGCGTGATCTCAGCTCAGTGCAACCTCCATCTCCCGGGTTCAGGCGATTCTCCTGCCTCAGCCTCCTGAGTAGCTGGGAGTACAGGCGCCAGCCACCTCGCCCGGCTAATTTTTGTATTTTTAGTAGAGACGGAGTTTCACCATACTGGCCAGGCTGTTCTCAAACTCGGCCTCAAGTGATCTGCTCGCCTCAGCCACCCAAAGTGCTAGGATTACAAGCGTGAGCCACCGCGCCCGGCCTGCATAGAACTGTTAACTCCCCCAAAACTTAATTGCTAATAGACTAATTGCCTGCTGTTGGCCGGAAGCCTTACCAATAACGTAAACAGTCAGTTAACACGTATTTCGCATGTCATATATACTATATACTGTATTCTTACCATAAAGTAAGTTAGAGAAAATGTTATTAAAACATTGAGGAAGGAAAAGTATATTTACTATTCACTGACTGGAAGTGGATCATCATAAAGATCTTCATCCTCATCATCCTCACATTGAGGAAGGCTGAGGAGGAAGGGGAGGGGTTGGTCTTGCTGTCTCCTGGGTGGCAGAGGCAGAAGAAAATCTGTGTCTCGTGGACTCAGTTCCAACCTGTGGTGTTCAAGTGTCACCTGTACCTGCTTTATACACCCCAAATCAGGCTCTAAAATAGTCTCAGGTCTTGTAAGCCTTAGTGACACACTCTTCTCAGATTCAATACCTTTGATCTGAAAAGTGACTTTGATTTGTCATAATCTTCCAACTCATTCTCTACATGTTTCGACGCACCAGCACTGTGATGCTCTTGGTTATCCTTGACAGAAGTTTTCTCCTGCAACTAATTTGCTAAAGGCAGGGGGTAATCAGAAGTGACAGTGGTTGAAATCATAGGCCAATATCTTAGCAAACGTCTGTGTTGTAAATGGGGGAGTGCCTCTGGTGGGGTCTTCAAGGATCGCTCCAGCCTGGCTAGGGAAACTCTAGGGGAGAGGCACTTGAAATTATTGTACTCACAGGTCCTAGAGAGGGAGGCATGCCATGCCAAGCAGGGGGCTGGATTGGAGGTGTGCCCAGGGATTGGGTGCAACTCAGCATGTATGAGAGAGAAAGAGAGAGAACCCCTGGGCAAGTGCCTTTACTGGGAGCCAGGGTGGAGGACACAAGCACAAGGTGTAAGGGGATCTCACTGGTGTGTTTGAATGTCACTAAGTCACAGTCAGGGGAAGACAAAAAGTGGAACTTGTGGCAGGGACCAGCCTTATTACACTGGCACCTGGTTACCTGGACAGGGTGCCCACTGCCTATTTGTAGGATGTCAAGGCATCAGGAAAATATGAAGTTTTTAAAAATTTACAATATAATGCCAACCTCCTACAGTGATCAGAGGATCAGCTCTGTATTAAAGATGGAAAGATTCCAATCAACTCCTTGAAACCTCATCACCCACAAAACTACTAAAATAGAATGACAAATACAATTCTCGGCCAGGCACAGTTGCTCATGCCTGTAATCCCTGCACTTTGGGAGGCCGAGGCAGGCAGATCACTTGAGGTCAGGAGTTCAAGACCAGCCTGGCCAACATGGTGAAGCCCCCATCCCTGCTAAAAATACAAAAAATTAGCTGGGTATGGTGGCACACGCCTGTGATCCCAGCTACTCAGGAAGCTGAGGCAGGAGAATTGCTTGAAACCGGGAGGCAGAGGCTGCAGTGAGCCGAGATCGCGCCATTGCACTCCAGCCTGGCAATAAGAGCGAAACTCCGTCTCAAAAAAATAAAATAAAATAAACTTTTCATTACCTGCCTATAATAATTTCTCAAAAAGAGTCAACTGAAGAGACTTAAAGTGTTCGAAGCATAGCTACTTGTAGGACCAGAGTGAATAATACCCACCTGTATCTTTCCCAGGCCTCATGTTTCCTTTGTTATTTCAAACTTGTGTGAGTTATGCAAAAGGAATTTTTACTAAAAAGGAAAACAAAAAAATTTTTAAATGACCAGCATAAACATAATTGAGTTCAATCCCCCAGAAAGGGTTCTTCGGAGAACAGCCAGGTGCTGCCCTTGAAAACAAGGGCAAATCTCCCAATCTGGGGCTCAGACCAAAAGGGGTCTGTCTTTGGAGGGAAATCTGGGTCTGTACAGCTTCCCACTCTAAAGGGAGCCTTAATCCCAGCCAGAACTTGAGCTTCTCCAGGCAAGGCCTGACCTTGCCGACTGATCTAAGCATTCTGCGCTTCATTTTCACCCAAGAAAAGTGACTTCCTCCTGGCTGGGGAGCTCCTTCCTAGGACTCAGCTCATCCTGAACTAATAACCACATATGTCCATCCTTTGTTCCATTCTTTGAGTCCCACCCATGTTCTTCAGGAAAGCTGCAGCTGGTCCACGTGCCTCGCCTGTGCTTCTGTAGAACCTCTCCCTTCTCTGCCTGCAGCAGGGCTCCTGGAACTTGAATGTGCACTTGAATCTGCAGGTCCTGACTGTAGGTCTGTGTTTCTAACATGCTGCTGGGTGATGCTGTGCCTGTCCTGTGGTCTGCATTGTAACAAGCCTCCGGGGGTTCCCACGCTGGAGTCTGCATCAGAAACCTCTGGAGGGCTTGTTAAACACAGATGGCTGAACCCTATCCCCAGAGTTTCTGATTCCCTAGTACCAGGGTTGGGCCTGAGAATTTGCATTTCTAACAAATTGCCAGGTGATACTGATGCTGCTGGTGCGGAGAGGACACATGGAAACCACTGCTCGGCAGATGCAAAAGAAGCAGAAGCCGCCCCAACCCTGAAATACTCACAAAGCTGCTGTGGAGAACAGACACCTGCCGGGGGAATAAGAGCCTGGGGATCCTGCCTGGGAGGAGGAGAGAGCTGGGAGCTCTAGGGGTGAATGCCAATGGAGGTGCAAGGAGGTGACTAACTCCTGCTGTCTGAAAATAGTGAAGAAGAGCCGAGGCCTGAAGCCCACCCTTAGTGAGAGATTTATTTAAACTTGGAAATGGTGCCCAGTCACTTGAGAACAGCACTTCTCAGATTCAGATGTACACATGAACCACCTGAGGATCTTATTAAAATGTGGGTTCTGAGGCTGTAGCTCTGAGGTGAGCTCGGAGATTCTGCAGTTCTAGAAGCTTCCAGGTGATGCAATGCTGTTGGTGCAAGGATCGCTCTCTGAGAAACAAGGACCTAGAGGTCCAGGTCATCTTGGAGAGCTCCTCTAACCCTGGCCAAGAGCTTCGGGAGGCACTGGGGCTCAGGCACCCAGCAGGGGAGTCTTCACTTTCCTTGTTTGAACTCTAAGTGCTGCCTTTCACACACAATTCCCTTGTCTGGGCCCAGACAACACAATCAGTGCAGCGCCTTATCTCAGAACTAAAGACAGTTGAATGCCCCTGGGGAAGGGAGGGCTCTCTCTGAGGAAGTCTCAAACACCCTGCTGCAAAATTTTCACCCTCAGGATCCCCAATTTCCCTGAACCTTAACAGACTTGCTTGTTCTTTAGAAATTGCCTATAATTTCCAAGATAAAAGAACTAGAAACGTGGCCTTTTCACCTATGTGGCTTCTCTTTTTTTTTTCTTTTGAGATAGGATCTCACTATATTGCCCAGGCTGGTCTCAAATTCCTGGGCTCAAGCGATCCTCCCATCTCAGCCTCCCAAGTGGCTGAGATGACAGGCACGTGCCACTGTGTCTGGCCCTGTGTGGCTTCTCCAAGGTGAATATGGGCCTTGGGGGCTCCAGGTGGCACATGTAAGGTGTGTATAATAGTTTTGTGTTCAGACTTAAATGAGGCTCAAAATTATGCTGGGGAATTCTCAGGGGCAGCCCCTTCCAAAATCAAAGACCTGTGGCGCGAAGCCCCAGCATCCTGCCCCAGTGAGCTGGGGCTGACTCCGACAGCAGCTGCTCCTGGGTCTATCATCTCCTGTTGCTTTGACAGGCCAACTGGGATAGGGGGTTAACCTCTGAGGCCTGTCCTGTCCTATACAGTCCCAGGCAGCGCTGCTCCCTGTGCCTGAGACACTGGCTTCTCCACATAGACCTCAGACACAGGACTGGGGCCACTGCCCTCACTGTGCGCTTTAAAGGGTCCTCCTCCGGGCCTCCACTCAGAGCCTACCATCCCGCTCTTCCTAAACCACATTCCAGGTGCCCAGGGTGTTGGAATTATCTGCCTCAGGGCCCCTGTTGTCCTCCTATCTGTCCTACAAATGGACCACACCACCAGTATACACAGCTCAATGTCCAAGAGGCAGCCACGACATCACTGTTTGGGTCTGGTGGCTCAGAAGAAACTTGGACATGTAGGCTGGGAGTCCACATCCATGAACTTGAGGCCCCCAGGAGGCACACGATGAATTCGAGTGGGAAGAGAAGGGGGTGGACCACGGGACAGAGGCCTCCCTCTGGAGTCTTCCTCTAAGCCCTGCAAATGTTAGAGGCAGTTCTGCCCCCAAAGCTTCTAGGGGAAAGGAGTGAAGGATTTGGCAATAAAGTCCTTAGTTTTCGCAAATGTCTGCAAGTCATAAAAGTGCTTTTAAGTTCTCCACGGGTCAGGACTGGTCATGTTAGTTTCTTACACCTCTCCCTTGGTCCCTCCACCCCTAGACATTGGGAGACTCCCAGTCAATTCACCACCCAGGATGGCTGCCCCTTACATTCCCCACAACCAATTAGTCCAAATACACCCATGTTTTCAAGCACCTTTCTGATGAACCTCTAGAAAGTAGCCAGTGCTGCAGAAATTTCTTGTACCATGTGCTCAGATTTCTAGGATCCTACCAGTTAAAGAACAACAGTTTCCTTGCTTCCACCAGGGAATTTGCTAACACTTGCTTCTAAGATCTGACCCCTCAGAGCCACTGTGGTCCATCAATCAATTCAAAAATTATAGTGGCCTGGGGCTGCGTGGGTGAGGTGGCTGCTTGGGAGGCTGAGGTGGGAGGATGGCTTAAGCCCAGGAGTTCAAGGCTGTCGCAAGCTGTGACTGCACCACTGCACTCCCGCCTGTGCAACAGAGCAAGACACCATCTTTATAAAAACAAACCAGCGGCCAGACGCAGTGGCTCACGCCTGTAATCCCAACACTTTGGGAGGCCGAGGCGGGCGGATCACGAGGTGAGGAGTTTGAGACCAGGCTGGCCAATATGGTGAAACCCTGTCTCTACTAAAAACACAAAAATTAGCTGGGCGTGGTGGCGCGTTCTTGTAGTCCCAGCCACTCGGAAGGCTGAGGC
The DNA here is from genome assembly GCF_028885625.2 of Pongo pygmaeus. Lineage (NCBI taxonomy): Eukaryota > Metazoa > Chordata > Mammalia > Primates > Hominidae > Pongo > Pongo pygmaeus. The sequence continues at coordinate 28,951,291 of NC_072394.2, read as the reverse complement.
AGAAGAATCGCTTGAACCCACGAGGTGAAGGCTGCAGTGAGCCGAGATGGCGCCACTGCACTCCAGCCTGGGTGACAGAGTAAGACTCTGTCTCAAAACAAAACAAAACAAAACAAAACACCAGCAAACAAACATAGTGAACTACAATTAAATTTATTTAATCACAGTACTAAATGCTACACAGCAACTGTGTAGAATACTGCATAGCAACAAAAAGCCATGCTTTAAAAGAGTTGTGCCTTACATGGGGAAGTGTGCATAATATAATTTTAATTGAAAATCAGATTGGCAGGATAATCATTTTTTATAAAACAAAACAAAAAAATGGCTGGGCACGGTGACTCACACCTGTAATCCCAGCACTTTGGGAGGCTGAGGCGGGCAGATCACAAGGTCAGGAGATCGAGACCACCTGGCTAACATGGTGAAACCCCATCTCTACTAAAAATACAAAAAACTAGCCGGGCGTGGTGGCGGGCTGCCTGTAGTCCCAGCTACTCGGAAGGCTGAGGCAGGAGAATGGCGTGAACCCAGGAGGCGGAGCTTGCAGTGAGCTGAGATCATGCCATTGCACTCCAACCTGGGCAACAGAGCGAGACTCCGTCTCAAAAATAAAGCATATATATATATATATTACAAATACACAGGAAAAAAATACCAGAAATCTGCAGGCCTTACTGTTAACAGTGGTTATTGGTTATTGCTGGGTGGCGGATAACAGGTGATTTTTTTATTTCCTTATGTGTTGTTTTTATATTTTCCAAAAAATTTACAGTGTATTTCCAAAAAATTGACTTGATCAAGGGGTGTGTGTCTGAGTGTGAGTGTGTCTATTCTGAGTGTGTCTATGAGGATGTTTCTGGATAAGGTTAGCATTTGAATCAGTAACCTGAGTGATGAAAATTGTTCTCACCCAAGTGGGTGGGCACCACCCGATCTCCTGAGGGCCTGAATAGAACAAAAAGGCAGAGGAAGGAGGAGTTCACCCCTTTTTGCCTCCTGCCTGCCTGCTTCAGCTGATGCATCCGTCTCCTCCTGCCCTTGAACTGGGATTTACACTACGACTCCCCTGGTTCTCAGGCCTTTGGACTTAGGCTGGAAACACAACCCCAGCTTTCTGAGTCTCCAGCTTGAAGACACCAGCAGGTCATGGTACTTCACAGCCTCCATAATTGCATGAGTGAGTTCTTCCTGTATACATGTGCTTCTGGTTCTGTTTCTCTGAGAGGTCTGGCTGATACATACATGACCAAATATTGCTTTTACAATGAGAAAAAGATTGATAACTATTATTTTTAATCAGTAAATGGTATGCACCAAACCTGGCCCGTCTGCCTTCAGGGGGGCCTCTCTGTAGCATTTTCTCAGACATAAGTACAACTTTTGAGAGTGTAACATGCCAGGCTCTGTGCCCAACATTTGGCACATATAGCCTTATCTGATCTTCACAACGCTGTCCATTTTAGGAAGTTCACATTCAGAAACGTTCATTCTGTCACTTACCCAGGGTACACAGTATGCTCCCCAAAACTATGTTATGGAAACACATGACCATTGATTTGTGATGATATTTAAGAGTTTGGTATAGAGGTCCTGAGCCTGGAGTGCTATGGGCACAACTCATGACCTACATGAATGGTGCCTCCTGGACTTGTGCAGGGCGCTAGCTTCAAGGGACTCTGCTGATTCCAAATAGTACCTGGGGGAATTGTCAGTAATCCTAAAAGCAAGCTCAGCCTGCAAGGCTGCCTATCCCGGACAGATGATGCCCCCTCCAATTGAGCCATGATCCCATAGAGCCGTAGAAAATGGGTCACCTCCTTCAGGAAGCCACCAGGGTGCTTGCATGGCTGGGAACTCTTTTTTCTCTAATGGTCCCAGACAATCTGCCGCTTTCCTCTCTGCTTCTAAAAAAAAAAAAAAAAATAGTCATTATCTAAATTTTTATGGTGGGCAAAGTTATCAGTTTTCAGTAAGCCCATCCCTTAGCTCCCTTACTTGATCCATCCCCTTCAGGAAACCTTCCAGGACCCCATCTTCATTGCCTTCCTTGCTGGTTACACGATCTGGATCAGTTTTCTAGGGCTGCCATAACCAAGTACCACAGATTGGGTGGTACAACAGAATTCTATTTCTTCACAGTTCTGGAGGCTGGAAGTCCAACATCAAAGCGTCAGCAGGTGTACTTTCTTCTGAGGCTTCTCTCCTGAGCATGTAGATGGCTCTCGCCTCTTTATATCTTCTCATGGTCTTCCCTCTCGGTGTGCCTGTGCCCTAAGCCCCTCTTCTTACAAGGACACCAGTCATATTGGATTAGGGCCCACCGCAATAACTTCACTTAGTGTAACTACCTTTTTAAAAACCCTGTCTCCAAATACAGTCATAAGGAATTAGGGCTTCAATATACACATTGCGGGGGGTGGGAAGACACGATGCAGCCTATGACATCATCTTTCTAGAAGTGTCATAAGAGTATGTCTGTCACTCTCAACACAGTTCAAAGGCACTCTCAGGACTGTGAGGGCCTTGTGGGGACCCCACATTCACACACTCCCCATGCTTCTCACAATGAAGATGCCACCGTCTGAGTCACTGTGTTCCTCTGCACAGACTGGGTCAGGGCCCACCACTCACCTTAGGATCGCCAAGGGTGCCTACCTCATAGTGTCCATGGCAGAGCAAATTGCGATGTTTCCATTCTGGATATAGCTCCTAAAATCCAGCCACCACACCCCCAAGTCTGGCACAAAGTGAAGAGTTTCATGATCAACCAACTTGGTTTGGTTTGGCTCAGACCTAGGAAGATCTAAAACTTTACACCGGATCATGTTCCTACCACACACAAATACACTGCAAACACACCTGGCTTGGAGTTATGCTGATTAGAAGTTAATTAACATAAAGCAGGGAGTGTTGGCTGTAATTCAGCGGGTGCTACAGAAAGGCTGGCAAGGTCCCCTTCCTGCATGTTGCCCAATTCCAAATGTTGGGCGCACCCACCACCCTGCGTATGGCGGCTACCCACACATGGAATGTGTCCACTCAGGTCTCTTCATCGCCAGGGCTCACCTTCCTGAGGCCCCAAGTCTAAGTTCAGGGGAAGCACTACAGAGAGGATCAGAGGATCTCAAAGGCCCAGGTCGTTCCAGCTGGGTGACCGCTGGCCCCGCCCACTGTCCAGACTCACAGACTGGAGAATCCAATGAGAAGCCTGTAATTTTGATTTTCTTCTTTTCCCTGAATGACTCTGAATCTCCTTTTACCCCAACCCCTGGAGGAGGCCTTTTCTCATCAGCCAATCTGAAGACCCCTTTCTCCACACCGCCTTTCAGTGGAGGAATGACAGGTGCTGGGGTTGCTATTTCTGTCACACAGATAGTAGGGCATTTATTGTGGACCAGACTTGTCCCAAAGGAGGGTTTCCAGTCTCCAGCTGGGGTCATCCAGCATGGCTGTTTCCTGAAGAAACAGCTCTGGACCTTTGATGAACAGAAAAAAGAATGACGGAATGATTCCACGTGCGATCAAGCCCAGATTCCCCACATAAAGTCTGTCAAAGGCCATTCTTAGCTTGAGAATTTTAAGAGTAAGATTTTTGTCTGCCCCCCTCCCCCGCCAAGGAAAAGGTCTGTTGTGGTTCTGCTACACATTTGATTTCTTTTTTTTTTTTCTTTTTTTTTTTGAGACAGGGTCTCACTCTGTCACTCCAGCCGGAGTGCAGTGGCACAATCATAGCTCACTGCGGCCTTGACCTCCCTGGCTCAAGCGATCCTACCACCTCAGCCTTCCTAGTAGCTGGGACCACAAGCACGTGTCACCATGCCAGGCTATTTTTAAAAAATTTTTTGTAGAGATGGGGTCTCACCATGTTTCCCAGGTCTCGAACTCCTGGGCTCAAGTAGTTCTCCCACCTTGGCCTCCCAAAGTGCTGGGATTACAGGTATAAGCCACCACACCCGGCCCACATTTGATTTTGACCAGCCACATTCAAGCTGCCACATTCCCCCAGGCTGCCGGGAGGTGGAGATGAACCCAACAAATAAACCAGGATGGGCTGTTTGGCTCTGTCCTGCCAAGTTATGGAAAATGCGAGCAAAAAAACCACCATCTTGCTCCTGACATAATCACCCTGAAGAGTAAGTAATCGTACAAAAAAAAAAATTGTTTAATTAGGCTTCTCCTGGTTCCCAAAAATAAAACCACAATATAAAATGGCAGAGAATTTGCGTCCTCCAAGGTGAGGGACAACCTTCGTTATAAAACCACACAGACCAGACAATATTATTCAGTAATAAAAAGGTATAAAGGACCGTTACATGCTACAACATGGATGAACACTGAAAACATTATGCTGAGTGAAAGAAACCAGTCACAAAAGACCACATAGGATGTGGTTTCATTTATGTAAAATGTCCAGAAAGGGCAAATCTGTAGAAGCAAACTGCGGATTAGTGGTTGCCGGGGGTTGGAGGGAGGTGGAGGATGGGAACTGCCTACCAATGGGTACAGGGTTTCTGTCTGGTGTGATAAAATGTGCTGGAATTAAATAGTAGCAAATCAATGAATAACTTTCTGACTATTCCAAATATCCCTGAGTGTACACCTTGAAATGGCGAATCTCATGTTACGGGAATTACCCCAATGGTGCTATTTTTTCAGTTTTTATTTTTTATTTTTATTTGTTTATTTATTTATTTTGAGACAGAGTCTCGCTCTGTTGCCCAGGCTGGAGTGCAGTGGCACGATCTCGGCTCACTGCAACCTCTGCCTCCCGGGTTCAAGCGATTCTCCTGTCTAAGCCTCCTGAGTAGTTGGGAGCACAGGCTTGTGCCACCATGCCCAGCTAATTTTTGTATTTTAGTAGAGACAGGGTTTCACCATGTTGGTCAGGCTGGTCTCAAACTCCTGACCTCTGGTGATCCACCCGCCTCAGCCTCCCAAAGTGTTGGGATTACAGGCGTAAGCCTCTGCACCTGGCCGATGATGCTTTTTTTTTTTTTTTTTTTTTTAAAGCACAGAATTGCCTACCTAAGCACAGAGGTGATGAGAGGGTAGGAGGAGGTTTAGGCAGTTGATTGAGGTTTAATCTGTTGTAAGAACATTTCTGCCCACTTGTTTTTCTCACGAGTGTTCCAGAAAACAGTCATAGAGAAGCACTAATAGCTTTAGGTCTAGCACATTTCTAGACACTTGGTCCTAAGCCTTTTCTGGTTACAAAATCGAAGGCTAAATCAATGAAAGCTGAAAAATGAAATACGACATTCTCGACCTTTAAGAAGGTAAGAAAAGTGAAAAGGAACACAGTAATGTTTAATTATGGAGCAGCTGAGTTTAAAACCTGCTTGCCCCTGCTGTGATATGTAATTTACAAGGCCTGCTGGTATCAAGAGCTGATGGGATTGTTACCAGGCGAATAGGCCCTTTGCCCATACGTGGCAGAAATGTGGTCCCCTTTTTTCTACCTAAAGTACTAAAGTTTCCTTAAGAAAAACCTCTGGACCTTTGGTGAACTAATAAATGCTCAGGGGTCTGGGAAGTGGCTTCATGCACCCGTTTTTGCGACAAGTTTAGTGACTGCCTTTTCTACTAGGTTATAAATTACTTCTCATATAGACTATTTCTTTTTTTTATTTTTTGTTATTTGACTTTAAGTTCTGGGATACATGTGCAGAATGTGCAGGTTTGTTACATAGGTATACATGTCCCATGGTGGTTTGCTGCACCTATCAACCCGTCATCTAGGTTTTAAGCCCCACATGCATTATGTATTTGTCCTAATGCTCTCCCTCCCCTTGCCTCCCACCCCCAAACAGGCCCCTGTGTATGATGTTCCCCTCCCTGTGTCCATGGGTTCTCATTGTTCAACTCGCACTTATGAGTGAGAACATGCAGTGTTTGGTTTTCTGTTCCTGTGTTAGTTTGGTGAGGATGATGGCTTCCAGCTTCATTCATGTCCCTGCAAAGGACATGATCTCATTCTTCTTTATGGCTGCATAGTATTCCATGATGTATATGTGCCACATTTTCTTTGTCCAGTCTACTTCTCATACAGACTATTTCTACGCCTTTCATTCACCTGGTGGAAACTCTATCCTTTTTCCTGAAGATGGCATTTCCCTTGACATCTCAATCTGCCCAGTTGCTCCTTCTCTACCTCACAGGAAAGTTATGCTGATGAGTAAGGACACACCCTTGTTACACACTGAGCTGTTTTGGCAAGACTAGGTGGTGTGAATACCAGGCCTTGTGATGGGGCGGGGGACCTTGCTGTAGCCTCAGCTTCTTTACTGCCCACGTTGCCTCTCTGTCTTACTCACTTGACCTATTTGCTCTGTTCAGAGGTCTTGCTTGATCCTTTAAGACCCAGATGTCCCTTCTGAGTCATCATGTGGCATTTGGCCTTGTCTTCCCCGGCCTGCATTTACATCCAGTCCTCCTTCCCTGTGTGTCATCACACACCTGCATAGCACTTGCAGTTGGAGTCGGGAGAGCAGAGAAGATGGAAGAGAGGCATTGGTTCATGTCCAGTTGGAAAATCAGTAATGTTTCCATGTGGCAGCTAAAGTGGAGGGGAGAGAACACTCAGTCAACCCTTCAAATCAAGGACCTCCATGGTGGAGGTGGGTGTGGTCTACGAAGATGCATGCCCCTGTGCTGAAGGGATCACTCCCCTCCTGCCCCGCAGTAATTACCATTATCCAGGGATGGAAAGGAGAACGTGTGGCTGAGCAAATGTTAGCTCTTTTCCTCCTTTTCCTGGACCACAAAGCTAAGCTGGGTAGAAAAGCTTGCAGGGCAGAAACAGTTGTAAAAGACATCCATGGGGATACCCTAGATGTCAGCTGTTCCCATTCTGTTCCTTCCTCCACCCCACTCTCTTTGGCAAGCCAGTCTTCCACTGGGGCACCTGTAATGAGTTACTCCCTGCTGCACAACCTCACTTCTCTCCAAGAACTATCCTCATCATTCAGACTCATCATGAATCCATACCTTAGAGTCTCTTGAGCCACCTCTAGGGTGCTTAACAATCCTCGGCTTATGTTGTTCCCTCCACCTAGAATGTCTTTCCTGCTCCCTATCTCCAAGTGGCAAACTCTCAATGTATACATCAAGACCCAGCTGGGGCCAGGCATGGTAGCTCATGTCTGTAATCCCAGCACTTTGGGAGGTCGAGGCTGGTGGATCACCTGAGGTCGGGAGTTCGAGACCAGCCTGGCCAACATGGTAAAACCCTATCTACTAAAAATAGAAAAATTAGCCAGGTGTGGTGGCACATGCCTGTAATCCCAGCTATTTGGGAGGTTGAGACAGGAGAATCACTTGAACCAGGGAGACGGAGGTAGCAGTGAGCCAAGATCGTGCCACTGCACTCCAGCCTAGGTGACAGAGAGAGATTCCATCTCAAAAAAAAAAAAAAAAAAAAAAGACCCAACTGAAATCTGAAATGTCAGTCTGATGAAGCCTATGACTCCTGCTCAGTATAATGTTTTAAATGCATAAAATAAGATACATGGGTTATAAAATAAACTGATTAAACTAAAATATAGTTATCAAAATATGTTAATACTCATTAAACTTAAATATCTAAAAACTCACTGAATAAGATCTACTGGTAAGCCTAATAACAAACATAATTTAACAGTGATATGTGTAAAGGATATTTTGAGATTTGTTACACCTGGAATTAGGTTGACCAACTTGTCCTGGCTTGTACCACACTTTCCCAGTTTAGCACTGAAAATCCTGTGTCCTGGAAACTCCCTCCGTCCCTGGCAAACTGGCACTTGAGAACCCTGTGTCCTGGAGAACCCCTTAGTCCCTGGCGAACTGGGACAGTTGGTCACCCTACCTGTAACGTGACATGAAGGCATCTGTGATTGTTAGTGGTGTTATAATCACAGGTACTGCTAATGATACTGCGAGTTGCTACCTGCATTCTTCATGGAGGAAAAGCTCTATTTCAGGTAGAGGCGAGTGAAAATAAAGATGTGATTGGTTTTTCCCATCCAAGTTCATGTATTTTCCAATTTCTATCCATGGACAGCCCCCTTCCAGTTAAGAACCCCTGCAATTGGTAGGACAGAGTTAGGTCTACTCTCCTCTAATATTCATACTTTGTTCTTAGCTCTACAATAATTTACCAAACTGTTGTAATTGTTTGTTTAAACAACACAACAACAATTCTCCATTAAGCACCTTTCTTACAGGGTTGTGGGAGAATTAAAAGAAATGTATACAGGAGAGCTGGCATGAAGCAGGTCATTGTGATACAACCAGAGCCCTCTTGCATGGTTGAATCTAAATTGGTTGAAAAATTTTGGAAAACTGGCAGGTTCTACTAAAGCTGAACACACCCCTATCCTATGACCCAGCATTTTGACTCCTGAGTATTTCCCCAACAAAAATGAGAGCTTATAGTCATCAAGAGACAGGCCTAAGAATTTTCCTAGCAACTGTATTCACAATAGCCCCAAACAAAGGATAACCCCAGTGTCCATGAAGAGAAGAACAGATCAAGAAGTTGTGTTCTATTTAAACAACCATGTACCATACAAGAATGAGAATTCACAAATAATATCTCAGCCAGGTTTGGTGGCACACACTTGTAATCTAGCACCTTGGGAAGCTAAGGCTAGAGGATCCCTTGAGGCTAGAAGTTCAAGACTAGCCTAGGCAGCATGACAAGACCTCGCTTCTACCAAATGGAAAAAAAAATTAGCCACCATGGTGGTGTGTTCCTGTAGTCATAGCTACTTGGGAGGCTGAGGCAGGAGGATCACTTGAGCCCAGGAATTTGAGGCTGCAGTGAGCCATGATGGCACCACTGCACTCCAGTCTGGGTAAGAGAGTGAGACCCTGCCTTTAAAAAGTAAAAAGCAATTTAAAAAACAATAATAACATCTCTAAGGAACAATATTAATAAATCTCACAAGCATAATTTTGAACAAAAGAAACCAGCTACAAAACAATGCATATTGCATGATTCCATTTGTATAAAAGAAGGGTGAAACACCAGCCTGGAAGCTAGAAGTCAAGGCAGTGGTTACCGTTGAGGTGGGTGGGAATATTCTGCTGGTTACCTAAGGGTATTGAGTTTGTGAAATCTACTGAATGTTGTACTTATGGCACGTGCATTTTTCTATATTATGTTATGCTTCATCAAAAGCATTCAATATGTTGGGTCCTCATTCCCACCTCTTGCCAGATCCCACCTGCAGCCACCACCACCAAGAAGTGACCTCTCCCTGCATTTTCCACTTGGGTTGGCTCTGTGACTTGGCAAAGACTTTTCCCTGCTGAATCCATCCCTCTCTCCACAGTGCTTTGAACTTCCTCCTGGACAAGGGCAACAACAGCCTCTGGCACGAACCTCTTAAGTTGCCTTCACAACAATCAGTGCCTCATTAGTATTTCTGGCAGGCTGGTAATTAACATGTTAGCACATACCTGTGTATTCAAAGCAGTTTTGGGCCTGAGCTGACTATCCTTTACACTATTTCAGGGAAGGATTTGTATTGAATTCTGTGGCTTCGACTGTGCCAAGCAGCAACTGATAATCTTCCATCTGCCGCAGCTGTAACAATGATGGGAGCAGCGGGCATGATACCCCTGCACAGATGGGAAAACTGATCCTCAGTGTGAACTGATGTCACCCCAAAGATGCCCAGCAAATATACCATTTATTGTCTGAAGTGGAAATCACCTTCCATGAGAGAGGAGGCCAAAGCTCCCCTGTAACCGATGATGACTAAGCCCTGCAAAGCTGAGAATGGCAGGCCAGGGATTAGAACTCATGTCTTTGGCTCATGTCCACTCTCTGTGCAGCGCCCTGCCCTCACCCGCCTCCCCTGAGAATGAACACCTCCCTGGGAAACCCAGGTGTCCCCACTCTGACACAGTAAAAGCTGGACCCTCATCTGGTCCAGGTAGCCTCATCCTGGGGGAGGCCTTTCTCCATTTGGACATTTTCCTGTGTATTTAGGGAGAGTGACAAACTGCAGACCAACTTATCAGGTTAATTATGCTTTTAAAAACATCACAGACAAGGAGCAAAGTGATGTGGAGGCTAAATGAGGAACTCAGTGGTGGCTGAGTCTGGCAGTCTTTGCCCTTCTTCGGGTCTGCAGGTGGGAGTTTCTGCCCTTTCCTGGGCCTCTCCTTTCTGGACAACCCGAGAGACAGATCACCTTAAAACACAGCCTTCATCCTGTACCTGCCCTAAGCCTTCAGTGGTTCCCCATCTTCTACCTTCTCACCTACAAACATCCTGTCCCACATACACTGGTTGATCCCCGCATGAGAAGAAGAACTGCTTCAGTGGTCCCAGCTGAGCCAGAAGGACCACTGCTCTTCCTCATCTCCCACCCTTCCTCACCTCCCTCCCATCCTCCCCATACTCCACCCCACTCCTGCCCTGAGTCAATTGCTCACAGCCAAGTTCCAAACACTAACTGCACTCTGACCAGGAAGGGCAGAGAACTGCAGGGAAAATGATCCATGGATTAGCATGGCATTTGCTTCTCCAAGCTGTAGCCACCCCCTGGGCTCATGTTCTGCTTCTCAACAACTCTATACCACAGAATGTCAACTACCACCATGACGGGTCTTCAACATGCTGCCCTTGATTAAAAAAACAACAGCAACAACTGTAAAACTGTCTCCCTTATCCCTGTAAAATTTTCTCTTGCTGCTTTTGTGTATTCCAACCAACTGCAATTTGGACCGTCGCTGATCAACAAGGGATAAAAGAAATCTAGATGCATCTAGATTCCAGGCACTGCGCTAGGTGCCAGGCAAACACATGTGAATGAAACACAGTCCTTCAACTTCTATGAGCTCAGCATAATGTGTGAATGGGAGGCTCCGGTGACTACAGTAACAGGCTCTGTGCCAAATGGCAAGGGAACCACATGGAGACTCCTGGCTGGGTTTGGGAGCAGAAGAGTGGGCAAACCATAAAGGAGGGTGAATTTAAGATTTTCAAAAAGCCATAGTCCAAATTCTGACAGTAAAAGCTGAAAAATAGGCATATTCTATGACCCAGCAAATCTACTCCTGAGTATATATTCAACAGAAATATGGGCACCAAGAAGAACATGCAGGAATATTCATGACAACGCTATTCATAAGACCCCAAATGAGAAACCGGCCAAATGTCCGTCAACAGGGAAATGGATAAGTAGGTTGTGGAATATTCTTACGATGGAATGAATGATCTATAACTACACACAATGTGGGTGAACCTCAAATACGTAATTCGAGCAAAAGACAGACACAGAAGATTATATTCTATATAATTCTATGTATATGAAATACAAAACCAGGCAAAACTAATCTATGGCATGGGACTCAGAAAAGTGGTCATATAGGGGAGGGAACTGTGGTGTGAAGAGGCCATGAGGAGCTTGGAGGGTGCTGTCATGCTCAGTTTCCTAATCTAGGTGCAGGTTACAATGGTGTATTTGGTTTGTAAAAATACACAATGCTGGGCCGGGCGTGGTGGCTCACGCCTGTAATCCCAGCACTTTGGGAGGCCGAGGCAGGTGGATCACGAGATCAGGAGATCCAGACCATCCTGGCTAACACGGTGAAACCCCATCTCTACTAAAAATACAAAAAATTGGCCGAGTGTGGTAGCCCACGCCTGTGGTCTCAGCTACTCGAGAGGCTGAGGCAGGAGAATTGCTTGAACCTGGAAGGCGGGGGTTGCGGTGAGCCGAGATGGCGCCACCGCACTCCAGCCTGGGTGACAGAGTGAGACTCCCTCTAAAAAAAAAAAAACCATAATGCTGGACATTGCAAATATGTGCACCTTCTGTGTGGATCTCAGACTTGAATAAAAGGAAAAAATTAAGTATGTCTATTGTCTTAGTCCATTTAGGTTGCTATAATAAAATATCATGAACTGGGTGGCTTATAAACACCACACATTTATTTCTCACTGTTCTGGAGGCTGGCAAGTCCAAGATCAAGGTGCCAGCAGATTGGGTGTCTGGTGAGAACCCACTTTGTGGTTCATAGATGGCCATCTTTCACTGTGTGCCCACATGACAGAAGGGACAAGGGAGTACTCTCAGGCCTCTATTATAAGGGCACTAATCCCAATCATAAGGGCTTCACCCATATGACCTAATCACCTCCCAAAGATCCACCTCCGTTACCATTACCTCGGGGGTGAGAATTTCAACATATGAGTTGTTGAGGGACACAAGCATTCAGACTATAACAGCTGTTTAGGTAGCTACACAGCTAAATAAGTATTATTTTCCAAATCACATTTCAGTGATTTCTCTACCATTAGGCCATGGGCCAGCAATGGAACCTGGCTTATCCTTCTTGTGTTCTTCCTTTCCTGGCACAAATATGGTCAGTAATCTTGCCAAACAGTAACCTCCCTGGTATAGTTAATTTGGCCTGCTAGGTTATATCCAAACGATCACTGTATTAACCTATAAATGCTCTCAAACTGGTCCAGGGTCTAATCAAAGCTGGAAATTGATCAAATAATGACCCATTCATGCATTCCAGAATTCAGCCATTCCCTGTTGCTTTTTTAGAAAATGGCATAATTTTCTATTATTTACACAATCTAGAGAACTATGTCATAGACCCCTGCATCATAGAACACCCAGATCTGTGGTCTCCATCTCATTCTTCCTGCTTTCTCAAAGATGATCTACACACAATTCTATTTCCCAGGCTATATAATATAATCCACTTTATGTAACATAGTATAATTCACTTGGCCCTGGTCTCTCAGTTCTTTTGAAGAAATGAATGTTCTCGCACTAATTCCTTGGTCTGTTTGTTGATCTTTACAGGCAGGGAGGGAGGATGCAAGGCAGGATTGGGTCGGCTCCACATTCTCCACATCTGCTTATTGTTTTCTTGCCTTGTTTGCAGCTTCCAGAACTCCTCCCTGCTTCTGTAGCAATTTCAGTCTTCCCCATTCCTCTGTGCCTTTGTAAACAGCCTTTTGTTCACTAACAAGAGAAATCTGCAGCCACGTCAGCTCTAAACCAACCTCCCACCATTCTCTGTGTAAAGTCCTGCTTAGAAAGGGAATAGGAGGAAGAGGGGTGGAGGGGGCTGGAGATGATTGTGTCTAGTGGCAACAGGCAGGGGAACAGTACACAGAGTTCAGAATGGGACAACGAGCCCGCCAAGGATGCACTGCCGGCCTGGCTGAGTGACCTTGAGCCTATCTGGGCCTGTGAGCTCACCATGCAAAGGAGCCGGACCAGAGAATTCTGAGTCCTTTCTAGCTCTAAACACTCTGGCCCTAAGCATCTATATGTTAAACAAAATTGTCCTGACATTTGTCTCTGGGTACTGAACTATTAGGAGATTTTTATTTTTTCATCTCCATTTTGCAAACAGTCTGTACTAAGATTACACTACTGTGTTTCTGTTTTGTGTGTATTCAGAAGCACAAAAAGTCTGTGGTTCTAGAAAGGAAATAGAAAAGTTTTTTTTTTAAAAAAAGTGGGAAAGTGAAACAAATGTTAAAGTCAGAGGAGAAAGAAAGGCCCAACCGGAGGCCCCAAATCCACCCAGAGCCCAGAAGCCCGGGTTTCCCACGACCGGCTGCAGTCTTTGTCAGCTCTCTGGCGTCATCTGCTGTCCTTCTCGATAACAACCGTTTAATTTGGTTTGCAAAATTGTTCTGACGCAAATCCACCGTGAACACTGACGGGGTCACATTCAGCATAAAAATCGCATTCTGTTTACAGGAAAATCTGGCTCCATACTTGCCCCCATATTCACTTTTGACTTTGCCTTGCAGTACTAATTGTAACAGGGACACCTGAACAAGTCCTTTCTGTATAAGGCCCAAAATGGTCACCCAATACCGATGAGTCTCTTGCTATGGAAAGCCCGGGAATGCACCTCCAGCCCCTTCTGCGCTTGGCTCGGACACCATGTAGAGGAGAAGGCACTCTGCAGAACCCGCCCTCAGCCCGCACCACCTGTCCAGGGGAGTGGTTGCATGTCAATGTGTCTCTGCTCCCGGGGTTCCCACAGATCTTTAACTTATTGGCCTTTGGGCTAATTCAGTCCTTCAAGCATTCCCCGCCCAACATGCCAGGAAATCTTCTCACGTGTCTTCCACCCCATACCTACCAGTCCTGTTTTCCCACTACCCGATGAAAGTGTGACCGCCCCCCGCCCCCCCCCCCACACACACAACACCCTGTTGGTCCCACCCTCAGGGCATGGTGGTCCAGGTGAACGCTTGCCCTCTTTTTGAGCTGAACCTCCCTACAGAGGCTGTCAGCAAAGACTGCTTTGCTGTCCAAGGCTGGCCTTTAGGTGCAGGACACTATGCATGCCCAGCGAGACTTGTTGAAGCCACATCTGTCATAGATATTGATGGGAAAAGCATTTTCCTTCTAACACATCTAATTCCAATTCTAAAAGGCACCTCTCAAGTCTTGCTGAACTTCATCAAGGTTTTCACGTGGTTTCCTTAGTAAAGTGTGATGAGAAGGTCCATCCTTCTCAGGATGAAGGAGTGGTCCAGGAAGCCCTGATTGGTCTGCTGGGGAGGGAAGGGCTGCCTTATTTGGAGACCTGCAGGAATGCCACCTCCCCCGGCAGCTCCTATATAGCTGGATGGACCTGGCTGCCGAGAGGGTGTGCTGGGGGACTGTGCAGCTCGAGGCTCCAGAGGCACACTCCAGAGACAGCCAAGGTATGTGGGGGGCCACTTCTGTGGTCAGGACTGCTGGTTTCTTATCAAGGCTCTATCCCAGATTGAAAATCATGCAATTATTTCTTTACTCCCACATCTGGGGATGGGTCCCAAGTTCAGGGGAGACTTGCAAGGATACTCAGTGATCACTGGGCTTGCCTTTCTATAAGTTGGTGCTATAATAAAATGCTACTTTAGGGTTTGTGGGTTGGGATTTTGTTTTGCCTTTAAGCCTCTACGTATGAAAACTAATCTCTTTCTCAAGAATGCTGTGCTTTTATTTTTTTATTTGACTCACCTGAAATGATCTATTATGCCATTATTCTTATTTAAGATTTCTCCTTAAAAAAGGAATGATGTGGAGCATGGCCTGCTATTTAGGAGACTAATGAATGTTTGCTTCATGCTTGGATCTCTTTGGAGAAAGCCAGTCTGAGTTCACTGTGCTCAGGGGGTAGAGAGAGTGGGGTGAGGGGGTCCAGATGCTCATAGCCACCCTGGGACAGAGACGAGGCGATGTCTACAAGCAAGGAAAGGTCAGCGAGGCCTCTTTGCAGGCTTCTAGAGATGACTGGATGTGCTTCTAGAGATAACTTCAGCTGTGTTTTGCCTTTTTTTTTTTTTTTTTTTAAATATGAGGAGCAATGTGGCATCAGAGTTGAACATTTTAACAGAGGAACATTAGCCACTTTTAGGGATGCTGCAGTGGGGTGGTGGAGGGTGTGTGAAGGGCAAAACAAGCTCCCTGTCAGCCTCCTCCAGCTCTGGGGCCCCACAGCCTCACAGTAAATCTTTGCCTAGGAGACAGCTTAGGCAAGCTCCGCTGTGGGAACTCTTTCCATTTCCCTGATCCACACAGACAAAGACCCAGGTGCTAGAATGCCCTGACAGTTGGCCTTGGGAAGTGGATTTCACCGATGGCTATTGTAGTTTCAGGAGCTGAATGTGACAGGCAACCTTAAGGGGTGGGGTGAGGGGCTTTTCTATGACATCGGTGGCAGTCCTTTGGATATCCCAGGGCCACCTTGACCCGGGACCCTCCTGGTGTTCCCCCAGGCCCTCTTGTCTTCCCTTTCATCTCGTTTTCTCCGAAATTCCTCAAGGGCCCTGCCCTTTGCCCTTTGCCCAGCTCAGGGGGCATCATACCCAGAGAGTGAAAAGCACAGTGTGTGAGCACTGTCTTCTCCCGGAACCCAGATGGGCAGCGGAGCATGGCTAGTGGACACATGCAGTGCAGCATTAGACAGAGCCCAGTGCAGGTCTGCCACCTCCCCGCTGTGCAGCCTTGGGCAAATTACTTAACTTCTCTGAATCCCAGGACAACATTTATAACATGGGGATAATAATGTACCTACCCTATGTGAGAATTCAGTTAGGCAGTGTCAGAGAAGAGCTTAATACAGTGGCAGGCATGAAGAAAGTATGCAATAAAAAGCCAGTAGGATAAGCAGACGGTCACACTGTCCCCCAGGGGTGAGATCGGAAAGGATGCCTGGAGCACACTTGACCCCTGGACATAGAGGAGGCAGGGGTCCCTTCACTACGTTTCCATCTTTCCCTCTCCCCCACCTTCCTCCTCCTCTCTCTTTCAATACTGCAAAGCCCTTTAGGATCAGCAGCCAGTGAATTCCTCAGAATGGATGGCAGAATGCACCCAAGACAGTGCCAGCTCAGAGCAATAAAGAACAAAGAGGGGAGATTAAAAGTACAATCTAAAGTCAGGTACAGTGGCTCGTGCCTGTAATCTCAGCACTTTGGGAGGCTGAGGTGGGAGGATCACTTGAGCCTGGGCAACATAGTGAGACCCCGTTTCTATAAAATATATTTAAAAATTAGCTGGGTGTGGTAGTGTGCGCCTGTAGTCACAGATACTCTGGAGGCTGAGGCAAGAGGATTGCTTGAGCCCAGGAGTTCAGGGCTGCAATGAGCTATGATCATGCCACTGCACTCCAGCCTGAGCAACAGAGTGAGATCCTGTCCCTAACATATGTGTGTGTGTGTGTATGTGTGTGTGTATATATATATACGTGTGTGTGTGTGTACATATACATATATATGTGTGTATATATACGTATACATATGTGTGTGTGTATATATACATATACGTATGTGTGTGTGTATGTATACGTATACGTGTGTGTGTGTATATATACGTATACGTATGTGTGTGTATATATACATATACACACACACACATATATAGTCCATGCCCACCAGCATTTGATTCCAACTCTTCTATTGTATTTTCCTCCCAGGGATTTCTTGATTTGAAAGACTTGGGAGTATCAAAGAAAACATACATGTGTTAAGTCACCACTCCTTTATTTTCCCATGCATATTCAAAGCCACTATAATTGCCCTTTGCCATTCTTACCTGTCTAGGAAACCGGGACCACAGCCCTGAGTGAATGTAATCCTAGAAATAGCAAAGGAACTCGGTGTTTGAGTTAACCCTGCACAACCCAAACATGGAGAAACAAGTATGCTTTTGAGACCACATAAATAGCACAAGGATGCGATTCCTTCCTTAAAATCTCCTGCACTTGGGAGGGGGCAGGGGAGCCCGGGCAGGCCCGGTGGGGAGCTGACCACCGCTGTTTCTCTGGCAGGTTCTGACGCAATGAGGAATCACCTGAGCTGGTGGCTGGCCACTGTCTGTATGCTGCTCTTCAGCCACCTCTCTGCAGTCCAGGCGAGGGGCATCAAGCACAGAATCAAGTGGAACCGGAAGGCCCTGCCCAACACTGCCCAGATCACTGAGGCCCAGGTGGCTGAGAACCGCCCAGGAGCCTTCATCAAGCAAGGCCGCAAGCTCGACATTGACTTCGGTACCGAGGGCAACAGGTACTACGAGGCCAACTACTGGCAGTTCCCCGATGGCATCCACTACGACGGCTGCTCTGAGGCTAATGTGACCAAGGAGGTATTTGTCACCGGCTGTATCAATGCCACCCAGGCGGCGAACCAGGGAGAGTTCCAGAAGCCAGACAACAAGCTCCACCAGCAGGTGCTCTGGCGGCTGGTCCAGGAGCTCTGCTCCCTCAAGCATTGCGAGTTTTGGTTGGAGAGGGGCGCAGGACTTCGGGTCACCATGCACCAGCCAGTGCTCCTCTGCCTTCTGGCTTTCATCTGGCTCATGGTGAAATAAGCTTGCCAGAGGGCTGGCAGTACAGAGCGCAGCAGCAAGCAAATCCTGGCAAGTGACCCAGCTCTTCTCCCCCAAACCCAAGTATGTTCTGAAGGTGCCCAGGAGCAGCGATGCACTCGCACTGCAAATGCCACTCCCACGTATGCGCCCTGGTATGTGCCTGTGTTCTGATAGACGGGGGACTGTGGCTTCTCCATCACTCCATTCTCAGCCCCTAGCAGAGCGTCTGGCACACTAGATTAGTAGTAAATGCTTGATGAGAAGAACACATCAGGCAGTGCGCCACCTGCTTCACAGTACTTCCCAACAACTCTTAGAGGTAGATGCATTCCCATTTTACAGATAAGGAAACTGAGGCTCAGAGAGCTGAAGTACTGCACCCAGCATCACCAGCTAGAAAGTGGCAGAGCCAGGATTCAACCCTGGCTTGTCTAACCCCAGGTTTTCTGCTCTGTCCAATTCCAGAGCTGTCTGATGATCACTTTACGGCTCACAGGGACCCACATCCGAACATGTATCTCTAATGAAATTGTGGAAGCTCCATGTTTAGAAATAAATGAAAACACCTGAGCTGGTGGCTGTGTACTTTGACTGGTACATGGAGGCTATTTTAATCCTTCTAACTAAACTAAAATAGAATAAAGGAATTAAACTAAAATAGAAGTAAAGCTAGACAAAGGCCCAGAAATCATATTGTAAGGAAATATTATTGGAAGCTGATTCCCAGAGCAGACCACATATACAGCAGGATGTGCCTGTGGCATGAAGATTTTCTTTCTCTTTTTTTTTTTTTTAGGTGGAGTTTTACTCTTGTTGCCCAGGCTGGAGTGCAATGGCGTGATTTTGGCTCACTGCAACCTCTGCCTCCCAGGCTCAAGCACTTTTCCTGCCTCAGCCTCCCGAGTAGCTGGGATTACAGGTGTGTGCCATCATGCCTGGCTAATTTTGCATTTTTAGTAGAGACAGGGTTTCACCATGTTGGCCAGGCTGGTCTTGAACTCCTGACCTCAGGTGATCCACCCACCTGGGCCTCCCATAGTGCTGGGATTAGATTTTTTTTTTATTTTTTTTCAAAAGAAGGGTAAGTGCTTGCTGTTCCCATCCCTGAAACATTGCATGTATTTAAGAAAAACAAAATGTTAATGGCATATTTGCTTCTAATGTTCCCCTAACCCTACATGCATGTTTTATGTGCACCCATATGAGTATCTTTAAATATAATCCCTTTATATCTGTGTTCTATGCAAAATTTCTCAGTTCTTTCAAGACAGCCTGGTGAAGGCCATCATCTCTGTAAACCATTTATCACTATAAAAATACAATTACTCACCAAAAAGCTTTAAAAAATAAAACTGTGTCTTTAGGGAGACCCAATAAAGAATTCAATCCATACCATAAGCAGGAGTTGATACACCTCCTTATTAGCTAAAAATATATATAACACAATATGAATAATGTTTAAAATCTGTTTTAAATTTAAAACAATGAATTGAATGCTCTAAGAGGCTCCTACAGGTGCTCCAGGCCACTCTCAGAGACTCCCAGGAGTTGTTGAACTATATTTGGAGAAAACAGCCACTGAATATTATCATTTCTCCTTTAAAGAGAGTTTGTAAGGGGGGAACATGCATTTTATCAGACAATTTATCCAAAGCATTTCAGAACATGAGTGCTGATGAGGGCACCTCTTGTGCTGAGTCCCCTCAGCTATCAGTGTTCTTCTCAAGGACACATTTGGAAGGTTTTAACATTGAAAGTGAGCGGAGAACTTCCGGGCAGAGCAGCACAAAGAAACAGCCTTACACTGGGCACATGGAGGAGACGTCCACCCTGCAGCCAGGACTGGGGTTCATGTTGCTGCCAGAGCTACACTCGCCTTCTGCTTCCACAGTCCTGTTAATTCTAGATCAGAGAGCAAGAAAAAAGTACAGAACATATCCTCCACGGTTATTTCCTGCTTTCTAATTAAAAAAATAATAACCATGGCAAGAGAGAAAGAAAGAGAAAGTACTCAGAGGCTGACACTGACATTTCACTTCCTCACTCTCCTAAGTTTAATTACAACAGCACGTGCAGCCATGTCAGCCAAATGACTTCATTTCTGATGTGAAAATGCTTAGGCCATGATGTCGTTCATTTTCTGTAATTGCTGCCTTTTCTCATTCTGTTAATAGTCCTGGCAACCAGATTTCAGTGGGGCATGACGTGAATGTGTACATGGTGATTCAAATGCAAAATTTGTTTATGGGGCTTTTAATCGAAAGCGTGTGTGCCTGAACATTCCTGCTCAAGTTGATGAATCATGGGGTGGAATAAAGGCTTTGTGAGTCTAGTTTTTCACTTTAGCAAAGGGGCATGGGGTGCCTACTATGTGCGAGACATTGGGAGGGGCTTCTGAATTATTCTGGATATCGTCATTTTGCAGTGTGCGTAATTTCGCCAACCATTGCTTTCGTAGCCCCTGCTAAGTGTTCACTTTTTAAAATATAAGTTTATTGTAAAAGTGACATGAAAATTACAACAGATATTCCAGACCAAAATAATACAACAATCCCAGCATCTGACTGAGTCAGTGTTTGCTGTTTCCCTGTACTTTCCTAGTTCTTAAGCATTTGCATATATAAACGTTCATATTTGCAATAAAAAAGTGAGCTTTTATATTCTGAATTTTTACTTAACTTAATTCAATGCTTTTTACTCATTTTTCTATACTTTTTTTTTTTTTTTTTTTTTTTTTTTTGTTGAGGCAGAGTCTCATTCTGTTGCCCAGGCTGGAGTGCAGTGGCATGATCTTGGCTCACTGCAACCTCCACCTCCCAGGCTTAAGCTATTCTCATGCCTCATCCTCCCAAGTAGGTGGGATTACAGGTGCCCACCGCCAAGCCCTGCAAATTTTTTTGTATTTTTAGTAGAGACAGTGTTTTTCCATGTTGGCCAGGCTGGTCTCGAACTCCTGACATCAGGTGATCCACCTGCCTCGGCCTCCCAAAGTGCTGGGATTACAGGCGTGAGCCACCACGCCCTGCCTACTCTTTGTTTTCTTTCCTCCCCACCCATTTTCCCCAGTCCTGCCCCCTCCCTCCAGCCTGAGATGTAGGCTCCATCTTAACTGTGCTCAGATACATAAGTGAGGGCTTTTTAACTTGATTATGCCTTTTAAAAATACTATGTATGTAAAATATTTGTTCATCTGCAATTTGGCTTCCCTAACTTAACATTGCATCATGAAACTCTTTGGAACAACAGCTATCTAGATAGCTGACTCATTGTTTTGGATTGCCACATAATCTCACTTAATACAGATGTATCATGATTGATTGAATCATTGCCTTGTTAATGGGCCTTCAGATTATTTCCAGTTTTTTGCCACTGCAAACAATAAACATCCTTGTACATACTACATGGCAGTCTGGTACTTTTGTTTCTATGGAATAGATTCACACGTGCAAAATTTCTGGAACAAAGCCTGTGTGTAATTTAAATTTTACCAGCCATGACCGGGTTATGCTTGCATATAGCTGGAGCAAATCCTATTCTCACCAGCTGTTTATGGCATTAATTTGGAAGAGTTTCTGTCATTTAACTATGAGGAGCCACCTTTTCTACAAATGTTGCCTAAGCATCTTCTCTCTTTTGGAAATGGCACACCTAAAGCTTTCTAAATCTTATGGCCATGAGGACCATTTGAAAATCCTTCTAAAACTGTTGCAATTCTCATTCTAAACCTGGTCCTTGGCCCAAAACTTCTGTATGAGAAGCCTGGAAAACAGGCAGTGAGTGTGCGGGCTTCCAACTCAGAGGGTGGTGTGTCTGCACAGCTCCACACACCCCAGCAACTGGGAAGGCTTGAGGTGAGGTTATGCCCTGGCACTTTTACTGACTTTTACTAAAATTATACATGCAAGTATTTGCGTTCCAGCCAGAATACCCTCTAGATCCAAAAGCTCAAAAGGAGCAGAGAATTGAGAACACTATTAAAGTAGCCCATGCTGTTCCTCCCCTCCAGGCTCTGGCAGACAATCAGCATTTCCCTGGAGCCCCTCACACGCCACCTTGCTTAGGATATGCCTGACAACATCTAGAAACTTCACCCTCTGGTCCTAATAGGGTGTCCCAGACAGTGGCCTTAAGTTTGTCTTGAGCCACCCACACTCTCTACCTCAAGCTTTCTGACAACAAGTGACTGGATTGGGGTGGTGGCTGATTGGGTCAAGGACCCCAGGCCCTACATCATACTTATGGTGTGGTCACATCTTGTTCCTGCACCCAAGACTTTTTCGTCATGGCTGTAGATGGATGCACACGTGCACTCTAAGCTGTCTCTGTGTTGCTGCATGGCACATCCTGAGTCTACCAGAGTCTCTACTGAAATGTGACAGCAGGGCCCATGTGCCTTCATGTAACCAGCACTGTCACAGACCACACCTGCCAGGCGAGTGATCAAGACTTACACAGACGTGGCATCATGACCAGTTTCAGTTTTTCTGGCTCAGATACCACTCTGTTGAGGAACAGACCTCTCGGTGAGCCTGGCTCAGGCCAGAGGCTAAGAGTTTACTGTCTCCCCAGAGGACACGAGTCAGAGATGAGCGAGGGCCTCCTCTTCCCTTATCCTCAGTGCTGGCAGAAGACCCCATTTCAGTGGGTACCCAGCTTCCCCAGTGGAAGAAAAAGGAGCCCAACCCTCATGCCTCTGGGAATGCATCCCTACAAAATGGGAATAACTCAGATATTCCCTGCAAAATGAGACTAAAATACTATGCCTTTGGGAAATCTCAAAGCACATTCCAGATCATCCAAAGACTGCCCCAGAAAAGCAGACTCAGCTTTGGCAAATGGGAGACTTCCCCTGGGCCTGTGGCTTTAGGGAGCCTCACTTTGGAGCAGGAGCATGTACATGGAGCATGTACATGGAGCAGGAGCATGATTCCACCCCCAGAGAACTAAAGCCCCGAGAGCTCCCTCCCACAGTGAGCCCCAGACCCCAGATAGAGGGTGGGAGAATCTGCTCCTTTGGCATTGGATGAAAGGCCTCAGACTCAAATGAGCCCCATGCACTGACCATGCCCCATCTAAAGGGACCTTCCTGGTCAGCACAAAGCTGACCCCCGGAAAGAGCTCATCCTCCAATACTCAAGTGTCATCCCTGTACCCTGGACTGAACTGTAATGGGCACACAAATTCCCTGGAATCTTGGTGAAATGCACCTTCTGCTTCAGCAGGTTTGGGGTGGACCAGATTCTACATTCCTTTTCTTTTCTTTTTTCTTCCTTTCTTTTTTTATTTTATTTTTTTTTTTGAGACGGAGTTTCACTCTTGTTGCCCAGGCTGGAGTGCAATGGCATGATCTTGGCTCACCACAACCTCTGCCTCCCAGGTTCAAGCGATTCTACTGCCCCAGCCTCCCGAGTAGCTAGGATTATAGGCATGCACCACCACGCCAGGCTAATTTTTTATTTTTAGTAGAGATGGGGGTCTCTCCATGTTGGTCAGACTAGTCTCGAACTCCAGACCTCAGGTGACCCGCCTGCCTCGGCCTCCCAAAGGCTGGGATTATGGGCATGAGCCACTGCACTGAGTCCCAGATTCTACATTTCTAACAAGTGTCACTGCCTCCTCCAAGATGCCCTGTACCCTAAACTGAACTTCATCCCTCCATCCGCCCCTCCCACCCTCCCATCCGTCCTGGAGATTCCCAGATCTTATTTTAATGCAAACCCTTTTGTAAGAAAGCATTGCTTTCTTAAACAATGCAAATTGTTTTGACTCCAACAGGTTTGGCTATAATCTGTGGAAGGAAATTGGCAGAAGGCCAGAGAGGAACTAGAGGAAGCTGGAAGCAGGCAGGTCAAGGCCAGAGGAACTCACACAGCTGGCCTCCCTGGATGGTGGGAGGTGGGTGGTGGGGAGGGAGAGGGGAGGTACTGGTTGGGGGGAGGAGACCTTCCATACACCCCGTGTCCAAGGGAGAATTACATGCAAAGGCTTATCAGAGGTGAAACCAGCATCCAGCAGGGAAAGGTGTTTTGCAACCAGGGGCTCCATGCTCAAAAAAATAACATTCAGCACCAAGGAGAGGGATTTTCAAGAACGAAGCAGAGGGTAAGGTGCAGGCAGGGTCCTGGCTAGGTGCAAGCCATGTCGGTTGTGGTGTGCTGGAATTTCAAAATCTGTAATTAAGATTCTAATTTTTTTAATTGGTTGTTTTGGTTCAGGGCTACTTAGCAATCAAGAACAAAATGGAGGCGTTTATGACATCTCTTAAATATCGTTTATTCCTGTCGTGCCCAAGCCAAATCATGTCATCACCTCTGATTTCCTGGGGCAAACAAATAGAGGAAGCAGGAAGCAAAGGGCTGGTGGGTTTTCCTCAGCTTTGGGCCCACTTGGAATAGCCAAATTGTGGAAGCCTCCATCCAAAGTTAACTGGCTTTCTAGGCTCATTTGCACAAGAGCAGACTCCAAGAAGTTTCTTCTGGAATTTCAAATGTGATGTGGTCTGCAAATCTGCTCCCTGTCAGCTAAGAGATGCTGACCTGTGCAGATGGCTGTTTCCAGAAGTCGAGCTGTCAGACTCTTTCCAAGGGCAGGACCCAGGCCTCCTTCATCTGTCTGTGGAGCCCTCATAAGCAGCACCCTGCCTTAGAGATGGTTTTACTTAGAATTACAGAACATTTTTCCTCTTGGCATTATCTCAACTCCTAACTTATGTTTAACATTTGAGCTAATGTCCTTCTTTGCGTCATCTTGGGCATTTTGTGGATTTGTTCATGCTTCCACTAGACAAACATGCATTCAGTTCCTGCCATGAGTCTGTCTGCTCCGTGCGGGAGCTATAATGGTGGGCAACAGAGGCAACGTGCCTGCTGTTAGGTGTTCTGTTCTGGTGGCACACGCATGCATGTATAACCAGAGGTGTGCTAGTGTACCAGCTCTATGCCCGAGTAGGGGTGAGGGAGCCCTAATTTGTACTATTTGCCAATTTCTATGATGTAAATTGTGACCCAGCCAATTTCAAGTTACCCACACTCACTGAATGTGGAGTTAATAGAGACGTGTATGTTCATCTCTCAGGAGCCTGTTTGACCTGCTCCAGCACAATTAATTTAATTTAACTGTTTACTTTGTAACCTTTACACATATTAATTCACTACTATAAACAATATCATAGCTCTCCCAAATCAGAGCTGAAGTCATCTCAACTGGGAGGCTATTGATGGATTGGCGATGGTCCTCCAGGTCCCTCTCCCTTCCATGCAGACACCTAGATGAAGGCCCAGCCCCAGGTAGGCACAGGAAGAGCCGAGGCCAGAGCAGAAGAGAAACGGCACATGGAGCTGCCACTGGAGTTGAGGATTATTTAGCAGTAAATCTTTTTTGATTTTCTATTGCATGCCTGGCAGTCCACTGGAATCTGCAGATGCCACAATGAATGAGTCACTGCCACTGCCTTCAAGGTGCTCATAGTCTGATGCAGAAAGGATAATGGCCATGCAGTGTGGAGAAGTGTTGTGTTAGACATGGGAATTAGCAAGAAAGGTTTGCTAGAGAAGGCAAGTCTGAAAGGATGGATGGAGGCATCCAGGTGGAGAAGATGGGAAAGATGTAGAATCACTGCAAAAAAGAAAACAAGACTATGGTGCATTCAAGGAGCTGCAAGCAGTCCAGTACAGTGGGGATGTGGGCACGGATGGAGGAGAGTGACAAGATGAGGCTGGAGAATGAAAGGAGCATGATCTGCAAAGATCCCTCCAGCTTGCCGTGTGTCTTCTTGGGAAGCACTTCTCAAACCATAATGGGCACACAAATTCCCTGGGATCTTGGCAAAATGCAGCTTCTGCTTCAGCAGGTTTGGGATGGACCAGATTCTACATTTCTAACAAGCTCCCTGGTTATGTTGACGCTGAAGGTCCATGGACTATCCTTTGTATAGCAAAGGTGTAACGAAGAGGAGAGCACTGAAGGGTGTCAGGAAGGTGGATTCCACAATCAGGCTTGCATTTCTAAAGATGACTCTAGGTGCTGGGAGCAGGATGGGCTGCAGGCAGCCACAGCTGCAGGAGCAATGGAGGAGAAAAAGAAGGTTAAGAGTTAAGCCTAGGTTAGGTGCGGTGGCTCGTGCCTCTTATCCAAACACTTTGGGAGGCTAAGACAGAAGGACCACTTGACCCAGGAGTTCGAGACCAGCCTGGGCAACATGGCGAGACCCTGTCTCTGCAAGAAATAAAAACTCAGCCAGGCGTGGTGATATGCACCTGTAGTCCCAGCTACTTGGGAAGCTGAAATGGGAGGATCGCTTGAGCCCAGGAGGTCAAGGCTGCAGTGAGCCATGATCCTGCTGTTGCACTCCAGCCTGGGCAACAGAGCAAGACCCTGTCTCAAAAAAAAAGAATGAATTAAATCTGGCACGATGATGAGCTTGAGGGATCCCATTTGGATTCTGCTTTTTGTCAGGCTTCTTGTCCTCATCACCTGTCTCACTTGTTTCTCCTCCCAAGGTGGATGTGGAGCCCCCAGGATTCCTCCTGCTCCAGGACATCTTCTCAGGCCTCTGTGTGCCAGCTTGTGCAGCATGACTTGGCTTTACAGAATTGGGCAAAGTCATGCTTAATGTCATTCAGTCCTGTTTCAGAGTGAAGTCATTTATTTTAGGGACAGATCTATTTCAGTAGCTTTATTTTTTTATGTAGTAATTTTTATTGTTTTTCCTTTTCAATAAAATAAATACTTGCTATGTAGTTTCTCCTGAAATTATAAATTAACTATTCAGGGTTAGCAAAGCATGAATTATTCTATTGAATCTATAAAACATTCAGCTTTATAAGAAACAGATTTTTATTTTTTTCTCATTATACATTATTATATAACCTTTAAGGATAATAAAGCTGTATTAAGATTTAAAATTTGAGAAATCTATCTATACCAAGTTTTTAAAAGTGCATTAATCAAGGCTAAATTTTAAATATTGATATATACATATTTCATAATCTGAATCTGTTTAACATGAACACTAGCCTTTCTTTCTGTTATTTTTTTCCCCCTACAGGATGGCTTGACTTTGCAGAACAGTGGTTCTCAACTAGTGGCGACTTTGCCTCCCTGGGAACATTTGGAAATATCTGATGTAATTTTTGTTGTCATCAGGGCGGAGGAGATAATGGCATTCAGTGAGTAGAACCCAAGGATGCTGCTAAACACCCTACAATGCATAAGATGGAACCGCATAACAAAGAAATATGCAGCCCAAATGTCAATCATGCCAAGGTTAAGAAACCCTGTTGTAAAGTGCAACTCAATTCCCATTTTATGAATAGCCTCTCTGTTCAATGTAATTCTGAAAACACAGACTTGACTAATTTGCATATACTACTTAAAATAATACTTAACCTAACCAACGTCATTACCAAAAGCAATGGTTGACTTTAAGTATCAAGTGATACTTCCAGAATGATTAAACCACAAAGTCAGCTTAGAAAGATAGAAATTGGGACATGTTATTTATACACCATTTAATTGTTCTTGAATCTGCTCTACCAATCTAATCTACTAATACGGAAAGTTAATTAGAACTGTTTTGAGTTAGCTAAGCACATAGTTTCCTTTGAACACTTTTCTGAACTATGACAAAAATTAAATTATATATAAAGCGCCTGGGAAATAGAAAAGCACTCCACAAATGTTCTCAAAATGTTTGTTGCAACATGTAAAAAGTGAAGAGCTTTACCTACTTGTCCAAACTTGTCATGAACATGTGTTTGGACAGTTAAATTAATTTTTATTTGTTCTCTCTTTTTTACAATGATCTCTTATACATGACTTTTACAAAGATCAGTGCATATATATATAGTATGTGTGATACAAGAGAAAGCAAATGTGTTTTTCACACATGTAAAGTATCAAGGTGGCATATGAGTATTCTAATTGGGAGCCAATTTTTTTTCAAACTATTCTTAAGTTTTGGGGGGTTTTATGGTTTTTTGTTTTTGTTTTTTGTTTTTTGTTTTTCGTTTTTTGAGACGGAGTCTCACTCTGTTGCCCAGGCTAGAGTTGCAGTGGCACGACCTTGGCTCACAGCAACCTCCGTCTCTCGGGTTCAAGCAATTCTCCTGCCTCAGCCTCCCAAGTAGCTGGGATTACAGGCACCCGCCACCATGCCTGGCTAATTTTTTGTATTTTTAGAGAGATGGGGTTTCATCATGTTGGCCAGGCTGGTCTCGAACTCCTGACCTCAGGTGATCCACCCACCTTGGCCTCCCAAAGTGCTGGGATTATAGTCATGAGCCGCCATGCCCAGTCTTTTTTTTTTTTTTTTTTTTTTTTTTGACAGGATCTCATTCTATCATCCAGGCTGGAGTGCAGTGGCATGATCATGGTTCACTGTAGCCTCGACCTCCCAGGATCAAGCGATCTTCCTGCATCAGCCTCCTGACTAACTGGGACCACAGACATGCACCACCATGCCCAGCTAATTTTTTGTATTTTTAGTAAAGACAGGGTTTCACCATGTTGCCCAGGTTGGTCTCGACCTCCTGGGCTCAAGCGATCCACCTGCCCCAGCCTTCCAAATTACTGGGATTACAAGGCGTGAGCCACTGTGCCCAGCCTATTCTAAGTTTAAGTAGAGAAAGTTTTCAGTACTCTATTAATCATTTATCTCCACATCCACATCCTATATATTTTTTCATGGTCAATAAACTGATTCAAATGATTTAAGTTATCCCACCATTTAAAGAGAAAAGTCTCTATAATAACTTGAAACCATGGAGTTATTTTAATTTCACCAACGACTACTTTATTCAGAAGTTCTAGCTCTTCCTTTGACACACAGAAAATAGCTTTTTATCTCACTGGGATCTGAATTCAAAGTTATGTTCTTCCTCACAAACAAAATATAATCAGTTTTATGTTCTCCAGAGATGCCATCAGATTGAACTTTGTTGCGAGTTGATGTTAGATAATAGGTTTCTTCTGGAGGAGCCTCTTCCATGGGAATTCCTAATTCAGCTTTTAGATGCCTCTGTGCTACTCAACTTATGCCAATGACATCATTTCTCTCAAGCTTGTCTGGATTACCTAATGGATGACTACAAACAAGTATTGGTGAAACTGGCTCGAAAGGTAATTTCAGCATCTGATCTCTGCTGACACAGTAGCTCATTTTGGTGTTGAGTAAGAAGACACTAAGAGCTTGCTGCAATAATCCATTCCCAATGTTTTCATTCACGTGACAATTCTTCTTGATCTCAGTTCCAATATTACTGTCATTTTCATCAATAAGAATATACTGCTTTGTGGTGCACAATGGTTCACACCTGTCATCCCAACATTTTGAGAGGCCAAAGTGGGAGGATCGTTTGAGGCCAGGAGTTCATGACCAGCCTGGGCAACATAGAGAGATCCTGTCTCTGCAAAAATTTTAAAAATTCATTGAGTGTGGTGGTGCATGCCTGTAATCTCAGCTAATCAGGAAGCTGAGGCAGAAGGATCACTTGAGCCCAGGAGGTCAAGGCTGCAGTGAACCATGATCACACCACTGCACTCTAGCCTGGGTCACAGGGCAAGACCCTGACTCTAAAAAATAAATAAATAATGAATTTTTAAAAAGAATACACTTGTCTATGAGGAGTTGAACTTGTTGCTCTTGGAGACGTCCAATGCCTGTCTGAGGCATGGTCACAGGATGTCTGATCTGCCCTAAAAGACAGGCCTAGCACAAGGGTGGCATCAGTGCTGGGCTCAGGTGTGCCTTGGGAGCTTTATAAATGGCTGTCCCTGGAGTATATGGTCAAGACCTAAAGAGTGGCCATTTGTGTTTTCTAATCAATCTTTACTGAATTTTAGAGGGGAATCATGTATAATGAGATTGGCAAGGGGAATTATGTATAATGAGATCTGCAAAAATCCTAGGATGTCCTGCTCTGGAAAGTCCACAGTCTACTGTGATAGGGAAACATCACAGGCTCAAAGGGAACTTGGGGATTTGCTATGGGAGCTCAAAGGCAGACATGTAGCTGGTCCTAGGACATTAGAAATGAGACTTGGGCAGAATCCAGGAAAAAGTGAGAGAATGGAGCAGAAAAAGGTGCCCTGATAAACCTGTACTGGGCTGTGTGGCATGGGCAGAACTTGTTATCTCTTTCTAGCTCTGTAAGCCCAAGGCTTTCTATTAGCTTTTAGGGCTTGATATTTGTATCATTTTATGAGTCTATTAGGCTCAAAAACGTCTTTGTTAAGCATTTACAAAACATTTGTTTGAAAGCTATTCTGCGTGAAAACATGTTGAATTCAGCGAAAGAAAACAGTACCTCATCAAGTTTTTTGGCACAAACCTTACTTTTAGCTTTTAGGGCTGGATATTTGTATCTTTCTGTGAGTGCCCACTGGGCCCGAAAATGTCTTTTCTGAGCTTCTATGAAACGTGTGTTTGAAACTGTTCTACGTGAAAACATGTTGAATTCGGTGAAAGAAAACAGAACCTCATCAAGGTTTTTGGCAGAAACCAGGATTTTATCTTTTAGGGCTGGATATTTGAGCAACACAGTGAGACCTCATCTCTACAAAAAATAAAAATACATTAGCTGGGTGTGTTGGCATACGCCTGTAGTCCCAGCTAATCAGAAGGCTGAGGCAGGAGGATTGCTTGAGCCCAGGAATTTGAGGCTGCAGTGAGCTATGATTGCACCACTGCAGTCCACACTGGGTTACAGAGCAGAATAAAATAAGTGAAGTCTAAAATCGAGATTGTAGGCCGGGCGTGGTGGCTCACATCTGTAATCCCAGCACTTTGGGAGGCCAAGGCGGGTGGATCACTTGAGGGCAAGAGTTCGAGACAAGCCTGTCCAACATGGTGAAGCCCCATAAAAATACAAAAATACAAAAAATTAGCCAGATGTAGTGGCACACATCTGTAATTTCAGCTACTCTGGAGGCTGAGGCAGGAGAATCTCTTGAATATGGTGGGTGGAGGTTGCAGTGAGCCAAGGTCACACCACTGCACTCCAGCCTGGGCAACAGAGCAAGACTCAGTCTCAATTAAATAAATAAATAAATAAATAAATAAATAAATAAATAAATAATAAATAATAAAAATAAAATCAAGATTGTAAATAAACTTGATCAGGTCCAAAGAAAATAGAGTCTTCCTTCATCTTCGCTTATACTTAAATAGCAGGCCATCTCTATGTGAGTTACTCATTGCCTGAGGCTGGGTTCCCCAAGAAGTAGATGCCAAGTCAAGGATTCATGTACAAGTGGTTTATTCGGGAGGTGATCCCTGGAAATGCTGCAAGTGGGGAATGGAAAAGGGAAGGGAAGGTAGCCCAAAAAAGCTGTGTTAGCATGTTTATTGCGTGGGCAACTGGCGTTTCACTCTGCTTGGGGGGCCCCTGGATGCCAGAGTAGAACATATTCTTCAGGGTTATGCTGCCTGCAGGGCGAGGGAGCTGGGGAATTTATACACCAAGATCTGTCCATCATTGGTTAAGGACAGCTCCCAAAGGCTGTACTTCCCTAATAGTTCCAACCTGCTGAGTGCATAGGCTGAGTGGGCTTCCGAACATGCTGGTCCCATCTCCTAATGATGAGAGGTGGAAGCACAGGAGAAGGTAAACAAATGGCAAAGACACTTAAATACATGAGAAAATGAGTCCAACCTGAACTTTGACTTTTCTAGGTGGCCCAATCATCCCACTAACTACCATATCTTCATTTCATCTGCTTTTGCAAAGAATAGACAATTCCAAACAGCCAAGCCTAACAAGTAGCTCATCTTAGCCTGTGGATTCAGAGCACTGGTGGCCCCTCCACCTCCAATTGACACCAGAAAACATATAAATACCTCTAAACATGCTTTGGGTATTTGTTTTTCTAATTGCAAATATTATACCATAACTTAGTTTGAAGGCTTTGTAAAGAATATGCCAGAAACATCTAATATTAGCCCTAAAAACTAGGGCAATCTTTTTTTTAACAGAAGAGTGTTCATATAAACATCAAAAGATGTGATGAGAGTAGTTTCAATTTCTAATTATAGAAATTATAGAGATATTTCATGAAAGAGGTGCTTTATCAGCTCATCTTGAGTGAATGTTAAAGATGAAGATATGGCTATTATCTCCAGAGTCTACGGTCTCAGAGATGTAGCCCAAAGTTGTAAGACTGAGTGCCTTGACGTAGGGAATAGGAAGCAACAGGGTCTCCAGGTTCACTGAGGAGTACTGACCTGCAATGCGATTCCTACATCAGCAAACGTCTTCTGTCCATGGTTAGAGGACTCCTGGATTTGCTATGCCCATCCTGGTGGCTTCCTACATGAGACCATCCATTCACACTTGGCCCTTACCCAGGCCTGAAATTCTCCCCAGTTGCACTCCACCCTCTTATATCTATCACCTAGCTCAAAGCCAGTAAAGCTCATCTCTGAATCAACAAAGATTCACTGTATCCCATCAAAATGTCCTTAACATCTATCTTGAGGTCATGCAGCATGATCTTACTTTGCTGACATTCTTTCCTTCTTCTATGGATTCCCAAGCAGAGTACAGAGTCCTTGGGGGATAAGAGCTGGAATTTCAGCTTCTTTTTTTTTTGAGACGGAGTCTCGCTCTGTCACCAGGCTGGAGCGCAGTGGCGCGATCTCGGCTCACTGCAAGCTCCGACTCCCTGGTTCAAGCCAGTCTCCTGCCTCAGCCTCCCAAGTAGCTGGGACTACAGGCACACGCCACCACACCCAGCTAATTTTTGTATTTTTAATAGAGACAGGGTTTCACCATGTTGGCCAGGATGGTCTCGAACTCCTGATATCATGATTTAACTGCCTTGGCCTCCCAAAGTGCTGGGATTACAGGCGTGAGCCACCGCACCCGGCCTCAGCTTCTTTTATATCCCACACAGCACCCAGCACAGAGCACAAAGCTAAGCGCATGGATCCAGCGACTGACTGACTGAATCAATGAATACATGCTATCTTGCTTGTAGAAGCCCAGATTCCTCCTTCTTACGACTCCCACACCCACTTAGGAGATTCTATTATGTCTTAAAAGAAGTTACATCTCCATTAGTATCAAAGCAACATTGTATAAGTGGCTCAATGTGATCAGGCATGAATTTCTTTGTTTTCCCACTCACCTGAAAGCCCAAAAACAATCCAGGTGGTGGTAAACGCTTTGATTCTTCAAAGAAAATGGAAGAAAGTGATCCCTACCGTCTATTTTGAGTCTACCATTTTTTGTTTCTGAGCGTCTTTTAAATCTATTCAAAATCCTTTAAGGGCATTTCACCATGCATGGGAGAAGGTCATGGCTCCTCAACAAATTGCAAGAGGCCTTTTACAGGCTAGACTCTGCCTTGTTCTCCAAGCTCACCTTCCATAATCCTTATGTGCTCCATATTGCCAGACTCTTTCAAGTCCTTCCCTGCCCTGCGGAGAATCCCTACTCACACCTCAGACATGGTCTCCAGGAGACCTTTTCTAAGATCCTATGTGAGGTAACTAGCCCCCTTGGCACCTTGTGACATAATTATTCACTTTCATGTACATGTCCTGTAGTGAACTATGAGCACCTCTAGACCTTACCCTGTGTTTGGTCGCCTTGCTCTCCTTTCCGCAGCTGGCACCCAATCGTTCCAGGCTGTCTCTAGGGACTCGAGCCCTTGGGATGGGGTCCTCAATGCTTTTCCACCTGCCTGACTTCTAAATTCCACTAAGATCCTGTCCCATTCTCTTGGAAACACCAGAACTTACTCTGACATGCCCTGTGGAAGTTATTTCTCCACTGCTGTTCAGACCCACTCCCAGACCTGGCCTTCCCTGAGGAGAGCGTCTCAGCCAAATCCAACTGCCTCTAGCTCAAGTTTCCTTGCGGGGGGCCGCTGGCCTCATCCTGTTAGGTTGTCCTAGAGCCACAGGAAGAATCGATGTTCCAGTGTCAGCCAGCAGGGGGCAGTGTGGAAATACACACACTCGGCCCTTTTTTCAAAGGGTTGGCTTCCCTGAGGGTGTCTATCTGTGCCTCTATGAAGCATGGCTTGGGTCATTCCTCCAGTCCCATGGCCAAGTGGATCCTTCGTTTACCTTTCATTTCTGTTAAATGAGAACATTCTCAATTCACTAACTGGATTGTTGGAAAGGCAGCAAGCTCTGCTAGATAGTTCTAAATATTTGCATCAAATGTGGACCAGAAATTGTGAATCTGTCTTTCAATGCCCTCAGATCTGAGTCAGCAAGCCTGCCACATGCAAAAGTAGGAAAGTTAAATACTTGAAGCTGGGAGAGAATAAGTGGGTTTCTAATCCTCTCTGGTGCATTCAGTTCTAGAAAGTGGTTCTTTGTATTCTACTGGAACATTTCTATGTATGGTTTTTTTGTTGTTTGTTTGTTTGTTTTTTGAGACAGAGTCTCCCTCTGTTGCTCAGGCTGGAGCGCAGTGGCACAATTTCAGCTCACCACAACCTCTGTCTCCCGGGTTCAAGGAACTCTCCTGCCTCAGCCTCCCGAGTAGCTGAGATTACAGGCACGTGCCACCATGCCCAGCTAATTTTTGTATTTTTGGTAGAGGCAGGGTTTCACTATGTTGGCCAGGCTGATGTATGTATGTTTTAAACATGCTTTAAAACAAAATTTCTTTTTAGAGATGGGATCTCGCTATGTTGCCCAGGCTGGTGTGCAGGGGCTATTCACAGGTGTGATCATGGCACACTGCAGCCTAGAACTACTAGGCTCAAGCAATCCTCCCACCCCAGCCCGCCACATAATTGAGACTACAGGTATACACCACCATGCCCGGCCTTAAACATGCTTTTAAATGTGCCATAAATCACATTTCTCTGATGAATAAAAAGAATTATCCAATGTTGAAAAAGTGTCAGTGTTTAATCATTTACCTCACAGTGCAGATTTTTTAATGAATTCTGTTATTGAATCCACAGAATTTAACAT
Source organism: Pongo pygmaeus (assembly GCF_028885625.2). NCBI lineage: Eukaryota > Metazoa > Chordata > Mammalia > Primates > Hominidae > Pongo > Pongo pygmaeus. The sequence goes on along the minus strand of NC_072394.2, from coordinate 28,916,512 downwards.
TATCTTATTTTGGCCCTGAAGGCATAATTTCAAGCCATTCTGGATACTGAATGTGTTGCTGACATACACATTAGCAAATCACTCAGAAGCATATACACTTTATTGCATTATCAGTAACATGAAGAAATATTTCTATATCATGAGAAAGAGCACTTTCTTCTTGATATGTGTGTAATCCCTTGGTCTTGGGAAGCTAAGGCACAGCTTACAAAGGGGTTTTGTATACCCCACTAATTACGTAGCTTAAATCAGGCTGGGTAAACATGTAAACCAAATGCAAATCATCAATCTACATATGTTTAAGAAATAATATAGACATACTGCTGCAGCATGCCTCCCAGGGAGTTCTGGACTTTGAACAGCATCTTATAAATCACCAGCAAGAACAATCAATTAATATTTTGGCTGAGGGTCTTTACCGGACTCCCAAATACCACTAGAGTTAAGCACTGAACCAACACAGGCCAGCTGCAAATAAGATTCATTGCTATGGTCTGGATATTTGGCCTCCCCTCCAAAAACAATATCATGTTGAAATTTCATCCCCAGTGTCAGAGGTGGGGCCCAGTGGGAAGTTTGGCTCATGGGAGTATATCTCTCATGAATGGCTTGCTGCCATCCCCACGGGAGTGAGTTCTTACTCTTAGTTCCCTCAAGAGCTAGTTGTTGAAGAGTATAGAACCTCCTCCTCCCTCCTCTTGCCTCCTCTCTCTCCATGTGATCTGCCCACAGTGGCTCACCTTTCCCTTCCGCCATGAGTAGAAGTAGCCGGAGGCCCTCATCAGAAGCAGGTATTGGTGCTATGCTTTTTGTACAGTCTGCAGAACGATGAACCAAGTAAACCTATTTTCTTTATACATTACCAAGCCTTAAGTATTCTTTTATAACAACACAAGTGGGCTAAGATAACCCCATCTATGGTCAGTCAACAAGGCCTCTTCTCTCATATGAGTTTTGTACCTTACTCTATTTAATAAAGTTTGTTCTCATGGGGATATGCATTAACAATTCTGATACGTGCATACTGAAATTGAAAATTAATTAAACAAATGGTGGATGGTAGGAGCCAGGTTGCTCACTGCTGGAATGCAAATTTACAGATAAGCCAGGGGAGGAGGCTAGAATGATCCACTTGGTAACGGAGCGGAGTTGGAGGCATCAGTATGAACTCATGTCTAGCTTAATACAGGGGCAGAAGATTCCATATAGAAACATACATACATATGTGATATTCACAGGTTAGCATACACACGAATATTTCCTTGCTCTGTCATCTGAGAAGGACTAAAATAAACAGCACACCAGTAGCAAAAAGCATACCTAGCACCCAGACCTTGGTTTCTAACAACACTCTCCAATGAAAGGCACCAGGGCTCCTTGGAGAAATGGCCAATTCTATGCCTCTGACAGAAATATGCAAGAGGAGCCTGGAGTATTTTGTAGTGCCAGAAAATAAGGAGGCACTCAAAACAATCAAAAAACAAATGCATATTAATGGAGCTACATCAAAGAAACACAGGAGCCAACTGAGAGTGCTCCCAATGGCCAAAGCTGGAACAATTTGAGCAACAAAATAAAGCAGTGCTGGATTATCATTCACAGTATAAAATAAATACCCCTGAGTCCTCACTATTGCAAATAAATGATTCAATAAATTAATAAATGGGGGAGGAAGGACAAGTCCCTTGGACAGATAAATTTCAAATAATTTAGGCAGATACTCTGTCTCAAGGGGGTGAGGCATAACTTCTGACTCATTAAATGTGGAGTAAGCATAGTGACTTCCTTCCTAAGAGGACAGTATGGAATGGGGAAGAAGAGTGACCTTAGAGGACAACACTGACACATACGACCTCAGCCAGGTGATGAAGGTCAACATCAGTGGTGATCAATCATGTTGATCATATGTACTTCTGATGTGATGTGAGGAAAGCAGCACTTTACTTCTGTGGACTTCCTCTCAAAAACTCACAACCCCAGTCAAGTCAAGAGAAAAACATCAGACAAATTTAATAAATAGGCATTTGGGAAAATATCTGAGCAGTACTTCTCAAAACTATCAAGGTCACCAAAAACAAGGAAAGTCTAAGAAACTGTCACAGCTAGAGGATCCCAAGGAGACACGATGACTGGATCATGTATCAGTGCTGGTTCATTCCTTCTAACAAATGTGCCCTACTCATGCAAGATGTTAACAAACGGAACATTGGCCATGGGTATATGGGAACACTCTGTACTATCTTCTCAATTTTTCTGTAAGTTTGAAACAGTTCTAAACAAAAAAATTCTTTTAAAAATACAATCAAGGCCGAGTGCAGTGACTCAGGCCTGTAATCCCAATACTGTGGGAGAACCCCTTGAGCCCAAGGAGTTCGAGGCCAGCCTGGGCAATGTGGGGAGACCCTGTCTCTACAAAAAAATTTAAAAATTAACCAGGTATTGTGGTGCACATCTGTGGTCCCAACTACTCAGGAGGCTGAGGTGGGAGGATTGCTGGGGTCCAGGAGGCCAAGGCTGCAGTGAGCCATGATCGTACCACTGCACTCCAGCCTGGGTAACAGAGCAAGACCCTGTCTCAAAAACAAAAACAAAGAATATATAAATAAATGAAAAGATTAATATCCACAAAAGGACAAATATTGTATGATTCCATTTATATGAGGTAGCTGGAATAGGCAAATTCTTAAAGACAGTAAATAGAATAGAAGCTACAAGGGGCTGGGAGGGGGAAGAATTAGAGGTTATTGTTTAATGCACTGCACTCCAGCCTGGGCCAAAAAGAGAGACCCTATCTGAAAAAAATAAATAAATACATAAAAATACAATCAACAGAAGAAAAGAAAGTATTTGCAATATATAACAGATAACAGATTCCTATACAGACTGTATAAAAAACTTCCAGAATCAATGAGGAAGAGAAATAACCTGATTTAAAAAATTGGCAAAGGATGTGAAAAAGCAATACATGAAAGAAATACAAGTGTCCAAAAAACATAAGAAAAAATGTTTAATCTCACTAATAATTAGAGAAATGCACATTCCATTAAAATACCGGTAAGACTGATTTCTCTTCTCACTTTAAAGGTCTGGTGATATCCAGTGTTAGCAAGGGTGTGAAGAAACAATGAAAATGTATCCATACAATACTTGTGTAATTAAGTATAAATTGACAAGGGTGAATTTTTAAGGAAACTAAGAGAAAAAGAAAGGCATGATCCCTTTGCCCCATTGTAAAGGAAACTATGACTCGAAAGTAACGGGTGGCTATCTAAATGCCAATAAGCACATAAGAAGGTGCCTAATCTCACTCATCATCAGTTAAATGCAAATTAAAACTATACCCAGATGCTACTATGTACCAGGATGACTGACACCAACATTGATGAGGATGTAGCACAACTAGAGCTCCCATGCACTATTGGTGGGATTGGCACAGCTCACTTTGGAAAACAACTGGGCAGTATCTATTCAAACTAAATGTGCTCATTTTACGGCCCACCAATTCTACTTCTCAGCAAATACTCAACAGCAGTGAGAGTTTATGGCTCCCAAATAATACATGCAAAAATGTTCATATCCACCTTATTCAAAATAGCTACAAGTAACTCAAATGTCCATGGATAGAAGAGTAGCTAAACGGTGGCATAGCCATACAATGGAATACTACACAGCAACTAAAAAGAAGAGACTGTTACCACACACAGCATGAGTGAATCTCATGGGTTGATTGCTAAGCAAAAATGTCATGCAAAAAATGATATATTGTACAGCTCCGTGTCTATGAGGTTTAAGGGTAGGCAGAGCTAATTTAAGGTAATAGAAACTAGAATAGTGGTTTCTTTGGGAAGGAGCTACAGGCACATGATATGGCCTGGGAGGAGGCTTGAGAGCCCAGTGTCAGGATGAAATATTCTATGTCTGCATCTGGCTGGTGGTCATTCAGGTATAGATGTGTGTCAAAACTTAGCAACCTTCTCACTTGAGATGTGTGCACTTTATATCTGCTCTATATCAGTTAACACATAAGTTAAAAAGAGGAAATAGGTGAGTCTTTGAAGATGGAATAATTACTATAAAATGAGAGTCATTGATTGTACCTGCTGCACATGTGGAGATCAGATTTCAAAGGGGAACATTAAAACAGGAGGATGATAAACAAAATGTGGTCTATCTATACAATGGAATGTTATTCAGGCATAAAGGGAAATGAAAAATGGGTAAATCTTGAAAGCGTTAAGATAAGTGAAAAAAAACAGACACAAAGAACCATATACTGGATGATTCCATTTATATAAAATGTCCAGAATAAGCAAATCCATAGAGACAGAAAGTAGCTTAGTGGTTTCCAATCTACTTCCCAGGGGGAAGAGAGGAATTAGAGAGGGACTGTTAACAGATATGGGATTTATTTCCAGGGTGATGAAAAAGGTCTGGAATCAGAGAGTGATGATTGTACAACTCTGTGAATATACCAAAACCCACTGAATTGCACACTTTAAAAGGGTGAATTTTATAGCATGTGCATTTTATTTTATTTTATTTTATTTTATTTTTTTGAGACAGGGCCCCACTCTGTCACCCAGACTGGAGTCTGCAATCATGTTTTCTACTTATTGGTCAAGATGCCAGTCCCGCTGCCTGCTCAGTCCCCAAGTTGTTCTATTTACCACATCCTTTTAGGAAGAGAATATCTAGGGCAACTTCTCCTCTCAATGAGGCACTGCAAGTTCCCATGAGACCTCAGCCACGTCTGGCTAAGGAGAGGACCAAGTTGCCCCTGCTGAAAAGGGCTCACTGCAGCTCTGGGGGAGGCTCCTTCTCTAGGCATCTTCCTCAGACGCTGAACGATCAAGTGGGATCTGGAGCTGCCCGGAGTCCTCTCCCCTGACCTTCACCAGTCAGGAGTCTGGGAGGAACAGCTCATTCAGATATGCACCCAACATGGATTCTCCCTCCACCCACTGACAGAAATGGCTAATGGAGCCCAAAAATCCCGCAGAGTTTAATTACCAGCCTTCAAAGACAGGCTGTCAGCTCCAGTCCTAGGCAGAGACCGATGGGAAAGGGTGTTAGGTCAACCCAAAGACAGACAACAATGTCCACAGCAGTTCTGTCATCATAGCTGCGTATTGGAAACAAGGTGAAGTCCATCAACAGCAGACTAAATGCATAATTTGTGGCATAGACACTCAATGGAACACTCCACAGGAAGAAAAAGGAGTGAATGGCTGCCCCGTGCAATAGCATGGATGAGCCCATACACGATGCCAAAGAAGCCAGACACAAGGGCATGCGCTGTATGATTTCCATAGGGTGTTGAATAGCGTCTCCCCAAAACTCACATCCACCTAGGATCTCAGAATGGGACTGTACTTGGAAGTGGGGTCTTTGCAGGTGTAACTACATTAAGATGAGGTCACCCTGGATTAGGATGTGTCCTGAATCTAATGAATGGGGTTCTTATAACAAGAGGAGAGGACACAGAGAATAAGGCCATGTGATAATGGAGACAGACATTTGAGAATGATTTCACTATAAGTCAAGGTACACCCAGGACTGCCAGGAGCCACCAGCAGCTAGGAAGAGGCAGGAAAGGATCCTCCCCTAGACCCTTCAGAGGGAGCACAGCCCTGCTGACCCCTTGATTTCAGACTTCCAAACTCCAGAATTCTGAGAGCATGAGTTTCTGTTGTTTTAAGCCACATGCTTTGTGGTCATGTATTACAGCAGCCCCAGAAAACCAAAATTTCATTGAATGAAATTCAAGAGAAGGCAAAGCTAATCCACAGAAATGGAAGCTCAAATACTGGTAGAGGATGGTCCTCATCTGGGAAGAGAAAAAAGGAAGACTTCAAGGGTGTCCAAAATGCATCCTGTTCCAGGTGGTACCTACCTAGTCATAGACACATGGAAAATTTCACTGAATTATACATTTAAAATGTGTGCACTTCCTTGCATGGAAGTGATACTTCAATAAAAATTTAAAAAGCAAAAAGCAGGCTGTTCTGTTGGAGCTACAAACTACTTTGCTCTTTTTTCTTTCTTTCCTTGTCTTTTGTAGAAATGGGGTCTCACTGTGTTGCCCAGGGTGGTCTCAAACTCCTGGGTTCAAGAGACTCGCCCACCTCAGCCTCCCAGCCAGTGCTGGGATTATAGGTGTGAGCCACTGTCCCCAGCCACTCTTTTTTCATTCTTGAAGGAAATCTCTATGATGTTCAATTTGTTCTTGTCACTCAAAATGACCATCCCCTGCCCTCTATAACTACCAGTAGAAACAAGATCTCTAGCAGCACTTTTCCAAGATTGGGTTTTCCCCAGAAGCACAGCCTGAGACAAGGATTTGAATGCAAGTGCTTTGCATGGGAGCACATGGGGAGGGGAGAAGGGAGATGGGAAGTGTGGGGAGGAGCACTGTGCCGCCCACCCTGGGGACCCACTGAGACACCATAGGACACATCTCAGAATCTGCCCACCAAGTAGCAAGGGAGCTGGAGCCTTTATTGACCAACAGCCCTGCCTCACAGGGTAAGGGTGGCTCCAAGCACACCAGAGAAAGAACTCAGGCAGAGAGAGAGTCAGGAGCCTCTGCAGTGGCCTCCAGCCTGGGCTGAGGCCATATGGGCCGGGACCTTCATCTCTAGGTACAGGCCAGGGAAAGGCAAGACCTGGCTGGCCTTGAGCTCTGCCCTCTTGTTTGGGGGATCAAAGAACCAGGGATGCAGTACACTGAGAAATTCAAGTCCACGGACTTTCCTCCCTTTTCTTAGCACACAGGGTCCCTCTCCATATGGACACAGGGAAACCTCACCCCCCAAGGCACAACTGCCAACACCTTTCCATGAGAGCAAACTGACTTCAGCAGAAACATCAGGTGAGGATGAAGATTGTCCAGAGGAAGCCGGCCCCAGGCTCTCCAGGGCTCCATTGTTCTCTGCATGTCTCAGAGCTGTCCAGGGTATGGTGTGGGCCAGCTGAAGGAAGCTTTGGCTCCGGGTTTTGTCCTCTCTTCCTGCTGGTGGGAAGAATGGGAACTGGCAGGAAAGGAAACTGACTGAACAAAGAGAAGGAGGAAAATCAGAGGACTCCTGGAGAGATGTTACAGCTGGCCTGAGAGCTCATTGTGTTGGAGTGGGGGAAGAAAGCCATTCCCGGGAATATGCCTAAAAAATGCAAGAGACTCCCATGCCCATCACCATCAAACCAGGCACTAGCCTGAGAATTTGACTTCCCAGATCTCAAAGGGGACTTAAAACTTTGAGTCCAAAAGACAAGATTTTTTTTCCATTTGCTTTAAAACTCTTGTTGAAAAGCAGATGTTAAGTCTGGGGAATCATGTGTTAACCAAGAAAGAGGTTTCTTAAGTGCATCAGCCACCATCCATAGCTGGGAGCAAAGCTAAGCTTGAAAGTTGGGGCCAGGAATATGTAGACAAGGACTCTGAAAGGTTTATGCCATGAGCCTACACATGAGAGGGACTCAGGGGCCTTGAGCATCCAGGTATCCAAGCTCTGGTGTCACAGTATTGAGGGCCATTGCTCAGAACTGAAAGCCTTGCAATGGCAAACTGCAACATCATTCAGATACCTGAGGCACTCCTCTGGGGCATGGCCATGACAGAGACTGTGCCAGGCCCCAGAACACTTTGCTTCTCTTACCAGCTGTGTGTGACTTTGAGAAAGTCACTTATCCTCGTGGTCTCTCTGTTTCCTGATCTGTAAGGTAGAGATCTTGACCTGCTTCATGGAGTTGTTGTGAGAATGCCAAGTGTTTAGTGCAGTGCTTAGAACATAGTAAGTGCTCCACAATATGAGTTACTGCACTGATGCAGTATGTGCGCTCACAGTCGAATGCCACATGCCCACCCACCATCTACCTTCCTTTCTCTCCATTAGATTTCCAGGGATGGCTTTTTGGGGGAAAGGAATTGGTAACTGATGGTAGTTTTCCATCACGCTCCAAACCAGAAATCTTGAGATCCTATGATACCCACTCAAAAATGCATTATTAATCCAGTTCTCAGCAACCTCTACTCACTACCATCATCTTTCATCTGGATGTCTATGACAGTCTCCTAACTGATGTTCCTGCTTCCATTCACAGGAACAGAGATAATCTATTAAAAATCTAAAATCTGACTCACCCTCTCTCCTTAAAACTTTTAAAAAACTTCCCATTGTACCTAAATGGAATCCAAACTCACACTGGCTTCAAAAGCCCTGTGCCTTTCTACAAGGTCACTAGACCCCTATTTCCCTGACAAACTCTGTTTCAACCATGCAGTTTCTCTGTCAGTTCCTGAAACACAACAAGTTCCTTCTAGCCTCAGGACCTTTGTCTGTTTCCACTCCCTTCCTTGCATTATGTGACAAGCTCCTTCTCAAACTTCAGATCTCAGCCTAAATGTCAGCTCCTCACCAGGCTTCTCCAGGCCATTCTCTCTAAAGTAGGTTCCTTCTGCTGCTGCATCATTATCTGTTTCCACTTCGCCATTCTCTTCTTGTATCAGTCAGCTATTGCTGTGTAACAAGCCACCTCAAAACTCCATGGTTAAAAGCAACAGGCATTTATTATCACTCACAACTGCAGGTTGGCTGGGGTTCAGCTGGGCACCTGTGCTCCTCATGGAAGGGCTGTGGGTCAGGGGAGGCTGTTCTGTTCCACATGTCTCTCAACCTCCTGCTGGGATGAGACTGGGTACGTTTTTCTCATGGTAATAGCAGAGGAACAATAGAGCAAGCAGAAAGATGTGAACTCTCTCAAGGCCTAGGCTCTTTCAAGGCCTAGGTTCAAAACAGACACAACATCCTTTCTACCACATTTTATGGGCCAAAGCACATCCTTGTGATCAAGCACAAACTCAAAGAGTGGGGAAATGCCCTCCATCCATAGTGAGGCCAGGCAGGCCTCTGTCCACAGGGAGGATGGATAAAAAATGTGGGCAGTCATTCAACTGCCAATATTTGTGATTCATGATGAATATTTTTGTTTCTCCACTCTCCACTAGAATGAGCAAGCAGGACCCTGGTATCCACAGCACCTAGAACAGTACCTGACATGTGACAGATGCTCAACAAGTCCCTTATTATACTTTTGTTTTGCTTTTCTTTTTTGAGACAGGATCTCACTCTTTTACTCGGGCTGGAGTGCAGTGCTGTAAACAAGGCTTACTGCAACCTTGAACTCCTGGGCTCAAGCAATCCTCCTACCTCCACCTCTAAAACTGCTGGCATTACAGGCATGAGCCAACATGGTTGGGGCCCTTTATTATACATTGAATGAACTCCTAGACTGGAAGCCCATGTGTTACCTCCAGATGACAGTTGTCCTATAAAACCATCATGACAGCAATTGGCTTTTCAGATATGGCTTTTTAACTTTATTATTATTATTATTATTTTAGCTCTGTTGCCCAAGCTGGAGTGCAGTGGTGTGATCTCGGCTCACTGCAACCTCTGCCTCCTGAGCTCAAGTGATTCTCCTGCCTCAGCCTCCCAAGTAGCTGGGATTACAGGTGCGCACCACCACACACAGCTTATTTTTGTATTTTTAGTAGAGAATGGGTTTCACCATGTTGGCCAGGCTGGTCTCAAATTTCTGAACTTAGGTGATCCGCCCTCTTCGGCCTCCCAAAGTACTGGGATTACAGGCATGAACCACTGCACCTGGACTCAGATATGGCTTTTGTTGAATATGGACTCAGATATAGACAAACTTTTGCTTAACGATGGAGTCTTTTATTAATCAACGGGCAACTTCATACCTACTTGTTAGCAATTGTTTGGACATGGTCCTAAGGACTACAACAGCCACCTCCTGATCCAGGGCAGAAGAAAAAGCCCACGAACATGACCCTGACCAGGACAAGGACCATGTGAGGCATTCTCTACAATGGACACAACAAGAACTGATGAAATTCAGAGCAGGACCCAGCTCCAAATTCCCCTTGTCCAAAACCTGCTTATTCTTTGAGGGGGTGGGGGCTGCAGAAGCTAACCAGTGGACAAGGTGCAAAGGTTGATGGGGTCCCTCTTCATACCTCCAAGAAGAATGGGGCAGATAGGAAAGCAGCTGGGAGCTGCCTTTGGAGTGAAGAGTCCTGGCTTGGCTCATTGAACAAGGCTGTTGACCTCTGAGGTCCTTACCAACCCAAAGGGCAGTAGAGTAAATCAAAGGAGATGAGCAAAAGGAAGCCCACACCTGTGCTGAGGCTCGCTGGTCCTCATCCAGGTTCAGAAGCAGTGTTCTCCAAACTTTCAGATTGGACACCCACTCAGTGAGCATTCTCAATATGTGCTGATGCTTATTTATAATATTACATACATGTAGTTTTAAATGTCGTTTATTTTAATGGTTCATTGTCTCACCCTCTTGCACTTGTGTTACAGGATTATCTTCATCTATATTTTTTGCAGTCATGCTTAATCCTCTTAGGATTTTTGTGGCAGTTTTAGTCTAAGTAAAACTGAAAAAAAAATCATTTCTTCCACTTGCATGGTCCCCACCAAGGCACTTCTCTGAATTATTTTAGATGCATTTAGATCGGGGCAATGGCTCACACCTGCAATCCCAGCACTTTGGGACACTGAGGCAGGAGGATCACCTGAGCCCAGGAGTTCAAGGCTGAGCATAGGAGTTCAAGGCTGCAGTAAACTATGATCACTCCACTGCACTCCATCCTGAGTGACAGAGAGAGACCCTGTCTCTCAAAATAAAAATAAAAATAAAAATACATGCATTTTTTTATTTTTCTTTTTCCATAAGTTATTGGGGTATTGGGGTACAGGTGGTGTTTGGTTACATGAGGAAGTTTTTTTTTTTTTTTTTTTTTGAGATGGAGTCTCACTCTGTCACCCAGGCTGGAGTGCAGTGGTGCAATCTCGGCTTACTGCAACCTCCGCCTCCCGGGTTCATGCCATTCTCCTGCCTCAGCCTCCTGAGTAGCTGGGATTACAGGCACCCACCACCACGCCCAGCTAATTTTTGTATCTTTAGTAGAGATGGGGTTTCACCATGTTGGTCAGGCTGGTCTCGAACCCTGACCTTGTGATCCACCCTCCTCAGCCTCCCAAAGTGCTGGGATTACAAGTGTGAGCCACTGCGCCTGGCCATTACATGAGTAAGTTTTTTAGTGGTGATTTGTGAGATTTTGGTACACCCATCACCTGAGCAGTATACACTGCACCATATTTGTAGTCTTTTATCCCTCGCCCACCTCCCACTCTTCCACCCAAGTCCTCAAAGTTCATTATATTATTCTTTTGCCTTTTCATCCTCACAGCTTAGCTCCCACATATCAGTGAGAACATACGATGTTTGATTTTCCATTCCTGAGTTACATCACTTAGAATAATAGTCTCCAATCTCATCCAGGTCACTGCAAATGCTGTTAATTCATTCCTTCTTATGGCTGTGTAGTATTCCATCACATATATGTACCACGGTTTCTTTAGCCACTCATTGATTAATAGACATTTGGGTTGGTTCCATGATTTTGCAATTGTGAATTATGCTGCTTTAAAAATATGTATACAAGTATCTTTTTCGAATAATGACTTCTTTTCCTCTAGGTAGATACCCAGTAGTGGGATTGCTGGATCAAATGGTAGTTCTACTTTTAGCTCTTTAAGGAATCTCCACACTGTTTTCCATAGTGGTTGTACTAGTTTACATTCCCACCAGCAGTGTAGAAGTGTTCCCTGATCGCTGCATTCACACCAACATCTACTGTTTTTTGATTTTTTTATTATGGCCATTCTTGCAGGAGTAAGGTGGTATTGCTCTGTGGTTTTTATTTGCATTTCCCTGATCATTAGTGACGTTGAGCATTTTTTCATGTTTGTTGGCCATTTGTATATCTTCTTTTGAGAACTGTCTATTCATGTCCTTGGCCCACTGTTTGGTGGGATTGTTTGTTGTTTTTTTTTTCTTACTGATTTGTTTGAGTTCATTGTAGATTCTGGATATTAGTCCTTTGTCAGATGTATAGATTGTTTTTTCCCACTCTGTGGGTTGTCTGTTTACTCTGCTGACTGTTCCTTTTGCTGTGCAAAAGCTCTTTAGTTTAGTTAGGTCCCAGCTATTTATCTTTGTTTTTATTGCATTTGCTTTTGGGTTCTTCGTCATGAAATACTTGCCTAAGCCAGTGTCTAGAAGGGGTTTTCCAATGTTATCTTCTAGAATTTTTATTGTTTCAGGTCTTAGGTTTAAGTCCTTAATCCATCTTGAGTTGATTTTTGTATAAAGTGAGAGATGAGGATCCAGTTTCATTCTCCTACAAGTGGCTTGCCAATTATCCCAGCACCATTTGTTGAAAAGGGTGTCCTTTCCCCACTGCATGTTTTTGTTTGCTTTGTCGATGATCAGTTGGTGTAAGTATTTGGGTTTATTTCTGGGTTCTTTATTCTATTCTATTGGTCTGTGTGCCTATTTTTATACCAGTACCACGTTGTTTTGGTGACTATGGTCTTACAGTATAGTTTGAAATCAGGTAGTGTGATGCCTCCAGATTTGTTCTTTTTGCTGAGTCTTACTTTGGCTATGCGTGCTCTTTTTTGGTTCCATATGAATTTTAGAATTGTTTTTTCTAATTCTGTGAAGAATGATGGTGATATTTGATGGGGATTGAGTTGAATTTGTTGATTACTTCTGGTAGTATGGTCATTTTCATAATATTTATTCTACCCATCTATGAGCATAGAATGTGTTTCCATTTGTTTGTGTTATCTATGATTTCTCTCAGCAGTGTTTTGTAGTTTTCCTTGTAGAGGTCTTTCGAGTCCTTTGTTAGGTATATTCCTAAGTATTTTATTTTTTTTGCAGCTATTGTAAAAGGGGTCAAGTTCTTGATTTGATTATCTGCTTGGTCCCTGTTGATGTATAGAAGGGCTACTGATTTGTATACATTAATCTTGTATCTGGAAATGTTGCTGAATTATTTTATCAGTTCTAAGAGCTTCCTAGAGGAGTCCTTAGGGTTTTCAAGATAAACAATCATATCATCAGCAAATAGTGACAGTTAGACTTCGTCTTTACCAGTTTGGATGCCCTTTATTTCACTTCTTTTCTTTCTTTCTTTCTTTCTTTTTTTCTTTTCTTCCTTCCTTCCTTCCTTTCTTTTTTTTTTCTCTGAGACAGAGTTTTCACTGTTGTTGCCCAGGCTGGAGTGCAGTGGCACAATCTCGGCTCACTGCAACCTCCACCTCCTGGGTTCAAGTGATTTTCCTGTGTCAGCCTCCCAAGTAGCTGCTATTACAGGGGCCTGCCACCACGCCCAGCTAATTTTTGTATTTTTAGTAGAGACAGGGTTTCGCTATGTTGGCCAGGCTGGTCTCAAACTCCTGACCTCAGATGAATTGCCCACCTCGGCCTCCCAAAGTGCTGGGATTACAGGCGTGAGACACCACGCCCAGCCTGGATGCCCTTTATTTCTTCCTCTTGTCTGATTGCTCTGGCTAGGATTTCCAGTACTCTTGAAGAGGAGTGGTGAGAGTGGGCATCCTTGTCTTGTTCCAGTTCTCAAAGGGAATGCTTTCAGCTTTTCCCCATTCAGTATTATGTTGGTCATGGGTTTGTCATAGATGGCTTTATTACATTAAGGTATGTCCCTTGTATGCCAATTTTCCTGAGAGTTTTAATCATAAAGGTATGCTGGATTTTGTAGAATGCTTTGTCTGCATCTATCCAGATGATCATGTGATTTTTGTTTTTAATTCTGTTTATGTGGTTAGCACATGTATTGACTTGCATATGTTAAACCATTTCTGCATCCCTGGTATGAAACCCACTTGATTAGGGTGAATTATCTTTTTGACATGTTGTTGGATTCGACTAGCTAGTACTTTGTTAAGGATTTTAGCATCTATGTCCATCAAGGATATCGGTCTGTAGTTTTCTTTTTTGGTTATGTCCTTTCCTGGTTTTGGTATTGGGTGATGCTGGCCTCATAGAATGAATTAGGGAGTGTTCCTTCTTTCTCTATCTTGTGGAATCCTTTGAATGTCTGGTAGAATTCTGCCGTAAATCCATCTGGTCCTGGACTTTTTTGTTGTCGGTAATTTTTAAATTACCATTTCAATCTCACTGCATGTTATTGGTCTATTCAGGGTATCTAACTCTTCCTAATTTAAGCTAAGAGGGTTGTATTCTTCCAGGAATTTATCCATCTTTTCTAGGTTTTCTAGTTTATGTGCATAAAGGTGTTCATAGTAGCCTTGAATGATCTTTTGTATTTCAGTGGTGTCAGTTGTAACATCTCCTGTTTTGTTTCTTAGTGAGCTTATTTGGATTTTCTCTCTTCTTCTCTTGGTTAATCTTGTTAACGGTCTATCAGTTTTATTTATCTTTTCAAAGAACCAGCTTTTTGTTTCATTTATCTTTTGTATTTTTTGTTTGTTTGTTTGTTTGTTTCAATTTCATTTAGTTCTGCTCTGATCTTGGTTATTTTCTTTCTTCTGCTGGGTTTGGGTTTGGTTTGTTCTTGTTTCTCTAGTTCCTTGAGGTGTGACCTTAGATTATCTGTTTGTGCTCTTTCAGACTTTTTGATGTAGGCATTTAGGACTATGAATTTCCCTCTTAGCACCACCTTTGCTGTATCCCAGAGGTTTTGATAGGTTGTGTTGTTAGTCATTCAGTTTGATGAATTTTTAAATTTCCATCTTGGTTTTGCTTTCGATCCAATGCTCATTCAGGAGCAGGTTATTTAATTTCCATGTATTTGCATGGTTTTGAAGGTTCCTTTTGGAGTTGATTTCCTGTTTTATTCCACTGTGGTCTGACAGAGTGCTTGATATAATTTCAATTTTCCTAAATGTATTGAGGCTCATTTTATGGCCTATCATATGGTCTATCTTGGAGAAAGTTCCATGAACTGTTGAATAGAATGTGTATTCTGCAGTTGTTGGATGAAATGTTCTGTATATATCTGTTAAGTCCATTTGTTCCAAGGTATAGTTTAAATCCATTGTTTATTTGTTGACTTTCCGTCTTGATGACCTCTCTAGTGCTGTCAGTGGAGTACTGAAGTCCCCCACTGCTATTATGTTGCTGTCTATCTCATTTCTTAGGTCTATTAGTAATTTTTTTATAAATTTGGGACCTCCAGTGTTAGGTGCATATATGTTTAGGACTGTGATAATTTCCTGTTGAACAAGGCCTTTTACCATTTTATACTGTTCCTCTTTGTCTCTTTTAATCACTGTTGCTTTAAAGTTTGTTTTGTCTGACATAAGAATAGCTACCCCTGCTTGCTTTTGGTGTCCATTTGCAGGAAATGTCTTTTTCCACCCCTTTAAGTTTATGTGAGTCCTTATGTGTTAGGTAAGTCTCCTGAAAGCAGCAGATGGTTGGTGAGTTCTTTTCTTTTTTTTCTGAGACAGAGTCACACTCTGTTGCCCAGGCTGGAGTGCAGTGGTGCAATCTCGGCTCGCTGCAACCTCCACCTCCTGGGGTCAAGCAATTCTTGTGTCTCAGCCTCCCAAGTAGCTGGGACTACAGGTGCATGCCACCATGCCCGGCTAATTTTTTTTCTTTCTTTTTGTATTTTTAGTAGAAATAGGGTTACATCATATTGGTCAGACTGATCTTGAACTCCTAACCTCAGGTGATCCCCACTCCTCGGCCTCCCAAAGTGCTGGGATTACAAGCATGGGCCACTGCACCCAGCCAGTTGGTGAGTTCTTATCCATTCTGCGGTTCTATATCTTTTAAGTGGAGCATTTAGGCCGTTTACATTAAATGTTAGTATTGAAATGTGAGGGACCATTGCTTTCATCGTGCTCTTTGTTGCCCGTGTACTTTGGTTTTTGGTTTTTGTTTTTGCTTTTTAACTTGTATTTTTGTTTTATAGGTCCTATGTGATTTATGCTTTAAACAGATTCTGTTTTGATGTGTTTCCAGGATTTTTTTCAAGATTTAGAGCTCCTTTTAGCAGTTTTTGTAGTGGTGGTTTGGTAATGGCGAATTCTCTCAGCATTTGTTTGTCTGAAAACAACTGTATCTTTACTTCATATATGATGCTTAGTTTCATTTCGCTGGATACAAAATTCTTGGCCGATAATTGTTTTGTTTGAGGAGGCTGAAGATAGGGCCCCAATCCCTTCTAGCCTGTAGGGTTTCTGCTGAGAAATCTGCTGTTAATCTGATAGGTTTTCCTTTATAAGTTACCTGGTGCTTCTGTCTCACAGCTCTTAAGATTCTTTCCTTCCTCTTGACTTTGGATAACCTGATAACAATGTACCTAGGCAAAGATCTTTTTGCGATGAATTTCCCAGGTGTTCTTTGCGCTTTTTGTATTGGGATATCTAGGTCCCTCACAAGGCTGGGGAATTTTTCCTTGATTATTCCCCCAAATATGTTTTCCAGGCTTTTAGAATTCTCTTCTTCCTCAGGTACACTGATTATTCTTAGGTTTGATTGTTTAACATAATCCCAGACTTCTTGGAGGCTTTGTTCATATTTTCGTGTTCTTTTTTCTTTGTCTTTGTTAGATTGGATTAATTCAAAGACCTTGTCCTTGAGCTCTGAATTTCTTCTATTTGTTCAATTCTATTGCTGAGACTTTACAGAGCATTTCACATTTCTAAAAGTGTGTCCAAAGTCTGCTAAATTTTTATTGTTTTTTTCTTTTAGCTATCTATTTCCATGAATATTTCTCCCTTCACTTCTTGTATCATTTTTTGGATTTCCTTGCATTGGGTCTCGCCTTTCTCTGGTCCCTCCCCGATTAGCTTAATAACTAACCTCCTGAATTCTTTTTCAGGTAAATCAGGGGTTTCTTCTTGGTTTGGATCTATTGCTGGTGAACTAGCGTGATTTTCGGGAGGTGTTGAAGAGACTTGTTTTGTCATATTACCAGAGTTGGTTTTCTGGTTCCGTCTCATTTGGGTAGGCTCTCTCATAGGGAAGGTCTAGGGCTGAAGGCTGTTGTTCCAATTCTTTCATCCCACGGGGTGTTTCCTTAATGTAGTTCTCTATCCCTTTTCCTATGGATGTGGCTTCCTGTGAGCCGAACTGCAGTGATTGTTGTCTCTCTTCTGGGTCTAGCCACCCAGTGAGTCTACCCAGCTCTGGGCTGGTACTGGGGGTTATCTGCACAGAGTCCTGTGATGTGAACTGTCTATGGGTCTCTCAGCCATGAATACCAGCACCTGTTCCTGTGGAGGTGGCGGAGGGTGCACTGGACTTCGTGAGGGTCCTTAGCTTTGGTGGCTTAATGCTCTATGTTTGTGCTGGTTGGCCTCCTGCCAGGAGGTTGCGCTTTCCAGAAAGCATCAGCTGTAGTAGCGTGGAGAGGTACCGGTGTTGGATGAGTCCCTAGAACTCCCAAGATTATATGCCCTTTGTCTTCCACCCAGGGTAGATGGGGAAGGACCATCTGGTGGCGGTGGGGCTAGGCATGTCTGAGCTCAGACTCTCCTAGGGCGGGTCTTGCTGTGGCTGCTGTGGGGGATGGAGGTGAGATTCCCAGGTCACTGGAGTTGTGTATCTAGGAGGATTATGGCTGCCTCTGCTGAATCCTGTAGGTTGTCAGGGAAGTGGGGGAAAGCCAGCAGTCACAGGCCTCGCCCAGCTCCCATGCCAACTAAAGGGCCTGTCTCACTCCCACCGTGCCCCCACCAACAGCCCCAGTCTGTTTTCAGGCTGCAGGTGACAGGCTTGAAAACTTGTCCGAGGCTATCCGCCTCCCAGCTGGGAGAGAAAAGGGCTTTAGTTCTTCTCCTGCTTGTGAAGTCTGCACGCTGGATTCGCACCCTCCCCAGAGTTCTGGCCAGGAGGTTTCTTGCCCCATTCAAATTGTTACAAAATTCAGCTGGGGAATTCCTTCTCCCTGTGGAGTTTTATCCCCTGCTCCTCTAGCCACCCTCCTGATGGATCCCTGTTGTGCCAGGCAGGCATGGGATGCTTGAGGACCCAGCGAGCTCCCAGGGCCTTTCTGCTACTTCCTGTGCCTCTGTCTTTTGGTCGGCTCTCTAACTTGACTCAGCTCCAGGTAAAGTCAGAAACTTCCCCCACAAACAGAACTTCAGCTTCTCCACTGAGGGTGTGTGTTCACTTCCTCAGTTGGGGCACTCACAGTATTTGGGGTGTCTCCCGGGCCCTGCAGGAGCGCTCTGCTTCTTTCAGAGGATCTGTGGGTCCTCTTGGGAGTGCTGGTTTATTCTTGTAGTGGATCTGGAGCTAAAATTCACAGTGTAAGCCCCCTCATGCTGCTCTGTCCAGAGCTGCAATCTAGTCCTGCCTCCAGTCCGCCATGATCCCTTCTAATCTGCCCTTAAGTATTTTAAAGATGTTTAATCCCTGAAGCAGTCCCATGAGATGGATACTAATATTATATCCATTAAGCAGATGAAGAAATGGAGGCAGGCAGACAGTATCCAAGGTCTCACCGCAGGGGAAACAGGATTTGAACCTGGAAGTCTGGTTCAGAAGGCATCAAAACACACCAGGCATGAGTCAAAAGATTTAGGTCCCAAACTACTGAGCCCAGGGAAGGTGTCTCGTGATGCGGGGCTGACACACAAACCAAGTAAAGACACCAAGACCAAATGTCACTATTTTTAAGATTTAAAAATGTTATCAAGATAGAAGTTACAGTCTTTTTCCTCCTCACTTTGGCGCCACTGCTAGGAACAGCGGCGGAACGGCCGATGCGCCGCTTCCGGGCCACGAGGGGGCGCGCGGACACCACCCACCCCGCCGGGCAAGGCCACCCTCCCAGCCGCCTGGCAGCCGGAAGAACTGCACGGACGCCTTCTGCAGAGCTGGTCCTCGGGAGCCCTCCAGCCCACCCAGGTCTTTCCTAGCCCCAAATCCTTCCCAGGGACGTCCTCGGGACAGGCAAACCTGCTGTGACATTCAGCTGATATAGGAGGTGGAACCCTCCTATAGTCACAGAGACAGAAAGTGCCCCAAGGGCGTCGCTCCTGTCCTGGCGGAGATGGTCTCTGAACGCCTGTCTGCCTTGATGACGTATGGGGACACCTATCGGGGGTCTTCTAGACAGAAAGGTGCAGGGCGCCCCTCACGCACGCAAACTCTAGCTCTCACACCCAGACGTGCTCCAAACATTCCAAAGGCGCCAAAAACGACGTCTGGCTTTTCCGCGGCGCCTCCTGGCCCTGGCGGTGACTCCGAGGTGGCGCTCTCAGGGTGGGCGCGAGGGAGAGGAAAGCCTCTGACATCCTCACCCCCAGGGCCAGAGGGACAAGGGGTGCCCTCCACCCCGAGTCACCTGCGTTTTGAATTCTGTCCCTCCACGGAGAAGGCAATGCCTGAACCCACGGAAGTTGGGTCAGCGGCAGCTTTGGAAGTCAGAGGCTGCAATGCTCACATAAATGCAAAAGACGGTTCCTTCCTTCAGTGCCAGTAAGAAGGGTGTCTTGAACATGAGGAATACAGCGGCAAGCAAGATAGAGAGGTGCCTGCTTTCCGGGGAGACAACAAACAGATAAATAAGCACGACACTGTCCTGCCAAGCTAAGTGACATCAATGAAACAAGGCAAGGTAATAAGAAGAGGCTGGGAAAAGGCTTAGCTGTGATTTTGCTTTCTGCAGTTCGAGTTGCCCGTGTTCAACCGAGGTTCAAAAATATTAAATGGAAAATTTCAGAAATAAACAATCCTAAGTTTAAATTGCATGCCATTCTGAGCAGCGTGATGATATCTTGCGCCATCTCTCCCAGTCCTGCCCCGGGGGTGAATCATCCCTTTGTCCAGTGTGTCCACACTGTACATGCTCCAGGCCCGTTAGTTACTTAGTAGCCATCTCAGTTTTTCAGATGACGTCGAGGTATGGCAGGGTTTGTCTTCAAAGTCACCCTTATTTTACTTAACAATAGCTCCAAAGCACAAGCATAGTGATGCTGGCAATTTGGATATGCCAAAGAGAAGCTACAAGGTGCTTTAAGGGAAAAAGTGAAAGTTGTGGACTTAATCAGCAACCTTAGCTGAGATTGCTAAGATCTGTGATAACAAGGAAGCTTCGATTCATGAAACTCTGAAGACGGAAAAAAGAAATATATGCTAGTTTTGCTGTCACACCTCGGACTGCAAAGTAATGGCCATGGTGCGTGATAAGAGCTTAGTTAAGATGGAAAAGGCATTAATTTTGTGGATAAAAACATGAAGAGAAATGTGTTCTGATTGATGGCAATAGGGATCAGTATTATCTGTGGTCCCAGGCATGCACTGGAGGTGTTGGAATGTATCCCCCATGGATAAGGGGAGACTATTGTATCCTTGATTGGGGCATTGCTACATGGATGTATACATTTGGCCAAACTCTCCAAACTGGACACTTAAGATAGGTGTGTTTCATTGTACGCACATTTTTCAACAAAAATCTTTTCTATATAATAAGAAGAATAGCTGGGAAAGGAAGACATTAACTAGGGTGATCAGGATGGTCTCTTTACAAAGGAGACATTTGAGCTGAGACCCAAAAAGTGAGAATGAACAAGAAGGAGGTAGTCATGCCAGGATCTTGTTCAACCGAGGTTCAAAAATATTCCTCTTCCTGTCAAGATGCTGCAGGCAGAGGAAACGCTGCATTGGAAGGGCCCACAGTGAGAACGCAATGAAGGCATGGGGAGACCGTTGTGAGCAAAGGGAGCAGGAGGGCAGGTACGCAAGAGGAGGCTGAGGCCGTAGCCAGGGGCTGCTGATGAGGGACTTGAAGTCTGTGTAGGAGGTCTAAGTTCATTCTAAGTGCAATTGGAAGTCACTGGGGGACCACATGGAGGAAAGATACAGGTCCCCAACCCGATCAGCCTTGGGACCACCTCCAGGCAGAGTCTAAAGAAGGATAGCCAGGCACGGTGGCTCATGCCTATAATCCCAGCATTTTGGGAGGCTGAGGCAGGCAGACTGCTTGAGCTCAGGAGTTTGAGACCAGCCTGGGCAACATGGTGAAGCCCCATCTCTACAAAAAAATATAAAAATTAGCTGGGCATAGGTATGCCTACAGTCCCAACTACTCAGGTGGCTGAGGCAGGAGGATAGCCTGAGCCCAGGAGGTTGAGGCTGCAGTGAACTGACATTCTGCCACTGCACTCCAGCCTATACCACAGAGCAAGACCCTGTCTCAAAAAGGAGAAAAATAGATAAATAAATAAAATATAGCCTAAATTCCAAATACCAAATACCAGAGACCAAAATTATCGGCCTTGCTAAGGGAACATCTCAGTGTTTGAAACTTCATTGCATTTTTCTTCGTTTGTAGAGACGTGGTCTCGCTATGTTGCCCAGGCTGGCCTTGAACTCCCAGGCTCAAGCAATACTCCCACTCCAGCCTCTTGAGTAGCTGATACTACAGGCAGGCGCCACCACTCCCAGCTTACTAGATTGTGTAACAGGTCATTCTCTGTACTAGTTTGTTGTGGTTACAAAGCAGCTGAATGGCTTACATTTGTATTTATTTTCTATTCCATGCTTCTCTGCCCGATGTTTTTCCTCTCAAAATCCCTTCCTTTAAATAATAAATCTGTTGCAGATGTGGAAAAAAAAAAAAGTCAGAAGAAAAGGGGCAAAGCTGAGTGCTATCAGCAGGAAGGGCATTGCCCAGCCACTGGCCTGAGTTCTGTGAATACTCCCTCCTTGGGGTCCACAGGATGGGCCTAAGGAGGTCTGGCATTCCAGGGAACAGACACCTGGTTGGTCCACACAGGGAAAACCAGGGGTTTCTGTAATGTCAGCAGGTGGCTGAAAACTCCAAAGAGTGCCTGCAAAATGCCTTCCCTCATTCTTTCTATCTGGCAGGTACCTTGGAGTTGACAGCCATGTGCTCAGAGAAGAATGAAGTAAACCAACCCAAAGCCAACCCCAAACACCCAATGGCCTGAGCTCCTCAGAGCAAGAAAAGTCAAGTTGAATATCTCCGATGGGGCCATCAGAGAATGGAGATGACCTCATCCACAGTGGGACAAGTTGGAGCAAACCACTTGGGTGGAAAGCAAGGAAATAGAGGGGCAATTTCAGCATGTCCCTCAGGCTTCCACAGAGGAGGATTTGGCCTTCCAAATTCCCAAAGGGCTCCTCTCCTGGGATGCACTGTCTCTGCAGAGGTGAACACACTCTTTCCTGTCTCTCTCTGCCTGGGATCTTAATTGTTTCCAGTGTCAAATGAAGGACTGAGGAAAGAACCAAAGCTTCCCCAGTTCACTAATTGCTCTGGGATTTACCCAGAATTTTGACAGCATTGAGATTCGGAGTTGGCTTAGAAGAAGAGAAGAGGGGAAGTGGAGGTGCTGAGAGCTGGTCTGGAGTTAGCCCTGCTTCAGCCACATTCACTTCCCTTTGTCTCTCATGACCAGGCAATGCAGTAGACTTCCCATGTTGTGTATCTTCTTCTCTATTAAACAGGGTTATCCAACTGATTGAGGGCATTTCTTTTCTTTTTTTTTTTTCCCAACCTCACTTTTTCCAAACTAGTTTAGATCTTCCAGAGTGTGGTAGGCTGAAAAATGTCCCCCAGAAATATCAGGTCCTAATCCTTGAAACCTATGAATATTGTCTTATATGGGAAAAGGGTCTTTGCAAATTGGGTTAAGTCAAGGATCTTGAGAGAGGGAGGTTATTTTGGATTATTAATATTTAGGTAGACCTTAAATAAATTCCAAGAATGTCATCTGGAGTGGAGGAAAAAGGTATTTCTTTTTAGGATGTCCAGGAAATTAAAAGATGATGAAATGCCAAAACAAGTTCTCAAAAGTGTAGAATAGTTTAAATATTGACATCTAATATCCACTCACCATGTCTGTGCACATATGCCTCTAATGGCCATCAGCCGTGTCCGTTGGCCTTCAGGCTTTTTTGGCCACCAGAGCCTGCTCTGCTTGTGTACACTGCAGATGTCTCAGGGAATTAATGCCTCTCCAGCCCCCAAGAGCAGCCTTCAAACAATGCCTAAGGGAAGTTGGTATATAAATACCCCAGCTCCCTCACCCCTAGGTGGAAAAACTCTGAGGTACCTTCTACACTGGCTCCTAGAGGTCTCCACTGGGACTGAACTCCAGTTGCCCACCATCAGAACTTATTTAATGACACACCCTAATAAGCTTCCTTCCCCTCCTATTGGACTTCCCCACTCCACTTCCATTGTTTTCTAGAATCAAGTCCCAAATAAACTACCAGCCCTCAAATCCTATTTTTGTTTGTTTGTCCTTTTTGTTTTGTTTTGTTTTGTTTTGTTTTGTTTTTTGAGATGGAGTCTTGCTCTCTTGCCCAGGCTGGAGTGCAATGGCACCATCTCAGCTCACTGCAACCTCCGCCTCCCAGGTTCAAGCGATTCTCCTGCCTCAGCCTCCTGAGTAGCTGGGACTACAGGTGCGTGCCACCACTCCCGGCTAATTTTTATATTTTTAGTAGAGATGGTGTTTCATCGTATTGGCCAGGCTGGTGTCGAACTCCTGACCTTGTCATCTGCCCACCTCAGGCTCCCAAAGTTTTGGGATTACAGGCGTGAGCCACCGCGCCTGGCCCAATTACTGGTCTTAATGCCTGCTTCTGAAGGAGCCCAAACTAAGACCCTATTGCATCACATTTAGTGAGAATGTCAAAAGCATGTATTAAAGGCCCTTCATGAATTTGAACCGGAGTCAAATGGCCCTCCTGGCCCTCTCATATCAGGAGGCAACTGGGGCAGAATTGGAAAGCTGACCCAAGGCATGGTGTAGTTTCAGTGGCTTGAAGGTGATGGAATGCATAGCCATGTGTGTGAAAATGACCACATGGGCCTGTGGGACAATTGTGCAGCCAAATGCCTGCCAGAACTTGAAGCAGGTGTGCTCCCCTAGCTGGGACTTCAGGAGAGAGGCCCTGCTGCCTCCCCACCTTCCAGGCCCTGGGGACATCCAGGGTGTTCTGCTGAGGTGGAAGGGTTGTACCCTATTAGCCAAGGGCATGCACCTCACCTGCAGTGGCTGGAATGATGGAGATGCAGGAGTAATGAACTTTATCTCAGGGAGGGGGCAAACCCAGGTTCCACAACCAGTACCTGCCCCAAATGTCAAGCTCCAAGCCAAACCCTTGTGACTAAAGAAACCTTCAACAAATCTTGTAAGGCCAGCAGCTCCCCTCCATTTGTTTTTGGGTGGGGAAACACATGTATTTTCTTCTGTAATCTTCTAAACATATAGACTTCTAAAGTCTTAATAATTTTTTTTTTTGAGACAGAATCTCACTCTGTTGCCCAGGTTGGAGTGCAGTGGCACGGTCTTGGCTCATTACAACTTCTGCCTCCTGGGTTCAAGCGATTCCCCTGCCTCAGTCTCCTGAGTAGCTGGGACTACAGGCATGTGCCACCGTGCCTGGCTAATTTTTGTATTTTTAGTAAAGACGGGGTTTTGCTGTGTTGGCCAGGCTGATCTCAAACTCCTAACCTCAAGGAGTCTGCCTGCCTCAGCCTCCCAAAGTGATGGGATTACAGGCGTGAGCCACCTCGCCCGGCCTAAAGTCTTAATAATCTCGAACTATAGAGCAAAGGGATATAGGCATGGCCTGGGAGACTAGTTTAACTTTAGTTAGATTGAGTTAACTAGAGTGGAGATAACCAAGTGGTGGCCTACAAGCCAATCCAAGTGACAGTCTTTTCCTGTCTACCACAGTGTTTTTAAAAACCAGAGATTCTGATAATAATCTGGGTTTCTGGGTT
Organism: Pongo pygmaeus; assembly: GCF_028885625.2. Classification (NCBI taxonomy): domain Eukaryota; kingdom Metazoa; phylum Chordata; class Mammalia; order Primates; family Hominidae; genus Pongo; species Pongo pygmaeus. The sequence goes on along the minus strand of NC_072394.2, from coordinate 28,891,866 downwards.
TCTGGATTTTCTTGAAAAATCAGGAATTCCTGAATCCCATGGAACTTTCACCTCTACAGGGCAGCATTGCCTGAGAAGTCAGAATTTGCAATCCTGCTAGTAGCAGAAAGTCAATCCAAAAGAGGAAGGTGTGGTTTGCAGGAAAGAGGAAATAAAGATGGGGAGAGAGAGTGTGTGTGTGTGCTACACGAACCCCAGGAGATGACGAAGACAGACCCCTGCTGACAACCAGCACCAGGCTGAGAGTCACCCCAGGAGACAGGTCCTCAAGGAGATACAATGGATAGAATGCTGGGGGAGACAGAACATATGAGAGGTTTAGAGAATTTGGGACAAATATGGGCTGAATTCATGAAAAATACATTGAAAACCTAAGCAAACAGAAGGACAATTTTTAACTTCAAGAAAAACAAAAAGTTGTGCTAAAAATGGATAAATAAGCCCAATACAGTATACATTCAGCTTTAGAGAGCATGTTTATACGGTTATACAATATAAAGTCTGGACATGCGCTAACCAAAAATTATGATTGGCAGGATGGAGACCCAAGAACTGGGGAGGGAGGTAGAGACAGATAAGGCCCCAGATGAGCAAATCAGGAAGAGAAACACCAACATGCTACTTACAGATAAGGTGGCAAGTACCAAAGAATCAGCTGGAAGAATTGAAGGCAGTGGGAAGGAAGGGGGGGTAGGGTGTGGTAGGAGCAAGAGACAGCTGGTTTTGTTTGACTTTCTTAACCATGTGACTTTCTTAACCATTTTTATATATATAATGACCTTTGAGGTTTAGAGTCATTTAAAGCAAATCTGAATTTTTAAGGGTCCTTAGGGAGGTTAAGGCTTAAGATTTGGCTGGGTGCAGTGGTTTACGCCTGTAATCCCAGCACTTTGGGAGGCCAAGGCGGGTGGATCATCTGAGGTCAGGAGTTCAAGACCAGCCTGGCCAACATGGTGAAACCCCATCTCTACTAAAAACACAAAAAAATTAGCCAGGAATGGTGGCAAACAACTGTAATCCCAGCTACTTGGGAGGCTGACGCAGGAGAATCACTTGAACCTGGGAGGTAGACATTGCAGTAAGCCGAGACCACGCCATTGTACTCCAGCCTGGGCAATAAGAGCGAAACTCCGTCTAAAAAAAAAAGGCTTAAGATCTCTTAGAGTTTATTGAGATCTATCTATCTATCTATTAATATATGTAAGGATTTTATATATATATAAAGATTAACTTTTGTGTGTATATGATACATAAATAGTATCATCCTATATGTATCTTTCACCAACTACCTATTTTCACTTAATGTTATGTCTTGACATCTACTTTCAGCTAGTGGAACTGGTGTGGTGACAGGTCTGTAGGCTTTAATATCCTTCCTCTACAAATTCTGAATAAAGAGATTATTACACAGACCCATCTTTATTACCAGGACTTGAATCTCATTTATGTAGTCCATTGAAACTAAAATGTTATCTTTCAATATGTCCCCCCAAAAAAGACAGTATTATGGATCTTGAATTTTCTGGGAGATGCATTTTTGGAGCATCCTCTTTGAGGGGTTAAAGCAGTTTAAGTCATTATCCTGAGCATAATTCATTTACAATATCCCACATGAATTCTTGTCCTTAAAGTAGCTACTTAAAGATTTAGGACGTTTTCCCCCTCTTTTTCAACATGCTTAATGTCACACTGGCCTGAAGTGCAACTTTACTGCTGCAGGGGTAACTTATATTCCATCTCATAAAGCCCCAAATCTGCATTTTTTTTACCTCAATTCAGGATGAATTTTGGTGATTAAAATGAGAAAAACACGGCTCGTGGTCCTCAGATGGATTTTTGGATCCTGATTCAAAAGTGGAATAAATTTATTTTAGAAATGTGAGTTCATATTACTTTATAATAATGTCCTCAGGTGATGGGCATGCACGTGGGCCCAGGGCAGGGAGTGCCATGGTGAAGAATCTGATGATGTTCACCAGGAGTATCAGAGTTAGCCTCACAGTTGAGTATCTTTTTTTTTTTTTTTTTTTTTTTTGAGATGGAGTCTCACTCTGTCACCCAGGTTGGAAATCAGTGGCACGATCTCGGCTCACTGCAAGCTCCGCCTCCCGGGTTCACGCCATTCTCCTGCCTCAGCCTCCCCAGTAGCTGGGACTACAGGCGCCCACCACCATGCCCGGCTAATTTTTTGTATTTTTAGTAGAGACGGGGTTTCACCCTGTTAGCCAGGATGGTCTTGATCTCCTGACCTCATGATCCGCCTGCCTCAGCCTCCTGAAGTGCTGAGATTACAGGCGTGAGCCACTGCGCCCGGCCACAATTGAGTATCTTAATAATGCTTTATCATTATTTAGGGTTTAGGGTTTAAGATTGGAGTTAGTAGAGTTTAGAGCCCTTGGGATCAGAGTCAAAGTTGCATTTGGGAACAAGAAAGTCTCAGGGTAGTCTCTGTCACTCTTCTTATATCATTGGGATTATTAGGGTGAAGGTATCTGGTCATTAAGAAGAGAGATGTAGGGTTCAGACTCTGGTCAAGGTGTATGTGGGTCTGCTCTAACTTCTTCACAGAGTTTAGAGCTCAGGATCATTGGTTTGTGGTAATTAGGCTTTTAGGGTTGTCATTGTCAAGGGGTTCAAGGTCAACCATCCATTAATTTATCATCATTTGGAATTTGGAGCCTTCTGTTGCAACATCAACAGGATCCCTAAGTCAAGGTTAAAGTCCAAGTATACAAACAGAGCTCTGGTCTTTGGGTAACAGATGAGTCATTGAGGTATGGAATAATGAGGGTCAGGACAGGTCACTGACAAGGTGTCTGCTCCATTGCCTGTTAGGGTTTAGGATTGTTGAGTCATTAATGTCAAGGGCATTGGAGTTAGCATTAATGTTGTTGAGGCTGAGAAGGTTGGGCTCATTAGACTTGGGTTCCTTTGAAACTATTTAAGGTCACTTTGGGTTTAGGATAATTTTGGATCAATTAGAATAGTTTAGAATAGTTTGGGTATTTTAGGTGCAATTATGATTTCTTGGATCTTTTAGAGTCTTTTGGACTGTTGGGGTGTAGAGTCATTTCAAGCAAATTTAAATTTTTAAGGGCCCTTAGGGAGGTATAAGGCTTAAGATCTCTTAGAGTCTATTGAGATACTTAGGGTCATTTAGAGTTGTTTGGGTTAGTTTAGGTTCATGTGAGATAATCTGGGGCTTAAAGTTTTAAGTATCATTTAAGAAACTTTAGCATGTTTAGAGTTGTTTAGGATTTAGGATTGTCTGGGATCTCTGAGGGTGTTTTAGAATTTAGGGTAGTTTTAATTGACTTAGGATCCTTTGGGTTTATATAGCTTCTAGCTTTGCTATTCCAAGTGTGGCCTGTGGATCAGCAGCATCCACATCCCCTGGGAGTTGGTAGAAAGGCAGTGTCTCAAACCACACCCTAGGTCTGCTAAGTCTGAGTCAACGTTCTAACAAGATCCTCTCCAGAATCACAAAACTTGCATATTCAAGTTCTGTGGTAGTTTACAGGCACCTGAGGCCACTTCTAGGTATTAGGTCTCTAAGGTTGTTAGATACATTACCATAGGGTCATTTAAATGATTGGATTCTTTAGTGTGCTTGGACTCTAAAGAATATCCTGAAATTATTCATTCAGGATATTTTATGTATTTAGAGTTAAGATTGTTTAGGGTTCAAACGTCTTGAAAGTCTTATAGAGATTTTTAAGGTTTAGGTTCTATTTTGATTGCTTAGAGCTTTTTAGGGGTGGTTTATGTCACTTGGCACCATTTATAGTCATGGAAGATTATTTAGCATTTAAAAGTTGTTTTGAGTAATTTATACCTCTTCAGAATCTCTAAGAGGGTCTAAAGTCTTACACCACTTTGGGTAGTTTAGGACCACAGAGGATTTAGGACCATTTGAGGTGATTTCGATAGCATGGGATCATGTAAGTTCATTTTAAGAAGGATTACACTTGTTAGTGAGTTTGGGTCAGGACTTAGAGGCTGTTAGCATTGGCACACTTGGTGTTTGAGGTCTTGATGTTTATGGTACGTTTGGATACTTATTCGTTCACTACACAAATATTATCAAGGTGTTGTAAATCAAAGAAAATGACCAAGATGGGTCTCAATCATTTTAAGAGGTTTATTTGTCAAGGTTAAGGACACAACCAGGAAAAGAACACAGAAGCTCAGGAAAAATCTGTGGTCCTCTGCTTTTTCCAAAGAGCATCTGGAGACCTCAATATTTAAAGGGAAAAAAAGCAACTATTGTGGGAAAAAGGAAGGAACTTTACAAAAGGGTGGGCAATAAGAAAGGCAAGTAGTTGCATTCTTTTGAGTCTTCTTCTATCAGCGTTCACTGAATACACATTATACATGTAAGAAAAGGGTAGAGGAATAGTCACTTACGCATTCGTCTGGTGCTCAGTGAATCAGCATTTTTACATAAGATAAAATAAACATAGGGCAGAGGAAGCAGTTACACATTTGTCTCAGGTGAACAGAGAGATGACTTTTAATTCTGTCCTTTGTCCTGTTCGTGTGAAGGTCAGGGTGAAATTCAATAGAACTCTTTTAAGGTAAAGATCTTGGGACCCACAAGGAATTTTCTTGTGGGCACATTGTGAGGGAAGTATGTAGCTCTTTTTATCTTTGCAGCTATCTTTTTCTGAACAAAATGGTAAGCAAGTTTGCATGACCTGTTTCCTAAATTGACTTTTCCCTTTGCCTTACTGAGTTGGGGGTCCTGAGGTTTATTTTCCTTTCACAGTGTCTACCAAGAATCAGGTGCTGCTCTAGGTGGTTGGGATGCCTTCACAGAGCTTAGGTTCTGGTGGAGGGGACACATAAATCAATGAATACATTCAGACTGCAAAAAGCACTTAGAAGAGAGTGGAAGCAGAGGATAGCTGGCAGGAGAGCAGCTGATTTGGGTGTTCAGGGAAGGCCTTGCTAGGAAGGAAGAGTTGAGCTGAGACCTGAATCAAAAAGGAGGCAAGCATGTGATGCGCTGGGGGGAAGAGTATCCCAAAAAGACCAAGTGGCAAGTGCAAGTCCCAGAAGCAGGACAGGTCTGGACATGCTTGAAGGGCAGCAAAGCCAGTGTAGCTGGTCCCAAGAAGAGGCCTGAGGAAGACCATGTAGGTCTGAAACCGACCCCGTTGTCCCATAGAGCTGATGTTTATGGTTTCTTTGAATAAACAGAGAAATTGATCCTCCCAGTCTTAAAACCTGAGAAAGTGACACTTGTCTTATCTGAGTTCCTTTCTCAGGAAACCAACTATCAGGCTTTCTAGATAGCGTCAAGAATCTGACACTCACCAGATCATTGCATCTAGACAATGAGAGGCGAAACCCCCTTACCCCTCATGATTGTCTAAGCAACCACCTGATTCCTGTTTACCAACTCCTCTTGCTTACCCCTTGCTAATTCCTGTTTTCCTACATGTGGTTACATTTATTTCCTGCTATATAAACTCCTAATTTTAGTCACTCAGGGAGATGGATTTGAGACTGATCTTCCATCTTCTTAGCTGCAGCACCTGATGAAAGCCTTCTTCCTTGGCAAGGCTCATTGTCTCAGTGATTGGCTTTCTGGGAGGCAAGCAGTAGGACATAGACTGAACCCCTGGTGGTTCAATAGCAGGTCCAGGTAGGCTAGATAAGGACTTGGGATTTTTTTTTTTTTTTAAAGGTTTGCAGTCATTTAGGTCACCGAATATCATTTGGGTTCTTTGTTTTTAAAGTTGGCCCATTCAAGGTTTAGGAACCTCTAGGGATGTTAGGAGCCACCAAAGATCATTTAGAATATTTTGTGGCTATTTAGGATCTTTTACTATTATTTATGATTTTTGAAATTCATTTGGGATAATTTAGGGTTATTATTGTTGTCAAGGATTTGGTTTTAAAGTTTTTAGGTTTACAGTTGGTAGGAACCTGGCTGGTCATGTAGCATTTGCTGTCATTTAGACCTTTTTATTATATCTTGACTTCATTAAGGTTACTTAGGATCTTTTTCAATTATTACAGCATTTAAATTTTTTTCTAGAGTTCATGTTCACTAAAAGTTATTTAGCATCTTTTAGGGTCCCCTGGGATCATCTAGGGTTGATTAATAGCATTTAGGAATCTTAGTGTCATTTTATTGTTTGTAATTTTAATTGTCTATCACCTTTAAGTGTTTTACAGGGGATCATGTTTCATTGTTAAGGATTATTTGGATTCATTTAGGATCTTTTAAGGTTGGTGAAGTGGTCTTCAAATTCAGTGCATACAGGAATTGGAGAGGAGGTTAGTGTATTAGTCCATTTTCACACTGCTGATGAAGACATAACCGAGACTGGGCAATTTACAAAAGAAAGAGATTTAATTGGACTTACAGTTCCACGTGGCTGGGGAAGCCTCACAATCATGGTGGAAGGCAAGGTGGAGCAAACCAAGTCTTACATGGATGGCAGCAGGCAAAGAGAGCTTGTGCAGAGAAGCTCCTCTTTTTAAAGCAATCAGATTTCATGAGACATTCAATATCATGAGAACAGCATGGGAAAGACTTGCCCCCATGATTCAGTTACCCACCCCCCCACACCAGGTCACTCTCATAACACGTTAGGATTCAAGATGAGATTTGGGTAGGGACACAGCCAAACCATATCAGTTAGTAAGAAAGAGGCAGTGTTAGAAATTCTGCTGCCAACGCCACAGCCCAGAAGAATTGAACCACAATCTCTTGGTACGGAATATAGACATCAGTGTTCTAAAAAACTCCCCGGGTGATAGCAGTGTTCCCTTTAGATTCGTTTAGAACAGTTAGTGCACCAAAAACATCAGCATCACCTGAGAACTTTATTAGAGATGCAGATTCTCTGTCCTACTTTATCTGCTGAATCAGGAACTCTGGTGTTGGGGCCCAGCAGTCTGTGTTTTCACAGGAACCCTGGGTGATTCTGATGCTTCCTAGAGGTCAACCCCACTAGCATGAAGTTTACAGGGATCTTCAGGATCCTTTAGGTTTTTTAGGGTGGGGGAATTCTAAGGGCCTTTTAAGAACCTTAGAGTCATTTGGGTTATTTTAGGGTTGTTTATTGTCAAATTAGTGTGTGTATCCTGAGAAGGTACCAGTAGGCACCTGAGTGAACTATTTTTAAATTCAGTTTATTTGATAGTCATCTGAGTCAGCCCAGAAATCATGCTCACCGCCAGTGTCCTGGCCTCTATGGGAACGAAAGTCAGAGCAGCTCCTGAGCTCCTGGCTCAGCCCTCAGGTGCACAGGGTGGGCGGAGTGGGCTGGGGGAGTGGGAGTGTCCCATGTGCCCAGGCGGGGCAAGGCACACATTTATCCAGAAGACATCAAGCAAAGGGCTTGGTTTGTGAATCAGGCACTGTATCTGGTACCCAATTCCTAATCAAGAGAACTTCAGAATATAAGAAACTGAAAGTAGAACTGTCTAACAGCATATTCTGGCTAACTTCAGGTTTCAAGGATTTATGGTGTGTATTTTTCTCTCCTGTTGAAAACTTTTGTGTGTCCAGTTCCTGAAAGGAGAATTGAGAGTACAGATTGAAAATGTGTTTGGTGTCCAGGGTGACTGACCCTAAACACAGGGAATTTCCCAATTCCTCACATGAGGTCTCTAACCTCAGGCTCCTGCACACTCAAGATGGCATGGCATGGTGGCTGGTTTCCTCAGAGGCCCTGGAACTATTGATGCCATCCTTCCATTTTGTCTGTGTATTACATATGTGTGTATTTACATTACATATATATATGATTATATATATATATGATTTTTGGTATATGGGACTGCATTTCCATTGCATAATGGGCCTCTTATTCTTCTAGGAATTCTGAAGTCTAGCGCTTGGAAAAACTGACCCTACCAGGGACACAAAGGCCTGGCTGGCTTTAATCTTCTGGCCATTGTTTTTTTGTTGTTGTTGTTTTGTTTTGTATGTGTTTATATGTTTCTGGATTCTCAATATTTTTGGAGTTACTAAGCAGGAAATTTTAATTTTAAAGCCAATGTAATAGAAGCACTAAGAAAATCTAATAGCACCACCCCAACATAACCTTTTTCATAGGCCTTTACGTGTAGGCCTGCAATCATATTGAACATACTATTTTATTTACTTTACATAACAATATTTTCCATGTTTCTGCGTAAACTATTATGTAACTTCATTCTGAGTCTCACTCTGTCACCCAGGCACGATCTTGGCTCACTGCAGCCTCCGCCTCCCAGTTCAAGTGATTCTCCCGCTTCAGCCTCTTGAGTAGCTGGGATTACAGGCACCCACCACCACGCCTGGCTAATTTTTGTATTTTTGGTAGAGACAGGGTTTCGCCAAGTCGGCCAGGCTGGTCTCAAACTCCCGACCTCAGGTGATCTGTCTGACTCAGCCTCCCAAAGTGCTAGGATGACAGGTGTGAGCCACCACGCCCAGCCTTCTACATAAACTTGATAATTACACTTCCAGCAGCAGAATAATATTCATGCTTATGGTTTTTATTTTACCTATACCATTATCACAAAGAAGGAGGAAAGCAAGGAAAAAAATGTACTTGGCTTTTTATTGGGATTACTTGAATGTATAGATAATTTGGGGGAGATCTGCTAAATTTTCAATCCATAAATGAGGTATACCTTTCCCTTTTCAAATTTTATTTTTTAGTCTTTTATTAGATTATACACCTAGAAATACATAGAAATAAATTTTTATATATTTTCCTTGTTTTAGCAATCTTGCAAAATTCATTTCATATTTCCAATAATTTATCTCTAGATTATTATGACCAACTTGAATTCAACTTTTATTTGTTGGTTTCTTTTAATGGGTCATAGATGTTATAGTTTGCTTTTTTGCTTAGTGATTTTTTGTGACAACTTGCCTCACGGTCAACATTTGGCTAAGGAACTTTAACGACTGAAGTTGAACACTACATTATGAAACGGGAAAGATTCTCTTGTCCCTCTTGCAGGGCGTGAGACAGGGACTGTGGCTCGCCTCTTTAGTGCCCTGCTGCTCAAACCTCTAAGGGAGCATACAGATGGGCAGGCTGTGGGGCTCCGACCCCACGCCAGTGTCTAGGGGGTGAATGTTTGCAGCTCCTGAGGCCCCAGTAGGCGTGTGTTACAGGGTGCTCTTTTAGTTTAGCCGTCCATAAGCCGCTTGTGTTAAGCAGCTCAGTTAGACCCTCTACCTTGTCTCAAGGACAGAGGGCTTTCTGTATCCCGGGGTTCTTGCCTTGGGGTACCAGAAGAATCGGATCACACGTGAGCTTGGAGAATGAGTGCAAGGTTTTATTGAGTGGCAGTAGCTTTCAGCAGATGGGGACGTTGGGGGAGGCGCCAGAAGGTAGATGATTTTCACCTGGAGTCAGGCCACTCGGCCCCACGGGCTCTCCTCCAACTGCCCCAGCCAAACTCCATGCCATTCTGCCAGTTCGTGGCCTGCCAGCGTGCCAGTGCCTGCTGATGTGCTCCTGTGCATGTTCAGCCCCCCAAGTGTTCCTCCGCTGATGTGCTCCTCTCGACCTTCAGCCGCTTCTGTCCCTGCCTTGCTAGGGTCTCGGGTTTTTATAGGAATAGGATGGGGGCATGGCGGGCCAGGGTGGTCTTGAGAAATGCAACATTTGGACGGGAAAGCAAAAATGCCTGTCCTCACCTAGGTCCGTGGGGGTAGAGCCCTAGCTAGGGACCACGCCCTCCTCTAACCAGCACTTCACTTCTCCACTTCTGTATCATTTAAAGGGACCACGCTCTTCCCTTCCCAGCCCGTCCGTATCAATTAAGATCTTTCCTTGGGATCATTTTGGAATCAAGGCTCTTTGTAGTCCCAGACATTCAATATCCACAATGTGTGGGAGTTCTAAGTAGTTTGTTCCCAAAATTATACCCTAGACATCTCTGAGACATAATTACTTTCCATCAGCAAGACATACCCATGATGTCATGTTCCCTCTGTCCCAGCGTTTGGCACCAACTACCCTCTCAGAACCCCTGGGTTGTCCCAGGGAAGGATATTGTAAGATACCTCAATCTCGGTGCTGTTGACCCCATAGAGGCTCTGCAGGTGAGGGTAGGTGGCATCAAGGGCAGCTTAGAGGGGCTTAGTGACTAGCAGGGGACATTCAAAGTCAGGAATTATTGAGTTGTGGAAATTCCTTATGTATTTTGAATGTTAACCCCTTATCAGATACATGGTTTGCAAATATTTTCTTCCATTCTATAGGTTGTCTTTTCATTTCATTGTTTCCTTTGCTGTGTAGAAGCCTTTTAGTTTGATGTAGTCCCACTTGTTTATTTTTGCCTTTTTTTTTCTTTGACATAGTGTATCTCTCTGTCACCCAGACTGGAGTGCATGTGATTTCAGCCCACCGCAACCTCAGCCTTCTGGGCTCAAGCGATCCTCCTACCTCCCAAGTAACTGGGACTACAAGTGCATGCCACCATGCCCAGCTAATTTTGGGGGGTATTTTTTGTAGAGATGGGGTTTTGCCATGTTGACCAGGCTGGCCTCAAACTCCTGTGCTCAAGCAATCCACCCACCTTAGCCTTCCAAAATGCTAGGATTACAGGCATGAGCCATCACACCTGGCCTGTTTTTGCTTTTGTTGCCGTGTTTTTGGTGTCATATCCTAAAAATCAGGGAACAAATGTTCAGTTACAAGGTAAGTTCTAGGGATCTAATATACAGTGCTGTGACTACAGTTAATAGTACCCTATTGTTTACTTGTAATTCACTAATAAAGTAGATCTTTGACATTTTGGGCTGGATGAAGAAAAAAACAGTAGATCTGAAGTGTCCTGACATCACACACACACACAATGGCAACTGTGTGATGGATGTGTTAATGTGATGTGGTAATCCTTTCACAATGTATGTGTAAAATGTATATGTACAACAATCATCAGGTTGTACACCTTGAATATATGTCATTTTTGTCAATTATACCGCAATAAAACTGAAAAATAAATACTTTTTAAATTAAAAAATAATAATATTCATGTTTATGGCTTATGAATTAGTAAGTCCAAGCTTAAAACTCCAATAAGAAAAATGTATCTTGCTCTAATGCAAGAACAATTAAATCAGGGTTAATAAAACACTGATACATAAAAATCCATATTATATTCTGCATTATGCCAAAACACATGTTTAGATTTCAGTTTTTCCTAAAGTTTAAACTTAACACTTAAATTCCAACTTATGGCTGCTGCTTAAAAACTTCTCATCAAAATTATGATAAGCTGCTTTTTGGCCAACTTATAGGGTGATCATATTTATCATGCATACTGGATCGTTTTGAGAGTAAAAGGGGATGCTGTTAATAATTACATATAACCACAGAATAAAGTGGAAGTGTCCCAAGCAAACCAGGACTTATGGCCTCTGCCAGTGGGCCTACCTACCATTTTAAAACTTCTAAAGTTAACTTATATACTTATAAAGCATATACTTATAATTTATCACTTATATTAAGTTAACTTACTTATATAACATGTACTTAAACTGTAAGTCACAATTTCTATTTTGCATTATTTCTTCTTTTCTTCTTTCTGCCCCCATATGATCCGCAGAATATTTTGCATGGTTTTAAACTAAAAATAGCAATGTTAATTTTACTCAAGTTCAGTTTTCAGCAGTGTTTTCTTGCATTTAAACATTTCAGCAACCTATTCAAATGTCTTCAAAACTTGACAGTGAAGTCTTGTACTCACAGCAAACTCCATTCAGTAATAACTTCATTACCTAAAATAGATAATACCAAATTACTTCATAAAATCTGTTTCCATAAAACAAGCCAAGAACTGCCAGCACCTTTGGCAGAAGGCTATTAGAATTTTTTGGTTATTTTAGGCACTGTAACTCCTACAAGACTTACTGCATTTTGGGGGGTCGTGGTTGGACCCCAAATGAACCATTTATCTTCAGTGTATATCACCTACATCTACACGATGCACTGTACAAAAGTCTCACTACCTTGGAAGGGTTAACTGCCTGCTCGTCTGTTTCACCCAACTTAAATGCAGCAACTGAAAAGCTCTCTTTGAATTAAAAACTCTAAATATGGGAAATCGAAACAACACTCCAAGGGGACTGTGATTTATCCACACGTTCTTTCTGTCTCTCTCTCCCTCCTTCCCCATCTCTCTCTCTCTTTCATACTTATATATGCATTGTTTACAGAAGCATCATTGAAAATCTGGTCTCGGTTGTTACCTTCTTCTAGAGGCCAAATTATGACGGTCACTATTTATGCTCCATGGCCAGGTTTCTTAGGAAGACAACTGTCAAATCTCATATTAAACTTTATGAACAAATGAAATTATTTCTCTGTATTAGTCAGGGTTCTCCAAAGATTGTGTGTGTGTGTGCGCGTGTGTGTGTGTGTAGAGAGAGAGAGAGGTGTGAGTGTGGGGAGACAGAGCTTAAGGAATTGGTTCACATAATTCCTCTTGTAGTTCAAGTCCAAAGGCAGTCTTGAGGCAGAATTCCTTCTTCTCTGGGATCTCAGTCTTTTTTCTTAAGGCCTTCAACTGATTGGGTGAGGCCCACCCACATTATGGAGGGCAGACTGCTCAAAGTCCACTGATTTAAATGTTAATCTCAACTTAAAAAAAAAAAAAAATTCATAGTAACATCTAGTGTTTGACCAAATATCTGGGCTGCATGGCCTAGCCAAGTTGACATATAAAATTAGATATCATACCTTCCCCATACCATAGAGTGGAATTTGGGCCCTAGTCTGAAAATCTTACACTTGGGGAACCATGGGGGGGATGCTTCCAACAGAAGCAAGCCCAGGTGCCCAACCCCTGCAGGGTGGCTTAGCCATTTTACAGGTGAGAAACCAAGTCCTAGAGAAAGGATCATTGAGTTGGTCCCAGGGTCCAAGAGCCGGGGGTGGAGTCAGAGTGGAAATCCAGCCTCACTGAGTAGAAGTTCCAAGCTCTTTCCTCCACAACTCCTGGCTCTCCAGAGCCCTCAACTGGCAGCTCCTAAGATAACCTTCTCATTTTACTTCCTATTTGGGACATAACAGCCAGGGCCAAACATGTTCAAACCATAAACTCGGGGAAGAAAATTAACTTATCTGGTGTTAATTCAGGTAATGTTCCTGTCACCCACCTTACAACCACCCTCTCACAACACAGAGCTCCCTCACCCAGCAGTCACACACAGACCAATCCACCGGGCACATCTCTTTGAAAAGTGCTTTATTTCAGTAAGATCTAAGTCAGGTGCATTAAAACATATCAAAATGTTACAAAAATGTATGGCTCCCTTACTGAGGCCTTGTCAGGTTATGTTAGATGAGTAAACGCATCAGTGTATAAGTTCAGAACCAAACATTGAATCAAGTCATGTACCATTGCTGAAAGGCAAGTTATAATTAAGTAAGGAATACTTCACAAGGCTAAAACAATTGGGAAAACCCTTCAGAAACACTAGCAATTACACACCAGAAACATCAGACTAGAAACAGTTCTGCGATCTGCAGGGAAGACTCCAAAGGTAAACTGAGGGTTTCCCACCATAGCTTGTGCATCTTGTGCTCAGTTAAATACAGTTAAAACACAAGGGGCACTTAAACACCCCCTTGTGATAGGGCAAAGCTTTCTATTACATCTGGAAGAAGGGGGTGCCACATTCATTCTTATTTTTACATCTCTAGGAAATCATATCCCATCTGAGTGAAGCAAGACTTTGTGCAAAACAATTTTAGTGGAAACGTGAAAATGTGTGCTGCTATATCAGGGACGCTCATGGTGATCTCCTGTCTCCTATCTCATTCTTCACATCATGGTTTGGCTACTGTGAGACACTGAAATTGCCTTATTCATGTGGAAATCTCTCTCTTGGCCGGGCGCAGTGGCTCACGCCTGTAATCCCAGCACTTTGGGAGGCATAGGCGGGTGGATCACGAGGTCAGGAATTCAAGACCAGCCTGGCCAAGATGGTAAAACCCCATCTCTACTAAAACCACACAAAAAAAATCAGCCGGGCGTGGTGGCGGGTCCCTGTAATTCCAGCTACTTGGGAGGCTGAGACAGGAGAATCACTTGAACCCTGGAGGCAGATGTTGCAGTGAGCTGAGATCGCACCACTGCACTCCAGCCTGGGAAACAGAGCCAGACTCTGTCTCAAATAAAAAAAAAAGAAAGAAAGAAAGAAATCTCTCTCGGCGATGTATCTATGACACCACATTCTCTGTGCTACAGAGCTTTGACATAAACGTGGTTTTTGGTTGTTTTGTTGGTGGTGGTGGTTTCTTTAAAGAGAATTCCGTTTTCTTAAGAGAGCTTCCTGCTCTTCTGTGGCCAATTTCTCTCTCCACCCTCCTGACACTTTGAAGTAACCACTCAACTCCACAGACTTCTTGTTGAGATTTTTTTGCATGGAAAACAGATTTTTTTGGGGGGCATTATATGCTACCGATATTAGGATAAAATGTGTTTACCTAGAGGTTTCTAGGAGAGAGTACTGTTTTCTTTTGGTGAGGGAAGAGAGGATTGTGAAAATATTTCTCCTTGAAGCATGAGCATGTCTCAGATCAAAATCTTGACCCGAGGCCTCAGCATTTTTCTTGCAGATGGGTGACTAATATCCAGAAATCCTCTTGCCTCAACTCAACCCCAAGTTGAAGTCCGTCCAGCCTTGTGCACGTTCTTCACCAATACGTACAGGCAAGACTATCTTTTGTGCTTTTCAGCCTCTCCCCAAGATAATCCTCACCCCCCACCATTTAAGTCATCACCTTCCCTCTCATGTGATCACAGAGAATGTGACCTTGTGCTTAATTCCACCATCCCAGCCAGATAGGCTCAGGTTTTTCTTTCACTTGATCACTTTGTAACATAAGCCCCTCCCAGGGTGGGGGTGGCGGGGAGACAGATGCAGCTAAACTGCTTTTCACAAGTTGGAAAAAAAACCCAACCCTATAAACTGGGCTTTTGTTCTTTACACAATTTCAGGTTCATTGCACGCAATTACATAAACTCCCACAAATCGGTCGAAGAGTTCAAAACCGCAAGACCATGTGATACCAGTGAGAAAATCTGCTCCACACTGTGGCAAAGCGTCTCTGTTTCAACTTCTGCTATTTCAAAGAACCCTTCCAAAACTTCTGATCAGGTTCTTAGGACGTGAGAAATGACCTCTAAAGAGGGCAGGACAAAATGGAAAAGTGTGGTCTGCATTATGTGGAAGTGTGTTGTGTGAGATGGGATCTCCTCTCACTTCCACCCCCTGACCTCCCATCTTTAAAAAGGTGAGTCTGCCTTAGTATTGCTCCCTTGGAAAGTGATCTGGCCAACTGGACATGTTGCAGTATTTCCCCATTTAACACTATCGTAGTGCCAGTGCAAATCAAAGAGAACTCTTACAAGCCAGAAATCGCTATCCAATAAGAGCTAGTGGTTAGTAGTCTGCTTTGTGGAAATTCTTCTCCCAAGTCCTCCAAGGAGAATTACTGGGGCCGACTAAGGCCTTGAACATTCAAAATAAAAATTAGCAGAAGAGAAGTTCTCCAAATCATTTTCTCAATTGCAAAACTCAGGAGGTGTTTGCATTCACAGAACTGTTCTTTCCCAGCTGTAACAAAGGAAGCCTCTCCCGGTGCCCACTCTTTGTCTTCTTACCCCAATTCTGTGCAGTTTGCAGAAGCCCTTCTGGGTTTCCACTCCATGCCCCACAGGGCTGGTGCTGCTGTCCCTATGGAGGAAGGAGACTTGCTATAAAACCCCTGGTGAAATGCCAGGGGCAGCATGCCATCTTTTTGCAGTCTACATTAAGACTACAGCTGTGAGCCTTCTAAAGAAGCCATAGCTATGAATGAGGGGCAGGAGGGTGCCCAGGGCAGAAACATCTCCACCAAAAAGGTCCACCTTCCTTTGGAGGCACCAACCAGGGGCTGTCCTTTCCTCAACTGCCCAGCTCTGCAAACATTCCGTGGAGAGAAGGTGGAGAAGAGATGGGCGGTGCCTCTACCCCAGCTAGGCTCAGAGACGCCTGCTATCAGGAGCTCCTGGTCTTGCTTGGTCGATCTCCACAGCCAGGCACCCAGGTCCAAGCATCTGTCTCCCTCCTCAAACGATATCAGCTGCACTGATGCCCAGCTGCCTGTCAAGCTTCCTGATGGGAGTCCCAGGGCACAGACTGTTCTTGCCCTTTTCTCCCATTGGGGTTGGATCTAAAGATCACATAGGTGGCTGCTCATAGGAGCTGAGGAGAAGCTCCATCCTCCCCATGCATCTTCACCAGGTGGCCTAAAGAGCTTCCCTGAACCCCACACTCAGTAGCAAGATGAGGCTTCATTCTTGGAATGCATCTCCCCACACAAGGTGAGGGCAACTTGCAAGAACCCAGAGGTTGGAAAGAATGAAGTCTTGACGGCAAACATCGCCCCAGCTTCAAGTGCAGGAAGACTTTTGATGATGTGAAGATGGGCTGCATTCAAGGTACCTGTCATTTCTGCAGGTAGCCTCGACATTTCCCTTCAACCTGAAACTTCCTGGCCACCAGGCCACCAGGCCCTGGCCACACTAGCTGGTCAGCACTGTGTACACACCAGCGAGATCTTTGTTTCTTGAGACATTTCCTTCCACTCAAGGAAGCGCCAGAGAGATAGGCTGTCAGCTGGGTACAGAGAAACACACAGGATCTTCTCTGTCTCCTAAAGGTAGCCATGGAGGCAGAGATGGAGGCAGAATCCACTCTTCACAGGTTTCCACATAGAACATCACATATGTCTTTGTCATTTAAAACAATCACGGTTTCCAGTGTAAAAATATGTGGGCTTATTGCATCTACCCCACAGATGGTTTATCTTTTTCTTTCCATCAGACTTGCCGCAGGTTATGTGGCTGTTATTTTGTTAATTTCCAAGGCTCTTACATTCACTGATCCTTCTAGGCATACAGGGAGGATTTCTACCAACATATAAACAACCCAAATGGTGAACCTGGAGAACCCTCTTCCCTTTCTAAACACAGGCAGATATGTGGCTGCTCCCTGGCACTTGAGAGGAGAAATCTTTCCTTCAACCTAAATACCACTCAGATCAGTGGCTCCTCTGATTTTCCTGCTCACGAGCAGCACATGTGCCAAGCTCACGGCTCTTGTGCTGGTTGCCTGGAATTTAATTACATGTGAAAGTATCAGGTAGGCACATGGACACGTACCATGCGTGCACACACATATACACACACACATTTTGGGTCCTCCTTATAACTAAAATCAAAAGTCCTTGTGAGCAGAAAAAAGGAGGGCAGGGGTCCAGGGATAGGGAGCTGTCTGCTGACTTCTACATCCAGCTCCAGGTAGCAATTGATGGCTTGGCTGGAGCTGGGGAGGTTTGTGTCTAAATGTTTCCATGGAAAGAAAGTGCCTAGCTTCCTGGGGGTCTTATGGGCAATGGCGGTTCCTGGGGTGCCCGGATCCCCTCGTTCTCATGGCTCAGATTGTTGCTGGGGTCTCGGCTATCTCCTCCAACCTCTGACGAATCATTAGCCGGAGCACGGTGTACCTGGAGACAAGAAACAGGCTCAGGTGGAGAGCAGCCGGCAACGCACCCCTGCCCAGGATCTTCCCGGCCACCTGGGTAACACCAAGGTCACATCAGGTAACAGAGCGGTCAAGTGCCCTGCTCCTTTGCTTCCATTACTGACCCCTCTTTAGCTACTTTGTTGCTTATGTTCATTTCTACAACACGACGAGAGGAAATAAAGAGGCCAAATCCAAATTAGATTATTTTACTATGGGTAGAACATCTGGCCAAAAAAAAAAAAGGTAAAAAAAACCAACAGCAATAATAAGCATTCTACGAATTCAGTGTGTTTGCTTACTATGTCCAAGACACTATGCATAGTACTTCATATGCACAGTAGCTCATGAACCCTCACCTAGGCTAGATGATATAAAATTGCTAACAGTTGACCCTCTTGGGGATCCTACAAAAATGGCAACTTCATATGGTTCAACCTTATAACAGAACCTGCATTTTGCAGAAGAGGCCATAGCAGCTACTAGGCATGGAGGTCCGTGGCTTGGGGGAGTTCCATTTTCCCATGACTTCCCTGAGCTGTGGCACTGCAGCTACAGGAGTGGGCACTGTTGTGCAGGGATAAATGGACATATTCCTTATGTTCAGGGCTTTGTGCTGCACAGAAAAAGCTATTTTTAAAGTTTAGGACATAGTTGGCTGGGCATGGTGGCTCATGCCCATAATCCCAGCACTCTGAGAGGCCGAGGAGGGTGGATCTCTTGAGGTCAGGAGTTCAAGACCAGCCTGGCTGACATGGCAAAACCCTGTCTCTACTAAAAATACAAAAAAAATAATAATAATAAGCTAGATATGGTGGCGCATGCCTCTAATCCCAGCTACTGGGGAGGCTGAAGCGGGAGAATCACTTGAGTCTGGGAGGTAGAAGTTGCAGTGAGCCAAGATCGCATCACTGCACTCCAGCCTGAGCAACAGAGCAAGACTCTGTGTCAAACAACAACAACAACAACTTTAGGACATAGTAAGTGTTCAGTGTGTTATCAGACTAGTTATGATCATCGATACAGCAAATCCAGCAGTGACTTTATTCTCCAGTGGCAAAAATGAATCATTTATTCCACCATATCTATGAAAGCCAGTCTCTTCTATGACAAAACATAGCAAAGAAATCACAAAATCCTTCCCAGAAAGAAGCTTTATTTTTCAATCCAAATGCAATTTCCAGAAGATAAATGTTACAAAGGGAGGAAGGGGGAGAAGAAAGGATTTTGGAGGCCAGTAGCTCAGGCTACATCCACGGCTAAGACAGCCTTCCTGAAATCCCTGGAACCTCCAGGTCTTGGTTAGCACTCCTTGCCTTCACCCCTTCAGGCAAGGGGTGGTAACACTAGCCCCAGGGACTGCACTATCCCTTGAGGTTACCCCAGACTCTTTTTTTTTCCTTTTGAGACTGAGTCTCACTCTGTCGCCCAGGCTGGAGTGCAGTGGCGCAATCTCGGCTCACTGCAAGCTCCACCTCCCGGATTCACGCCATTCTCCTGCCTCAGCCTCCCGAGTGGCTGGGACTACAGGCGCCCGCCACCACGCCCAGCTAATTTTTTGTATTTTTTAGTAGAGATGGGGTTTCACCATGCTAGCCAGGATGGTGTCGATCTCCTGACCTTGTGATCCACCCGCCTCAGCCTCCCAAAGTGCTGGGATTACAGGCATGAGCCGCCGCGCCCGGCGAGGTTACCCCAGACTCTGCCCAAGTCTTTGTAAATAGTCCCTTCTTCAAACACCCCTCAAAGACCCTCATCGGAGTGAGCATCTGTCTCCTGCTGGGAGCCTGATCATATACTTAAGAAACCAGTATACAGTCACCTTCCCTATTTCTGCATCTAGACCCCAAAGAAATTTTAAACCAACACCTTCTTTTCAGAGTCTTTCCATAAGAGGGAGGACAAGAGACACTTTGATGTCCCACATCAAAATGAGAAGCTGACACAAGAGGTAGATGAACACACTTAACTGTCACGTCCCCACTTGAAATCCAGGTTTGTCAATAGGCAGCCCCCCAAAGAAAGCCCAGGCCCACGCAGCAGCTCAGCACAGTCCCTGTGAGGACCCAGCAGAGGCCCCTCTGTTGAGGCCCCAGGAGAAGTGCACCCAGCGCGCCAGAAGCCAGGCTTACTTGCGCATCAGCTTCTTTACTTCCCGATCTTCTTCCTCCTGGAGCTTCTGAATGAAGCTTTTAAGTACCGGCATCTCGAACTTTATATACTGGGCCACCTAGAGAGAAAGAAGCAAGTCTGTGTGAATGCCCTTCCCGGCATTACTCCAATTCCTTTCAGGGTTGTCCTCATACAAGGCACAAAGCCTTGGGA
This sequence comes from Pongo pygmaeus, assembly GCF_028885625.2. Classification (NCBI taxonomy): domain Eukaryota; kingdom Metazoa; phylum Chordata; class Mammalia; order Primates; family Hominidae; genus Pongo; species Pongo pygmaeus. The sequence continues at coordinate 28,871,996 of NC_072394.2, read as the reverse complement.
AGTCTATTTTTTTCAGAAACCCAGGATTTCCTTAAAGGCAGGAGCCAAGTCTCGTTCCTCACCAGGCTGGGAAGGAGTCTGTGACAATTGCATCACTTACATGACACCATCTCATAACTTCTCATTTTTCATGTCATGCATTCGATTCATGATAAGGTGACGCCAAACACAGAAAAGTACTTTCTCTTGACACAGTGATGCAGAGAAAGAACTGAACCCATTATGTTTAATAAGCCCCTTTGTTCTCCCCTAAGAGAATGGAAGGAATCAGCGTTCCGAATGACGATTTGGGTCTCAAGGCTCAAACAAGCATCCAAACATGAACTTGCTTTGGAGAGGCTGTGGGTGGCTCTGGGGTGAGTTAAAGTTTAAAAACAGCGCCAGGCATCATGGTTCATGCCTGTAATCCCAGCACTTTGGGAGGCTGAGGCGGGTGGATCACTTGAGATCAAGAGTTCAAGACCAGCTGGCCAATATGGTGAAACCCCGTCTCTACTAAAAATACAAAAATTAGCCAGGCATGGTGGTGCACACCTGTGGTCCCAGCTACTCAGAAGTCTGAGGCAGGAAAATAGCTTGAACCAGGGAGGTGCCACTGCACTCCAGCCTGGGCAACAGAGCAAGACTCTGTCCCAAAAAAAAAAAAAAGTTAAAAAATGGCTTCCCTTTCCCCACCAGAATCCCCACCCTGCTCTATCAACTCTTCTCCCTGGGATAAGTATATTTCTCTACCCTATTAATGTTGAGCTTGTCCATGTGACTGGCTTTGGCCAGTGGAATGTGTGTGGACATGACACACCAAATCTGAGTGGAGGCTTCACATATGCTTACATGATTTGGCCTGGTTTCTCATGCTCCACCATCTGCCATGAGGAGCACACCCATGTGCAGTAACTACTGCCCCAAAAGCCTGGGCCTCTGGGTGAGTCACACAGTGAAGACTTGAACTCAACCCACACTTAGAGTAGAGCCATTGCTACTAGACCACAGAATCATGGGCAAAAAAGTAAATGTTTGCTGTTGTAAGCTACTATGATTTGGAGATGTTTGTTACTGTGCAAAAGCTGACTATTACATGGCTTACTTCTTGTATTATTTTTTTGTGACAGGGTCTTGCTCTATCTATCACCCAGGCTGAAGTGCAGTGGTACCATCATAGGTCACTGCAGCCTAAACCTCTTGTGTTCAAGTGTTCCTCCCACCTCAGCCTCCCAAGTAGCTGGGACCACATGCACACACCACCATGCCCAGTTACTTTAAAATTTTTTTTGTAGAGACAGAGTTTCGCTTTGTTGCCTGAACTAGTCTCAAATCCCTGACTTGAAGTAATCCTCCTGCAGTGACCTCCCAAAGCGTTGGGATTACAGGAGTGAGCCACTGCAACCAGCCAACTGCTAACTTCCTAGCATTGCTAAAAGAGTGTTTGCAGGCACTTCTCATCCCTCTGACAGTACCCTAGGAAGGCTCAAGCAATTTATTCCTTCTATGGAAATCACTTTCTGCTTGGGCATTCCTCCAGAAACTCCCTCAGGGCACACCTTCAACCTGGCTTCAAGAGAACCTGGTACTGAAGAAGTAAAAGGGGGCATGGTCATTGGTCAACAAAGTCATTCTACACCCCAGTTACAGGTGATCCAACCAAATCCCCACCCTCCTGAGGACAAATCACCTGACCCAAAGGGAACTCACGTCATAGGTGACTTCCTCCACCTGGTCTTTCTCCATTAGGAACACTTTGGAGACCTGCTCACATGGGCCCTGGAGGATTCGGGCAATCAGCGGGTAATCAGTGGCCTTCAGCTTCTGTTTCTCTGCAACCACACACAACCAGGAGCAGCCCTGAGAGGCCTTTCTCACATTAAATAGTGGTCAATGCAGGGGTCCAAATGGACTAGGCACCTTAGGAGATGCTGCCATATAAGTCAGGAGACTGATTTATAAATGAACTATTCCATAGGTGTTGTGAAAAGCAACTTCCTCCCACTCCCCACCCCTCAACAATACCACCATGCCTCAAACTCCTTGGAGAAATTGGGTTTATCTATCCTTAAGAAAATCTAGTTCCTTTTTTAATAGGCAGTTAGGTTTAGAATTTGTTTACTGGCCATATAAGGCAATCCCTAGCGGACTCACACAGCAAGCCCATCAGCCTTGAAGGCAAACAACATTTGGAAGTTTCCAAAACCCAAACAACAAGCAAAGGAGGCAGAGGTATTTTTTTAACTTGCTATTTTGAGTTAATTAGAAGGTTTAAAGTACACTGTGGTCTTCAGACTTACCACCACTCGTATGGACCACGTACAAGGCAAACTCCTCTGCTGAATTCTCAATCTGAAGCAGGAGCAAAAGATACTTGTTGAAAGTTTCTATTTAAACATCCCAACTTCGAGGCTTTTCCTCTTCTTTAACAATGCAAAGCTAAGTCAATTTTAGGCTGTTTTGAGGGGAGAGCTATTTATCTACAACTCTCAAAACTGATGAGAAGATCGAGAAGGCAGATGACTTTATCAATAATACAGTCATGCGCTTAACCACGGGGATGCATTCTGAGAAATGTGTCACTAGGCAATTTCATTGTTGTGCAAACATCATAGAGTGTACTTAAAGAAACCTGGATGGCATAGCCTACTTCACACCTAGGCCATACGGTATATAGCCTATTGCTCCTAGTGTACAAACCTGTACAGCATGTTACTGTACTCAATGCTATAAGCACTTGTAACACAATGGTAAGCATTTGTGTATCTAAACATATCTAAACACAGAAAAGGTACCATAAAAAATGGATTATAATCTTATGGGACCACTGTCGTATATGTGGTGCATCACTGACCAAATTGGTCATTTTGCAGCACACGACTAGGATAGATAATAGCTATCATCTATTGCAATGTGCCAGGCATAGTTCTACAAATGTTAAAGGTTTCAACCCATCAAATGCTCACGACGATACTATAGTGAGGTCCCATTATCCTCATTTTATGACGCCCAAGCAGAGGCAGGGGCAGGTTAAGTAACCTGCCCAATTCATCCAACTAGCAGGTGCTCAGTGGAGACCTGAACCCAGAGCCTGCGTTCTTAGGTTGTTAGGCTACACTGGCTTCCATTAAAAATAAGAACACCTGGTCTCCAAAAGATCTCTGGTCTCCAAGAGATTGTGGAAAACACAGAGCAACAGAACTTTAAAAGCACTCCTGCACTATAATTTGCACATCTATTTAAGTATCATATTTCAAAGTAGGTTTCCCAACTGTGTCCCAGAAGTCAATCTTCGCACTGAGCCCAAAACCAGTCAGCAGGCCCCAGGGTCCTTCTAAAGTAGCCCATAAAGGATTTGAGGGCTGATGTTTCTCAAACTTTAGTAGGCATCCAAATCCCCTGCAGACTTGTTAGATGGCATCCCTGGCCCACCCCTCACAATTTCTGATTAGTGGGTCTGGGGTGGGGCCTGAGAATCTGAATTTCTAACAAGCACCCAGGTGATGCTGATGCTGTGGACTTTGTCCTGGATCGTGAGGATCTAAAGAACTGAAGCCCCTTGCTCAGCATCCCGCAAACCACACAATTTCCATAGCTCCACGCACAACCACTCTAGGGGTCCCAAGGCACACCTGTGACCCCATCTGTGACCAGTCAGCAAAGGGAACTTGCCTTAAATTTGTTGAGCAGCAGCTTCAGGACCTGTGGGGTGGTCATGGTGCTGTTGATGCGGACGTTGGTGACAGAGCCATAGGCTGGTGTGAACACGGATGTCTGTCAATAGAAGGGCCCAGCTCAGGGTGGGAGTGGGAACAAGGACCCAGTGCTAAAATCCAGGTGCGGTACAGGGCACAGTGACAACGATACTCAAAATGTACTCCCTGGGAGCCCCCGGCAGACTGGCAAGCAGCAGGCTTCGTAGACAAAGCAACCCTCGGGGTTTGCTTAATTCAGTTCATGCTCCACACTCAAAAAGACCCTTCCTCTGGGACTTCAGCACAAGGCTGTCTCTGACCACTCTCCCACCATGTACTTGCCTCCGGGGGTAGGATTTGAACAAAGCAGGAGGAAAGGAGGGATCAGCAAGCTCGGGTGGGGTGGGTGGTGCACTGATACCCCAGGTCTGAGACCTGCAGCTCTGCTTCGGCTCTGGGAAAAGCCAGACCATACACCAGCTGGGGGCAAGTGTGCGGGAAGAGGGTAACACGTGGATTTTCTTGGGAGAGACTGATGAGCTGCATTTATGGGGTCTTCAAGGCTACAGCAGGGACTGCTTTGTACAGCCCCACTGAATTCACCCATCACCTGAAGGGGAACCCACAGCGGGACTTTGAGGCTTCTGACCTGGGGTCCCTCAGCCCTCAGGAAGCCAGCAGGGCTTGCAGCCCACCCACAACCCAAAGACTAAACAGCAGCAAACACTTGGCTTCCCAGGCATCCACACCACCCACCATATGGCTGTAGCCCTGAGGTGGCATCTACCCAGGAAGAGGTCTTCCCCACTCCCCTGTCCCCCTGTCCACCTTACCTTATGGTTGTAGAAATGGCCGTTGATGGAGAAGCGGTGGCGTCTGATTCGCCGCTGGTCACTAGGCGTCCTCACATTGCCACGGCGACGCACCCCAACATCACTGCGTGTGCGCATCAGCTGTGGGGTGTCCTCCTGCAGGGGCTTCAGGCCCCTGGAGTCTGAGAGAGGAGAGGGAAATGAACCCTGTCTGTCTGGACCTGGGACATGGCACATGGTCCCCAATTTGTGGCCAGTGCTACAGCACCCACTGTCTCCAAAAATATATATTTTATACAAATAGTATTTTCTGCTGGGGGAAAAACATAATGCTGAATTTACAGAGAAGCTATACAGGGAAAAGTTCAGAGACCAGACTTCAGAGCCGGACTCCCTGGGTTCAAATCCCTGCTCCACAATTGCCGTATATCACTAACCTCTCTGTGCCTCGGTGTTTTTATATATAAAATAGGGATAATAATAATACCCACCTCAGAGGGTTACTGAGGGTTTAAATGAGTTAATATACATAAAGCACTTAGAATAGTGCCTGGCACAGGATAAGCATGATATAAGAGCTAACAAGATACTGCAAACGAACTCTGACACATGCTACCCACGGATGAACCTTGATGACATTACGCTAAGTGCAACAAGCCAATTACAAAACAGCAAATACTGAATGATTCCACTTACATGAGGTATTTAGCGTGTACCTCATATAAGTGTACCTCGTATAATTGAGGTACACTGTAAGTACATTCTAGGTACATTCAAAATTACAGAGACAGAGTAGAATGGTGGTTGCCAGGGGCTAAAGGGAGAAGGATACGGGGAGTTATTGGGAGTTTAATGGGTACAGAGTTTCAGTTTCACAAGATGGAAAGAGTTCTGGAGATGGATGGTGGTGACGGTTGCACAACATTATGAGTGCATTTAATACCACTGAACTGTACCACTTAAAATGGTTAAGATGGTAAACGTTATGTTATGTATATCTTACCACAATAAAAAATCAGAAAAAATAGAACATGTATCTAAAAATATATGGGGTTCCCATGGCATATTTCTATCCTTGTATGTGTATAAATATAAAATATTGACATTAATCACAAGTAGGTTAATCTGCTCTTATTAAAATATATTTAATCCATGTAATATAAAAAAGATTTTGCAAACTGACAATATCTATGAAAATTAAAAATGCATATGGCCTTAAACCCAGAAATTCCACTTGAAAGAATCCTACACGCTGACAAATGTGTGACATGGCACATGTATAGGCCACCGATTGCAAACTTGTTTGTCATAGCAGAGGCTGAAAATGATTTAAATGTCTACCAATAGGGAGTGATTATATAAATTATCCTTTTTCCATACAATGAAATAATGCAGAGCTGTAAAGAATAAGGAAGTTCTTTACAAATTTATATGGAAAAATTCCCCCAGATAAACTGTTAAATAAAAACTGGGGTCTGCACAATGCTACCACTTGTATAACTAGGGGAAGAAAAGAAAACTACAACCAACCAGGCGTGGTGACTCATGCCTATAATCTCAGCACTTTGGGAGGCTGAGGCGGGCAGATCACTTGAGGCCAGGAGCTCAAGACCAGCCTGGCCAACATGGCAAAAACCCGTCACCACTAAAAATACAAAAATTAGCTGGGCATGGTGGTGCATGCCTTTAATCCCAGCTACTCAGGAGGCTGAGGTGGGAGGATCACTTGAACCCAGGAAGCAGAGCCAAGATTGCACTACTGCACTGCATCCTCCTGGGTGACAGAGGGAGAGGGAAGGGAAGGGAAGGGGAGGGGAGAGGATGGGGGAGGGGAGGGGATGGGGGAGGGGAGGGGAGGGGGGAGGGGAGGGGAGGGGGGAGGGGAGGGGATGGGGGAGGGGAGGGGAGGAGAGGGGAGGGAGGGGGAGGGGAGGGAAGGGAAGGGGAGGGAAGGGAAGGGAAGGGAGAAAGAAATTACATCCACCTATAATGATATGTCGGTGTGTTTTGCTTATATTTGCATGGAGTATCCCACAAAGGATGTTCTTGGGATGCTTCTAGGTGGGTGGATGAGGTGGGTGACTTAATTCTCTCCCTTTGTATCTTGAACCATATACATTTTATATTCTCAAAAATAAATAACAGTTTACAACATCTATCACAGCGGTCTTCACACAGTTGGTCCCTAGCTGGAAGCACCCTCTACTTGCATGTACCTGTGGGGCTTGGCATCTGGTCACCCTCCGGCGGGGCATCCACTTCTGAGATCTGAACTTTGGGCACAGTCAGGGGCTTCAGGGTGGTTCTGGGGGTGGAGAAGACAAAGGGGAGGGGGTAGACTAGTTTAACCCCTGTGGAGAGATGCCCCCACACCCGCCGGACCCCACTCCTGCAAGTGGAGCACTTTGCTAGTGCCAGGCTGGGTACTGGCACACATCAGGTGATGAAGGGTGCAGATGGGCTGTGCCGAGCATCTCATGAAAGGCTGGCCCAGCTCCCAGGTCAAGCAGTGGGTGGGGCAGGGGGAGTTCCGGAGGGAGAAGATGTTCTTTTGCAGCATCTGCAGCAACACAAGCATCCAATTCATCAAGCCCAGGATGGAGAATACCAAGGAAAAAAACCCACGTGCTGCCTGCACTGCTTCTAAGCATGTATGGGTTCTATGGCTTATTTGGAAAACTCTAATAATGGCCATTTGTTTTGCAGGGTAAGATTCCAGTTTAGACTCACTGCTGTTGAAGAAATAACTCATAATTGCTTCTGGCATTTAAAAGGAATGGAAAGTAATAGGTTGGCCACAACAAGGGCAGGGGCAGCTTTGGAAGGGACATTGACAGTGTTCTTGGGGTGCAAGGACAGAGTCCTCATCCAAGCTGAAGAAAGAGTTACAAGTAGGCAGTCCAAGCTGAGACCCTAGTTTGCCATCATAACTGGCAAATAACTTCTCAAAGCCAAAGAGGACAAAGGGAGCAGCTCAGAAAAATATCCAAAATCAACAGAGGATTTGGCTAGAAAGGAGAATCATATTTGACCAATTAGGACCAACCCACGGTGAGAAGAGCATGGGCTCCCTGGGACCCAGTAGAGATAAACCTCATGTTCTGGGGAGGATCGTTTTCAGGAAGGACAATTAAAATGGAAAATCTGAAAGAACTTCCTATTGTAATTTAACTCATGTACTTCTGAGCCACAGAGTGGCCCTGGTCAGAGCTTCTGTTTTGCTTATATTTGCATGGAGTATCCCGCAAAGGATGTTCTTGGGATGCTTCTAAGTGGGTGGATGAGGTGGGTGACTAAAGAACACTTGGCACCCAGAGCAGCCACTCCCACTCCTTGATTTAAAGCCCTCATTCTTGCTGGAGCAGGAACCAGTCTCAGCATCCTTTTTTTCTCTCTTTTCTTTTTTTTTTTTTGGTGGGGCAGGAAGACAGAGTCTTGCTCTGTCACCCAGGCTGCAGTGCAGTGGTGCGATCTTGGCTTACTGCAATCTCCACCTCCCAGGTTCAAGTGATTGTCCTGCCTCAGCCTCCTAAGTAGCTGAGATTATAGCCATGTGTCACCGTGCCTGGTTTTTTTTTGTTGTTGTTGATGTTTGTTTTTCTTTTGTAGAGACAGGGTTTCACCATGTTGCCCAGGCTGAATTCCTGAGCTCAAGTGATCCGCCCGCCTCAGCCTCCCAAAGTGCTGGGATTATAGGCACGATCCACTGCACCCAGCCTCAAGATCCTTTCTTAAGACAGTAGTCCAGGCATTCACTGTATTATAGCTGACATCTAAATGACATCATTTACCATTCCTGAAAATTCTACCAAAGTATTTTGCAGGTTTCAAGAGTCAACCAAGACCAGCTTGATGCCACAGAGAAGGGAGAAGAAGTGGGCAGAGTGAAGGACCCCTTAGCAGCCCAAACCAAAGGCCACAGGGTCAAACAAAATCTAAAAAATCATCTCACTTAGGGAATAGAATAGTCTGGGGGTCGGGGTCAGGCTGTGAAATGGGCTTGGCCATTGGAAATCAAATACAGCGATAATACAGTATAGTATAACAAATACAGTACAGTGCAAAAAATACAGCTGGGCATGGTGGCTCACACCTGTAATCCCAGCACGTTGGGACGTCAAGGTGGGAGGACCACCTGACGCCAGGAGTTTGAGACAAACCTGTGCAACATAGTGAGACTCCATTTCTACAAAAAAGTACGAAAATTATCCAGGTAGGGCCAGGTATGGTGGCTCACACCTGTGGTCCCGGAACTTTGGGAAGTCAAGGAGGGTGGATAACTTGAGGTCACGAGTTCAAGACCAGCCTGGCCAACATGATGAAACCCCCTCTCTACCAAAAGATACAAAAATGGCTGGGTTTGGTGGTGGGCACCTGTAATCCCAGCTACTCAGGAGGCTGAGGCATGAATCGCTTGAACCCGAGAGGCAGAGGTTGCAGTGAGCCGAGATCGCATCACTGCACTCCAGCCTGGGCAACAGGAAAAAAAAAGGTCAGGGTGGGGCGATGTGCACCTATAGTCCCAGCTGCTGGGGAGTCTGAGTTGGGAGGATCACTTGAGCCTAGGAGGTTGAGGCTGCAGTGAGCTGTGATTAAGCCACTGCACTCCAGCCTGGGAAACAGAGTGAGACTTTGTCTCAAACAAAACAAAACAAAAACACGGTGATAGTGCTGAAAAGCAGAGCATGAAACCGGCAAAGCTGGATGAAACCAAAGAACCTTAGCCAGACATCCTAGCGCCTATAAGGAGGGCAACAATTTTCCTCCTTAAATCCCCCTGGAAAGAAACCAGACCAGCCCCAGGGCTCGCCACACAGTAGGTTTCTCTCAATTGTAGAGAAACATAGATTTGGCTGTGGAGTTTAGCAAAATGTTCAATGTGGCCAACAGAGAGGGCTTGGTTTTCATTTAAACCAGAAAAAAAAGGTCACTGTGGTTTTGGCTGAGAGGAGAGCACACTCCACCCAGGCTGGGGCCGAAGGCAGTCAGCATCAGCAGGTTTCAGGATGGAGCCAGGCTAGTCACTTGATCCTAAAACTCAAGTCCCAGAAAGACAATAAAGAGGGCATGCCTTGCTAGAGGCATTTGGTGGCGCATTTGGCAGCTTATTCAGCCATGGAGGATAAGGAGGGATGGACTAGGTCTTCCCAGCCCTTCTGGTGGGAACTTAGACTACCACCATCTCACCACACCCTGGCTTCCCGTGTGGTCTGCAGGGAGCAGACCCCTGGCTGATCTCGCTTGGCTGACTCCGACAGAGCCTGACATTCCTTTTCCTCTTCTAGGTTCCCCCAAGATTCAGAGAGCTTTGGTCAGAAGGTTCAAGTCATAAATGCTTTGGAGTGGGGCTATTCTATGAGGAGTGGTCCCAGTGGGGAGGGTGCTGGGGCATGGGGCACCCTGTTAGAAATCTGCAGGCTGGGCCTCACTAGCCACTAGCAACTCCACTCAGAGACTCCTGAGTTCTCCCTAAGGGAGGACTCTGACTCAGCAGCTCCCCTCGTATGACTCAGCAGCTCCCCTCCTGTGACCTCATCAGTGATTGCGGAGGCAGGAAGGGGGCCCAATCACAACCACGTCTGCCCCTTGTTCCTCATTCCAAGGCCAAGGCAGGTGGGCAGTAGAGGTACTAGGAGGAGGAGCCAGGGTCAGGGCTGGCTGGAAGAAGGCAGCATTTATCTGCTTGAGAACACATAGAACCCCCAGGCATCCCGGTCATCTCCCTGCCCCATCTCTCCTCACTCACCCCTGAGCCCCCAGGTTACAGCCGGAGTGCCAGGAGGAGGAGGACGGAGGGGGCCGAATGCGTTCGTTGTCATCCTGCATCTGCAGGCGAATGGGCCGGCGCAGGCCCCAGGAAATGTTCAGGAGCCCCTCCACGATGAACTCGTCTTCTTCCTGCCCACAGAGCAATCAGAGTGGTGAGCCTAGAAAAGCCCCCACAGAAGCCAAGACCATGCTGAAGGACAAATAACACATTCTTCATATGTCCTGGCTGGGGGCCCCCAGATTGTATGCACAGGATAGGGGCAGCTGCCCAGTTCATACCCCAGCTCTGAGAAACTACTCCAGATCCTGAAGCTGACCTCACAGGTCAGCACAAAAGTTGCTGTGAAATTCAAATACGTAGGTGTAAATTATAAAAAGCATTGTTTTTCTTTTTATCCTAATGACTTTTAAAGAAAGTGGAATACATTTCTTAAAATAAGTGAGATTAGCCTTGCTAACAGAAGCAAGAACTGGAGTTAGCTACGTCCCATCCCCTACTATGGAAAATGATGTCTCTTTAGCTATAACATATGTTTAGCAATCCAACCTGGTGGTTGAAGGAAATTTAAAGCAACATTTGCCGAAGTTTATTCTACAGAACATCAGCTCCTCTAGCAGATGAACTGTTGTCTTTAAAAGGGTGTCAGGTGATCATGAGCTGGGAGAGGCTATGCTAATCAGATTTCCAAACAGCAGAATGTCCCAGGTTCTGTAATAAACTAATGGGCTAAATGACAACTCTCCAACAGTTGAATAAATCTTGCAGGAGTCCCCAATTTATACTCAAAGGTTGCTGACTAATTAGACATTAAATGTAAAACCATTCTAGAGGCATTTATATGTTCTATCCCAAAGAATTGGGACTCGCTTATGACTACGAAATCCTTTAATCATGGAGCACTTTTAATCATTTATTCTATAGGACATAACCCAGGAAAGCTATTTAAGAACTAAAATCTTGCATGGCCCAGCTGCTGATTAGTAAAAGCTTGAAGGACAATCCCTAAAAGAATTAGTTCTCCTCCCTACAGTCTCAGAAAAACCTTTTTGAAGCCATGTTTTATGGGCTGATCATGTTAGATCTGGGTCATGGGACACATCTTTAGGACAAGCCCCGTAGGTGAAAATGACATCAGCCCATTGAGCAACTAACTTGGGCCCCAAAATCATCCTCAAAGAGGGCGGAAGGAATAAAAGAAGGAAGGAGAGAAATGAAACAATTTTAGGGCACTTAGGAGTCTCGGGGAGGAAGGCTTTATGTAAACATAGGCAATTTACATGGCCTTCCCCTGCTCAAGGTGGGCATCATTCCTTTATACAATTGTAGGTCAAAATTTAACCCAAAACAGGATTTTGTCTAAGTGGAGTGGTTTGAGGGACACAGAATAGGCCACTACATCCCACATACTGTCCCCAAGCAACCTGCCCCAGCAGCTGAAATTCCACCATCTGTTATCTGTTTCTATGGATTAAATCGCCACAGCTTGATAACCTGAAAATGTCTTTCAAAGGGCATTACACATATGGACCTTTTTATCAGTCACAGGCGCTTGAGTATACAGTACCCTACCAGACTCCTTTATAACTCATCATCTATCTGATAACAGGCTTTAGAGAAATGGATACAGGATGAGTAAGCTCAGTTTTGGGATGGGAATCAGATGAATAACAAAAGCAACCTAGGATGACCAGGCGTGGGACAGGCCAAGTGCTACCATTGAGAGCTTATGTGCTTTGCTCAGGTCACTGCAGTGATAGGACTTGGGCCCAAGTGTTTAAACACAGAGGACTGGGTGGGGTTCCCGAATTGCCCCATGAGAGAACGTCTGCTTGGGAGCCACCTGGAAAGGTCATTTCATGGATGCTCCCTCTGGAGAATCTCCCCCATGAGACTGGGCTAGCCCAGCCACACTTCTACAGGAATGTCTCTGGAACACGTCTCTGAAACATTCATCCTTTTTGAAACAAAACTGGGCCTGTAGTCTTCTTCCAAAGAACCCCAAGGACTCTACCTAGCATCTTAAATGAGAAGCAGGAGAGGCAGTGTTCTCTTGGGATCTCAGGGACCTTCAGACCCAGGACACATGGTGACAAGGCCTGGACTAGCCAATCAGGGCCTTCCCTGGGGACTCCTTACCTCCCGGTGCCGGAGCTGTAAATTCTGGCCTTCATAGTACAAGTTGTAGGTCTTCAGATGCAAGAGAAGTTCATTTCTTAGGGGAAAAAATAGAACAGGTATAACATTATCAGCTGAAGCCACTTATAATGTAGTTGTTCCCTCTTTCTCTCACCTCTCACGTGGCCTTCAGTCACCCCACTTTGGGTAATTGTCCACATGTACATACACACACATGCACACACACACAGAGTTCTGCCGCCACCACCCCATAACCATCATCCCCCAGGATCAAAGTCAAGAGTGAGCACCACCCCAGAACAATGCTGAATGTAAGGAGCAACTCCAGGACACCAAGGCGGGCCTCATCTACCAACAATACTCCCAAACTCAAGCTGAATAAGCAGGTGTTAATAAGCCATGGATTCACTGAGGCAAACACTTCAGAGCCCACAGACAGCGATTCTCCTGCCTGGCTGTGGCCTCTTCTCCCTCAAGCACGCTGTGAGTGAGGAAAGGACAATAATGACAGGCCTTCACAAAACTCAGAAGGCCAGGCATGGTGGATCACGCCTGTAATCCCAGCACTTTGGGAGGCCAAGACTGGCGGATCATTTGAGGTCAGGAGTTCGAGACCAGCCTGGCCAACATGGTGAAACCCCATCTCTAATAAAAATACAAAAAATTAGCCAGGCGTGGTGGTGCACGCCTGTATTCCCAGCTACTCAGGAGGCTGAGGCAAGAGAATCACCTGAACCTCAGAGGCAGAGGTTACAGTGAGCTGAGATCATGCCACTGCACTCCAGCCTGGGCAACAGAGTGAAACTCTGTCTCCGAAAAAAAACAAAAGACTCAGAAGCTTCCAGGCTGTTCAGAAGTGAAATGAGACAGGTTTGAGCCACACTAACTTATGCTTCATAGACATGACCTTATCATGTGTTTAAAAACTTGCGGCCGGGAGCAGTGGTTCACGCCTGTAATCCCAGCACTTTGGGAGGCTGAGATGGGCGGATTGCCTGAAGTCAGGAATTCAAGACCTGTCTGGCCAACATGGTGAAACCCCATCTCTACTAAAAATACAAAAAAAAAAATTTAGCCAGGCATGGTGATGTGCACCTGTAATCCCAGCTACTCGGGAGGCTGAGGCAGGAGAATGGCGTGAACCTGGGGGGTGGAGGTTGCAGTGAGCCAAGATCGCGCCACTGCACTCCAGCCTGGGCAACAGAGCGAGACTCCGTCTCAAAAAAAAAAAAAAACTTGCAAACCCCCATCAGCATCAGAATGGGTGAATAAAGGAAGCAATAGCCACACAACGGAAAACTATCAGCGAAGAGAATGTGAATGAACTACACAACTACACGCATGTGTCTGACTCATGGGAATTATAGGATATGTGCTTTTCTTGTGTCTAGCTTCTTTCACAAAAAAGCACAGATCATATTCCGTTGATATAAAGTTCAAAATGGAGTGTTAGAATTCAGGATAGTGGTTCACCTTGGGGAGTAGTGACAAGAAGTGGGCATGAGGTGGCTTCTGGGCCCTGGCAATACTTTTTCAGTTCTAAAAATTAAAAACTAAAAACTCTTAGAAACTCCCCCTCTGAGCCCAGTACTGGACCTCCTGAGCCACCAAGTTTTCCAAGTGGCTGCACTGGGAATACAGCTCTACTGCACGTGGCCAGAGAGGAGATTTCACCCTCTTTGTGATCAGGGAAATCCCTCATCAACCCTGAGAATGCACAAGTCAAGTTTCATCTGAAAGTACATGTTTTGCACTCCAGGTGGGATGAGAGGGGAGAGAGGTGGAGGGGGCCACTATGCGCTTTTGTCTAGTCTCAAGTAAGAGGTGGCAGAGTTCAGCCTCTCTGAGCCCAGCCATTCAGTGGAGAGATTTTGGACCACACCAGGAGTCAAAACCCACTGGAAATGCCAAGAAACTCCTGACAAGTTAAACCTAGATAAATCAGCGTGATTCTATGCAAGCTGAAATGAATTTGTGGAAAATGTGATTCCAAATAACCCAAGGCAAAAGGCCATTTGGTACTTTTGAACACACAGATCTGAAACTGGGATAGAAAATCACTGGTTGGTAGAAGTCCCTGGGGAAATCTGTCCACAAAGAGATAAGAATGGTCAGATGTTACAAAACATGTGTCAAGTGTGCCTAAGGACTTCAAACAATTTAGTCTCAGATAAATTAAATATTTCATTAAGATAGGGAAATTCTGGCTGGGCGCGGTGGCTCACGCCTGTAATCCCAGCACTTTGGGAGGCCAAGGCGGGTGGATCACCTGAGGTCAGGTGTTCAAGACCAGACCGGCCAACATGGTGAAAGCTCACCTCTACTAAAAATTAAAAAATTAGCTGGGTGTGGTGGTGCATGCCTATAATCCCAGCTACCCAGGAGGTTGAGGCAGGAGAATCACTTGAACCCAGGAGGCAGAGGCTGCCGTGAACTGAGATCACGCCACTGCACTCCAGCCTAGGTGACAGAGGGAGATTCCTTCCAAAAAAAAAAAAAAACATAGAGAAATCCTATTCCTATGCTGGAACTTCCAATTCAAGGGTCTATTTTGGCTCAAGCCCAGTCACATTAGCGAAAAGCCTGAGCTCAAGAGACTTTAGTACACAGAAAGCAATTAAATCGTCCCCTTCTATTCAGAGGGCACCTGTGCCAATTTTAGCCAGAACCGGAGCAGCCCAGGGACACACTACCCCAGCCAGGACTCCCCGGGAACACCACGGGCAGGAGGGGGAGCAGTGTCTGAGTCTGTTCTGGCTGCTGGACCATAGACTGGGTGGCTTCTAAACAACAGAAATTCATTTCTCACAGCTCTGGTGGCCAGAAAGTCCAAGGCCAAGGTACAGTCAGTGTCTGGTGACAGCCCTGTCCTCACAGAGAGAGCCTTCTCACTGCATCTTCACACTGTGGAGGAAAAACAATCTCCCTTGGCCTTTTATGAGGGTACTTAGATCTAATCACATCCCAGAGGCCCCACCTCTTATACCTGCACCTTGGGGTGAAGTTTCCACATAGGAATTTGGGGGAGACACAAACATTCAGAAGATAGCGAACTGCCACCAGCCAACTCCTCCTCCTGGAAGCCTTCCAGGACACCACATCTTTTGAGCCCCCAAAGGTTCTGCGTCTTGACTTTACTTCACCTCCAGGCCAGGCTCTCGGGGCATGTTTTTATCTATAGCAGCAGCCCTGAAGCTCTTACAAGTCCAAGTTCAGCTGCTTGGCTCCTTCCCCCACTCAGGAGCCCCGCCAGTCTGATGTACAGGGGAGGCCCCTCTGCCAGTGGCTGCCGTCCACCCACAACATCCCAGCACAGGACTGGTCACTGAGGACAAAACACCCTAGCAAAACATCTTACTTGGAAATGTATTTATCTTGTCCACACGGGACTAGGGATGTTTGGTGGCTGTAGTCCATTCTTCCTTTCTCTTTTCATCAGAAGGAGAGGCCTATATTTGGAAGGGGAAGACAGAGGTTAAAGTCAGGTTGTGTCCTTGGGAACTCAGCAGAACTTGGGGTGGGGAGGGGGCAGAAAATTGGATGCCATGGCTCTCCATTCCTCCCCACCCAGATCCACAGCTAACACTGACCCAAGGCTGTGAGAGGCAACACTGCTGGCTGCTGCCTCAGCTTGCCACAGCCTCTGAGAACAAACACCCAAAGGAAAGATGACAACCCTTGGACAATCCAAGCACAAATGCCCCAGCCACAGAGCACACTGACACCCACATTGGTTCCAAGGACGACTGACGAGTCCTCCTCTCTGAAGAGACTGTCACAACACAGAATAGAGAGTTATCTCAGGGACAGCCTGATTCTACTGAGGTCTACTGAGGATGGGTAGACCACCTAAAAATGCCCAAATACAGCGGAGTGCAAGAAATCACAGTATTTGTCTACAGACACCACTAAAATATTACAATGTGAAAGACAATTTAATTATAACAATACATTACAAAAACACAGGTAACAAAACTATGGGTCTAATTTTGTTTAAAATCTATGTAAGTATAAAATATGCATATATATACACACATTTACATGTATAAATATTTATTCAGATAGGTATATATATATATATATATATATATATATATATATGTCAGGATTTCTCAACCTTGGCACTATTACCATTTGTTTTGTTTTGTTTTGTTTTTTGAGAAAGAGTCTCACTGTCTTCACCCAGGCTGGAGTGCAGTGGTATGATCTCGGCTCACTGCAACCTCTCTCTCCCAGGTTCAGGTGATTCTCTTGCCTCAGCCTCCCAAGTAGCTGGAACTACAGGTGCCCACCGTCACGCCAGGCTAATTTTTTGTATTTTTAGTAGAGGAGGGGTTTCACCATGTTGGCCAGGCTGGTCTCAAACTCCTGACCTCAGATGATCCGCCCGCCTCAGCCTCCCAAAGTGCTGGGATTACAGGCGTGAGCCACCGCGCCCAGCAGCACTATTACCATTTGGAGCTGGCCCATTCTTTTTTAATTTCTATTTGTAGAGAAGCGATGTCACTTTGTCACCTGGGCTGGGAGTGCAGTGGCATGACCATAGCTCACTGCAGCCTCAAATCCCTGGGCTCCCTCGATCCCCCTGTCTCAGCCTCCCGAGTAGCTGGAACTACAGGTGTGCCCCACCACCGCTGGCCTTGGACTGTTCTTTGTCGTGGGACTGTCTTGTGCATTTCAGGTGTTTAGCAGCATCTCTGGCTTCTACTCACTAGATGCCAGCAGCACTACCCCAGTGACGATGACCAAAACTGTCGCCAGACACTACTAAGTGTCCCCAGGGGCAAAATCACACTACTCACAACAGCCCAAAGGTGGAAGCAACCCAAGTGTCCATTGAAGGATGAGCAGATAAACAAAATGGAGTATATGCATCCAGTGGAATATTATTCAGCCTTAAAAAGGAAGGAAAGGCTGGCACATGCTAGAACATGGGTGAACCTTGAACACATTATAACAGGCCACACCCAAAAAGAAAAATACCGTATGATTCCACTTTTATAAGGTACCTAGAGTAGTCAAAATCAGAGACTGATTTTATAGAATGGTGATTCTTCAAAAAGTAGAACAGTGGTTGCCAGGGGCTGGGAAGAAGGGGAAATGGAGAGTTTCTTAATGGCTACAGAGTGTGCAAAGGAAGAGAGTTCTGGAGATAGACGGCGGTGATGGTTACACAACATGTGAAGGTACTTAATGCCACTGAACTGGACACTTTAAATGGTTAAGATGGTAAACTTTATGTGTATTTTACCACTATATACATATATACGTATGTGTGTGTGTATATATATATATATTTTTTTTTTTTTTTTTTTTTTAGACAGAGACTCACTGTTACCCAGGCTGGAGTGCAGTGGCATAATCTCAGCTCACTGCAGCCTCGACTTTCCCAGGCTGGAGTAATCCTCCCACCTCAGCCTCCCAAGTAGCTGCGACTAAAGGCATGTGCCACGATGCCCAGCTAGTTTTTTGCATTTTTAGTAGAGATGGGGTTTTGCCATGTTGCCCAGGCTGGTCTTGAACTCCTGGACTCAAGCAACCTGCTTGCCTCGGCCTCCCAAAGTGCTGGGATTACAGGCATGAGCCACCGCACCCAGCCCACAATATATTTTTTAAGTGGAAGAGGGAAGCATAGGAACCAGTATTACAATGACACAATGTGAGACGGATTCGACCTCCTGGAAGAAGGATCCATGACCCGAGGGACACAGACAGCCTCTAGAAGCTGGAAAAGCAAGAAAACAGACTTGTCTTAGAGTCTCCAGAAAAGAACACATCCCTGTTGATACCTTGATGTTAGCTCAGTGAGATTCGTGTCAGACCTTGGAACTACAGAACTGTGAGATAATCAATTAGTGCTGGCCAGGCATGGTGGTTCATGCCTATGACTGCAATACTTCGTGAAGCCGAGGCAGGAGGATCACTCAAGGCCAGGAGTTCGAGACCAGCCTTATCAACAGCAGGAGACCCCGTCTCTACAACAAAATTTAAAAATTAGCTGGATATGGTGGCACGCACATGTAGTCCTAGCTACTTGGCAGTCTAAGGTAGGAGCATTGCTTGAGCCCAGGAGCTCAGGGCTGCAGTGAGCTATGATCATACCACTTTACTCTAGCCTGGGCAACAGAGTAAGACGTTGTCTCTTAAAAAAATAATAAAATAAGGCCAGGCGCAGTGGCTCACACCTGTAATCTCAGCACTTCAGGAAGCCGAGGAGGGAGACTCGCTTGAGCCCAGGAGTTCAAGACCAGCCTGGGCAACATGGGGAGATCCCATCCCTACAAAAAATAAAAAATTAGCCAAATGTGGTAGCGTGCACCTCTGGTCCCAGCTACTAGGGAGGCTGAGGCAGGAGGATAAATTGGGCCCAGGAGATCAAGGCTGCAGTGAGCCACAATCACGTCACTGCACTCTAGCCTGGTCGACAGAGTAAGCCCATCTCAAAATAAATTAATTAAATTAAATAATAAAATAAAATAAAAATACTTTAAGCCACTAAGTTTTGGTAACTTGTTACTGCAAGTTACCATGGGCTGATTCCATTAAGAAAACTCAGACCCTACCAGTGTCCCCAAAAGTGGGACCCTGAGAACACAATTGGTCTCTCTAAATTTTAAATTTTATTATTCTTTTTACTTTTCCAAAAAAGGAAGAATAATCTGATCATGAAAACCGGAGTACACAT
Source organism: Pongo pygmaeus (assembly GCF_028885625.2). Lineage (NCBI taxonomy): Eukaryota > Metazoa > Chordata > Mammalia > Primates > Hominidae > Pongo > Pongo pygmaeus. The sequence goes on along the minus strand of NC_072394.2, from coordinate 28,852,919 downwards.
GCAATGCACAAAAAGAAAAAAAGGAAAATCGAGCTAGTGAGAAAGCTTTCTTTTTTTTTTTTTTTTAGACGGAGTCTAGCTCTGTTGCCCAAGCTGGAGTGCAGTGGTGCGATCTCAGCTCACTGCAACTTCTGCCTCCCAGGTTCAAGCAATTCTCCTGCCTCAGCCTCCTGAGTAGATAGAATTACAGGTACGTGCCACCACGCTCAGCTAATTTTTTGTATTTTTAGTGGAGATGGGGTTTCACCATGTTGGCCAGGCTGGTCTTGAACTCCTGACCTCAGGTGATCTGCCCGCCTCGGCCTCCCAAAGTGCCGGGTTTACGGCCTGAGCCACCACGCCCGGCCAAATCTTTTCTTTCTTAAGTGACAACTACCCATAACTAGTCAGTGCCCCTTTTTCTAAAAAGGTGCCCCTTCTACGCATGTGTAAATTTACACATTCAACAAGCATTTATTGTGTGTCTACAACGTGCCAAGCATCGTGCTTCACAATGGTGGCTCAGCAGTCGAGGAAACAAGGTACATGGTGCAAGAGGAGGGGGACGTGTGGGGGCAGAGGGCTCTGTTAAGGGAGGGTGAGTGCTATGGTAGCAAACAGGAAGGACACCTACGGATGAGGGTGGGGTCCTGGGGGGCTTTCTGGAGGAAGAGACCTCTAAACTGAGACCTCAGTGTTGGCAAAGATGAGAGGCGAGTAGGTCCAGGCAGAAAGAGCAGGCAATTTGGAACTGTGTGAGATGGGGTGGCATGAGCAGAACCCCAACCTGGTGAGGAGTCTGGACTTCATCTGGTGGGCAATGCTGGGCCATGTGTGTGTGGAGGATGAAGAATGTCCCCAGAGACACCCGGGCCCCGACCTGGAGACTGTGAATATTACCTTATATGGTAACAGGGACTCTGCAGATGTGATTAAATGAAGGATCTTGAAATGAAGAGACTATCCTGGATTATCTGGGGGGCCCTAAATGTAACCACCAGTGTCCTTATAAGAGGGAGGCTCTGCCACAGCAGAGAGAAGGCGACGTGACAACTGCAGCAGAGGGAGAAATCTGAAGACGCTGCACTGTGGACGAAGACGGAGGAAGGGGCCATGAACCTTGAAGGCAGTTCACAAGCTGGGAAAGGCAAGGACACAGATTTGCCCCAGAGCCCCTGGTGTGAGCAGAGCCCTACCACCACCTTAGTTTTGGCCCAGAGAAACTGACTTCAAGACTTCTGGACTCCAGAACATAAGTATTACATTTCTGTTATTTTAAACCACCAAGACCATAGTCATTTTTCTCGGCAGCAAGAGGAAAACAAGGAGAATTCCGAGGGCAGGGCTGTGATCTGATGTACATTTTGGAAAGGTCACCCACCCAACGCCTTGCTCTGTGGAGAAATAATCCGGGAGAAGAGCGGCCAGGGGACCAGTTGAGAGGCCAGAGCCTGAGTTGGAGAGACAGACTCGAGAGAGTTCGAAGAAGAGGAAAGTCGTGATGCGGAAAGCACACCCTTTGGGGAAAAGAGTGTGCTGCCGGATGAAATGTGGGGTGACAGGCAGAGCCCTGGTGATGCACAGGCTGCTGGCGAGGACCACAACGTAGGCAGAGGTGCCACCTTCACAGTCACTGATGTGAGGACCAGGACTGAGTTTCAGGCAGGCCCATGGAAACTTCCGGTGCAGATAACCAGAAGTACAGCAGGCCTGGGGCCCCGGAGAGCGATTCCTGGCACGTGAGGTGAGGGGAGAGGATGAGGTCATCGGGAAAGAACAGAAGGGGTGAAGGGGGCGGGGCCTAGGGAAGGGTTCTGATTAAGCCAGTGGGTCAGCATGGGTAGAGGAAGGAGTCCCTGGAGAAACAGGGAAAACAGGAGACATGGTACCAAGGAAGCCCAGGAAACAAGGGGCCTCGAGAAGGAGGCCAAGGCCAGCAGAGCCAGGAGCTGGTGGTCAGAGCCCAAGGAAGGGGAACCCGGAGCAGCCTCTGTTAAACCATGCAAAGGTCATGGGAGAACTCAGCCAGAGCTGATCGTGCAGCCTGGTTGGAGTGGAAATCAGGTGAACGGTGCCTGCTGTCGGCAGCCCTTCTCACTCTCAACACTGGAGTCTTTCTTCAGCCAGAGGAAATGTTATTCTATCTTTCTTTGATTATGTCTCCTCTTCCTCCCATTCTTGGTTCTTTTTTTGAGACGGTGTCTGGTTCTGTCACCCAGGCTGGGGTACAGTGGAGCCATCATAGCTCACTGCAGCCTCAAACTCCTGGCCTCAAGCGATCCTCCCGCCTCAGCCTCCCGAAGGGATTAAAGGCACGGGCTGCCACACCCAGGTAATTTTTTTCTTAATTTTTCTTTTATAGAGACAGGATCTTGTTATGTTAACCAAGCTGGTCTTGAACTCCTGGCCTCAAGTGATTCTCCCACCTCGGCCTCCCAAAGTGCTGGGATTATAGTGAGCCACTGCACCTGGTCCATTCTTGGTTCTTCTGCAATCTCTTCTCTCTCTAGCACTATGCATCCATCCACCCTGGCAGCTACCCTCCATCTCCTTATTTTTCTCAGAATTCTCCAGCTAATCTTCTAATTCACCAATTGAATTTTCTCCAGGGCTCTCTCTTTCGTTCTTTACCTCCAACATAACCTATCATTTGGTAATTTAGTTCTGCATCTGTCCTGCTCTTAAGACAATTCTTTTTAATACCATGTCTTCTTAAATCTACTGAGAATACCAGTTAGAGAATTTGATTCTTAAAACTATTTGGTTCTACAGAAAAAAATAGCCAGAGCAATGAAACAATAAACATATAGAAATAGACCCAAATATATCTGGGAACATGGAATGTAAGCAGCAGTTCTAAATAGCAGGGGAAAGGTAGCTTAATTTTTTAAAATATCCCTAGAGAATTCGCTGGCCTTTGGAAGGGGGAAGACAGGGAAGTGAAATCGCTGGCTTACTCCTTCCACCAAAAGAAATAACTGAACCAAAAATTTAAACATTAAAAAATAAAATGCTAAAGAAATTGATACCAACCTGTGAAAATTTTAAACTTCTGTTTAGAAAAAAAAAAAAAAAGGACACTATACAAAGTCAAAAAGGCAAATTGAAAACTGGGGAAAAATATTTACAAAACATATGGTAAAGGGCTAATGTCCTTAATACATAAAGGGCTTTAATAAATCAGTAAGAAAAAGGTCCTATGTTCATTCATAAAATGGGCAAAGGACATGCACAATAGTTCATGGAAAACTCAATACAAGTAATTAATAAATCCATGAAAAGGTGTTCAACTTCCCTCATCACCCTACTTTTTACTTACCAGATTGATACACATCAGATAGTCTGACGGCCCCGACTGTGGGAATTTTCTAGGGCTCAGCCACTCTCTACCTGTTGGGTGATCTCACTAAGGCCATAGCTATAACTCCGACCTATGGGCTCATGTTGCCCCATCTTTGTCTATGGCCTGACTTCTCCCCACCTTTTTTCTTACTTTGACATTTCTTGGGAAAAGAGTATTAAGAAAATATTTGCACAGCCTAACCCAAAGTTGAACTGAAATTACAGGTAGGTGATTCTAGGACCCAATCCCTCTTTTGCCCCATTCAGGTCATCTGCACCTTTCTTCACAAATTTTCCAACCACCCTCACACAGCACTGGCTCCCTGCAGCCAGCTAAAGACACTAAGCTACATTCACATCCACCTTAAGGCAAACAACAGCAGCACTAACAGAGGGCCGGAAATTCACAGTTAATTCTGATATTCCTTAAACAGAGCATTGTTCCTCACACAAGGAAGGTCAGAGGAAGAAGGTTTGTGGAACAGGAATGTGGATTCAATTGGATTCAACTGGACACTTCCTCCAAGGGTGCCTGCCAGTATCTGTGGCCTTGGAGACAGGGATTCGTTCAGCTGGCTGGTTGTAATGCTTCTGCCTCCCCTGTTATTATCCAGAATTTATGGCACTCTCCTGGGCTCCAAAATGCCTTGTAAGAACCATTTACGATCATCACTTCCCACAGTGCCTTGGGAATACAGGCTAATGGTTGTTATGTCTTGTAGGAGGGAAAGTGAGGCACGGAGGAAAGAGGGGCTTCCCACATCAGCCAGCATCTAGGCACAGAACTAAAACACCTCATAGTCTACCACACAGAGAAAGGAGAAGAGGGACAGACAGGGGACAAGAAGGAAAGGGCAGATTTTACACAAATCTTTTTTTTTTCTTTTTTTTTTTTGAGACAGGGTCTCATTCTGTCACCCAGGCTGGAATACAGTGGCACAATCACAGCTCACTGCAGCCTTGACCTCTTGGGCTCAAGTGATTCTGTCACCTCAGCCTCCTGAGTAGCTGGGACCACAGGTGCACGCCACCATACCTGGCTAATTTTTTATTTTTTGTAAAGATGGAGTCTCACTATGTCAGCCAGGCTGGTTCCAAACTCCTGGCCTCAAGCGATCGTCCTGTTTTGGCTTCCACAATGCTGTGATTACAGGTGTGAGCCACCTCTCAAAAATCATTTTTAATATCGAGCTGCTCTTTGGAAGTCTAAAACATATTTAAATCTACTGAACTTCCTCTATGAACATAGTTACTTACTCCCTCTAGAATTCTAAATCAGTACTTCTTTTTAGAAAAAACACTTTAGAAAATGAAGCATATACTGAATGTCTACTAACCACAAAGCATGTCTGCCAAAATACAGCTGGGCTTGCCTAGTTGAGACATGAGCCTCCCAGGTTCCTGTCATGCTGGAACCCTGTTGGGGCCACCAACTAGTCAAGTTTTCCCCCTAGCACTGGCTTCATGCTTTGGCAGAATGTTCCAGATTCTCCTCAGCTCCATTAAATGCCCGGGCAATGCATTCTGCTTGTCAGTGGAATTCAGCTGGTTACTTGGAGACCCATTCATGACTTCCTGACTGCCTGAAAGACAACTTGGGGATAAGACCTTCCCTAAGACCCAGGAGGACGTCTTTACAAAGGGCAGGTCCTCTGGCCGTTTAATATGATGACATCCCAGCCACAGAGAACTTTCTGAGCCTACTTTTTATGCTCTGTGAGTGTGCCCGTGCTCCCCCTCAGACCCAGATTAACATGTTCTAGCCTCGACCCTCATCAAAACCTACCTCCCCCTATAAATGACCCCTGAGGCCCCTGGACAATGCAGGGACAGGCACTCCCACTTCAGCCTGCCCTTCAGCACAGCACGTACCCCACACAGAAGTCATCTGCTGGTGTTTCTCTCCCCTCCTGGGCCGGGAGCTTCCTCTCTGGCCCCCAGCACCCAGCACCCAGCTCCCAGCCTGTGCCTCTCCTGCACCCGGGTTATCGTGATTACTGCTTCCAGGAAGGGGATGGGATCAGCAGTCTGTCCAGGGACACTAACCTGCTACCTTAGGCCAGGGGATTCCTAGAAGCAGAGCCTGAGAGAAAGCTTAGGCATGTGATTTATTGTGCAGGTGTTTTCAGGAGAAACTCATAAGGGAGTGGGGGAGGCAGGACGGGGGCAGTGGGAGGAGCTAGGAATGAGGTGGGTTCAGCTGGAGCCCAGCCACAGCTGATTCCCTGGGGAGCTCTGTGGTGTGAAGAGCCCCCAGAGTTATCCCACCTGGAGGCGGGCAGGCGGAGCTTCTGGACCACTGCATGTCAGTCATTGGCAGAGAGCCAGCCTGTAGGCATTTCTCTGCAAGAGCAATTCTCAGGAAACATGTGCCGCTAAGACCCAGCACTGTCAACACTCACAGCATGCAATAGATTAAGGGGACCTGGGTGGTACAGCAGCATCTATTACACCTGCTCCATGTCTGAGATTGAAGCAACTACTGGGTCTGTCACTGTCCCCCACCCACTCTCAAGTTGGGAGGAAATAGCTGCCCACTCAGGACCAGCCTGGCTCTGGAGCCTAGGCTGCAGGAACGGGGTCAGCGTCGCCCAAGCTCTGGACCAGCTGAAGCCCTGCAGCAGTTGCATGAAGGATCTTTCCCTTCCTTCCCACAGACGCCACTTGCAGGTGTTTCCAGCCTCCCACATGAGGCCTCTCCAAGAACAAATGCAGGGCTGGCCAAGCCCTTGAAATTCACAGGCTCAGCTTCCTGAGAGGAGAGCACACACCAAGTCCTCAAGATGCTCTAGGAGGTGGGAAAGGCATCTGGAGCTCCCACCAAAGGCAGCAGAATCCCCTTTGCTCTTAGGTCTTGCTTCCTCCAAACGCTCCATGGTCAGGGAGCCCGGAGAACGTGCCACCTTTCCTTGGTCTCAGAGCATCCCCAGGACCCTGGCTCGCCCTATGTGGTTTCAGTTCCAGCCTGAAGACCCAGCACCTCTTGTCTTATTTATGAATTGGGAAGTCCTCCAAGGGAGGGGCAGCCCTGGCAGGAAAGTCCAGGGCGAGAGAGGGGAAGAGCTCCCTTTGGTGGTCACTTTTGTTTTCTGTTTCCTGAATTGTCTTCCTGGTTGTAGAGCAGGGGCCAGGCCCCAACCACCCCCACCTCAGCTCCCAGTGGGGGTGAGGGAGGGAGAGCAATAGTTGTTCTATAGGATCCAGGCAGCCCCAGTCTCTGAGACAGGCTTGGGGAGGAGAGGGCTTTCCATGGAGAATTCCCAGGGTGGCAGACCCCACAGAACCACCACCTGACCAGTGGGAGGGCCAGGCACTTGCCAAAGCCTGGACTGAAACCAAGGATGGGGGGCAGTGGGAAGAGGTGGCTTAGAGACACCCGACATCACAGGGATTCTGACTCCGGGTGCTCATGAGACTCCCAGAGCAGCGGCAGGGAGTGGGTAGAGAGAGGGGTTGCTTTAAAAATCCTGATGTCAGCGAGGCATGGTGGCTCATGCCTGTAATCGCACATGGCACAAGGATGGCTTGGGGCCAGGAGTTCAAGATCAACCTGGGCAACATTGTGAGACCCCGTCTCCACAAAAAATTAAAAAATTAAAAATTAGCCAGGCACAGTTAATGCCTGTAGTCCTAGCTACTCAGGAGGTGCACCCCTGTAGTCTTAGCTACTCAGGAGGCTGAGATGGGAGGATCACTTGAGCACAGGAGTTCAAGGTTGCAGTGGGCTATGATGGTACCACTGCACTCCAGTCTGGGGGATGGAGTGAACCCCCTTCTTTAGAAAATCAAATCAAATCAAATCCTGACATCCAGATTGCAGCCCAGATCAATTACATCAGACTCTAGGGGAGGGGCCCAGGCAGAAGCATTTTCAAAGCCTCCCCAGGTCATGCCAGTGTACATCCAGGGCTAAGCGCCACTGTGGAACCTGGTAGGAAAAGAGCTGTGTAGATTGAGGACACCACCGTAAGTATTTCAAAGCAGCCCTTCAAGAAAGGAAGGGGTGGAATTTTCTAAAAGCAAACTGAGTTGGGTATTTAGCACCCTCTCCCTACTACTAATATTTCCAAGGAGAAAGGAGACAGGGTAGAGTGTCCCGCAGGGTCCATGTGTGCAGGCACTGAGCTGATGCAAAGGGCTCCTTCTTGCAAGCCAGGGCACCATGTCACAGAAGCCGGAACCCCAGCCCCAGGCCCCAGGTCTGATGCAAAGGAAACGCTCGCAGGAGGCCTGTAGCTTCCCCTTTTGGGGCCTGTACACACCTCTTCTCTGAGCCCTGCCCCTCCCTCTGAGGACACCCTGGATCTCCTGGGTTGGAGAAGAAAGTTGCTGGACACAGTGCTTTCCACTACAGTGTTAAAGACCAACTGGCCAGGTCTCCTGAGGGAATCTGCTTTGTAACCAAGCAATGGCAGAGGAGATAGTGATCCCTCTGCGCTTCGGACCCCTCACAGTGTGGCAGGAAGCAGTGTGGATGGCAAACAGGAAACCCCAGCCCCATTGCACCACACGAGGAAGGAGACTTGAGCTGCAGGCTGGGGCCCTGCCAAGACCTAGAGATGGCAAGAGATACCAGATCATGCTTCCCAAACCCAAGCCTGTCCTGGGCATGGGCAAAATGTGGGTGGGCTGCCTCGGAAGGAAATGGCACACTCTGCCTTCTGCCTTCCTGCTTTATGAACAGAAGCCCCATCACTGCTCGGACTCCTTTAACCCCTACACCAATCACATTACGAAAGAAACTTTATTATCCTCATTTTGCAGTTGAACAGTTGAGGCACAAAGAAGCTACGCCACTTGCCCAAAGACACACAGCTAGAAGGGGTGGAGCCGAGGCTCAAATCCAGGGCAGTGCAGCTGCCAAGCGGAACCCCTGTAGACTACAGCTTCTCTTGAGGTGATAAGGAAGAAAGTGCTTTCAGCCAAAAATCAGCCAACCCAACTGTATTCTGGAGGAGTGGTTCTCCCACTTGGGTGCGTATTGGAATCCCTCTGAGGGCTTGTTAAAATACAGATTGCAGGTCTCTCTGCCCCAATTTCTGATTCAGTAATTCTGGGGTGGGGTCTGAGAAGGTGCAGTTCTAATAAGTGCCCAGGGCTGCTGCTGCTGCTGCTGCTGGTAGCAGGCTCTAGGCGCTTTATCTTAGTCCATCCAAGAGCCCCAGGGGGAAGGCTTCACTTCACAGATGAGGAAACAGAAGGTCCCAGAGGTTAGGTGGCTTGTCCCAGGTGGCACAGCCGACATGCAGCCCAGTGCTCCTATGGCTCTCTGGCTGAGCACTGGATCTGAGAGGGTCACTACGCGAGTAGCAGGTGCAGGCTGGCTCCAGTTACCAGCCCACAGCAGCCTGGGAGGTCCGGGGGATGGGAGGCGAGTGAGTGACCAGCCCAGAGGACAAGCTGTGGGAAAAGCAGACCCTGCAGGGGCCAGGGAGAGAGGCCCAGAGCCGCAGGTCCAGGACGTGGGCACTTGCAGTCACAGAGCCACTGACTCTCAGTCCCTTATCACACACTGGGTGGGACACTGAGGGGACAATGAACTATCCCTCCCACTCACAGGCCCCACAGACCATCCCCACCCCATTCCCAGAAAAGCCCCGATGCTTGGTAAATGACAGGCGCAAGCCCTTCCTGGCAAGCTACCCCACTCCCATCCCTGGAGCTGCCCCTGCGTGGCCCACCGACACAAGAGGAACTGAGATGCAGCAAGGGCCGTGCTGGGGTTTCTTCAAGCATGTCAGCCTACGAAGCCGCCACTCTTCCGCCACCAACTGTGGCCCGGCCCAGCCCAGCCCTCCCTGCCCAAGCTGTCTGCACAGGCCTGGGTTCCCAGATGCGACTGCGGGAGATGGGAGGAAGCGGTCCTGGGACTCCTGCCGGAAAGGCCTGCCTCCAGCTCCACACCAGTGGGCGGGTGGCCAGGTGAGTGACCCAGAAGGCCACCACTGGGCCCACCCAGACAATGGCCTCACAGGCCGGAGGAGCAGCCACATGTTTACAGGGAAGCCCCACTGGTGTCCACAAGTGCTTGACCTTTAGGATGGATGTTGTAGAAGGAAACTCAGAGCCCTTAGCCTCTAATCAGAAAGCCAGGGCACTGGAGCGAGACAAAAAAGGAAGCATAAAGGAAGCACAGACTCCAGAAAGAAGCAGCTGTGTGTGCGTGGGTGTGAGCATAGCTCCCAGTGTGTGAGTGAGAGTCCAGTGTGTGGCATGTGTGTGTATGGAGGGTATGGTTGGGGGCGGTGGTGTATGGCTCTGTATGTGTGTGTGTCCACCTGTATGGTGTGTGTGCTTGGTATGTGTAGAATTAGACTCTGGCTCAGAGAAACTAAAGACCTAGAATGCTAACCAGCCAAGACATAGCGCCTCGTGGGCTCCAGTTCAACCAAGTGAGAAATTCCATGTGACTGTGGGACCCAAGGGGAGAGTGGAAAGTTGGTGGAGACAACACTGGCCCCAATAAAGCAAATAAGACGAGACACTCCCTGACCTGCATTTCTCAAAGCCAAGCCAGTTTATAGGGTAGTTTTAATGTCCTACCTGGGGAAGAGCGAGGTAAGCTTTCCTCCTGTCCAATAACTACAGGATTTAAGGGAGGCCATCCTGCAGGGAGGGCCCGAGGCCTGTGTCCCCAAGTGCTCCCACTGGCCCATCTAAGGGTTCGTCTCCCAGCTCTGCAGAGACAGAGACAGACAGATCCAGGCAGGTAAGGAGGGGCTGCCTCCGGGTCCCCTGTTTCCTACAAGCTCAGATTTCTTTGGTATCAACACTTCCTGTTTACTGAGTGGTTTCCAAGTCACAGGCCACTCAGACTCATTTCTGACTTCACATCCCCTTCCTCAAGGGAACCCCAGCATTCTTCCTTTTTTGGTGCTATAGGCTGAGACTCTGAGCTCTGTGTGCAGAGATCTTGGAGTTTCCTCTACTTGCCACCTGGGGACAGGACTGAAAACCCGAAAGCTAGGATCGCTGGCCTCCTCCACCCCCAGACCCCGGCAGGTTCCTTGGACTTGAAAAGCAGTGAGTGGGAAGAGCAAAGGAAGCGCTGGGTGTGTCCAGAGCCCTCCAGGGTGGTGGGGTTGGGGGGCAGTCACTGCGGCACATCTGACATCCACCCTCCTTTAACCTTGAGTTAACGCACCCAACAACATGTGCGGGGAAATTCCCCGCTCACAGCAGATCTCAGACCCCTCCTACTGCCAGGAGAAATGGCACATCGGGGGGTTTCCAGACCATTTCCAGGGGAAGTTTGCCACAGTAGCACATTCACACCCTCTTCTGTCTGCCCTGGGCACAGCTGACCAACCCTAAAGGAAAGTCAGCCCCATGAAAAGCAGAACTGCTCCTCCACATGGCCCGCAGAGGCGGCTCTGTCAAACCTCTGTACACCCCCACGACTGCCTAACATTAAAAAGGTAGCCGCCCGCTGGGCAGGGCCAGGTGAAGAGACCCTGAGCGCCCTCCCAGACTCACACTCTTACCAACTCACTGGAGGAGCCGCAGGCGCTTCGGGGAACTCACCTAACAAGGAACTCACAGCATTTGCCTCAGAGCAAATGTCCCAGAGAAAAGCCACCTCACCCACTCCGACCCCTGAATAGAGTCACGTGACCTGGTTTCCCTGTTCTGGGTCCGGCAGCTTCCTGAGCTGACCTGCGGGCAAACTCTGCCTCACCAGCCCTCCCACCCAGTGGTACCATGGCCCCGACTGGATACAAAAGAGGCATCCTTGCCACAGATGTCTGTGTGATTAGCTGTAAGACCCTACATGGCACTTTAGGAAGGGGCACTGATTATCCGAGGCTACCACCCATCTCCCCAGAGTACCTGAGGCCTTGTGGACCCCACCAGCTAAAGTCCCCCCTGCACCCCATGCCGCACTATGAACAAAACATTCAACAGCCAGCCCTACAGCCACTGGGATGGGTATTTAGCAGGGCAAGGGTTTGGCACACACAAAGGATGCTTGAAATAGAAAGGCAGAGACCCTCCTTCTCGAGCTTCAAGGAAGCTAGTGTCCACACAACTCCACTTCTACCTGGTTTGAATCTCTCTCTCTGCACGGCAGCTGCTCCCTCAAAGTCATGGTGAATCGTGAGCCCACCTTTCCAAACCCATCACCACACAGAAAACCCTGAGATTCAGCAGCAGGGGGTCTGGGCCCCAAGGGCCAGCTGCCAGCAGCCAGCAAGCCACACTGTGGTCAGCTCCCAAGCCAGTGGTGCTGCACATCTGCACCCTGGCCACTTTTGTCCTGTGAGGCTGAGATGGAGGCAGCACCCTGACACTGCCCAGGCCAGGAAGGATAGTCAGGATCACATGACCCAGCCTGAGATGGAACCACCAGGGGCCAAATACCACAACTGTCTCCCAGGGCTTTCCTTTCCTTTCTATTACAGAAGTAAAATAAACATTTTTTGTTTTATTTTTAAAATCTAGGTCAGGTTCCATGGCTCACACCTGTAATCCCAGCAATTTGGGAGGCCGAGACGGGAGGATGGTTTGCATGCAGGAGTTCAAGACCAGCTTGGGCAACATGGCAAAACCTTGTCTCTACAAAAAATTAAAAATTAGCTGAGTGTGGTGGCGTGCACCTGTAGTCCCAGCTACTTGGGAGGCTGAGGTGAGGTGGGAGGATGACTTGAGCCCAGGAGGTGGAGGCTGCAGTCAGCCATGACCGCACCACTGTACTCTAGCCAGGGCAACAGAGTGAGACCCTGTCTCAAAAACAAAAACGAAAAATATATATAGATAAATGAAAAGATTAGTATCCACAAAAGGACAAATATTGTTTGATTCCATTGATATGAGGTAGCTAGAATAGGCAAATTCATAAAGACAGTAAGTAGACTAGAAGCTACCAGGAGCTGGAAGGAGAAAGGGTTATTGTTTAATGGGTACAGAGTTTCTGTTTGGAATGACGAAAAAGTTCTGGACATGGATAATGGTGATGGGTTGTACAGTGTTGTGAATGTAGTTAATGCTACTAATTTGTACACTTAGAAATGGTTAAAAGGGTAAATTTTATGGTATGCATATTTTACCACAATAAAACATAAAAATAAATTATTACATATGAAAAAAGATGAAGATAGAAAGCTCCCAAAACTCCACCACCCAGAGATAATCACTATTGACATTTTACCATACATCCTTCCAGATGCTAATATAAATGGGTGATATAGTTTGTAAAAATAGCACACAGTTTGGTAACCTGCTTCTTAAAAATATGTCATATTCTGGTGGCTCACACCTGTAATCCCAGCACTTTGGGAGGCTGAGGCAGGTGGATCACCTGAGGTCAGGAGTTCGAAACCAGCCTGGCCAACATGGTGAAACCCCATCTCTACTAAAAATACAAAAAATTAGCCTGGCGTGGTGGCGCATGCCTGTAATCCCAGCTACTCGGGAGGCTAAGGCAGGAGAATTGCTTGCACCCGGGAGGCAGAGATTGCAGTGAGCTGAGATCATGCCATTGCACTCCAGCCTGGGCAACAAGAGTGAAACTACATCTCAAAAAATATACATATCATATTCTTCCATGTTAACAGCTACACACCTGCAGCCTACGTTTTTGTAGCCACATGGTATTCCAAAGTATAGATATGCCATGGTTAACTAATGTATGACTGTTGGTCTCCATTTGTCACTATGGACTGTTGTCATTATTATAAATAATGCTGCGAGGGACATCCCCATACACATACTTTTCTGCATTTATCCAATTACATCCCTAGGGGAAGAATTCCTAGGGGTGGAACTGCTGAGTCAGGGACTTGTTTAGGAGGGTTGTCAACAAAGCATTAAGAGTAAAATTACACCAAGATGATGAATTCCGTCATAGAAAGTTCTCTTTCTCCACACAGACTTTTCTCCAAACCTCTTTCCAAAAAGAGCCAGGTGTTAAACATTTACCAGCACATCACTGGTCACAACCTAGGAATGCAAACCATGAGCAGACTCCACTTGGGTGTCTATAACGTTGCATAGTGATTCAGAAAGGATGGGACCATCCATTCCATAAGAAACCAGTCCCTCCCTCCCCACCTCTCCAGGCCTCCTCTGGAGACACACCATGCTGGAGTCCTGAGGTGACACTGATATACAAGACAGGCAGGATTATACTGGGTTAATGTCCACTGAATTCCCAGCAGGAAGGACTCTAGGAGGGGCCAGTGCTGGGTGTCTCATGGTGGGTGGCACACATGTAGTCCGCAGGAAAGGTTTTTTGTCATTAAAGCTTTTGTTCTTGTATAGACAGAAGGACAAGTCAATGACTCTTCTGAAAGAGATCAAGGGTTAGAAGGGACACATGGAATCATTTAATCCCTTGCCTTGGAGATGGGGAAATTGAGAACCAGAAAGTCTCACAGCATAAACATTTCAATAATCATTAGCCAGACGCAGTGACTCATGCCTGTAATCCCAGCATTTTGGGAGGCTGAGGCAGGTGGATCACTTGAGGTCAGGAGTTCAAGACCAGCCCGGCCAACATGGTGAAACCCCGTACCTACTAAAAATACAAAAATTAGCCGGGCATGGTGGCATGCACCTGTAGTCCCAGCTACTTGGGAGGCTGAGGCAGGAGAATTGCTTGAACTTGGGAGGCAGAGGTTGCAGTGAGCCAAGATCATGCCACTGCATTCCAGCCTGGGCAACAGAGTGAGACTCCATCTCAAAAACACAATAATAATTATAATCACTAAATGCACCCCAGAAGTGTCTCACATGCGGGTGAGGTTCAACCGGTTCAGGGCAGCACTTGAACATATCCCATGTCTTGGATGCCTAGTACAAATCTTATCCTCCCCTCTCCATGTACAGAATTGGAAATTAAAATCACTGGGGTCACTTGCTGACTTAGTCACGGCCAGACGTGTGCTGGGGCCAGATCCTACTGGCTCTCAAGTACCAATGGTGCACAACTCTTCCCAACTGAGTGTTCACTGACACCAGGTTGGTAAAGTCAGCCATAGTGGGAATATTTATTTATATCATATAAACTGGAAAACACCACAAAGCAGGGCTTCCCCCAAAGCCCCTACCAAGAGCCAGGTGTTAAACATTTACCAGCACATCACTGGTCACAACCTAGGAATGCAAACCATGTGCAGGTGACCTCAGTTTCCTCACCTAACCTAAGAGCAGCCTGTCTCCAAAGCACTGTAACTCTCTATGTTAACCATAATAGACACTCTGAAATCCATCATAGCCTGCTTCTAGCCAGCAAATGGTTTTCTACACGCTTGCTATATGCCAGGCTGAGCACATATGATAGCTCATTTGACCCTCACAATATTGCTGTGAGATAGTTATTATAATTTCCATCTTACAGTTGCGGAAACTGAGTCTTTTCTTCTCTTTTCTTTTTTTTTTTTTTTCGAGACGAAATTTTGTTCTTGTTGCCAAGGCTGGAGCACAATGGCGAGATCTCAGCTCACTGCAACGTCCGCCTCCCAGGTTCAAGTGATTCTCCTGCGTCAGGCTCCTGAGTAACTGGGATTACAGGTGCCCGCCACCATGCCCGGCTAATTTTCATATTTTCAGTAGAGACGGGGTTTCACCATGTTGGTCAGGCTGGTCTTGAACTCCTGACCTCAGGTGATCCACCCACCTCGGCCTCCCAAAGTGCTGGGATTACAGGCGTGAGCCCCTGCGCCCGGCCTGAAACTGAGACTTTTAATGAAAGCCTGTCTTAGGTTGGTTTCACCCAAAAGTAGATCGTGAACCAAGAATTCAAGTTCAAGTACAAAGGGAGTGGGAAAGTGAGATGAGGAAGTGAGCAAGCTAACACTATGAGCAATCGAGATTCAGTCCTGCAAGGGAACTCTTAGAGACAGCACAGAACATGCCCCAAACTTATCCCAACAGAGAGGCAAGGAAGCTGGAGTATTTGAACACCTTCTCCCATCAGTCATTGGTTGAGACCAGTGGAACATGGGCAGGAGACTGACAGCCTCTATTACATTATCCAGTATCCCACAGCTAGGAAATGGTAAGATGCAATTCAAACTCCAAATCCAATACTCTTTTCATGACATTTATAAAAATGAGCAGTTAATCACACTTCACTGATTGCCAACTACAGTTAAAGCATCATGCTGATAAAGGAAATCTACTTTGCCAAATCATTTTGGGTCGACATGTCCAAAGAAAGCACAGGTATTTCTCTGCCGATTTTCACCAATTGAAGGAATAGGAAAGGCCCTTAGAAGTCATTTTGCCCGTTCCACAGGAATGGATGAGAGGGTCCCTCTCTGGTTCCGCCACAGCTGCCTTGAGCAGCAGTTCCCCAGCCCCAAGCTGTCACCGCAAACAGCTGCATCAACCTGTGATGACAGGCTTTAGAGTCTGCCATCCCAGAAATGATAAAAAATGACCCACTGGCTGCCCAGCCCAAGTCAGAGGATGTGCCACCCTCCTTCTCTGGTGCCTCCTGCCCCATTCACCAACCCCCACCTCACACGACCACATGGTCCACAGTAACCAACAAGCAGGCCAAATAAATGAAACCAGCAGTGAGACCTGTGGGAGCTCACTCCACCTTGAGGACATTTATACATTCTTCTGACCCAGGCACAGTGGCTCACACCTATAATCCTAGCACTTTGGGAGGCTGAGGCAGGAGGATGGCTTGAGGCCAGGTGTTTGAGACCAGCCTGGATAACATAGTGAGACGTCATCTCTATAAAAAAATAAAAATAAAAATTTAGCTGGGTGTGGTGGCATATGCCTGGGGTCTCAGCTACTCAAGAGGCTAAGGTGGGAGGATCGCTTGGGCCCAGGAGGTTGAGGCTGCGTGAGCCATGATTGCACCACTGCACTCCAGCCTGGGCGACAGAGAGAGACCCTATGTCAAAAATAATAATAAATATAAATAAAAAATAAAACTTCTTCTTGGAGACAGGGAAGTGTTTAAATAGGACAGTGTGTCATTAGAGTAAACAACTGGACCATGTTGTGAAGAGTATTAGGGAGGTAGCAGGAGGGAATTTCTACCCCTTGCTTTATAAACCCAGTTGTGGCAGTTCTCAGCTACTACAGATTGAAGATAGAGGCTAAACATCTTGTTCCATTCCAAGCACACTGCTGAGACCTGCCCTGTTTCTCACTCTGGAAGAGAGGAGGAGATGAGTCCTGGGACTACTCTTGGGGTCACTCAGTCCATCTCCCAGCCTTTCCGTGAGACTCTCTGGCAACCTGACCCTGCCTTTCTGCCCCCACCTCCCACTCAGTAAGGACACTTCCTGCCAAAATATCCTAAAGAGGACTGAAAGTAATAATCAGGCCCATGTTCTTTTGTGCTTTGATGACAGGTCCCCTCTCTGGCAAGCAGCGTCGTCCAGCCCTCTGAGGCAGCAGATGCACACCCTGGGCACTTCCCCAGCTGACTCGCTCAGCCATTCCTAAGCATCTCACGTATGGAACGCAGACACGAAGCCTGGCTCCGGGGCACCAGGAAATAGACCAAGAAGTAAAAACAAAACCAATAGTAACTGGGATGTCTCAGGTGGGTCAGAGAATCCGAAGGATTGAAAACAAGGTGTAGGGTTGTCCGCCACACCAACTGACTCCTAAGATGGCACAAACTGGCGAGAAGACCTGAACCTCCAAGCAGAAGCCATGTGGAGATGCAGAGAGGTGGGCTGTGAAGCACAAGGGACAGAGTGAGACCATGCTCAGAAAAGTGGAAATGATGTGGCTGGAGATACAGCAGATGTGGGCGCAGCCCCAGTTGGCCAGATATGGAGGGCACACAGTCTGCTTCCCCTGGAGGAAGGCACGAAAAGGGACCTCAGATCCCTGGTCTCCTCTCAGCCAGGCTCCTCAAAGGGGCCATCATCATTCCAACCTAATTTCAACAGAATAAAAATGAAGGGAGTGGAGCACTTGGGATATGTCTAGGCTGCACCCCAATGCTTACCATGTGTTTCCCCGATATTCCATCTCTGCTCCTCCATCTGCTGAAGGAGGAGCGGAACTCACCTTTCAGCCTCCCCAGCACAGGGAACCCAAGCTGTACCAGTCCACATTCCAGGTGCCCAGGCAGGCTGCACGCTATGCCTCCATCTTCTCCCAGGGCAAGAACTCCCGCTCTTTCCAAAACTACCGCCCTCTCCAAGCTCAGCCATCATTTGAGGCCCTCTTCTACCCCTGTGAGGCCTGCTGGACTGCCACAGCCCCTAGGCATCAGGCTGACCTGTCCAGAGGAGAAAACACAGCTACTACCCACCCTCAAAGCCCCCACGCAAGGGTCTCTGATCCCAAATGGCCACCACCCAGGTAGATGTCACACTGTGTCCCTGGGACACTACATTTGAACACAAGTGTTTTGGTTTTTTTGAAAATTAACTCTCCTCAAACAACCCGATATATCTTCGCCATGCGAGGTTTCTTTAATTCTTCAGATCACCTGCAGAAAAAGTGCCTAGTAAGTAAATGTGGATTTATTAGTAAAATAAGCCTAGCTGCAGATTCCTCATCCAGATGTTCCTGAAAGAAGGCCCCTGGCTCTGTCTTCCCGGCTGTTTAAAAGAATCGTTGTTTCTAATTCTTTCCTCCCATTGTACTAAGATCAACTGTGGCAGGAACTGGGTCCCCTTCCAGGACAAATTGTTGTTTGTCAGCTGATTGGTTCATACATTCATTCATCATTTACAAGGTACTTACTATATCCCCAGCCTGCCGTAGACACTGCCTCTGCTCTCCCGAAAAACACGTTCTAGGCGCCGGGATTCCAGATACCTGGGAAATAGAGTGCACGCAGCGTTGAGAGGCCTCGCGCTCGGCTTCTCCTGTCACTGAGGCGCAGAGGTGCTGTGGACAGCCCGGACCCACACAGCGCCAGAGGTGAAACAGAACCCTCAGTCTCCCTATGAGGCCACTGGCACTCTCGGCTGTCCCCAGAGCTCTCCGACTTAGAGCCGAATGCAAAGTAAGCGCTCGAAATGCAGAAGTAGCCGGGGCCGCCCACGGCACCTGCCTCGCTCGGGGCGAGAGAGGACGCCAGGCTGAGGTCCCCAGCGACCTCAGGCACCAGCTCCGAAGGAGGGCGGGGAGACCGCAAAGGGGAAGTTCCCGCAGGGCCAACGGCCCCCGCGCACCCTGCGCCCTTCTGAAGCGCGCCGCCTCCCCGCGCCGGGGACTAGGACCCGCCTCTGGGGAATCCGCCTAAAAGACGGCGGCGGATTGGGGTCGGGCACTCTCCAGGGCTGTCAGGGCCTCCCCAGCCATGCACCTGCCACGCCGCCCCACCTCGCCAGGAAGTCTCAGAGACCCCGGGGATGGGGTGGGAGCGCCTTCCCATCGCGGGCTCGAAAAGAAGAAAGGACGCCCCCAGGGGTCCTAGAAGGAGGACTAGCTCCAAGCCACAACTTTCTTCGGACCCAAGGCAGGCCGGCTGGGGCTCCGCGCCTACACGGCCCCTGGCGGGGGTCCGCTCGCCCAGGGAGCCCCGCGGCTCGGGGAGGAAAGAGGAGACAAGAGGCAGGCGAGGATTAAGGGGCTGACCCAGCCGGGGTAGGGACCATCGTGGAAAAACTTTGGCGAGGTGGGGGGACGCGGAAAGAGAACGGCCCGCGCCCTGCACCTTGCGCCCGGCATCCCGCGCCAGTGCCTGGCTCCCAGTGCCCCGCGCTCCGCGCCCCGCGCCTTGCCTGCTCCCCGCTCCAGCTGCATCGCGCCCGCGCTGCAGGAACCGTGGAGTTGGAAAGTGGGGCGCCGCGGCTGGGGGGCTGCTCCAGCTGCGCCTCGGCCAGCGATCGGCGGACCGGGCTCAAATCCAGCCAGGCTGGGCAGGCGGTGGCCGCGCGATTGGGGACCGGGCGCCCCGCCCTCCTCGCTCCCCTCCTCCTTCCTCTCCCTCCTTCCAGCCCCTTGGCTTTTTTCAGCCCCTACCAGATCTGCTCGTCCGCTGTCCTCTCTTTTCTCTCTCTCTTCATATCACTCCCCACCCCTTCGCCTTGCCTTCGCCTTTCTTCCTCCCCTTGTCTCCTGCCGCCTCCTCTTCTCCCCTCCCCTCTAGGGGCGGAGCTTCTCCCCTCCCTCCCAGACAATGCTGTGGCTGCGTCCCCTTCCCCGCCAGCTCGTCCAGGCTCCCGCCGCCAGCGATTCATCCGGGCTGGGGGTGGGGAGGGGGTGGGAGTGCAGGGTTGGGGAGGATGAGCTGGTCCCCTCACCTCCTTGCTGCTGCCCTCTCCTAGAGGGATGGAGACTTGGCCCAAGCTCCTTGGTTCACCCGGCGCTGTGACAGCCACTCCCAGGGAACAGTCACGCTGCCCCACCAAGCCCACCTCCAGCGGCCCGGATTCCCCAGGCAGAGGCTGTGGGATTTTTTTTTTTTTTCTAACATCCCAGCTTATTCCCAAAAGGGTTTGAGCCGGACAAGGGCTAAACAGGCCCCTTCGACTTGGCGGGCCAGCCAGACGTGACAGCAATGCCAAGGAGGCCAAGTTTCTTTGTCCATTTCTCACCTCCCCCTTTTCCATCCCTGGACCTCCTGGCGCCCCCAGCACACAGGAAGCCCTTGAGCAGCCCGGCTGCAGGTTCCCTATCTACTCAGAGCTCTCCCCCTCACGTGCCTATCCCCAACCCTGTAGTGTCTGCGGACCAAAGGGGAAGGGAGCCTCAGGCCAACCCCCAAGGTACAGCCAGACCAGCTCATCCAGCCTGGAAGCCAAGCATTCTTTACTAAATTCATTGTTTGGATCTTGGAATGTGTCTCCCTTAGAAACAATGTTATAAATGGTGATCTGCTTCCCAGGCCAGCCACAAAAGTCTGTTGAACCCAAAATGCAGCTGTAGGGTGGTGCTGAGAACTGTGTCAGCTACCCTGAAAAAGGAGGCCACTGATCGGCTTTATTTGTAGAAAAAATATGTATATATCTTCTGGTTCTTTCTTCTTGTGCTATAAACACTATAAATTAAATAAGTTAAAGTTCTCCCATTAAGTTTCCCCATCTGGACCCACTACTCTATGTGTTAAGCTTCTTTCCTTTGCAGGTAATAGAAATAACCTTGGGGGAATGCATTTGCAGACGCAGTGGTTTCTCGATAATCTCATCTAATCTCAGTGTCAGAACTACATGGAGAACTCAGTATAAGAGGCAAATCCAGAGCCTAAAGGGCCTCCCGTAACCCAGAAAGTCTTCCCTGAGGGGTTCTTTCTTCTCCTTCATCACAGGGACACTTGGTGAAAGGTGGCCATGACTTCTATCTCTGGGGCTTGGAGCTCTGCTGCTCAGGAAAGCAGCCAGATGCTGCTAGAATCCCTTATTCTCTAATCTAATCTCCCAAAAGAGCAGCTCATCCTCCTGTGACAGTGGGGCTAGGGATGAGCTCAGGTTGTCCAAACTGGGCTGCCAGAAATCTTGAACCTAGGCCCTATTTAAAACTAAACCCATTACTTTTGTTTTTGTTTTTGTTTTGTTTTGTAATTTTGAGATGGGGTTTCACTCTGTCACCCAGGCTGGAGTGCGGTGGCATGATCATAGCTCACTGCAGCCTCAATCTCCTGGGCTCAAGATATCCTCCTGCCTCAGCCTCCCAAGTAGCTGGGACTACAGGCATGTGCCACCACGCCCAGCTAATTTTTGTATCTTTTGTAGAGATGGGGTCTCACTATGTTGCCCAGGCTAGTCTTAAACTCCTGGCCTCAAGCAATCCTCCCCCTCAGCCTTCCAAAGTGCTGGGATTACAAGCACAAGCCATCTTGCCAAGCCCTGAACACATTTCTCTCTACTTAGATTCTCCATGTTGGTGAATAAATTGATTGATTCATTCATTCATTCATTCACGCAAGTCACCAGAAAACATTTTTCCATTCATTTTCCCCATACCAAAGCCACAGGTGAGAAAGGAATAGCCCTTCATCCTTCGTCCTTCAAGGCAGAATACAACAACACATCTGAACAGGGATAATATTTTGCATATATTAAACTAATAATTAAAGTCTACCCTTAAATCATATTTTCTTTTCTTTCTTTCTTTTTTTTTTTGAGATGGCGTTTTGCTTTTGTTGCCCAGGCTGGAGTGCAATGGCGCAATCTTGGCTCACCGCAACCTCCGCCTCCCAGGTTCAAGATTCTCCTGCCTCAGCCTCCTGAGTAGCTGGGATTACAGGCATGTGCCACCATGCCCTGCTAATTTTTTGTATTTTTTTTAGAGATAGGGTTTCACCATGTTAGCCAGGCTGGCCCCGAACTCCTGACCTTGTGATCCACCCATCTTGGCCTCCTAAAGTGTTGGGATTACAGGCATGAGCCACCGCACCTGGCCAGACCATGTTTTCTTATAGGCTTCTACCACCAGAGGCCAGACCAAGAGGCTCACGGCCCAGGAAGCAACAGGTGAGCATTGTCTAGAATTGTCTAAAATTCTCCAATAGAAACACAACTTGTGGCTGGGCACAGTGGCTCATGCCTGTAATCCCAGCACTTTGGGAGGCCGAGGCGGGCAGACCACCTGAGGTCAGGAGTTTGAGGCCAGCCTGGCCAACGTGGTGAAACCCCACCTCTACTAAAAATACAAAAGAAATACAACTCAAGCCACAGGTGCAATTTTAAACTTTCTAGCAGCCGCATTAAGAATGGTAAAAAGAAACAGGTGAGATTAATTTTAGTAATATATTTTATTTAACTCAATATATTACAAATACTATCATTTCAATGTGTAATTAATATAAAGAAATTATCCATGAGACATTTCACATTCTAGTTTCATACTAAGGCTGAAATCTAGTGTGTTTTTTGCTTGAGGACATCTCAATTTGGACATTAAAATTTCAACAAAACTACTTGATCTGAATTCAGATTTTGTAAAACTTCTAGTTGAAAAAGTAGATTCACATGCCCAAGTTGTTTCAAACATATTTAAATGTTGCCCAATAACTGAATCAAGGATCAGCGTATACATTTTCATTTTAATTAATTATGAATAAATAAACTTAAAATTCAGTTCCGGCCAGGCGCGGTGGCTCATGCCTGTAATCCCAGCACTTTGGGAGGCCGAGGCGGGTGGAACACAAGGTCAGGAGACAGAGACCATCCTGGCTAACACGGTGAAACCCCATCTCTACTAAAAATACAAAAAATTAGCCGGGTGTGGTGGCGGTCACCTGTAGTCCCAGCTACTCGGGAGGCTGAGGCAGGAGAATGGCATGAACCTGGGAGGTGGAGCTGTCAGTGAGCTGAGATCGCACCACTGCACTCTAGCCTGGGCGACAGAGTGAGACTCTGTCTCAAAAAAAAAAAAAAAAAAAAAATTCAGTTCCTCAGGAGCATTTGCCATGTTGCAAGTGTTCAATAGCCACAGGCTACCAGATTGGGACAGCACAGGTTTACAGAATAAGGAGGCCACTGATGAGTTTGGAGTCTCAAAGCTAAGTTCCTTTTTCCTTAGCAAAACAGTAGTGGGAATGACAAGTATGGCCAGAGAAAGAAAAGGAGCTTCTACATTTCTTTGTCTCCCCCTATAACAACCGCAGAGGCAGATCTTGCTACTAGATCAGAGTTCTCCCGTGTGGCTTGGGAAAAGGAGGCTATGCGGAGAACTGGGAGGCCCAAAGCCCACTCCTCAGTTGCCAGTGGATTCTGGGAAAAGGGAGAAAGACAGAAAGTCCTGGATGCTGCATCTCCCCCATTTGTGACCTTTGACCTCAGAGCAGAGGTATGTTGGTGGATTAAGTGGAGTTCTGGGGATAGAATCAAGGATTACAGGCCAGGCGCAGTGGCTCACGTCTGTAATCCCAGCACTCTGGGAGGCCGAGGCAGGAGAATCACCTGAGGTCAGGAGTTCGAGACCAGCCTGGCCAACATGGTGAAACCCCATTTCTAATAAAATTACAAAAATTAGCCGGGCGTGGTGGTGGGCGCCTGTAATCCCAGCTACTCAGGAGGCTGAGGCAGGAGAATTGCTTGAACCTGGGAGGTGGAGGTTGCAGTGAGCAGAGATGGCGCCGTTGCACTCCAGCCTGAGCAACAGGAGCAAAACTCTGTCAAAAAAAAAAAAAAAAAACACTGTCTGCCCACTCGCTTCTCCTCCAACCTAGACAGCCTCATACGAGTCAGCTCAGTGCAGCACCATAGCTACACAGAGGAAGGGCCTGGGTTCAGCTTCCTGGGGTTACCCACAATCCCTGTGTGGCATAGATGTAATGCCAAAGTTCCCACCTGCTCCCAAGGACCAGGAGCTTCAGAGGGAAGCGGAGTTGTGTGAGCCACAGGCTTTTTAACAGGGCCTGTCTTGGTTTGAGCTCCCTCAGGAGCAGAGCCTGAGACAAGGATTTGGGTGCAGATCATTTACTGAGGACCCAGAATGCAGGAGTGAGGGAGGGAGGAAGTGGAGAGTGGGGAAGGTGCATTATTGGACAGGTTACTGCTGGGGGCAACTGGGGCTTGACTTCTCTGGGGACCGTCTAAGGAACTGTGTGGAACATGCCTCAGAAATATCTCATTAAAGGTGAGGGGTTTGGGGCATTCATCTGCTGACTCCTCTCATTCTCCTCTAGTTGAGCTTACCTCCTCTTACTTCCTGGTTTGTGTGGACTTATTTGGCCTAAAAGAAACATCTGAGGCAGAAAAACAGGAGCTGGCCGGGCGCGGTGGCTCATGCCTGTAATCCCAGCACTTTGGAAGGCCAAGGCAGGCAGATCACCAGAGGTCAGGCGTTCGAGACCAGCCTGGCCAACATAGTGAAACCCCGTCTCTACTAAAAATACAAAAATTAGCTGGGCATGGTGGCACACACCTGTAATCCCAGCTACTCGGGAGGCTGAGGCAGGAGAATTGCTTGAACCTGGGAGGTGCGGGGGTTGCAGTGGCAGTGAGCCGAGATCGCGCCACTGCACTCCAGCCTGGGCGACAGAACAAAAATCCATCACAAGAAAAAAAAAAAAGAAAAACAGGAGCCATTGTCCCTTAAGGTGGAATGAGTTCCTGTTCGTGGAGCTGTCCACCACTGCTCTGCTGGGATGAGAAATGGTCTGAGGGGATGCAACACAGAACAAACAAATCATCTGCTCTAAGCCCCAGGATGAAGAGGGGCAGGTAGACCCTGGCTAAATCAGAGGCTGGCAGGAGGACATAATGGAGACCCAGAGGGTGCATCCGCGAAGGCCGAGTAAAGATCAGGGTGCAGAGATCGGAAGGAGCCTGGAGCACCCAGACCTTGAACTGCATAAGCTGCAGGCATCAGCAGTAGATGCCAGCCCAGTACTCAGGAATTGGGACCAGCCCATCCAGCATTCTGCTTTCAAGGGAGGGTCCAGAGCAGGCCATCTGCAGCGAGGCCCAGGGAGGACCCACAGGCCTCCCCGTGATCCTGAGGACCAGCCTCACTTGCCACCACGAGAGTAAGGTACAACCTCTCCCAAAGATGCATCTTAAAAAGAGCTGGGCAGGACGGAAGAACTCTGAGAGAGGGTTTGCATAAGAAGACCAGAGGGACCATTGAGATTATTGCATAAGACTTCATTTACCAGACTAATATTCAGATATTTTTCACCTCTGCTATCCAGGAGGTAAGAATTTACAGAGGAAGATCCAATGAGATATAGAGAAATAAGGAAGCCTAAGTGAGGTCTACCCCTGGGCTGCTGCCACCTCTTCACACGTCTGGTGCACCAGCATGGGAGGCCAGCTGGACATCTGCTTGACAGGTGAAAAAAGACCCTCTTGGGAGAGAATTTGCATTCTAAGGAAAGAAGAAAACAAGTGGTAGCAAGGCTTGAGTTGACAGAAGGCTAATGAGATTGTCACTCAAGTCTGCTCCCAATCTGGTCCCCTGGACACACAGGAGGGGGCTCCTGGGAAGAAGAAGGGGCTCTAGGTTACAACTGAAGGGGCTGTTTTGCAAACCTCCAGGTATTCTGAGACCCAAGCAATCATGTTTTGGGAACCCTCCTGCTGAGTAATACTTAAGGGGCCAACCCTCTACTGTTCAGCTTCTCTATTTCAAGAGCTTGTTATGTTGACAACACTACCTAGAAAAAGATAGCTTGATTGCCAAAATGGTCACAACTACTGGCTCCCAGCACACATGCTGTTTGCAATGTGATGCTGCAGTTCCTCCAATAAGGAAGTGGAGTCTACTTCTCCACCTTGAATCTGGGCTGACAGTGTGGCTTGCTTTGGCCAATAGAAGGAGGCAGAAGCCACGTTGTGCCTTTTCAGAGCCTGGGCCTCAAGAAGCCTTGCATTCTCCCACTCTCTCTACTGGAACATTGCCTCTACCATTGAACAAGCCTGAGCTAGCTGGCTGGAGGATGAGACCACATGGCCCAGAGCCAAGTGGGCCCAGCTGTCCCAGCCAAAGCCCCAGGCATGTGAAAGAGCCCAACCAAGATCTGTCAAGTCCCATACCCAAATCCAGAGCTGACCACCAATGCATGAGGGAGCCCAGCTGAGTCTAGCCCAAATAGCCAGCTGATAAAAAGCATAAACAAAATAGATGGTTGTCACTTTAAGCCGCTAAGGTTTGGCATAGTTTGTTTTATAGCAATAGTGAACTGTTAAAGAACTTAACAGGATCCTGCAGTCAAGGCTGACATGACCAGGGTATTGAGCAGACACAAGTCTGAAGTCCCCTGGATTTGCTTATGAGCTTTTGCGAGGTACCTCTAGGAATTTGTCCCCACTGCCAGCCCTGTGCCCCCGTCCTTGCCCCCTACAACCAAAGCAGCATAAGAGGTATTTTCAAATGGCTCAAGTCTGAGTGAGTTGGTGACATTTAGATTTATGGCTGTTAATGTGACTCCATTTGTTCTCATAAACTTGAGAGACCGAGGGAAATTTGAGTAACAAAGATTTTGTCACTGAACTGTACAAGTTTATCTTTCATGGGGCAGGACTATCTTAATTAAAAGAGTTCATTTTATCCACCACTAAGCAATTTCCATAGCATTTAAAATATTTATATGACACAGTGTCTGGATCCATCCTTGCAGATGGGAGAGTGGATTGAAGCTCTCGTTCAGCTGATATCTAAGTAGGCTCATGTCCACATGTCTCGGGCCCCAGACAGGAGACCTATCTTACTAGGCTTTCCCTGCTCAGTTAAAACACAAACAGGTGCTGCTAAGAGAAAAAAAGAAAAGAAAAGGACCTAAAGTACATAACCTAAACTTACTCATTTCCATCTTTTGTCTCTTTTCACAAAAAGTATTTGATAGACAGCTTCAAGGCTAAACTCTCTTGGCCACCTTCCTGCTAAACAAAGTGCTTATAAACAATTTGGTAACTGAACCATGTTTCAAATTAGGTGGGATATGTCATATAATTTTCCTAGGAATCCATTCAAGTTTTTTTAACCCCAGGGTTACATTCCACCAAAGCTCCCCTTCCATTTTTGGAAGGAAATACCAATTACTTGGTGGGAAAAATGTTACCCTATCAATACAAATTGAATACACATTCAAAATTATAGATATTGATTATATATATATGTATATATATATGTGTGTGTATATATGTGTGTGTATTATATATATGTGTGTGTATATATATATATATTACCATGGTGAAACTATACAGTCTGTGTTTGGCATAGGAAAGGCCAAACTACCACCACACCCACCACACACACACACATGCACACACACAACTCTGTTGTTCAGAGCTTTCCAATGAGCCAGAAAGAGACTTCTTGCTAACATTTAAGAAAGACTTTGTCTTGGATAGATGATAATTGGGACCAAGAATTTTCTCATGAATTCAGAAACTTAATGAAAAAAAATTATCTATAAACAATTACTCCAAGAAAAGTTACAGGCCAGGTGCAGTGGCTTGCACCTGTCATCCCAGCACCTTGGGAGGCCAAAGCACGCAGATCATTTGAGTCCAGAAGTTTGAGACCAGCCTGGGCAACATGGCAAAAACCCATCTCTCCAAAAAAATTTAAAAATTAGCTGGGCATGGTGGCGCGTGCCTGTACTACTTGGGAGGCTGAGGTGGGAGGATCACTTGAGCCCAGGTGGTCAAGGCTGCAGTAAGCCAGATGATGCCACTGCACTCCAGCCTGGGCGACAGAGCGAGAGCCTGTCCAAAAAAAAAAAAAAAAAAAAAAAATCAAGCAAGCACAAAAGAAAGAAAGAAGACAACGAAAAGAAAAAAAAGAGAAATTACAGGTGCACCGGAAAAGAATTACAAGACAAGGGAAAGAAGAGAAATATAAGCTACCAGGACTCAGGAAAAGAAGTGAAAGAGAAGAATAAAACTATCACAGAAATGAAAGACCCAATGAAGGAGCAAAACGCTGTGAAAATTCAGCTAGAAGCCTGGAAGGTACATTTCAGAAAAATGAATACAGTAACATGGAGAATAACAGTGAATTTTAAGACGAGAAGAAATAATAGATATAGAACAAATACAGAAGAAAGTCAACATATGTATAATTGGCATTCAAATATATACACTAAAAAAACTTTCCTAAACTGAAAATGTGAATTTATAGATTGAAAGACCATACTATGTTCTGGGAAAATTGATATAGTTTTTTCTAAACTGTACCCAATGTATGTTTACAGCCAAATGTATGTTCCTTGAGATATGAGGATGGGGGTTTTTGTCCTTTTTTGTTTATTGCTGTGTTCCCAATGCTTAAAATAATGCCCCCAATGAACACTAAATGAATTGTTAAAGGAAGAGATTAACCAATACCAACATATCCTATTAATATTGCCATGCTTCAAAGATAAAGAGTTTCTGGTTACTCAGTAGAAAGATCAGATCATCCATTAAAAAATAACACCATGTCTTTGCTGTTGTGAATAGTCCTACAAGGGCCAAGTGTGGTAGCTCACACTTGTAATCTCAGAACTCTGGGGGGCCAAGACTGGAGGATCACTTGAGCCCAGGAGTTCGAAACCAGCCTGAGCAACATAGTGAGACCCTGAATCTACAAAAAAATGTAAAAGTTTTAGAAAATAGTGCTGTGATGAACATGTACACCATGGAATACTATGCAGCCATAAAAAAGAACAAGATCATGTCCTTTGTAGCAACATGGATGGAGGTGTAGGCCATTATCCTAAGTGAACTAACATAGTAACAGAAAATCATATACTGCATGTTCTCACTTAAGCGGGAGCTAAACATTGAGTACTGGGGCCTACCTGAGGGTGGAGGGTGGGAGGGAGGTGAGGATCGTAAAAACTTCCTATCAGGTACAATGCTTATTATCTGGGTAATGAAATAATCTGTATACCAAACCCCTGTGACGCTCAATTTACCCATATAACAAACCTACACATGTATCCCTGAACTTAAAGCTAAAAAAATCAGATTGACTACAAACATCAGCACAGCAAGATTCAAAGCTAGAATACAATGAAACAATCTTGTGCCACATATGCTACTATGGTGTCCTCAGAGAAAGAAAACATGATTCAGGAACTTCATGTCAACCCAAACTGTAGTCCAAATATAGAACATGCATATATTTTCAAAACTACAAAAATTCAGCTACCTTGAAGAAATACAGAAAGCTCAAGTTTAGTAAACAAATGAGAAACAGAAGCAAAAACACCAATAATGAGCACTGAATACATTTATGTTTCGGGATTACAATTAAAACAACTATTGGAATTATGGTTGCGAAATGAAACGAATGTTATAAACCGTTATAAAGCAGAAACTGTAAAAACCAATGAAGGTAAGAATGTGTTAAGTATCTTGATTTTCTCGTTTTTTGTAGTGGAAGGCCAAGAAAAGGTACGTTTAAAGTCTGTAGCTCAGCTATTAGGGATACAAATCAGTGTGAACTTATACAAGAACCCTCTAGAGAGAGGCTGTTGGCCAGGGGTAGCATCTGCTTCTTTGGTGGTCTTGGAGCTTGAGAGTGTTGATGTCATTTGGTGTGTGGGGACCAAAGATAATGAGCGAACTGTAAAATGCTTGACTGTCTTGGACAAAGACGATTTTTCTCATACAAACACTCACAGTGTCCCTACGGAGCAGTAAAGCAGTAGAACTAATAATAGCAATAACCAGCCCAAATTGAATGGAAGAGAGAAGAGAGAGGATTTGGGAGAAAGTGGTTTTGTCATTACTGTTGGTGAGGAGTCAATTGATTGTATCCTAAGAAATGTAGGATTAAATAAATTATATACAAATATGAGTGTTCTTTTGTACTATTTGACTTCCTTTTGCTCCATGTGCATATATTAACTAGTCAAAAAAAAATTAGTTAAGCCAAGGCAAGAGGAATGCTTAAGGCCAGGACTTTGAGATCAGCCTGGGCAACATAGAGAGACCCCATCTCTACAAAAAATTAAAAAATAAAAAATTAGCCAAACATGGTGGCTTGCACCTGTCATCCCAGCTACTCAGGAGGCTGAGGTGGGAGGCTCACTTGAACCTGAAAGGTGGAGGCTTCAGTGAGCTGGAATTGCACCACTGCACTCCAGCCTGGGTGACAGAGTGAGATCCCAGCTTGAAAAAAACAGTTAAAAAGTAAAGATCCTAGGGGCAGGGAAGAGGGTCAGGGGGAAGGCAGGTAGGGAGAGGTGAGCTGGGGAAGCAAGTCATTTAGATGCTGGAGGGGATGGATCCTGAGAGTGTCCAGCATGCTGCCCTGTCTCTAGGGTTATATCTAGAAGGGTGGGAGTGGACAATAAGACCCTCAGATTTCATACGAGTTTGGGATCTGAAGGTAGAGACCTGCCCCACTTCCCATCAGTCATCTGGAGTAACATGGTACCCATGGCATAGGGCTGCCCAGACATCTTTGGCAGCAGAGGGACCTAAGTAGACCCGGAGAGCTTCTAGGGGATGCAGGATGTTATAGGAGAGCAGCTAATATTTTCCATAACCCTGAGAAGGGCATGGAAGTCAGATGGGAGAAAGCTGGGGAACTGAGGACATCTCATGGTTGGAACAAGGGGACCCATAAGTCTTGCCAGGGACCACATGGAAGCTCAAACATCTTGGGAGTAGCCAGGGAGGAAGGATGCTGTGCCCAGAACCATGACGACACCCATGTTCCATCAGCCCACCACCACCGAAACACAGATGAGACCCTGGCGAGAAGGTGGGAATGGGACTGCAGAAAGGAACATTTCAGAAGTAAGTGAATTTTAACCTAAAATGACCACATTTCTCAGAAATTGACCAGCATGATTTTTGCTGCCAGCCAAATGGAGGTTCAAAGTAGAGATTAAATTTTATTTATATATATATATATATATATATTTTTTTTTTTTTTTTTGAGACAGAGTCTCGCTCTGTTGCCCAGGCTGGAGTGTAGTGGCACGATCTCGGCTCACTGCAACCTCCACCTCCTGGGTTTAAGCTATTCTCCTGCCTTGGCCTCCCGAGTAGCTGGGATTACAGGCGCCTGCCACCACGCCGGCCTAATTTTTGTATTTTTAGTAGAGACGGGGTTTCACCATGTTGGCCAGGATGGTCTCGATCTCCTGACCTCGTGATTTGCCCGCCTCGGTCTCCCAAAGTGCTGGGATTACAGGCGTGAGCCACTGCGCCCTGCCTAAATGATATATTTTTAAAAAGTTTCAGGTGCTCTGTGTGGAGGTTAAAGGTGGAGACCAGGGATGTAATACAGTCACTACACAGAAGCCCCTAGGAAGACAGGACTTGGTGTAGAAGAGAACTCCCTCGCAAAAGGAGTGACATCTGGGTCAGGTCTTAAGGGTGAGATGGGGAAGGATATTCTAGGCAGAGGCAGCAGCAGGTTCAAAGCCATGAGGAGCCTGGCTCAACCAGAGAACAGAGTGTGGTCCAGTGTGGCTGGAACAGAAGGTGGGAGGTGAGAGGTGTTTCATGTTCCACTTATGCAGCCAAGAAACAATATTCAAGACAAGTCAAATTCCCTGATTCCTGTCGTGTTTCAGGGACACAGCTCACCTTCCCCTATGTGTGTACTTGGTCCAAACTGCAGGGCCAGACAGGGAGCCAACGCCACCTCTCACGGCGATGCAGAGCTGGCTGAGAGGAGCCAGCTGGGAGAAGTTTCTTGGAGGACAGACATGCTTCCTGGGCCAAGAAATATCAGGAAGAAGCCAAGGAGGGGAGGGCTGGACAGCACAGCCAGCAAGACTGGTCTATTGACCCGTTCCAGCCTGTCATGAGATGCCTGAGACGCTTACCCTCTGCCCAGAGCTGGCCAAATCTCTGCAGATGCAAAGCCAACTCCCAGGGCTTTACCACTTTGAGACTTTGACCGCCCATCCTTCCTGCGCCTGGCTCAGCCCACCCTCCTCCATGCACAGAGATGAACGTTCAGCATGTTCTCTCCCACACTTGACCTAATCGCTTTGCTATGGAGACTTCCCCGACCCAGCAAGCAGCCCCACGCCTTCCTGCTGTGCTCTGATTGAGAACAGGCCCAAGCTATCCAGGCCTTCCAACAACCTTAACCTCTTCCTCCCCAGACCCAGGCAACCAGGAATGGTGGGGAGGAGAGCCTTGAAGCAGCTAAGTGACTCAACAGAGAATGTAATTATGATATCCAGTCAATTGGCTCTTGCTCTGAAGGAATGATGACACTGTACCCAGGCAAGCCGGGAGGAGACGGGCATAAGATGAGTTGGGAGAGGCCATGTCATGCCTTGCATTGCAGGCCACGATGAGGAACTGGGGGTTTCGTTCATATTGCAATAGGATGCCCTTGAATCATGGATTTATTATAGGAGTTAGACCTTACGTCCTTGTGGGAAAAGCTGGCGAGGTAACACCTGTAAGGATCACTGGAAGATCAGAAAGATGTCACAGGGGAAATGATGAAAAAAAATCTATGGAAGGCTGTTCTTTCTGTGTAGTGGTAAACCTGGGTCAGCCAGGGCAGGCTACAAAGAAAAGCTTGACAGGAAGTGGGAAAAAGCAAACATGAATGGAGACCCAGGAAGCCACAGCAAAACCCATGAGGACAAATTGGAACCTGTCTGTCTTTCATACATCTGGGGTGACCTACAGAAGACATCTGTGGGCTGGGCGTGGGTGGCTGACGCCTGTAATCCCGACACTTTGGGAGAGCGAGGCAGGAGGACTGCTTGAGCCCAGATGTTCAAGACCAGCCTGGTCAACATGGAGAAACCCAATCTCTACAAAAAAATACAAAAATTAGCCGGGCATGGTGGTTTGTGCCTGTAGTCCCAGCTACTCAGGAGGCTGAGAAGTGAGAAGATTGTTTGAGCCCAAGAGGTCGAGGCTGCAGTGAGCTATGATTGTGTCACTGCACTCCAGCCTGGGCAATAGAGTGAGACCCTGTATCCAAAAAAATTTAAAAATTTAAAAAACCGTGAGCGCTGCACATGTAGGAGGTCCAGTGTGAGGAGCAGGAGCCGTCGGTCTGACTGGCCTCAGGCAGATGAGGCCATGGGAATGGGGACAGATGCAGCTGTAGTGGCATCTAGAGCCTGCACCCGTCTTCCAAATGTTACAGCTGCTGCTGTTGTCTGTCTCTTTCCAAATCTTGTACAAGTTACTCCTGTGGCCAGCCCTGACCTGGACACACAAAGGGGAGGGAATTCTGGGAGATATGACTCCAGCTTAGCTTGGTTGACACAGTACAAGCTACTGCAGAGTCCAAAACAGAGATAGAGTATAGAATAAATTGAGAGCTTTCTGTAATTCTGGTTTTGTTTAGTGTTACAAACGCACTTGTATAAACTTAGGATTGTTTCTGAATGTGATTTTGAGAAATTTTATTTGTAGGAGTGATGGCATAGGATTTCTTTTTTCCCAATTTTTTTGTTTTGCATGTTTTCCTTTACTTGATAAGTGCATTTGCCTTCTGTTTTTCTTTTTGAGGTGTACACACTTAAACCCTTTAAT
The DNA here is from genome assembly GCF_028885625.2 of Pongo pygmaeus. Lineage (NCBI taxonomy): Eukaryota > Metazoa > Chordata > Mammalia > Primates > Hominidae > Pongo > Pongo pygmaeus. The sequence goes on along the minus strand of NC_072394.2, from coordinate 28,819,809 downwards.
GGCTGTACCATTAGAAGTGCTTGATCTTAAAAAATTGATCTTAAAAAAATTGCAATGGGATGCCATTGAAATCCTTTAAACTAGGAAAAGATGCAATCGAATTTACAATAAACATATCACAGTGGCTACCGTTTATACAATGGAGTGGCAAGAGGCAAAATTAAAACATGTAAACTGGTTAAGAGATTGCTATGGAAGTTAAGAAACAAAACTGTGGTCATTTGGACTACAGGGGTGGATCAGTCAGCCATTGCCACAATATTGCTGTGTAACAAACAAGCCCCTTAAAACAATGATAATTGGTAGGGAGCAGTTGGGATAGCTCTATTTCCTGCTGCAGCTCTGCCCTGTATGTCTGTCATTCTCCAGGCCCCAGAGGCTAGCCAGAGCGTGTTCTCTTGATGATGTCTGAGGTGCAAGACAGCAAGCCCTGCCACACAAGCACATTTCAAGTCTTTGTGACAGCTCATTGGCTGAAGTCAGCCAACATGGCCAAGCCCAAGATCGAGGCATATGGAAGAACATACCACTTCTAGTGGGAGGGGCTGCAAAGTCACATGGCAAAGGATATGGACTCGGGGTGAGTGAAGAACTGAGAAAAGTGATGCCATCTACTATCAGGGGTAACAGTGGATGTACAGAGACAAGGATAGACTCAGGAGGTGGTTGCAAGAAAAACCCACAACATGTGGTGATAGATTGAGTATGGAAAATGACAGAGAAGAAGGAATCATTCTGCCTCGAAGCCAGGCTTCGAGAGAGGCTGATGGGGCTGGAGGAGAAGCATCTTTGGTGGAGAGGGATGGCAATGTTTCCAGTTTGAGAGGCATCCCATGGTGGCTTCAGATGCGCAGAGGGTCCTAAGTTCTGGAACTTGGAAACAAGGTCCAGGTAAAGGTTTAGAATAGTCATTGGCTTGTCAAAGCCTACAAAGTGCTTTGTGAAGTATTTGCTTGTGGCAATAACTTGTGACACCACAGGAGATCTGTTCTCCTTTCCCCAGCCCCACACCCTGCCATGGACCTCTGAAGACACCAGACCCCATGTGATTAAGTTCAAGGGGCATCATGCTGCCATGTGAGAAGACGATTCTCACTCAGGATCAGAGAGGCTGAAAGGAGATATCTGCATTTGGGTGGAGAGAGGGTTTTTGCTATTTCATTTTGAGAAAATTATTTTTAGAAGCTTCATGGGCAACTTCTATCTCCACTCTTAGGAGGAGACATCTGTGAAATTCAGTGGTAATTGTGTGTGTCATAGTTCCATCAAATGCAGACACTGAGACACAGACTCGAGTGCAAGCTGTAGAGCTGGAAGATGCACGGTGGGGAAGTGAAGGACCCCCACATAGGGTGTGTGGAGCAGGTTACCATCGTGGGACACTGGGAGGGTGCAGTCCCACCAGGAACTCTGGGAAAGTGTAGAGCATCGTTCTGCTACCCCACTTGAGGGAATAAAGAGCTGACACTGATCCCTTCAATCATGAGTTGAGGGCTGCCCTGTGGGCATTATTCCCTGGCACTTCCTGTTTGTTCAAAATGTTCCCATGAGCAGCTTCAGTCAGGTGAGTGCTGACAGGAGGTGGGTGGACACTGCCAGCATCTCCCACAGTGGGGAAAGAGGTCATCCTGTCCATCACACAGAGAGCACGAAAAGGTACCCTCCACTCTGCAACGCAGCCAGAGCCACAGGTGTTGGAAGGAGGGACAATAGTGATCACTTCCAGAGTTTCTGGGAGCCATGGGTTCTCCCTGGGATGGCCTGATATAGAGGCATCTTAAGAGAGCATTCCAGGGATGTACATGGATTGTTCATCTAGGGTGGGATTGACAGGGGGGTGGAATGTGACTTCAGTTCTGGGGTAAGTGCCCCACTCAAGAATGCAGGTTCTTTGGCTATCCCAGATGAGAGAGGCAGCCTAAGTGGCCCTGAGGTGAGAGAAAAGGCCACTTAGACATCAGTAGCCACACAATTACTGATGTGTGTATTCCTGCCTCTCCCACTTCTGGGGTACACCTGCCTTCAGTTGAGCAAACTCCCATGATGCCCAAGCCTTAAGCAGAGGAAAAGCAAGATGTTCAGATACTTGAGGCCAAAATCTGTCAGTGTTGGAAACTGTTCTCTGCAGCTGCAGGGGAATGCAGGTGAGCCAGGGGGATAGAGAACAGGAATCTGAATGCACAGTCAGACAGGACTATGGAACACCCCCCCCCCCGCCCCTAGGCACCATACTGTGGCCCCATGCTCTATGGGGCTGGTGAGCCTGGAGTGAGGGGGAGGAAATTAGTGGATGGGGTGTGACAGTGGAACTGTACCAAAAAGATCCTGCGTAGGACTGGAAGCCCCCTACCAAAATGCCTGCGCTGGGGAAGACCAGAGGAAAATTCCAATGAGTTCTCAACATCAAGAGAAGAGCAATCCTAAAACAAACGTTTCATTTTTGAAACATTCAATTTGTGCTTCTGCTACCTCGGATGAGAATACGAACCATGGCCATGGGGAAAGTGGGCAGCCTGAAGAGAAAAAAGACCCGAGGTAGGGTCTGCTAGTTGGGGGTGGGAGCTTCCCTTTAAAACCTTTTGTAATATTCCCCACCTGTAGGATTACGTCCTGAAGGTTCATCACAGCTGATGTCTGAATCTGGCTTCACCAAACAGCAGCCCCTGAGTATTATCTATTGCTACAGAACAAATTACTGCAAAAGTTTGCAGCTTAAAACAATCATAAACACTCATTATTTCATACAGTTATTGTGGGTTATGGATTTGGGAGCAGATTAGCTGAGTGGTTCAGGCCCAGGGGCTCTCACTGGGTTGTTATCAGGATGTCAGCTGGAGCTGCAATCATCTGAAGGCTTGACTGGGGTTGGTGAATCCACTTCTAAGATGGCTCAGGCACATGGCTATTGTCAGAGGGCCTTGGTTCTGTCCCTTTATAGGCGTGCTTGCATGCATCCATGGCATGATTCAAAAGAACAAGGTGGAGATTTGTAAAGTCTTTTATGACCTAGCCTTGGAAGACACACGTCACAGCTACTGTAGTCTATTCCTTAGAAGCAGTCACTAAATCTACCTATACTCAAGGGGAAGGAAATTAGCTCCATCTATTGAAGGGAGGAGTGTCAAAGAATTTGTGAATATATTTTCAAATCACCACACCTTGAGACAAGAATTTGGGTGCACATGATTTATTTGGGAGGTAACCTAGGAAGCACCAATAAGGGAGTGAGGAAGTGAAACAGTGGAGGGAGGAAGGCCCATCCGAGGTGCGATAATGATCAGGTTCCCCCTGTGAGCAACTGCAGCTCAATCCTGCAGATCCTATGAGATACTATGTGGAACATTCCTCTGAATCATCCTATCGGAGGGTAGAAGGCTGGGACATTTTCCTACTAAGTCCCGCCTTGCATTGTTAAGATTAAGTTCCTGCCTCCCTCACTTCCAGGATATACCTGCCATCAGTTGAGGAAACTCCCATGATACCCAAACCTTAAGCAGAGGAAAGCAAGATGTACAGATGCTTGAGGCAGGAAGCTGTCAGTGCGCTGCAAACTGTCCTCCTTTGCAGCTGCAGGGGAATGCAGGTGGGCCAGGGGTGTAGAGAACGGGAGAGAACATCATCTGCTGCAGCCTACAGGACAGCCCATTAGCCAGCCCTTGCTGGAGGCTCCATTTTCATTACTTAACTTCTCTCTGGTTCACATTGTATGCACCAGCAAGGCTGAAGTGCTTGTTGCTCCCTGCACCTGCTCTGCTGTTTTATGCTTCCTAGGCTTTGCTCAGTCAGCTGTCAGACCCCAGCATGAACAAAAAATTAGAAGAGTTCCTAGAAAGAGTTGAGAACAGCACCAAAAAAAATTTCTGGAACTAAAAAATTTAGTTTTATCATGAATATTTACATACACACAGTAAAACATATAATAGACCTCCATATACCATCAGCCAGATTTAACAGCCGTAAAGATTTTGCCACACATGCTTCATCAACTTCTTGTTTTCTTTCAGTATTTTTTTCATTAACCTTTAAAACTGTGATAAAATGCACATAATTTTTCCATTTTAACCATTTTTAAGTTTATAGTTCAGTGGTATGAAATACATTCACAATGTTGTCATCACTATCCAGCTCTAGAACTCTTTCACATTGTAAAACTGAAACTCTGTCCCCATTAAACAATAACTCTCAGCGGGGCGCGGTGGCTCACGCTTGTAATCCCAGCACTTTGGGAGGTCGAGGTGGGTGGATCACAAGGTCAGAAGTTCGAGACCAGCCTGGCCAACACAGTGAAACCCCGTCTCTACTAAAAATACAAAATTAGCTGGGCATGCTGGTGGGCGCCTGTAATCCCAGCTACTTGGGAGGCTGAAGCAGGAGAATCACTTGAACCTGGGCGGCAGAGGTTGCAGTGAGCTGAGATCGCACCACTGCACTCCAGCCTGGGAGACAGAGCTAGACTCCGTCTCAAAAAAACAAAACAAAACAAAACAAACAAACAAAAAACTCTCCATCTCCCCCCTGCTCCCATCCCCTAGCAACAGCCATTCTACTTTCTATGATTTTGACTACTCTAAGTACCTCATATAATTGGAATCATACAATTATGTGTCTTTTTGCGACTGGCTTATTTCACTTAGCATAATGTCCTCAAGGTACAACACAGATAAACGTACTATAGGTCAGAATTTCCTCTCTTTTTAAGGTTGAGTGGTGTTCCATTGTATATTTATACAACAATTTCCTTATCCATTCATCCAAAGGTTGAATGGATTTGCTTATTCATTCAACCCATGAACACTTGGGTTGCTTCCATTTTTTTAACTTGTGAATAATGCTGTTGTAAACATCAGTGCACGAATATCTTTGGGACCCTGCTTTCAGTTCTTTTGGGTATGTACCCAGAAATGGGATTGCTGAATCATATAGTAATTTTTTTTTGAGACAGTCTCGCTCTGTTGCCCAGGCTGGAGTGCAATGGCGTGATCTCAGCTCACTGCAACCTCCGCCTCCCAGGTTCAAGCGATACTCCTGCCTCAGCCTCCGAGTAGTTGGGATTACAGGTGCATGCCACTCGCCTGGCTAATTTTTGTATTTTTAGTAGAGACAGGGTTTCACCATGTTGGCCAGGCTGGTCTCGAACTCCTGACCTCGTGATTCACCTGCCTCAGCCTCCCAAATCATATGGTAATTCTATTACTATTTTTTTGAGGAAGCACCATACTGTTTTTCATAGTGATATACCATTTTACATTCTCACCAACTGAGCACAAGGATTCCAATGTCTCCGCATCCTCACCAACATTTATTATTAATATTTTCCATTTTTTTTGACAGTAGCCATCCTAATGGGCATAAAATGATACCTCATTATTGTTTTGATTTGTAGTTCCCCAGTGATTACTGAGGTTGGACATCTTTTCATTGCTTATTGGTCAATTGTATATTGTATTGTATTCTTTGAAGAAATGTCTATTCAAGTCCTTTGCTCATTTTTGAATTGCGTTGTTTGTTTTTGTTGTTATTAAGGGTTTTCTAAGTGTTCTGGATAGTAATCCCTTATCAGATATATGATTTGCAAATATTTTCTCCCATTCTGTGGGTTGGCTGTTTACTCTGATATTATCTTTTGATGCACAATTTAAAAAATTTGTATATAGTCCAATTTTGTCATGAAGATTTTGCCCTATGCTTTCTTTTATGAGTTTTATAGTTTCAGATCTTACATGTAGGTCTTTGGTCCATAATGAGTTAATTTTTGTATATGGTGTTTGGTAAGGGTTCAGCTTATTCTTTTGTATATGGATATCTAGTTTTTCAGCATCATTTGATGAAAAGACGGTCTTTTCTCCTAATAAATGGTCAAAATAAAAACCATTTGACTGGCCAGGCGTGGTAGTTCACACCTGTAATCCCAGCACTTTGGGAGGCTAGGCGGGTGGATCACCTTGAGGTCAGGAGTTTGAGACCAACCTGGCCAACATGGTGAAACCCCATCTCTACTAAAAATACATAAATTAGCTGGGTGTGGTGGTGGGTGCCAGTAATCCCGGCTACTCGGGAGGCTGAGGCAGGAGAATAGCTTGAACCTGGGTTCATTTGTTTAAACCTAGATAAAACAATGTTTGTTACAGCTATATGTGATGGCTAAAAACTAGGAATACGAATATCTCTCAACTTTGAATAAGCTATGGTGAATCCACAGCATGGAATACTGTGAAATCATCAGGAAAATTAATTAGAGTGGTACCAGCTAAATTGTAGGGATTTCCACAAGATATTGCTCAGTAAACAATGCAAGATGCAGAAAAGTGTGTATGAGAGCAAACAATGACAAAACATGAAGGAATATACGTGTGTGGTGTATAGGTGTGCATACATGTAGAATAGCTAGCTAGCTAGATGTTGACATGGTTATAAGCATAGAGAAATGTGTGAATGATACCGAGCCCATTGCTCACATGGAGCAAGGCAGGACGATGGGCAGAAGGAGAGGGGGATGGCAGAGGAGAAGCAAACAGAAGAGATGAAAAAAAACTGCACTAAAAAGGAATCCATGTGCGTAAGATCTTGGTTATGTTAAATTGTATCTTGATGCATAAAATATGAGATCTGTATCTTCCCATTGGCAGAAATGCCCCCACCATATTGTCAAGTGAAAAAAGCAAGTGGCAGTGTAGTATGCTTCTATTTATAACTGATACGAATTGGGATTTTGAGGCTCACAGTGCCTCAAAGGGGTTGGAAGGTTGGAGCGGCAATGGAGGAAGAGTCCTCTTGTCGTTCTGCTGGGGGATGTGTCTGGAGACAACACTGGTCCAGTTAAGGCAAGGGCTGCCTTGGTATGTGTGTAGGTTGGGGTAGGTGTGGGGGTGGTCATTGTAGACTTCGGGGTACTGCTCAGAGGCAGATGCCTAAATCCCACCATCTGAGTCATTCCTTCAGTCTGAACCTGTGGTTCCAAGTCTGGTTTTATTTTTCCCAAGGATGGAAGGTTCTGGAAGACTTTGTCTACTAAATCATGTCATTTGTTAGGCAAAACCTCTCCCATCCTGGACAAAAAGTGGCAATACATATGAGGCTTCAACACTGTCATATTTATACTGAGATACATTTGGCTGCAAATGTTATTTTAATGTCAAGCACAATCTGGGGAAGTACAAGTTTTCATATTAGTTTTAGAGAAGCACAGAGGGTTTCCCATTTCTTAACTTGTGGTACAGATTGAGTGTCCTTTATTTAAAATGCGTGGGACCAGAAGTGTTTTGGATTTTGGATTTTTTTTCAGGTTTTGGAATATTTACATTGTACTTACTGGCTGAGCATCCCTAATCTGAAAATCTGAAATCCCAAATCTGATATGCTTGGGCTCAATGGTCTCTCGTGCTCATGCTCTGAGCATGTCATTAGTGCTCAAAATGTTTCAGACTTCGGAGCATTTCAGGTTTTGAATTTTGGGATTAGGGATACTCAACCTGTATCAGCAAATACAGACATGTGTTGACTAACAACAGGGATACGTTTTGAGAAATATGTTGTTAGGCAATTTCGTTGAGTGAACATCATAGAGTGTTGTTACACAAACCTAGATAGTATAGCCTATTACACACCTAGCCTACAGACCTACACAGCATGTTACTGTAATGAATACTGCAGGCCAGGGGTCCCCAACCCCTGGGCCGCAGACTGGTACCAGCCTATGGCCTGTTAGGACTGGGCCACATAACAGGAGGTGAGTGGCAGGTGAGGGAGCATTACTGCCTGAGCTCCGCCCCCTGTCAGATCAGCAGTACATTAGATTCTCATAGGAGCATGAACCCTATTGTGAACTGCGTGTGCGAGGTATCTAGGCTGTGGCTCCTTATGAGAATCTGACTAATGTCTGATGATCTGAGGTGGAGCAGTTTCACCCTGAAACCATTCATCCTCCCACCCCGCAAATCCATGGAAAAAATTGTCTTCCACGAAACCGGTCCCTGGTGCCAAAAAGGTTGGGGACCGCTGCTGTAGGCAATTGTAACACAATGGGAAGTATGCTTTTATTTAATTTTTTTTTAAGACAGGGTCTTGCTTTGTCACCCAGGCTGGACTGTAGCGGCAGGATCTTGGCTCAATGCAGCCTCAACCTCCCAGACTCAGGTGATCCTCCCACCTCAGCCTCCCGAATAGCTGGGACCACAGGCATGCACCACCATGCCCAGCTAATTTTTCAATTTTTTGTAGAGATCAGTTGTTTATTGCTTTTCCTGACTTATCACAGACTTTTGTAAAATATTTTTTAAAATAAACCATGGAATTAAAGATAATGTTGGGCATGGTTGCTCATGTCTGTAATCTCAGCACTTTGGGAGGCTGAAGTGGACAGATCGCTTGGGCTAAGGAGTTCAAGACCAGCCTGGGCAACATGGAGAAACCCTATCTCTACCAAAAGAAAAAAAAAAAAAATAGCCAGGCATGGTGGCATGTGCCTGTAATCCCAGCTACCAGGGAGACTGAGGTGAGAGGATCAGCAGAGCCCACGTCAAGGCTGCAGTGAGCTGAGATTGCACCACTGCACTCCAGCCTAGGCAATGGAATAAGAACCTATCTCAAAAAAAAAAAAAAAAAAGCAAAAAATAAGCCCAGGTATTTTAATATTACAGTCAGCACACATAAAATGACTGTCAAATTGCTTAGAAACTTTTATAAAGTTGCTAAGACTCAATTTCTGAACATATATTATGGCAGTCTTTAACAGTCCAAGACCACACTTTGGAACACCAGTGTTATAAACAGGACATATCAGGATTTTGGTTTGACATTTAATCGGACAATCATTTAACTAATGAGTTTGGTTCATTTATAGTTATTGGTACATTTGGGCCTGTTTCTAGAACTCACATCTATATGTCCTCTTTCCAACACCACAGTGATAGGGCCTCCAATTACATTGTAATATTATGGATATTTCTTTTTTCTTTCCTGTGGTCCTGGCTTATTTCCAGTGACCAGGCTTACCAAATATTTATTGCTCACCTTCCCTCCAGTTATCTCCTACAGCACTTCCTAGGTTTGTTGAAGTATTTTACCCAAAAATATTAAAATGTGGGCATTCAAGTGGCTAGACATAAAATTCTAAGTTCAGAGTTCTTTTCCTTCAGTTCTTAAAAAATGCTGCTGAAAAATCCAATGCTTATTGGATCAGAGCTCTTGAGGTTTTGATTCTGTTCATTCTCTCTGGAAGCTTTCACAATGTTGTCTTTGTTCATCTTAAATTTTACTACCCAGTAATGAAAATGAAATGCACTACATTAAAGAGATGTATCAATATAAAAGTATCTCATAACACTGAACAAAGCATGACAACATATCTCATTCCTTTTACATCATGCTCAAAACCATGCAAAACTTAGTAGATTACTTGGGGGTGCTGTTATGTGGCAAAATTGTGAAGGCAAGGAAAGGATAAATTCAAAATTTAGGGTAGCAGCTCTCTTGATGAGGATGTAGATGCAGTAGAAGGGTCCAGAGGGGCGGGGTGTCTGAAGCACTGTTTGTTTGTTTTGAGAAGGAGTCTTGATCTGTAGCCCAGGCTGGAGTGCAGTGGCATGATCTTGGCTCACTGCAAGCTCTGCCTCCTGGGTTCACGTCATTCTGCCTCAGCCTTCCGAGTGGCTGGGATTACAGGCGCCCGCCACCACGCCCGGCTAATTTTTTGTATTTTTAGTAGAGACGGGGTTTCACCGTGTTAGCCAGGAGGGTCTCGATCTCCTGACCTCGTGATCCACCCGCCTCGGCCTCCCAAAGTGCTAGGATTACAGGCGTGAGCCACCGCGCCCGGCCTGAAGCACCGTTAATATGCTGTGGTCGGAGCCGGGGGTGGAAACATGGGTACTCCTTACTTTTTAAATACCTTACAAAATCTTTTGCATGTACCTAACTTCAGGTAAAATAATCCCCCTTGTGATGAACCATATTGGGAATGGTGGCAGCTGGCAACAGGTCTTGCAGGAGCGGCTGCAGTGGTCAGTCATAGCTCAAGGGGCCAGAGAAGAACCACGGGTTGAGATGGGAATGGGGTAGTTCTAGGTTTGCCCTAAACCAGGGGTGTCCAATCTTTTGGCTTCCCTAGGCCACACTGGAATAACTGTCTTGGGCCTCACATGAAATACACTAACATCAGCTGATGAACCCAAAAAAAAAAAAAAAATTGTCCAGGCATGTTAGCTTATGCCTGTAATCCCAGCACTTTGGGAGGCCGAGGCGGGTGAATCACCTGAGGTCAGGAGTTTGAGACCAGCCTGACCAACACGGTGAAACCCCATCTCTACTAAATACAAAAAATTAGCCAGGCATGGTGGCGCATGCCTGTAATCCCACCTACTTGGGAGGCTGAGGCAAGAGAATTGCTTGAACCTGGGAGGCGGAGGTTGCAGTGAGACAAGATTGTGCAATTGCACTCCAGCCTGGGCAACAAGAGCAAAACTCTGTCTCAAGAAAAAAAAAAAAAAAATCACAAAAAATCTCAATGTTTTAAGAAAGTTTAAGAATTTGTGTTGGGCAGCTTTCAAAGCCATCCTGGGTCGCATGTGGCCTGTGGGCCGTGGGTTGGACAAGCTTGCTCCAAGTGAAAAAACACATCTAATCACCTCTGGACCCATCATTGTACCCCACCAGGGAGCCAAGCTGAGGACAGATGGAGCTGCTCTCAGTCCCCCACAGCTCAGCATTTCCTGACCCAGTCTGAATACTCAGCCTGAAAGTGGGCATGGCTGGTGAGACCCTCCCTGGTCACCACTCCCAAAATGTCTTCCACCTCCAGATGTGTTACTGTAATAACAGACTCAGAATTTCAACCCCTAAGTCCAACATGGGCGCACTCTCTAACTTTTTGAGGCCTCTGAGGCTTTACTTCCTCCTTCCACATCCTCACAAGAGTCCTGCCCACATCTCTGGTTCTCTGGGAACGAGGACTGATTGTCCCTTTCCTATAGCTTTCATGGATCAGTCTGCCAGGCACCTGACAATGATAACGCTCATGAACTTGTTGAATTGAATTTCTTATCCGTTGATTTCCTACCCTAGGTGACGACTTTTAATTAATTACCATCGGCTTTCTGTACCTGAGGCTTCCGTATCCTTGGATTCAACCGAGGATTGAAAATAAAAAACAATAAAAACAACACAATAAAAATGCAAAATAGAAACAATACAGTATAACAAATATTACATAGCCTTTATATTGTATTTGATATTATAAGTCATCTAGAGATGATTTAAAGAATACAGGAAGATATGCATAGATTATATCCAAGTACTACACCATTTTATGTTTTTGAGACGGTCTTACTCTGTCACCTAGCCTGGGGTGCAGTGGTGCGAACATGGCTCACTGCAGTCTCGAACTCCTGGGCTCAAGCCATCCTCCCACCTCAGCCTCCTAAGTAGCTGGGACCACAGGCGTGCACCACCATGTGTGCCTAATTTTTTTTAGTGAAGGGGTGGGGGGGGGGGGGTCTCACTATGTTGCCTAGGCTGGTCTCGAACTCCTGGCCTCAAGCGATTCTCCCCCCTTGGCCTCTCAAAGTGCTGAGATTACAGGGGTGAGCCGCTGTGCCTGACCCACTGTGCCATTTTATATCAGGGACTTGAGTAGTCTCGGATTTTGGTATCCGAGGAGGTCTTGGAACCAATCCCCCACAGATTCTGAGGGATGACTCTATTCATAAAGAGTAGCCCAAGAAGGAGGCACGTGAAGAGCAAAACTGTGTCCAGGAGAGCTTTTATTTGTACGGAACAGTTTTAAAAATACAGAATAAAATAGCTTTATCTCTACTATTATTCACAACATCTGGTCCAAATATTACATATTTTTAAAATACTTAAACGTTTAATGAAGCCATGTTAGAAAAACAATATGAAAATTCTTTTTAAAAACTCCATAAAAGAATTACACATCTCAAAAAACAACCCCACCCCAAATACCCTCGGTAATCAAAATAAAAATAAAAAACAAACAAAACCCCAGAAAGGTATATATAGCCAAAGTCAGTCACAAAAACTCAAGGAAAATATAGGCATCCCCACTGTTTTAAGAACAGTCAGAAATTTATTAAGGTGTCAAATGAAGATTGTTACTAACGAACAGAAAAGGAGAGTCATTTGAACTGTCAGTAAGATGGCAACGTGGGGAAGGGTGTCCTAAGTGCCTGGAAACACGCACAGCAATGCTAAGGACATGGGAGGGTAGAGTGATGCTGAACACAGTCAACACCAACCAGAAAGGACGGGAATGTCTGTGAGGCTGCTGAAAAGAGACCCCCAGCGCTAATGTGCTTTATGGGTCCATGGGCAGACGCTGAACGCTGGCAAAACCGGGTGGCCCTTCTTGCACTACTCAGGTTCTGACTGCAGGAGGGGCAGAGGGTGGTCGATGTCCTAGTCCCTGTGTCTAAAAAGTCATGAGGGGACAGAGTACAACAGGCAGCACGTTAAGTCCCTGGGCTCTTTTCCAAAGCCAAGAGGAGGCTCCCTGGAGAAACGAGCTTTGTGAATGCTCAGGCCCGGAGCCGCACACTAACGCGGCGTGCAGCAGGTGTGGCTGGGTGTGCACAGCTGGCGTCCAGCGACAGCCATGCCGGGCCTATGCCTGTAGCGAGTGTACACCCCATGCATGGCCATCCCCCAGGACGTTGCTGCTTCTCTGGCCAGATGGGTTCTGGAATGAGGCTTCTGCTATTGCTCCATATTCACCTTCAATCTGGCCTGGCCACTCCCATGGCATCCGTATTATGAGACTTGCCAACTTTAAGTTGCTAGTACCAATATTTCAGCAGGGATATGAATGAAAGAAATAACAACTTAGCTCATGGTCATAAAATATACGTATGGGTAAATAAAGTATACACACATACTAGAGATTCATCAATGGAGAAATTCTATCATCACATGACATTGTCATGAAAATTATATCATTCCCTCCCTGGAAAACTGTGACTATTATCCTGGGTAGAAATGTTATTTTGCTATATGGAAATACTGCAATATTCATGCATAAACCAAGTTGTCATCATGAAAGTCAGTATTCTACAGTATAAAGCAAAACCTGTGTGCAAATTTGTTACCATGAAAACGGGAAACTGTCAGGACCCATGAGGCTTCATTCTGGCTGGCATGGTTAAAGCCACTTCTCTTGCCTTGATCAATCCCAAGAAACTAAAAGTCAGCATTTGAAATCCTCTTAAGGATTCTGAAAGTAAATGTATCAGTGAATCTACATTTAACTTCCTAATGAGAATGAAAATTGCTTACAAAGACTAGAGTCACTTCCCATTATTCTGTGAAGCAGGGGTGGGGACCCCCATCCCCCACTGTGAATATGGCATCACCTCCTCCTGTCCGTATTCACACTATCTACATTTCATGTTGGGATCGCCCACACAAATGCTTTCTTTCAGGGACCAGGCAGGTGACCTGGGAAGGTGGTGGGTAGGTGGTCTCTGTGGAAACTGGAGACTAACTGGCCTGCAGGGACATTCACATCCAAAATATTTTAGAACACTCTACAGGCAAAACAAAGTACGGGGTGGTGGTTCAAAGCCCCAGCAACGCAGGCCAATGATGTGAATGGGAAGTGTCATGACACAGACCGCGTGTGGCCACCGTGTCCCCCAATATCTCCCCTTCAGGTGTGTGCTTAAACCCAAGAAGCAGATGAATACATTCTTTTACTTTCAATTACAAACTTTCATTCTGTAGCATATTTTCCAGTAGGAGAACCGCTTCCTAAAATGGGGTGTGTGTGTGTGTGTGTGTTACATGTTGAAGTTTATTAGTCATTAGGGGACTCCAATCACTCAAGGCTACGCAGAAAGTACCAGATTCAGCAGGGGCATCTAGTCAGGCTGCTCTCTTTGCTCCCCACCTCCTATCCCCTTACGCCTCCTCGGACAGAATTATCGGGTTGGCCCCAGTGGAATAAGAAGAACAGGAAACTCTCATTCCAACAGAGTTGAAAGGGTAGGGCTTCCTTCTCCGTGTGAAGGCCCACAGAGGGCACCCCACACATTAGCGGAGTTGAAGCCTCCTGATAAAACCCGGCCCAAGGAGGGGCTTCAGAAGGGAGTGGGTTTCTGGATGACTAGAGCAGACACCTTGAGTGTTATGCAGTGGAAGATACCCAGTCAAGCTGAAGAGAAGGTGCCCCTGGATCACCAATGGCTTTCAGGCTTTTATTTGGATATTTGGTCTTTCTGCTCACCTGGAGAGCTAGAAGATTGCAAATCTCTGGGATGTTTAGCAGTTTTCCCCATTTTTTGGAGCAGAGAAACTGGAGATATTGAGCAAAATCCAGCAACTCAGTGCAGGAGGGCTGCCAGCCTCAAGGGTGTCCCAAGGCAAGAGGGATGGAAACCGTGAGCCAGTGTGCTTCTAAAGTATGCATCAAAGACACATTTAAAAAAACATACAAAATTAGATGTAATTTAGCATCTAAGTTCTTTACTTAATCTGCAGTGAGGTTTTGGCAAAACAATGCAGTGGCTCCAAGGTGTTCTTGCCAGAATAAACCTTGAAGCCCCAAACTTCCCGGAGTGAAGGGGGCTACAGTGACATGGCAATGCTGCAAAGGCAGCGCCGCAGCACTAGAGAGCTGAGCCAGCCTGGGGCCGAGGGGGACGGGAATGCACCGTGTGGACACCAGGCTGCCAAGAACCATGCCCTGCCGCTGGAGACAGGAGACAGGCACCCACGCAGCTGACCAAAGCTCAACCAGGCCAACGGCCACTGAAGATGCACCACCTCATGAAGCGAGGGCACTGCTTCATATCTCAGACCTTTTCCTTCACTGAAAAACTTCAAACCAAACCAAGAGGAGGCATTTCTCAGGAAGAATTTAGTGTTATTAATTAGAACTCTCTTAAGTGAGAGGGAGCCTGTTGGCTGCTTTTCTTATCACCTTTGGCAACCACCCTCACCTGTAAAATCAAGATCTAACGGACGTGCAACATGGCAACCCACAGGAAGTCTCCTTAAGCCAAGACTGCCAGAAGCGACTTGCAACAGAAGCCCTGGCAAGCGGGACCGGCCAGCGGACAGACCGTTCCACGTGGTGGCTCTGCGTGTTACCTGCCCCAGCTTCCCTTCTTCACAAAACAAATTCACGTGTAACTTGACCCATGGTTTCTGGGCTCTGGTCCAGTAGTCAGTTTTGATAAATAGATTAGGCATTACAGTATTTACACTTTCATGGTATCAAGCAATACAAAACACAACCACAACAATGGTTACTGGCCTTCAAAAGCCGTTACAACAAGCTTCCCTGATGGTGTCCACAGCTTTACAAATGCTGGTTCTTTTCTTGATGGGGGGAAGAGTGAGGTGGGGGACAAGGAATAGGGATGCAAGGAAAGAGGGTCACATGGAAAACACTGATTTCCAAAATCTGCTATAGTCAATAACATTAAATAGGAATAAAACCTTGTAATTATAGACGCGCGCGACAATAATATCCACATGACGGCAGAGCCAAGACGCCCATCAGCTTGTGTGACTGGTGCCTTGGGTGGCACTCTATACTCATCACACCGGCCAACAGTGATAAATGCCAGAGAGGGTGTCTCGGCCACTAGTGAAATGAAAAGAGGCCAGTGTGCATGTGCTGGCCCGGTCAGGGCCAGGGTGGCCAAGAGAAGGCGCAGCCAAGAATCAGATATTGGCTTCAGGGTCCTTTCCTTTTCCCTCCAATGCCCCAAACAGATGTTCATTCAGCATCTGTGCAGGCCTTACCCATGGCCAGACCTGGGCACAGGGCAGCCACGCCACTGTTTGCAGGTCAACAGCCTCCTCCTCCAGGAGATCAGCAACAACAGAATCATACTGGGCCAGTCACTCGTGACAGCGCGAGGAATACTGGGGCCCCTTGGTCAGAGGAGGTCTCCGCAGGCACAGACGAGGGTCAAATGACAAGGAAACAGGTCCAGGGGCTTCGGAGAGAGAGAGAAAGCCCCTGGACCCTGGAGGCGGCTTATAGGAAAGCCAGCCCTGGGTGGTGGAAGGGAACTGAAGCAAGGAATCGCTGCAGATTTTAAATGTCCACTCCAAAGGGAGGACTGGAACTTCAAATTTAGTGACCATGGCCAGCAATGGACACTCTCAAAGGGCAAGGAGTTAAGGGCTTAAATAAGGAGACAGGCGAGACACCGTATCAGGCACCATCACCCTCACAGCAGAAAAGTGATTTGCAGTCTATCTTAGCTCTGGGGCGCAGAATGTAAATGTAGATATACAAACATGTATTTTACTTCTTGTTACCCAGCAAGGAACTACAGATACATGCCTCACTGCGGCCAGGCCACAGGGCACAGCAAAGGCTATCCCGTAGCCTGGGAGTCTTCGTCTGAACTCCGGCTGTTGTCGCTCTTCCTGAGGCCTTTCCATGTGTAGCCCACAAAGGTTGGGCTGATGGGTAAGTAGCTGAAGCATCTGTATTTTTTTATAATGTTCATGCCAAATGGCAAATTGTACGACTCCATGCCGTCGAGTGATTTGTTCCCTTTGCCTACGCCCTTCTTCCATTTCCGGATTCCTCTTTCCTCTGGAGTACCTGTCACACATCCCAAGATAGAATAAAGGAATGCTTCGTTTAGCAGCTCTACTGAAAATGAAACTGTCATTAAACACACACAGACACACAGACACACAGACACACACACACACACACACACGGTCCCACAGATCAAACCTGCCTAGATAACAGCAAAGAATACTTGAG
The DNA here is from genome assembly GCF_028885625.2 of Pongo pygmaeus. Taxonomy (NCBI): domain Eukaryota; kingdom Metazoa; phylum Chordata; class Mammalia; order Primates; family Hominidae; genus Pongo; species Pongo pygmaeus. Next base: position 28,803,065 of record NC_072394.2, on the reverse strand, counting down.
GAGTTGAAGGTGCTCAGCTATCCAGTGTCCAAACCAGAAGTCTAAGAAGCACTAACCCCTCCATGTCCCTCATTCAAGCAATCACCTAATGGCCTTCTGACCTCCCTATCCTTCTATGTGACCCATATTCTCAATTTTCACTGTGAGGGTCCAGCTCAGGCCATGTTATTGCTTTCCTGGTTCATTCTATCGGTCTCCCAACTGGTTACCTAGTCTTCTGGCTCATCACCTCCTGCCCCAAGTCTGTTCAAAAACTACCTCTCTAGGCCAGGTGTGGTGGCTCACACCTGTAATCCAAGCACTTTGGGAGGCCGAGGTGAGAGGATCACATGAGGTCAGGAGTTCGAGACCAGCCTAGCCAACATGGTGAAACTCCGTCCCTACTCAAAATACAAAAATTAGCTGGGCGTGGTGGTGCATGCCTGTAATCTTAACTACTCAGGAGGCTGGGACAGGAGAATTGCTTGAACCCGAGAGGCAGAGATTGCAGTGAGCTGAGATCATGCCATTGCACTCTAGCCTGGGCAACAGAGCAAGACTGTCTTAAAAACAAAACAAAACAAAACAAACAACAACAAAACACAAAAAAAACTCTGTAAAATGTAAATCTGAGTCTAAGAAAAACCTCTTTAAAATGCAAATCTGAGTTTGCAAAACAGGGCTGAATCTTTATTGTATCACACAATGGCTTCATTAACCAGTCACTGCACACTCACCCCCCATCTAGACAGACCCACACTTCATGCTGCTTTGCTCCGTTTTAGCGTGTCTGGTGCTATGGGGGACACACAGGTCATGTACCTGTTGTGTTTCTGCGGGGATGAACATCCACCGGTTGGACACTCCTGGCCACTCTGCACCCTGACAGATGGGTCAGGGAAAAAGCTCTGAGCACAGGGGGCTCAGCAAGGAAGCTCATGATTTTTTTTATATCTAAGCTCTGCTCTCTCATCAGTATTTCAGAAATAAAGCTGACTTTAATTTCCATCAGCCTGACTGTTGCACCCCTCTCTCAATTCCCTCTGGCTTAGGAGAGAAAGAGAGTGGTCGTTATGGACTCAAACCCAGTGCCTTCCATCTATTCGTGTGATTCCTTCTGCCTTGGTTTCCCCAGCAATCTCTTGATTGAGGTTTTTAATTTTTTTTGGAGATGGGTTGTTTAAAGGGGAAAATCTCAACAAAACCTTCAAGCCTAAGAATAAGTATCACTCTTCCTTGAAGGCAGGGAAATCTGCCAGTATGTCCACGGCAGCACTTTAAAGTGGTCCACAGCAGCCATCGCCAAGGCAGGACCCACATAACATCCTAGTCTGTCACCCCAAGCTCAACACAGAATGTATCCATAAACAGGGATCATGGGTATTGGAGAGGCAGCTGCCTCCAAGCATCTCTTGTCAATGATCCTGGACCCCTGATCTCAGCCTTTGACCATGGTCTTCTACTGCCTTTTGGTCTTAGTTGGCTGGAAGCCCACCTTAGGAACAACTCATTTAAAGGACAGTCTCCCCAAGCAGAAGTGCCGCAGGCTGTGCCCACCTCTCTCAGATCAGATGAAACCCACACTGCAGGGCCTTTGGCACAGGCTGTGCAGGGGGGCAGGAGCCTGGCCTGTGCCCATCCCACTGCCATATCACCACACGCAGCGAACTCAGCTATTGTCTCCCAAAAGTCCTTCAGCACGAGAAACAAAATTCATCAGTTTATGTAGCAAAAAACTGATTCATAGATGGAGGCTGGGAGTGCCATCGCAACTGTTTTAGAAAACAGTTATAACCAGTGATGGCTTTGAACTCATTTACTCTTCCTGTTTTCCATTTCTATTTGGCAAAAAAGTAACACATATGTAAAAAAAAAAAAAAAGTGTGTTTGATATATACCACATACCTGGGATGGTGTTATCCAGGATAAAAGCCACACAGCCCCCTACAAACATAGCAGTTGTGAGAAGGACGTTCAACACTTGATCAATTCCTGTTATTCCTAGAAAGAGAACACAGCCATAAAGGTCAGTGCCACAGCAGCGGTGAGCCTGCCCTTGACTTGGGAAGGGGCAATGGTGTGGGCAGAACTCCGCCAATCAAGGCAGTAAAGGAAAGTGTAAATTTCTTAGTTGTGCATGTGTAGATGAATTTTTGCCAGTAATGTTTTAAACTACGATGAATACTTTCAACAATAATCCAAAGGTATCTCCATAAGGAGAATTCCCAACAGTGGTGCATAGAAGGTGAATCTCAGAGTGGTGTTCAACCTACAATGAACTGTGAAGCCACAGCGGTATAGTCAGTGGATAAAAAAAATTCTAAATAAAAAAAATGGTAGTAATAAGGCTGAGAAAAAATTACAAAGTGAATAATAAGACGACAAAAATATTTCTGGCATCTGCAGTCATACAAGACTTTTCAGTATCCTGGGTTATCAATTAGTGCTTAGCTGCTTTTAATCAGGGGCAACTGGATTTATAAAGATGTCCTCCCATGAATATGACATATTAAATGTAAAAAACAGCAAGAATCTCGTTTATCCACACACTTTCCATACTGAAGATAGAATGATCCTCAACAGAAAATCATAGGCACTGGTGAGGATGTGGAGAAACATGAACCCTCGTACATGGCTAATGGGATAGTAAAACGGTGCGGCCACCATGAAAAAGTTTGGCAGTTCCTCAAAAGGTTAAAAATAGAATTACCACATGACCCAATTATTCCACTCTTAGGTATATACCCAGGAGAAATGAAAACAAGTACTCAAATATGGCCCACATTGATTATTCATGAATTACGTGTTCATGAAATTGCCCATACACTAAAATGTATTTGTAAACCCAAAATGAATATCCTTGGTGCCTTCATGGGTATACAGAGCAGTGAAAAATCTGAGCCACGCCACACACATTCCTGGCTGATGTCAAATAAGGTGACGCTCTGCCTTGTTCTGGCCTCATCCTGTAAACAAGAGTCCTTTTTGCGGACTATGTAGTGCCATGTCTGTCATACCGTGTGCTTTCCGTTGGTGATCTCACTGTTTAAAGTGTCCACCAAGTGGTGTGAAGTGCTCCCTGATGTTCCTACACATAAGGCGGCTGTGGTGTGTGTTAGAGAAGATCCATCCAGGCATGAGCTGTGGCATTGCTGACTGTGTTTCCCCAGCAATGGTTCAGTATTTGCTAAAACTGCTTGTGGCAACTCTACGGAACATAACTTCATGAATAATGAGAACTGATTGTACTTGCACATCAATATTCACAATAGCCAAAGGGCGGAAACAACCCAAATGTCCATCAATGGATGAATGGATAAACAATTTATGGTATATACACACAATGGAACATTATCTAGTCATAAAAAAGGAATGAGGCCAGGCACAGTGGCTCACGCCTGTATTCCCAACACTTTGGGAGGCTGGGGCAGGTAGATCACTTGAGGTCAGGAGTTCGAGACTAGCCTGGCCAACAAACCCTGTCTCTACTAAAAATACAAAAATTGACCGGGTGTGGTGGTGGGTGCCTATTATCCCAGCTACTTGGGAGGCCGAGGCATGAGAATCGCTTGAACCCAGGAGGCGGAGGTTGCAGTGAGCTGAGATCATGCCCAGGCCTGCACTCCAGCCTAAGCGACAAAGCAAGACTCCGTCTCAAAAAAAGGAATGAAGTACTGCTACATGCTACAACATGGATGAATCTTGAAAACATGCTAAGTGAAGGAAGCCAGACACGAAAAGCCACATATTATGACTCTATTTATACCTAGAATAGACCGTGGATCCATAGAAACAGAAAGCATACCGGTGGCTGCCAGAGGGTGGGAGCAGGGGGTGATGGGGATTTACTGCTAAATGAGTTTGGGGTTTTATTTTGGGGTAATGAAATGTTTTGGAAACTGGACAGAAGTGATGGCTGCACAACACTGTACTAGATGCCACTGAACTGCTTAAAGTAGTTAATTTTGTTATGTGAATTTCACCCACAAAAAATATATGTATAAACAAACACTCCTCAATTCTGCACTGGCTAAGATATTACCAGTAGCAAATGGCTGTGTCTTGAGACAGTGCTTCCTCTCTACATTCTTCAGAACATTGCAGTATTAAAACAAACGGAGGAGTTAAAAAGGTTAATCTTGAATGCACAAGCTACGTGATTTTGCTCTGAGGAGTTAATAGGATACACATAAAATAGTAGAATAACGTGTTCAAAGTCTATGAAGTTGAGTTTCAAAAAAAATATTTTCTTAATGGAGCATAAGTCTATGAAGACAGACGAATGAAATCAAAAGGATTTAGAGAGGCGTTCTCCCAAAGGAGAGGGTCCCAGTGAAAAAGAGACCTTAGCATCCATGACTGTTACGTGTACACACCAGCAGGAAGCCCACAGCGCTTCCAGGTAAGTACTAAAAAGTGAGATTCAAGAGAGATCCACAGACGCATCTGCACCACAGCTCCTGGAGGCCCAAAGTCCTCTCCAATGGGCAAAAAGAGCCGCGTGTGGACTGGCGGCTGTGGTTCCAGTTCCCACTCCAAGATGTAAAGCCCATTTCCTCACCTGTGACCAGAGGGTTCTGTCTGAGGTAACTTGGAAGGACGAGCCCAAAGAAGATCGAAAATCCAAGCACAAAGAGATTCCGGGAAGAATTTAAATCAATGAACTGCAGGTTAGAGAGGCCAACAGCTGTGATCATTCCTGGAGAAAAACAAACCAGACCACAAGCTCCAGCACCACTGCAGCGGGGACAGCTCAAGGCAGGTGAGGGCAGGCTCCCTGTCACCCCTTCTCTGTCCATCAGAAACCAATGAGACCAGTGCAGGGACAGGAAGGGGGACGTGTGGGGTCAGACTGTAGCCACCCTGGGCTCTGAGCCAAATGACCCTCGGCCTAAGCGCTATTTGGGCTCATATGGGAGCATAAACACCATGTGGCATTTTGTTTGTCAAATAGACAACTAAGGACATTGGTTCTCTCTCTACACAAACATTTTGATTAAACAGGGAGACCTACCTAAATATCTGGTGCATGTCTCTGGGTATTACAGCTAAATGGCGCAGAGATCAAATCCAGAGTCCCACTGTCAAAATGGTCAGTTTTAAGTGGCCCATTCAGAGGGATGGTATTTGAGTTAAATTGGTCAGAAATACTAAAGAGATTAAATTTAATCTAAATGTTCATAGCACAATTACATCTTATTGTTGGTTCCATCTTTAATATAAATTCAACTCAGAGAGTGATAAAAGTTTTCATTTTTTGAAGGCATATCCTTTGTATTTTAAAATAGAAATTTATCGTTACCTTCTTACTGAAGGGAGTCAGCAAAAACACCATGATCCCTATTAAAAATTTGGAAAAGTAAAGGAAAAAGCCAGAGAGGGGAGTCTTACCAAAGAGCGTGCAGAACAGGGCTCCCAGCACAGGATCCGGAAGGGACGCAAAGAGGGCGCTGAACTTCCCGATCATGCCCAGGGCAAGCATGAGGGCTGCTCCACACTGTATCACGCGGCGGCTGCCGACCTGCCGGACACACAGGAGACTGGGAAACAGGGACTCATCTCCATGCAAAATCACCGTTAAGTTACTAAAGAACGCAGAGCAGAGATACCCATGGCCTGGCTCGCTACCTTCACCTCCTCCTCAGCCCACTCTTCTCACCTCTACTGTGGGGACCCCTGAGGGCCACTCTCTGCATCTCCAAGCCTTGGTGACACTCCCTGCACTCAAGCCTCAGGGCTCTACTGCCCTGGCACAGTCATGGGTTGGGATGGCCGTCTGTGTCTCAAATGCAAAGGCCACACTTTGCCCCTGCCTATCCCCTGGGTTCCCGGCACCACACGTCACCAAGGCGATTTTCCCCGAAGCGCTTCAGCCTCAATGCCGACTTCCCCACACCGGAAATCAGACCAAACCCCCAAGACATGTCTGGAACCTCCTCTCCTCGTGGCACCCTTCCCGTGAGAGGTGGAAAAGAGAAGGGGCTACGGGTGAGGACATCTGGAGCCTGACTGTGGGCTCTTCTCCTGGCCCGCGTCTGACTGTATGGTCGGGCCAACCCGTAGCCTCTAGAGTCTCAGGATCTTCATCTCAGTCACACACAAGCCTCGTGGTTTTGTTTTGAGGAGTAAATGGGACCTGCACAAAACTGCCTGAATGGTAGCTGGCATGCACTGAGCCATCTGAGAGCCGTCCACATGGGCCTGCTGCCTCTGGCCTTTCCTGCACCCATTCCATGCTGCCATGGGGTCACCTTTCTAACACATGAAATTGGGAGGCTGGTCCCCTGCTTGCATCCTCTGGTACTCATGAAATAAAGCCCACTTCTCAGGCTCTTTCCAAACACACCAGGCAGGCCTGGGCCTGTCTACCTGGACACCCTTCCCTGTGGCTCCCTCCTAGCCAGATCCCAGATGCATCCTTTTAAACATCACCCAAATGCTCCTCTGAAAAGCATCCCAACTCCAGGACTATTTCCCCATTACAGGCTGTCACAGCACCATATAGGGCATATCTGCTACTCCTGATCTCTGCCTCCCAGCAGCTTCTGTCTAGCCTGCTGTCACCAGTCATGGGTTGGGATGGCCCCCTGTGTCTCAATGCAAAGGCCACACTTTGCCCCTGCCTACCCCCTGGGTTCCCGGCACCACACGTGGGAAGCGGCGCTGGCATCAGGCTCAAGAATCCTGCACTGTGGGCCCCTACTCTGTGCTGTCTCTTCTAGGAAAACACCCTAAGGATGTAAACTGGGTAAAAGAGGCTCCAGAGTGTTTGGGGGAGTGTCCACAAGGATTTATGTATGACCCCAGTGAGGAGAAGAGGGTTGCTTGAATTTTAATTAAGTAAAATGAGACAAAATTTTAAATGCAATTCCTCACATACACTGGCCACATCTCAAGTGCCCACCAGGCACACGTGGCTGGTGCAGCTGTGTGTGACATGTTGACCACTGCATAGAACTCTCAAAGGACCAGGGTCGCAAGTTAAGCATCAGAGCCTGATCTGAGGCTGTGCACATGAGAGATGGCTGCCCAGCTGGACTCAGTCACTGTCCCACTGTCCTTAGCCTGCCCCTCCCCATACCACAGAGGGCAGGGAAGCAATGGAAAAGATCACTCAAACTGACAAATCAAGCAAAAGCGACTCGTGCTTGGCTGTTACTATGTAATAAGGAAGGCTTTCATTTACTAATGGCCCCATCTTCAGCAAACATTTTTGAGGAACCATGTAATTATTTGATCAAGCTTGTGACTTGTTAGACTGGAGCAGTTGAATGCAAAGATGAATAAGTCACAAGCTTGATCAAATAATCTCACTGCTATGCTGTTCTGCTGTTGGGGGAGCCCAGCAGCAGGGAAGAGAAAATCTGAAGAGTTGGGGAGGGTTGTTGGGAGATGGTCCTGACGGGTGAGTAAGAGTTCGCTAGTGGAAGAGCATCCAGGCAGAGGAAACAGCCTATGCAAAGACTCCTGGCAGGGTCGGGCAGGCCTGTTAGGTATGAGGGGCCAAACTGGCCCCAGGGATACCTGAAACTAAATCTGATATCAAAGTGACATCCCGAAGACTGATCTGCCTTTGATGCTGTCAACAATATATACAGCAACTAAGCCATTCTTCTGTTCAATGAATATTGACCAAGTACTTATTATGTTTTATTCTAACTACCAGAGATAGAGCCCTAAAATCCCAGCCCTCTCGGTGCTTCCCCAGGACCTTTGTTTCCCCTCTCACAGGGTCCATTCCCTGGAATCCCCTTGGCACCTCCCTCCTGAACTGTGGCTCTGCCTCTAGGACCTTGGTAAAACAGACCCTGGGTTTCTGGATTTACAGTCTTCAACAGTGGTGCAGAATGCAGCAAGGAGAAATGACCTTTCTCTGGACACTGCCAAAGAGATCTGACGGCCAGTGAGATAGTACTTGCTCTGTTCCTAGAAATAAACTAAGGGGTAAATAGCAATAATGATAATAACGATAATGATGGACCTTGCTGGTCCAGGGAGGGAGGCACTCAGGTGCCATCATTCCTTCATGCAATATAGATATTTATGAAGCACCCACTCTGCCAGGCTACTGTTCTAGGCACTTGGGATACATCAGCTCATTAAAAAGTGTTGGCAAGGTAACTTGTCAGAGTAAGCTAGCACCATTCAAATTTTAATAAAAAGAATGATTTCCCAAACTACCTTGGTGGTCACGTTATATGATGATGTGTTTTAAAGGGGTGCAGAAGGAGGAGGCTTGTTAAACCGTCTTCCCCTAAGAGTCCCTTCATCTACAACAATTTTACTCCTACAGTCGTCCCTAGGGAACCTTGAATTAGTTTCAGGACCGCCACTCTCCCCGCCTCAGATACCAACAACCACAGATGCTCAACTCCCTGATATAAAATGGTGTAGTATTTGCATGTAGCCTACACACACCCTCCCATATACTTTATTTTATTTATTTATTATTTTTTTAATTTTTTTTTTGGAGTCAGAGTCTCGCTCTGTCACCCAGGCTGGAGTGCAGTGGCATGATCTCAGCTCACTGCAACCTCTGCCTCCTGGGTTCAAGTGATTCTCCTGCCTCAGCTTCCCAAGTGGCTGGGACTATGGGCACCAGCCACCAAGCCTGGCTAATTTTTGTGTTTTTAGTGGAGACAGGGGTTCAACATGTTGGCCAGGCTGGTCTTGAACTCCTGACCTCAGGCAATCTGCCTACCTCGGCCTCCCAAACTGCTGGGATTACAGGTGCGAGCCACCGTACCCAGCCAATATCCTCCCATATACTTTAAATCATCTCGACATTACTTACAATCCTTAATACAACGTAACTGCTCTGTAAATCGTTGTCAGACTGCATTGTTCAGAGAATAATGACAACAAAAAGTCTGTACATGCTCACGCAGAACAGTACAGAAACAAACAATATTAGTTCAGAAACAATATTTTTGAATTGAAGTTCGTAGAACCCACAGATACAGAGGGCCGGCTATCTTATTTGGGATTTGGGATTAGTTATATGCCTGCAAGCTCATGGCAGCAAACTGGCTGAAGAAGAGTGGCATGGCTTAGGCCCCGTTCTGTGCCCGTGAGACCCTTCCCTCATCTCCCTGTGCTCAGCACTGGCTTCTCACCATGGGTAGCAATAGGACCCCCAGGATGGTGCTGGAGGAAGCACCCCTCAGACCACCTTCCTTTGCATCCCCCATACCGGGAGCAACAGGCAGATGGGGCCATTGGCACACCTCAGGCTGAGCTCTGGCAGGGCCCTGCCAACCTGGGGAAACCAACAAACAAACCAGGCATGTGTGTGCCTGCCTGGCAGCTCCCTCTCACCTGGATTTGCAATCAAGGTTAATCAAACTTAGTATCTGGTTTCTCTTTATCTGATTATAGAATCTTACATGGCAAGGAAGAGCTCTTTTGAAATCCACCCCTCCCTCCCAATTTGACAGAGGTCAACCGGTTCTAGAAGGTTTCCGGGCACACCCCAAGTCCTCGGTGAGGGAGACCTGTGAGACGTAGGCCATCGAGGATGGTGAACCAACTTTCATGGTCTTAGTTTCACAACATACCATGGCCAATGGTGGGTCATCTCTTAATTTAAAACTAGTGACACCTCCCAGTTGGGATCCCATTTCTACCTTTTGCCCAGCCCCCCATGGTCTATTCTCATCACTGTAGTCAAAGCGATCCTTAAAAAAAAAAAAAAAAATCCGACCAAGCTGCTCCCTGCAGCACTCCCTTCCACTCAGGCAGTCTGTGGCTGCCTACCTACCTGCCGGCCTGTGTAACCTGGTCCTCAATTACCTGGCAGACCCCACCTGCTCTGACTCCCTGACCCGCACTGGCCTCCTTGCTGACCTTCCACTTCCAGGATAGGGCTCAGCCCTGGCCACACCCTGGCCTGGAACGCTCTTCCCCAGGTTATTTGCAGGCTCCCTCCCTCCACCCTTCAGGTCTGTGTTCAGATCACCCTCTCCCCAAGCTTCCTGTCCCATGTTTCCCCCAGTACTTGTCACTGGCTGACATAATGCATAATTTATGGACTTAGTATGCTGACTGTTGATTGTTTGTCTTCCCTTGCTAGAATGTAAACTCCACTTTTTAATTCACTGATGTATCCCAAGTGCCTTGAACAGTGGCCTGGCAGAGTCGGTGCTTTATAAATATCTACATTGCATGATGGAATGACAGCACTGAGTGCCTCCCTACCTGGACCAGCAAGAGAAGAGAGACTTCCAAACAGGCATTATAAACACTTAAAAAAAAAAAAAAAAGGAGAGAAGTAATTTTTTAGAATCAGAGGCCCGCCCATTTGGAAACTGCAGTGGCCAGACCGATCAATGAAATGGACAAATGCTTAAAAACCCAATCATTTAATTAGAAAAATCTGTGTACCTTTGTAATTCCCAAAACTCCAATGTTGGGACTGGATGAAGTAGAGCCATTCCCAGTACCAAATATGCCATCAAGAACACAGGAGAGGCCTTCCACGAAAATTCCCCTAAGATGTAAAGGAATGGAGAAAAGAAAAACATTCATTCAATGGGATAATGCATTCACTCTGAAACGGCCTCTACACATCTACAATCCAAAAAATGTGGTCCAGAGCCTGCAGCCTCCGCATCTCCTGGGAGGGCGATTAAAAATACAGTCTCAGACCCCACCCCAGACCTGCTGAAGCAGAAAAGAATCTGCATTTTTTTTTTCTTTTTAGAGTGTCTCACTCTGTCACTCTGTCTAGGCTGGAATGCAGTGATGCGATCTTGGCTCACTGCAATCTCCACCTCCTGGGTTCAAGAGATTTTCCTGCCTCCCGAGTAGCTGGGATTACAGGTTCGTACCACCATGCCTGGCTAATTTTTGTATTTTTAGTAGAGACGGGGTTTCACCATGTGGCCAGGCTGGTGTGGAATTCCTGACCTCAGGGTGATCCAACTGCCTCAGCCTCCCAAAGTGTTAGGATTACAGGCATGAGCCACTGTGCCCAGCCAGAATCTGCATTTTAACAGAACCCCCAAAGCTCATTCCATTTTGAGAAGCACATCTCTAAATCACATGTTAGATTTGAGTGTTTTTAAATCACTGCAAATGAAAGCAAAGGATTTTAGCCAGAAAATAAAGCCATTTGTTGGGGTATAAGACCAACATGGGCCGTCTATGGAAATAAAACATTGATGTGATCCTTTACTCTTAAAATCCAGTTTCATCAGGAAGGAAATGTTTTATAATTTCATAAGTACTGACACTTTTAAACATATTCATATACAGGTATTTAATCATATGCAGCAGCTCCATTAGAAAAAGATGGGGACATCAGGACTGAAAACCCCCTAACAGAGCCAAGGCCCAGTCCATTAATCTCATCACACACAGTCCCTTCTGGGGTTGCAGAGCTGGCTGGAGAACAGGAGGGGATCTGGGCTGTTTTATTTTCTCTGCAGACTCCTCAGGGGCAATTTTCTAACAACTTCTAAAAGCTAATCATAAACCCCATAGTTCATAAGCCCTCGATCCCACAGATTTCATTCATTTCTGCTATTCCTGTCCCTATTTATCTAAACTGTAACCGTGCATAGATTACACAGTGCTTACCCTTGGGGACAACTGGAACGTATCTAATTGACAGACCTGGGGCATACTGCCTGCTGCTAAGGTTTCCACTACAGGAGAGAGAAAACGGTATCCTTGTGCTTTCTGTCTGTCCGACTGTGGCAGCCAAGATTGGGTGCGGAAACAGGGAAAAAAACAGGTAATTTTTGCAATGTAGAAATAGCACTGTATAGCCAAGTATGGAGGTGCACACCTGCAGTCTCAGCTACTCAAGGTGCTGAGGTGGAAGGACTGCTTGAGCCTAGGAGTTCAAGGGTGTGGTGCATTATGATTGTGCCTGTGAATAGCCACTGCACTGTAGCCTGGGCAACACGGTGAGACCCTGGGTCTTTTTTAATTAAAAACAAACAAAAACAAACAAACAAAAAAAACCTGTAAACAGCGAAGAGCTTGTTTTGCTGGGAAGAAAAATTTCAGTTTGTGTAAAAAAAAAAAAAAGAACAGTTGGAAAAGCAAGACAACAGAAAATCAAACTAGCACACTCTCTCTCTCTCTCTCTCTCTCTCTATATATATAGACAGAGCTACTTTGATTTTATCTATCTATATCTCCAAATGACACACACACACACACACACACACACACACACACACACACACACACACACACCCAAAAAAAAAAAGCAAAGAACAAGTGCGGTGCTTGGCATGTGGTTTTTGAATTTAAGGCTTACAGTGGTTTCGCAGAGAGTGTGTTATTCTAAGTCACTACAATTAAGGAAGGGTAGGAATTCTGTTCCATGTCATGGAGGAGGAAAATGAAAGTGAACAAAGGCAGTGATGTATCAGTCACTAGAGTCCTGCTGCTTGGCTGGGCTCATGCTGAAACTCTTGGTTTTGTCTTCAAGGTAATCTAAACCTAAGAACAAAGTAACAAGGTGCTGGGACCAATCAGGAACTCATCTTCTCAGGAACATACCTGTTTATTGCGTGGATGGGGGGTGGTGGGGCACAGGACAGCCGTGCACAGGCATAGTAGTCACCAATAGACTCGATGATGCTGGCGACCACCGCGCTGAGCATGCCAATGACACCAGCTGCAGACACGGTGGGCAGTCCCCACTGAACTGTGGGAGGAAAACAACCATGAATGCTCCTAGAGAGGCAGGCGAAAGTGACCAGGACCAGTTACCCAAAGTCATTCTGAACGCTGCAAGACTCTACAAGATCCACTCGGATTCTGAAGCTCATGGAAACTGTTCATTTTAAAATCTTAAGCACCAGATGCCTGGGACAGTTGCTAAGTCAGATGAAGACAGCCATAATGAGGACTGATGCGCACTGTGTCTTTAATTAAAAGAAAACATCATAGCCGGGTGCTGTGGCTCACACCTGTAATCCCAGCACTTTGGGAGGCCGAGGCAGGCAGATCACAAGGTCAGGAGTTCGAGACCAGCCTGGCCAACAAGGTGAAACCCCATCTCTACTAAAAATACAAAAATTAGCCAGGCGTGGGGGCATGTGCCTGCAATCCCAACTACTCAGGAGGCTGAGGCAAGAGAATCACTTGAACCTAGGAGGCGCAGGTTGCAGTGAGCCCAGATTGTGCCACTGCACTCCAGCCTGGGTGATAGAGCGAGACTCCATCTCAAAAAAAAAAAAAAAAAAAGAAGAAGAAGAAGACGACGACGACGACATTGTTGGGCTGGAAGAGGCCCTGACTTCTCTTTCCTGCTTCCAAGCCACACTCAACATCTACTAAATAACAACTGAAAGTGGCCTGCCACGTTGGGAAATATGTATGACGGATTTATAGCCCTGCTGTACAGAGCAGGGTACAAAGCAGCAGTGGCCTTCCCCAGGGGAGGACATCAAGTGAAAAGGCAGTGAGAAATCACCAGCTAAATTTAAATCCCAACAGTAAAGCATCCATAAGGTATGGACAGTCCTTCTCTACTATAATACCAGAATCTTATTTTTATATCATAAACCATGTTATGGGAAATTAAATAGTTTCATTTCAGAAAGCAAAGTGAGGCCCCACTGAAACTTCATTTTAAGTCCCGCATTTACTTAATCCCTCATTAGATACTTTTTTCTTTACAAGCATATTTATTTGGACTTGAAAGCCATAGGTCTTATTTAATAAAAACAGCATGGGTCTCTTTCAGTGTGAGAATGAATAGACTCCTTTGATAAAGGAGTAGCTCTTCTTCCCTTGAAGCATTAGTTATAATACACCCACTGAGCAGAAAGCACAGTGGGAAAAGAATGATGGCTAAAACATGGTCTCTCACGCAGGGGCCAACAACGTAGCTAGGGGCACAGGACACTCCAAAAGATCTGGGGAGAGGGAAATGGCTCAACTTCAAATGGAGGCAAGCCGAGCTGGGTCACCACGAGCACCAGTGAGGAGGTAAGGAAAAGGCGAAGTCAGGCCCTGGCCAAGGAAGGATCTGAGGAGGAGGTGGGAATGGAGGTGTCCCTCCAGGGATGGGGAGGGTCTGGGGGGTGGGGTTCGAAAGAAGAGGGTGTTCTGGTGGACGCAGAGCTCTCATGCAGGGCACGGGGCAGGAGGCAAGTTCTGGAAGGGTTCCAAAAGCCATATAAGCCACCTAGAGGGGTTTGGCCTGTGTTGTAGGTAGCCTAGAGCAACCACTGGATTGGGAAGAGAAAGAATACAAAGTCAGACGTGCAGAATTAAGCCTGGAGTGTGGTTAAGGGCAGAACTGCTCCTGCCTCGGGCTGGTTCACTCTGCAGGAGCAGCCAGGGGATGCAGAGGCGGCCCTTGGTCAGGGGTGCAAGGTACGCAGGTTGATGGATGGGGCTCGACACACCCTATGCCACCAGCAAGAGGCCTGCTCAACATATCAGCTCCAGGTTAATTTGGAATGGATTTTCCTCATTCAGAGGCCTTCCTCACCAAGCAACAGTTTGCTTTTTCTAAATTATCTTTTATACTGTTATCTTGTTATTGTTGTAGCATTCTGGTTTCAGTTTAGTGTCTTGATTTTGAGGGGGGATTCTTATTTTGATCCTTTTTCCTTCAGATATATATCTATATATCTATATCTCTCTATATATTTTTTCTTAAAGACCTTGTTGGCTTCCAGCCTTCTCTCTTGAATCTGTTATTTCATATCTCCGTTTACTAAGAAACTTTCATTTAGTTTGTTACTTGACAGCAGGGTTTATCAACCTCTGCTAACATTTTGCACCAGAAATCTGTATTATGTTAACAATCAGTCCAGACCATGCCTAGTGTACTAAAGACTGAAAAAGCACTGCTCAGGTATTCAAAAGCCCCTCTCTGGATTGAGACAAAGCACTGGAGAGTACTACATATGTATACAGTAGTACAACTATATCCCTGGAGGTGGCTTTCTAGCTAGTGGAGCTCTGGTGCCCCACCAGCCCTCGGCAGGCCAGGAGCCCTACGTGCTCGCTCACAGCCAGCACAAACTCAGGCGCTCTGTCTACTAAGTTTCGCCTTCTCGTGCGTGGCCCCATGGGTCCTAGTGAACTCCCTCTGGCCCCAGCACCCGTACAGCTGCCTCTCCTGGACAGCCCAGCTTGTGCTCCTACTGGTGCCCACCTTGGGAGTTGCCTGCACAAGCAGAAGACCACCCTGTATATGCTGTGGGAGCTTCTACTTACCTGCCGCCCCCGCCTCCCCCACCCTCACCCTGACTGCCTCACCAACTAATCGTAATTTCATTTTATCTCAGACTATAGGTATGTTTATGAACCACGCATATTCTTTCTTGGAAAAAGAATAGGTCTGTATAAATGCACACTTAGACCATACAATCTGACGAGAAAGTTATTTTAGAAAGATGAAACTTTTTTTTTTGAGACAGTCTTGCTCTGTCTCCCAGGCTGAAGTGCAGTGGTGCAATCTTGACTCACTGCAACCTCCGCCTCCCAGATTCAAGCGGTTCTCCTGCCTCAGCCTCCCAAGTAGCTGGAATTACAGGCACCTGCCATCATGCCTGGCTAATTTTTGTTATTTTTGTAGAGATGCGGTTTCACCATGTTGGCCAGGCTGGTCTTGAACTCCTGACCTCGGGTGATCCTCCTGCCTCGGCCTCCCCAAAGTGCTGGGGTTACAGGCATGTCCCACCATGCCCGGCCTGAAAGACGAAATTTTTTAAAGCTTTCCTAAGTGTATTGGGAACAAAAAGAACAGCCAACACTCATCATTCAACATGCTCAGAGCAGTCATCTTTAACCCAACCTTAAAATTCTTGGCTTCTCTCTTTTTCTCCTTGTCATGATAAAAAATGAAAATAAGATGGTTAAACAGGGAAAGAAGTGGGCTGAACCTGACTAAGCTCAGGCTCCAATTCTAATAAAAACCCAAACACTGGAACTAGAGTCTTCACAATGGAACCAAGTGTGTAACAACCACTGGGATCACCTAGACGGGGCTAGCTGCGAGTCCAGGTGACACCCCAGCTAGGGAATGTATTCACAGCCCCAAGAGTTACACAATACTCAAATTAAGATGCAGCTTTTGGCCATTAGTGACTATCAACTTACCTCTACAGCTGTGGCCAAATTTAAAAGATTATGGCTGCCCATTAAGAGATTATATAAATTCCATCATGCTTGAGCAGGTTGCTTGCTAATCCCCAGGCTGTTCCCACTCACATCTTTCCACTTTGGCAGCTCTGGGACCAAGCAGCTCTATACTTGCCTATCTAAGCAGCTGCCCTCAAATCCTGGCCACCAGAGCTTAAACCTGGCAAGAGACCCCTTGTCCAGTATTTCATCCTAGCAGATCCAAAAGAGACAGCTAGCTAATCTGAGAAGGGAGCCGGTCAGTCTCTGTGTGTTGATTTCTGCCCTCTGGGGACAGGGCCTCCCTTACTTGCTGTCTAATCCTCTCCTGACCAGAATGGCAAGACCTTCAGGAGACAGTCTGGGACAAAGAAGGCTGTTCTGCCAAATTCCAACCCCTCTCAGTTGGGCCCTCTTGGGCTCTTGACCCCTCTAGCCATCAGAATACTTACATGGGTATGGAACCTTAAACCACGGGGCTACCAGAAGCACGCCTTGCCTGGCATCCGTGCGAGCATAGAAGCCATACTTTGTGCTGTCGGGAGGGAAGACGTCTGTCACCGTGAAGATGAAGCAGAGCAGCCAGGATACGAGGATGGCCAGGATGATCTGGAGTGGTCAAGGGGAAGCTCTGTCAGGCCAGCAGGGCTCACAGGTGTTGGCAAAAAACACGCCTTCCCGCGGTCTGAACATCACACCCCAGAGCCCACCACAGTCAGTACTTTGCAGACATATTCTTCCTTGAATGGAATCTCATTGAGAGAGCAGTTTCATTCAGGTGAATTTATCTTACCCATTCCAAAGTCTGGCTGCTAAAACAAGAATGGACATCGTGCCTGCAGAGGCCACATGGAGTCAAATCTTACTCAGTTCCAAGGACAGTGTCCTCTTCCTTTGGCACTGCTAAAAGGATGTGCTCCCATTTCAGAATCAGAACGTTTAAGTCTATGATGATCTGAGTGGTCATTAGTACCCTGATATCACTGCACAGATATGATCCCCCAAGGGGGGCCTGCTTAAAACCCTCCCTTCACTTAATCATCTTACATATTAACCAAAGACAAAAATGTCAGCAGTGGAAGAAGTCAGCTACTCACAGGGAACATTTTGAACAGCTGTAACTTGTATGCAGTCCATCCTTTCTTGGATTTATAAATTGGGAGAGGAAATTTGACATTTCTGGCATATTGAGAAAACAGTAATACTAGGAATATTGTCCTAAGGAGAGAAAGAAAACAAACAAGGTCAAAAGCTGTTATGTCTCTGTTATGAAATAATACTCGAAGCTTCTATGGCAAAATTGACAGTGTTCAATTCATTTACCTAGAAAGCTGCTAGTCCTCTGAACTACTATTTGAGAAATAGTACATCTATTGGAATACACATCTTTTGGAAATACTACTTTGGGGGAAGATGTTACAACTAATTTGCCTAGCATTTCTTGATACTGAAATGAAATTCTGATGTAAATGCCTTAGGACAGCTTTTCCTAAATAGAATAAGAAAACCCAAAGAATGTACACATTGATGGGAAAAGCTTACACTATGTAAGGGGAAAGGATGCCAGATACAACATAAACTGTAAGATTGTAACTATGAATTAACTACAAAGCAAACCAAGAAACTACTGCATGTACACACAAACAGGTAAGAAGGACATGATCCAAAATTCTCCCAGAGATTCGCTTTGAGTAGTTACATGATTTGCAACTGGTTTTCCCACTTTTCTGTATTTTCCAATTTACTTACAGCACACATAAATTACTTTTAAAAGAGCAAAAAGTAATCAAGAAAAGTAGATACAGTAGAATTCAGTATTAATAACATTCCTGGGAGGCTTCTGTGTGCCAGACATTACACTAATGTCTTCCTGTGCATCAGCTCAACGTTATGGAGTGGCTTTTATGATGGTTCCCTTTTCACAGAGACAAAGCCAGAGGTCCAAGATCACATGGCTAGGGTTGCAGCATTGGGGGCCAGGAATCTAGCTCTATGGCTTGAACTGAACTCCTTCCTTTTGCCACCCTGGTCACAGGGCAGGCAGGCTGGGCTGTGGAAGTCCCTCTCCTTGAGCCTCACGGTCCTGACTGAACTGCACTAAGTGCTACGGGAGGCAGCAACAGGTGCTGACCCCTCCACGGCAGGACCATGGCACTTCCTGACACACCAGTCCATGACATCGGTCTGGTGTCCCATGGGGCTGGCAGATGTGGGGCCACTCTCCATCCCCCGGGTGGATTTACTCATCACCAAAACAAAACTGGTGCCCAACAATGCGTCTAAGCCTCCACGAGGTCTCACTCTTTCACTTACGACCTGAGGTAGAGCTGGCAGGAAGAGTAGGTTCTCAGTCAAAGCTAAGCTTAATTGTTCCTGGGCACAGTTTCAATTGCTGAGATGGAATCATTAGCTCCATCGACAGCTGGTCAAGTGTGACTCCACTGTCACATTCCTAATGAGGTGTGGATGGCAGCCTGGCTGGAGAACATGAGTGTGTTGCTCCACGGGTCTCACTGCCTACTCAGGCGCTTCGGTGAACTGGTGATCCATCGGGGGTCTCTGCCAGTACCAGTTCAAGGTTGAAAACACACACAGTGCCCAAGTTATTTCAATTCCTCTGGGATAGTGAAGTTTAACAAAAAACAATATGGTAACATGCGATACTAAAATTGGAATATTTTAAACTTAGACCTACATACAATTTTCATGTCTGGAAAAAATAAATGCTACTTATTTGTTTCAGAGTGAATATTAGGAGATCCAAAGATGCCCCAGGTCTGCTAGTTTTGTCATCATTATTTCAGGCAACACACCTACACATTTAAGAGGGGACTGAAACCACACAGAATTTGAGGAGGGACACCCAGATCTTAGGCCCAAATCTGGCAACTCAAATTTAGAAAGCAGATTAGGCAGCAGATGAACATGGCTGTTTCTTTCTGCTCTAAAACCTGTCTACTTCGAGTTTATTTTTATTCTCAAATACACCTGGGGGCAGGCACTCTGTGACAGAGGGGCAGCGGCTTAGAGGTGCAGACCTGCCCATGTCCACACATCTTAACTGAGCAAAGGGATGAAGCGTCTAGCCCCAGCTCTCAGGATGGGCTGCTGTCTACTCCACTGGGTGCTTCCCACCTCATGTTTACCTTTGCTAACTTTTACTTTAAAATGTTATGCAAGTAATACATACTAAATTGTACAAAAAATTTAAAAGACAGATAAGCAGAAAGAAAAAGATAAAACCCTGAAGATCATCCATAATCCCCCTTGAGTGATAAAATCATGTAATATCGTGGTCCATCTGTTCTGAACGGTTTTCACTCCCTGGATATTTGCTGGGTGCTGGAGGAAGACAGATTGTCATCTTCCTTGTCCCCAGACATGAACAGGTTATTATCTAAGCCAAACTGGAATCATGCTTTACGCAGCTTCCTGACCTGCCTCAGTATCTATTTGCTTTTCCGCCTCATCAGACAGAGATTTGCACCAGCACCTTAGTGACTGCTTAGCATTCTGTTTTATGGACATACCAGGGGAGGGGGGAGGAAAAGCATTAGGAGACATACCTAATGTAAATGACGAGTTAATGGGTGCAGCACACCAACATGGCACATGTATACATATGTAACAAACCTGCATGTTGTGCACATGTACCCTAGAACTTAAAGTATAATAAAATATAAATAAATAAATAAATAAAAACAATTCCCATACTGTATGACATTGGAAGCAACATAAACAGCTTTAATTGAAAAACTGTATCATCACTGCTTCTAATACTCAGTCTTTTCACATTGAGGTATATATTTCAGCATTTTTTTTTGTAGCAGCAAAAATTTAAGCTACATGCATGAGCATCAGTTGAGAAATGGCTGAATAAATTATAGACTACATTATTAAACTCTGTGCAGCTTTAGAAAGAAAGAGATCAATCTAAACATGCTGTCTCAGAGAAGTAAACCCAACAAATTATTGGGGTAAAAATGAATAAAATTATGTATATAGGCTAGTTTGTACTTATTTGCATAAAAATATAAAAATATGTAAGGATAAAAACAAAATTACTTACTAGTTAACAATCATGAGATTTTTTTGAGAGATGGAGTAGGAGGGGACTATTATTTTACTTTAGATTTCTGAGCTTAATTACTGTTAAATTTCAAATACCTAGAATTTAACTGAATTGGAGGAAGCTGAAAAACAATGAGATATAGATAAAAGTATACTGTTTTGGAGTGCCTGGTATTGACACATGGGGGTTCATTAAACTATTCTCTTCACTTCTGAATAGGTTTGAAATTTTCCACAAGAAAAGTCAGTAAAAAAATAAGTTTTAAAATGTAGGTCCTACCAAGGACGTATGCACTGTGCCAGAAAGAGCAGTCACTGACGGGCCGCACTAACCCCCCCTGAGACTCCTTCTCTAAACTCCATCTCCATCAGAGTGACTTAGTTTGTACAACCTCATTCACTGTCAATTCCAACAGAATCATGTAGATAATATACATTTTAATAAATTGGGAGGATAAACCTTTTTCACACTTTAATGAGCTAGGTGTAGTTCCTTTTTTACTAAATGGCTACTCCTATCACACCCTTCACCTATTACTCCACTGGGATTCTCTCACTTTTAAATTAACCAGTAAAACTCTTTATGAGTTAGGGATGTTAGCCTTTCTTGTGACATTTTTATGAGTATTTTCCCAGCTTTTTTTTTGAGACAGAGTCTCATTCTGTCACCCAGACTGGAGTGCAGTGGTGCAATCTCAGCTCATTGCAACCTCCACCTCCTGGGTTCAAGTGATTCATGTGCCTCAGCTTCCTGAGTAGCTGAGATTACAGGTGCCCGCCACTACACCTGGCTAACTTTGTATTTTTAATAGAGACGGAGTTTCACCATGTTGGCCAGGCTGGTTGAGAACTCCTGAGCTCAAGTGATCTGCCCACCTTGGCCTCCTAAAGTGCTGAGATTACAGGTGTGAGCTGCCGCAACAGATTTGTTTTTAATTCAGTGGTTTTTGATGTTTTAAATGTGTCAACAGTAAAATCTATCTTTCTCTTTCTCTTTTCAATATCTGCTTTAAGAAAGATCTTCCCTCCCTTAGGATTAAAAACTTATTTAGGTTTTCTTCTAGCACTTTTGTGGTTATTTTGTATATTTAAGTCTTTAATTCAACTGAAATACAATTTGATATAAATTAGGAGTCTAACTTTTTCCCAAAAATAATTAGTTTTTCCTACATAAATTTGTCCATTCCCCACTGGTTTCAAATATGACTGCCATCTATACTAAATATTTATTTTTCTTTGATTCTGTTTCTGTTCTTCTTACTCTGCTCTGCCAATGTCTACCCCTGTCCCAGGACCACAGTATTATTTATGATGCTGTGGAATGTATGTAATTCCTCTACAGGCAAGTCACCACCCCCTCTCCTCTCTGATCTTTTTGGTATGGATCCACATTATTTTACTTTCTTGTTTTATACACTGACTAGCACATCTAGAATAACTTTAAATGATACCCATGATAATAAACAAGCTTATCTAAGTTCCTGACTTCAAAAGGCAGGACTGATTTGAGTTTTTCATCATGCAAGCAGGAGGCATTTTTATCTTACGCATAAAGATCCTTCTATACAGCCAGGCACAGTGGCTCACGCCTGTAATCCCAGCCCTTTGGGAGGCTGAGGTGGGTGGATCACCTGAGGTCAGGAGTTTGAGACCAGTCTGGCCAACATGGTGAAACCCTGTCTCTACTAAAAATACAAAAAACTTAGTCGGGAGTGGTGGCGGATGCCTGTAATCCCAGCGACTTGGGAGGCTGAGACAGGAGCACTGCTGGAACCCGGGAGGTGGAGGTTGCGGTAAGCGAGATTGCCCCACTGCGCTCCAGCCTGGGCAACCAGAGTAAAACTCTGTCTCCAGAAAAAAAAAAAAAAAAAAAATTCCTTCTATTCTCACATTGCCACATTGCTAAGGTTACAACAAGGATGTAGGTTGAATTTTAAAAATAAAATTAAGGGGAGGAGACTATTACCATAGTTTTATCGATAAGACCTTATTAATAAAATCTACCCTGTAGTCCCAGGTACTCTTGGGAGGCTGACGAATGAGAATCGCCTGAACGCAGGAGTCAGAGGCCACAGTGAGCTGAGATTGTGCCACTGCACTCCAGCCTGGGTGATGGAGCGGGACCCTGTCTCAAAATTTAAAAAATAAAATAAAACCTACCATGGAGCCATGATTGATTTCAACACATTTTCTAATATTTGATCATCTGTGAATTCTTGAAATGACACATTATGCCTTGTTCTTTCATTGTGTTATCTGTAGCAGCATCTTCCCAAACAACGTTCTAAGGAATAGTCTGTCAAGATATGCTTATAGATGTGTGACATTTAAAAAACAAATTAAGGGTGGACAGGGCTGGATACTAAGGCCCTTTTCTGAAGGTGAATAGAGTCTTTTGCACATTTGCATTTTGAAAGATTGGAAGGAGTCTTACAGTAATGATGCTGAACTTTAGCATGCTACCTGAAGACATTTGAACTCCAGGGTTCGTTGCTTAGAATGTGCCGCAATACATCCATCAGCTCAGGATTTGTTTGTTTTTTAACACAACCCCAGGAAAGAAAACGATGGTCCATTGTTCTCCTTTTGTATTAGTTCAGTCAGAATTTGCCACTAAGATTGGCTGGAGAGTTTCCCTCCTTTCACAGAGCTCCGGAACAGTTTAAACAGTGCATATATTCTCTCTTCCTTGAAGACTGAATGCACTCATTGTCTAACCATCTGGGCCCAGGGCTTCCTTTAGGAATCAGAGTCCTTCAACAACTATCTCGGCTGCTCTTGTGGTCATGGGTTTACTGGGCTTCCTCAGCCTTCCTTTATTAGTTCACAACCTGCTCACTGAGCACCAGCTCAGCCATGGGAGGCGCAGGTGCTGGGGGTGCTGAGGTGACCCACCCAGAGCATAGGCCCTGCTCTCACAGAGCTGACAGCCCAAGGATACAGAAGAGCTCTTGGAAACTGAAAAAACACCAGAGCATAAACGACAATCTTGGCAGAAGGAATAAGAGATAAAGCAAAGGAGAATTCTCATGAATAGAGAAAAAAGACAAAGAGACAGAAAACAGGAGAGGAAAGAGGAAGAGTCCAGGAGGCTTCAGGAAGAGGTTCCAGAAAGAGACAAGTAAGGGTGGAGTGGAGGAAGGCATCTAGATAATTCAAGATCATGTCCCACCTCTGCATGCCTGGGTGCCCGGAGCAAAGGGGCTCCAGGTATCCAGGCCAAGAGACGCAAACAGACCCACTGAGGGCAGCACGTGAGGCTCCAGACATTGGAACAGTAAGAAAACCCCAAAGCTTCCAGAATTCTAGCTTGTGTCTAACTGATGTTTCAAAAGGAAGGGACAGAGGAGGACCCCTGGGAGACATGAGGGAGAAGCTGGGGACAGTGATGAATCAATGGCCCAAGGGCGAGTGAGGCTCGCAGAGAGTGGCGGCAGTGAAGGCCTGGAAAAGAAAACGGGTTCAGAATTCGTTCCGGAGGAGGAAGGGCAGGATGGGCTGTGTGAGGGATGAGGGGAAAGGAAGACTCAAGAGCAGACAGACATTTCTGGCTGAAGCAACTGGGGGCACGGTTGTGCCATTTACCGAAAGGAGGAAAGCAGAAGAAACTGGTTTCAGGGGCAGGAAAGAAATCAAAAGTCTGGGGCTTTTTTCATTTACAGGTGGAGATGTCTTGTGTAACAGCAAGTGGAGAGGCAAAATAGGGGCTGGATCTGTAAGTCTGGAGTTCACAGGTCTGAACTACAGGTTTCCACGGAACTATCCACCATCAAAGAAATGCAATTTCCTTGGGGGAAGTACATGGAGAGAAGGGGGCCAGGATCAAGTTTGGAGGCACCCCCATACTTAGAGATAAGAGTGAGGAGGAGTCAATTTTGGTTACTTAAGCTTTTCTGAAAACCACTATTTTCTTACTTTTTGTTTTAATTTGGGGGAAGGTAACAGTTTCACTCCCTCTGACAGGATCTGTGGCAGATCTATGTGCACAGGCTTCCTCTCATCCTGCTTAGCTTCGCCAGAAGTTTGTCTACATTGGGTTTTGTTTCCCCCTCAAGAGATCAGCTTTTAGATTTACCACTTCTATTTGTGTCACATTTTCTGTATCTTTATTAATTCGTTCCCCCTGCTTTTACTAGGTTCATTTTTTTGTCCTGTTTTCTTAGCTACTGAAATTCTTCACGTGCTGTATCTGCTTTAAAGGCTGTGAATTTTCTTGAGAACACCTCTGGCTACTAAGTGTGACTGGTGCTGTTCTTGCCATCATTTCCTAAACTATCAGTAATTAATGCAAAGTTTCAATTTCCTCGCTGAGAGTGATTTTTAACACTTTTTTTTTAAGCTTCTAAGGGCTTTGTGGGTTTTGTTCATCCTTTTGTTACGGGTTTCAAATTTTACTGTACTATACCTACAGTTTTATCCATTTTGGCATTAATTACATTTCGCTGAAAGAATATTCTTACATGCCATCTTCCCATCTCCACTGGTGTGAAGAATGTTTTGACCAACCTTTGGTGAAATGAGAATAGTAAGAACAATTTTGGGCTGGGCACGGCAGCTCACGCCTGTAATCCCAGCACTTCGGGAGGCCAAGGTGGGCAGATCACCTGAGGTCAGGAGTCTGAGACCAGCCTGGCCAACATGGTGAAACCCCATCTCTACTAAAAATACAAAAACTAGCAGGGCGTGGTGGTGGGTGCTTGTAATGCCAGCTACTTGGGAGGCTGAGGCAGGAGAATTGCTTAAACTCGGGAGGAGGAGGTTGCAGTGAGCCAAGATCGTGCCACTGCACTCCAGCCTGGGCAACAGAGCGAGACTCCATCTGAAAAAAAGAACGATTTTGGGAAAGCATGATGATGGGTATTCATGCTCATGTGTGAGATGTATCTCCTTCAAACCTTGTTTAAAGAAAAAAAACCTTGATATTTTCACACACCTTAATTTAATTTGTAGATAAAGTGTAGATAACAATTCTGCTCCGGTTCTCTTTTATTTGTACGTCATGTTCTAATACATAGAATAGGATTGAGGGTGATGGGTTCAGGCCCATTTCCACCACTTGGGTTTTGAAACCCACGGTGGCCACTTAATTCACTGTATGACTCTGGGCAAATAACATTACATCGTGGTGCTCAGTGTCCTCTGCTGTTAAATGGGATAACACTAGGATGTATCTCATCTGATACTATATATAAGTGTTATATAAAGGACTGATGCATAGTAAAAGATCAATAAATACCACCTGTTATTAAAGAACTGCAGACTATTTCATGAAACAAAACAAATGAAAAATTCTCTTATGTGATGACTGACTTTGTTTTAGGAGTTTTACTGGCTGGTTAAATTCCAGAGTAATGGAACCATATACCTACATATAATCAATTCTTAAACATGCTCTGCAGACACATAGAGAATGTGGGCTCTGTGTTACAAAGAGTTCTGTGACTCTAATCATCAGTAATATTATCAAACTCCCCTGTGACTTCATTAACACAAAATGTTAACTTTACTTAAAGGGCAAGGGACATCTTTAATGGATGTGACATTCTGTACAAAAGGACAGGCACTGGCTAGCAGGACTAGCCGGACCCTGGCAGAAACCATGTCCCTCCCCCAACCACCTACCCGCCAGGAGTACAGAGCTCAGTGTGGCCTGGGGAGAAGAGTCACGTCATCAATGCCAACAGACCTTTCCCGCGACTTCTCTGGAAATACTCCAGACTCCTGCCATTCGAATATTTTTGAGTCTCATGATATAAAAATTTGGCTTCTCAGTATGTCAACTCATGCACATGAGACTTGGCAAGACCTCAAAAGTCAAAAACAAATGGCGCCACTACCTTACCCCATTACCAAAGCTTAAAAACTTACAATCCACCCTCTTCATATCACTGCTAAGTCTGTCTTTGTAATACGTCAACTGTATGTCACTTCCCAAACTCTGGGTCAAAAACCCTTCGACTATTCCCCAGCATGAAGCAAATAAAGTTGAAACTGTCAGACCATTCTTATTATTAAAAAACATTATCTCCTGAAGTCTATGTGAATGTTCCTAAAGGCTGCCCCGCAGTGGTGGGATGAGGGGAGATGTTTCCACTTACAGCATGGCAATGCCCCAGTGCTTCCCGGCTCTCTCCCCCGCTGCCTGGAAACCAGAGAGGCCAATTAGGGCCACCGTGGGTGTAATGGTCAAGGGCCCGATGTACTTCAGTAGAGCCCCAGGCAGGCCTAGGAGGCCGATGACTACTTCTATCAGTGAGGACATGATGATGGCCCCCTGGATCTGCAACAAGAGATGGCACAGACATGAGAGTGAGCTGCTTGTACATTGCACACTCAGAATGTCACCTACAACCACAACTGATAATTCTGCAAGGCAATAAGTTATTACACCATCTAACTTGGGAGAGATAGCTAGAAAATTCCCCAGGACCCGACAAGAAACTTCAGGGGGCGCTAACTGGGGCCTGCATTCATGATGCAGATGTATTACAGAAATGGGTCCTGGACACACGGCCCACATGCCTTTTCCACCGCTAAATGATGCAGGCAAAAATTTATAATTCCCTTTTAAGAAACACAACATTTAAAGATCAGCCTTAGAGGAACACTGCAGCATAAAGACTCTCAGCTTTAAAGAGTGAGCCCCCCCAGGACATCAACAAGACAGTGTTGTTGACAGAAATTCTAAAGGGATGTTTTTAGTGTGCAGAATGGCCACATCTGTGCTCATTCTGAACTGATGGTGAATTATCTCACAGGTTTTGGAAAATATTAATACACCATCAGCCGTACTTCATGTCTGCTTCTGTTCAATTGCACTTTGGCAGACAAATATCTTTAGTTCTTTCAATGCACACAGGCAAACGCTGAGGCCAGAGTGAACAATTCTCTGTTGATGATGAGCCTCTGTAGCCCCGTCCAGTGAGCCATGAACCTCAGCTAGTTGTGCTGCCGGGTGTGAGTGGACAGGTCTGTGGGTGTGCAGGAGGGAGGAAACCATTCCTTCTGGTTGCCCAGTGCATTTCCATATGCTTCATTTTAGAGTATTGCTTAACTACATTTACTTTAACAAGAGAAATAAACGTATCATTAATTGAAAAAGAAAAGAAGGGCTCAGTAAAAGTAACTGCTATTTCTTGGGTCAACCAACGTGGAAGCTGAGAAGAAACATGAAGAAGCCAAAAGCAGACAACGCTTGTCTTTTACCTCTCGGATCCGGGGATACCAGATGTGTTCTGTGTGCAACAGCTCTGCTGTTCCATTGGCAACTGAAACATCTTGAAAACAAAAACAAAGTTTTTCTTGGAGTGACACTGATGTCTCACATGACATATTCATTTTACCTTTTAAGAAGAATTTTCTCCCTGTTTTTATTACATCTGTATCTATCCCCATCCCTAAAATTCAACCTCCAACAGTACAGCTTATCTTACTGAAAGGTGGATCCTCAAATGCTAATTTAACCAAATGAATTCATCAACTGACAGCTCCCCAAATTGTCAAAAGCTAACTGAAGTGGTGATACACATTACTAGCACCAGCCTCACACAAAAAACCAACCTTTGCACACAGCTCATTGAAATGTCCGACAGCAAGGTTGCTGGACTGAGGTTTGAAAAACTTAGATAAAACAGAGGGCCTTTTCCAGTTCCCAGATCAAATCAGTGGTCACAAAGTAACTCCTAGGAGCAAGGAAGGAAATGAAGTCTGGAAAACTTTGCTCCTAGAAGGTCAAAATGTAATTGTATTTTTGAGAGTACAGGTCTGACTCTAATTTTCTCAAATTCCCTATCTTTTCCTGACCTTATCGGGTTCCTTAAGGATCTTTGCAATCACTAAGTAAGGGGAATGAAAGTCATTTGCAGCAAACCACAGTAGCCAGATCCTTAAAAAGCAAAGACGTTTCAGAGAAGGGATGCTGACGCAGCAAAGAGAGTGATTACTGGTGGGTCATAAAATCCACTGAAAGAGAGAGGCAGAAAAATAGCACAAATATTTTTCTATTCCGTTCCCATATTTGTCAATTTCATTAACATAGAGAAATGAGGTCAATTCTGATCCTCTCTTGCTCTAGGGTTAGGGATGAACAAGTGGACAGAAAGAGAGAGACAGACACGATCCACAGATGGAGCATTCTAAGCTGTTTGTGGGTTTGTGTGCTTTGTTCCTAATTCCTGAAAGGATTTAGCGCTGCTGAGGGCAGCATGTCCAGGCCTCCCTTTACACCTGCATTAAAGGACCCCAATGACATATGTGGAAATAACTGCAATTACCTGTGGTGTTACATTTCCATTTATCTAAAGACAGGATGGCTCGAGCAGGGGCCAAAAATGCAAAAGCACTGGCCTGAAACAGGGGTAACCTAAAAGAAACGAGACCAAAACCATGATCACGGCATCGGGAACTACCGAGGTAGTTCACTATTTGACAGCTTAACAGTCTTTTCCATAGACATACAGCACATGAGTAAATGCAGGCACACCTAGAAGAAAAAGCCCCAGTTTGCAAAGGTCTCCTGTGCCATGCAGCCACAGCCAGTGGCTTCTTCATCCTCCCCACTGCCACTCTCCTCCCGCCCAGGCAGCTCCAGGGTGGGCCCCGTGGTCAGTGCCAACACCCCAACACCGGCCCCTGCCATCACCACCTTTCCTCCTGCAGGCGGGAGACTGCAGGCATTTGAGATTCCCTCTTTCCTGCTGAGCTTATAAACTCCTTTTTAAACATCAGTGTATTTCTGCTTTTTTACCTCCCTCTTCCTCCCTTTAAAATTCTTATTGGTTATCACAGGAAAAAATTTCCCTCCGTTGTTTCATTTTGTGAATCAAAAACTGCCCTAATCACCGATTACAGATAAATCATAATAATGACCTAGATCTACAGAGCTGTAAGTTACAACGCGATAGCAGATATAATAAATATTCTGCTTAATCATAAAAATACTTAAAGGTATTCTAATATATTTTAAACGGCCCAGAAAACTTGCAGAATCTCCATTAAATTTGCTGCCCACATCCTCAAACTAAATGCAGAGATCCTCAAATGACGTGATTTGATTATATTTTAGATACTTCATGAACACTTTAGCTATTCAAAAAGACTACCATTTTTTAATGAAAATGTACTGCATTTCAGCTAAGTCACATTAAAGTGGCTTTATGGGTTAGCATGAGAACTTAATCACTATTTTTAATATAATTTTGAGGGTAAAATATTAAACTGGCTCCTCCTGTTTGCAGGGCTGAGAACTCTCACACATCCAAATCCTGAAATGCCCCAGGGAGCCTAGTCAGTGGCCTCGCCAGTGAGACAGGGACCCAGCATCCTTCCCTTTGGGCTGTCTGGCAGCAAGTCCTACCCACAGTGAAACAGGAACTGGACTGAGAAATCAAACTGGCTCTGGCTAAAGGACAAGCAGTCTCGTTTCAAGTCCAGAGCCCAGCACACACCATTCTAAGCCAGTGAGGTCAAGACGTCCTTGTTACAGACGCTCTCCTGGCTGTTTAATCATGCAATGACATCAATCCAGAGTAGGCAGGGTGCTGGCTTTAAGGCACAGAGGCAGGCTACACCATACAAACCAGATGCATTGCTGTTGGCCACTCCCACAGGCATGCCCTTAACAACCATCCAGTTATAATTACCTGCCAGAGGGGCCCAGAGGATAGCGGAAGCGAAGGACACCTGAAGTGGGAATGTACGTCAAAGGGAAAACACTGTTTGACTTCTAAGTATTCCGTAAGCACAAATTTTCAGGACTGTACTGAAAGGACAGCATGTAATTAGGGACGGATGCTGTATGGAATGGTCCAAATGCCGTCTGGTTTACTATGGTTTCAGACTTCAACCAGTGCATCCTAGGGCAGTGGAATACAAATGGTGAACTGCGTTTAGAGATTTTGTCCTTAGGAATGTGGCTATCACACATCACACTGCATTGGTGATTCACTGGAAATGGCAAAAGGAAAGACTGGATCTGGCCTCCACTTTTCAGTCAGACCTCAGCCTGAACCTGACCTTGGCATCCAACCTGGGCACCTTTCAGGGTGAGCATTTGGTGGCTTAACTAGGACTAAAGGTCCCGAGAGCGCTGCTGTAAAGATACTCACTCATTTGCAAGCTGTTGGGACCTCGAGTTCCCCTGAAATAGATGACGATAGAAAAAGTCTCCCGAGATGATCTGGAAAGGGCTGCTCATGCCAGCATTACATGTTCACAGCTAGCCAGGCAACACCACCTGACACAAGCTGTTAAGACGCCAGCACTAAGTGTGGGCTCTGTCACTGGCTTGACTGAAACGTTCTTAGGGAAAGTTGCAACAAGAGCATATGAACACGTTAAACAAACGAGAGCTTCCCTAGATCATAATTAACAAAGACAATTTTCCAAGAAAACAACTGAAGGTGATAAGAGTGGCTTTTTTAGGTGAGTGCCCAGTGTGAAGCTGGTCAATTCTCAGCTCTTCTCTCAGCACCCACAGCATGGCCCCTATCGCACTCATGTGACCAGGTAAACCTCAGGCACCCAGGTGGGTCTCCCCAGGCCGAGAAGACTGCCTGCTCTTTTATTTTGTACTAAAGACTGGAAAGGAAATACATTAAACTGCACTTTTCTTTACACCAGGGGCTGCCAAACCAGCCAGTGGGCCAAATCTGGGGTGCTACCTGTTCTGTAAGTAAAGTTGTACTGGAACAAAGGACAGCCACCTATTTACTCGTGGTCTACGGATGCTTTCATGCTATCACGGTGGAGCTCAGCAGCATTAACAGAGACACGCAAAGCCTAGGCTATTTACTGTTGGCCTTTTACAAAAGAAGTTTTTCTGATCTGTCTACAGGAAAAATATATCTTAAATATGTGAAGAAACAGTGGGTTTCTGCAGCTGGAAATTCTCACAGTTAATAGTGGTCACTAGACATCAGTTTAAAAAACAAAATCCTGAGCAGACCAGCAACTTTGACATGACGAGATCCCATGTCGGGCTCCAGCCTCAGGACAGCAGGAGAACCTAAGCAACCCCCCACAGTCCTTACTTTATTCAAAACCCTGCCAGAGGCTCCCCATGTCCAGCTTGGTGCCCAGGTAACCTGAACCCCACTCCTAGCCTGGTATCTCTCACCAGCTCCTTCATACAAGTTCATCTTTCATTTGTCATTTAAGGCACAGAGAAAATATCACCTCCTCCAGTAAATATTCCAGGATCTCCTTTGAATCTGTAATGTGTTCCCCTACAACTTAGGACTTTTTGTCAAGATTTCTGCAAGTCACCTCCCAAGTTACCAGGAAGCTGCTTCAGGATTCCCTGGGAGTGTTGGTTAAATGTGGAGATTTCTGCATCTCATCTTGGTTAGCCAGATTCAGGGGTGGGTGGCACCAAATCTGCATTTTCAACAATGCCTTCTAGAGGTGGCTGAGACTGACAACCCCTGTGCCAGGTAAGGGGATTTATCATTTTGTCACCTGATAAACAATTCTTGGGTATCTGCTTGACACCAGCACAATTATAAGCAGATACGATGATGGAAAACACTTCCTGAGCCCTTCTGTTTCTGCTGCGTGAAGAAGACACTAATCATGGTCCTATATGAGGGGCAGTGATGTGACGGTGGGAAATGCTGTGGGGCTCTGCAGGTGCAGTCACTTGAGTGAGTCTTAAAACACGAGAAGTGCTTCACCACGTGTGTGGGGGTTATGGGTATTCCGGGCAGAGAGAGGGGAGGTGCAAAACAAGAGCCACAGGACAGACCCAGGAACCCTCAGAGGACTGCAGATTCTCCACTTGGGCGAAAGCACAGGAAGCTCATATGATGAAGGTCAGTGGGGACCAGATGACAAATGCCCCGTGTTCTTCCTGCAGCAAGAGGAAAATGAGTGAAGGACCTGCTCTGAAAGGACCACTGTAGGAGAACTGGGAGAGGTGACCTTAACCCTGAAGCTATTCTCAGTCTTGAAGGAACCAAGCCACAGAGGACATCCCAATAGGCTGTGGCATGGCTCTGTGTGTCATCTTTGCTTTTTAATTCTCTTTGGCATCCACTCACATGACGAGCCAGCCTGAATCAGATCTCCACCTGCGTCCAGCCTCTATCTGCTCCCTTCCTGGGGCTGCTGCTGTCTGTGCTGGTACACTCCCCACGAGCTGTCCTGCCCATCTCAATCTTGAGGCGGGCATCCCCCGATAGAAAGAAGTGAATTGGCTTCACCCACCATCTTGACCCACCATATATCCTCAGCACCAATGAATACTTAATGAAATGAAGGAGCTATTTATATTCTCAGAAAGGAATTCTATTAAACTAAAAATAAGAGGTTAAGTCTTTCTGGCAAGTTGGTTTTGACTGCACATTTGGAAGAGTGGTGATTAGATTAAAAGCACTCAGAGTTGGGGGTGAAATGTGCATGGGTTTTCATGATTCAACCAGATAAGCCTCCAGACGCTGGGCAGCTTGTGGTCCTCCTCTGGTGCCATCAGAGAAAGTTTAAAAGCCAATGGTTCCTATGGGAAACACCATGAAGGTACAAAATGTATCTGCCCAGAACTAAACTGTTAATGAAAATGAATAAAACAAAAACAAAATTCACCAACACAGAGCATATATACTCTGTGCCTGGCTTCCTTAATCTGCCAAGACAACAACCAAAGTTGGTACAAAACCTTGCATTGTCAAATGAACACTCAAGAGTCCAAACTACAGGAAAAATTTTTGAAAAATAATCCTTAAGAGATGTAACAGGCTTGGCTTTGAGGAGCCATAGGTTCATTATTGAATCTACCACTAGGAGTGTGTGTACCAAGTACTTTTAAAGAAAAGCAAGGCCAGGCGTGGTGGCTCATGCCTGTAATCCCAGTTCTTTGGGAGGCCAAGGCAGGAGGATAACCTGAGGTCAGGAGTTCAAGACCAGCCTGGCCAACATGGAGAAACCCCATCTCTACTAAAAACACAAAAACTAGCCAGGCATAGTGACAGGTACCTATATCCCAGCTACTCGGGAGGTTGAAGCACAGGAATCTCTTGAACCCAGAAGGTGGAGGTTGCAGTGAGCCTAAATCACGCCACTGCACTCCAGTCTGGGCAACAGAGCGAGACTCAATCTCAAAATAAAAAGAAAGACATAATGTGTCAAAGAAAACTTTTTCTTAATTGATGACATGTTCTATCATTTACTGTATCCATCCATCCATCCATCCATCCATCCATCCATCCATCCATTGACCTGCTGAACTGCTGGAAAGCAGCCTGCACTGTTCTATCTATTTGTGGTGACGGTGATGTGATTGCACACATGGGTATAAGCTCATCTAACTATACAGCTTAAGGGTGAATTCTGCCACATATCTATTGCCCCTCAACAGAGCTGTCACTTTAAAAAACTATGTCTATCAATCTATCAAGTGTTTTCAGGGAGTGGGGACTTAGGAGGGTGGGGGTTGCAGAGGCAGGGAGATGACAACACATTCCTTAAAATGCCAGAGTCATGCCAAATATTGAAAAAACTCCCCAAATTTAAAACAGGAAAAGAGCTTCCATCCTTATTTGGTGATAAGTACTGTTCACTCCTGTGTAGAGCTGCTTTGGCCAGGGCAGTCACCTGCCTAAAAAGGAATGGGGGTTAGGGGAGGGGAGGTGGGGGAAGCAGAAGGCCATGAGGAGGAGGACAAGCAATTCAGAGCCCGGGGAAATGTTTGGGGCAAGAAGGACCTGAGAGTCGAAAAAGAAAGGTTGTAGAAAACCAAATTCATTAAACTTTCATGTAACAAGGACTCTATCAGACTCCTAAGCCCTTGAAACATCACAAATACCAGCTAACAGAGGAAGGGTGGAGTAACTGAAGGGAGACCACCCAGAAAAGCTAGAGTTGCAGGAACAAAAGCGAGTAGACCCCCCTTAGAGAACAAGCTCGGCTGAGGCAAGAGGGTCTCTGGCCTCAGGAGGGGCTGGATCAAATGCTCTTACAGCTTTCTGATGGCCTCTGCCATAGATTCCAGGGTCAGTGGGGCCCACCCTGGCTGGGGACACTGGCAGTGTGGCCAACCCCAAGCGCTGCCGCACTCATCAGGTCCGCGTTGCTCCACGAGGCTGCCCAGCCCTTGCTCACTGCGCACCTGCTGCACTACCTGCCTCCTTCCCTCCCAGTGGGGAAAACTAAGATAAATAGAGTCAGCCACTGAGTGTGGACAGGTACCAGGCATCAGCTCACTGGGTGCTCACTAACAGTCTTTCTTTTAAGACAGGGTATCTATCGCTCTGTCACTCAGACTGGAATGTAGTGGTGCAAATCACGGCTCACTGTAGCCTTGACCTCCGGGGCTTAAGCAATTCTCCCACCTCAGCCTCCCGAGTAGCTGGGACCACAGGTGTGCACCACCACACCTAGCTAATTTTTTTTAATGTTTTTATAGAGACAAGGTCTCCTTATGTTGCCCAGGCTGGTCTTGAACTTCGGGGCTCAAGTGATCCTCCCACCTCAGCCTCCCAAAGTGCTGGGAATGCAGGCATGAGCCATGGTGTCCTGCTCACTAACAATCTTATGGTAAGTTTACCATTGAGGAAACAGGGCTTGGAGAGACTTATTTGGAGACAGCTTGTCCAAAGTCACGTGACTACTGAATGATGGAAAGGGAGCCCAGCCGCCTCTGCATCCAAGGACTCAGTGCAGCTGGCAGTGGGGACAGGGCAGAGACCCTCAGTCAAGGTCATCACCTCCACGTTCTCACTGGTCTACCTTATCTCGGCTCACTGCAACCTCTGCCTCTTGGGTTCAAGGGATTGTCCTTGCCTCAGCCTCCCGAGTACCTGGGATATAGGCACCCACCACCATGCCCAGCTAATTTCTGTATTTTTAGTAGAGATGAGGTTTCACCATGTTGGCCAAGCTGATCTCCAACTCCTGACCTCAGGGGATCTGCCCGCCTAAGCCTCCCAAAGTGCTGGGATTACAGGCATGAGCCACTGTGCCCAGCCTGGTCTCCCATATTAATGTATGATTTTAAATTCTTTTTTAGTTAAATGGATGGTAGAAAATTTTTTTATTTGGGCACAAAACCCTATAATCTGCCATTATGTGCCTGCTTGACATGACAGAATACAAAGGATTTTACATCGCCTATACAGTAATTTTGGCAACAATGTTTACCCTAAATCAACCATGCCTCCAGCCCCATCTTTCTGGTTGACAACAAATCAGAGGGATTGTGGGACAAATCAAACAATATGACAGGGACACAATCAAGACAAAATCAGACACTCACGAGACACCAGGTCTGGAATCTTTTTAAAAAGATGATGATGTGGGGAGGAAAAAGGTGGAGACAGCAAAGAGACACAACAAACAAATGCACCACACGAAGGTGACTGGTTTAGAGAGGGAATAACGGGGAAAGGTATTTTAGGAACAACTGGGAAGTTAAATATGAACTGCATATGAGATGATGAAACAGAGTGATTGTTAATGTTCTTAGGTGTGACAAACGGTCTCCTGTGATACACAAGAGACACCCTCATTGCTAGGAGAGTATGTAGGGGTAAGCCATCATGCTATCTGCAACTTTACTTTTTTTTTTTTTTTTTTTTTTTAGACAGGATCTCGCTCTGTCTCCCAGGCTGGAATGCAGTGGCGTGATCATGGATCAGTGAAGCTTCATCTCCTGGGCTCAAGCGACCCTCCCACCTCAGCCTCTCGAGTAGCTGGGACCACAGGTGCACGCCACCACACCCAGCTAATTATTTTTATTATTTGTAGAGACAAGGTCTCAACTATGTTGTCCAGGCTGGTCTCAAACTCCTGGGCTTAAGCAATCCTCCTGCCTCAGCCTCCCAAAGTGCTGGGATTATAGCCCTGAACCGCCTTGCCCAGCCTGCAACTTTACTTTCAAGTGGCTCAAAAATAAAAAAAATTACTCTTGTACCCCAACATACATATACAGAAAGAAAAGTAGGGTATCTCCCTTGCCCCAATCTAATCACCGCATCCCTCCATGCTTCTAAGTTTTATAAACAATCATGAGTTCGAAGTCCCCAGATTTAAGACCTTAAAGTCTCCTGGAGCCACCCCTTGTACTCAGTGAGCACATATCATGGACAAGGTTCCATTACGGGCCCCAGGAACCTGACAGGATAGAAGACAGAGGAACTCTCTCTCCTTAGGGTAGACAATCTGGTTAGAGGCCAGGTTCCCAAACCAGCTACAATGACTCTCTTGGCCAAACCCTACCTTTTCTTAACACATGAATGTGCTGTGTGCCTACAGCAGGCCTGAGAATGGCCAGGAGGGGCTCCTCTCAGAGGGGACATCCTACCTTTCATTTTGCTGGAGAGGTCAGAGTGATGCCTCTAAGAGGGGCCTGGAGGGAAAGGCTGAGGGTGGCCCCTCAGACACCGTAAGACTCTCCTCCCACTGCCTGCGGGAAAGTCAGTGTGGTGACGGCGGGGCAGGGTCTTGGAGGGCCCTAGAGACACCAAGGGTCAGGGGTGGGAACTCTGGGAAGCTCAGAGGTGCCACAAATAATGACGGCTGCAGGCTGGCTAGGGGACTCTCGAAACCCTGACCTGATTTCTCTGGATTTTAAAGGCTTTGTACTAATTCCCAGAACAAGGGTTAGCTGGAATTGACATCACAGACCAACCAGAATGAGAACTGTTTAAACCTTGCTCATGGGAAAACTCGGTAATGAAGACCTCCTTGACACAAAGCTCAAGGGATCAAGGTCAAAGGAGAGGAGGGAGGAGGAAAAGGTAGGGAGGAAGAGGGAGAGGGAGAGGGAATGCCATGAGGAAGGGCCATGAGGAAGCTGCCTTTCCCTAAGCAAAGGCTTGGAAAGCACCAAAGCCTCCTAAAGTCCTAGACAACTGGGGCTAAGGCCCACAACCTCCAATGCAAAAAGACAACGGCCCCTGGAGGAAAAGGAAAACTTTCATGCCAGGGGAGAGATGTGCAGTGAAGCAAGAAGGGTCTGCAGCCTGCACAACTCAGACACGCTTCATGTGGTCTCAGCCAGTCAGCCTTGGGAAACGTGCCCCCATGCTGTGGCATCTACGATCAGCCTCCTGTTCTTACTCTGCTCAAACTGCTTCCCAGGCCAGCAGGGAGGTGAACCATGCTGACTGCTGACCTGGGTAGTTCTATTTAGGTCTTGTGCCACAACAGTGGGCAAGATGATGCCCTCTGTGACCAGAAGTATTTACCCCAAGTTCCTCCAGGCCCTCCCTTTCGTCTGCAAAGACACACATCTGTTTCACTGTGTCTTCTGCAAAGACACATATCGGTTTCACCTTCATGGGCTTCCCATCAACTCTGGTCATTTTTATAGAATGAAACAAGTTTCCAGGATAGCATTCCACCCAGATCAAGAGCCCATGTGAAATGAGGGGGATAACTTGACCACAGCACCTTGTTCCTTCCTGTAATCTAGACGCTTCTGCACAATAGAGGGCCCGCCCCTCAAGGGCACAGGCCATGATTTGTCCTCAGGCTCCCTTCACCCACAACATCCAGCGCAACAGAAATACCGGGTACTCAGCAAGAGGCAGTCAAATGCACAAAGCAGGATACAGAACCGAAACACAACAGGGGAACCACCTCGGAGCTGGAGAAGTCTGAGACTGTGTCTTAGAAATCACGAAAGCTGGACATGAAAAACTTTTCCTTCTGCTGCTCGAAGCCTAAGGAAATGAGTGGTGAGCTTCTCCAAAAGCAAAAACACAACCCAAAAAAGCCCACAGAGGCCATCTGCCATCCTTCAGGCGGTGCTGCTGGGAGTCAGGCCCGCACTCCCGGCTGCATCTGCCTTTCCTCTCCACCTTGGTCCCTGCTCGCAGCCTCTCTACCCCAACTGCTCTAGCTATTTATTCCATCCTTTTTTGAGCAGAAAATAAACACAGAAGTCTAAAAGAAATGATAATTCACAGCCTATGATGGATCTATCTAAGCAACTAGCAGAACTAAAAGTCTAAAATATGAGTTCACATTTTCATATGCAAAAACTCCCAAAAAGTATTTTAGGAAACATAATAATCTACAAAAACACAATAGATTCATTAAAATAAGGTGAAATATATCATTCCCAGGACACCTGAGGGAGAAGCCTCCTTTCATTTTCACAAAGGAAACAGGGCTGGAGGGGTCACTTGTTCAAGGTCATAACGCCACACGCTGTAAACATATCTCTATCCTCAGAAGTGTAGGTTTGATACCCAAGGGCTTAGAATTCCATAAAAGTATCCCAAAATCTGACTTTCACTTGCAATGGCCATGCGTCCAGCTCTGGCAGCATTGATCTTGGTGAGCACCCCTAGAACAGATGCTGTCCTGAGTGAGATCTGGGTGTCCAAGTACCAGAGGGGGCCTCACCCTACTGAGGTCTCGCTGCCAACCTTGCTCTGCTGGATGGGAACAGGGCATATGCTCATGGAGTAGTTGGCCATTTGCAGATTTCTGCTCTTCCCTCACTAACCCCACAGGAAACCTGAGGCAAGGCTGTGAGAGGTGGTGTGGCTGACGAGGTACCCTGGCCTCTTCTGGCCTAGCACAAAGATGGGAACAGGAAGGGTGGAGGAGTCTGCGTCCCAACAGGAAGGGATGGAGGGTGGAGAGACGTGGGGGGATGAGAGAAGAGGAGACACACGAACATTGGGTGCAGCAAACGTGCCCCCCATGGTGACTGGCCAGTCAAGCGGGGAAACAGCGGCCTCTCTCATTGCCGCAGACACGCAGCCCCCTGCACAGCAGGCTCCCAAGTGTGCTGAGGACCCGCACAGAAGAAGGTCTGCAGACAGGGTCTGAGGCCGTGCGGAGCAGGAGCCCCCATCGGAGGCCCTGCTTGCTGCCCACCTGCTGGCCGGAGAGGAAGCAAGGGGTGCAGGCAACACACAGCACTGCAGGCTCAGATTCATAGCAAGAGCCCCCACTGCAGGCTCAGATTCATAGCAAGAGCCCCCCTCAGCCTGGAAGGCCCAGACCGCCCACAAGGTGCCGGCAGGGGCGCTCCCCTCCCCCATCCCAAAGGCTCTCTCTAAGCCGCTCTGCTGGAAAGATTCTTTAATCAGGACACATGAAGCACATTCCATTTCGTGCTGCTTCTCTTTCCAGCTAAGGATTCAAAGCAGGAAGGGACCCCCAGAACGAGAAAGAGTGAGACTGGGGAATGAGTTCAGTCCCAGCACAGTCACCTTCCTATCCCACACCCCTGAGGCTTGCCTGGGCTCCCATCACCTTTCTCATGGATGTCACTGATCCCCTGGGATGGTCCTCACCCCCTACACTAAGTAACCAAGTAACGTCCTTCAAGGGACAGCCCCAGGGGGCGCGTCCCCTGCTAACAAAGCCACTGAATGCTCCCTGTGCCTGTTGATAAGTCCCAAGCCCTGGCCTCTGTGTGCTTGGTCAGGGGGATCATGACAGGCTGTGACTTCCTGCCTTTGCTCCTGCCCCTGCTGGGATGGAAGCTGCTCCCTCAGCCCTCCTGGGCAGAGCCCTTGGGGCCTGCAGGGCCTGTCTCAAACACCACCTCCTCCAGGGCTCCCAGCATGTCCCCTGGAGGATGCACTGTGTCTCCCTGATGGCTCTGCCCTTCGTGCTGCGAGCCACGTGCTTCAATGTCACCATTGCTCCCCACAATGGCCAGGCCCCACACCTGTGACATAGACCAGTCACTGAGTATCTGCAGGGCTGAGCCAGTACTTTTTCTCTTTGCCCAGGTTAAGAGAACGGGCACCACCCACACCCTGACAACCATAGAAAACCCCTATCACAAGCCCAACACCCCACCAAAGTCCCCAGCACACCCGCACCTGCCCAGCAGCACATAGTTGCTGACGTGATTAGAGTCAGCGCCACCTGATTTATGACTAAACAAATGGCCACACTGTGGGGAGGATGGAAGCAGGGGTGGGGCTGCCATTCCTTGCACAGCCAAAGGTCATGGGGGACTCACTCTGACTCCTCACAAACACAGCAAGAAAGGCTGCTTTCACCCAGCCTTGTAGGCATGGGGCGCACAGACACACACTCTCCTCCAGGTCACAACTCTGCATTTTGGGTCCCTGAGCCATCCCAGTAGGGTGTCAAATCCCTCTCCTGTTCTCACTCCGCTCAAACTGCTTCCCAGGCCAGCAGGGAGGTGAACCACGCTGACCC
This sequence comes from Pongo pygmaeus, assembly GCF_028885625.2. Lineage (NCBI taxonomy): Eukaryota > Metazoa > Chordata > Mammalia > Primates > Hominidae > Pongo > Pongo pygmaeus. Next base: position 28,762,784 of record NC_072394.2, on the reverse strand, counting down.
GGGTAGTTCTGCTTAGGTCTTGTGCCCCAACAGTGGGCAAGATGATGCCCTCCGTAACCAAAAGTATTTACCCCAAGTTCCCCCAGGCCCTCCCTTCTGTGTCCCATTAGCAACTATGCCCATCAGGCTCAGCTGCTGGCCAGGCCTGGCCTCCTTGGCATGAGCTGGGTCAGAGCTGCACACGGTGCACACTTCACTGCAATAAACACAGCTTTTATTCCCTATTCAGGTCAACCAATAATGCTCAACTAGAGACACTGACCAAATTCACAGAGGCATTGTGCCTACAAATCCACGGATAAGTCAGCTATTTAGAAAAAGAACGTCCCTCCAGAGAACCAATGCTCCATGGGCAAGGTAAGGATCCTGAGTAAGCCAAAAAAAGCTCTGCTGTGCACTCTGGACTTGAAGCACAGAGCCCTGAACACTGTACCCAAAGAATGAAAGAGGGTGCTAGTCAGGTTGAGCCCTTCTTGGAAGGCCCAGACCACATCTCCTTCCCCTAGTCGGTCAGTGATATCCCTGCCCTGCCCCCGGGGGGTTTGAGGAGACCCTCCTCCCTTCAGCCCAGCTTGGTGGTTGTGGGCAGACTAGCAAGGGCTGGGATCTGGGAACCATTAAGAGCTTGCCAGCCCCAAAGCCTTTAGCCCACATAGCTTCTTTCCATCAGCAGACCTGCAGCCTGCCCTCCCAGGGTGTGGCCTACCCTGGCAACCAGAACACCTGCACATGGCTCACTGCCCTCCAAGGCTCCCCTATCCCCGTGCCATGTTAGGGCAACCCTGAGGTCCCGAAGGATTCTGACTCATCAGAGTGCAGTCCCTGACTTTAGCTCACACCCACCTCCCACTGCAGGGAGGGCCAGGCCTTACTCAGCCTGTCTCTGACGGAGCAAGAGGCAGCTGGCCGTGAACTTAGGACAGTCCTGCCAGAGCAGGCTCCACTTCCTGAGCAGTGCCCTGGGGTAAAGTTAAGAGGCTGCACTGCGAAGAGGGTAGAAGAGCAGGAAAGGAGAGGAAAAGGCAGGCTTGCAGGAGGAGGTAGGAAGGTAGATAAGGATGTTTCTCTTCCTTCCTGTGCCAGCTCCATGTCCATTTTTAAGCTGGCGGCTGGAAATGCAAAAGTGAACAAGCCAAAGCCCTGGCATCAAGGAGGAAGCACCGTGGGAAAAAGACATAGAAACAAAAAGGACAAACTGGAATAAGGGCCACACTGGAAGGATGAAAACAAGGTGGGAATTCAGAGAACAACGAAGGGCTCCACAGAGTCAGGAGGGCAGGACAAGCTGGGCCTGGAGGATGAACTGGTGTGTGCCAGGCGAATGGGGGAAAGACACACAAGAAGGTAGACGCGGGCCCTCGGGAATGAGGCCAGGGAAGGCAGGAGACAGGGCTCAGAGGCATGGCTGGAAATGGAGGTGGGGCAGAGAGCAAGGGCAAGCCTAAATGCTGGGTGCAGCCTGGTGTGTAAAAAGGGAGGAGAGCTACAGTGTGGCTCACCCTGAGGAGGGTGTGGAAGTAGAAAGATGGCACTGGGTGTGGGGCACAAAGTGAGTCCAAGAGCGGTGCCCTGGAGGCAGGGAAGCCAACGGGGAGCCTGGTGGGACACTCCAGTCTGAACCTAAGGAATAGGGGCACAGAGGGGTGCTGGGGAGCGAGCATGACTTGCCAAGGGGGCAGGGGAAGGACAGTGAGGCTGAGTTTCCAGCTTGGACAACTGAGTAGAGGAAGGTGGTGGTGGTGCCATTCACCAAGAGAGGAAATGATTGGGAGGAACACTGCGGGGTGGGGACCAACGGCCACTAGGACATTCCCCTGCCTCCATTCTGTCCTTGCAAACAGCCCTAGGCAAACGGCGCAGCTCAACGCCTTCTGGGGGCTTTGGCATCCCCCATTAGTACCCCAATCTCACCTGCATCCAAACGTTGTCTGTAGCAAAGTAGTGATTCCCACACAGAAGAAAATGGTCCCAATGAGCTGGCTGGTGGCCCACTGGTCGTACCCCACACACATGGCATCGGCCAACAGGAAGGGCACTGCGATCGTGCCGCTGAAGCATGTCAGGTAGTGCTGTGGGCAGGAAAAGGGTCAGAGGAGAAACAGTAAACCCTTCCTCATTTATTCTTGATTTCATCCTAATTCTTCTCTCTTATTGTCGTTAAAAAATAGCCCACATAAAGAATCTCCTTGGTTTTTAGACCAAGCCATATTTTTTTCCTTCTTTTTCAGTATTTCTCTTTTGTTGTTAAGACAGTTTCACTCCCATTGCCCTGGACGGAGGGCAATGGTGTGATCTTGGCTCACAGTGACCTCCACCTCCCAGGCTCACGCAATTCTCCTGCTTCAACCTCCCAAATAGCTGGGATTACAGGCGCGCACCACCACGCCCAGCTTATTTTTGTATTTTTTCTAGCGATGGGTTTTCACCGTGTTGGCCAAGCTGGTGTTAAACACCTGGGCTCAAGCGATCCGCCTGCCTCTCCCTCCCCAAAGTGCTGGGATTACAGGCGTGAGCCACTGCGCCCAGCTGCATTTCTCCTTTTCATTACATTTTATTGTCTTGCTACTCACTGTCATTATTACTTATTACTTGGATGAATCCATGTCTCACAAAGGAAACAGTCAATATCAGCACTGGTGATATTTTACTTATGTAATTCTTATTAGAAATATTTGGGTTTCTTCCCCAAAATGCTTTTCTGGCATAAATTGCTAAAACCATAAGGCCTTTCTCCTCTCATCTGTTATCATGAATTGTGATGTGCTGAACTATTCTTGCATGCTTGAAACAAACCCTAGTTAGTCATGCTGTATTTTTCTTCTGGGACTTGATTTGCTAATATTTTATATAGAATTTTGCATCCATTTCTAGGTTAATTAGTCTATTTCTTTAAAAAAGTTCTTTCATGTCTGGGGATTAAAGTTACATAAGCTTCATAAGTTACATACGCATGGAGTGTTTTCTGTCTTTTTCTGTGAACTGGCATTGTTTTTGAAAACAAAGAATTCATCTGTTCCAGTCAGGGCAGGATTAAGGGCATACGGTAGCCATGGGAATCTTCCAGAAAGAACCCCATCCCACTTTCCTTTGGGAGCCCCCCCAACCCCCCGCCACACCTGTAGCCCCGGTAGGATAGTCCCAGCACTCATGACTCACTTCCCTCCCTTCCTCTGTTGACCAGTTCTTATTTCTGTTCTGCAAACTTCCTACTTTTCTTCCAGCAGCTTCCCATTCCTGCCCACGTTCGCCAAACACGCCACATGCAGCCCATGAAGCTCGACTGTAAAGGAGTTTCCTGGGGTGAAATATTCCTGTTCAGGATGTCTCAGGGCTGCTCACAACTTTATGTACTCTGAATCGTCAGGAAGGGCATGATGCAGGCAGGGTTTCCCACTCCTATCTGACCAGGGAAGACTGCTAGAAACATTTATAAGATAAACATTCCAAAAAGTGTGTTTCCTGAATCTGGTTCAGAATGCCCAGCCCGGTTCAGAGTGCTCAGCCCAAGGTAGATTAGTTGCCAAGGCCACTCAGCTCCTTTTGCTCTGACTCCTCCCCTACTCAACAGACACCTGCCAGTCAGGGTTACCATGTGCTTTGATACCTGAAAGGGGGTGAGGGAAGGGCGGGGCAACTGGAAACTCAACCAAAGTACCCAGCTGTTGGCAGCCCCACCCCAGGGTGAATAAACCTCTCTGGACAATGAGATGGATTTTCTCAGCACCTGAGATACCTTAGGTTGAACTGACCACACAAACTTGAGAAGGGAAAAATGGTAAGTCCGACCTCAGAACAGAGTCCAAGTTAAAACCAAAGCATATTCAGTCCGGGGGTGTGCATCTAAGAAAAGACCCTCCCCACATTGTCCCCTTCCTCCAAAACGTCCCACGTTAATCCTATGAAAGGGAAAAGGGTGCTGAAGACAGAGGAGGGAAGTATCAAAGACGCTGGAGGCCTCCATCAGCTATGTCACCACCCACCTTGTCCCTGAGCCCGGCTCCCCTCCCCTCCCACTGGAAGCTGCAGCAGACAAAGCTGCTGCTACTGTGGCAAGTTTCCCCTCCTTTAACAAATAGGACTGAAAACCTACCATTTAGGTCCTGGCCAACATGGCACTTTGCAGGGTAACTCATGTTTCATGGCAGAGGTTACCATGATTTTGGGTGGGTTAACTAGGCCAGGGATGGGAGATGAAAATTAATTTCTCTTTTCTCTACTCTTCAACTTTTCTCCTTTCTCTATTCTTCCTTCTTTCTATAACTCTATCTCCTTTCCCTTCCTTTATGTCCCTGCTCTTGCTTGTCCTCTGAACATCTTCTTTCTTTTCCCTGGTAATCCATTCTACCTGTTCTTTCCTTCCTCCTGCTGTGACGTCAACAATTCCCATTCATCACTTTTTTTTTTTTTTTTTGGAGACAGGGTCTCACTATGTCAACCAGGCTGAAGTGGAGTGGTGTGATCACACCTCATTGCAACCTCAACCTCAAGCGATCCTCCTGCCTCAGCCTCTTCAGTAGCTGGGACTATGGGCACACACCACCACATGTGGCTAATTTTTGGATTTTTTGTAGAGATGGACTTTTGCCATGTTACCCAGGCTGGTCTTGAGCTCCTAGGCTCAAGAGATCTGTCCACCTCAGCCTCCAAAACTGCTAGGATTACAGGCATCAGCCACCATGCTCAGCCCCTACTCATCACTCTTAAAAAAGGAATTTATAAAAGTCTTCAATAAACAAAAATCAAAGTTGAATTTTTAAACAATTCCAGATGGTAGACAATGCAAACACCTGCTGGTAGTTACACATCCTACAGGAACCATCTTACCTGCAGCCCCAGAAATATACACAGGTACCAGGGAGGAACATCTTCTATGGTATAAATCATGTCTGATCGCTGGGGGTCTAGACTGCCAGTGCTATCCAGGGTCTCGGCGAGAGAGCTCTGTGAGCGAGAAGGGAAAAAGAAGGTACTCATTAAACGTGAAGACCAATGTTAGCTTGGCCATGTACAGGCCACTATTACAGAAAAACAACTTATCAAGTGGCTGCCATTTTCCTGCAGTTTTGAGCCTTGGCTATCTTTGAAGCCAAGTATACCCTTTGGCTCAAGTACACTTGCCCACTGGGATGGTCAATCCTCAGAATTTGGGGGGTCAGTGTCCTTTGGCAACAACTCATCCCTGAGAACACCAAACTTGCTCAGAGCTTCTCCCCAGGCCTGGGGATCCTCCTGCATGGACAGAGATGTTCCCAGGTTGAGACCACAAAATGATACCTTGGCACGAGCAGTCCTTGCGTGAGACCCCAGATGAAAAAAATCTTAGAAAATTTTAACCACTTTCAAAGAGATAGCACACTGATCTACCCCTCCCAGCCCACTTCATCCCTGCAAGTAAAAAGGATCTTTGTACTTTGAAGTTCTACACCCTCCTATCCAAACACTATTGCTCAGATAACGTTAGGTGAAAACAAGAAAATTCTAAAGTATATAAACATGGTGATTTGAATTCTGTTTAGAAAACAAAACATTAAAAATGTATTGATAGTTTAGGTGACAGGTTTTTTTTTCTTCTTTTTCCCCTAACACTAGTAAAAAAAAAAAAAATTTAAACATTAAGTGTGGCATGGTTTTTAAGCAAAAATCATCATAAAGACCAGTCACTTTAGGTTAGAGTCCAGTCTCTTCCAATCACCCCCAGCATCAGTTCTGAACTCATGCAGTACCTGAGCCAAACGGAAAACTCAAGGTAGCCCTGAGTTCCCCAAGACAACCTCAAAACTGCTCTGGTTTCAAACATCACACAAATAATCTTTTCTTGGAATTTCTACAATCATTTATTGGAATCCAAGATATGTATCTCATTTTAAGAAATGTTTTATAACCTAGCAAACAAAGTGCTTAACAGGAAACAAAATGAAGAGATATCCACATGGAAAAACGCTGATTCCATGTGTTCTACATGGAGGCAACAGGGGTTTGGGGTTTGGGGCCCAATACCCTTAAACAAAATAAGGGACACAGTTCACCCTCACCTTCCACAGCCGGAAGGTAAATGTCTGATGGAAGCTGACATTTGATCTAATCCAAATGTAACTGAATATGACCTTTTGGGTAAAACTTTCTCTTCCGTCCTAACAAGGGATACTGGCAAATTTACATTGTGTTGAATTCGTTACAATGGATTATGGATGTCTTTAAAAACTTGTTGGAAGAAATGGTAGAAAAAGTACGTATGTGTCTGAGGGGTGCAGCATGCAGTGATGTACAATAAAGATTAACTCAGCAGGTCTGGATTGTCCAAACCCTGCACATTTCAAAGAAAGGGTTGACTCTTGCCTGGTACGTGGGGGATAACCTGAGCTCTTCGGGTTTCTGCCTCTTAAACATGTCTTTTTAGGCCCAGTGCAGTGGCTCACACCTGTGGTCCCAGCACTATGGGATGCTAAGGTGTGAGAATCACTTGAGGCCGGGGTTCAAGAACAGCCTGGGCAACATAGTGAGGCCTCTTCTCTAGTTTATACATTTTTTTTTTACTTGAAACTTGGCCACATAGTGTCAGCTTGACCTCTGGAGGGGCTGGTGAGTAACTAAAGTTAGCCACACAGGCAGTCAGCCATACCTACACGACAGATCCCCAATTAAAAACCCTGGACACCAAGGCTTGGATGAACTTCCCTGGTTGAATGGGTATTATCACATATCACTGCTGGGAAAACTGAACACTGCCTGCATGACTCCACTGGGAGAGGATGGCTGCAAGCCTATGCCTGGTGTCTCCTAGACCCTGCCTATGTGCCTTTTTCCATTGTTGATTTTAATCTGTATCCTTTCTCTGAGAAAAAAAAAAAAATCCTTAACTGTGAGTAAAACAGCTCTGCTGAATTCTCTGAGTCTTTTTCATAAATCACAGAACCTGATTTGGGAACTTCTGAACTGAGGTCACCATTTTGCTAACATGATGGAATTATAGACCTGGGGCTCACTACACAAAGGTCAGCTCAACAGCACCGCATTAGCTACAGCCACACAGGTGGTGCTGCTGCTCACAAAGTAACGTGACAAAGTATTTCATAACAAAGAGAAATGTCTGAAGACAGAATACATAACACTATCATAGACTAGTACAACCTGTTATACAATAATGTAAGCAACATTTTTCTAACAATTCCAAAACCACTAGTGTTAATTATAAGGCAGATGAAAAGACTTTTTGGCCAGGTGCAGTGGCTCACATCTGTAATTCCAGCACCTGCCAAGGCAGGTAGATCACCTGAGGTCAGGAGTTCAAGATTAGCCTAGCCAACATGGTGAAACCCTGCCTCTACTAAAAATACAAAAATTAGCTGGGCGTGGTGGCGTGCACCTGTAATCCCAGCTATTCCAGAGGCTGAGGCAGGAGAATTGCTTGAACCCAGGAGACAGAGGTTGCAATGAGCCGAGATCACGCCACTGCACTCTGGCCTGGGCAACAGAGAGAGATTCTGTCACGAAAAAAAAAAAAAGACAAGACTTTTTGCATCCAGGCTGAGGTTAAGATGTACACACAGGCACATGTATGCACGTGCACACACACAAACTTTTCTTAGTAATGAGGGTAGCCCTACAACTCAGAAACAAAACTAGTGTAAAGGTCCACAACTGGTATTAAAATGATACAGGAGGGGGCTGTGTGGTCAAGGGGATCAGACAACACTGTGAGGCAGACGCTGTGCAGCCCCTCCTGATGACAGAAGGACCAGTCTGGCCATTGTGCACTCTACGAACTGTGGTGCCACACTCAGTGATCACTGTGTAAACTATGAGCTATTTTAAATACTGCAAAAACAAAAACCTCTAAAAAGGTTTCTGTAAAAAATGACTACATAAATAATTACGTCCCTTTACAAAGACTTTCCCTCTTATTCTATGGTCCGAAATAATCTAAAGAACAAAAAAATTACCTGTGCTCCGAAGACTAGAGTGAACTCAGGATGCTGTTCTCTGCCTGGAGCCTTCGTAACATTTTTAATAACCTTTGCTATCTCCTCTGCGGTTATTTATCTAGTCTAGCACCTTTGGGGTCGATTGTAGTCTCTTTCTCTAGGAAATAACTTCCTCTACAGCAGAGTCAGCACATATTTTTTATAAAGAGACATACAGTAAATATTTCAAGCTTTGGGAGCCACATGGTTCTATCACTGTAGCATGGATGCAGCCTTAGGCAATAAGTAAATGAAGAAATGTGGCTGTGTTCCAGCAAAACTTTACGGATAAGAACAGATATTAAACCAAATTTGGCTTGCCAACCCCTGCTGTAGCATTTCAAACTGATTATCATGAAGTAGCATGTATTATTCTCTTGTACATTTCTCCTTTTTACTATACTAATGTATATTTGTGCTTTCTATTTTTTTTTTCTCTCAATCTGGGCCACAAAAGATCAATTTTGGCCAGGCATGGTGGCTCATGTCTATAATTCCAGCACTTTGGGAGACCAAGGTCGGCAGACTGCTTGAGCTCAGGAGTTCGAGACCAGTCTGGGCAACAGACAGAGACCCTGTCTCCAAAAACAAACAAACAAAAATTAGCTGGGTGTGGTGGCACATGCCAGTGGTCAGCTGCTCAGGAGTCTGAGGTAAGAGCATCACTTGAGCCTGAGAGGTTGAGGCTGCAGTGAGCTGTGATCATGCCACTGCACTCCAGCCTAGGCAACAGAGATCTTGTCTCAAAAAAACAAAACAGGCTGGTAGCTCACGTCTGTAATCCCAGCACTTTGGGAGGCCGAGGCAGGCCAATCACTTGAGGTCAGCCTGGCCAACATGGCGAAACCCTGAAACCCTGTCTCTACTGAAAATACAAAAATTGGCTGGGCGTGGTGGTGCTTGCCTGTAGTCCCAGCTACTTGGGAGGCTGAGGCAGGAGAATTGCTTCAATCCAGAAGGCGGAGGCTGCAGTGAGCCGAGATCGCACCACTGCACTCCAGCCTGGGTGACAGAGTGACACTCTGTCTCAAAAAAAAAAAAAACAAAAAACAAAACCAAAAAACAAAAAACCCAAAAAGATCAATTTCATTATTCTTTTCAACAAGCCAGCTTTTGAGCTCTAGTTAAGCATGGTAGATTGACCACATGTGTCTTTTCTTCTAAGTCCTAAAAACACAGGAGGAATAAATATGATACACATCTACAAGGACAAAGCAAAGAGGAGATCAAGAAAAAGAGATTAACATTTTTTTTAATATGGAAATTGTTTGTTTGATTTGTGATCAATTTGGGAGAGGGAAGGAATGCACAAGCTGGGTGCTCATAGAAGGATGCTGTGAAGAGGTGGGCTGGCTGAACAGCAGGATCCCAGAAAGTGCTATGCTTGGAAGCACTAGACAGGGTAGCAATGGGGAGAGGACAGGTCTTAACTCTGCAAACTGGTCAGACAGTGTGTTAACTGCTGCTATCCTCCTACTTCAAGAAACAAATATGTATGGTTTGAAGAATATAAACTGGAAAGCCCTCAGGCTGAGGAATACCACACAGTGATCAAGGAAAACAGCAGCAGCAGGATACTCATGTGCTTCCAGAATGCCAGAAACCAGGTCACAGAAGCCAGACTTATACCCACAGGAGACCACACGATTCCTTTCTAGAGAAAGCTGATCAGCCCCAAAGACAAGAGAGTGACATCTATAGATCCCACAGAGACAACACGGCTTTCCACCTGGTCACTCAAGGGCAGGCCCATGATTAGATAAACTTCATCACACACAAAGACCTCACAATCCTATCTTTTATTGCCTCCTATCCTGGGACAGTGAAGAAAGACTAAAAAAATAAAGGCAAAGAAACAGAAAATATAATCAATGTAGTATTTTTTAAAAAGCTTAAAAAAAAACTATCTTCAGAAAAATAAAGTTACTTCAATTGTGGGAGACAAAGAATGCTTTTTAAAGACTTTAATCAGTAAACAATAAAAGAGGTCTCAGAAATTAAGCACAGGATAGTTTTTTAAAACTCAGCAGAAGGGTTGGAAGTCAAAGGTAGCTCTCAAAAATAAAAAGACAAATATAGGTAAGAGTAAGTGTTAAATGTCAGAACAAGGAAAAAAGAATATAGAAATTAACCAAAGAAATAAGAAAAATTTAAGAAATAAAGGACATGTTAACAAATTAGAAGGATACTACAGTATTCAATGGATTAATGAAAAAATGCATTTTGAAAACACAATAAAACAATCATTCTTACTAAGGAAGGCCTTAAAATTCAAACAGACATTTAAGGAAAACTGGAAATAAACATGAGTTTACATAATTTGGCCAGATGGAAAGGAAGAAAAATACAAAAAACTATGAAAGTGTGAGGAGCACAAGGAAGAACAGACAAGCTGAGAAACAGAGTAAGGGTCAGAGACTAGAATGAAAAAACTCCGTGCTAAGAGGAAAAAAAAGATTAAAGAGAACTGATAGCTGGAGAAGGCCGGCAAAGAACAAACAAAACATGCATAATTGCAGCTCCCAAATCAGAAACCAAAAGAATAGACTGGAATTAATATTTAAAGATACAATTCCTGAGATAATAGCAGCCTCGAAGCTAAATATTGAAAATGCCAGGAAAAACTGGACCAGAGAAGGATATACACATGGCTCTTGAGCACGTGTAAAGAGATGCAGCCTCACTAATGAAAAATCAGGATAAAACTACAGTGACGAACCTAAGCTGAGAGAGATTCTACAAAGTAAACTGGCTTGTACCATGTTACATTAATAATGAAAAATTGTTCCAGATTAAAGGAGACTAAAGATATACCTAAAAAGTAAATGCCTCAACAGCCCCTGATTTGATTCCTGGACCAAAACTTTTAAAATTAATTATTTATTTATTTTACAATAATGAACATTATTTGGACAACTGAGGAAATGTGAATAAAGCTTGTAGATATTAAATATTTTAAAATTGGGATTAAGTAATAAAATCAATTAGGTATTGTATGACTAATCATTTAATTTATCAGTGTTAAGAATTGTACTGTAGGGACTGGGTGTGGTGGCTCATGCCTGTAATCCCAGCACTTTGGGAGGCCGAAGCAGGTAGATTCCTTGAAGCCAGAGTTCCAGGCCAGCCTGGTCGACATGACAAAACCCCGTCTCTACTAAAAATAGAAAAATTGGCCAGGTGTGGTGGTGCGTGCCTGTGATCCCAGCTACTTGGGAGGCTGAGGCTGAGGTCTGAGAATTGCTTGAAACTGGGGGGGCGGAGGTTGCAGTGAGCTGAGATTGTGCCACTGCATTCCAGCCTGAATGACAGAGCAAGACTGTTTCAAAAAACATTGTACTGAAGTTATAAAACAAAGAGAATGTCTTTGTTTTAAGGAAATACATGTGCAGTATTTTCCCTAAATAAAGGGGCATTATGTTTGTGAGATTGGAACAGCTCAGAAATAATATGCCTATAAGAATGATTAAGAAAATACAGTAAAATGTTAACATCTGGGGCATCTGTGTGTGTGTACCTATGTGGAAAGTGGTATGGAATATACATACAGGTTGAAAATGCTTGGAACCCGAATGTTTTGGATTTCAGATTTTTTTGGGATTTTGAAATACTTACTGGTTGTGCATCCCAATCCCAAAACTCAAATCCAAAATGCTCCAATGAGCAAGCATTTCCTTTGAGCATCGTGTCGGTGCTCAAAAAAATTTCAGATATTGGAACATTGCAGATTTCAGATCTCAGCTTCAGGACAGTTACTCTACATCAGGTTGCCAGCCGCTGGTTACATAGAATATATAAAGAATGCAGGGGGCACATTTTCAACTTTCTCCATTTTTTGGACTGTTTACTATTAGACAATCATGTTAAAATGAATGTCATTTTTTTTTGGAACAACTAGTCCTTTAACAAAAGATAGCTTAAAGAGAATCCATAGGGATCAAGTCAGAAAAGGTCTCTTTTGTTTTGAGACAGTCTCACTTTGTCACCCAGGTTGGAGTGCAGTAGCGCCATCTTGGCTCACTACAACCTCCACCTCCTGGATTCAAGCAATTCTCTTGCCTCAGCCTCCCAAGTAGCTGGGATTACAGGCGAATGCCATGAAGCCCGGCTAATTTTTTTTGTATTTTTAGTAGAGACGGGGTTTCATCATGTTGCCCAGGCTAGTCTCAAACTCCTGAGCTCAGGCAATCCACCCACCTTGGCCTCCCAAAGTGCTGGCATTACAGGCACGAGCCACCCACCTGGCCCAAGTCAGAAAAGGTCTCTAACAAAAAAAAAGTAGATCTCAAAGTTATATGGAAGACAAGTTTATTTTATCTTGTATTTAATATGACAATTGCAAATAGGCATTTGAAACAACAGGCAGCAAAAAGCCCAGTGGCACACAGGGCAGCATATCCCGTGCAGGCTCTTTAATAACCAGCTTACATGCCACTCTGCTCACACTGGGGCAATCCAGCTTCCTGAGAGCCTTCCACTACTTTTGCTGGGTATGGTGGCTCACGCCTGTAATCCGAGCACTTTGGGAGGCCAAGGCGGATAAATCACCTGAGGTCAGGAGTTTGAGACCAGCCTGGCCAACATGGTAAATCCCCAACTTTACTAAAAATACAAAAAAAAATTAGCCTGGTGTGATGGCGTGCACCTCTGGTCCCAGCTACTCAGGAGGCTGAGGTAGGAGAATTGCTTGAACCGGGGAGGCAGAGATTGTAGTGAGCAGAGACCGGGCCACTCCACTTCAGCCTGGGTGACAGAGTGAGACTCTGTCTCAAGAAAAAAAAAAAAAAAAAAAAACAGCCGGCTGAGGGTCTGGCTTAATGACT